>NC_142472.1:87050480-88359839 GCF_049115385.1 Moschus berezovskii | reverse complement strand
ACAAATTAAAAAAGAGAGGGACCAGAACATAGTTTGTCTACTCTATTGGAAATTGTTATCTATTTTATCAAAAGACGAGTTCTACTAATGAATGGGTACCTTATAAATGAATTAATTAGCTGTTAAGCACTGAAAATAAATTCCCTACCTCACTTGTGATGAAATAGATGCAAATTAAATCAATGTTATGCAATTTTTACCTTCATGTTGACAATTTTACTGAGAGTGACTAACTTGATGATCAATCACTCTGGTTTTTCCTTACCTCACTTTCCCCATCACTGGAAATTAAATGACCCAAAGGTCAAAAAATTTCAAAATCATTGAAGAAAGTGATTTTGTTGGAATTTTTGAAATGTGGAAATAGAAATATATCTTGCTTTAATCCCAAACCTGAAACATTTACAAAATTTTGCTTTACAGTGCTCAGAAATCAATATTATTTAGAGAGAAGAAGGAGAAAGAACTGGCTCTCTTCTAAGTCTAAGCCTTTTCAGATGCAAGTTCTTTCTCACTGGAAGTCTACCAGTGTTCAGGACCTATTCACCTCATCAGAGCTAAATGCTTGTGGGAAATGATTTAGCTTTTGCTAAATTTTCTATCCAGCAGCATTTCGTTTTAGGAATAGGAAACCTAAATGTAGCCTACATTCTTCATTAATATATTCACAGAATTACCGAGAAAGATTGCTCATTTAGTTTTATTAAAAGCAGAGAACTGGTATATTATTAAAAAGTCACTATTATAATCCTCTCTAGAGTAAAATATATTGAACAGTATTTTCCTAACATACTATAGATCTCAAAATGGAGAAGAAAGATTTCTCTTTTTCTAAAACATCAGACTGATGCTAAAGCTGAAACTCCAATACTTTGGCCACCTCATGTGAAGAGTTGACTCACTGGAAAAGACTCTGATGCTGGGAAGAATTGGGGAGGGGGAGGAGAAGGGGATGACAGAGAATAAGATGGCTGGATAGCATCACCGACTCGATGGACATGAATTTGAGTTAACTCTGTGAGTTGGTGATGGACAGGGAGGGCTGGTGTGTTGTGATTCATGGGGTCACAAAGAGTCGGTCAGGACTGAGCCACTGAACTGAACTGAACTGAAACCATCTTCTTCAGGTCCCTTCAAATGATGGTGTCTATGGCTGATTCATATCAAAGTATGGCAAAAACCACTACAATATTGTAAATTAATTAGACTCTAAGTAAAATAAATTAATTAATTTTAAAAAATTTAAAAAATTCTAAAAAATGAAAGAAAAAGAAAAGATATATGTATTATAGCCTGATTTGCAATAGAAAAGATATGGAAGCAACCAGTGAACAAAGCACACATGGTTCCTCTCTTCAAAGCACTCACATGGAGTATGGAATAATAATAATTTATATGTTATAAACATTTAGGTAGAAAAACAAATAGAAAATATTAGCAGTTTATATTTCTATTGACATACTTATTGGTGTCCTCTAATTTCATTTTTATACTTTTTGAACTTCCATCATCCTGCTCTGTTATTCTGTGAATAGAATAAGAATCACTGCGGTGTTAAAGTTTGTCAAAGTAGTTCTCAAAATGGGCTGGCCTTCACATTCTTGTTGGGTTTGAAATATTAGCTATACTATATGTGGCACATGGGCTCAAGTGGCAGCTGTTGGAGGGGCATAGAGATAAGCACTGTTGACACGCATGCCTGGGAATACAAGGAAAAGAATGATGTACAAAAGTTAAACAATCATGTGAAATCAAAATCGGAGGTTGGAAAGGAGTCAATCAAAATGATTCCTGCACACTAGACACAAAGAATCCCTAAGTAACAGAGCAGCACGAGCACAGCACTTAGCAGGTAGCCATTGCTGTGCTCTTCTAATCCACATCCTCTTACTAAGCAACAGGTCTTGCTCAGCAATGCTGCTACTGCTGCTAAGTCACTTCAGTCGTGTCCGACTCTGTGCGACCCCACAGACGGAAGCCCACCAGGCTCCCCCGTCCCTGGGATTCTCCAGGCAAGAACACTGGAGTGGGTTGCCATTTCCTTCTCCAATGTGTGAAAAGTGAAAGTGAAGTCTCTCAGTCGAGTCCGACCCTTAGCGACCCCACGGACTGCAGCCTACCAGGCTCCTCCATCCATGGGATTTTCCAGGAAAGAGTACTGGAGTGGCTTACCATTGCCTTCTCCGTGCTCAGCAATAGGACAGTGCATTCCTGGGCCCCGCCCATAAGCAACCAACTAATAATGAGGTACCTACTGATACATCTCCTGCTCAGCTATTGGCCAGCTATAGAGTGGGCCCTACCTGATGATAACTGTCAATGAGGGACCATTGGGGAAGTGATTCAGTCCAGAGTCCGTGGTGCAGTGGTCATGTGACTCTTGCCTTTGGGCACCTTATTTTTTTTCCTTTCTTTTTTATCGGGAAAGTATTTCTGGTAGATGGGGAAGTTGAGTTTCCCTACTCAATATGAAATATGAAATGTCCCCAACAATATTAGTGGAGGAGACATTGAACACTTTCTTTGCTCTGATGTGTAATCTTAAGGAGACGGTGTATTGAACTTGGGGGCCACAGACAGGATTCACAAAATCTTCGGGTCTCTAAATCTCATTGGAATAGAAAAAAACATTCAATATGTTCTTAATTACCTGTTTTCATGTTAAGTGCTTGCTCTTAAGTTCCTTAAGTCCCTCAAAGACTCCCAATAGGAAGAGGGTGGTCTAGAGATGAAGTGACGAGAGGATTCTGAAGTGCTGAAATGGGATGAAAAGTGTTCATACAGGGATGGAAGTGGAAGTAGTGTTGAAGGGAGACATATAAGTCGAAGAATAGAGGGTACGGAAGGAAACTCTGAAGGTCATGAGCAGAAACACCATGGCCCTGAGTAACCACTCCCCAGAATCAGACACACAGAGGTGTCGGCAGTGGGTAAGTTGTATCAAGGCTTCCCTCAGCCTCCACTAGCCCATGTTGATGGGCAACGTGGTACATTGTGATATCTAAGACCACAAGGTCACCATTGGCTGGGGGAGAACCTAACTGACCAATCAGATTGAAGGGTGTGTCTCCTCATAGTCCTGAGAAGATATATATAGAGGAGAGGGTCAGAGGCAGAGTTCTGGGTTAGGCCACTTCGTGGGATCATCATGAGTAAGGGAACCAGGAGGCCACAGAAGCCAAGAAGAGTTACAACTTGGTTTGCTTCAAGGATGAAAGAAAGAAAGAAAGACGACCCGTTGTCAACGGAGATAAAGAGGGAGTGTGAAGGTAAGATGACTCCATCTATGCTCCCCATGTTTTCCATTGAATTTGCTGCCCCAAATCTCTATACTGCCCTTGCATGTTACAAAAGACCTCCTCATTCCACATCTCTTTTTCATGAAATCTCCCTTCCAACTCAGCTGTTATATGCTTTCTTCAAAACTAATACCCTTCTCTTTTTTTTCCAGGCACAAAATATGACCATGAGGGTCAGAAGACCTCTACAAGGGACTTTGAGAAAGTAAATAGGATCATATGCCACTCAGTTGAAGAAGGTGAAGAAGACAAGGAAATCAAACTGATTTTTCTGTTCCTGTGCACGTAAGACAGTGAGTCAATGCCGAAAATGTTACCAAAATATGAGGCAGAATCCAAGAAGGAGGCAGAATCGAAAGAGAAGATAAGCTCAGCCACCCCAGAATGAGAGACCCTGGAGCAGTAAAACCTGGGCAGCCAGTAACTGAATACCAAAGGTCAGACAGTTTATAATTGTTTCTCCAGAAGTCTGCTTTCTTACAAATGGCCAACCCGGAAAAGACTGACTCTCACACTAACATAGTAAACTGATGGCAGCCATTAAGATAAACATCAAATGGTGAAAAGATGATAATTGTGTGTGTATGTGTGTGTGTGTGTGTGTGTGTGAATTCTCTGATGGGAAGAGAGGGGAGAGAGAGAAGAGGTGGGCACATGAGTTGCGAGGGGTGTTGTGTCCTGGGAGATTGGGGAACAGACACTCAGGCCCCAGTTAACCAGAGAGGAGAGGTCTGGACTGGGACAGGAATCTGCACTGAAGATGGATTACCCTGCTTTACAATTGATCTCAGCAGCAATGTTTAGTGGTGTGGTGTTACTGCCTTTGTTTGGACTGTGGGATGACATTAGGGTCTAGATTGCCAGAACCTAGATGGGAAGAGGATTCAACATGGGGATGGTGAATGTCATACTTCCCCTGAGAAAAGCAGGCAGAAATCAACTCCTGGCCACCTACATCATAATAGGCTTTGATGTATCTCTCACCTTTGATGTCAGTTAAATGTGCTCAGGAGGCACAAAATGCTGATACAATTAAAACCCACAGCTAGCACTCCCAAAGATTAAAATAATGTTTGGAGGGAACAGACCAAATATCAATTAGGCCACTGTTATCCTATGAAATTTGTCGGAGCAGTCTGTTCCCAAGGGCAGTGCAGTGGATGTGGCCCAATACCGGTGCATATAACAAACAGGATCAGAACAGACAGATAATTTCTTGGGGTGAGAGGCACCATGCATTTTGTGGGATCTTAGTTCCCTGACCAGGGGTTGAAAACGTTTCTGTTTCCTTGTTAATTTTCTGTTTAGTTGATCTATCCATAGGTGTGAGTGGGGTATTAATGTCTCCCACTTTTATTGTGTTATTGTTAATTTCCCCTTTCATAATTATTAACATTTGTCTTACATATTGCTGTGCTTCTTTGTTGGGTGCATATCTATTTATAATTGTTATATCTTCTTTTTGGATTGATCCTTTGATCATCATGTAGTGTCCTTCTTTGTCTCTTTTCACAGCCTTTGTCTTAAAGTCTATTTTATCTGATATGAGTATTGCTACTCCTGCTTTCTTTTGGTTTCTATTTGCATGTAATATGTTTTTCAAGGGCTTCCCTTTCAGTCTGTATGTATCCCTCATTTCGAGGTCGATCTCTTGTTGACAACGTATATAGGGGTCTTGTTTTTGTATCCATTCACCCAGTCTTTGTCTATTGGTTTGGGCATTCAACCCATTTTAATTATTAATAAGTATGTTCCCGTTGCCATTTACTTCTTTGGGGGGGGTTCTGGTTTATGCCCCCTTTATCTGCTTCCTGTCTAGAGAAGGTCCTTTAGCATTTGTTGATGAGCTGGTTTGGTGATGCTGAATGCTCTCAGCTTTTTCCTTTGTGTAAAGCTTTTGATTTCTCCTTAATATTTGAATGAGATCCGTGCTGGGTACAGTAATATGGGCTGTAGGCTATTTTTTTCATCACTATAAGTATGCCCTGCTATTCCCTCCTGGCCTGAAGAGTTTCTATTGAAAATCAGCTGTGATCCTTGTGGGAATCCCCTTGTGTGTTATTTGCTATTGTTCCCTTGCTGCTTTTAATATTCGTTCTTTGTCTTTGATCTTTCTTAATTTTATTAATATGTGTCTTGTGGTGTTTTGCCTTGGGTTTTTCCTGTTTTGGACTCTCTGGTTTTCTTGGACTTGGGTGATTATTTCTTTCCCCATTGTAGGGAACTTTTCAAATATCATCTCCTCAAGTATTTTCCCATGGTCTTTTTTTTTGTCTTCGTCTTCTGCAATTCCTAGATTCCAATGTTGCTGCGTTTAACATTGTCTCAGAGGTCTCTGAGATTGTCCTCATTTCTTTTAATTCATTTTCTTTTTTCCTCACTGTTTCTTTTATTTCTAACATTCTATCTTCTAGCTCACTTATCCTATCTTCTGCCTCTGTTATTCTACTGTTGGCTCCCTCCAGAGTGTTTCGGATCTCATCTATTGAATTATTCCTTATGTATGGACTCTTTTTTATTTCTTCTAAGGGCTTGTAAACCTTTCTTACATCTCCTCGATCCTTGTCTCTGGGCAATTAATCTGTAACTCCATTTTGTTTTCAAGATTTTGGATCATTTTCACTATCATTATTCGGGATTCTTTATCAGGTAGATTCCCTATCTCTTCCTATTTTGTTTGGGTTTGTGGGTATTTATTCATTTATTTTTAATCCCTATGTGAAGAGTTTGCAGAGGCAACCACAAGTTTGCTTTCTCACAAATCAAGGCAGAGGAAACATGATGAAATTACACAGGATGCTGGCTGTTTCCCCATAACAATGCCAGGTCATGACCTAACCCACACTGAATGCCTATTCCAGTCCCTCTTATTTCATAGAACACCCTGACCCACAACTACGGCAAAGGCTTCCACGACTGATAAGAATGTACAGTTGCCAGCAGTGGAGCCAATTCAGATCTGGCTTACATCTGAACAAGTTGAGAGCAGCCATTACCAGTGCTTATGGTGGTGGCACAGTGGGAGTATCTGGAACTCTGACTGGTGTGCTAGGACTGTCCCAGTATGCACCCAAGCCCATATTGGGCACCTATCTTGCTCCAGCACTTCTTATTTTGGGGCAAAATTTCCAAATCTGGAAGGCGATACATCACACACTTACATGAAATCGAATAAACATGGACCTGAAACTCAGGGCTTCTGTACCATCAACTGGATACTCAAACTTACTCCCCAATAGGCACGGTTGGCTACTGAGCCCAGGAGAAGTCCGGCCTCTACCTGGCACTGGTTCTGGCCCCTCTATTTCTAGCCCCACCTCTCACCATAGTGAGAATTGCCAATACATAAGAAGCAAAATTAATCTGGAACGTAAAATTATGGAAGTCGCCCAATAGGAAAAACAAAACGAAAAACAAGTTTAAAAGGAGAACAGTTTAAGAGACTTCTAGACAGCATCAAGTATACTGTCGTTCACTTTATGGGTCGTAGATGGAAAAGAGAGAGAGATAGGGTTCAAAAATATGTATTTAATTTGCTGAAAGGGAAAAACTTGCAACCTATAATACTCTACCCATAAAAGTTTTCATCCAGAATTGGAGAGAAGAACTTCTCAGACAAGCCAAAACTAAGAGTTTATCCATACTAAAGCAACTCAGAGGGAAATATTAAAGAGACTACTCTAAGATGAAAAAGAAAATAAAAATCTACAGAGAAGGGAAAAACTCCCACCAGTACACACAAACACATAGGAAAGGCTTTGGATCAACGAAGTAGATAAACTAGCATGAAAATTAAAAGACAAGTGAATTGCAAATTAAATGATAACTATATTAAATACCCTATTACATCAATGGATAGAGCATCCTGATAGAAAAGCAATAAGAAAACTGTAGTCTTCAATTACAGATTAGAGCAGTTAAACTTAATAGGTGGCTAGAGCATTTGTTGTTGTTCTTCAGTTACTAAGTTGCCTGACTCTTTTGAAACGCCATGGGCGGTAGCATTCCAGGCTCCACTGTCCATGGGATTTCAAGGGCATGAACACCGGAGTTTATTGCATTTCCTTTTCCAGGGGATCTTGCTGACCCAGGGATCAAATCTGCATCTTCTGCGTTGCAGGCAGATTCTTTACCTCTGACCCACCTGGCATAGTCTACCCCAAAATAGCAGAATACACACTTTCAAGTGCGCACAGGACATTTTTTCAGGGATGATCAAATGCTGGGCCACAAAACAAGTCTCAACACATTTAAGAAGACAGAAACTATCTCAAGCACTTTTTCTGACCACAATGGTACAAAATAAGAAATCAATTACAGGAGGGAAATATGAGACAAACACAAACATATGGAGTCAAAAAAACATGCTACTAAATACCAATGAGCTAAGGAATAAATAAAAAAGGGAATCAGAAAATACTTTGAGACTAATAAAAAACACCATCTTTCCAAAATCTATTGGATTTAGCAAAAGCAGTTCTAGGGGAAATTGTATAGTGATAGATGATTCCCTCAAGGCGGGGGGAGAAACTGAAATAAACAACTTCACTTACTATATAAATGAAGTAGATAAAGAAGAATAAATGAAGCCCCAAATTCTCAGAATGAAGGCAATAATAAAGATTAGAGAGGACATTAATAAAATTGAGACTTCCTCTTTACTAAAGTAAAATCATCACTTAATTGAAAAGATTTTTTTGAAAAGATAAGCAAAATAATTAAGTCTTTAGCCAAGTTCATCAAAAATAAAAGATAGATGACACAAATAAACCAATGCCAAGGAGACATTACAGCCAACATCACAGCAACAGGGAAAAATCATAAGAAGATACAAATAGTTATGTGCTAAAAAATTGCACAACCTAGAAGAAACTGACAAATCTCCAGGAGCCTACAACCTTTCCAAACCGAATCAAGAAGGAATGTATAATCTGAATAGTTGAAACACTAGTAGTGAAATTGAATTTACAATAAAAAATCTCTCAGAAAAATAAAGTTCAGGACCACACAGCTTTACAGCAGAAAGTTTAAAACATATACAGAAGAGCTTATAAGAAACATTCTCAAACTATTCCAAAAAATTGAGAAAATGGAGTATTCCCAAGTTGTTTATGAAGCTATTATTTTGTTAACATGAAAACCAGAGAAAGACACCACCAAAAAAGAAAACTCAATGCCAATATTTCTGTTGAATATAGATGTGAATATTTTTAACAAAATATGAGAGAACCAAAATCAGTATCACATTGAAACCATCATATACCATGATCAAGATGGACTTAATCCAGGGGTACAAGGATGGTTCAATATCTGCAAATTTAGTCAGTGTGGTATACCATATTAGGAAAGAGAAGGACACAAATCGCATGATCATCTCAACAGATGCTGTAAAAGCATTCGGAAAAATTCAGTATTCATTCATTTCAAAAACTCTCACCAATCTTGATATGGAGGCAATACAGCTGAACATAATGAAAGTGAAATTGGAAGTCGCACTGTACCCACTCCAGCACTCTGGCCTAGAGAACTCCATGGACTGTATAGTTCATGTGGTCATCTGAACATAATAAAGGTGGTTTATAACTAAGAAAGATGACATCATATGAGTGGCAAAGAGCTGAAATCTATCCCTCTAATTTAGGAACAAGACACGGATGCCCACTCTTGCCACTTCTAAAACACTGGAAGTACTAGGCACAGCAATCATTCAAGGAAAATAAATAAAAGGCATCCAAATTGGAAGGAAGAACTAAAACTGTCACTGCTTGCAGTTGACATGATACAATATACAGAAAGCTATCAGTTCAGTTAGGTTAAGTTCAGTCACTCAGTCGTGTTCCACTCTTTGCGACCCCATGAATCACAGCACGCCAGGCCTCCCTGTTCAACACCAACTACTGGAGTTCACTCAAACTCATGTCCATCGAGTCGGTGATGCCATCCAGCCATCTCATTCCCTGTCGTCCCCTTCTCCTCCCACCCCAATCCCTCCCAACATCAGAGTCTTTTCCAGTGAGTCAATTCGTCGCATTAGGTGGCCAAAGTATTGGAGTTTCAGCTTACATAAAAATTATTAAACAAAGGAAATCAAGCGGAATTAAAACCCTAAATGAAAGACTGGAAACTTTGAAATCCCTAGAAGAAAATGTAGGCAGAACACTCTTTGCCATAGTTCATAGCAACATTTTTCCCCTCTCTCCTAAGGCAAAGGAAGCAATGGAAAAAATTGATATCTAATTGAACTTAAAAGCTTTTGGACAGCAAACAAAATCACTGACAAAATGAAAAGAGAACGTACTGAATGGGCGTAAGTATTTGCAAATGATGTGACTATAAGGGGTTAATATCCTAACTATCTAAAGAGTTTATTCGACTCGATATTGAAATAACAAAACAAAAAAAAATCAATGGTACGATCTGATTTTCTCCAAAGAAGATACACAGAAGGCACATGAAAAAATGGTGAACATCACTAACTGTCAGAGAAATTAAAACCAAAATCACAAGGAGGTATCACCGCACACTCCTCAGAATGGCTATCATGCAATCAAAAATTTGAAAATAACAAATGTTGACAAGGATGTGAAGAAGGGGAAGCCCTTGTACTCAGTTGGTGGGAATGTAAATTGTGCAGACGCTATGGAAAATATCATGAAACTTTCTCCAAAAAACTAAAAAAATAACTACCAATTGACCCAGCAATTCCAATCCGAGGTATATATCAGAAGACAATGAACACTAATTTGAAAAGATGTATGAATTCCAATGTGTATTACAGCCTTGTTTACAATAGAAACGATATGGAAGCAACCAGTGAACAAAGCACACATGGTTCCTCTCTTCAAAGCAAACGCATGGAGTACGGGATAAGTAAGCATTTGAACACTATAGTAATCCTTAGAAATAATGGCAGATACATGTTCGTTGAGATGGAAAAATTCTTCCAGCATATTGTATAGAAAAGGAAGGCTACAATAGTGCATATAGATGGATTAAATTTCTATAAATTAAAAACAACTCACTGCTGTATATATGGTCATCCAAATATGTGTGTATTATATATTCTAGCATTATATAACACATATAATATATATGTTATAAACATTTAGATAGAACAACAAAGACAAAATATTAAGAGTATATATGTTTCTATTGACATATTTATTGGTGTCCTCTAATTTCATTTTTATACTTTTTGAATTTCCATCATCCTGCTCTGTTATCCTGTGAATAGAATAAGAATCACTGTGATGTTACGGTTTGTCAAAGTAGTTCTCAATGTGGGCTGGCCTTCACATTCTTGTTGGGTTTGAAATATTATATATACTATATGCGGCACATGGGATCAAGTGGCAGCTGTTGGAGGAGCATAGAGATAAGCACTGCTGACAGGCATGCCTGGGAATACAATGAAAAGAATGATGTAAAAATTTAAGTAAACATGTGAAATCAAAATATGATGTTGGAAAGGAGTCAATCAAAAAGACTCTAGCACACAGGACCCAAAATATCCTTATGTAACAGAGCACCGTGAGCACAGTCCTTTCAGGTAGCCTTTGCTGTGCCTTATTAGTCCACATTCTGTTACTCAGCAACAGGTCTTGCTCAGCAATTGGACAGTGCATCCCTGGGTCCCACCGATAAGCAGCCAACTATCAATGAGGTATCTTCTGGTACGTCTCATGCTCAGCTATTGGTCATCTACACAGTGGGCCCTACCTGATGATAAATGTCAATGAGGGGCCATTGGGGAAGTGATTCAGTCAAGAATCCGTGGTGTAGTGGTCATGTGACTCTTGCCTTTGGGCAACTTACTTTTTTTTTAATCAGGAATGTATTTCTCGTAGATGGGGCAAGTTAAGTTCCTCTACTCAATATGAGAGTTGAAGTGTCCCCAACAATATTAGTGGAGGAGACATTGAACACTTTCTTTGCTCTGATGTGTAATCTTATGGAGACGGTGTATTGACCTTGGGGCAGCAGATGAGGATTCACCAAATCTTTTGGTCTCTAAAGCTCGTTGGAGGAGAAAAAACATACAACATGCTCTTAATTAACTTTTTCCATGTTAAGTGCTTGCTCTTAGTTCCTTAAGCCCCTCACGAACCCCCAATAGGAAAAGCGTGGTCTAGAAATGAAATGACTAGAGGACTCTGAAGTGCTGAAATGGGATGAAAAGTGTTCAAACATGGATGGAGGAGGCAGGAGTGTTGAAGGGAGACATATAAGTCGAAGAATAAAGTGCACTGAAAGAAAGTCTGAAGGTCATGAGCAGAAACAACATGCCCCTGAATCACCACTCCCCAGAATCAGACACACAGACATGTAAGCAGTGGGTAAGTTGTATCATGGCCTCCCTCAACAGCCACTAGCCCATGTGGATGGGCAAAGTGGTACATTGTGAAGTCTAAGACCCCAATACCAACATTGGCTGGGGGAGTGCCTAGCTGAACAATCAGATGGAAGGGTGTGGTTCCTCATTGTCCTGATAAGGTATATATAGAGGGGTCAGAGGCAGAGATTCTGGGTTAGGCCCCTTCGTGGGATCATCATGAGTAAGGGAACCAGGAGGCCACAGAAGCCAAGAAGAGTTGCAACTCGGTTTGCTTCAAGGATAAAGGAAGAAAGATGACCCAATTTCAACGGAGATACAGTGGCATTGAGAAGGTAAGTTGACCCCATCTATGATCCCCGTTGTCTCCATTGACTTTGCTGCCCAAGACCTCTACACTGCCCTTGCCAGGCACAAAAGCCCTCATCAGTCCACATCCCTTTTTCATGAAATCTCGCTTCCAACTCAGTTGTTATACTCTTTTCTCAAAATTAATACCCTTCTCTTTTCTTTCCAGGCCCCCAAATATTGCCCTGAATCTCAGAAGACCTCTATAAGTGACTTTGGGAAAGAAAATAGGATCATATGCCACTCAGTCTAAGAAGGTGAAGAAAACAAGAAAACCAAACTGGTTTTTCTGTTCCTGTGCACGTAAGACACGGATCAAAGCTGGAAAAGGTACCAAAACATGAGGCAGCCTCCAAGAAGGAGGCAGAATCGAAAGAGAAGGTAAGCTCAGCCCCCCCAGAATGAGAGACTGTGGAGAAGTACAACATGGACAGCCAGTAACTGAATCCCAAAAGTCAGACAGTTTAGAATTGTTTCTCCAGAGTTCTCCTTTCTTAAAAATAGCCAACCAGGAAAAGACTGACTCTCACACTAACATAGTAAACTGATGGCTGCCATCAAAATAAACATATAATGGTGAAAAGATGATATTTGTTTCTGTGTGTGTGAATTTTCTGATGGGAAGGTAGGGGAGGGAGAGAAGAGGTGGGCACCTGGTTGGGGAGGGGTGTGAAGTCCCGGCAGATTGGGGAACAGACTCTCAGGTCTCCAGTTAACCAGAGAGTAGAGTTCTGGACTGGGTCAGGAGTCTGCACTGAAGATGGATAACCCTGCTTAACAATTGATCTCAGCGGCAAGGATTAGTGATGTGCTACTGCCTTTATTTGTGTTGTGGAATGACATTAGGATCTAGATTGCCAGAACCCAGAGTGGAGTAGAAGATGGCAGAGGAACAGGACGGGGCGACCACTTTCTCCCCCAGAAAATCAGCAAAAGAACATTTGAACGCTGAGTAAATCCCACAGAACAACTTGTGTATGCTGGCAGAGGACATCAGGCACCCAGAAAAGCAGCCCATAGTCTTCGAAAGGAGGTAGGAAATAGTATGAAAGATAAAAGAGAGACAAAAGAGGGAGGGACGGAGCTCTGTCCCGGGAAGGGAGGCCTGAAAAATTAAAAAAAAAAAAAAGAGAGAGAGAATTTTCCAAACACCTGGAAACACTCACGGGTGAGTCTGTGACAAGCATTGAAACCTCAAAGGGCCACATAACCAGGAGAAAAAAGAAATAAATAATTAAAACCCACAGACTAAGTGCCCAGAGGAAACTCTCAGCGGAGAAGCAGTGCAAATGCCTGCACCCCCCACTACAAGTGGGGGCCGGGCATGGAGGCGCAGCAGCATTGCTTAGAGAGAGGACCGGGCCTGAACGCCCTGAGGGAAACCTGAGGGTGCTAATGGGGAAATAGCTAAGCAGACTCTGCATTTAAAAGGCGGAAAGCCTGTGAAAAGGCGAAAAGCCCCAACCTAAGACTCCGCCAGCCCCGCTCACAGAACAAAGGACTGTGGAGAGTGAGCCGGCTGCAGGCAGTCCATCCCCCAGCCCCCGCCAGAACAGGCAGGGGAGGGCGGCCAGCGCTGGAAGGGGCAACCGAGGCCATAAGAGGCTTCCCATACCAAACTGCAGGCAGGGTTCATTGCTAATCAAGACTTCTTGGGTTCGGGCCGGTTGAAATCCGCCTGAGAATGTGTGCCGGTTATACACCCAGAAAACCGAGCTTCAGGGGTGGGGAAAGCGATAAGTCGCAGCGACCGCACTCTCCAAACGCCTGGTCACCTGTGTTGCTCGGACCGGGGAAGGCACAAAACGCAGACCCAACCAAGTCTGCGCCTTTGTGGAGTACCCGAGTCCCTGAACCTCAGCCAATCAGACCTGGGAAGTGCATGCAACCCAGCGCTGGCCGCGGACAGCTCCCAGCAGAGCAACCTAGAGCCTGAGCTGCATAAACAGGGAAAGCACACATGCCGCGAGCGGGGGCAATCCCAGTGTATCTGAAACACTGCAAACACTCCTCACAGACGCCAGTGACATTTTTTAGCAGCGTTCCTCCCTCCTCACAGCAGGACTGAACAGGTGAGCCAAAAAAAAGAAAAAAAGCATCCACCACCGCCCCCTGGTGTCAGGATGGGAATTAGACACGAAGAGACCAGGAAACAGAAGAGTTTTAACAGAAGGAATGGCCTTGGAAGTAACAGATGGAGAAGTCTTGAGCCTACTGCAAGAATAAGACTGAAAACCAGAGGCAGAGGCTTAAGTCCAAATCCGGAGAACACCAGCAATCTCCTGTTCCAGGGAACATTAATTGATAGGTGCTCATCAAGTGCCTCCATACATACACTGAAACCAGGCTCCACTCAAGGGTCAACAAGTTTCAGTGAAAGACATAGAGTGTAAATGGTATTTCTCCTGTAATTGAGATCAACTCTTACTGCATTGTGGTCAGAAAAGATGCTTGGAATGATATCAATTTTTTTGAATATATCAAGCCTAGATTAATGGCCTAGGATGTGATCTATCCTGGAAAATGTTCCGTGTGCACTTGAGAAAAAGGTGAAATTCATTGTTTTGGGGTGAAATGTCCTATAGAGATCTATTAGGTCTAACTGGACTATTGTATCATTTACAGCTTGTGTTTCCTTGTTAATTTTCTGTTTAGTCGATCTATCCATAGGTGTGAGTGGGGTATTAAAGTCTCCCACTCTTATTGTGTTATTGTTAATTTACCCTTTCATAATTATTAACATTTGTCTTACATATTGCCATGCTTCTGTGTTGGGTGCATATCTATTTATAATAGTTATATCTTCTTTTTGGATTGATCCTTTGATCATCAAGTAGTGTCCTTCTTTGTCTCTTTTCACAGCCTTTGTCTTAAAGTCTATTTTATCTGATATGAGTATTGCTAGTCCTGCTTTCTTTTGGTCTCTCTTTGCATGGAATATGTTTTACCAGCCCTTCCCTTTCAGTCTGTCTGTGTCCCTCATTTCGAGATGGGTCTCTTGCAGACAACATATATAGGCAGTCTTGTTTTTGTATCCATTCAGCCAGACTTTGTCTTTTGCTTGGGGCATTCAACCCATTTACATTTAAGGTCATTATTGGTAAGTATGATCCCATTGCCATTTACTTTATTGTTTTGAGTTTGGGTTTATACCCCCTTTCTCTGCTTCCTGTCTAGAGAAGGTCCTTTAGCATTTGTTGGAGAGCTGGTTTGGTGATGCTGAATTCTCTCAGCTTTTGCTTGTGTGTAAAGCTTTGAATTTCTCCTTCCTATTGAACGAGATCCTTGATGGGTACAGTAATGTCGTCTGTAGGCTACTTTCTTTCATCACTGTAAATATGCCCTGACATTGCATCCTGACCTGAAGAGTTTCTATTGAAAGAACAGCTGTTATCCTTGTGGGAATCCCCTTGTGTGTTATTTGCTGTTTTTCCCTTGCTGCTTTTAATATTTGTTCTTTGTCTTGACCTTTCTTAATTTTATTAATATGTGTCTTGGGGTGTTTTGCCTTGGGTTTTTCCTGTTTGGGACTCTCTGGGTTTCTTGAACTTGGGTGATTATTTCCTTCCCCATTTTAGGGAATTGTTCAACTATCATCTCAAGGTTTTTCCATGGTCTTTCTTTGGGTTTTCCTCTTCTGGGACTCCTACGATTGGAATGTTGTTGTGTTTAACATTGTCCCAGGGGTCTCTGAGGTTGTCCTCATTTCTTTTAATTCATTTTTCTTTTTTTCCCTCTCTGTTTCATTTATTTCTACCATTCTATCTTCTATCTCACTTTTCCAATTTTCTGTGCCTACTATTCTACTCTTGGTTACCTCCAGAGTGTTTTGGATCTCATCTATTGTATTGTTGCTTATGTATTGACTGTTTTTTATTTCTTCACGGTGCTTGTTAAACCATTTTTGCATCTTCTCAATCCTTGTCTCCAGGCTATTTATCTGTAACTCCTTTTTGATTTCAAGATTTTGGATCATTTTCACTATCATTATTCAGGATTCTTTATCAGATAGATTCCCTATCTCTTCCTATTTTGTTTGGGTTGGTGGGCATTTATTTATTCATCTCGATGTGAAGAGTTTGCAAAAACAACCACACGTTTGCTTACTCTCAAAGCAAGGCAGAGGAAACATGTTGAAATTACACAGGATGCTGGCTGTTTCCCCATAACAATGCCAGGTCATGACCTAACTCACTGTGAATGCCTACTCCAGCCCCTCTTATTTCATAGAAAACCCCTTCTCACAACAATGGCAAAGGCTTCCAAGGCTGAGAAGAATGAACAGGTGCCAGCAGTGGAGCCAACTCAGATCTGGCCTACATCTGAACACATTGAGAGCAGCCATTACCAGTGCTTATGGTGGTGGCACAGTGGGAGTATCTGGAACTCTGACTGGTGTGCTGGGACTGTCCCAATATGCAGCCAAGCCCATATTGGGCACCTATCTTGCTCCAGCACTTCTTTATTTTGGGGCAAAATTTCCAATGCTGGAAGGGGATACAGCACACACTTACATGAAATAGAATCATCATGGACCTGAAATTCAGGGCTTCTGTGCCATCAACTGGATACTCAGCCTAACTCCCCAATAGGCAGGGTTGGCTACTGAGCACAGGAGAAGTCCGGGCTCATACCTGGCACTGGTTCTGGCCCCTCTATCTCTGGTCCCACCTCTCACCATAGTGAGAGTTGCCAACACAGAAGATGCAAAATTAATCTGAAACGTAAAATTATGGAAATTGCCCAATAAGAAAAACAAAATGAAAATCAAGTTAAAAAGGAGAACAGTTTAAGAGACTTCTAGACAACATCAAGTATACTAACATTCACTTTGTGGGGTCGTAGAAGGAAAAGAAAGAGAGACAGGGGTCAAACATGTATTTTTAACATGCTTAAAGGGAAAAACATGCAACCTATAATACTATACCCAGCAAGATTATCATTCAGAATTGAAGAGAAAACCTTCTCAGAGAAGCAAAAGCTAAGAGCTTATCGATACTAAACCAACTCGGAAGGAAATATTAAAGAGTTCTCTCTAAGTGGAAAAAGAAGTAAAAATCTATAGAGAATAAAGAACTCCCACCAGTACACACAAACACATATTAAAGGCCGTGGATCAACCAAGTAGATAAACTAGTATGAAAATTAAAAGACATGTGAATTGCAAATTAAAAGCTAACTACTTTAAACACCCTATTACATCAATGGACAGAACATCCTGATAGAAAAGCAATAAGAAAAATGTAGTCTTAAATGACAGATTGGAGTAGTTGAATGTAATAGATACCTACAGCATTTTTTGTTGTTCTTCAGTTACTATGTTGTCTGACACTTTTGAAACCCCATGGGCTGTAGCCCTC
Organism: Moschus berezovskii; assembly: GCF_049115385.1. Lineage (NCBI taxonomy): Eukaryota > Metazoa > Chordata > Mammalia > Artiodactyla > Moschidae > Moschus > Moschus berezovskii. The sequence continues at coordinate 88,342,500 of NC_142472.1, read as the reverse complement.
CAGACTCCTCTGTCCATGGGATTTCCCAGGCAAGAACAATGGAGCTTATTGTATTTACTTTTCCAGGGGATCTTGCTGACCCAGGGATCAAATCTGCATCTTCTGTGTTGCAGGCAGATTCTTTACCTCTGAGCCACCTGGCATAGTCTATGCCAAAATAGCAGAATACACACCTTCAAGTGCACACAGGATATTTTTTCAGGGATGATCAAATTCTGGGCCAGAAAAAAGTCTCAACCCATTTAAGAAGACAGAAATTATATCAAGCACTTTTTCTGACCACATTGGTACAAAATAAGAAATCACTGACAGGAGGGGATTATGGGAGAAACACAAACATATGGAGATAAAACAACATGCTACTAAATACCAATGAGTTAATGAAGAAATCAAAAAGGAATCAGGAAATACTTTGAGACTAATAAAAACACCATCTTTCCAAAATCTATTGGATTTAGCAAAAGCAGTTTTAGTGGAAATTGTGTAGTGACAGATGCTTCCCTCAATGAGGGGGAAAAACTGAAATAAACAACTTATTTTACTATATAAACGAAGTAGAAAATGTAGAATAAATAAAGCCCCAAATCCTCAGAATGAAGGCAATAATAAAGATCAAAGAGGACATTAATAAAATTGATACTTCCCATTTCCTAAAGCAAAAAAAAAAAAAAAATCAGTTAACGGAAAAGATATTTTTTGAAAAGATAAATAAAATAATTAAGTCTTTAGCCAGGTTCATAAAAAATAAAAGAGAGATGACTCAAACAAAAAAAAAAAAATGCAAAGGAGACATTGCAGCCGAAATCACAACAATAGGGAAAAATCATAAGAGGATACTACAAATAGTTATATACCAAAAAAATGGACAACCTAGAAGAACCTGACATATCTGTAGGATCATGAAACCTTTCAAAACTGAATCACGAAGGAATGTACTATCTGAATAGTTGAAACACTAGTAGTGAAATTGAATTGATAAAAATAAATCTCTCAGTAAAATAAAGTTCAGGACCACACACCTTCATAGCAGAATGTTTGCAAACATATATAGAAGAGCTTATACCCAACATTCTCAAACTATACCAAAAAATTGAGAAAATGGAGTACTCCCAAATTTTTTATGAAGCTATTATTTTCCTAACACCAAAACCAGACAAGGACACAACCTAGAAACAAAACTCAATGCCAATATTTCTGTTGAATATAGATGTGAATATTCTTTAGAAAAATATGAGAGAACGAAGTTCAACATCACATTGAAACCATCATATACCATGATCAAGATGGGCTTATTCCAGGGGCACAAGTATTGCCAATATCTACAAACTAGTCAGTGTGGTACACCACATTAGGAAAGAGAAGGACAAAAATCTCATGATCATCTCAACAGATGCTGTAAAAGCATTTGGCAAAATTCAATATTCATTCATTTCAGAAACTCTCACCATAATTGATTTGGAGGGAATATATCTGAACATAATGAAAGTGAAAGTGGAAGTAGCACTGTGCCTACCCTAGCACTCTGGCCTAGAGAATTCCATGGACTGTAGAGTCCATGTGGTCGTCTGAACATAATGAAGGTGATTTATAACAAACAGAGATGATATCATATTCAGTGGCAAAAAGCTGAATGCTATCCCTCTAAATCAGAAACAAGACACAGATGCCCACTCTTGCCACATCTAAAACACTGGAAGTACTAGGCACAGCAATCATTCAAAGAAAATAAATAAAAGTCATCCAAATTAGAAGAAAGAAATAAAATTGTCACAACTTGCAGCTGACATGATACTATATACAGAAAGCTTTCAGTTCAGTTCAGTTCAGTCGCTCAGTCATGTCCAATTATTTGTGACCCCATGAATCACAGCAAATCAGGCCTCCCTGTCCAACACCATCTCCCCGAGTTCACTCAAACTCATGTCCATCAAGTTGATGATGCCATCCAGCCATCTCATTCTCTGTCGTCCCCTTCTACTCCCGACCCCAATCCCTCCCAACATAACAGTCTTTTCCAGTGAGTCAACTCGTTGCATGAGGTGGCCAAAGTATTGGAGTTTCAGCTTACAAAAAAAATGATTAAACAAATGAAATCAAGGTGAATTAAAACCCTAAATGAAAGACTTGAAACTATGAAACTCTTAGAAGAAAATGTAGGCTGAACACTGTTTGACATAATTCATAGTAACATTTTTTTCACCTTTCTCCTAAGTCAAAGGAAGCAAAGAAAAAAAAATGAGATCTATTTAAACTTAGAAGCTTTTGCACAATGAACCAAAACACTGACAAAATGAAAAAACCACCTACTGAATGGGAGTATTTGCTAATGATATGACAATAAGGGGTTAATATACAAACTATCTGAATAGATTATTCAACTCGATATTAAAAAACAAACAAACATAAAACAAACAAAAAAACAAAGGGAAGATTTTATTTTCTGCAAAGATATACAGAAGGCACATGAAAAATGATGAACATCACTAAGTGTCAGAGAAATTAAAACAAAAATCACAAAGAGATATCACCTCACACTCATCAGAATGGATATCATTAAATCAAAATTCTGAAAATAACAAACGTTGACAAGGATGTGGAGAAAGGGAAGCCCTTATACTTAATTGACGGGAATGTAAATTTGTGCAGTTTCTATGGAAAACATCATGAAATTTTCTCAAAAAACTAAGAAAAAAGCTACCAATTGACCCAGCAATTCCACTCCGAGGTATATATCAGAAGACAATGAACACTAATTTGAAAAGATACATGAATTCCAATGTGTATTACAGCCTTATTTACAATAGAAAGCATATGGAAGACACCAGTGAACAAAACACGCATGTTTCCTCTATCAAAGCACTCTCATAGAGTATGGGAGAAGCAAGCATTTGAACACTATAGTAATCCTTAGACATAATGGCAGATACATGTTCCTTGAGATGGAAAAATTCTTCCAGCATATTGTATAGAAAAGGAAGGCTACAATAGTGCATATAGTTTGATTCAATTTCAATAAATTAAAAAAATTTCACTGATGTATATATGCTCATCCAAATATATGTATATTATATATTCAAGCATTATATAACTCCTATAAGATATATGTGATAAACATTTAGGTAAAACAACAAAGAGAAAATATTAACAGTATATATATTTCTATTGACATACTTATTGGTCTCTTCTAATTTAGGAGAAGACGGGGAAGACAGAGAATGAGGTGGCTGGATGGCATCACCGACTCGATGGACATGAGTTTGAGTGAACTCCTGGATTTGGTGATGGACAGGGAGGCCTGGCGTGCTGTGGTTCATGGGGTCACTAAGAGTCGGACACGACTGAGCGACTGAACTGAACTGAACTGAACTGAATTTCATTTATATATTTTCTGAACTTCCATCCGACTGTTTTGTTATATTGTGTATAGAATAAGAAACACTGTGATGTTAAGGTTTGTCAAAGTAGTTCTTAAGGTGGGCTGGCCATCACATTCTCGTTGGGTTTGAAATATTACCAATACTATATGTGGCACATGGGATCAAGTGGCAGCTGATGGAGGGACATATAGATAAGCACTGGTGACAAGCACGCCTGAGAATACAATGAAAAGAATGCTGTACAAAAGTTAAACAAGCATGTGAAATAAAAATCTGAGGTTGGAAAGGAGTCAATCAAAAAGATTCCAGCACATTGCACCCAAAGTATCCTTATATAACAGAGCAGCATGAGTACAGCCCTTAGCAGGTACCCATTGCTGTGCCTTACTACCACATCCTGTTACTAAGCAACAGTTCTGCTCAGCAATTGGACAGTGCATCCCTGGTCCCTGCCCATAAGCAACGAACTTTCAATGAGGTACCTGCTGGTACGTTTCCTGCTCAGCTATCGGTCAGCTTCACAGAGGGCCTTTCCTGATGATAACTGTCAATGAGGGACCATTGGGGAAGTGATTCAGTCAAGAGTCTGTGGTGAAGTGGTCATGTGACTCTTGCCTTTTGGCACCTTACTTTTTTTTCTTTCTTTTTTTTTTTTTTTAATCAGGAATGTATTTCTGGTAGATGGGGCAAGTTGAGTTTCTCTGATCAATATGAGAGTTGAAGTTTCCCCAACAATATTAGTTGAGGAGACATTGAACACTTTCTTTGCTCTGATGTGTAATCTTTTGTAGACTGTGCATTGACTTTGGGTCAACAGACTGAGGATTCACCAAATCTTGGGGTCTTTAAAGCTCACTGGAATAGAAAAAAACTTACAACATGTTCTTAATTACCTTTTTCCATTTTAAGTGATTGAACTTCAGTTCCTTAATCCCCTCAAGAAACCCCAGTAGGAAAAGGGTGGTATAGAGATGAAGTGACTAGAGGACTCTGAAGTGCTGAAATGGGATGAAAAGTGTTCATACAGGGATGGAGGAGGCAGGAGTGTTGAAGGGAGACATATAAGTTGAAGAATAGAGGGTACGGAAGGAAAGTCTGAAGGTCATGAACAGAAACACCATGCCCCTGAATCACCACTCCCTAGAATCAGACACACAGAGGTGTCAGAAGTGGGTGAATTGTATCATGGCCTCCCTCAGCCTCCACTAGCCCATGTGGATGGGCAAAGTGGTACATTGTGATGTATAAGACCCCAAGGCCACCATTGGCTGGGGGAGTGCCTAGCTGACCAATCAGACGAAGGGGGTGGCTCCTCATTGGCCTGAGAAGGCATAAATAGGGATGTCGGAGACAGAGATTCTGGGTTAGGCCACTTCGTGGGATCATCATGACTAAGGGAAGCAGGAAGCCACAGAAGCCAAGAAGTGTTGCAAGCTGGTTCGCTTCAAGGATGAAAGGAAGAAAGACGACCCATTGTCAACGGAGACACAGAGGCAGTATGAAGGTAAGATGACTCCATCTATGCTCCTCATGTTCTCCATTGAATTTGCTGCCCAAGAACTCTACACTGCCCTTGCCTGGCACAAAGCCCTCATCAGTCCACATCCCTTTTTAATGAAATCTCCCTTCCAACTCAGTTGTTATAATCTTTCCTCAAAATTAATCCCCTTCTCTTTTCTTTCCAGTCACGAAATGTGTCCATGAGGCTCAGAAAACCACTACAAGGGACTTTGAGAAAAAAAATCCGATCATATGCCACTCAGTCGAAGAAGGTGAAGAAAACAAGAAAACCAAACTGGTTTTTTGGTTCCTGTGCATGTAAGACACTGAATCATTGCCGAAAAAGGTACCAAAATATGAGGCAGAGTCCAAGAAGGAGGCAGAATCGAAAGAGAAGATAAGCTCAGCCTCCTCAGAATGAGAAACCTTGGAGAAGCACAACCTCGGCAGCCAGTAACTGTATACCAAAGGTCAGACAGTTTAGAATTGTTTCTCTAGATGACTGCTTTCTTCCAAATGGCCAACCAGAAAAGACTGACTCTCACACTAACATAGTAAACTGATGACTGCCATTAAAATAAACATCAAATGGTGAAAAATGATATTTGCGTGTGTGTGTTTGTGTGTGTGTGAATTTTTTTATGGGAAGGGAGGGGAGGGAGAGAAGAGTTGGGCACTGAGTGGGGAGGGGTGTGGAGTCCCGGGAGATTGGGGAACAGACCCTCAGACCCCCGTTAACCAGAGAGTAGAGGTCTGGACTGGGTTAGGCGTCTGTACTGAAGATGGATAACCCTGCATAACAATTGATCTCAGCAGCAAGTATTAGTGGTGTGGTGTTACTCACTTTGTTTGAGGTGTGGAATGAAATTAGGGTCTTTATTGCCAGAACCCAGATGGAAAGATGGTTCATCATGGGGATGGTGAATGTCAAACTTCCCCTGAGAAAAGCAGGCAGAAATCAACTCCTGGCCACGTCCGTCATAAAAAGCTTTGTTGCATCACTCGCCTATGCTGTCAGCTAAAGGTTCTCAGGAGGCACAAAATGCTGATAGAACTAAAACCCACAGCTAGCACTCCCAAAGATTAAAGTAATATTTGGAGGGAACAGACCAAATATCAATTAGGCCACTGTTATCCTAAGAAATTGGTGGGAGCAGTGTGTTTCCATGAACAGGGCAGTGGAGGTGGCCCAATCCCAGTGCATATGACAAACAGGATCACCACAAACAGATAATTTTTGGGGGTGGGCAGCACCATGCAGTTTGTGTTATCTTAGTTCCCTGACCAGGGATTGAAAACGTTTGTGTTTCCTTGTTAATTTTCTGTTTAGTCAATTTATCCATAGGTGTGAGTGGGGTATTAAAGTCTCCCACACTTATGGTGTTATTGCTAATTTCCCCTTTCATAATTAGTAACATTTGTCTTACATATTGCAGTGCTCCTGTGTTAGGTGCATATATATTTATAATTGTTATATCTTCTTTTTGGATTCATACTTTGATCATAATGTAGTGTCCTCCTTTGTATCTTTTCACAGCCTTTGTCTTAAAGTCTATTTTATCTGATATGAGTATTGCTACTCCTGGTTTCTTCTGGTCTCTGTTTGTGTGGAATATGTTTTTCTAGCCCTTCCCTTTCAGTCTGTATGTGTTCCTCGTTTCAAGATGGGTCTCTTGTTGACAAAATATATAGGGCTCTTGTTTTTGTAACCTTCAGCGAGGCTTTGTCTTGGTTGAGGCATTCCAATCATTTACATTTAAGGTCATTATTGATAAGTATGATCCCGTTTCCATTTACTTTATTGTTTTGGGTTCGGGTTTATACCCCCTTTCTCTGCTTCCTGTCTAGAGAATGTCCTTTAGCATTTGTTGGAGAGTTGGTCTCGTGATGCTGAATTCTCTCAGCTTTTGCTTGTGTGTAAAGCTTTGGATTTCTCCTACATATTTGAATGAGATCCTTCCTGGGTACAGTAATCTGGGCTGTAGGCTATTTTCTTTCATAACTGTAATTATGCCCTGCCATTCCCTCTTGGCCTAAAAAGTTTCTATTGAAAGATCAACTGTGATCCTTGTGGAAATCCCCTTGTGTGTTATTTGCTGTTTTTCCTTTTCTGCTTTTAATATTTGTTCTTTGTCTTTGAACTTTCTTAATTTTATTAATATGTTTCTTGGGGTGTTTTGCTTTGGGTTTTCCCTGTTTGGGACTATATGTGGTTCTTGTATTTGGGTGATTATTCCCTTCCCCATTTTAGGGAACTTTTCAGCTATCATCTCCTCAAGTATTTTCCCATTGTATTTCTTTTTGTCTTCGTATTCTGGGACTCCTATGATTCGAATGTTGGGGAGTTTAACATTGTCCCAAAGGTCTCTGTAATTGTCCTCATTTCTTTTAATTCGTTTTTCTTTTTTCCTCTCTCTTTCATTTATTTCTATCATTCTATCTTCTATCTCACTTATCCTATCTTCTGCCTCTGTTATTCTAGTGTTGGTTCCATCCAGAGTGTTTTGGATCTCATCTATTGCATTATTTCTCATGTATGGACTCTTTTTTATTTCTTCTAGGTGCTTGTTAAACCTTTATTGGAGATTTTTGATCCTTTTCTCCAGGCTATTTATCTGTAACTCCATTTTGTTTTCAGGATTTAGGATCATTTTCACTCTCATTATTTGGAACTCTTTATCAGGTTGATATCCTATCTCTTCCTATTTTGTTTGGGTTGATTGCATTCATTTATTTATCTCTATGTGAAGAGTTTGCAGAGGCAACCACACATTTGCTTACTCACAAAGCAAGGCAGAGGAAACATGTTGAAATTACATAGGATGCTGGCTGTTTCCCCATAACAATGCCATGTCATGACCTAACCCACACTTAATGCCTACTCCAGCCCCTCTTATTTCATAGAACACCCCTTCCCACAACTATGGCAAAGCCTCCATGGCGGAGAAGAATGTACATGTGCCAGGAGTGGAGCCAACTCAGATCTGGCCTACATCTGAACACATTGAGAGCAGCCATTACCAGTGCTTATGGTGGTGGCACAGTGGGAGTATCTGGAACTCTGACTGGTGTGCTGGGACTGTCCCAGTGTGCACCCAGGCACATATTGGGCACCTGTTCTTGCTTCAGCACTTCGTTCTTTTGTGGCAAAATTTCCAGTGCTGGAAGTGGATATAGCACACACTTACATGAAATGGCATCAGCATGGACCTGAAACTCAGGGCTTCTGTACCATCAACGGGATACTCAAACTAACTCCCCAGTAGGCAGGGTTAGCTAATGAGCACAGGAGAAGTCCGGACTCATATCCGGCACTGGTTCTGGCCCCTCTATCTCTAGCCCCACCTCTCACCAAAGTGAGAGTTGCCAATACACAAGAAGCAAAATTAATCTGGAATGTAAAATTATGTAAATCGCCCCTAGGAAAAACAAAACGAAAAAAAGTTAAAAAGGAGAACAGTTTAAGAGATTTCTAGACAGCATCAATTATACTAACATTCACTTTACGGGGTCGTAGATGGAAAAGTGAGAGAAAAAGGTCAAAATACATATATTTAACGTGCTTAAAGGGAAAATCTGGCAACCTGTAATACTCTACCCAGCAAGGTTATCATCCAGAATTGGAAAGAAGAAATTCTCAGAGAAGCAAAAACTAAGAGCTTATCCATACTAAACCAACTCATTAGGAAATATTAGAGTCTTCTTTAAGAGGAAAAAGAAGTAAAAATCTACAGAGAAGGGAAAAACTCCCACCATTTCAGACAAACACATACTAAAGGCTGTGGATCAACCAAGTAGATAAACTATTATGAAAATTAAAAGACAAGTGAATTGCAAATTAAATGCTAACTACATTAAACACCCTATTACATCAATGGTCAGAGCATCCTGATAGAAAAGTAATTAGAAAATTGTAGTCTTTTTTTTTTTTATTGGAGGCTAATTAGGTTACAATAACATATTGGTTGGTTTTGCCATTCATTGACATGAATCCTCCCCGGGTGTTCATGTGTTCCCCTCCTTGAACCCCCTCCCACCTCCCTCCTCCCCATATCCTCCCTCCAGGTCATCGCCCTGCACTAGACCCACGCATGCTATATCATGTGTCGAACCTGGACTGGTGATTTGTTTCACATATAATAATATACATGCTAAAATGCCATTCTCCCAAATCATCCCACCTTCACCCTCTCCCAAAGAGTCCCAAAGACTGTTCTATACACCTATGTCTCATTTGCTGTCTCGTATACAGGGTTAAGGTTACCATCATTCTAAATTCCATATATATGCTTTAGTATACCGTATTGATGTTTTTCTTTCTGGCTTATTTCACTCCGTAAAATAGGCTTCAATTTTATCCACCTCATTAGAACTGATTCAAATGCATTCTTTTTGATGGCTGAAAAATACTCCATTGTGTATATGTACCAAAGCTTTCTTATCCATTCGTCTGCAGATGGACATCTAGGTTTCTTCCATGTCCTGGCTATTATAAACAATGCTGCAATGAGCATTGGAGTACCTCTGTTTCTTTCAATTCTGGTTTCCTCGGTGTGTACGCCCAGGAGTTCGATTGTTGGATCATATGGCAGTTCTAGTTCCAGTTTTTTGAGGAATCTCCACACTGTTCTCCATAGTGGTTGTACTAGTTTGCATTCCCACCAACAGTGTAAGAGGGTTCCCTTTTCTCCACACCCTCTCCAGCATTTATTGCATGTAGACTTTTGGATAGAAGCCATTCTGACTGGTGTGAAACGGTATCTCATTGTGGTTTTGATTTGCTTTTCTCTGATTATGAGGGATGTTGAGCATTTATTCATGTGTTTGTTAGCCATCTTTACGTCTTCTTTGGAGAAATGTCTGTTTAGTTATTTGGAACATTTTTGATTGGGTCTTTTTTTTTCTGGAATTGAGCTGCAGGAGTTGCTTGTATATTTTGCAGATTAATTCTTTTTCAGTTGTTTCATTTGCTATTATTTTTTCCCATTTTTCAGGCTGTCTTTTCACCTTGCTTATAATTTCCTTTGCTGTTCAGAAGCTTTTGATTTTAATTAGGTCCCATTTGCTTATTTTTGCTTTTATTTCCAATATTCTGGGAGGTGGATCTTGGAGGATCCTGCTGTGATTTATGTCAGAGAGAGTTTTGCCAATGCTCTCCTCTAGGAGTTTTATAGTTTCTGGCCTTACATTTAGCTCTGAAATCAATTTTTAGTTTATTTTTGTGTATGGTGTTAGGAAGAGTTCTAGTTTCATTCTTTTACAAGTGGCTGACCAGTTTTCCCAGCACCACTTGTGAAAGAGACTGTCTTTTCGCCATTTTATATTCTTGCCTCCTTTGTCAAAGATAAGGTGTCCATAGGTGCATGGATTTATCTCTGGGCTTTCTATTTTGTTCCATTCATATATATTTCTGTCTTTATGCCAGTACCATACTGTCTTGAGACTGTGGCTTTGTAGTAGAGCCTGAGCCCGGCAGGTTAATTCCCCCAATTCCATTCTTCTTCCTCAAGATTGCTTTAGCTATTCAAGGTTTTTGTTATTTCCATACAAATTGTGAGATTATTTGTTCTAGTTCTGTGAATAATATCGTTGGTAGCTTGATAGGGATTGCATTGAATGTATAAATTACTTTGGGTAGTATACTCGTTTTCACAATATTTAATCTTCCAATCCACGAACAGGGTATATTTCTCCATCTAAAAATGTACTCTTTGATTACTTTCACCAGTGTTTTATAGTTTTCTATATACAAGTCTTTTGTTTCTTTAGGTAGATATATTACTAAGTATTTAATTCTTTTCTTTGCAACAGTGAATGGAATAGTTTCCTTAATTTCTCTTTCTATTTTCTCATTATTAGTGTATAGGAACGCAAGGGATTTCTGTGTGTTGATTTTATATCCTGCAATTTTACGGTATTCATTGATTAGCTCTAGTAGTTTTCTTGTAGAGTCTTTATGGTTGTCTGTGTAGAGGATCATGTAATCAGCGAACAGTGAACATTTTACTTCTTCTTTTCCAATTTGTATTCCTTTTATGCTTTTTTCTGCTCTGATTGCTGTGGTCAAAACTTCCAGAACTATGTTGAATAGTAGTTGTGAGAGTGGGCATCCTTGTCCTGTTCCTGACTTTAGGGGAAATGCTTTCAGTTTTTCACCATGGAGGATAATGTTTGCTGTGGGTTTTTCATATATAGTTTTTATTATGTTGAGGTATGTCCCTTATATTCCCACTTTCTGGAGGGTTTTTATCATAAAGGGATGTTGAATTTTGTCAAAGACTATCTCTGCGTCTATTGAGATAATCATATGATTTTTTATTGTTCAGTTTGTTGATGTGGTGTATTACATTGATTGATTTGCGGATATTGAAGAATCCTTGCATTCCTGGGATAAAGCCCACCGGGTCATGATGTATGATCTTCTTAATATGTTGTTGGATTCTGATTGCTAGAATTTTGTTAAGGAATTTTGCATCTATGTTCATCAGTGATATTGGCCTGTTGTTTTCTTTTTGTGTGGGCTCTTTACCAGGTTTTGGGATTAGAGGGATTGTGGCCTCATAGCATGAGTTTGGAAGTTTCCTTTCCTCAGCAATTTTCTGGAAGAGTTTGAGTAGAATAGCTGTTAGCTCTTCTCTACATTTTTGGTAGAATTCAGCTGTGAAACTGTCTGGACCTGGGCTTTTGTTTGCTGGAAGATTTCTGGTTACAGCCTCTAATTCCGTGCTTGTGATGGGTCTTTTAAGATTTTCTATTTCTTCCTAGTACAATTTTGGAAAGTTTTACTTTTCTAAGAATTTGTCCCTTTCTTCCAAGTTATCCATTTTATTGCCATATAATTGTTGATAGTACTCTCTAATAATCCATGGTATTTCTGTGTTGTTTGTTGTGGTCTCTCCATTTTGCTTTCTAATTTTATTGATTTGTTTCTTCTCCCTTTGTTTCTCGATGAGTCTGTCTATTGGTTTGTCGATTTAATTTACCTTCTCAAATAACCATCTTTTGGCTTTGCTGATTTTTGCTATGGTCTCTTTTCTTTCTTTTGCATTTATTTCTGCCCTAATTTTTACAATTACTTTCCTTCTACTAACCCTGGGATTCTTCATTTGTTCCTTTTCTAGTTTCTTTAGATGTAGTTCAGTTCAGTTCAGTCGCTCAGTCGTGTCCGACTCTTAGTGACCCCATAAACCACAGCACACCAGGCCTCCCTGTCCATCACCAACTCCCAGAGTTCACTCAAACTCATGTCCATCGAGTCGGTGATGCCATCCAGCCACCTCATTCTCTGTCTTCCCGGTCTCCTCCTACCCCCAATCCCTCCCAGCATCAGAGTCTTTTCCAGTGAGTCAACTCGTCGCATGAGGTGGCCAAAGTATTGCAGTTTCAGCTTTAGCACAAGTCCTTCCAAAGAACACCCAGGATTGATCTCCTCTAGAATGGACTGGTTGGATCTCCTTGCAGTCCAAGGGACTCGCAAGAGTCTTCTCCAGCACCGCAGTTCAAAAGCATCATTTCTTCGGCGCTCAGCTTTCTTCACAGTCCAACTCTCACATCCATACATGACCACGGGAAAAACCATTGCCTTGACTAGACGGACCTAGGTTGGCAAAGTAATGACCCTGCTCTTTAATATGCTATCTAGGATGGTCACAACTTTTCTTCCAAGAAGCAAGCTTTTTTTAATTTCCTGGCTGCAATCAGCATCTGCAGTGATTTTGGAGCCCAAATATATAAAGTCTGACACGGTTTCCACTGTTTCCCCATCTATTTCCCAAGAAGTGATGGGACCAGATGCCATGATCTTCGTTTTCTGAATGTTGAGCTTTAAGCCAACATTTTCACTCTCCTCTTTCACTTTCATCAAGAGGCCTTTGAGTTCCTCTTCACTTTCTGCCATAAGGGTGGTGTCATCTGCATATCTGAGGTGATTGATATTTCTCCCAGCAATCTTGATTCCAGCTTGTGCTTCTTCCAGCCCAGCGTTCCTCATGATGTACTCTGCATATAAGTTAAATAAGCAGGGTGACAATATACAACCTTGACGTACTCCTTTTCTTATTTGGAACCAGTCTGTTGTTCCATGTCCAGTTCTAACTGTTGCTTCCTAACCTGCATACAGGTTTCTCAAGAGGCAGGTCAGGTGGTCTGGAATTCCCATCTCTTTCAGAATTTTCCAGTTTCTTGTGATCCACACAGTCAAAGGCTTTGGCATAGTCAATGAATCAGAAATAGATGTTTTTCTGGAACTCTCCTGCTTTCTCCATAATCTAGCGGATGTTGGCAATTTGATCTCTGGTGCCTCTGCCTTTTCTAAAACCTGCTTGAACATCTGGAAGTTCACGGTTCACATATTGCTGAAGACTAGCTTGGAGAATTTTGAGCATGACTTTACTAGCGTGTGAGATGAGTGCAATTGTGCAGTAGTTTGAGCATTCTTTGGCATTGCCTTTCTTTGGGATTGGAATGAAGACTGACCTTTTCCAGTCCTGTGGCCATTGTTGAGTTTTCCAAATTTGCTGGCATATTGAGTGCAACACTTTCACAGCATCATCTTTCAGGATTTGAAATAGCTCAATTGGAATTACATCACCTCCACTAGCTTTGTTTGTCGTGATGCTCTCTAAGGCCCACTTGACTTCACATTCCAAGATGTCTGGTTCCAGGTGAGTGATCACGCCATCGTGATTACCTTCGTCGTGAAGATCTTTTTTGTACAGTTCTTTTGTGTATTCTTGCCACCTCTTCTTAATATCTTCTGCTTCTGTTAGGTCCATACCATTTCTGTCCTTTATCAAGCCCATCTTTGCATGAAATGTTCCCTTGATATCACTGATTTTCTTGAAAAGATCTCTTGTTTTTCCTATTCTGTTGTTTTCCTCTATTTCTTTGCATTGATCGCTGAGGAAGGCTTTCTTATCTCTCCTTGCTCTTCTTTGGAACTCTGCATTCAGCTGCTTATATCTTTCCATTTCTCCTTTGCTTTTCGCTTCTCTTCTTTTCACAGCTATTTGTAAGGCCTCCTCAGACAGCCATTTTGCTTTTTTGCATTTCGTTTCCATGGGGATGGTCTTGGTCCCTGTCTCCTGTACAATGTCACGAACCTCCCTCCAGAGTTCATCAGGCACTCTATCTATCAGATCTAGACCCTTAAATCTATTTCTTACTTTCACTGTGTAATCATAAGGGATTTGATTTAGGTCATATCTGAATGGTCTAGTGGTTTTCCCTACTTTCTTCAATTTAAGTCTGAATTTGGCAATAAGGAGTTCATGATCTGAGCCACAGTCAGCTCCTGGTCTTGTTTTTGCTAACTGTATACAGCTTCTCCATCTTTGGCTGCAAATAATATAATCAATCTGATTTCAGTGTTGACCATCTGGTGATGTCCATGTGTTGAGTCTTCTCTTGTGTTGTTGGAAGAAGGTGTTTGCTATGACCATTGCGTTCTCTTGGCAAAACTCTATTAGCCTTTTCCCTGCTTCATTTCGTGCTCCAAGGCCAAATTTGCCTGTTACTCCAGGTGTTTCTTGACTTCCTACTTTTGCATTCCAGTCCCCTATAATGAAAAGGACGTCTTTTTTGGGTGTTCGTTCTAAAAGGTCTTGTAGGTCTTCATAGAACTCTTCAACCTCGTCTTCTTCAGCATTACTGGTTGGGGCATAGGCCTGGATTACTGTAATATTGAATGGTTTGCCTTGGAAATGAACAGAAATCATTCTGTCGTTTTTAAGATTGCATCCAAGTACTGCATTTCGGACTCTTTTGTCAACTATGATGGCTACTCCATTTCTTCTAAGGGATTCCTGCCCACAGTAGTAGATATAATGGTCATCTGAGTTAAATTCACCCATTCCAGTCCATTTTAGTTCACTGATTCCTAGAATGTCGACGTTCACTCTTGCCATCTCCTGTTTGACCACTTCCAATTTGCCTTGATTCATGGAACTAACATTCCAGGTTCCTATGCAATATTGCTCTTTACAGCATCGGACCTTGCTTCTAGCATCAGTCACATCCACAACTGGGTATTTGTTTTGCTTTGGCTCCATCCCTTCATTCTTTCTGGAGTTATTTCTCCACTGATCTCCAGTAGCATACTGGGCACCCACCGATCCAGAGAATTCCTCATTCACTATCCTATCATTTTGCCTTTTGATACTGTTCATGGGGTTCTCAAGGCAAGTATACTGAAGTGGTTTACCATTCCCTTCTCCAGTGGACCACATTCTGTCAGACCTCTCCACCATGACCTGTCCGTCTTAGCTGGCCCCACACGGCATGGCTTATCTTCACTGAGTTAGACAGGACTGTGGTCCATATGATCGGATTAACTAGTTTTTTGTGATTATGATTTCAGTGTGTCTGCCCTGTAATGCCCCCTCCCAATACCTACCCTCTAGAGTTAGGTTATTTAGTTGACTTTTTTCTTGTCTCTTGAGGTGTGCCTGTATTGCTATGAACCTTCCCCTTAGCACTGCTTTTACAGTGTCCCAGAGGTTTTGGGTTGTTGTGTTTTCATTTTCACTCATTTCTATGCATATTCTGATTTCTCTTTTGATTTCTTCTACGAATTGTTCATTATTCAGCTGCGTGTTTTTCAGGCTCCATATGTTGGCATTTTTAATAGTTTTTCTCCTGTAATTGAGTTCGACTCTTACTTCATTGTGGTCAGAAAAGATGCTTGGAATGATTTCAATTTTTTTGAATATACCAAGGCTAGATTAATGGTCCAGAATGTGATCTATCCTGGAAAATGTTCCGTGTGCACTTGAGAAAAAGGTGAAATTAATTTTTGGGGGGTGAAATGTTCTATAAAGATTTATTATGTCTAACTGGACTATTGTATCATTTAAAGTTTGTGTTTCCTTGTTAATTTTCTCTTTAGTTGATCTATCCATAGGTGTGAGTGGGGTATTAAACTCTCCCACTATTATTGTGTTACTGTTAGTTTCCCCTTTCATACTTGTTAGTAAGTGTCTTACATATTGTGGTGCTCCTATGTTGTGTGCTTAAATATTTGGAATTGTTATATCTTCTTCTTGGATTGATCCGTTGATCATTATGTAGTTTCCTACTTTGTCTCTTTTCACAGCCTTTGTTTTAAAATCTATTTTATCTGATATGAGTATTGCTACTCCTGTTTTCTTTTGGTCTCTATTTGGGTTGAATAACTTTTTCCATCCCTTCACTTTCAGTCTGTATGTGTCCCTCGTTTTGAGGTGGGTCTCTTGTAGACAACATATATGGGGGTCTTGTTTTTGTATCCATTCAGCCAGTCTTTGTCTTTTGTTTGGGGCATTCAACCCATTTACGTTTAAGGTGATTATTGATAAGTATGGTCCCGTTGCCATTTTCTTTATTGCTTTGGGTTCAAGTTTATATATCTTTTCTTTGTTTCCTGTCTAGAGATGATCCTTTAGTTTTTGTTGGAGAGCTGGTTTGGTGATGCTAAATTCTCTCACATTTTGCTTTTCTGTAAAGCTTTTGATTTCTCCTTCATAATTGCATGAGATCCTTGCTGGGTACAATAATCTGGGCTGTAGGTTACTTTCTTTCATTACTTTAAGTATGTCTTGCCATTCCCTCCTGGCCTGAAGAGTTTCTTTTTAAAGATCAGCTGTTATCCTTATGGGAATCCCCTTGTGTGCTATTTGTTGCTTTTCCCTTGCTGCTTTCAATATTTGTTCTTTGTTTGACCTTTGTTAATTTGATTAATATGTGTCTTGGAGTGTTTCGCCTTTGGTTTATCCTGTTAGGGACTCTCTGGGTTTCTTGGACTTGGGTGACTTTTTCCTTCTCCATTTTATGGAATCTTTCAACTATTATCTCCTCAAGTATTCTTTCATGGTCTTTCTTTTTGTCTTCTTCTTCTTGGACTCTTATGATTCGAATGTTAGGGCGTTTAACATCTTCACTAGGCCTTTAATATTGTCCTCATTTCTTTTAATTCCTTTTTTCTTTTTCCGTCACTGTTTCATTTATTTCTACAGTTCTATCTTCTAGCTCGCTTATCCTGCCTTCTGCCTTCGTTACTCTACTGTTTGTTCCCTCAAAAGTGTTTTTTATCTCATCTATTGTGTTATTCATTGTATATTGTCTCTTTTTTATTTCCTTTAATTCCTTATTAAACATTTCTTGCATCTTCTCCATCCTTTTCTCCACTTTATTTATATGTAACTCCATTTTGTTTTCCAGATTTTGAATCATTTCACAATTAAAATTCGAAATACTCTATCAGGTAGGTTCCCTATATGTTCCTCTTTTGTTTGTGTTGGTGGGCATTTATCCTGTTCGTTTACTTACTGGGTATTTCTCTGCCTTTCATCTTGCTTATATTGCTGTGCTTGGGGTGGCCTTTCCGTCTTCTGGCAGTTTGTGGAATTATCTTTATTATGTAGTTACCTCGTTGTGTGTGGGGTTGGACGGGTGAATTTTCAAGGTTCCCTGGCTAGGGAAGCTTGTGTCGATATTCTGGTGGGTGGAGCTAGATTTCTTCTCTCTGAAGTGCAGTGAAGTGTCCAGTAATGAATTTGAGATATCAGTGGGTTTGGAGTGGCTTTGGGCAGCCTGTATGTTGAAGCTCAGTGCTATTTTCCTGTGTTGCTGGAGAATTTGCGTTGTATGTCTTTCACTGAAACTTGTTGACCTTTGGGTGTTGCCTGGTTTCAGTGTATGTATGGAGGCATTTGATGAGCACCTATCAATTAATTTTGCCTGGAAAAGGAGATCTCTGGTATTCTCAGGACTTGGACTTAAGCCTCTGCCTCTGGTTTTCAGCCTTATTCTTGCAGTAGGCTCAAGACTTCTCCATCTTTTACTTCCAAGGCAGTTCCTCCTGTTAAAGCTCTTCATTTGCTGGTCTCTTCAGTGTCTAATTCCCGTCCTGACACCAGGGGGCGGTGGTGGACACTTTTCTTTTTGGCTCACCTGTTCAGTCCTGCTGTGGGGATGGAGGAACGCTGCTAACAAATATCACTGGCGTCTGTGAGGAGTGCTCCGAGTGTCTCTGCTACAGTGGGATTGCTCCCACTCACGGCATGTGTGCTATCCCTGTTTATGCTGCTCAGGCTCTTGGTTGCTCTGCCAGGAGCTATCTGTGGCCGGCGCTGGGTTGCATGCACTTCCCAGGTTTGAACGGCTCAAGTGCAGGTACGCGGGTACTCCACAAAGGCGTAGAGTTGGTTGGGTCTGTGTTTTGTGCCTTCCCCTTTCCTAGCAGCTCAGTTGAGTAGGCGTTTGGCGAACACAGTCGCTGAAATTTACTGCCTCCACAGTCCCTGCCACTCAGTTTTCTGGGTGTAGAACTGGCGCAATTCTCAGGCAGATATTGACCGGCCTGAACCCAAGAAGTCTTGGTTAGCAATGAAGCCTGCCTGCAGCTTGGTATGGGAAGCCTCTCTGGTGTTGTGGTTGCCCTTTCCAGCATGGGCCTCCCTCCTCTCCCTATCCCTGCGGTGGATGGAGGGTGGACCGACCGCAGCTGGCTTGCTCTGCTTAGTCCTTTGTTATGTGAGCAGGGCTGTCAGAGTCTTAGGTTGGGCCTTTTTGCCTTTTTGCAGGCTTTTTGCCTTTTAGCTGCACAGGCTGCTAACTATCTCCCATTGGCACCCTCAGATTGCCCTTGTGGCATTCAGGCCCGGTTCTTTCTTTAAGCGCTGCTGCCGTGCCTCATTGCCCATCCTCCATTTCCTAGTGGGGGGTGCAGGCACCTGCGCCGCTTCTCCATTGAGAGTTTCCTCTGGGCACTTAGTCTGTGGGTTTTAATTATTTATTTCTTTTTTTTTTCTTCCGGTTATGTGGACCTCTGAGGATCCAAGGCTCGCCACAGACTTGCCCATGAGTGTTTCCAGGTGTTTGGAAACTTCTCTCTCTTTTTTTTTTTTTCAGGCCTCCCTTCCAAGGATGGAGCTCCGTCCCTCCCTCTTCTGGCTCTCTTTTTATCTTTTATATTATTTCCTACCTCCTTTTGAAGACTATGGGGTGCTTTTCTGGGTGCATGATGTTCTCTGCCGGTATTCAGAAGTTGTTTTGTGGGATTTACTCAGGGTTCAAGGGTTCTTTTGCTGATTTTGTGGAGGAGAAATTGGTCGCCTCGTGCTATTCCTCCGCCATCTTCTACTCCTCTCTGTAGTCTTAAATTACAGATTAGATTAGTTGAACTTAATAGATACCTACAGCATTTGTTGTTGTTCTTCAGTTACTAAATGGTTTGACTGTTTGAAACCCCAAGGGCTGTAGCACTCCAGGCTCCCTTTTCCATTGGGTTTCGCAGGCAAGAACACTGGAGTTTATTGCATTTGATTTCCAGGGGATCTTGCTGCCCCAGGAATCAAATCTGCATCTTCTGCATTGCAGGCAGATTCTTTACCTCTGAGCCACCTGGCACAGTCTATCCCAAAATACCAGAATACACACCTTCAAGCGCGCAAAGGACATTTTTTCAAAGATAATCAAATGCTAGGCCACAAAACAAGTCTCAACACATTTAAGAAGACAGAAATTATATCATGCACTTTTTCTGACCACAATGGTACAAAATAAGAAATAAATTACAGGAGGGGAATATGGGACAAACAAAAACATATGCAGACGAAACAACATGCTACTAAATATCAATGAGCTAATGAAGATATCAAAAAGGGAATCAGAAAATACTTTGAGACTAATAAAAACACCAACTTTCCAAAATCTATTGGATTTAGCAAAAGCAGTTCAGGGGAAATTGTATAGTGACAGATGCTTCCCTTAAAGTGGGGGGGAGAAACTGAAATAAACACCTTCACTTACTATATAAATGAAGTTGAAAAAGTAGAATAAATATAGCCCCAAATCTTCAGAATGAAGGCAATAGTAAAGATCAGAGAGGACATTAATAAAATTGAGACTTCCCTTTTCCTAAAGTAACAACAACAACAAAAAAAATGCCAGTTAAATGAAAAGATATTTTTTGAAAAGATAAACAAAATAATTAAGTCTTTAGCCAGGTTCATCAAAGGTTCATCAAAAATAAAAGATAGATGACACAAATAAACAAATGCAAAGGAGACATTACAGCCAACATCACAGCAAGAGGGAAAAATCATAAGAGGATACTACAAGTAGTTATATGCCAAATATCTGGGCAACCTAGAAGAAACTGATAAATCTCTAGGACCATACAACCTTACAAAACTGAATCCAGAAGGAATGCATAATCTGAGTATTTGAAACACTAATAGTGAAATGGAATTTATAATGTAAAATCTCTTAGTAAAATAAAGTTCATGAACACAGCTTCACAGGAGAATGTTTACAAAGACATACAGAAGAGCTTATACCCAACATTCTCAAACTATTACAAAAATTGAGAAAATGGAGTACTCCCAAATTTTTTATGAAGATATTATTTTCCTAAGACTGAAACCAGACAAAGACAAGGCCAAAAAAGAAAACTCAATGCCAGTATTTCTGTTGAATATAGATGTGAATATTCTTAACAATATATGAGAGAAGCAAATTCAACATCACAATGAAACCATCATATACCATGATCAAGATGGACTCATTCCAGGGGTATAAGGATGGTTCAATAGCTGAAAATTAGTCAGTGTGGTACACCACATTAAGAGAAGGACAAACATCACATGATCATCTCAACAGATGCTGTAAAAGCATTTGGCAAAATTCAGTATTCATTCATTTCAAAAACTCTCACCATACTTGATATGGAGGGAATATATCTGAACATAATGAAAGTGAAAGTGGAAGTCTTACTTTGTCCACTCCAGTACTGTGGCCTAGGGAATTCCATGGACTGTATACTCCATGTGGTCGTCTGAACATTATAAACGTGATTTATAACAAATAGAGATGATATCTTATTCAGTGGTAAGAAGCTGAAAGCTATCCCTCTAAATCAGGAAAAGACACAGAGGTGAATTCTTGCCACTTCTAAAATACTAGAAGTACCAGGCACAGCAACCATTCAAAGAAAATAAATAAAAGTCATCCAAATTGGAAGGAAGAAGTAAAACTGTCACTACTTGCAGTTGACATGATACTGTGTACAGAAAGCTATCAGTTCAGTTCAGTCCAGTTCAGTTCAGTCGCTCAGCCGTGTCCAACGCTTGGTGACCCCATGTATCACAGCACTCCAGGCCTGCCTGTCCAACACCAACTCCCTGGGTTCACTCAAACTCATGTCCATCGAGTCGGTGATGCCATCCAGCCATCTCATTCTCTGTCGTCGCCTTTTCCTTCCACCCCCAATCCCTCTCAGCATCATAGTCCTTTCCAGTGAGTCAACTGGTCTCATGAGGTGGCCAAAGTATTGGAGTTTCAGCTTAGAAGAAAATGATTAAACAAAGGAAATCAAGGTGAATTAAAACCCTAAATGAAAGACTGGAAACTATGAAACCCCTAGAAGAACATGTAGGCAGAACACTCTATGACACAATTCATAGCAACATTTTTTTCACCTCTCTTCTAAGGCAAAGGAAGCAAAGGAAAAAAATGAGATCTAATTAAACCTAAAAGCTTTTGCACACAAATGAAAACACTAACAAAATGAAAAGACAACCTACTGAATGGGAGTAAGTACTTGCAAATGATATGACTATAAGGGGTTAATATCCAAACTATCTAAACAGATTATTCAACTTGATATTAAGAAAAAAACAAACAAACAAAAACAATGGAAAGATCTGATTTTCTCCAAAGAAGATATACAGATAGCACATGAAAAAATGCGTAACATCACTAACAGTCAGAGAAATGAAAACCAAAATTACAAGGAGATGTCAACTCATACTCATCAGAATGGCTATCATCAAATCAAAAAGAATGAAAATAACAAAAGTTGACAAGGATGTGGAGAAAGGGAAGCCCTTGTACTTAATTGGTGGGAATGTAAATTTGTGTAGTCGCTATGGAAAACATCATTAAAGCTTCTCAAAAAAATTAAAAAAAGAACTACCAATGACCCAGAAATTCCACTCCCAGTTATATATATCAGAAGGCAATGAACATTAATATGAAAAGATACATGAATTCCAATGTGTATTACAGCCTGATTTCCAATAGAAAAGATATGGAAGCAACCATTGAACAAAGCACACATGGTTCCTCTCTTCAAAGCACTCTCATTGAGTATGTGATAAGCAAGCATTTGAACACTATAGTAATCCTTAGAAATAATGGCAGATACATGTTCATTGAGATGGAAAAATTCTTCCAGCATATTGTATAGAAAAGGAAGGCTACAATAGTGCTTATAGTTTGATTCAATTTGTATAAATTGAAAAAAATTCCCTGATGTGTATATGCTCATAAAAATATATGTGTACTACGTATTCTATCATTTTATAATAAATATAATATATTCGTTATTAACATTTGGTAAAACAACAAAGACAAAATATTAATAGTATATATTTCTATTAACATATTTATTGGTGTTCTCTAATTTCATTTTGTACTTTTTGAATTTCCATCTTCCTGCTCAGTTATATTGTGAGTAGAATAAGAATCACTGTGATGTTAAGGTTTGTCAAAGTAGTTCTCAAGGTGGGCTGGCCCTCACATACTTGTTGAGTTTGAAATATTAGCTATACTATATGTGGCACATGGGATCAAGTGGCAACTGTTTGAGGGGCATAGGGATAAGCACTGTTGAAATGCAAGCCTGGGAATACAATGAAAAGAATGATGTCCAAAGTTAAAGGAGAATGTGAAATAAAAATCTGAGGTTGGACATAAGTCAATCAAAAAGTTTCCAGCACATTGGACCCAAAGTATCCTTTTCTAACAGAGCAGCATGCGCAGAGCTCTTCGCAGGTTACCATTGCTGTCTTACTACTCCACATCTTGTTACTAAGCAACAAGTCTTGCTCAACAATTGGACAGTGCATCCCTGGGCCCTCCCATAAGCAACCAACTATCAATGAGGTACCTATTGGTACGTCTCCTGCTCAGCTATTGTTCAGCTACACAGTGGGCCCTACGTGATGAGAACTGTCAATGAGGGACCATTGGGGAAGTGATTCAGTCAAGAGTACGTGGTGCAGTGGTTTTGTGACTCTTACATTTGGGCACTTTAATTTTTTTTCTTTTTTATTAAATCAGGAATGTATTTCTGGTAAATGGGGCAAGTTGAGTTTCCCTACTCAATATGAGATTTGAAGTGTCCACAACAGTATTAGTGGAGGAGACATTGAACACTTTCTTTGCTCTGATGGGTAATCTTATGGAGACAGTGTATTGACCTTGGGGCAACAGACCGAGGATTCAAAAAATCTTGGGGTCTCTAAAATTCATTGGAGTAGAAAAAAACATACAACATGTTCTTAATTTTCTTTTTCCATGTTAAGTGCTTGCTCTTAAGTTCCTTAAGCCCCTCAAGAACCCCCAAAGGAAAGAGGCTGGTTTAGAAAGGAAGTGACTAGAGGACACTAAAGTGCTGAAATGGGATAAAAAATGTTCATACAGGGATAGAGGAGGCAGGAGTGTTGAAGGGAGACATAAAAGTCAAAGAATAAAGGGCACTGAAGGAAACTCTGAAGTTCATGAGCAGAAACACCATGCCCCTGAATCACCACTCCCCAGAATCAGACACACAGAGGTTTCAGCAGTGGGTAAGTTGTATCATGGCCTCCCTCAGCATCCACTAGCCCATGGGCAAAGGGGTACATTGTGATGTGTAAGACCCCACAGCCACAATTGGCTAGGGGAGTGCTTAGGTGACCAATCAGATTGAAGGTTGTGGCTCCTCATTGTATAAGGGGGTCAGATGCAGAGATTCTGGGCTAGGCCACTTCGTGGGATCATCATGACTAAGGTAACCAGAAAGCCACAGAAGCCATGAAGTGTTGCCACTCGGTTTGCTTCAAGGATGAAAGGAAGAAAGACGACCTGTTGTCAATGTTGACACAGAGGCCATGTGATGTAAGATGACTCCAACGATTCTCCCCATGTTCTCCACTGACTTTGCTGCCCAAGACCTCTACACTGCCCTTGCCTGGAGAAAAGCACTCATCAGCACACATCCCCTTTTCATGAAATCTCCCTTCCAACTCAGTTGTTATACTCTTTCCTCAAAACTAATACCCTTCTCTTTTCTTTCCAGGCACGAAATATGAGGATGAGTGTCAGAAGACCTCTACAAGGGACTTTGAGAAAGAAAATCCGAGCATATGCCTCTCAGTCGAAGAAGCTGAAGAAAACAACAAAACCAAACTGGTTTTTCTGTTCCTGAGCTCGTAAGACCCTTAATCAACACCAAAAAAGGTACCAAAATATGAGGCAGAGTCCAAGAAGGAGGCAGAATCCATAGAGAAGGCAAGAATGAGAGACCCTAGAGAAGTACAACCTGGGCTGCCATTAACTGAATACCAAAGGTCAGACTGTTTAGAATTGTTTCTCCAGAGGTCTGCTTTTTTAAAATGGCCCACCAGGAAAAGACTGACTCTCACACTAACATAGTAAACAGATGGCTGCCATTAAAATAAACATCAAATGGTAAAAAAAGATGATATGTGTGTGTGAGAGAGAGAGAGAGTGTGTTTGTGTGTCAATTTTCTGATGGGAAGTGAAAGGAGGGAGAGAAGAGGTGGGCAGCTGAGTAGGGAGGGTTGTGGAGTCCCAGGAGATTGGGAAGCAGACCCTCAGGCCGCCAGTTAACCAGAGAGTAGAGGACTGGACAGGGTCAGGGGTCTGCACTGAAGATGGATAACCCTGCTTAAAAATTGATCTCAGCGGCAAGGATTAATGGTGTGGTGTTACTGCCTTTGTTTGGGGTGTGGAATGACATTACGGTCGGTCTAGTTTGCCAGAACACAGATGGTAAGAGGGTTCAACATGGGGATTGTGAATGTTATAATTCCTCTGAGAAAAGCAGGCAGAAATCAACTCCTGGCCACCTACGTCATAAAGGGCTTTGTTGCATCACTTGCCTATGCTGTCAGCTAAAGATCCAACCAGTCCATTTTAGGGGAGATCAATCCTGGATGTTCATTGGAGGGACTGATGCTAAAGTTGAAACTGCAATACTTTGGCCACCTCATGCGACGAGTTGACTCACTGGAAAAGACTCTGATGCTGGGAAAGGTTGGGGGTGGGAGGAGAAGGGGACAACCGAGAATGAGATGGCTGGATGGCATCACCGACTCTGTGGACATGAGTTTGAGTGTACTCTGGGAGTTGGTGATGGACAGGGAGGCCTGGCGTGCTGTGATTCATGGGGTCGCGGAGAGTCGGACACGACTGAGCGACTGAACTGAACTGAACTGAAAGGTGCTCAGGAGGCACAAAATGCTGATACAACTAAAACCCACAGCTAGCACTCCCAAAGATTAAAATAATGTTTGGAGGGAATGGATCAAATATCAATAAGGCCACTATTATCTTAAGAAATTTGTGGGAGAAGTGTGTTCCCACAGGCAGGGCAGGGGAGGTGGCACAATCCCGGTGCATATGACAAACAGGATCACCACAGACAGATAATTTTTTTGGGTGGGAGGCACCATGCAGTTTGTGGGGTCTTAGTTCCCTCACCAGGGATTGAATACTTTTGTGTTTCCTTATTACATTTCTGTTTGGTCGATCTATCCATAGGTGTTAGTGGGGTATTAAAGTCTCCCACTCTTATTGTGTTATTGTTAATTTCCCCTTTCATAATTATTAACATATTTCTTACATATTGCGGTCCTCCTCTATTGGGTGCAAATATATTATTAATTGTTATATCTTCTTTTTGGATTGATCCTTTGATCATCATGTAGTGTCCTTCTGTGTCTCTTTTCACAGCCTTTGTTTTAAAGTCTATTTCATCTGATATGAGTATTGCTACTCCTGTTTAGCTTTGGTCTCTATTTGCTTGAAATATGTTTTTCCATCCCTTCCCTTTCAGTCTGTATGTGTCCCTCTTTTCGTGGTGGGTGTCATGTAGACAGCATATATAGGGGTCTTGTTTTGGATCCATGCAGCCAGTTTTGTCTTTTTGTTGGGGAATCCAAACCATTTACATATAAGTTAATTACTGATAAGTATGATCCCATTGCCAATTAATTTATTGTTTTGGGTTCAGGTATACCCCCCTTTCTCTGCTCCCTCTCAAGGGAGGTCCTTTAGCAATTGTTGGAGAGCTGATTTGGTGATGCTGATTTCTCTCAGCTTTTGCTTGTGTGTAAAGCTTTGGATTTCACCTTCATATTTGAATGAGATCCTTGCTGGGTACAGTAATCTGGGCTGTAGGCTATTTTCTTTCATTACTCTAAGTATGCCCTGCCATTCCCTCCTGGCCTGAAGAGTTTCTATTGAAAGATCAGCTGTGATCCTTGTGGGAATCCCCTTGTCTGTTATTTGCTGTTTTTCCCTTGTTGCTTACAATATTTGTTCTTTGTCTTTTAGCTTTGTTAATTTTATTAATATGTATCATGGGGTGTTTTGCCTTGGGTTTTTCCTGTTTAGTACCCTCTGTGTTTCTTGGACTTGCGTGATAATTTCCTTCCCCATTTTAGGGAACTTTTCTACTATCATCTCCTCAAGTATTTTCCCATGGTCTTTCTTTTTGTAGTCCTCTTCTGTGACTCCTATTATTTGAATGTTCAGGTGTATAACATTGTCCCAGAGGTCTCTGAGATTGTTCTCATTTCTTTTAATTAGTTTTCTTTTTTCCTCTCTGTTTCATTTATTTCTACCATTCTCACTTATCCCATCGTCTGCTTCTCTTTTCTACTATTGGTTACCTGCAGAGTGATTCTATTTCATCTATTGCATGATTCCTTATGTATTGACTCTTTTTTATTTCTTCTAGGTCCTTGTTAAAACTTTCTTGCATCTTCTCCATGCTTGTCTCCAGGCTATTTATCTGTAACTCCATTTTTTTCAAGATTATGGATCATTTTCACTCTCATTATTCAGAATTCTTTATCAGGTATATTCCCTACCTCTTCCTCTTTTGTTTGGGTTGGTGGGCATTTATTTATTTATCTCTATGTGAAGAGTTTCCTGAGGCAACCACACGTTTGATTATTCAGAAAGCAAGGCAGAGGAAACATGTTGAAATTACACAGGATGCTGTCTGCTTCCCCATAACAATGCCAGGTCATGACTTATCCCACACCGATTGCCTAGTCCAAACTCTCTTATTTATTAGAATATCCCTTCCCACAGCTATGGCAAAGGCTTCCATGGCTCAGAAGAAGGTACATGTGCCAGGAATGGAGCCAACTCAGATCTGGCCTACACCTGAACAAGTTGAGAGCAGCCATTACCAGTGCGTATGGAGGTGGCACATTGGGAGCATCTGGAACTCTGACTGGTGTGCTGGGACTGACCCAGTATGCACCCAAGCCCATATTGGACATCCGTTCTTGCTCCAGCACTTCTTTCTTTGGGTTCAAAATTTCCAGTGCTGAAAGGGGATACAGCACACATGAAATGGCATCAGCATGGAACTGAAACTCAGGGCTTCTATACCATGAACTGGATATTCAACCTAACTCCCCAATAGACAAGGTTGGCTACTGAGCACAGGAGAAGTCCGACCTCTACCTGGCATAGGTCCTGGCCCCTTTATCTCTGGCCCCACCTCAAACCAAAGTGAGAGTTGCCAATACAGAAGAGCAAAATTAATCTGGAATGTAAAATTATGGAAATCGCCCAATAAGAAAAACAAAACCAAAAACAAGTGAAACAGGAGAAGAGTTTAAGAGACTTCCAGAGAACATCAAGTATACTAACATTCACTTTATGGGGTCGTAGATGGAAAAGAGAGAGGGAAAGGGGTCAAAAATATGTATTTAACGTGCTGATAGGGAAAAATTGCAACCTATAATACTCTACCCAGCAAGGTAATCATCCAGAATTGGAGAGAAGAACTTCTCAGACAAACAACAACTAAGAGCTTATCTATCCATACTAAACCAACTCGGAAGGAAATATTAAAGAGACTTCTCTAGGTGGAAAAAGATGGAAAAATCTATAGAGAAGGAAAAAAGTCCCACCAGTACACACAAACACATGGTAAAGTCTGTGGATGAACCAAGTAGATAATCTAGTATGAAAATTAAAAGATAAGTGAATTGCAAATTAAATGCTAACTACATTAAATAACCTCTTACATCAACGGAAAGAGCATCTTAATATAAAAGCAATAAGAAAACTGTAGTTTTAATTTACAGATTAGAGCATTTGAACTTAATAGACACCTACAGCATTTGTTGTTGTCCTTCAGTTACTAAGTTTTCTGACTCTTTTGAAACCCCATGGGCTGTAGCCTTCCAGGCTCCTCTGTCCATGGGATTTCCCAGGCAAGAACACTGGAGTTTATCACATTTCATTTTCCAGGGGATCTTGCTGACGCAGGGATCAAATCTGCGTATTCTGCATTGCAGGCAGATTCTTTATCTCTGAGCCACCTGGCAGAGTCTATCTCAAAATAGCAGAATACACACCTTCAAGTGCGCACAGGATATTTTTTCAGGGATGATCAAATGCTGGGCCACAAAACAAGTCTCAACACATTTAAGAAGACAGAAATTATCTCAAGCACGTTTTCTGACCACAATGGTACAAAATAAGAAATCAATTACAGGAGGGGAATATGGGACAAATACAAACATATGGAGACGAAACAACATGATACTAAATACCAATGAGCTAATGAAGAAATCAAAAAGGGAATTAGAAAATACTTTGAGACTAATAAAAACACCAACTTACCAAAATCTATTGGATTTAGCAAAAGCAGTTCTAGGGGAAATTGTATAGTGAAAGATGCTTCCCTCAAGGCGGGGTGAGAAACTGAAATAAACAACTTAACTTACTATATAAACGAAGTAGAAAAAGAAGAATAAATAAAGCCCCAAATCCTCAGCATGAAGGCAATAATAAAAATTAGAGAGGATATTAATAAAACTGAGACTTTCCCTTTCCTAAAATAAAAAAAAAAAATCACTTATGTGTAAAGATATTTTTTTGAAAAGATAAACAAAATAATTAAGTCTTTAGCCAGGTTCATAAAAAATGATAGATGACTCAAATAAACAAATGCAAATGAGACATTACAGCAAACATCACAGCAATAGGGAAAAATCATAAGAGGATACTACAAGTAGATATATGCCAAACAATTGCATAACCTAGAAGAAACTGACAAATCTCTAGGACCATACAACCTTTCAAAATTGAATCAGGAAGGAATGTATAATCTGAAGAATTGAAACCCTAGTAGTGAAATTGAATTTATAATAAAAAATCTCTTTGTAAAACAAAGTTCAGGACCACACTGCTTCACAGAAGAATGTTTACAAACATACAAGAAGAGCTTATACCTAACATTCTCAAACGATTCCAAAATACTGAGAAAATGGAGTACTCCCAAATTTTTTATGAAGCTATTATTTTCCTAACACCAAAACCAGACAAAGACACCACCAAAAAAGAAAACTCAATGCCAACATTTCTGTTCAATATAGATGTGAATATTCTTAACAAAATATGAAACCACCAAATTCAACATCACGTTGAAACCAACATATACCATGATCAAGATTGACTTATTCCAGGGGCACAAGGATGATTCAATATCTGCAAATTAGTCAGTGTAGTACACCACATTAGGAAAGAGAAGGACAAAAATCACATGATCATCTCAACAGATACTGTAAAATCATTTGGCAAAAATCAACATTCATTCATTTTGAAAACTCTCACCATAGTTGTTATGGAGGGAATATATCTGAACATAATGAAAGTGAATGTTGAAGTCGCACTGTTCCCACACCAGTACTCTGGGCTAGAGAATTCCATGGACTGTATAGTCCATGTGGTCTTCAGAATATAATAAAGGTGATTTATAACAAATAGAGATGATATCCTATTCAGGGGCAAAAAGGTGAAAGCTATTCCTCTACATCAGGAACAAGATACAGATGCCTACTCTTGCCACATCTAAAACACTAGAAGTACTAGGCACAGCAATCATTCAAATAAACTAAATAAAGTCATCCAAATTAGAAGGGAGAAATAAAACTGTCACTACTTGCAGTTGACATGATACTATATACAGAAAACTATCAGTTCAGTTCACTCACTCAGTCGTGTCCGATTGTTTGCGACCCCATGAATAACAGCATGCCAGTCCTCCCTGTCAAACACCATCTCCCGGAGTTCAATTAAACTCATGTTCATTGAGTCGGTGATATCATCCAGCCATCTCATTCTCTGTCATCCCCTTCTCCTCCCGCTCCCAATCCCTCCCAGCATCAGACTCTTTTCCAGTGAGTCACCTCATCGCTTAAGGTGGCCAAAATATTGGAGGTTCAGCTTACAAAAAAATGATCAAACAAATGAAATCAAGGTGAATTAAAACCCTAAATGAAAGACTGGAATCCATGAAACACCTAGAAGAAAATGTAGGCAGAACACTCTTTAACATAATTCATAGCAACATTTTTTTCACCTGTCTCCTAAGGCAAAGGAAGCAAAGGAAAAAAATGAGATCTAATCAAATTTAAAAGCTTTTGCACAACAAACGAAAACACTGACAAAATGAAAGGCCACCTACCGAATGGGAGTAAGTATTTGCAAATGATATGACTATAAGGAGTTAATATCCAACTATCTAAACAGATTATTCAACTCGATATTAAAAAACAAACAAACAAAAAACAATGGGAAGTTCTGATTTTCTCCAAGGAAGATATACAAATGGCAGATGAGGAAATGCTGAACATCACTCTCAGAGAAATTAAAACCAAAATCACAAGGAGATATAACCTCACACTCATAAGAATGGCTATCATAAATTCAAAATGTCTGAAAATAACAAATGTTGATAAGAATGTGGACAAAGGGAACCCCTTGTACTTAATTGGTGGGAATGTAAATTTGTGCAGTCGCCATGGAAAACATCATGAAAGTTTCTCAAAAAACTAAAAAAAAAGAACTATCAATTGACCCAGAAATTCCACTCCGAGGTATATATCAGAAGGAAATGAACACTAATTTGAAAAGATACATGAATTCCAATGTGTATTGCAGCCTTTTTTACAATAGAAAATGTATGGGCTACGGGCTCAAAGGCTGAAGAGAAAAGATGGCGAGGTGGCTTTGGTGGTGGCCACAGAGCACAGGATGATCCAGTGATGGAGGAGAAAATTCTGCAAACTGGCTGATTACTCATGAAGATGAGATTTTATTTTTGTGGCAGGCATCTGTGGGGTCTGTAGCAGAAATGATTGCTTGCTGTGGAGAAATTTATTACTCTATAAACATGCTTCCTACGAACAGGAAAGCAAATGAGTCTTGTTCTAATACTGCACCTTTTCTAACTGTCCCTGAATGTGCCATTTGTCTGCAAACATGTGTTCACCCAATCATTCTGCCTTGTAAACATGTTTTCTGCTATCTATGTGTGAAGGGAGCCTCATGGCCTTGAAAGCAATGTGCCCTCTGTCGACAAGAAATTCACGAAGATTTCCTTGATAAGCCAACCTTGTTGTCACCAGAGGAACTCAAGGCAGCAAGTAGAGGAAACGGTGAATATGCCTGGTATTATGAAGGAAGAAATGGGTGGTGGCAGTATGATGAATGCACTAGCAGAGAGCTGGAGGATGCTTTTTCCAAAGGTAAAAAGAGCACTGAAATGTTAATTTCCGGGTTTCTCTATGTTGCCAATCTTGAAAATATGGTACAGTACAGGAGAAAAGAACGTGGACTTCGCAGGAAGATCAAGCGGGATTCAATAGATATACCAAAGAAGGGAGTAGCAGGACGTAGGCTGGACTGTGATTCTAATACTGTAAACCTAGCAAGAAAGAACTCTGCTGATGGAGTGTACAGTGTAATGGCTCAGAGCGGAGCTTCTGTTCAGTCGTCTTCTGTGAGGCCCCTGACATCAGTAGATGGTCAGCTGACAAGCCCCGTCACTCCATCCCCTGTTGCAAGCACTACTCCTGAAGACTCTTTTGCACATTTACAACTTGGTGGAGACAGCATAGCAGAAAGGAGTCATAGAGGGGAAGGAGAAGAAGAGCATGGATCACCATCTTCAGGCAGGGCACCAGCACCAGACACTTCGATTGAAGAAACTGAATCCGATGCCAGCAGTGAGAGTGAGGATGTATCTGCACTTGTTGCACAACACTCCTTGACACAACAAAGACTTTTGGTTCCTAATGCAAATCAGACAGTAGCTGATCGATCAGGAACTGATTGATAAGTGGCAGCAGATGGAACAGTGAGTGTCAGATCTCTAAGGCCTGATGGACAGTGCACAGTAACGGAAGTTTAAATAAAAAGTTTTCAGATCCATTCTCAAGATGAAAATGGTTATCTGTAAATTTCTGCCCACGTAACATTATACTCATCCCTAGTAATGCATTTTGGGACTTGGGATGGAAAGGGGTATGGAAAGGATAGACCTGTAATTAAAATGTCTAACACATCTCTGTTGAGAAATTTATTTAAAATAAGGAACTTGGGTGTGAATAGTTGAGAGCTGTTTAGTAATAACCCAGTTTTCTTGAGGTCTGTTTATTTTATAGTTTTTTTTAATGCCTTCAGTTCTTTTAGCCAGCATGTGTGTATTATCTCTGCATTAATAGTCCTCATCTGCCTACTGCACTGGTTCACATTTTTCTGCATGGATTAACATAAAACCATTACAAAAATTTGGCACCTACAAGATGTCTGGTATCAGTATGAAAAAAAAGCTTAATTAACATGAGAACAAATGCAAATTTGGGGTTTTAAAATAGAAGAATAACAACTATTTAATAATAAAGTTACTGAAATGGAAATGTAAAGAAAAGAGCTAATAACTTATGTTTCAGAATCTTGTCTGTAACACACTTCATGGCGTTCTCATAGGCTTTGCTGTCTAGTCCTTGTAGTTAGCGGTTTCTCTTGATCCACTTTTTTTTTATTACAGACTTTATAATTTAATAAATACTAGAATTTATTAAAAAAAAGAAAAGAAAAGATATGGAAGCAACCAGTGAACAAAGCACACATGGTTCCTCTCTTCAAAGCACTCGCATGGAGTATGGCAGAAGCAAGCATTTGAACACTATAATAATCCTTAGAAATAATGGCAGATACATGTTCGCTGAGATGGAAAAATTCTTCCACCATATTGTATAGAAAAGGAAGGCTACAAGAGTGCACATAGTTTGATTCAATTTCTATAAATTATAAAGTAATTCACTGATCTATATATGATCATCCAAATATATGTGTATTATATATTCTAGCATTATATAACACATATAATATATATGTTATAAACATTTAGATAGAACAACAAAGACAAAATATTAACAGTGTGTATATTTCTGTTAACATACTTATTGGTGTCCTCTAATTTCATTTTTATACTTTTTGAATTTCCATCATCCTGCTCTGTTATCCTGAGAATAGAATAAGAATCACTGTGATTAAGGTTTGTCAAAGTAGTTCTCAAAGTGGGCTGGCCTTCACATTCTTTTTTTTTTTTTTTTTTGCCATCATGAGCTTTTATTCTCACATTTAATCCATTAACAAATCCACAGTTTCATCTTCAAAAGAGTCTATCTTTTTTCTCATATTTCACAGTCACCTGCTTATACTAAGTCACACAATTTTCAAAGTATGTTTTATAGTCTATTTGAGAATATTAACAGATAATATCTCCCTCTATTAGAGAATATTCCCAGGTGGTACTAGTGGTAAAGAACCCACCTGCCAAAGCAGGAGATGCAGATTTTTTTTTTTTTGACATGTAACATCTCCTTTATTTTTTATTTTTTTTATATCTAAAAAAGAATTTTATTAAAAAAGCACAAATGCAAAGAAATGAACAGAGGAAAATTTATGCGTCGAACCTGGACTGGTCACTTATGATAATATACATGCTACAATTCCATTCTCTCCAATCATTCCACCTTCACCCTCTCCCACAGAGTCCCAAAGACTGTTCTAAATGCCTATGTCTCTTTTGCAGTCTCTTATACAGGGTTCAGGTTGCCATTTTTCTAAATTCCATATATATGCGTTAATATACGGTATTGATGTTCTTCTTTCTGGCTTACTTCACTCTGTATAATTGGCTCCAGTTTCATCCACCTCATTAAAACTGATTCAAATGCATTCTTTTTGATGGCTGAGAAATACTCCATTGTGTATATGTACCAAAGCTTTCTTATCCATTCATCTGCAGATGGACATCTAGGTTGCTTCCATGTCCTGGCTATTATAAACAGTGCTGCAATGAACAATGGAGTACATGTGTCTCTTTCAATTCTGGTATTCTCGGTGTGTATGCCCAGGAGTGCGATCGCTGGATCATATGGCAGTTCTATTTCCAGTTTTCTGAGGAATCTCCACACTGTTCTCCATAGTGGCTGTACTAGTTTGCATTCCCACCAACAGTGTAAGAGGGTTCCCTTTTCTCCACACCCTCTCCAGCACTTATTGCATGTAGACTTTTGGATAGCAGCCATTCTGACTGGTGTGAAATGGTATCTCATTGTGGTTTTGATTTGCATTTCTCTGATGATGAGGGATGTTGAGCATTTTTTCATGTGTTTATTAGCCATCTTTATGTCTTCTTTGGAGAAATGTCTGTTTAGTTCTTTGGCCCATTTTTTGATTGGGTCACTTAGTTTTCTGGAATTAAGCTGCAGGAGCTGCTTGTATAATTTGGAGATTAATCCTTTATCAGTTGCTTCATTTGCTATTATTGTCTCCCATTCTGAAGGTTGTCTTCTCACCTTGCTTAGAGTTTCCTTTGCTGTGCAGAAGCTTTTGATTTTAATTAGGTCTCATTTGTTTATTTTTGCTTTTATTTCCAATATTCTGGGAGGTGGGTCTTGGAGGATCCTGCTGTGATTTATGTCGGAGAGTGTTTTGCCTACGTTCTCCTCTAGGAGTTTTATAGTTTCTGGTCTTACATTTAGAGGCCTTCACATTCTTGTTGGGTTTGAAATATTAGCTATACTATATGAGGCACATGGGATCAATTGGCAGCTATTGGATGGGCATAGAGATAAGCCCTGCTGACAGGCATGCCTGGGAATACAAGGGAAAGAATGATGTACAAAAGTTAAACAAGCATGTGAAATCAAAATCTGAGGTTGGAAGGGAGTCAATCAAAAAGATTCCTGCACACTGGACCAAAAGTGTCCTTATGTAACAGAGCAGCATGAGCACAGCCCTTAGCAGGTAGCCATTGCTGTTCCTTACTAGTCCACATCCTGTTACTAAGCAAAAGATCTTGAACAGCAATTGGACAGTGCATCCCCGGGCCCCGCCCCCCGCCCATAAGCAACCAATTGTCAATGAGGTACCTACTGGTACGTCTCCTGCTCAGCTATTGGTCAGCTACAGAGTGGGCCCTACCTGATGAAAACTGTCAATGAGGGACCATTGGGAAAGTGATTCAGTCAAGAGTCCGTGATGCAGTGGTCATGTGACTCTTGAATTTGGGCACCTTACTTTTTTTCTTTTTTTCATCAGGAATGTATTTCTGGTTGATGGGGCAACTTGAGTTTCCCTACTCAATATGAGAGTTGAAGTGTCCCCAACAATATTAGTGCAGGAGACATTCAACACTTTCTTTGCTCTTTTGTGTAATCTTATGGAGACGGTGTAGTGACCTTGGGGCAACAGACTGAGGATTCACCAAATCTTGGGATCTCTAAAGCTCATTGGAGTAGAAAAAACATACAACATGTTCTTAGTTACATTTTTCCATGTTAAGTGCTTGTCTTATGTTCCTTAAGCCCCTCAAGAACCCCCAATAGGAAGAGGGTGGTCTAGAGATGAAGTGACTAGAGGACTCTGAAGTGCTGAATTGGGATGGAAAGTGTTCATACAAGGATGGGAGAGGCAGAAGTGTTGAAGGGAGACGTATAAGTCAAAGAATAAAGGGAACAGTTTTGAGAAACTGAGGAAGAGGAGCCTGAGGAGAAGGTCCTCACCAGAGGCCTTGGCAGAGGGCCGGCCTTGCTTAGCACGTCTCCAACGTTTTAAAAAACATCTTGCCCTTTGAAGCTGTTTCATTCGGCCCTTGACAATCCTCGGCATGCAGGGCAAGAAACACTCCCTAGCTCAAGTAACACTTTCTTTGTCCTTTTTTATTTAGTGTTAGGAATACTCCTTTCGCACATAGTCCTTGAGTTAATTGGAAGCCATGCCGGTAACCTTGATTGATAGCTGACTTGAAGCTTAGGAACCTGATTAATGTTTAGAAGTGGAGCCAGCATGTCTGGTAAAGCTATGTAAATCTAAGTTTATCAATACTCCACATGTGTCCTGGTTTTTGTCATGCTGATGTAGCTGTTAATGTCTTCCTCCCTCGTAATACTATATAATAGCGCTTGTAAAATAAAGCAAATTGTCAGTCTCCTAGAAGGCTGTCCGCAGCCCTTTTTCAGAGGCATCTCCGCTGAGCTCTACTAGTGGCGCCCAAGGTGGGGCTCAAAGAACCCGCATTTCGAAAACGGAGACGTGCCTCCTGACGAAAGAGGTAAGCAGAACATGGGACACCAAGCGAGTAAAATTCTTTCGTTTCTCTAGTGCATCATTTTTTAAAACAGTTTGGAGCGAATGTTTCTACAGAACAGCTAATGGAATGTTATAACCTTGTTGTTGATTACAACCCATGGTTTCCCGAGGAAGGGACGTTAGATGAGCAAGTCTGGCACAGAGTGCAAACTAATGTCTTGATGGCATACAGACGAGGAGCCCAGATTCCTCCCCGTTGTGGGGGTAACCTGGGCTCTAATTCGTACCATCATTGAAGAATTAGATGGGATAAAAGTGGATGTTGAGGTAGAAACAGTACAATCACTGCATGAATATGAATTGGAAGAAAAAGATATGCAAGGGGCTCTTCCTCACAAGAATGTCCTTTTTGGACAGAGGGATGTATCTCATTTGCTGCCGCCGCCTCAGCCAGCAAAAACAGATGCAAGACCAACTGAACCGTTGGAGAGCCAGTTTCCCCCTCCTCCGAAGTAATTCCTATCTTTTCCTACTGCTCCGACTTTAACCCTTCCATCAATGACAACTAACGTTCCCTGTGCTCCTTTTCTGATCTCCGCTACCAGCTCCTTGACTCCTCGGGACTTGGTCAAGCAGGCTTTTCCTATATTCTTTGACCATTCCCAACAGGGACAAGTGAGCTGGAGCAATCCTGATTTCATCATTTCCACCTTTAAAAAAGCATGTATGATCTATGGGCCCACTGCTCCTTACTGTCTTGAGTTCCTTCAGAACTGGGCAGAAAACTGGATACCAGCGGATTTTACTTCCATTGCGAAAATGGTCCTTACCCCCCAACAATTGCTCCAGTGGCAGATGTGGGTGAATGATGAAGCGACAGAGATGCTTCAAGAACAGCAAAGTCGGGGAAACCCCGCACAGCTTACTTTTGATATTTTAACTGACACAGGGACAATGGCAGAGACAGCTGCTCAAACACAGGGCGTGACTCCGCCCATGTTGCATGGAATTAAACAAGTAGCCCTAAATGCATGGTCTGAAGTGGATAGCTCACTGTCTGATGAGTCCTTTGTAAAAATATTTCAAGGACCAAATGAAGAATATGCTCAATTCCTCGGAAAGTTAAAAGATGCAATAGAAAAATCTATTAGGGATGCAAATGTGCAACAAATGATTTTGAAGAAATTAGCATTTGAAAATGCAAACGAGGACTGTCAAAATGTTATCAGGCCCATCAGAGAAACAGGCCCTATTATGGATTACTTGAAAATATGTAGAAACATTGGCTCCATACGTCATAGGGCGCAGGTCGCCGCCATGGAAACATATGCCATACAAAAATGTATGAATGTAAAATGTTTTAACTGTGGCAAGCCAGGTCACATGAAGAAACAATGCCGTTTACCTGTAAATTCATCTTCGACTGCTTCTACAAATAAAAAGGGGAAGCCTCCAGGGCCTTGCCCATGATGCAAAAAGGGCAATCATTGGTTCAGTTCAGTTCAGTTCAGTTCAGTCGCTCAGTCGTGTCCGACTCTCTGTGACCCCATGAATCACAGCACGCCAGGCCTCCCTGTCCATCACCAACTCCCGAAGTTCACTCAAACTCATGTCCACAGAGTCGGTGATGCCATCCAGCTGTCTCATTCTCTGTTGTCCCCTTCTCCTCCTGCCCCCAACATTTCCTAGCATCAGAGTCTTTCCCAGTGAGTCAACTCGTCACATGAGGTGGCCAAAGTATTGCAGTTTCAGCTTTAGCATCAGTCCTTCCAATGAAGTGAATGCAAATCTAAATTCGACAAAGATGGCAATCCATTGCCCTGAAAGCTAAAACATAATCAGGGAGGTTCGGGAAACTAGAAATGGGGCTTCCCTTCAGCCCCGCACCAAAAGAAGGGGATAATACAAAACCTAGTTTTATGACTCTTTCCTCAGCTATGCAGCGCAGTGCCTGTGTAGATATTCCTAGCTTGAGGGACATAGAACTGTTAGTAATTAATTCTCCATATAAAATAGATACTGGTTATTACGGGCCTATTCCTGCTAACACTGTGGGGCTCGTATTGGGCAGGAGTAGTTGTACTATGAAAGGGTTGTATGTTATGACTGGAGTTATTGATGAGGATTATGACGGAGAGATTTCAATAATGGTACAAGTCACTCGAAATATATATCTGCAAAAAGGGGATTGCTTTGCCCAGATGCTCCTGTTGCCCTATGAGAAACCACAAAAATCGTCCCAGCCTGTTCGTGCTGGAGGTTTTGGCAGCACTAACTTTTTTGCGGGATTAACAGCTCTCTTACAGGAGTTAGAAAAGCCCATTTTGACTTTGAACATTAGAGGAAAGAATTTTAAAGGAATGTTAGATACTGGGGCCGACATTTCCATTATCCGCTTGTCAGAATGGCCCCGTGAATGGCCTCTCCAGACACCAGGAAGCCGTATTATCAGTGTGGGAGAGGCCAACCTTAATAAAACTTTTTAAACTGTCTCTTACCTGCAGGCTCGTAGGCCCAAGCAGATTTTAGCTTACATTAAACCTTATATTACGGAGGTCCCTATAAATCTGTGTGGCTGAGATTTTTTGCAACAGACTCAAGCTCGTTTGGTATTGAATGAACCTTTTTGTTAGGGGCCATTGACATACAGCCGCTAAAATTACAATGGAAGTCTAATGATCCAGTATGGACGGCTCAATGGCCCCTGCCTTTTGAAAAATTAGCGGCCTTAACAAAATTGACAAAACAGCAACTTAATCAAGGGCGAATCGAGCGCTCTTTCTCGCCATGGATTTATCCTGTGTTTGTAATTAAGAAAAAATCAGGAAAATGGCGAATGTTAATAGATTTAAGAAATGTAAATGAGACTATGGTCACCATGGGAACCTTACAGCCAGAACTTCCAAATCCGAGTATGATACCCAAAGGATGGCCAGTAATTATTATAGATCTTCAAGATTGCTTTTTTATCCTTCCTCTTCATCCGGATGACAACAACAGTTTGCTTTTTCTATTTCCATAACCAATAACAAGCAACCCGTTCAAAGGTATCATTGGAAAGTGCTTCCTCAAGGAATGAAATATTCCCCCACTATTTGCCAATTTTTAGTGGGGCAGATCTTACTACCCATAAGGGAGAGATTCCCAGATGCATATATAATTCATTACATGGATGATATCTTACTTGCTGCGTCAACAACAGCAACTGTGGAAGCCTTGTTAGAGGCTACCACACAACAATTACAAGTGAGAAATCTAATAGTATCTGAAGAAAAAATACAATTCAAGGAGCCTTTTAATTATTTAAGATATGTAATGACTAAACAGACTGTCAAACCTCAAAAAATGTCTGTGAGATTGAACAACACTCGAACCTTGAATGATTTTCAAAAACTTCTTGGCAATATTAATTGGCTCTGGCCTTCTCTAGGTATACCCAATTATGCATTAAAAAACCTTTTCAAAACGCTAGAGGGACACTCTGATCTAGATAGTTCCCTAACTTTAACCCTCTCAGCCAAACAAGAACTAAAACTAGTAGAAGAGAGAATTTCTAAAGCCTTTGCCTCGCGGCTACAATTGGGTGTTCCGATTTCTCTTTACATTTTTGCTACAATAGATTCCCCTACCGCTATAATAGCACAGGAAGAAAAGCCTTTAGAATGGGTTTATTTGCATACCAAGCAGACAAAGTGATTGTTGCTTATATTGAATTAATTGGCAAACTTGTTCATTTGGGAAGGAAACGCATTCAAGCCCTTATGGGTTATGACCCTGCGGGAATTTATCTCCCAGTTTCCGAAGAAGAATTTACTGCTGCTTTACAACTTAATCTTATGTTCCAAATAGCTTTTTCTGATTACCAGGGACAAATTATTCCTAACCCCTCAAAAGGCAAACTATGGGATTTTTTTACGAACCACCCCATTCATTATTAACAACATAGGATCTTCCCAACCATTTTCTGCAATGCCTACTTATTTTATTGATGGCAATAAAGCAGGCTATTCTGGAATAGTAGGCCCAAAATGCATAAAACGAGTCCAAAGTCCTTTCTCCTCGGTGCAATGTGCTGAATTGTGTGCTCTTTTTCTTCTCTTACAAATGGAACCAAATGTCTTTAATGTGCTCACCGACTCTTTATACATTGCTAATATGTTTCCACAATTTGTTACTGCAGGATTTCCTCTTCTGATGATGAATTATTAGTTATTCTCTTCTGTACAAACCCTTATTCAAGCCCGAACTGAGCCTTTTTTCATTGCTCATATTCAGGCGCACATGGGCCTCCCTGGCCCACTAGCTGAAGGGAATGCTAAAGTCGATTAAATAGGAATGATCTTCTCCTCAGCACAAGAGGACCATGACCTTTTTCATACAAACACAGATAGGTCACATGCTCATTATCACATTCCTTTGAAGGAAGCAAGGCAGCTTGTCCATACGTGTTCAATTTGTGCCCCTTTACATCAACGTTCAGTTCCTGCTGGGTCTAATCTTAGAGGACTGAACCCAAATGAACCCTGGCAAGCTGACTTCACGCATTTCTCTCACCCTCGCACTACTCTTCTTTTTGTGGTTATAGATACTTATTCTGGATTGATATGGGCAACTACTGCCACTTCAAAATCTGCCAAAGCAGCCATTCATGGCCTCCTTGCGGCATTGTCAGTAGTGGGACTCCCTCTTGCGCTCAAAACAGACAATGGCCCAGCTTTTACTTCTGCCACATTCTCCTCATTCTTAAATGATTGGGGCGTTCGCCATATCCGTGGCATTCCTTACAATCCACAGGGACAAGCTATCATAGAACGAGCGCATCACACTCTCAAGCTCGCAGCAAAAAAATTAAAAGGGGGGGGGACATTAGGCATGAAATATGGTATCAAGAATTATTTACCTTTGATCTTATTTACTATTAATTTTTAAAATAAAAATGATGATCATGTAACAAGAGGACAACGTCATTTTGAACAATCTAAAACTCTCCCTTCATCCTCACTGAATATTGCTGTATGGGTAAAGCGTTTTAATGACTGGCAGCCAGGGGTATTAAAACTCCTAGGCAAAGGATACAGTCTTGTCATTACAGATGGAGGAGAAGAAACCTGGGTTCCACAGAGGAATATACCTCTCCGATCCGACCGATCACTCAGGAGCGCCAAGGTGGGTGAAGAGCATCACCAAGCAGATGGCTACGGTATCGCTGGAGGAGGGTTGCCGACAGGGAGCCAAATGACACCGGGCAAGCCCAGTTCCACCTTACCTGACCTGGGCTCAGATAAAGAATCTAACACGGAAAGCTGAAGATGTCTTCAACAAAGGGGAACCCCCAAGACACTAGACAAGCTCTTCCTGAGTATGTTGTCCGTGTTGTCCTGTGCCTCCATGGTAAGTGCCAATTACACTAACTGGGCATACATCCCGACCCCTCCACTGCTGCAGTTCGCTGAATAATATGAAGCAAAATCCCTTGTCTTTACCAAAGACAGTGAACATTTCCCCCAGCCTTGGTCTAAGCATGGGCCAAGCCACCCGCAAGAAGAGGCAAAAAGAATAAATATATCCTTGGGGTATCGAGTTCTGCCTATATGCTTTGGGAAGGGACCACTGTGCATGACTATATACCCTCAATGGTGGGGGTATTCTTACTCCAATGGAACTGGTTTTCGTTTGGGAATTTTTGCTGCTGCATCTTTTCTGCTAAACGACACTGAGAAATACCATCATGGACAAATTGGCAACAAAACCAATCCATTATTTATTCTGATGAGCCACCATGTGAAGTGGTATCCTGGAGAAAGAAGCATCAAGGACCACCATTGCTATGGACAGATTGCAGGGGAATTTTTGGGAAAATATCAATTCATTCGAACATTACCTTTGTT
This sequence comes from Moschus berezovskii, assembly GCF_049115385.1. Classification (NCBI taxonomy): domain Eukaryota; kingdom Metazoa; phylum Chordata; class Mammalia; order Artiodactyla; family Moschidae; genus Moschus; species Moschus berezovskii. The sequence goes on along the minus strand of NC_142472.1, from coordinate 88,300,268 downwards.
GACTGGGGGCCTCATGGTATGTTTGTTAACTGTCCAGATTGGGGAAAAAACGTGGTGTGATCTTACTAAAAGCGTTCATTTCAATCGTTCTGTAATGGGTTTCTGGCATCAACGAGACGACGTTTTAATCTGGTATAATGGTGGCCTCTCTCCCCCTTGCCCTCGTGTAGTAACGCCTCATTTAGGACCAGAACATTGGCACATCTGGAAAATACCTGCTTCTCTACATCCCTTTGCCACTGCCATAGGCCATGCTCGCGTTTTGGGGGAACAGAATTATACTATAGAATTTAATTCTATGGGCTATGTACAAGCTTGTGTGCGCCCTCCCTTTTTGTTTGTTATGGGAAATTTTATTCATGATGGAAAACTAATCAATTGTAGTAATTGTCAACTTTATACTTGTTTAAATCATACTATTCTTTTCAACCAGAGCACTGATGGGCTTTTCCTAAGGAAACAGCGACCGGATTTATGGATACCTATTTCTTTGGATGAGCCCTGGACTGATTCCATGTTTCTGTCCTTTTTGGTGAAACGATTGTCTAAGCGCTAGAAAAGATTTGTAGGGTGGATTATAGCAGGGATTATTAGTCTAATTGGTGTAATCACCATGGGGACTGTCTCCAGCATGGCTTTGTGTAACTCCATACAAAATCATGAATTTATTACTACCTGGCACAAAGATTCTCAGGAGCTATGGTCCCAACAGGCTAAAATAGATCTACAGATTCAGGCACGCCTAGATGAGTTCCAGGATGCATTATTGTATGTAGGCGATCAGATAACAAGAATACAAGCACAATTGAAATTAAAATGTTATTGGAATTTTACTAGCTTTTGTGTTACTAACCTACATTATAATGACACTGAATATCCTTGAGAAGTTGTTAAGGCCCATTTGCAAATGATTCATAATAGCTCTAGCATAGCTTTAGATATAGACAAGCTTAAGCAACAAATTAGCTGTTATTATGCTCAATTGCCCCCCAAGATTTATACTCCAACTTTATATGATGCTTTATCTGATGTCTTCTCCCCACCTTGACCCTCGTAAGTGGTTTTCTTCACTGATTTGGCGGCCCTGTGTATTGATTGCTGTTGTTATTTTTGGGCTTCTAGGATTCCGATGCCTCCGGACCGGGCTCCCCTACGCCGACACCACAGGAGTAAAAACAATCGCAGCCATCTTGGCATTAAAAAAGTAAAGGAGGAGATGTTGCGAAACTGAGGAAGAGGTGCATGAGGAGAAGGTCCTCACCAGAGGCCTTGGTGGAGGGCCAGCCTCGCTTAGCATGTCTCCAATGTTTTAAAAAACATCTTGCCCTTTGAAGCTGTTTCATTCGGCCCTTGACAACCCTCGGCATGCAGCGCAAGAAACACTCCCTAGCTCAAGTAACACTTTCTTTGTCCTTCTTTATTTAGTGTTAGGAATATTCCCTTCGCACATAGTCCTTGAGTTAATTGGAAGCCATGCAGGTAACCTTGATTGATAGCTGACTTGAAGCTTAGGAACCTGATTAATGTTTAGAAGTGGAGCCAGCATGTCTGGTAAAGCTATGTAAATCTAAGTTTATCAATACTCCACATGTGTCCTGGTTTTTGTCATGCTGATGTAGCTTTAAAACTATATAATAGCACTTGTAAAATAAAGCAAATTATCAGTCTCCTAGACGGCTGTCCATGTCCCTTTTTCAGAGGCATCTCTGCCAAGTTCTACAGCACGGAAGGAAAGTCTGAAGGTCAAGAGCTGAAACACCTTCCCCTGAATCACCACTCCCCAGAATCAGACACACAGAGGTGTCAGAAGTAGGTAAGTTGTATCATGGCCTCCCTCAGCCTCCACTAGCCCATGTTGATGGGCAAAGTGGTTCATTGTGATGTCTAAGACCCCAAAGCCACCATTAGCTTGGGGAGTGCCTAGCTGACCAATCAGAATGAAGGGTGTGGCTCCTCATTGTCCTGAGAAGGTATATGTAGGGGGGTCAGAGGCAGATATTCTGGGTTAGGCCACTTCCTGGGATCATCATGACTAATGGAACCAGGAAGCCTCAGAAGCCAAGAAGTGTTGCAAAGCGGTTTGCTTCAAGGATGAAAAGAAGAAAGACGACCTGTTGTCAACGGAGATACAGACAGTGTGAAGGTAAGATGACTCCATCTATGCTCCCCATGTTCTAAATTGAGTTTGTTGCCCAAGACCTCTGCACTGCCCTTGCCTGGCACAAAAGCCCTCATCAGACCACATCCCTTTTTCATGAAATCTCCCTTCCTACTCAGTTGTTACAGTCTTTCCTCAAAACGAATACCCTTATCTTTTCTTTCCAGGCACGAAATAGACCATGAGGGTCAGAAGACCTCTACAAGGGACTTTGACAAAGAAAATCCAATCATATGACACACAGTCAAAGAAGGTGAAGAAAACAAGAAAAAGAAACTGGTTTTTCTGTTCCGGTGCACGTAAGACACTGAATCCACACCGAAAAATGTACCAAAATTTGAGGCAGAGTCCAAGAAGGATACAGAATTGAAAGAGAAGATAAGCTCAGCCGCCCCAGAATGAGAGACCCAGGAGAATTACAACCTGGGCAGCCAGTAACTGAATACCAATGGTCAGACAGTTTAGAATTGTTTCTCCAGAGGTCTGCTTTCTTACAAATGGCCAACCAGGAAAAGATGGGCCCTCACACTCACAGAGTAAACGGATGGCTGCCTTTAAAATAAACATCCAATTGTGAAAAGGTGATATTGGTGTGTTTTATTTTGTGTGTGTGTGTGTGTGTATGTGTGAATTTTCTGATGGGAAGGGAGGGGAGGGAGAGAAGAGGTGGGCACCTGAGTGCGGAAGGGTGTGGAGTTGTGGGAGATTGGGAAACAGACCCTCAGGCTCCCAGTTAACCAGAGAGTAGAGGTCTGGACTGGGTCAGGAGTCTGCCTGAAGATGGATAACCCTACTTAACAATTGATCTCAGGGGAAAATATTAGTGATGTGGTGTTACTGCCTTTGTTTGGGGTGTAGAATGACATTGGGTCTAGATTGCCAGAACCAAGATGGGAAGATGGTTCAACATATGGATGGTGAATGTCACATTTCCCTGAGAAAAACAGGCAAAAATCACCTCCTGGTCACCTACGTCATAAAGGGTTTTGTTGCATCACTCGCCTATGCTTTCAGCTAAAGGTGCTCAGGAGGCACAAAATGCTGAAACAACTAAAACCCACAGCAAGCACTCTCGTAGATTAAAATAATGTTTGGAGGGAACAGACCAAATATCAATTAGGCCACTGTTATCCTAAGAAATTGGTCGGAGCAGTGTGTTCCCAAGGGCAAGGCAGTGGAGGTGGCCCAATCCCAGTGCATATGACAAACAGGATCACCACAGACAGATAATTTTTTGGGGTGGCGGGCACCATGCAGTTTGTGGGATCATAGTTCCCTGACCAGGGATTGAAAACATTTGTTTTTCCTTGTTAATTTTCTGTTTAGTCGATCTATCCATAGGTGTGAGTGGGGTATTAAATTCTCCCACTCTTATTGTGTTATTGTTAATTTCCCCTTTCACAATTTTTAACATTTGTCTTACATATTGCGGTGCTTCTTTGTTGGGTGCATATATAATTACAATTATTATGTCTTCTTTTTGCTTTGATCCTTTAATCATCATATAGTGTCCTTCTTTGTCTCTTTTCACAGCATTTGTTTTAAAGTTTATTTTACCTGATATGAGTATTGCTACTCCTGCTTTCTTTTGGTCACAATTTGAGTGGAATATGTTTTTCCAGCCCTTCCATTTCAGTCTGTATGTGTTTTGAGGTTGGTCTCTTGTAGACAACATATATAGGGGTCTTGTTTTTCTATCCATTCAGCCAGGCTTTGTCTTTTAGTTGGGGCATTCAACCCATTTATTTTTTGTTGTTGTTGTTGCTGGATTTTTTTTGTTTGTTTGTTTTATAGCAATTAATTTATTTTTTATTGGAGGGAAATTATTTTACAATATTATATTGGTTGGTTTTGCCATACACTGACATGAATCCGCCCTGGGTGTACATAAGTTCCCCCTCCATATACAGAGGGGTCTTGTTTTTGTATCCATTCAGCCAGTCTTTGTCTTTTGGTTGGGGTAATCAACCCATTTACATTTAAGGTAATTGTTGATAAGTATGATCCCATTGTCATTTACTTCATTGTTTTGGGTTCGGGTTTATACCCCCTTTCTCTGCTTCCTGTCTAGAGAAGGTCCTTTAGCATTTGTTGAAGGGCTGGTTTGGTGATGCTGAATTCACTCAGCTTTTTCTTGTGGGTAAAACTTTTGATTTCTCCTTTATATTTGAATGAAATCCTTGCTGGTTACAGTAATCTGGGATATTGGCTATTTTCTTTCATCACAGTAAGTATACCCTGCCATTCCCTCCTGGCCTGAAGTGTTGCTATTGAAAGATCACCTGTGATCCTTGTGGGAATCCCCTTGTGTGTTATTTGCTGTTTTTCCCTTTCTGCTTTTAATATTTATTCTTTGTCTTTGACCTTTCTTAATTTTATTGATATGTATTGGGGTGTTTTGCCTTGGGTTTTTCCTGTTTGGAACTCTCTGGGTTTCTTGGACTTGGGTGATTATTTCCTTCCTCATTTAGGGAACTTTTCAACTATCATCTCCTCAAGTATTTTCACATGGTCTTTCTTTTTGTCTTCCTCTTCTGAGACTCCTATGATTCAAACGTTGGGGCGTTTAACATCGTCCCAGAGGTCTCTGAGATTGTCCTCATTTCTTTGAGTTCATTTTTCTTTTTTCCTCTCTGTTTCATTTATTTCTACCAGTCTATCTTCTATCTCACTTATCCTATCTTCTGCCTCTGTTATTCTATTGATGGTTCCCTACAGAGTGTTTTGGATCTCATCTATTGCATTATTCCTTATGTATGGACTCTTTTTAATTTCTTCTAGGTGCTTGTTAAATCTTTCTTGCATCTACTCGATCCTTGTCTCCAGGCTCTTTATCTGTAACTCCATTTTGTTTTCAAGATTTTGGATCAATTTCCCTATCATTATTTGGAACTCTTTATCAGGTAGATTCTCTATCTCTTCCTCTTTTGTTTGGGTTGGTGGGCATTTATTTATTTATCTCTATATGAAGAGTTTGCGGAGGCAACCACACATTTGCTTACTCACAAAGCAAGGCAGCGGAAACACGTTAAAATTACAAAGGATGCTGGAAGTTTCCCCATAACAATGCCAGGTCATGACCTAACCCACTTTGAATGCCTATTCCAGCAGCTCTTATTTCATAGAACACCCCTTCCCACAACTATGGCAAAGGCTTCCATGGCTGAGAAGAACGTACGGGTGCCTGCAGTGGAGCCAACTCAGATCTGGCCTACATCTGAACAAGCTGAGAGCAGCCATTACCATTGCTTATGAAGGTGGCACAGTGGGAGTATCTGGAACTCTGAATGGTGTGCTGGGACTGTCCCAGTATGCACACAACCCCATATTCGGCACCCTTTCCTGCTTCAGCACTTGGATTTTTGAGGGCAAAATATAGAATGCTGGAAGGGGATACAGCACACTCTTACATGAAATGGAATCAGCACGGACCTGAAACTCAGTTCTTCTGTACCATGAAATGGATACTCAACCGAACTCCCCAATAGACAGAGTTGGCTACTAAGCACAGGAGAATTCCGGGCTCACACCTGGCACTGGTTCTGGCCCATCTATATCTAACCCCAACTCTCACCAGAGTGAGAGTTGCCAAAACACAAGAAGAAAAATTAATCTGGAACGTTCAGTTCAGTTCAGTTCAGTCGCTCAGTCGTGTCCGACTCTCTGCGACCCCATGAATCACAGCACGCCAGGCCTCCCTGTCCATCACCAACTCCCGGAGTTCACTCAAACTCATGTCCACAGAGTCGGTGATGCCATCCAGCCATCTCATTCTCCGTCGTCCCCTTCTCCTCCCGCCCCCAGCCTTTCCCAGCATCAGAGTCTTTTCCAGTGAGTCAACTCGTCGCATGAGGTGGCCAAAGTATTGCAGTTTCAGCTTTAGCATCAGTCCTTCCAATGAATACCCAGGATCGATCTCCCTTAGAATGAACTGGTTGGATCTCCTTGCAGTCCAAGGGACTCCCAAGAGTCTTCTCCAACACCACAGTTCAAAAGCATCAATTCTTCGGCGCTCAGCTTTCTTCACAGTCCAACTCTCATATCCATACATGACCACGGGAAAAACCATTGCCTTGACTAGACGGACTTTTGTTGGCAAAGTAATGTCTCTGCTTTTTAATATACTATCAAGGTTGGTCATAACTTTCTTTCGAAGTAGTAAGCGTCTTTTAATTTCCTGGCTGCAATCAGCATCTGCAGTGATTTTGGAGCACAAAAAAATAAAATCTGACACTATTTCCACTGTTTCCCATCTATTTCCCATGAAGTGATGGGACCAGATGCCATGACCTTCGTTTTCTGAATGTTGAACTTCAAGCCAACCTTTTCACTCTCCTCTTTCACTTTCATCAAGGGGCTTTTGAGTTCCTCTTCACTTTCTGACATAAGGGTGGTGTCATCTGCATATCTGAGGTTATTGATATTTCTCCCGGCAATCTTGATTCCAGCTTGTGCTTCTTCCAGCCCAGCGTTCCTTATGATGTACTCTGCATATAAGTTAAATAAGCAGGGTGACAATATACAGCCTTGACGTACTCCTTTTCCTATTTGGAACCAGTCTGTTGTTCCATGTCCAGTTCTAACTGTTGCTTCCTGACCTGCATACAGGTTTCTCAAGAGGCAGGTCATGTGATCTGGTATCCCCATCTCTTTCAGAATATTCCACAGTTTATTGTGATCCACACAGTCAAAGGCTTTGGCATCATCACTGAAGCAGTAATAGACGTTTTTCTGGAACTCTCTTGTTTTCTCCATGATCCAGTGGATTTTGGTAATTTGATCTCTGGTGCCTCTGCCTTTTCTAAAGCCTACTTGACTATCTGGAAGTTCACGGTTCACATATTGCTGAAGCCTGTCTCGCAGAATTTTGAGCATGACTTACTAGTGTGGGAGATGAGTGTAATTGTGTGGTAGTTTGAGCATTCTTTGGCATTCCCTTTCTTTGGGATTGGAATGAAGACTGACCTTTTCCAGTCCTGTGGCCATTGCTGAGTTTTCCAAATTTGCTAGCATGTTGAGTGCAGTACTTTCACAGCATCATCTTTCAGGATTTGAAATAGCTCAATTGGAATTCCATCACCTCCACTAGTTTTGTTCGTAGTGATTCTCTCTAAGGCACACTTGACTTCACATTTTAAGATGTCTGGTTTCAGGTGAGTGATCACACCATCGTGATTATCTTCATTGTGAAGATATTTTTGTACAGTTTTTCTATGTATTCTTGCCACCTCTTCTTAATATCTTCTGCTTCTGTTAGGTCCATTCCACTTGTTTCCTTTATTGAGCCCATCTTCGGATGAAATTTTCCCTTGATATCTCTAATTTTCTTTAAAAGATCTCTTTTTTTTCCTATTCTGTTGTTTTCCTCTATTTCTTTCCATTGATCGCTGAGGAAGGCTTTATTGTCTCTCCTTGCTTTTCTTTGGAACTCTGCATTCAGATGCTTATATCTTTCCTTTTCTCCTTTGCTTTTCACTTCTCTTCTTTTCACAGCTACTTTTAAGGCCCCCTCAGACAGCCATTTTGCTTTTTTGCATTTGTTTTCCATAGGGATGGTCCTGGTCCCTGTCTCCTGTACAATGCCACGACCTTCCGTCCAGAGTTCATCATTCACTCTATTGATCAGATCTAGTCCCGTAAATATATTTCTTACTTCCACTGTATAATCATAAGGGATTTGATTTAGGTCATATCTGAATTGTCTAGTGGTTTGCACTACTTTCTTCAATTTAAGCCTGAATTTGGCAATAAGGAGTTCATGATCTGAGCCACAGTCAGCTTTTTGTCTTGTTTTTGCTAACTGTATAGAGCCTCTCCATCTTTGGCTGCAAAGAATATAATCAATGATTTTGGTGTTGACCATCTGGTGATGTCCATGTGTAGAGTATTCTCTTGTGTTGTTGGAAGACTATGTTTGCTATGACCAGAGAATTCTCTTGGCAAAACTCTCTTAGTATTTGCCCTGCTTCATTCCGTGCTCCAAGGCCAAATTTGCCTGTTACTCCAGGTGTTTCTTGACATCCTACTTTTGCATTCCAGTCCCCTATAATGAAAAGGACATCTTTTTTGGGTGTTAGTTATAAAAGGTCTTGTAGGTCTTCATAGAACCGTTCAACTTTGGCTTCTTCAGCATTACTGGTTGGGGCATAGACTTGGATTACTGTAATATTGAATGGTTTGCCTTAGAAACGAACAGAAATCATTCTGTCACTTTTAAAATTGCATCGAAGTACTGCATTTTGGACTCTTTTGTTGACCATGATGGCTACTCCATTTCTTCTAAGGGATTCCTGCCCACAGTGGTAGATATAATGGTCATCTGAGTTAAATTCACCCATTCTGTCCATTTTAATTCACTGATTCCTAGAATGTCTACGTTCACTCTTGTCATCTCCTGTTTGACTACTTCCAATTTGCCTTGATTCATGGACCTAACATTCCAAGTTCCTACGCAATATTGCTCTTTACAGCATCGAACCTTACTTCTATCACCAGTCATATCCACAACTGGGTATTTGTTTCGCTTTGGCTCCATCCCTTAATTCTTTCTGGAGTTATTTCTCCACTGATCTCCAGTAGCATACTGGGCACCTACCAACCTGGGGAATTCCTCATTCAGTATCCTATCATTTTGCCTTTTGATACTGTTCATGGGGTTCTCAAGGCAAGCATACTGAAGTGGTTTGCCATTCCCTTCTCCAGTGGACCATATTCTTTCAGACCTCTCCACCATGTCCCCATCCGTGTTGGGTGGCCCCACACGGCATGGCTTAGTTTCATTGAGTTAGACAGGGCTGTGGTCCATATGATCACAACAACTATTTTTTTTTGTGATTATGATTTCAGTGTGTCTGCCCTCTAATGCCCCCTCCCAATACCTACCGTCTTATTAGGGTTTCACTTACCTTGGTCGTGGAAAATCTCTTCACAGCCACTCCAGCAAAGTGCAGCCACTGTCCTTACCTTGGACGAGGGGTATCTCCTCAAGGACACCCCTCCTGACTTTGAATGTGGCGTAGCTCCTCTCGGTCCTCCTGTGCCCATGCAGCCACCACCTTTTCGATGTGGGACAGCTCCTCTCGGCCACCGCCCTGACCTGGGGCGTGGAGTAGCTCCTCTAGGCCACGCTTCTGCATGTGGTCGGTTGCTCCGAGCTGGCGTCTCTCGCGTCTACAGTTGACATGATACAATATACAGAAAGCTATCAGTTCAGTTCAGTTCAGTCGTGTCCGAATCTTTGCGATCACAGGAATCACAGCACACCAGGTCTCCCTGTCCAACACCATCACCCAGAGTTCACTCAAACTCATGTCCATCGAGTCAGTGATGCCATCCAGCCATCTCATTCTCTGTCATCCCCTTCTCCTCCCGCCCCGAATCCCTCACAGCCTCAGAGTCTTTTCCAGAGAGTCAACTCGTTCCATGAGGCGGCCAAAATATTGGAGTTTCAGCTTACAAAAAAATGATTAAACAAATTAAATCAAGGTGAATTAAAACCCTAAATGAAAGACTGGTAACCAGAAACCCCAAGAAGAAAATATAGGCAGAACACTCTTTGACATAATTCATAGCAACTTTTTTTTCACCTGTCTCCTAAGGCAAAGGAAGCAAAGGAAAACAATGAGATATCTAATTAAACTTAAAAGCTTTTGCACAGCAAACAAATACACTGACAAAATGAAAATACAACCTACTGAATGGAAGTATTTGCAAATGATATGACTATAAGGGGTTAATATCCAAACTATCTAGACTGATTATTAAACTGGATATTAAAAAACAAAGAAAAACGATCAGAAGATCTGATTTTCTCCAAAGAAGATATACAGATGGCACATGAAAAAATGCTGAGCATCACTAACTGTCAGAGAAATTAAAACCAAAATCACAAGGAAATATCACCTCACACTCATCAGAATGGCTATCATCAAATCAAAGTGTCTGAAAATAACAAATGTTGACAAGGATGTGGAGAAAGGGAAGCCCTTGTACTTAATTGGTGGGAATGTAAATTTGTGCAGTCGCTATGGAAAACATCATGAAATTTTCTCAAATATCTAAAAAATGAACTACCAATTGACCCAGCGATTCCACTCCCAGGTATATATCAGAAGACAATGAACATAAATTTGAAAAGATACATGGAGATGAGAAGGTAAATGAACTGAAAGGCCATTGAGTTTAATTATTTTATATAAATATCTCTTAGAGTAGTATTATGACATCATGTCGGAGCTTAATTCAGCAAGAACAGATAATAAGAGGCTGAGATCCAGGTCTCTTCTGGTTTGGTCTTTCCCAAGGATAGACCTTAGTATAAACTAGAGGAGTAGAGCATTCAGTCAATCTTCCATTTATATTATTTGTCTCACTTTGAACACGTGTTGTGAATTCAGTGTTGTTCTCAATACCTTTAGAATGTGTGAAGTTAGAGTCATAAATATTAATAGTCATCTGGGCTGGAAATAAGATTGATAACCTCCTTTGGAGGCAGAAAAACCTTAAAAGGCATGGAGGTAAACCAGGGGAATATTCTTCAAGCCTAGATTCTCCACAGGAAACAGTTTTGAATTCACTCTAGCGCATAGATGAAAGAGCCTTCAAGGCCAAAAGTTCAGTAATAAAGAATGTCTTTAGAAAATTAACCTGAAAAAAATTTTAATCAGGTGAAACTAAATCTCTCTCTCAATCATTAAAAGGGAATATATATGGAGGCAATTCAATGAGCTAACTTGTATAAATTTACAATTGATAAGCAAGTTAAACACTGATATCTGTCTTTTAAGGGCAAGAATATATATTTAAAACAGCTGACTTTTTAGAAACATTTCTTGTCTGAAAATAGAAAATAAAACAGTTACAGCGGAAATAGCTAAAAGTGATTCACGTTTAAGGAGAAGGTTAACTTTTTCGTTGTGTTTTGTTTTATGGCTGGGGCCTGTAAACTACTCATCTAAGTGCAATATATCATTAAAATACAAATTAAAAAAGAGAGGGAACACAACATAGTTTGTCTACTCTATTGGAAATTGTTATCTATTTTATCAAAAGACCAGTTCTACTAATGAATGGGTACCTTATAAATGAATTAATTAGCTGTTAAGCACTCAGGAAAAAATGCCCTACCTCACTTGTAATGAAAGAGATGCAAATTAAATCTATGATATGCAATTTTTACCGTCATATTGACAATTTTACTGAGAGTGACTAACTTGATGATCAATCACTCTGGTTTTTCCTTACCTCACTTTCCCCATCACTGGAAATTAAATGACCCAAGGTCAAAAAATTTCAAAATCATTAATAAAGTGATTTTCTTGGAATTTTTGAACTGTGAAAATAGAAATATATTTTGCTTTAATCCCAAACCTGAAATGTTTAGAAAATTTTGCTTTACAGTGCTCAGAAATCAATATTATTTAGGGAGAAGAAGGAGAAAGAACTGGCTCTCTTCCAAGTCTAAGCCTTTTCAGATGCAAGTTCTTTCTCACTGGAAGTCTACCAAACGGTGTTCTGGACCTATTAACCTCATCAGAGCAAAATGCTTGAGGGAAATGATTTAGCTTTTGCTGAATTTTCTATCAAGCATCATTTCATTTTAGGAATAGACAACCTCAATGTAGCCTTCATTTTTCAATAATGCATTCATAGAATTACCAAAAAAGATTGCTCATTAATTTTATTAAAAGCAAAGAACTGGTATATTATTAAAAAGTCATTATTATAATCCTGCCCAGATTAAAATATCGGAGAAGGCAATGGCAAGCCACTCCAGTACTCTTGCCTAGAAAATCCCATGGACGGAGGACCCTGGTAGGCTGCAGTCCATGGGGTCGCTACGAGTCAGACATGACTGAGCGACTTCACTTTCAATTTTCGCTTTCACACATTGGAGAAGGAAATGGCAAAATACTCCAGTGTTCTTGCCTGAAGAATCCCAGGGACAGGGGAGCCTGGTGGGCTGCCACCTATGGGGTCACACAGAGCCGGACAGGACTGCAGTGACTTAGCAGCAGCAGCAGCAGCAGAGTAAAATATATTGAACAGTATTTTCCTAACAGCCTATAGATCTCAAAATGGAGAAGAAAGATTTCTATTTTTCTAAAACATCCAGACTGATGCTAAAGTTGAAACTCCAATACTTTGACCACCTCATGCGAAGAGTTGACTCACTGGAAAAGACTGTGATGCTGGGAAGGATTTGGGGCGGGAGGAGAAGGGGACGACAGAGAATGAGATGGCTGGATGGCATCACCGACTCGATGGACATGAGTCTGAGTGAACTCTGGGAGTTGGTGATGGACAGGGAGGCCTGGTGTGTTGTGATTCATGGGGTGGCAAAGAGTAGGTCATAACTAAGCTACTGAACTGAACTGAACTGAACCATCTTTTTCAGGTCCCTTCAAATGATGGTGTCTATGGGTGATTAATGTCAAAGTATGGCAAAAACCACTACAATATTGTAAAGTAGTTAGCCTAAAAATAAAATAATTAATTTTAAAAAATGAAAAAAAAAGAAAAGATACATGAATTCCAATATGTATTACAGCCTGATTTACAATAGAAAAGATATGGAAGCAACCAGTGAACAAAGCACACATGGTTCCTCTCTTCAAAGCACTCGCATAGAGAATGGTTTAAGCAAGCATATGAACACTATAGTAATCCTTAGAAATAATGGCAGATACATGTTCGTCAAGATGAAAAAATTCTTCCAGCGTATTGTATAGAAGAGGGCTACAATAGTGCATATAGTTTGATTCAATTTCTATAAATTAAAAAAAAATCCCTGATGTATATATGCTCATCCAAATATATTTGTATTATATATTCTAGCATTATATAACACATATTATATATATATATATATATATATATATATATATATATATATATATATATATATATTTGAAACATTTAGGTAGAACACAAAGACAAAATATTAACAGTATATATTTCTATTGACATACTTACTGGTGTCCTCTAGTTTCATTTTTATACTTTTTGAATTTCCATCATCCTGCTCTGTTATTCTGTGAATAGAATAAGAATCACTGTGATGTTAAGGGTTGCCAAATAGTTCTCAAGGTGGACTGGCCTTTACATTCTTGTTGGGTTTGAAATATTAGCTATACTATATGAGGCACATGGGATCAAGTGGCAGCTGTTGGAGGGGCATATAGATAAGCACTGCTGACAGGCACTCACGGGAAAACAATGAAAAGAATGATGCATAAAAGTTAAAAAAGCAAGTGAAATCAAAATCTGAGGTTGGAAAGGAGTCAACCAAAAAGTTACCAGCAAACTGGACCCAAAGTAACATTATGTAACAGAGCAGCATGAGCACAGCTCTTAGCAGATGGCCATTTCTATGTGTTACTAAGCAACAGGTCTTGCTCAGAAATTGGACAGTACATCCCTGGCCCCTCCCATAAGCACCCAAGTATCAATGAAATACCTACTGGTATGTCTCTTACTCAGCTATTGGTCAGCTACACAGTGGGCCCTATCTGATGAGAACTGTCAATGAGGGACCATTGTGGAAGTGATTCAGTCAAGAGTCAGTGGTGCAGTCGTCATGTGACTCTTGCCTTTGGGCACCTTACTTTTTTTTTTTTTTAATCAGGAATTTATTTCTGGTAGATGGGGCAATTTAAGTTTCCCTACTCAATATGAGAGTTGAAGTGTCCCAAACAATATTATTGAAGGATTCATTGAACACTGTCCTTGTTCTGATGTGTAATCTTATGGAGAAGGTGTATTGACCTTGGGGCAACAGACTGATTGTTCACCAAATCTTGGGGTCTCTAAAGCTCATTGGAGTAGAAAAAAACATACATCAGGCTCTTAATTACCTTTTTCCATGTTAAGTGCTTGCTCTTAAGTTCCTTAAGCCCCTCAAGAACCCCCAATAGGAAGAGGGTGGTCTAGAGATGAAGTGACTAGAGGACTCTGTAGTGCTGAAAAGGGGTGAATAGTGTTCATACAGGGATGGAGGAGGCAGGAGTGTTGAAGGGAAGCTTATAAGTCAAAGAATAAAGGGCACTGAAGGAAATTCTGAAGGTCATGAGCAGAAACACCATGCCCTGAATCACCACTCCCCCAAATCAGACACACAGAGGTATCAGCAGTGCTTAAGTTGTATCATGGCTTCCCTCAGCTTCCACTAGCCCATGTTGACGGGCAAAGTGGTACATTGTGATTTCTAAGATCCCAAAGCCACGATTGGCTGAGGGAGTGCCTAGCTGACCAATCAGAATGAAGGGTGTGCCTCCTCATTGTCCTGAGAATGTGTATATAAGGGGGTGAGAGGCAGAGATTCTGGCTTAGGCCACTTCGTGGGATCATCATGACTAAGGTAACCAGGAAGCCACAGAAGCCAAGAAGAGTTGCAACTCGGTTTGCTTCAAGGATGAAAGGAAGAAAGATGATCCATTGTCAATGGAGATACAGAGGCCGTGTGAAGGTAAGATGACTCCATTTAGCTCCCTATGTTCTCCATTGACTTTGCTGCCCAAGACCTCTACATTGCCCTTGCCTGGCAGAAAAGCACTCATCAGCCCACATGCTTTTTTCATGAAATCTCCCTTTCAACTCAGTTGTTATATTCTTTCCTTGAAACTAATACACTTCTCTTTTCTTGCCAGGCACGAAATATGACCATGAGAATCAGAAAACCTCTACAAGGGACTTTGAGAAAGAAAATCCTAGTGTATGCCTCTCAGTCGAAGAAGATGAAGAAAACAAGAAAACGAAACTGGTTTGTCTATTCCTGTGCACGTAAGACACTGTATCAATGCCGAATAAGGTACCATAATATGAGGAAGAGTCCAAGAATGAGGCAGAAATGAAAGAGAAAATCAGCTCAGCCGACCAAGAATGAGAGACCCAGGAGAAGTACAACCTGGGAAGCCAGTAACTGAATACCAAAGGCCAGACGGTTTAGAATTGTATCTCCAGAGTTCTCCTTTCTTAAAAATGGCCAAGCAGGAAAAGACTGACTCTCACACTAACATAGTAAACTAATGGCTTCCATTTAAATAAACATCAACTGGTGAAAATATGATATTGTGTGTGTGTGTGTGTGTGTGTGTGTGTGTGTGTGTGTGAATTTTCTAATGGGAAGGGAGCGGGGAGAAAGAAGAGGTGGGCACCTGAGTGGAGAAGGGTGTGGAGTCCTGGGACGTTGGGGAACAGACCCTCAGGCCCAGAGTTAACCAGAGAGTAGAGGTCTGGACTGGGTCAGGAATCTGCACTGAAGATGGATAACCCTGCTCAACAATTGATCTCAGCAGCAGTGATTAGTGGTGTGGTGTTACTGCCTTTGTTTTGGGTGTGGAATGACAGTAGGGGCTAAATTGCCAGAACCTAAATGGGAAGAGGGTTCAACATGGGGATGGTGAATGTCATACTTCCCCTGAGAAAAGCAGGCAGAAATCACCTCCTGCCCTCCTACGTCATAAAGGGCTGTGTTGCATCACTCGCCTATGCTGTCAGCTAAAGGTGCTCAGGAGGCACAAAATGCTGATACAACTAAAACCCACAGCTAGCATTCCCAACAATTAATGTTTGGAGGGAACCGACCAAGTATCATTTAATCCACTGTTCTCCTAAGAATTTGGTGGAAGCAGTTTGTTCCCAAAGGCAGGGAAGTGGAAGGGGGACAATCCCGGTGCATATGACAAACAGGATCACCACAGACAGATAATTTTTTGGGGTGGGGTGAACCATGCAGTTTGTGGGATCTTAGTTCCCTGACCGGTGATTGAAAACGTTTGTGTTTCCTTGTTAATTTTCTGTTTAGTCGATCTATCCATAGGTGTGAGTGGGACATTAAAGTCTCCCACTCTTATTATGTTATTGTTAATTTCCCCTGTCATAATTGTTAACATTTGTCTTACATATTGCTGTGCTCCTGTGTTGGGTGCATATATGTTTATAATTGTTATATCTTCTTTTTGGATTGATCCTTTAATCATCATGTAGTGTCCTTCTTTGTCTCTTTTCACAGCCTTTGTCTTAAAGTCTATTTTATCTGAAAAGAATATTGCTACTCCTCCTTTCTTTTGGTATCTATTTGCATGGAATATGGTTTTCCAGTCCTTCCCTTTCAGTCTGTATGTGTCCCTCATTTCGAGGTGGGTCTCCTGTAGACAACATATATAGGGGTCTTGTTTTTGTATCCATTCATCCAGTCTTTGTCTTTTGGTTGGAGCATTCAACCCATTTACATTTAAGGTAATTATTGACAAGTTTGCTCCCATTGCCATTTGCTTTATTGTTTTGGTTTCGGGTTTATAGACTTTTTCTCTGCTTCCTGTCTAGAGAAGGTCCTTTAGCATTTGTTGGAGAGCTAGTTTGGTGATGCTAGATTCTCTCAAATTTTGCTTGTGTGTAAAGCTTTTCATTTCTCCTTCATATTTGAATGAGATACAAGCTGGGTACAGTAGGCTATTTTCTATCATCACTGTAAGTATGCCCTGCCAATCCCTCCTGGCCTGAAGAGTTTCTATTGAAAGATCAGCTGTGATCCTTGTGGGAATCCCCTTGGGTGCTATTTGCTGTTTTTTCCTTTGCTGTTTTTAATATTTGTTCTTTGTCTTTGATCTTTCTTAATTTTATTAATATATGTCTTGGGGTGTTTTGCCTTACGTGTTTCCTGTTTGGGACTCTCTGGGTTTCTTGGACATTGGTGATTATTTCCTTCTCCATTTAAGGGAACTTTTCAAGTATCATCCCCTCAAGTATTTTCCCATGGTTTTTCTTCTTGTCTTCTTCTTCTGGGACTCCTCTGATTCAAATGTTGGGGCATTTAACATTGTCCCAGAGGTCTCTGAGATTGTCCTCATTTCTTTTAATTCATTTTTATTTTTTCTTCTCTCTTTCATTTATTTCTACCATTCTATCTTCTATCTCACTTATCCTCTCTTCTGCCTCTCTTATTCTACAGTTGATTCCCTCCAGAGTGTTTTGCATCTCATCGATTGCATTATTCCTTATGTATTGACTCTTGTTTATTTCTTCTAGGTGCTTGTTAAAACTTTCTTGCATCTTCTCGAATCTTGTCTCCAGGCTATTTATCTGTAACTCCATTTATTTTTAAGAATTTGGTTCATCTTCACTATCATTATTCGGAATTCTTTATCACGTAGATTCCTTATCTCTTCCTCTGTTGTTTGGGTTGGTGGGCATTTATTTATTTATCTCTATGTGAAGAGTTTGCAAAGGCAACCACACGTTTGCTTACTCACAAAGCAAGGCAGAGGAAACATGTTGAAATTACACAGGATGCTAGCTCTTTCCCCATAACAATGCCATGTCATGACCTAACCCACTCTGAATGCCTACGCCAGCCCCTGGTAGTTCATAGAATACCGCTTCACTCAATTATGGCAAAGGCTTCCATGACTGAGAAGAATGTACAGGTGCCAGGAGTGGAGCCAACTCATATCTGGCCTACATCTCAACATGTTGAGAACAGCCATTTCCGGTGCTTTTTGAGGTGTCACAGTGGGAGTATATGGAAATCTGACTGGTGTGCTGGGACTGTCCCCGCATGCACCGAATCCCATATTGGGCACCCCTTCCTGTTCCAACACTTCTTTTTTGGGGGGCAAAATTTCCAATGCTTGAAGGGGATACAGCACATACTTACACAAAATGGAATCAGCATGGACCTGAAACTCAGGGCTTCTGTACCATCAACTGGCTACTCAAACTAACTACCCAATAGGCAGTGTTGGCTACTGCGAACAGGCTCATACCTGGCACTGGATCTGGCCCCTCTATCACAAGCCCCACCTCTCACCAAAGTGAGAGTTGCCAATACACAAGAAGCAAAATTATTCTGTAATGTAAAATTATGGAAATCGCCCTATAGGAAAAACATAACGAAAAACAAGTTAAATAGGAGAACAGTTAAAGAGACTTCTAGAGAACACCAATATATTAACATTCATTTTATTGTGGTCGTAGAAGGAAAAGAGAGAGAGAAAGAGTTCAAACATGTATATATAATGTGCTGAAAGGGAAAACCTTGCAACCCCTCATACTCTACCCAGCAAGATTATCATCCAGAATTGCAGAGAAGAACTTCTCAGCCAAGCAAGATCTAAGAGCTTATCCATACTAAACCAACTTGGAAGAAAATATTAAAGAGTCTTCTCTTAGTGGAAAAAGAAGTAAAAATCGACAGAGAAGGGAAAAATCTCCCACCAGTACACACAAAAAAATAGTGAAGTCTGTGGATCAACGAAGTAGATAATCTAGTATGAAATTTAAAATAGAAGTGAATTGCAAGTTAAACGCTAACTGCATTAAACAGTCTATAACTTCAATGGACAGAGCATCCTGATAGAAAAGCAATAAGAAAACTATAGTCTTAAATTACAGGTTAGAGTAGTTGAACTTAGCAGATATCTACATCATTTGTTGTTGTTCTTCAGTTACTAAGCTGTCTGACTCTTCTGAAACCCCATGGGTTGTAGCCCTCCAGGCTCCTCTGTCCATGGGATTTCCCAGCAAGAACACTGGAGTTTATTGCATTTCCTTTCTTGGGGATCTTTCTGAACCAGGGATCAAATCTGCATCTTCTTCGTTGCAGGCAGATTCTTTACCTCTGAGACACCTGGAATCAGTACAGTTCAGTTCAGTTCAGTCGCTCAGTCGTGTCCAACGCTTTGTGACCCCATGAATCACAGCACGACAGGCCTCCCTGTCCATCGCCAACTCCCGGAGTTCACTCAAACTCATCTCCATAGAGCTGGTGATGCCATCCAGCCATCTCATTCTCTGTCATCCCCTTCTTCTCCCGCCCTCAATCCCTCCCAGCATCAGAGTCTTTTCCACTGAGTCAACTCCTCACATGAGATGGCCAAAATATTGGAGTTTCAATTTTAGCATCAGCCCTTCCAAAGAACACCAAGGATTTATCTCCTCTAGAATGGACTGGTTGGATCTCCTTGCAGTCCAAGGGACTCTCAAGAGTCTTCTCTGGCACCACAGTTCAAAACATCAATTCTTCGGCGATCAGCTTTCTTCACAGTCCAACTCTCACATCCATACCTGACCACGGGAAAAACCATAGCCTTGACTAGACGGATTTGTGTGGCAAAGTAATGTCTCTGTTTTTTAATATGCTATCGAGGTTGGTCATAAATTTCCTTCCAAGGAGTAAGTGTCTTTTAATTTCATAGCTGCAATCAGCATCTGCAGTGGTTTTAGAGCCTCAAAGAATAAAGTCTGACACTGCTTCCACAGTTTTCCCATCTATTTCCCATGAAGTGATGGGACCAGACGCCATGATCTTTGTTTTCTGAATGTTGAGCTTCAAGCCAACATTTTCACTCTCCTCTTTCACTTTCATCAAGAGGCTTTTGAGTTCCTCTTCACTTTCTGCCATAAGGATGGTGTCATCTGCATATCTGAGGTTATTGATATTTCTCCCGGCAATCTTGATTCCAGCTTGTGCTTCTTCCAGCCCAGTATTCCTCAAGATGTACTCTACATAGAAGTTAAATAAGTAGGGTGACAATATACAACCTTGATGCACTCCTTCTCCTATTTGTAACCAGTCTGTTGTTCCATGTCCAGTTCTAACTGTTGCTTCCTGACCTGCATACAGGTTTCTCAAGAGGCAGGTCAGGTGGTCTGGTATTCCCATCTCTTTCAGAATTTTCCATAAATTATTGCTATCCACACAGTCGAAAGCTTTGACATAGTCAATGAAGCAGAAATAAATGTTTTTCTGGAACTTTCTTGCTTTCTCCATGATCAAGCGGATGTTGGAAATTTGACCTCTGGTACCTCTGCCTTTTCTAAAACCTGCTTGAACATCTGGAAGTTCACAGTTCACATATTGCTGAAGACTGGCTTGGAGAATTTTGAGCATGACTTTACTAGCGTGTGAGATGAGTGCAATTGTGCAGTATTTTGAGCTTTCTTTGACATTGCCTTTCTTTGGGATTGGAATGAAGACTGACATTTTCCAGTCTTGTGGCCACTTCTCTGTTTTCCGAATTTGCTGGCATATTGAGTGCAGCACATTCACAGAATCATCTTTCAGGATTTGAAATAGCTCAATTGGAATTTCATCACCTCCACTATCTTTGTTCATAGTGATGCTCTCTAAGGCCCACTTGACTTCACATTACAAAATGTCTGGCTCCAGGGGAGTGATCACGGCATCGTGATTATCTTGGTAGTGAAGATCTTTTTTGTACAATTCTGTGTATTCTTGCCACCTCTTCTTCATATCTTCTGCTTCTTTTGGGTCCATACAATTTCTGTCCTTTATCGAGCCTATCTTTGCATGAAATGTTCCCGTGATATCTCTAATTTCTTGAAGAAAACACTTGTTTTTCCGATTCTGTTGTTTTCTTCTATTTATTTGCATTGATCGCTGAGGAAGGCTTTCTTGTCTCTCCTTGCTGTTCTTTGGAACTCTGCATTCAGACGCTTATATCTTTCGTTTTCTCCTTTGCTTTTCGCTTCTCTTCTTTTCACAGCTATTAGTAAGGCCTCTTCAGACAGCCATTTTGCTTTATTGCATTTCTTTTCCATGGAGATGGTCTTGGTCGCTGTCTCCTGCACAATGTCATGAACCTCCGTGCAAATTTCATCAGGCACTCTATCTATCAGATCTAGTCCCTTAATTCTATTTCTTACTTCCACTGTATAATCATAAGGGATTTGATTTAGGTCATAACTGAATGGTCTAGTGGTTTTCCCTACTTTCTTCAGTTTCAGTCTGAATTTGCCAATAAGTTGTTCATGATCTGAGCCACAGTCAGCTCTTGGTCTTGTTTTTGCTATCTGTATAGAGCTTCTCCTTCTTTGGCTGAAAGAATATAACGAATCTGATTTCGGTGTTGACCATTTGCTGATGTCCATGTGTAGAGTCTTCTCTTGTGTTGTTGGAAGAGGGTGTTTGCTATGACCAGTGCGTTCTCTTGGCAAAACTCTATTAACTTTTGCCCTGCTTCATTTCGTGCTCCAAGGCCAAATTTGCCTGTTACTCCAGGTGTTTCTTGACTTCCTACTTTTGCATTCCAGTCCCCTATAATGAAAAGGACATCTTTTTTGGGTGTTAAGTTCTAAAAGGTCTTATAGGTCTTCATAGAACCGTTCAACTTTGGCTTCTTCAGCATTACTGGTTGGAGCATAGACTTGGATTACTGTCATATTGAATGGCTTGCCTTGGAAATAACAGAAATCATGCTGTCGTTTATAAGATTGCATCCAAGTACTGCATTTCGGACTCTTTTGTTGACCATGATGGCTACTCCATTTCTTCTAAGGGATTCCTGCCCACAGTAGTAGATATAATGGTCATCTGAGTTAAATTCACCATTCCATTTTAATTCACTGATTCCTAGAATGTCTATGTTCACTCTTGCCATCTCCTGTTTGACCACTTCCAATTTGCCTTGATTCATGGACCTAACATTCCAGGTTCCTATGCAATATTCCTTTTACAGCATCGGACCTTGCTTCTATCACCAGTCACATCCACAGCTGCGTATTTGTTTTGCTTTGGCTCCATCCTTTCATTTTTTTAGAGTTATTTCTCCACTAATCTCCAGTAGCATACCGGGCACCTACCGACCTGCGGAATTCCTCATTCATATTCCCCTTCTGTAACTGATCTCTTATTTTCTACCATTGTGGTCAGAAAAAGTGCTTGAGATAATTTCTGTCTTCTTAAATGTGTTGAGACTTGTTTCGTGGCCCAGCATTTGATCATCCCTGAAAAAAATATCCTGTGTGCACTTGAAGGTGTGTGTTCTGCTATTTTGGGATAGACAATGGCATGTGCCTCAGAGGTGAAGAATCTGCCTGCAATACAGAAAATGCAAATTTGATCCTTGGTCAGCAAGATCCCCTGGAAAACAAATGCAATAAACTCCTGTGTTCTTGCCTGAGGCATCCCATGAACAGAAGAGCCTGGAGGTCTACAGCCAATGGGGTTTCAAAAGAGTCAGACAATTTAGTAACTGAAGAACAACAGCAAATGCTGTAGGTATCTATTAAGTTCAACTACTCTAATCTATCATTTAAGACTACAGTTTTCTTATTGCTTTTCTATCAGGATGCTCCATCCATTAATAGGGTGTTTAATGTAGTTAGCGTTTAATTTGCAACTCACTTGTCTTTTAATTTTCATACTAGATTATCTAATTGGTTGATCCACAGTCTTTACTATGTGTTTCTGTGTACTGGTGGGAGTTGTTCCCTTCTCTGTAGATTTTTACTTCTTTTCCCACTTAGAGAAGACTCTAATATTTCCTTCAGAGTGGGTTAATATGGATAAATTCTTAGTTTTTGCTTGTCTGGAAGTTCTTCTCTCTAATTCTGGATGATAATGTTGCTGGGTAGAGTATTATAGGTTGCAAGATTTTTCCCTTTCAGCACGTTAAATATACATTTTTGACACCTTTCTCTCTCTCTTTTCTTCTACAACCCCTATAAAGTGAATGTTAGTATATTTGATGTTGTCAAAAAGTCTCTTAAAATGTTCTTTTTAACTTGTTTTTCGTTTTGTTTCTCCTATTGGGCAATTTCCATAATTTTATGTTCCAGATTAATTTTGCTTCTTGTGTATTGGCAACTCTCACTTTGGTGAGAGATGGGGCTAAGATATTGGGGCCAGAACCAGTGCCAGGTATGAGCCCGGACTTCTCTTGTGCTCAGTAGCAAACTCTGCCTATTGGGAAGTTAAATTGAGTATCAAGTTGATGGTACAGAAGCCCTTGTTTCAGGTCCATGCTGATTCCATTTTATGTAAGTGTGTGCTGTATCCCCTTCCAGCATTAGAAATTTTGTTCCAAAAGAAAGAAGTGCTGTAGCAAAAAGGGGTGCCCAATATTGGCTTGGGTGCATACTAGGACAGTCCCAGCACACCAGTCAGTGTTCCAGATACTCTCACTGTTCCACCTACATAATCGCTGGTAATGGATGCTCTCAACTCATTCAGATGTAGGCCAGATCTGATTTGGCTCAACTCCTGTCACCTGTACATTCTTCTCAGCCAGGGAAGCCTTTGACATAGTTGTGGGAAGAGGTGTTCTATGAAATAAGAGGTTCTGGAGTAGGCATTCAGAGTGGGTTAGGTCATGATCTGGCATTGTTATGGGGAAACAGCCAGCATCCTGTGTAAATTCAACATGTTTCCTCTGCCTTGCTTGGTGAGTAAGCAAACGTGTGGCTGCCTCCGCAAACTCTTCACATAGAGATAAGTAAATAAAGGCCCACCAACCCAAACAAAAGAGGAATAGATAGGGAATCTACCTGGTAAAAATTTCCGAATAACGATAGAGAAAATGATCCAAAATCTTGAAAACAAGATGGAGTTACAGATAAATAGCCTGGAGACTAGGATCAAAATGAGACAAGAAAGGTTTAACAAGCACCTAGAAGAAATAAAAATGAGTCAGTACTTAAGGAATAATGCAATAAATGTGATCCAAAACACTCTGGAGGGAACCAACAGTAAAATAACAGAGGCAGAATATAGGATAAGTGAGACAGAAGATAGAATGGTAGAAATAAATAAAACAGAGAGGGAAAAAGAAAAACGAATTAAAAGAAATGAGGACAATCTCAGAGACCTCTGGGACAATGTTAAACGCCCCAACATGCGAATCATACGAGTCCCAGAAGAGGAACACTAAAAGAAAGATCATGGGAAAATACTTGAGGAGATGATAGTTGAGAAGTTCCCTAAAATGGGGAGGGAAATAATCACCAAAGTCCAAGAAACCCAGAGTTCCAAACAGGAAAAACCCAAGGCAAAACACCGCAAGATACATATTAATAAAATTAACAATTCAGTATGGCTGTGGTGCTATTATCCATCTGATAGGAACTCTAACTCGGTTTGAAGACCAAAAGATCTGTCACTTATTTTTATTTTATATTGTACTATATTTTATTTACAGTGTTGTGTTTGTTTTAGGT
Organism: Moschus berezovskii; assembly: GCF_049115385.1. Classification (NCBI taxonomy): domain Eukaryota; kingdom Metazoa; phylum Chordata; class Mammalia; order Artiodactyla; family Moschidae; genus Moschus; species Moschus berezovskii. Next base: position 88,276,153 of record NC_142472.1, on the reverse strand, counting down.
GTATAGCAAAGTAATACAGCCATATATATATATATATATATATATATATATATATATATATGAATCAACAAAAGCAGTTCCCGTCTTTTGATGGGGTGCTCATGGTTTGTAACATAAATGGCATTATTTTGAGAGAGGGATAACTTAGGTATGACATTGGGTATTTTTTTTTTTGCACTTTGAGCTAGTTGTAAAATAACATAATGTAGCTTTTTACAACTGTGTATTCTATAGTATATTTTCATTTGGTAAAATTTTAACTGTTAATGCTTTTGGCATTGTGCTTTGTACCATTTATTAATAAAAAAATAAAAGTAAAGTATTTAGTTCACTGAGTTGCACCACACACAAAACTGGATCACACAGAACGCAATCAAACTGGAATCAAGGAATTGACCCTAATATTCCTAGAGAAAAAGCTAGTTTCAACAATCACCACAGACATGTCTATCTAAAAGTAAACAAGTAAGAAAAAAAAATAAGCGTGCCTTCAATAAAAAATTTTTCATCCATGACAAAGATGAAATGTCAACAAATTCCTGTAAATGATGGACCTAAAATGTAGTATGGTCACAAAGATGTCAGCAACAGAAGAGAAAATCTATTATTTAAAAGATGTGGTAGACCAAATACAGAAAAGAAAGAAAGGAAAACAAAGACAAAGTAAAATAAAACTTTCATGACAAAATTAAAATACAAAAGGGAAAAAAAGGAATTGCATTTTCACAGAGCTAAACACTGCATTTACACAGGGAGGATTCTCAAAGGAAGTGTGCCAAGAGATATAGAGTATAACAAGATGCTATTACCAGGAAAATATAATTGCTTTTGCTCTTGAGCATGTGTGCATAAAAAAGAGAAATTCAAATACTGTGTTGTACAAATGAAACAAACAAAAATAAATAAAATTAACAAAGATCAAAGACAAAGAACAATATTAAAAGTAGCAAAGGAAAAACAGCAAATAAAACACAAGGGGATTCCCACAAGGATCACAGCTAATCTTTCAATAGAAACTCTTCAGGCCAGGAGGGAATGGCAGGGCATACTTACAGTGATGAACGAAAAGAGCCTACAGCCCAGATTACTGAACCCAGCAAGGATCTTATCCAAATATGAAGGAGAAATCAAAAGCTTTACACACAAGCCAAAGCTGAGAGAATTCAGCATCACCAAACCAGCTCTCCAACAAATGCTGAAGAAGAGAAAGGGGTCATAAACCCAAACACAAAACAATAAAGTAAATGGCAAAGAGATCATACTTATCAATAATTACCTTAAATGTAAATGGGTTGAATGCCTCAACCAAAAGACAAAGACTGGCTGAATGAATACAAAAACAAGACACCCATGTAGGTTGTCTACAAGAGACCCACCTCGAAAAGAGAGACACATACAGACAGAAAAAGAAGGGCTGGAGAAACATAGTCCACGCAAATAGATGCCAAAAGAAAGCAAAAGTAACAATAGTCATATCAGATAAAATAGACTTTAAAACAAAGACTGTGAAAAGATAAAAAGAAGGACACTATATGATGATCAAATGATCAATCCAAAAGGAAGATATAACAATTATAAATATATTTTCACCCAACACAGGAGCACCACAATATGCTAGCCCAATGTTAATAATTATGAAAGGGGAAATTAACAATAACACAATAAGAGTGGCAGACTTTAATACCCCACTCACACCTATGGATAAATTGAGTAAACAGAAAATTAACAAGGAAACACAGACGTTTTCAATCCCTGGTCAGGTAACGAAGATCTCACAACCTGCATGGTGCCGCCCAACCCAAAATGTTAACTGTCTGTGGTGATCATGTTTGTCATATGCACCGGGATTGGGCCACCTCCCCTGCCCTGCCCTTGGGATCACACTGCTCTCACCAATTTCTTGGGACAACAGTGGCCTAATTGATACTTGATCTGTTCCCTCCAAACATTGTTTTAATTGTTGGGAGTGCTAGTTGTGGGTTTTAATTGTATCAGCATTTTGTGCCTCCTGAGCACCTTTAGCTGACAGCATAGGTGTGTGATGTAACAAAGCCCTTTGTGACGTAGGTGGCCAGGAGGTGATTTCTGCCTGCTTTTCTCAGAGGAAAAAAGACATTCACATTCCCCATGTTGAACCCTCCTCCCATCTGGGTTCTGGCAATCTAGCCCCTAATGTCATTCCACACCCCAAAGGCAGTAACACCACATCACATATCCTTGCCGCTGAGATCAGTTGTAAAGCAGGGTTATCCATCTTCAGTGCAGACTCCTGACCCAGTCCAGACCTCTACTCTCTGGTTAACTGGGGGCCTGAGGGTCTGTTCCCCAATCTCCCAGGACTCCACAACCCTCCCCACTCAGATGCCCACCTCTTCTCTCCCTCCCCTCCTTTCCCATCAGAAATTTCACACACACACACACACACGCACACACACACAAATATCATTTTTTCACGATTTGATGTTTATTTAAATGGCAGCCATCAGTTTACTATATTAGTGGGAGAGTCACTCTTTTCTGGTTGGCCATTTGTAAGAAAGCAGACCCCTGGAGAAACAGTTTTAAACTGTCGGACTTTGGTATTCAGTTACTGGCTGCCCAGTATGTACTTCTCCAGTGTCTATCACTGTTGGGCGGTTGAACTTATCTTCTCTTTCGATTCTGCATCATTCTTGGACTCTGCCTCATATTTTGGTACCTTTTTCAGCATTGATTCAGTGTCTTAGATGCACAAGAACAGAAAAACCAGTTTGGTTTTCTTATTTTCTTCACCTTCTTCGACTGAGTGACATATGATCGGATTTTCTTTCTCAAAGTCTCTTGTAGAGGTCTTCTGACCCTCATGGCCATATTTCGTGCCTGGAAAGAAAGAGTAGGGTAATAGTCTTGAGCAAAGAGTATAACAAATGATTGGAAGGGAGATTTCATGAAAAAGGGATGTGGGCTGATGAGGCCTTCTGTGCCAGGCAAGGGCAGTGTAGAGGTCTTGGGCAGCAAAGTCAATGGAGAACATGGGGAGCATAGATGGAATCATTTTACCTTCACACTGCCTCTGTTTCTCCGTTGACAATGGGTCGTCTTTCTTCCTTTCATTCTTGAAGCAAACCGCGTTGCAACTCTTCTTGGCTTCTATGACTTCCTGGTTTCCTTAGTCATGATGATCCCAGGAAGTGGCCTAACCCAGAATCTCTGCCTCTGACCCCCCCTCTATATACCTTCTCAGGACAATGAGGAGCCACACCCTTCAATCTGATTGGTCAGCTAGGCAATCCCCAGCCAACGGTGGCCTTGGCATCTTAGACATCACAACGTACCACTTTGCCCATCAACATGGGATAGTGGAGGCTGAGGGAGGCCATGATACAACTTACTCTCTGCTGACACCTCTGTGTATATGATTCTGGGGAGTGGTGATTCAGGGGCATGATGTTTCTGCTCATGACATTCAGACTTTCCTTCTGTGCCCTTTATTGTTTGACTTATATGTCTCCCTTCAACACTCCTGCCTCCTCCATCCCTGTATGAACACTTGTCATCCCATTTCACCACTTCAGAGCCCTCTAGTCACTTCATCTCTACACCACCCTCTTCTTAATGGGGGTTCTTGAAGGGCTTAAAGAAATTAAGAGCAAGGACGTAACATGGAAAAAGGTCATTAAGAACATGTTTTATGTATTTTCTACTCCAATGAGATTTAGAGATGCCAAGATTTGGTGAATCCTAAGTCTGTTGTCCCAATGTCAATACACCGTCTACATAAGATTACACATCAGAGCAAAGAAAGTGTTCAGTGTTTCCTCCACTAATATTGTTGGGGACACTTCAAGTCTCATATTGAGTAGGGAAACTCAACTGGGCGCCCCATCTACCAGAAATACAATCCTGATTAAAAAAAAAGAAAAAGTAGGGTGCCCAAAGTCAAGAGTCACATGACCACTGCACCACGGTCTCTTGTTGAAACACTTCCCCAATGGTCCCTCATTGACAGTTATCATCAGGCAGGGCCCACTGTGTAGCTGACCAATAGCTGACCAGGAGAAGTACCAGTAGGTACCTCACTGATAGTTGGTTGCTTATGGGCTGGGCCCGGGGATGCACTGTCCAATTGATGAGGAAGACCCTGGCTTAGTAACAGGATGTGGAGTAGTAAGGTACAGCAATGGCTACCTGCCAAGGGCTGTGCTCACTCTGCTCTGTTATATAAGGACACTTTGGGTCCAGTGTGCTGGAATCTTTTTGATGGACTACTTTCCAACCTCACACTTTGATTTCACATGCTCGTTTTACTTCTGTACATCATTCATTTCATTGTATTCCCAGGCATGCCTGTCAGCAGTGTTTATCTCTATGCCCCTCCAACATCTGCCACTTGATTCCATGTGCCGCATATAGTCTAGCTAATATTTCAAACTCAACAAAAATGTGAAGGTGAGCCCACCTTGAGAACTACTTTGACAAACCTTAACATCACAATGATTCTTATTCTATTCACAGTATAACAGAGCAGGATGATGGATATTCAAAAAGTATAAAAATGAAATTAGAGGACACGAATAAGTATATCAATAGATATATATACTGTTAATATTTTTCTTTGTTGTTCTACCTAAATGTTTATAACATATATATGTGTTGTATAATGCTAGAATATATAATAGACATATATTGGATGAGCATATATACATCACTGATTTTTTTTAAGTTATAGAAATTGAATCAAACTATATGCACTATTGTAGCCTTCCTTTTCTAAACAATATGCTGGAAGAAATTTTCCATCTCAAAGAACATGCATCTGCCATTATTTCTAAGGATTACTATAGTGTTCAAATGCTTGCTTCTGCCATACTCCATGAGAGTGCATTGAAGAGAGGAACCATGTGTGCTTTGTTCACTGGTTGCTTCCATATATTTTCTATTGTAAATAAGGCTGTAATACACATTGGAATTCATGTATTAATGAACTTCTAATTAATGTTCATTGTCTTCTGATATATACCTCGGAGTGGAATAGCTGGGTCAATTGGTGGTTCTTTTTTTAGTATTTTGAGAAACTTTCATAATGTTTTCCATAGCGACTGCACAAATTTACATTCCTAAAAACTAAGTACAAGGGCTTCCCTTTCTCCAAATCCTTGTCAACATTTGTTATTTTCAGAGGTTTTGATTTGATGATAGTCATTCTGATGAGTGTGAGGTGATATCTCCTTTGGATTTTCGTTTTAATTTCTCTGACAGTTAGTGATGTTCAGCATTTTTTCTTGTGCCATCTCTATATATTCTTTGGAGAAAATCAGATCTTCCCATTGTTTTTTGTTTGCTTGTTTTAATATCGAGTTGAATAATCTCTTTAGATAGTTTGGAAATTAACCCCTTATATTCATATCATTTGTAAATACTTTTTCCCATTCAGTACGTTTTCTTTTCATTTTTTCAGTGTTTTCGTTTGCTGTGCAAAAAGCTTTTAAGTTTTATTAGATCTCATTTTTTTCCCTTTGTTTCCTTTGCCTTAGGAGACACGTGAAAAAATGTTTCTATGAATTATGTCAAAGAGTCTTCTTCCTACATTTTCTTCTAGAGGTTTCATAATTTTCATTCTTTCATTTAGGGTTTTAGTTCACCTTGATTTCGTTTGTTTAATCATTTTTTTGTAAGCTGAAACTCCAATTCTTTGGCCACCTCATGAGACAAATTGACTCACTGGAAAAGACTGTGATGCTGGGAGGGATTGGGGGCGAAGTAGAAGGGGACGACAGAGAATGAGATGGCTGGATGGCATCACCGACTCGATGGACATGAGTTTGAGTGAACTCCGGGAGTTGGTGTTTGACAGGGTGGCCTGGCGTGCTGTGATTCATGGGGTCGCAAAGTCACTCACAACTGAACGACTGAACTGAACTGAACTGAACTGAACTGAACTGATAGCTTTCATTATACAGTATCATGTCATCTGCAAGTAGTGACAGTTTTACTTCCTCCTTCCAATTTGGAAGACTTTTATTCATTTTCTTTGAATGAATGCTGTGCCTAGTACTTCTAGAAGTGGCAATAGTGGGCATTTGTGTCTTGTTCCTGATTTAGAGGGAGAGCTTTCAGATTCTTGCCACTGATAACATTTCTGTTTGTTATAAATCACCTTTATTATTTTCAGATGACCACATAGACTATACAGTCCATGGCACTCTCTAGGCCAGAGTACTGGAGTGGGCACAGTGCGACTTCCACTTTCACTTTCATTATGTTCATATATGTTCCCTCCATATCATGTATGGTGAGAGTTTTTGAAATGAATGAATATTGAGTTTTGTTATATGCTTTTACAGCATCTGTAGAGATGATCACTTGATTTTTGTCCTTCTCTTTCCTTATGTGGTGTACCACACTTACAAATTTGCAGATATTGAACCATCCCTGTTCCACTGGAATAACTCCATATTGATCATGGTATATGTTGGTTTCAGTGTGATGTTGATTTTGGTTCTCTCATATTTTGTTAAGAATATTCACATCTATATTCAACAGAAATATTGGCATTTAGTTTTCATTTTTGATGGTGATTTTGTCTGGTTTTGGTGTTAGGAAAATATTAGCTTCATAAAAAAATTGGGAGTACTCCATTTTCTCAATTTTTTGTAATGGTTTGAGAATGTTGAGTATAAGCTCATGTGTATATGTTTGTAAACATTCAGCTGTGAAGCTGTGTGGTCCTGAACTTTATTTTACTAAGAGATTTTTTTATTATAAATTCATTTTCACTACTAGTGTTTCAACTATTTAGATTACACATTCCTTCCTGATTCAGTTTTGTAAGGTTGTATGGTCCTAGAGATTTGTCAGTTTCTTCTAGCTTGTGCAATTGTTTGGCATATAGCTATTTGTAGTATCCTCTTGTGAATTTTCCCTATTGTGTGATGTTGGCTGTTATGTCTACTTTGCATTTGTTTATTTGAGTCATCTATCTTTTATTTTTGATGAACCTTGCTAAAGAGTTAAATATTTTGTTGATCTTTTCAAAAAATAACTTTTCATTTAACTGATATTTTTTTACTTTAGGAAAGGGGAAGTCTCAGTTTTATTAATATCCTCTCTGATCTTTAATTTTGCCTTCATTTTGAGGATTTGGGTCTTTATTTATTCTTCTTTTTCTGCTTCATTTATATAGTAAGTTAAGTTGTTTATTTCAGTTTCTTCCCCCTCCTTGAGGGAAGAATCTGGCCCTATACAATTTCCCCTAGATCTGCTTTTGCTAAATCCAATAGATTTTGGTAAGTTGGTGTTTTTATTAGTCTCAAAGTATTTTGTGGTTCCCTTTTTTATTTCTTCCTTACCTCATTTGTATTTAGTAGCATGTTGTTTCATCTCCATATGTTTGTGCTTGTCCCATATTCCCCTCCTGTAATTGATTTCTTATTTTGTAACATTGTGGTCAGAGAAAGTGCTTGATATAATTTCTGTTTTCTTAAATGTGTTGAGACTTATTTTGTGCCTAGCATTTAATCCTCCCTGAAAAAAATATCCTGTGCGCACTTGAAGGTATTTCTTCTGCTATTTTGGGATAGACTATGAATGGTGGCTCAGAGGTAAAGAATCTGCCTGCAACGCAGAAGATGCAGATTTGATCCCTGGGTCAGCAAGATCCCCTGGAAAAGGAAATGCAGTAAACTCCAGTGTTCTTGCCTGGGAAATCCCATGAACAGAGGAGCCTGCAGGGCTACAGCCCATGGGGTTTCAAAAGAGTCAGACAACTTAGTACCTGAAGAACAGCAACAAATGCTGTAGGTACCTATTAAGTTCAACTATTCTAATCTGTAATTTACGATTACAGTTTTCTTATTGCTTTTCTATCAGGATGCTCTGTCCATTGATGTAATAGTGTGTTTTTAATTTAGTTAGCGTTTAATTTTCAATTCACTTGTCTTTTAATTTTCATACTAGATTATCTACTTGGTTGATCCACAGTCACTAGCACCTCCACTGCCCTGCCCTTGGGAACACACTGCTCCCACCAATTTCTTAGGATAACACTGGCGTAATTGATATTTGGTCTGTTCCTTCCAAACATTATTTTAATCTTTGGGAGTGCTAGCTGTGGGTTTTATTTGTATCAGCATTTTGTGCCTCTTGTGCACCTTTAGCTGACAGCATCGGTGAGAGATGCAACAAAGCCCTTTATGACGTAGGTGGCCAGAAGGTGATTTCTGCCTGCTTTTCTCAGGGGAAGTATGACATTGACCTTCCCCATGTTGAACCCTCTTCTCATCTGGGTTCTGGCAATCTATTTTTTTTTTTTATTGGAGGCTAATTAGTTTACAATAATATATTGGTTGGTTTTGCCTTACATTGACATGAATCTGCCCCCGGGGTACATGTGTTCCCCTCCTTGAATCCCTCTCTCATCTCCCTCCTCCCCATATCCTCCCTAAGTTCATACCCGTGCACCAGCCCCAGGCATCCTGTATCATGAGTCGAACCTGGACTGGTGATTCGTTTCACATATGATAATATACATGCTTCAATGCCATTCTCCCAAATCATCCCACCTTCACCCTCTCCCACAGAGTTCCAAAGACTGATCTATACATCTATGTCTCTTTTGCTGTCTCGTATACAGGGTTAAGGTTACCTTCTTTCTAAATTCCATATATATGCTTTAGTATACTGTATTGGTGTTTTTCTTTCTGGCTTACTTCTCTGTGTATAAGAGACTCCAATTTCATCCACCTCATGAGAACTGATTCAAATCCATTCTTTTTGATGGCTGAAAAATACTCCATTGTGTATATGTACCAAAACTTTCTTATCCATTCGTCTGCAGATGGACATCTAGATTGCTTACATGTCTTCGCTATTATAAACAGTGCTGCAATGAACAATTGAGTACATGTGTTTCTTTCAATTCTGGTTTCCTCGGTGTGTATGCCTAGGAGTGCGATTGCTGGATCATATGGCAGTTATATTTCTAGTTTTTTTAGGAATCTCCACAGTGTTCTCCATAGTGGCTGTACTAGTTTGCATTCCCACCAAAAGTGTAGGAGGGTTCCCTTTTCTCCACACCCTCTCCAGGATTTATTGCATGTAGTCTTTTGGATAGCAGCTATTCTGAAGTTGTGAAATCATATCTCACTGTGGTTTTAATTTGCATTTTTCTAATTCTGAGGGATGTTGAGCATTTTTTCATGTGTTTGGAGAAATGTCTGTTTAGTTCTTTGGCGCATTTTTTGACTGGGTCGTTTATTTTTCTGGAATTGACCTACAGGAGTTGCTTATGTATTTTGCAGATTAATTCTTTGTCAGTTGTTTCATTTGCTATTATTTTCTCCCATTCTGAAGGCTGTCTTTTCACCTTGCTTATAGTTTCCTTTGCTGTGCAGAAGCTTTTAAATTTAATTAGATTCCATTTGTTTATTTTTGCTTTAATTTCCAATATTCTGGGAGGTGGATCATGGAGGATCCTACCGTGATTTATGTCGGAGAGTGTTTTGCCCATGTTCTTCTCTAGGAGTTTTACAGTTTCTGGTCTTACATTTAGTTCTCTAATCCATTTTGAGTTTATTTTCGTGTATGGTGTTAGGAAGTGTTCTAGTTTCACTCTTTCACAAGTGGCTGACCAGTTTTCCCAGCACCACTTGTTAAAGAGACTGTCTTTTCTCCATTTTATATTCTTGCCTCCTTTGTCAAAGATAAGGTGTCCATAGGTGCATGGATTTATCTCTGGGCTTTCTATTTTGTTCCATTGATCTATATTTCTGTCTTTAAGCCAGTACCATACTGTCTTGATGACTGTGACTTTGTAGTAGAGCCTGAAGTCTGGCAGGTTAATTCCCCCAGTTCCATTCTTCTTCCTCAAGATTGCTTTGGCTATTTGAGGTTTTTTGTATTTCCATACAAATTGTGAGATTATTTTTTCTAGCTCTGTGAAAAATATCGTTGGTAACTGGATAAGGATTGCATTGAATGTATAAATTACTTTGGGTAATATAATCATTTTCACAATATTTAATCTTCCAATCCACAAACACAGTATATTTCTCCATCTATCAGGGTCCTGTTTGATTACTTTCACCAGTGTTTAATAGTTTTCTATGTACAAGTCCTTTGTTTCTTTAGGTAGATATATTCCTAAGTATTTAATTCTTTTCGTTGCAAGAGGGAATGGAGTAGTTTCCTTAATTTCTCTTTCTATTTTCTCATTATTAGTGTATAGAAATGCAAGGGATTTCTGTGTGTTGATTTTATATCCTGCAACTTTACTGTATTTATTGATTAGCTCTAGTAGTTTTCTGGTAGAGTCTTTAGGGTTTTCTGTGTATAGGATCATGTCATCAGCGAACATTGAAAGTTTTAATTCTTCTTTTCCAATTTGGATTCCTTTTATGTCTTTTTCTGCTCTGCTTGCTGTAGCCAAAACTTCCAGAACTATGTTGAGTAGTAGTGGTGAGACTGCGCACCGTCGTTGTCTTATTCCTGATGTTAGTGGAAATGCTATCAGTTTTTCACCATTGAGGATAATGTTTGCTGTGGCTTTGTCATGTATAGCTTTTATTATGTTGAGGAATATCCCTTCTATTCCCACTTTCTGGAGGGTTTTTATCATAAATGAATGTTGAATTTTTTCGAAGGCTTTCTCTGCATCTATTGAGATAATCATATGAATTTTATTTTTCAGTTTGTTAATGTGGTGTATTATATTGATTGATTTACGGATATTGAACAATCCTTGCATTCCTGGAATAAAGGCCACGTGGTCATGATGTATGATCTTCTTAATGTGTTGTTGGATTCTGATTGTTAGAATTTTGTTAAGGATTTTTGCATCTATGTTCATCAGTGATATTGGCCTGTAGTTTTCTTTTTTTGTGTGATCCTTACCAGGTTTTGGGATTAAGGTGATGGTGGCCTCATAGAATGAGTTTGGAAGTTTCCCTTCCTCAGAAAATTTCTGGAAGAGTTTGAGTAGAATAACTGTTAGCTCTTCTCTAAATTTTTGGAAAAATTCAGCTCTGAAGCCTTCTGGACATGGGCTTTTGTTTGTTGGGAGACTTCTTATTACAGCCTCTATTTCCGTGCTTGTGATGGATCTGTTAATATTGTCTATTTCTTCCTCGTTCAGTTTTGGAAAGGTGTACTCTTCTAAGAATTTGTCCATTTATTCCAAGTTATTCATTTTATTGCCATATAATTGCTGACAGTATTCTCTAATAATCCTTTGTATTTCAGTGTTGTCCGTTGTGATCTCTCCATTTTCATTTCGAATTTTATTGATTTGGTTCTTCTCCCTTTGTTTCTTGATGAGTCTGGCTAGTGGTTTGTCAATTTTATTTACCTTCTCAAAGAACCAGCTTTTGGCTTTGTTGATTTTTGCTATGGTCTCTTTTGTTTCTTTGCATTTTTTTCTGCCCTAATTTTTACGATTTCTTTCCTTCTACTAACCCTGGGGTTCTTCATTTCTTCCTTTTCTAATTTCTTTAGATGTAGAGTTAGGTTGTTTAGTTGACTTTTTTCTTATTTCTTGAGGTGTGCCTCTATTGCTATGAACCTTCCCCTTAGCACTGCTTTTACAGTGTCCCAGAGGTTTTGGGTTGTTGTGTTTTCATTTTCATTCATTTCTATGCATATTTTGATTTCTCTTTTGATTTCTTCTATCATTTGTTCGTTATTCAGCAGCGTATTGTTCAGCCTCCATATGTTGGCATTTTTAATAGTTTTTCTCCTGTAATTGAGATCTAAACTTACTGCATTGTGGCCAGAAAAGATGCTTGGAATGATTTCATTTTTTGAATTTACCAAGCCTAGATTAATGGCCCAGGATGTGATCTATCCTGGAAAATGTTCCGTGTGCACTTGAGAAAAAGTTGAAATTCATTGTTTTGGGGTGAAATGTCCTATAGAGATCTATTAGGTCTAACTGTTCTATTGTATCATTTAAAGTTTGTGTTTCCTTCTTCATTTTCTGTTTAGTTGATCTATCCATAGGTGTGAGTGGGGTATTAAAATTTCCCACTATTATTGTGTTGTTGTTAATTTCCCATTTCATACTTGTTAGTAAATGTCTTATGTATTGTGGTGCTCCTATGTTGGGTGCATAAATATTTAGAATTGTTATATCTTCCTCTTGGATAGATCTTTTGATCATTATGTAGTTTCCTACTTTGTCTCTTTTCACAGCCTTTGTTTTAAAATTTATTTTATCTGATATGAGTATTGCTACTAGTACTTTCTTTTGGTCTCTATTTGTGTGGAATATGTTTTTCCAGCCCTTCACTTTCATTCTGAATGTGTCCCTCGTTTTGAGGTTGGTCTCTTGTAGACAACATATATGGGGGTCTTGTTTTTGTATCCTTTCTGCCAGCTTTTGTCTTCTGGTTGGGGCATTCAACCCATTTATGTTTAAGGTGATCATTGATAAGTATGATTTCGTTTCCATTTTCTTTACTGTTTTGGGTTCTAGTTTATATACCCTTTCTGGGTTTCCAGTCTAGAGAAGATCCTTCAGTATTTGTTGGATAGCTGGATTGGTGATGCTGGATTCTCTCAGCTTTTGCTTGTCTGTAAAACTTTTGATTTCTCCTTCATATTTGAATGAGATCCTTCCTGGTTATAGTAATCTTGGCTGTAGGTTACTTTCTTTCATCACTTTAAGTATGTCTTGCCATTCCCTTCTGGCCTGAAAAGTTTCTGTTGAAAGGTCAGCTGTAATCCTTATGGGAATCCCCTTGTGTGTTATTTGTTGCTTTTCCCTTGCTGCTTTTAATGTTTGTTCTTGGTGTTTGATCTTTGTTAATTTGATTAATATGTGTCTTGTAGTATTTCGCCTTGGGTTTATCCTTTTAGGGACTCTGGGTTTCTTGGACTTGGTTGATTATTTCCTTCCCCATTTTAGGGAAGTTTTCAACTATTATCTCCTCAAGTATTCTCTCATGGTCTTTCTGTCTTCTTCTTCGGGGACTTCTATGATTCGAATGTTGGGGCATTTAAAATTGTCCCAGAGGTCTCTAATATTGTCCTCATTTCTTTTAATTCATTTTTCTTTTTCAATCTCTCTTTCATTTATTTCTACAATTCTATCTTCTAGCTCGATTATCCTGTCTTCTGCCTCTGTTATTCTACTGTCTTTTCCCCCGAGAGTGTTTCTGATCTCATGTAGTGCCTCATTCATTGTATACTGACACTTTTTTATTTCCTCTTATTCCTTATTAAACATTTCTTGCACCTTCTCAATCCTTTTCTCCACTTTATTTATCTGTAACTCCATTTTGCTTTCCAGATTTTGAATCATTTTCACAATTAAAATTCGAAATTCTTTATCAGGTAGGTTCCCGATATCTTCCTCTTTTGTTTGTGTTGGTGGGTATTTATCCTGTTCCTTTACTTGCTGGTTATTTCTCTGTCTCTTCATCTTGCTTGTATTGCTGTTCTTGGGGTGGCCTTTCCGTCTTCTGGCAGTTTGTCGAGTTCTCTTTATTATGTAGTTACCTCATTGTTTGTGGGGTTGGATGGGTGACTTGTCAAGGTTCCCTGGCTAGGGAAGCTTGTGTCAGTGTTCTGGTGGGTGGAGCTGGATTTCTTCTCTCTGGAGTGGAATGGAGTGTCAGTAATGAGTTTGAGATGTCAATGGGTTTGGAGTGGCTTTGGGCAGCCTGTATATTGAAGCTCAGGGCTATTCTCCTGTGTTGCTGGAGAATTTGTGTGGTATGTCTTTCACTGAAACTTGTTGACCCTTGGGTGTTTCCTGGCTTCACTGTATTTATGGAGGCTTTTGATGAGCACCTATCAAATAACGTTCCCTGGAACAGGAGATCTCTGGTGTTCTCAGGATTTGGACTTAAGCCTCTAACTCTGGTTTTCAGTCTTATTCTTGCATTAGGCTCAAGACTTCTCCATCTGTTACTTCCAAAGCCATTCCTTCTGTTAATGCTCTTCTGTTTGCCAGCCTGTCTAATTCCCGTCCTGACACCAGGGGACGGTGGTGGACCCTTTTTTATTTTTGGCTCATCTGTTCAGTTCTGCTGTGGGGAGGGAGGAACACTGCGAACAGATGTCACTGCCATGTCCTGACACCAGGGGACGGTGGTGGACCCTTTTTTATTTTTGGCTCATCTGTTCAGTTCTGCTGTGGGGAGGGAGGAACACTGCTAACAGATGTCACTGTCATCTGTGGGGAGTGCTCACAGGGTCTCAGCTACACTGGGATTGCCCCCGCTCACAGCGGCTGCTAGCAAATATCCCTGGCATCTGTGGGGAGTGTGCGCAGTGTCTCAGATACACTGGGATTGCCCCCACTCACTGCGAGTGTGCTTTCCCTGTTTATGCTGCTTAGGCTCTAGGTTGCTCTGCTGGGAGCTGGCCCCAGCAAGCGCTGGGTTGCATGCATTTCCCAGGTCTGATCGGCTCAGGTTCAGGTACTCGGGTACACCACAAAGGTGCAGACTTAGTTGGGCCTTAGTTTTGTGCCTTCCCAGGTCCGAGCAGCTTCAGGTGACCAGGCATTTGGGGATCGTGGTTGCTGTGACTTATCGCCTCCCTGGACCCTGCCGCTCGGTTTTCTGGGTGTATAATTGGCCCACGTTCTCAGGCAGATATCCAACAGCCCAAACCCAAGAAGTCTTGGTTAGCAATGAAGCCTGCCTGCAGATTGGTATGGGAAGAATCTCTGGGGACGCGGTTGCCCCTTCCGGGGCTGACCGTCCTCCCCTGCCTGTCCCAGTGGGGGCTGGGGGATGGGCCCCCTGCAGCTGGCTTGCTCTGCACAGTCATTTGTTCTGTGAGCAGGGCTGGTGGGGTCTTAGGTTGCGGCTTTTCACCTTTTCGCAGGCTTTCCATCTTTTAACTGCACAGTCTGCTTATCTATTTCCCCGTTAGCGCCCTCAGGTTGCCCTGGGGGCGTTCAGGCCTGGTCCTCTCTCAAAGCAATGCTGCTGCACATCCATGCCAGGCTCCCGCTTGCTAGTGGGGGGTGTGGGCGTCTGCACTGCTTCTCCGCTGAGAGTTTCCTCTGGACACTTAGTCTGTGCGTTTTAAATATTTATTTCTTTTTTCTCCTGGTTATGTGGCACTCTGAAGAGCCAAGACTCGTCACAGACTCGCCCGTGAGTATTTCCAGGTTTTTGGAAAATTCTCTCTCTCTCTTGGTTTTTTATTTATTTATTTTTTTTGGCCTCCCATACCAGGACGGAGCTCCATCCCTCCCTATTTTGTCTCTCTTTTTATTTTTATACTATTTCCTACCCCCTTTCGAAGACTATGGGCTGCTTTTCTGGGTGCATGATGTCCTCTTCCAGCATACATAAGTTGTTTTGTGGGATTTACTCAGCGTTAAAATGTTCTTTTGCAGATTTTGTGGGGGAGAAAGTGGTCGCTCCATCCTATTCCTCCAACATCTTCTACTCCACTCTGGGTTCTGGCAATCTAGATCCTAATGTCATTCCACACCCCATACAAAGGCAGTAACACCAAACTACTAATCCTTGCCGCTGAGATAAATCATAAAGCAGGGTTATCCATCTTCACTGCAAACTCCTGACCCAGTCTAGACCTCTACTCTCTGGTTAACTGGGGGCCTGAGGGCCTGTTCCCCAATCTCCCGGGATTCCACACCCCTCTCCACTCAGGTGCCCACCTCTTCTCTCCCTTCCAACCCTTCCAATTAGAAAATTCACAAACACACACACACACACACACACACACACACACACACACAATCATCTTTTCACCATTTGATATTTATTTTAACAAACCATCAGTTTATTATGTTAGTGTGAGAGTCAGTCTTTTCCTGGTTGGCCATTTGTAAGAAAGTATACCTCTGTAGAAACAATTCTAAACTATCTAATCTTTGGTATTCAGTTACTGACTGCCCAGGTTGTATTTCTCCAGGGTCTCTCATTCTGGGGCGGCTGAGCTGATCTCTTTGTATTCTGCCTCCTTCTTGGACTCTGACTCATATTTTGGTACATTTTCGACGTTGATTCAGCGTCTTACGTGCACAGGAACAGAAAAATCAGTTTGGATTTCTTGTTTTCTTCAATTTCTTCGACTGAGTGGCATATGATCAGATTTTCTTTCTCAAAGTCCCTTGTAGAGGCCTTCTGACCCTCATGGTCATATTTCGTGCCTGGAAAGAAAAGAGAAGGGTATTAGTTCTGGCGAAAGAGTGTAACAACTGAGTTGGAAGGGAGATTTCATGAAAAAGGGATGTAGGCTGATGAGGGCTTTTGTGCCAGGCAAGGGCAGTGTAGAGGTCGTGGGCAGCAAAGTAAATGGAGAATATGGAGAGGTAGGTAGATGGAGTCATCTTACCTTCACACTGTAAATAAGGCTTCAATACACATTGTAATTCTTATATCTTTTCAAATTAGTGTTCATTGTCTTCTGATATATACCTCGGAGTGAAATTGCTGGGTCAATTCGTAGTTCTATTTTTACCTTTTTGAGAAAATTTCATGATATTTACCATAGCGACTGCACAAATTTACATTCCCACCAATTAATTACAAGTGCTTCCTTTTCTCCACATCCTTGTCAACATTTGTTATTTTCAGAATTTTTGATTTGATGATAGCCATTCTGATGAGTGAGAGGTGATATCTCCTTTGATTTTGGTTATAATTTCTCTGACAGTTAGTGATGTTCAGCATTTTTCTGTGTGCCATCTCTATATCTTCTTTGGAGAAAATCAGATCTTCCCATTGTTTTTGTTTGTTTGTTTGTTTTTAATATCCAGTTGAATAATCTGTTTAGATAGTTTGGATATTAATCCCTTATAGTCATATCATTTGCAAATACTTACTCCCATTTAGTAGGTGGTTTTTTCATTTTTTCAGTGTTTTCATTTGCTGTGCAAAAGCTTTTAAGTTTAATTAGATCTCATTTTTTTCTTTTGCTTCCTTTGCCTTAGGAGAGAGGTGAAAAAAATATTGCTATGAACTATGTCAAATAGTGTTCTGCCTATATATTCTTCTAGGGGTTTCATAGTTTCCAGTCTTTCATTTAGGGTTTTAATTCACCTTGATTTCATGTGTTTACTCATTTTTTTGTAAGCTGAAACTCCAATACTTTGGCCACCTCATGCGACGACTTGACTCACTGGAAAAGACTGTGATGCTGGGAGGAAATGGGGTTGGAGGAGAAGGGCACGACAGAAAATGAGATGGCTGGTTGTCATCACCAACTCGATGGACATGAGTTTGAGTGAACTCCAGGATTTAGTGTTGGACAGGGAAGACTGGCATGCTGTGATACATGGGGTCACAAAGACTCGGACACGACTGATTGACTGAACTGAACTGAACTGATAGCTTTCTGTATATAGTATCATGTCAACTGCCAGTAGTGACAGTTTTAAGTTTTCCTTCCAATTTGAATGAATTTTATTTATTTTCTTTGAATGACTGCTGTGTGTAGTACTTGTATTGTTTTAGAAGTGGCAAGAGTGTGCATCTGTGTCTTGTTCCTGATTTAGAGGGATAGCTTTCAGCTTTTTACCACTTAATATGATATCATCTCTGTTTGTTATAAATCACCTTTATTATGTTCAGATGACCACATGGACTATACAGTCCACGGAATTCTCTAGGCCAGAGTACTGGAGTGGGCACAGTGTGACTTCCACTTTCACTTTCATTATGTTGAGATATATTCCCTCCATATCAAGTATGGTGAGAGTTTTTGAAATGAATGAATAATGAATTTTGCCAAATGCTTTTATAACACCTGTTGTGATGGTCATGGGATTTTTGTCCTTTTCTTTCCTAATATGCTGTAACACACTAATTTGCAGATATTGAACCATCCTTGTATCCCTGGAATAAGTCCATCCTGATGATGGTATACGATGGTTTCAATCTGATGTTGAATTTTGTTCTTTCATATTTTGTTAAGAATATTCACATCTATATTCAACAGAAATATTGGCATTGAGTTTTCTTTTTTGATGGTGATTTTCTCTGGTTTTGGCGCTAGGAAAATAATAGCTTCTAAATAAATTTGGGAGTACACAATTTTCTCAATTTTTTGGAATAGTTTGAGAATGTTGGGTATAAGCTCTTCTGTATATGTTTGTAAACATTCTGCTGTGAAGCTGTGCGGTACTGATCTACATTTTAGAAGAGAATATGATTATAAATTCAATTTCACTACTAGTGTTTCAACTATTCAGATTATACATTCCTTCCTGATTCAGTTTTGTAAGGTTGTATGGTCCTAGAGATTTGTCAGTTTCTTCTAGGTTGTCCAATTGTTTGGCATATAACTCTTTGTAGTATCCTCTTATGATTTTTCCCTATTGCTGTGATGTCGGCTATAATATCTCATTTCCATTTGCTTATTTGTCATCTATCTTATATTTTTGATGAACCTGGCTAAAGACTTAAATATTTTGTTTATCTTTTCAACAAATATCTTTTCACTTAACTGACAGCTTTTTACTTTAGGAAAGGGGAAGTCACAATTTTATTAATGTCCTCTCTGATCTTTATTATTGCCTTCATTCTGAGGATTTGGGGGTTATCTATTCCTCCTATTATACTTCATATATATAGTATGTGAAGTTGTTTATTTCAATTTCTCCCCACTCCTTGAGGGAAGCATCTGTCACTGTACATTTTCCCCTATAACTGCTTTTGCTAAATCCAAAGGATTTTGAAAAGTTGGTCTTTTTATTAGTCTCAAAGTATTTTCTGATTCCCTTTTTGATTTCTTCATTAGCTCATTGGTATTTAGTAACATTTTGCTTTGTCTCCATATGTTTGTGTTTGTCAAGTATTCCCATCGTGTAATTGATTCCTTGTTTTCTACCACTGGGGTCAGAAAAAGTGCTGAAGATAATTTCTGTGTTCTTAAATGTGTTGGGACTTGTTTTGTGCCCTAGCATTTGATCATCCCGGAAAAAAAGTCCTGTGCACACTTGAAGGTGTATATTCTGCTATTTTGGGATAGACTACGAATGGTGGCTCAGAGGTAAAGAATCTGCCTGCAACGCAGAAGATGCAGATTTGATCCCTGGGTCCGCAAGATCCCCTGGAAAAGGAAATGCAGTAAACTCCAGTGTACTTGCCTCGCAAATCCCATGAACAGAGGAGCCTGCAGGGCTACTGCCCATGGGGTTTCAAAAGAGTCAGACAACTTAGTAACTGAAGAACAACAACAAATGCTCTAGGTATCTATTAAGTTCAACTACTCTAATCTGTAATTTATGACTACAGTTTTCTTATTGCTTTTCTATCAGGATGCTCTGTCCATTGATGTAATAGAGTGTTTAATGTAGTTAACAATTAATTTGCAATTCACTTTGCTTTTAATTTTCATATTAGTTTATCTACTTCATTGATCCACAGCCTTTACTATGTCTTTGTGTGTACTGGTGTGAGTTTTTCCCTTCTCTGTAGATTTTTACTATTTTGTCACTTTGAGAAAACTCTTTAATATTTCCTTCCGAGTTGGTTTAGTATGGATAAGCTCTTAGTTTTTGCTTCTCTGAGAAGTTCTTCTCTCCAATTCTGTATGATAATCTTGCTGGGTAGAGTATTATAGGTTGCAAATTTTCCCCTTTCAGCACGTTAAACATACATTTTTTACCCCTTTCTCTCTCTCTTTTCCTTCTACGACCCCAATAAAGTGAAAGTTAGTGTATTTGATGTTGTCTAGAAGTCTCTTAAACTGTTCTCCCTTTTAACTTGTTTTTCGTTTTGTTTGTACTGTTGGGCGATTTCAATAATTTTATGTTCCAGATTAATTTTGCTCCTTGTGTATTGGCAACTCTCACTTTGGTGAGAGGTTGGGCTAGAGATAGAGGGGCCAGAATCAGGGCCAGGTATTAGCCCGGACTTCTCCTGTGTTCAGTAGCCAACCCTGCCTATTGGGGAGTTAGGCTGAGTATCCAGTTGATGGTACAGAAGCCCTGAGTTTCAGGTCCATGCTGATTCCATCTCATGTAAGTGTGTGCTGTATCCCCTTCCAGCATTTGAAATTTGCCCCAAAAGAACGAAGCAAGAAGGGCTGCTCAATATGGGCTTGGGTGCATACTAGAACAGTCCCAACACACCAGTCAGAGTTCCAGATACTCCCACTGTGCCACCTCAGTAAGCACTGGTAATGGCTGCTCTCAACTTGTTCAGGTGTAGGCCAGATCTGATTTGGCTCCACTCCTGCCACCTGTACATTCTTCTCAGCAATGGAAGCCTTTGCCATAGCTGTGGGAAGGGGTGTTCTATGAAATAATAGGGGCTGGAGTAGGCATTCAGAGTGGGATAGGTCATGACTTGGCATTGTTATGGGGAAACAGCCAGGATCCTGTGTAAATTCATCATGTTTCCTCTGCCTTGCTTTGCGAGGAAGCAAACGTGTGGTTGCCTCCGCAAACTCTTCACATAGAGATAAATATATGAATAAATGCCCACCAATCTAAACAAAAGAGGAAGAGATAGGGAATCTACCTGATAAGAATTCTGAATAATGATAGTGAAAATGACCCAAAATCTTGAAAACAAAATGGAGTGACAGATAAATGGCCTGGAGACAAGGATCGAGAAGATGCATGAAAGGTTTAACAAGCACCTAGAAGAAATAAAAAAAAAAAAAAAGAGCCAATACATAAGGAATAATGCAATAGATGAGATCCAAACCACTCTGGAGGGAATCAACAGTAGAATAAGAGAAGCAGAATATAGGATAAGTGAGATAGTAGTTAGAATGGTAAAAAGAAATGAAAGAAGAAAAAAAAGCGAATTAAAACAAATAAGGACAATCTCAGAGAGATCTGGGACAATGTTAAACCCCCCAACATTTGAATATGTGTCCCAGAAGAGGAAGACAAAATGAAAGACCATGGGAAAATACTTGAGGAGATGATAGTTGAAAAGTTCCCTAAAATGGGGAAGGAAATAATCACCCAAGTACAAGAAACCCAGAGAGTCCCAGACAGGAACAATCCAAGGCAAAACACCAAAAGACATATATTAATAAAATTAACAAACATCAAATACAAAGAAGAAATATTAAAAACAACAAGGGAAAAACAGTAAATAATACACAGGGGATTCCCACAAGTATAACAGCTGATCATTCGGTAGAAACTCTTCAGGCAAGGAGAGAATGGCAGGACATACTTACAATGAGGAAAGAAAATATTCTACAGCCCAGATTACGGTACCCAGCAAGGATCTCATTCAAATATGAAGGAGAAATCAAAAGCTATACACACAAGCAAAAGCTGAGAGAATTCAACATCACGAAACCAGCTCTCCAAAAAATGCTAAAGGACCTTCTCTAGATAGGAAGCAGAGAAAGGGGGTATAAACCCAAACCCCAAACAATAAAGGAAATGGCAACGGGATCATACTTGTAAATAATTATCTTAAATGTAAATGGGTTGAATGCCCCTACCAAAAGACAAAGACTGGCTGAATCGATACAAAAACAAGACCCCTATATATGTTGTCTACAGGAGACCCACCTCGAAATGAGGGACACATACCGACTGAAAGGGAAGGGCTGGAAAAACATATTCCATGCAAATAGAGACCAAAAGAAAGGAGGAGTAGCAATACTCATATCAGATAAATAGATTTAAACATAGGCCGTGAAAAGAGACAAAGAAAGACACTACATGATGATCAAAGGATCAATTCAAAAAGAAGGTATAACAATTACAAATATATTTGCACCCAACACAGGAGCACTGCAATATGTAAGACAAATGTTAATAATTATGAATGCAGAAATTAACAATAACACAATAAGTGTGGGAGACTTTAATACCCCACTCACACCTATGGATAGATCGACTAAACAGAAAATTAGCAAGGAAACACAAATGTTTTCAATCCCTGGGCAGTGAACTAAGATCCCACAAACTGCATTGTGCCCCCCACCCCAAAAAATTATCCGTCTGTGGTGATCCTGCTTGCTATATGCAAAGAGATTGGGCCACCTCCACTGCCCTGCCCTTGGAAAAACACTGCTCCCACCAATATCTTAGGATAACAGTGTCCTAATTGATATTTGGTCTGTGCCCACCAAACGTGATTTTAATCTTTGGGAGTGCTAGCTGTGGGTTTATTTGTATCAGCATTTTGTGCCTCCTGAGCACCTTTAGCTTACAGAATATGTGAGTGATGAAACAAAGACTTTTATGACATAGGTGGCCAGAGGTGATTTCTACCTGCAATTCTCAGGGGAAGTATGACATTCACCATCGCCATTTTCAACCCTCTTCCCATCTGGTTTCTGGCAATCTAGACCCTAATGTCATTCCACACCCCAAACAAAGGCAGTAAAACCACCACCCTAATCCTTGCCACAAAGATCAATAGTTAGGCAGGGTTATCGCCAGTTCAGACCACTACTCTCTGGTTAACTGGGGTCCTGAAGGTCTGTTCCCCAATCTCCCGGGATACCATACTCCTCTCCACTCAGGTCCCTACCTCTTCTCTCCCTCCTCTCCCTTCGCAACAGAAAATTCACAAACACACACACACACACACACACATCATCATCATCATCATCATCTTTTCACCACTTGATGTTAATTTAAAGTCAGCCATCAGTTTACCCTGTTAGTGTGAGAGTCAGTCTTTTCCTGGTTGACCATTTGTAAGAAAGCAGACATCTGGAGAAACAATTCTAAACTGTCTGACCTTTGGTTTTCAGTTTCTGGCTTCCCACGTTGTACTTCTCCAGGGTCTCTCATTCTGGGTCGTCTGAGCTTATCGTCTCTGTCAATTCTGCCTCCTTCATGGACTCTGCCTCATATTTTGCTACATTTTTCGGCATTGATTCAGTGCCTTACGTACACAGGAACAGAAAAACCAGTTTGGTTGTCTTTTTTTCTTCACATTCTTCGACTGAGTGGCATATGATCGGACTTTCTTTCTCAAAGTCCCTTGTAGAGTTCTTCTGACCCTCATGGTCATATTTCGTGCCTTGAAAGAAAAGAGAAGGGTATTTGTGTTGAGGAAAGCATATAACAACTGAGTTGGAAGGGAGATTTCATGAAAATAATATTTGGGCTGATGAGGACTTTTGTACCAGGCAAGGGCAGTGTAGTGGTCTTGGGTAGCGAAGGAAATGGAGAACATGGGGAGCATAGATGTAATCATCCTACCTTCACACTGCCTCTGTATCTCTGTTGACAATGGGTCATCTTTCTTCTTTTCTTCTTGAAGCAAACTGCGTTGAAACACTTCTTGGCTTCTGTGGCTTCCTGCTTACCTTACTCATGATGATCCCTCGAAGTGGCCCAACCCGGAATCTCTGACCTTGACCCGCTTGTATATACCTTCACAGGACAATGAGTAACCACACCCTTCAATCTGATTGGTCAGCTAGGCACTCCCCCAGCCAATGGTGGCCTTAGTGTCAGACATCACAATGTACCACTTTCGCCATCCTCATGGGCTAGTGGAGCCTGCAGGAGGCCATGATACAACTTACCCACTGCTGACAACTCTGTGTGTCTGATTCTGGGGTGTGGTGATTCAGGGGCATGGTGTTTCTGCTCATGACCTTCAGACTTTCCTTCAGTGCCCTTTATTCTTTGACTTATATGGCTCCCTTCAACACTCCTGCCTCTTCCATCCCTGTATGAACACTTTTCACCCATTTCAGCACTTCAGAGTACTCTAGTCACTTCAGCTCTAGACCACCCTCTTCCAATTGAGGGTCCTTGAGGGGCTTAAGGAACTTAAGAGCAAATACTTAACATGGATAAGGTAATTAAGAACGTGTTGTATGTTTTTTTCTACTCCAATGAGCTTTAGAGACCCCAAGATTTCTTGAATTCTCAGTCTGTGGCCCCAAGGTCAATACATAATATCCATAAGATTACACATCAAAGCAAAGAAAGTGTTCAATGTCTCCTCCACTAATATTGTTAGGGACACTTCAAATCTCATATTGAGTAGGGAAACTCAACTTGCCCCATCTACCAGAAATACATTCATGATTTTAAAAAAAGAAAAGAAAAAAATAAGGTGCCCAAAGGCAAGAGTCACATGACCACTGCACCACGGTCTCTTGACTGAATCACTTCCCCAATGGTCCCTTAATGACAGTTATCATCAGGTAGGGCCCACTCTGCAGGTGACCAATAGCTGAACAGGAGACGTACCAGTAGGTACCTCATTGATAATTGGTTGCTTTTGGGTGGGGCCCAGGGTTTTCCTGTCAAATTGCTGATCAAGACCTGTGGCTTAGTAACAGGATGTGGAGTAATAAGGCACAGCAATGGCTACCTGCTAGGAGCTGTGCTCATGCTGCTCTGTTACATAAGGACACTTTGGGTCCAGTGTGCAGGAATCTTTTTGATGGACTCCTTTCCAACCTCGGATTTTGACTTCACATGCTTGTTTAACTTTGATGCATCATTCTTTTCACTGTATTCCCAGGCATGCCTGTCAGCACTTCTTAAGTATATGCCCCTCCAAGAGCTGCCACTTGATCACATGTGCCACATATAGTATAGTTAATATTTCAAACCCAACAAGAATGTGAAGGCCAGCCCACCTTGAGAACTACTTTGACAAACCTTAACATCACAGTGATTCTTATTCTATTCACAGTATAACAGAGCAGGATGATGGAAAATCAAAGGTAGAAAAATGGAATTAGAGGACACCAATAAATATGTCAATAGAAATATATACTGTTAATATTTCGTCTTTGTTGTTCTACCTAAATGTTTATAACATATATATTAATTGTGTTATATAATGCTAGAATATATAATACACCTATATTTGGATGAGCATATATACATCAGTTAAATTCTTTTTAATTTATGGAAATTGAATCCAGCTATATGCACTCTTGTAACCTTCCTTTTCTATACAATATGCTGGAAGAATTTTTCCATCTCAACGAACATGTATCTGCCATTATTTCTAAGGATTACTATAGTATTCAAATGCTTGGTTATCCCATACTCCAGGTGAGTGCTTTCAAGATAGGAACCATGTGTCTTTGTTCACTGGTTGCTTCCATATCTTTTCTATTGTAAATCAGGCTGTAATAAACATTGGATTTCATGTATGTTTACTTCTTTTTTCAATTTTTAAAATTAATTAATTTATTTTATTTGGAGGCTATTTCTTTACAATACTGTAGTGGTTTTTGCCACAATTTGACATGAATCAGCCATAGACACCATCATTTGAAAGGACCTGAAGAAGATGGTTTCAGTTCGGTTCACTCAGTCGTGTCCGACTCTTTGCGACCCCATGAATCACAGCAAGCCAGGCCTCCCTGTCCATCACCAACTCCCAGATTTCACTCAAACTCATGTCCATCGAGTCGGTGATGCCATCCAACCATCACATTCTCTGTCGCCCCTTCTCCTCCCGCACCCAATCCTTCCCAGCATCAGAGTCTTTTCGAGTAAGTCAACTCTTAGCATGAGGTGGCCAAAGTATTAGCTTTAGCATCAGTCCAGATGGTTTACAAAAAGATAAATCTTTCTTCTCCATTTTGAGATCTATAGGATGCTAGGAAAATACTGTTCAATATATTTTACTCTAGAGAGGATTATAATAGTGACTTTTTAATAATATACCAGTTCTCTGCTTTTAATAAATCTAAATGAGCAAATTTTTCAGTAATTCTATGAATGTATTATTGAAGAATGTAGGCAACATTCCTAAAATGAAATGCTGCTTGATACAAAATTTAGCAAAAACTAAATCATTTTCCCCAAGCATTTAGCTCTGATGAGGTGAATACCTTCTGAACACTGGTATACTTCCAGTCAGAAATAAATGGCATCTGAAAAGGCTTAGACTTGGAAGAGAGCCAATTGTTTCTCATTCTTCTCCCTAAAGAATATTGATTTCTGAGCACTGTAAAGGGCAATTTTCTAAATGTTTCAGGTTCTGGATTAAAGCAAAATATATTTTTATTTTCACAGTTCAAAAATTCCAACAAAATCACTTTCTTTAATAATTTTGAAATTTTTTGAGCTTGGGTCATTTAATTTCCAGTGATGGGAAAAGTGAGGTAAGGAAAAACCAGAGTGATTGATCATCAAGTTAGTCACTCTCAGTAAAATTGTCACTATGAAGGTAAAAATTGTTATGATTGATTGAATTTGCATCTCTTTCATTACAAGTGAGGCAGGGCATTTTTTTTTTAGTGCTTAACAGCTAATTAATTCATTTTTAAGGTACCCATTCATTAGTAGAACTGGTCTTTTTATAAAATAGATAACAATTTCCAATAGAGTAGTCAAAGAGTCACTATCTTTTTTAATGTGTATTTTAATGATATATTGCACTTAGGTGAGTAGATTACAGGCCCCAGCCATAAAGCAAAACAAACCAAAAAAGGTTAACCTTCACCTTAACATGAATCATTTTTAGCTATTTCTGCTGTAACTGTTTTATTTTCTATTTTCAGAAAAGAAATGTTTCTAAAAAGTTACCTTTTTAAAATATACATTCTTGCCCTTAAAAGACAGATATCAGTGTTTAACTTGTTTATCAATTGTAAATTTATACAAGTTAGCTCATTTAATTGCCTCCACGTATATTCACTTTGAATGGTTGAGAGAGAGATTTAGTTTCACCCGATAAAAATTTTTTTTCAGGTTAATTTCCTAAAGACATTCTTTATTACTGAACTTTGTGGCCTTGAAGACTCTTTGATCTATGTGCTAGAGTGAATTCAAAACTGCTTCTTGTGGAGAATCTAGGCTCCAAGAATATTCCCCTGGTTTATCCCCATGCCTTTTAAGGCTTTTCTGCCTTCAAAGGAGGTTATCAATCTTATTTCCAGCCCAGGTGACTATTAATATTTATGACGCTAACTTCACACATTCTAAAGGTATTGAGAACAACACTGAATTCACAACACTTGTTTAAAGTTAGACAAATAGTATAAGTGGAAGATTTACTGAATGCTCTGCTCCTCTAGTTTATAGTAAGGTCTACCCATAAATGCAAGAGACGCCGGCTCTGGCAGGGCAGACACGAGAGACACCGGCTCCAGCGGCACAGATGAAAGAGACGCCAGCTCTGGCACAACAAACCACGCGCAGAAGCATGGCTAAGAGGAGCTACCCCACCTCCAAGGTAAGGTACAGCTACTGTGCTTTGCTGGAGCAGCAGTGAAGAGGTATTCCACCACCAAGGTAAGAGAAACCCAAATAAGACAGTAGGTATTGTGAGGGAGCACCAGAGGGCAGACACACTGAAATCATAATCACAGAAAGTTAGTTGATCTGATCACATGGACCACAGTCCTGTTTACTCAATGAAACTAACCCATGCCGTGTGGGGCCACCCAAGACAGACGGGTGATGATGGAGAAGTCTGACAGCATGTGGTTCACTGGAGAAGGGAATGAAAAACCAATTCAGCATACTTGCCTTGAGAACCCCATGAACAGTATTAAAAGGCAAAATGATAGGATACTGAATGAGGAATTCCCCAGGTCAGTAGGTGCCTAGAATGCTACTGGAGATCAGTGGAGAAATAACTCCAGAAAGAATGAAGGGATGGAGTCAAAGCAAAACAAATACCCAGTTGTGGATGTGACTGGTGATAGAAGCAACGTCTGATGCTGTAAAGAGCAATATTGCATAGGAACCTGGAATGTTAGGTCCATGAATCAAGGCAAATTGGAAGTGGTCAAACAGGAGATGGCAAGAGTAAACATAGACATTCTAGGAATCAGTGAACTAAAATGGACTGGAATGGGTGAATTTAACTCAGATGACCATTATATCTACTACTGTGGGCAGGAATCCCTGAGAAGAAATAGAGTGGCCATAATGGTCAACAAAAGAGTCCGAAATGCAGTACTTGGATGCAATCTTAAAAACGACAGAACGATTTCTGTTCGTTTCCAAGGCAAACCAGTCAATATTACAGTAATTCAAGCCTATGCCCCAACCAGTAATGCTGAAGAAGCCTAAGTGTAATGGTTCTATGAAGACCTACAATATCTTTTAGAATTAACACCCCCCAAAAAATGTCCTTTTCATTATAGGAGAATGGAATACAAAAGTAGGAAGTCAAGAAACACCTGGAGTAACAGGCAAATTTCCCCTTGGAGCACGAAATGAAGCAGGGCAAATGTTAATAGAGCTTTGCCAAGAGAACGCACTGGTCATAGCAAACACCCTCTTTCAAAAACACAAGAGAAGACTCTACACATGGACATCACCAGATGGTCAACATCGAAATCAGATTGATTATATTCTTTGCAGCCAAAGATGGAGAAGCTCTATACAGTTAGCAAAAATAAGACCAGGAGCTGACTTTGGCTCAGACCATGAACTCCTTATTGCCTAATTCAGACTTAAATTGAAGAAAGTAGGGAAAACCACTAGACCACTCAGATATGACCTAAATCAGATCACTTATGATTATACAGTGGAAGTAAGAAATAGATTTAAGGGACTAGATCTGATAGAGTGCCTGATGAACTCTGGATGGAGGATCGTTACATTGTACAGGAGATAGGAAGCAAGACCATCTCCATGGAAAAGAAATGCAAGAAAGGAAAATGGCTGTCTGAGGAGGCCTTACAAATAGCTGTGAAAAGAAGAGAGGCAAAAAGCAAAGGAGAAAAGGAAAGATATAAGCATCTTAATGCAGAGTTCCAAAGAATAGCAAGGAGATATTAGAAAGCCTTCTTTCTAATATCTTTCTTCTTCCAGCGATCAATGCAAAGAAATAGAAGAAAATAACAGAATAGAAAAAACAAGAGATCTCTTCAAAAAAATTAGAGATATCAAGGGAACATTTCATGCAAAGATGGGCTCAATAAAGGACAGAAATTGTATGGACCTAACAGAAGCAGAAGATATTACGAGGTAGCAAGAATATACGGAAGAACTGTACAAAAAAGATCTTCACGACCAAGATAATCACGATGGCGTGATCACTCACCTGGAGCCAGACATCCTGGAATGTGAAGTCAAGTGAGCCTTAGAGAGCATCACTACAAACAAAGCTAGTGGTGGTGATGGAATTCCAAATGAGCTGTTTCAAATCCTGAAAGATGATGCTGTGAAAGTTCTGCACTCAATATGCCAGCAAATTTGGAAAACGCAGCAGTCCTGACAGGACTGGAAAATGTCAGTCTTCATTCCAATCCCTAAGAAAGGCAATGCCAAAGAATGCTCAAACTACCACACAATTGCACTCATCTCACACGCGAGTAAATTCATGTTCAAAATTCTCCAAGCCAGGCTTCAGCAATATGTGAACCGTGAAATTCCAGATGTTCAAGCAGGTTTCAGAAAAGGCAGAGGCACCAGAGATCAAATTGCCAACATCCGCTGGATCATGGAAAAGCAAGAGAGTTCCAGAAAAACACCTATGTCTGTTTCATTGATTATGTCAAAGCCTTTGACTGTGTGGATCACAATAAACTGTGGAACATTCTGAAAGAGTTGGGAATACCAGACCACCTGACCTGATTCCTGAGAAACCTGTATGCAGGTCAGGAAGCAACAGTTAGAACTAGACATGGAAGAAGAGACTGGTTCCAAATAGGAAAAGGAGTACGTCACGGTTGTATATTGTCACCCTGCTAATTTAACTTAAATGCAGAGTACATCATGAGGAATGCTGGGCTGGAAGAAGCACAAGCTGGAATCAAGATTGCTTGGAGCAATATCAATCACCTCAGATATGCAGATGACACCACCCTTATGGCAAAGTGAAGTGGAACTCAAAAGCCTCTTGATGAATGTGAAAGAGGAGAGTGAAAAGGTTGGCTTGAAGCTCAACATGCAGAAAACAAAGATCATGGCATCTGGTCCCATCATTTCATGGGAAATAGATGGGGAAACAGTGGAAACAGTATCAGACTTTATTTTTTGGGGTTCAAAATCACTGCGGATGCTGATTGCAGCCATGAAATTAAAAGATGCTTACTCCTTGGAAGGAACATTATGACCAACCTAGGTAGCATATTAAAAAGCAGAGACATTACTTTGCAAACAAAGGTCCATCTAGTCAAGGCTATGGTATTTCCCATGGCCATGTATGGATGTGAGTGTTGGACTGTGAAGAAAGCTGATCACCGAAGATTTGATGCTTTTGAACTGTGGTGCTGGAGAAGACTCTTGAGAGTCCCTTGGACTGCAAGGAAATCCAACCAGTCCATTCTAAAGGAGATCAATCTTAGGTGTTCATTGGAATGACTGATGCTAAAGCTGAAACTCCAGTACTTTAGCCATCTCATGGGACGAGTTGACTCACTGGAAAAGATTCTGATGTTGGGAGTAATTGGGGGTGGTAGGAAATGGGGATGACAGGCAATGAGATGGCTGGATGGCATCACCGACTCGATGGACATAAGTTTGAGTGAACTCCGTGAGTTGTTGATGGACAGGGAGCCCTGGTGTGATGTGATTCACGGGGTCACAAAGAGTCGGACACAACTGAGTGACTGAACTGAACTGAACTGATCCTTAGGAAAGACCAAACCAGAAGAGAGGTAGATCTCAGCCTCTTATTAACTGTTCTTGCTGAATTAAGCCGTGACATGATGTTATAATCCTCCTCTACGGGATATTTACATAAAATAATTAAACTCAATGGCCTTTCAGTCCATTGACCTTCTCATCTCCATCTATCTTTTCATATTAGTGTTCATTGTCTTCTGATATATACCTCAGAGTGGAATTGCTGGGTCAATTGGTAGTTCTCTTTTTAGTTTTTTGAGAAACTTTCATGCTGTTTTCCATAGCGACTGCACAAATTTACATTCCAACCAATTAAGTACAAGGGCTTCCTTTTCTCCACATCCTTGTCAACATTTGTTATTTTCAGACTTTTTGATTTGATGATAGCCACTCTGATGAGTGTGAGATGATATTTCCTTGTGATTTTGGTTTTAATTTCTCTGACAGTAAGTGATGTTCAGCATTTTTTCATGTGCCATCTGTATATGTTCTTTGAGAAAATCAGATCTTCCCATTGATTCTTTTGTTTGTTTTTTAATATCGAGTTGAATAATCTGTTTAAATAGTTTGGATATTAACCTCTTATAGCCATATCATTTGCAAATACTTACTCCCATTCAGTGGGTTGTCTTTTCATTTTGTCATTGTTTTCGTTTGCTGTGCAAAAGACTTTCAGTTTTATTAGATATCATATATTTCCTTTGCTTCCTTTTGCCATAGAAGACAGGTGAAAAAAATGTTGCCTTGAATTATGTCAAAGGGTGTTCTGCCTACATTTTCTTCTAGGGGTTTCATAGTTAGCAGTCTTTCAATTAGGGTTTTAATTCACCTTGATTTTGTTTTTAAATCATTTTTTTGTAAGCTGAAACTCCAATACTTTGGCCATCTCATACGACGAGATGACTCACTGGAAAAGACTCTGAGGCTGGTAGGGATTGGGGGCTGGAGGAGAAGGGGACGACAGAGAATGAGATGGCTGGATGGCATCACCGACTCGATGGACATGAGTTTCAGTGGACTCCGGGAGTTAGTGATGGACAGGGAGGCCTGGCGTGCTGTGATTCATGGGGTTGCTAAGAGTTGGACACGACTGAGCGACTGAACTGAACTGGAGTATATCATCACTTTTTGTTATAAATCACCTTTACTATGTTCAGACGACCACATGGACTATAA
Source organism: Moschus berezovskii (assembly GCF_049115385.1). Lineage (NCBI taxonomy): Eukaryota > Metazoa > Chordata > Mammalia > Artiodactyla > Moschidae > Moschus > Moschus berezovskii. Next base: position 88,244,571 of record NC_142472.1, on the reverse strand, counting down.
AGTCTATGGAATTCTCTAGGGCATAGTACTGGAGTGCGCACAGTGTGACTTCCACTTTCACTATGTTGAAATATATTACCTCCATATCAAGTATGGTGAGAGTTTTTGAAATGAATGAATATTGAATTTTGCAAAATGATTTTACAACATCTATTGAGGTGATCATGTGTTTTTTGTCCTTCTCTTTCCTAAAGTGGTGTACCACACTGACTAATTTGCAGATATTGAACCATCCTTGTACCACTGGGATAAGTCCATCATGATCATAGTATACGATGGTTTCAATGTGATGTTGAATTTGGTTCTCACATATTTTGTTAAGAATATTCACATCTATATTCAACAGAAATATTGGCATTGGGTTTTCTTTTTTGTGGTGTCTTTGGTTTGGGAGTTAGAAAAATAATAGCTTCATCAAAAATTTGGGAGTACTCCAATTTCTCAATTTTTTGGAATAGTTTGAGAATGTTGGGTATAAGCTCTTCTGTATATGTTTGTAAACATTCTTCTGTGAAGCTGTATGGTGCTGAACTTTATTTTTCTAAGAGATTTTTTATGATAAATTCAATTTCACTACTAGTGCTTCAACTATTCAGATTATATATTCCTTCCTGATTCAATTTTGTAAGGTTGTATGGTCCTAGAGATTGTCAGTTTCTTAAGTTTTTTCCAATTGTTTGGCATTTAGCCATTTGTAGTATCATCTTATGATTTTTCCCTATTGCTGTGATGTTGGCTGTAATGTCCCCTTTACATTTGTTTATTTGAGTCATCTAACTTTTATTTCTGATGAAGCTGGCTAAAGACTTAATATTTTTGTTTATCTTTTCAAAAAATATCTTTTCACAAAACTGACATATTTTCACTTTAGACAAGGGGAAGACTCCATTTTATTAATGTCCTCTGTGATCTTTATTATTGCCTTCATTCTGATCTGAGGATTTGAGGCTTTATTTATTCTTCTTTTTCTACTTCATTTATATAGTAAGTTAAGCTGTTTATTTCAGTTTTTCCCCCCGCCTTTAGGGAAGTATCTATCACTATACAATTTCCCATAGAACTGCTTTTGCTAAATCCAATAGATTTTGGAAAGTTGGTGTTTTTATTAGTCTCAAAGTATTTTCTGATTCCCTTTTTTATTTCTTCATTAGCTGATTGGTATTTCATAGCATGCTGTTTCGTCTCCATATGTTTGTGTTTGTCCCATATTCCCCTCCTGTAATTGATTTCTCATTTTGTACCATTGTGGTCAGAAAAAGTGCTTGACATAATTTCTGTCTTCTGAAATGTGTTGAGTCTTGTTTTGTGGCCTAGCATTTGGTCATCCTTGAAAAAATATTGTTTGCTCACTTGAAGATGTGAATTCTGCTCTTTTGGGATAGACTATGCCAGGTGGCTCAGTGGTAAAGAATCTGCCTGCAGAGAAGAAAATGCAGATTTGATCTCTGGGTCAGCAAGGTCCCCTGCAAATGGAAATGAAATAAACTCCATTGTTCTTGCCTGGGAAATCCCATGGACAGAGGAGCCTGGAGGGCCACAGGCCATGGGGTTTCAAAAGAGTCAGACAACTTAGTAACTGAAGAAGGACAACAAATGCTGTAGGTATCTGTTAAGTTCAACTACTCTATTTTGTAATTTTAGACTACAGTTTTCTTATTGCTTTTCTATCAGGATGTTCTGTCCATTAGTGTAATAGGTTGTTTAATGTAGTTAGCGTTTAATTTGCAATTCACTTGTTTTTTTAATTTTCATACTCTATTATCTAATTGGATGACCATAAACTTTATTATATCTTTGTGTGTACTGGTGGGAGTTTTTCCCTTCTCTATAGATTTTTACTTCTTTTTCCACTTAGAGAACACACTTTAGTATTTCCTTCTGAGGTGGTTTAGTATGGAGAAGCTCTTAGTTTTTGCTTGTCTAAGAAGTTCTTCTCTCCAATTGTGGATGATAATCTTGCTGGGTAGAGTATTATAGGTTGCAAGTTTTTCCATTATAGCACGTTAAATATACATTTTTTACCCCTTTCTCTCCCTCTTTTCCTTCTAAAATCCAAATAAAGTGAATGTTAGTATACTTGATAATGTTTAGAAATCTCTTAAACTGTTCTCTTTTTACTTGTTTTTAGTTTTGTTTTTCCTACTGGGAAATTTCCATAATTATACAATTCAGATTAATTTTGCTTCTTCTGTATTGGCAACTCTGATATTTGTGAAAGGTGGGGCTAGAGATAGAGGGGCCTGAACCAGTGCGAGATATGAACCCGGACTTCTCCTGTGCTCAGTAGCCAACCCTGCCTATTGGGGAGTAAGGTTGAGTATCCAATTGATGGTACAGAAGCCCTGAGTTTCAGGTCCATGCTGATGCCATTTCATGGAAGTGTGTGCTGTATCCCCTTCAAGCACTGGAATTTTTGCCGCAAAAGAATGAAGTGCTGGAGCAAGAAGGGGTGCCCAATATGGGCTTGAGTGCATACTGGGACAGTCCCAGAACACCAGTCAGAGTTCCAGATACTCCCACTGTGCCCCCTCCTTAAGCACTGGTAATGGGTGCTCTCAACCTGTTCAGATATAGGCCAGATCTGTGTTGGCTCCACTCCTGGCACCTGTACATTCGTCTCAGCCATGGAAGCCTTAGACATAGTTGTGGGAATGGGTGTTCTCTGAAATAAGAGGGGCTGGAGTAGGCGTTCAGAGTGGGTTAAGTCATGACCCGGCATTTTTATGGGGAAACAGCAAGCTTCCTGTGTAATTTCAACATGTTTCCTCTGCCTTGCTTTGTGAGTAATCACACATGTGTTTCCCTCTGCAAACTCTTCACATAGATATAAATAAATAAATAAATACACACTAACCCAAACAAAAGAGGAAGTGATAGGGAAACTGCCTGATAAAGAATTCTGAATAATGATAGTGAAAATTATCCAAAATCTTGAAAACCAATGGAGTTACAGATAATATACCCTGGAGAGAAGGATCAAAAAGATGCAAGAACTGTTTAACAAGCACCTAGAAGAAGGCAATAGCAAGCCACTCCAGTACTATTGCCTAGAAAATCTCATGGATGGAGGAGCCTGGTGTGCTGCAGTCCGTGGGGTCGCTAGGGGTCGGGCACGACTGAGCGACTTCACTTTCACTTTTCACTTTCACACATTGGAGAAGGAAATGGCAACCCACTCCAGTGTTCTTGCCTGGAGAATCCCAGGGATGGGGGAGCCTGGTGGACTTCCGTCTATGGGGTCACACAGAGTCGGGCACGACTGAAGTGACTTAGCAGCAGCAGCAGAAGTAAAAAAGAGTCAATACATAAGAAATAATGTAATAAATGTGATACAAAACACTCTGGAGGGAACCAACATTAGAATAACAGACGCAGAAGATAGGATAAGGGAGATAGAAGATAGAATGTTAGAAATTAATGCAACAGAGAGGAAAAAACAAAAACGAATTAAAAGAAATGAGGATAATCTCAAAGACCTCTGGGACAATGATAAACGCCCCAACATTCGAATCATAGGAGTCTCAGAAGAGGAAGACAAACAAAAGACCACGGGAAAATATTTGAGGAGATGATAGTTGACAAGTTCACTAAAAGGGGGAAGGAAATAATCACCCAAGTCCACGAAACAGAGAGAGTACCAAAGAGGAAAAATCCAAGGCAAAATACCCCAAGACACATATTAATAAATTTAAGAAAGATCAAAGACATAGAACAAATATTAAAAACAGAAAGGGAAAAATAGCAAATAAAATACAAGGGGATTCCCACAAGGATAACAGCTGATCTTTCAATAGAAACTCTTCAGGCCAGGAGGGAATGGCAGGGCATACTTACAGTGATGAAAGAAAAGAGCCTACAGCCCAGATTACTGTACCCAGCAAGGATCTCATTCATATATGAAGGAGAAATCAAAATCTTTACACACAAGCAAAAGTTGAGAGAATTCAGCATCACCAAACCAGCTCTCCAACAAATGCTTACAGAGCTTCTCTAGAAAGGAAGCAGAGAAAGGGGGTATAAAAGCAAGCTCAAAACAATAAAGTAAATGGCAACAGGGTCATCAGTTCAATTCAGTTCAGTGCAGTCGCTCAGTCGTGTCCGACTCTGCGACCCCATGGACTGTAGCCTACCAGACTTCTCCATCCATGGGATTCTCCAGGCAAGAATACTGGAGTTGGTTACCGTTTCTTTCTCCAGGGGATCTCATACTTATCAATAATTACCTTAAATGTAAATGGGTAGAATTCCCAACCAAAAGACAAAGACTGGCCGAATGGATACAAAAACAAGACGCCTATATATGTTGTCCCTCGAAAAGAGGGACACATACAGACTGAAAGGGAAGGGATGGAAAAACATATTCCATGCAAATTGAGACCAAAACAAAGCGGGAGAAGCAATACTCAGATCAGATAAAATAGACTTTAAGACAAAGGCTCTGAAAAGAGACAAAGAAGAACACTACATGATGATCAAAGGATGAATCCAAAATGAAGATATAACAATTATAAATATATACGCAGCCAAGCAGGAGCACTGCAATATGTAAGACAAATGTTAGTAATTATGAAAGGGGAAATTAGCAATACACAATAAGAGTGGGGGACTCTGATACCACACTCACACCTATGGATAGATCTACTAACAGAAAATTAACAGGGAAACACAAATGTTTTCAGTCCCTGGTCAGGGAACTAAGATCCTACAAAATGCACGGTGCACCCAACCCAAAAAATTATCTGTCTGTGGTGATCCTGTTTGTCATATGCACTGAGGTTGGGCCACCTCCCCTGCCTTGTCCTTGGGAACACACTGCTCCCACCAATTTCTTAGGATAACAGTCGCCTAACTGATATTTGGTCTGTTCCCTCCAAACGTTATTTTAATCTTTGGAAGTGCTAGCTGTGAGTTTTAATTGTATCAGCATTTTGTGACTCCTGAGCACCTTTAGCTGATAGCATAAGTGTGTGTTGCAACAAAGCCCTTTATGACGTAGGTGGCCAGGAGGTGATTTCTGCCTACTTTTCTCAGGGGAAGTATGACATTCATCATCCCCATGTTGAACCCTCTTCCCATCTGGGTTCTTGCAATATAGACCCTAATGTCATTCCACACCCCAAACAAAGGCAGTAACCCCACACCACTAATCCTTGCCACTGAGATCAATTGTTAAGCAGGGTTATCCATCTTCAGTGCATATTCCTGACCCAGTTCAGACCACTACTCTCTGGTTAACTGGGGGCCTGAGGGTCTGTTCACCAATCTCACGGGACTCCCCACTCCTCCCCAATCAGGTGCCCATCTCTTCTCTCCCTCCTCTCCTTTCCCATCAGAAAATTCACACACACACACGCACATATCCTTTTTCACCATTTGATGTTTATTTTAATGGCAGCCATCAGTTTACTATGTTAGTGTGAGAGTCAGTGTTTTCTTCGTTGGCCATTTGTAAGAAAGCAGACCTCTGGAGTAACAATTCTAATCTGTTTGACCTTTGGTATTCAGTTACTGGCTGCCCAGGTAGTTCTTCTCCAGGGTCTCTCATTCGGGGGCGGCTTAGCTTATCTTCTCTTTTGATTTTGTCTCACTCTTGGACTCTGCCTCAAATTTTGGTACCTTTTTCGGTGTTGATTCAGTGTCTTACGTGCACAGGAACAGAAAAACCAGTTTGGTTTTCTTGTTTTCTTCACTTTCTTCGAATGTGTGACATATGCTCGGATTTTCTTTCTCAAAGTCCATTGTAGAGGTCTTCTTACCTTCATGGTGATATTTCGTGCCTGGAAAGAAAAGAGAAGGGTATTAGTTTTGAGGAAAGCATATAACAACTGAGTTGGAAGGGAGATTTCATGAAAAAGGGATGTGGGCAGATGAGGGCTTTTGTGCCAGGCAAGGGCACTCTAGAGATCTTGGGCAGCCAATGGAGAACATAGGGAGCATAGATGGAGTCATCTTACCTTCACACTGCCTCTGTATCTCCGTTGACAATGGGACGTCTTTCTTCCTTTGATCCTTGAAGCAAACCATGTTGCAACTCTTCTTGGCTTCTTTGTCTTCATGGTTACCTTAGTCATGATGATCCCACGAAGTGGACTTACACAGTATCTCTGACTCTGGCCCTGCTACATATACCTTCTCAGGAAAATGAGCAGCCACAAACTTCAATTTGATTGGTCAGCTAGGCAATCCCCCAGCCAATGGTGGCCTTGGGGTCTTAGACATCACAATGTACCACTTTGTCCATCAACATTGGCTAGTGGAGGCTGAGGGAGGCTGTGATACAACTTTCCCACTGCTGACACCTCTGTGTGTCTGATTCTGGGGAGTGGTGATTCAGAAGCATGGAGTTTCTGCACATGAACTTCAGACTGTCCTTCAGTGCCCTTTATTCTTTGACTTATATGTCTCCCTTCAACATTCCTGCCTCTTCCATCCCTGTATGAACACTTTTCATCCCATTTCAGCACTTCAGAGTCCTCTAGTCACTTCAGCTCTAGACCACCCTCTTCCTATTGGGTGTTTTTGGGGCCTTAAGGAACTTACAATCAAGCATTTAACATGGAAAAAGGTAATTAAGAACATGTTGTATGTTTTTTCTACTCATATGAGCTTTAGAGACCCCAAGATTTGGAGAATCCTCAGTCTGTTGCCCCAAGGTCAATACACCGTCTCCATAAGATTACACATCAGAGCAAAAAAAGTGTTAAATTTCTCCTCCACTAATATTGTTGGAGACATTTCAACTTTCATATTGAGTAGGGAAACTCAACTTGCCCCATCTACCAGAAATACATTCCTGATTTAAAAAAAGAAAAACAAATGTAAGGTGCCCAAAGGCAAGTATCACATGACCACTGAACCACAGACTCTTGACTGAATCACTTCCCCAGTGGTCCCTCATTGACAGTTCTCATCAGGTAGGGCCCACTGTGTAGCTGACCAATAGCTCAGTAGGGGACGTACAAGTAGGTACATCATTGAAAGTTGGTTTTTTATGGGCGGGGCGCAGGGATGCACTGTCCAATTGCTGAGGAAGACCTGTTGCTTAGTAACAGGATGTGGAGTAGTAAGGCACAGCAATGGCCTCCTGCTAAGGGCTGATTTCATCCTGCTCTGTTACATAAGGACACTTTGGGTCCAGTGTGTTGGAATCTTTTTGATGGACTCCTTTCCAACCTCAGATTTTGATTTCGCATACTTGTTTAACTTTTGTACATCATTCTTTTCCTTGTATTCCCAGGCATGCCTGTCAGCATTGCTTATCTATATGCCCCTCCAACAGCTGCCACTTGATCCCATGTGCCGCATATAGTCTAGCTAATATTTCAAAACCCACAAGAATGTGAAAGCCAGCCCACCTTGAGAACTACTTTGACAAACTTTAACATCACAGTGATTCTTATTCTATTCACATTATAACAGAGCAGGATGATGGAAATTCAAAAAGTATAAAAATGAAATTAGAGGACACTAGTAAGTATGTGATAGACTGATCTGTCTCCAGGAGGGGCCACCAACAAGCCCTCCTTCCTTCCCTAGAGGCATCAGGCCCCAAACACATCTCCTCGACTGGGCAATTTACCAAATGAAACCTACCTACCAAGTGAAGACACACGATTCCAAATTCAGAGCACTTGCAAACCTGAAAATTTGCCAACCAAGGTCCGTTTAGTCAAGGCTATGGTTTTTCCTGTGGTCATGTATGGATGTGAGAGTTGGACTGTGAAGAAAGCTGATCGCCGAAGAATTAATGCTTTTGAACTGTGGTGTTGGAGAAGACTCTTGAGAGTCCCTTGGACTGCAAGGAGATCCAACCAGTCCATTCTAAAGGAGATCAATCCTGGGTGTTCATTGGAAGGACTGATGCTAAGGCTGAAACTGCAATACTTTGGCCACCTCATGCAACGAGTTGACTCACTGGAAAAGACTCTGATGCTGGGAAAGTTTGGGGGCGGGAGGAGAAGGGGACGACCGAGAATGAGATGGCTGGATGGCATCATCGACTCTGTGGACATGAGTTTGAGTGAACTCCGGGAGTTGGTGATGGACAGGGAGGCCTGGCCTGCTGTGATTCATGGGGTCGCGGATAGTCAGACACGACTGAGGACTGAACTGACTGAACTGAATGTTATGGGATTCCCTGGTGGCTCAGAGGTTAAAGCGTCTGCCTCCAATGTGGGAGACCCGGGTTCGGTCCCTGGGTCGGGAAGATCCCCTGGAGAAGGAAACGGTAACCCACTCCAGTATTCTTACATGGAGAATCCCATGGACGGAGAAACCTGGTAGGCTACAGTCCACGGGGTCACATAGAGTCGGCCTCGACAGAACGGAACGGAGTAAGTATGTGAATATAAATATATATACTGTAAATATTTTGTCTTTGTTGCTCTACCTAAATGTTTATAGCATATTTGTTATATGTGTTATATAATACTAGAATATATAAAACATGTGTATTTGGATGAGTATATATACATCAGTGAATTTTTTTTAATTTATAGAAATTGATTCAAACTCTATGCATAATTGTAGCCTTCCTTTTCTATACAATATGCTGGAAGAATTTTCCCATCTCAACAAACATGTATCTGCCAATATTACTACGGATTACTATATTGTTCAAATGCTTGCTTCTGCCATACTCCATGCGAGTGCATGGAAGAGAGGAACGATGTGTGCTTTGTTCACTTGTTGCTTCCATATCTTTTCTATTGTAAATAAGGCTGTAATACACATTGGAATTCATGTATATTTTCAAATTAGTGTTCATTGTCTTCTGATATATACCTCGGAGTGGAATAGCTGGGACAATTAGTAGTTCTTTTTTTAGTTTTTTGAGTAACTTTCATGATGTTTTCCATAGTGACTGCACAAATTTACATTCACACCAAATAAGTACAAGGGCTTCCCTTTCTCCACATCATTGTTAACATTTGTTATTTTCGGATTTTCTTTATTTAATGATAGCCATTCTGATGAGTGAAAGGTTATATCTCCTCGTGATTTTGGTTTTAATTTCTCTGACAGTTAGGGATGTTCAGCATGTTTTCATGTGCCATCTTTATATCTTCTTTGGAGAAAATCAGAGCTTCCCATTGTTTTTTTGTTTGTTTTTTAATATCGAGTAGAATAATCTGTTTCAATAGTTTGGATATTAACCCCTTAAAGTCATATCATATGCAAAGACTTACTCCAATTCAGTAGGTTGTATTTTCATTTTGTCAGTGTTTTCCTTTCCTGTGCAAAAGTTTTAAATTTAATTAGATCTCATTTTTTTGCTTTTGCTTCCTTTCCCTTCGGAGACAGGTGAAAAAAAAATGTTGCTATGAACTATGTCAAAGAGTATTCCGCCTACATTTTCCTCTAGGGTTTTCATAGTTTCCAGTCTTTCATTTAGGGTTTTAATTCACCTTGATTTCATATGCTTGATCATTTTTTTTGTAAGCTGAAACTCCAATAGTTTGGCTCCCTCATGCGACGAGTTGACTCACTTTAAAAGTCTCTGATGCTGGGAGGGATTGGGGGCGGGAGGAGAAGGGGACAATAGAGAATGAGATCGCTGGATGGCATCATCGCCTCGATGGACATGAGTTTGTGTGAACTCCGGGAGTTGGTGTTGGACAGGGAGGCCTGGTTTGTGGTGATTCATGGTGTTGCAAAGGGTCGGACACGACTGAACTGAACTGAACTGATGTGAACTGAACTGATAGCTTCCTGTATATAGTATCATGTCAACTGCAAGTAGTGACAGTTTTACCTCTTCCTTCCAATTTGGATGACTTTTATTTATTTTCTTTGAATGATTGCTGTGCCTAGTATTTTTAGTGTTTTAGAATTGGCAGTTGTGTGCATCTGTGTCTTGTTCCAAATTTAGAGGGATAGCTTTCAGCTCTTTGCCACAAAACATGATATCATCTCTGTTTGTTATAAATCACCATTATTATGTTCAGACGACCACATGGACTATACAGTCCATGGAATTCTCTAGCCAATGTACTGGATTGGGCACAGTGCGAATTCCAATTTCACTTTCACTATTTCAGATGTATACCCTCCAAATCAAGTATGGTGAGAGTTTTGAAATGAATGAATATTGAATTTTGCCAAATGCTTTTACAGCATCTGTTGAGATGATCATGTGATTTTTGTCCTTTTCTTTCCGAATGTGGTGTACCACAGTGACTAATTTTCAGATACTGAAACATCCTTGTACCCCTGGAATAAGTCCATCTTGATCATGGTATGATGGTTTCAATGTGATGTTGAATTTGGTTGTCTCATATTTTGTTAAGAATATTCACATCTATATTCAACAGAAATATTGGCATTCAGTTTTCTTTTTTGGTGGTGTCTGCCTGGTTTTGGTGTTGGGAAAATAATAGCATCATAAAAAATTTGGGAGCACTCCATTTTCTCAATTTTTGGGAAATGTTGGGTATAAGCTCTTCTGTATATGTTTGTAAACATTATGCTGTGAAGCTGTGTGGTCCTGAACTTTATTTTACTAAGAGAATTTTTATTATAAATTCAATTTCACTACTATTTTTACACCTATTCAGTTTATATATTCCTTCCTGATTCAGTTTTGAAAGGTTGTATGGTCCTAGAGATTTGTCAGTTTCTTCTAGTTTGTCCAGTTTTATGGCATATAACTATTTGTAGTATCCTCATGATTTTTCCCTATTGCTGTGATGTTGGCTGTAATGTCACCTTTGCATTTGTTTGTTTGAGTCATCTGTCTTTTATTTTTTATGAACCTGCCTAAAGACTTAATTATTTTGTTTATCTTTTCAAAAAACATCTTTTCACTTAACTGATTTTTTAAAATTTTACTTATGAAAGGGGAGGTCTCAATTTTATTAATGTCCTCTCGGATTTTTATTATTGCCTTCATTCTGAGGATTTGGGGCTTTATTTATTCTTCTTTTTCTACTTCATTTATATAGTAAGCTAAGTTGTTTTTTTTTTTTTTTTCAGCTTTTCCCCCTGATATGAGGGAAGCATCTGTTTCACTATACAATTTCCCCCACAACTGCTTTTGCTAAATCCAATAGATTTTGGAAAGTTGGTATTTTTATTAGTCTCAAAGTATTTTCTGATTCCCTTTTTGTTTTCTTCGTTAGCTCATTGGTATTGAGTAGCATGTTATCTCGTCTCAAAATGTTTGTGTTTCTCCCATGTTCCCTTTCTGTATTTGATTTATTTTGTACCATTGTGGTCAGATAAAGTGCTTGATATAATTTGTGTCTTCTTAAATGTGTTGAGACTTGTTTTGTGGCCCAGCATTTTATCATCCCTGAAAAAATGTTTTGTGTGCACTTGAAGGTGTATATTCTGTATTTTGGGATAGATTATGCCAGGTGGCTCAGAGGTAAAGTATCTGCCTGCAATGCAGAAGATGTAGATTTGATCCCTTGGTTAGCTAGATCCCCTGGAAAATGCAATGCAGTAAACTCCAGTGTTCTTGTCTGGGAAATCCCATAGACAGAGGATCCTGGAGGGCTACAGCCAGGTTTCAAAAGAGTCAGACAATTTAGCAACTGAAGAACAACAAACGCTGTAGGAATCTATTAAGTTCAACTACTCTAATCTGTCATTGAATACTACAGTTTTCTTATGGCTTTTCTATCAGGATGCTCTGTCCATTGGTGTAATAGGGTGTTTAATGTAGTTAGCGTTTAATTTGCAATTCCCTTATCTTTTAATTTTCATACTAGATTATCTACTTGGTTGATCCCCAGCCTTTACTATGTGTTTGTGTGTACTGGTGGGAATTTTTCCCTTCTCTGTAGTTTTACTTCTTTTTCCACTTAGAAAAGACTGTTTAATATTTCCTTTTGAGTTGGTTTAGTATGGATAAGCTCTTAGTTTTTGCTTGTCTGAGAAATTCTTCTCTCCAATTCTGGATAATAGTCTTGCAGAGTAGAGTATTACAGATTGCAAGTTTTTCCCTTTCAGCACGTTAAATATATATTTTTGACCCCTTTCTCTCTCTCTCTTCCTTCTACGAACCCATAAATTGAATACTGTATGCTTAATGTTCTCTAGAAGTGTCTTAAACTATTCTCCTTTTGAATTTGTTTTTCCTTTTGTTTTCCCTATTGTGCAATTTCCAAAATTTTACATTTCAGATTAATTTTGCTTCTTGTGCATTGGCAACTCTCACTGTGATGAGAGGTGGGGCTAGAGATAGAGGGGCCACATCCAGTGCCAGGTATGAGCCTGGACTTCTCCTGTGCTCAGTACGCAACACTGCCTATTGGGCAATTAGGTTGAGTATCCAGTTGATGGTACAGAAGCCCTGAGTTTCAGGTCCATGCTGATTCCATTTATGTAAGTGTGTGCTGTATCCCCTTCCAGCATTGGAAATTTTGCCCCAAAAGTATGAAGTGCTGGAGGGAGGAAGATGGTGTAGGAATAGGATGGCGAGCCCATTTTCTCCCACACAAATTCATCAAAAGAACATTTGAATGCTGAGTAAATTCCACAAAACAACTTCTGAATCCCAGCAGAGGACATCAGGCACCCAGAAAAGCAGCCCATTGTCGTCAAAAGCAGGTAGGGTAAAATATAAAAGATAAAGAGACAAAACACATAGGGACGGAGCTCCGTCCCAAGAAAGGGAGGCTTATAAAAAGATGGAGTCTTCTTACGTTCACACTACCTCCCTTTCTCCGTTGTCAGTGGGTCGTCTTTCTTCCTTTCATCCTTGAAGCAAACCACGTTGCAACTCTTCTTGGCTTTTGTGGCTTCCTGGTTCCCTTAGTCATGATGATCCCACGAAGTGGGCTACCCAGAATCTCTGCCTCTGACCACCCTATATATACCTTCTCAGGACAATGAGGAGCCACACCCTTCAATCTGATTGGTCAGCTAGGCACTCCCTCAGCCAATGGTGTCCTGGGTGTCTTAGACGTGACAATGTACCATTTGCCCATCAACATGGGCTAGTGGAGGCTGAGGGAGGCCATGATACAAGCTACCCTCTACTGACACCTCTGTGTGTCTGACTCTGGGGAATGGTGATTCTGGGGCATGATGTTTCTGCTCATGACATTCAGATTTTCCCTCCAGCCCTTTATTCTTTGACTTATGTCTCCCTTCAACACTCCTGCCTCCTCCATCCCTGTATGAATACTTTTCATCCCAATTTAGCACTTCAGAGTCCTCTAGTCACTTCATCTCTACACCACCCTCTTCTTAATGGGGGTTCTTGATGGGCTTAAGTAATTTAGGAGCAAGTATTTAACATGGATAAAGGTAATTAAGAACATGTTCTATGTCTTCTCTATTTCAGTGAGCTTTAGAGACCCCAAGATTTGGTGAATCCTCAGTTTGTTGCCCCAAGGTCAATACACCGTCTCCATAAGATTACACATCAGAGCAAAGAAAGTGTTCAATGTCTCCTCCACTAATATTGTTGGGGACACTTCAAGTCTTATATTGAGTATGGGAACTCAACTTGCCCCATCTACAAGAAGTACATTCATGATTAAAAAAAAAAAAAAGTAGGGTGCCCAAAGTCAAGAGTCACATGACCACTGCACCACGGACTCTTGATGAATCACTTCCTCAATGGGCCTTCATTGACAGTTATCATCAGGTAGGGCCCCCTGTCTAGCTGATCAATAGCTGAGCAGAAGACCTACCATTAAGTAACTCATTGATAGTTGGTTGATTTTGGGCGAGGCCCAGGGATGCACTGTCCAATTGCTGAGCAAGACCTGTTATTTAGTAACAGGATGTGGAGTAGTAAGGCAGAGCAATGGCTACCTGCTAGGGGCTGTGCTCACGCTGTTCTGTTACATAAGGACACTTTGGGTCCAGTGTGCTGGAATCTTTTTGATGGACTCCTTTTCAACCTCAGATTTTTATTTCACTGCTTGTTTAAATTTTGTACATCATTCTTTTCCTTGTATTCCCAGGCATGCCTGTCAGCAGTGCTTATCTCTATGCCCCTCCAACAGCTGCCACTTGATCCCATGTGCTGCATATAGTATAGATAATATTTCAAACCCAACAAGAATGTGCAGGGCAGCCCACCTTGAGAACTACTTTGGCACACCTTAACATCACAGTGATTCTTATTCTATTCACAGTATAACAGAGCAGGATGATGGAAATTCAAAAATTATAAATATGAAGTTAGAGGACACCAATAATTATGTCAATAGAAATATATACTGTTAATATTTTGTCTTTGTTGTTCTACCTAAATGTTTATAACATATATATTATATGTGTTATATAATGATAGAATATATAATACACTTATATTTGGATGAGCATATACACATCAGTGAATTTTTTTTAATTTATAGATATTGAATCAAACTCTATGCACTATTGTAGCCTTCCTTTTCTATACAATATCCTGGAAGAATTTTTCCATCTAAACCAACATGTATCTGCCATTATTTCTAAGGATTACTATAGTGTTCAAATGCTTGCTTAAACCACTTTCCATGCGAGTGCTTTGAAGAGAGGAACCATGTGTGCATTGTTCACTGGTTGCTTCCGTGGATCTTTTCTATTGTAAATAAGGCTGTAATACACTTTGGAATTCATGTATCTTTTCAAATTAGTGTTCATTGTCTTCTGATATATACTTCACAATGGAATTGCTGGGACAACTGGTAGTTTTTTTTTTAGATTTTTGAGAAACTTTCATGAAGTTTTCCATAGCGACTGCACAAATTTACATTCCCACCGATTACGTACAAGGGCTTCCCTTTCTCCACATCCTTGTCAACATTTGTTATTTTCAGACTTTTTGATTAGATGATACCCATTCTGATGAGGGTGAGGTGATATCCTCTTGTGATTTTGGTTTCAATTTCTCTGACAGTTAGTGATGTTCGTCATTTTTTCATCTGCCATATGTATATCTTCTTTGGAGAAAATCAGATCTCCCCATTGATTTTTTTGTTTGTTTGTTTTTTAAGATCGAGTTGAGTAATCTGTTTACATCTTTTGGATATGAACCCCTATATTCATATCATTTGCAAATACTTTCTTCCATTCAGTAGGCTGTCTTTTCATTTTGTAAGTGTATACCTTTGCTGTGCAAAAGCTTTTCAGTTTAATTAGATCTCATTTTTTTCCTTTGCTTCCTTTGCTTTAGGATACAGGTGAAAAAATTGTTGCTATGAATTATGTCAGTGTTCTTCCTACACTTTCTTCTAGGTGTTTCATAGTTTCCAGCCTTTCATTCAGGGTTTTAATTCACCTTGATTTCATTTATTTAATCATTTTTTTGTAAGCTGCAACTCCAATACTTTGGCCACCTCATGGGACTAGTTGACTAACTGGAAAGAGACTGATGGTAGGAGAGATTGGAGGTGGGAGGAGATGGGGACGACAGACAATGATGGCAAGAAGGCTGGATGGCATCACTGACTCTATGGACATGAGTTTGAGTGAACTCTGGGAGTTGGTGATGGACAGGGAGGCCTGGCGTGCTGTGATTCATGGGGTCGCAAAGCGTCAGACACGACTGAGTGACTGAACTTAACTGAACTGAACTGATGCCAGGTGGCTCAGAGGTAAAGAATCTGCCTGCAATGCAGAAGATGCAGATTTGATTCCTGGGGCAGCAGGATCCCCTGGAAAATGAAATGCAATAAACTCCAGTGTCCTTGCCTGGGAAATCCCATGGAAAGAGGAGCCTGGAGTGCTACAGCCCATGGGGTTTCAAAACAGTCAGACCACTTAGTAACTGAAGAACAACAACAAATGCTGTAGGTATCTATTAAGTTCAACTAATCTAATATGTAATTTAAGACTACAGAGAGGAGTAGAAAATGGCGGAGGAATAGGACCGGGCGATCACTTTCTCCCCCACAAAATCAGCAAAAGAACACTTGAACGCTGAATAAATCCCACCAAACAACTTCTGAATACTGACAGGGAACATCATGCACCCAGAACAGCAGCCTATAGTCTTTGAAAGGAGGTAGGAAATATTATAAAAGATAAAAAGAGAGACAAAAGAGGGAGAGATGAAGCTCTGTCTCACGAAGGGAGGCCTGGAAAAAAAAAAAGAGACACAGAGAAGTTTCCAAATACCTGGAAACATTCATGTGCAAGTCTGTGGCGAGCCTTGGAACGTCAGAGGGCCATATAACTGGAAGAAAAAAAAAAGAAATAAATGATTAAAACCCACAGACTAAGTGCTCAGAGGAAACTCTCAGAGGAGAAGTGTCGCAGACGGCAGCATCCCCCACTAGCAAGCAGGGACTGGGCAGGGAGGCACAGTGGCAGCGCTTAGAGAAAGGACTCGGCCCGAACACCCAGAGGGCAATCTGAGGGGGCAAAAGGAAGATAGCTAAGCAGATTGTGCAGCTAAAAGGCGAAAAGCCTGCAAAAAGGAGAAAAGACCCAACCTAAGACTCCGACAGCCCCGCTCACAGAACTAATGACTAAGCTGAGCAAGTCAGCTGCGGTCGGCCCACACCCTCATTGCCGGGATAGGCTCGGGAGGGCAGCCAGCTCCGGAAAGGGCAACCGCAGCTCCAGAGAGGATTCCAATACCAAGCTGCAGACAGGCTTCATTGCTAACCAAGACTTCTTGGGTTCAGGCTGGTCAATATCTGCCTGAGAAGGTGTGCTGGTTGTACTCCCCGAAAACTGAGTGGCAGGGACCAGGGAGGTGATAAGTCGCAGAGACCGCATTCGCCAAATGCCTGATCACCTGAGCTGCTCGGACCGGGGAAGGCGCAAAATGCAGGCCCAACCAAGTCTGCGCCTTTGTGGAGTAACCGAGTACCTGACCTTGAGCCGCTCAAACCTGGGAAGTGCATGCAACCCAGCGCCGGCTGCAGACAGCTCCTGGCAGAGCAACCTAGAGCTTGAGCAGCATAAACAGGGAAAGCACACATGCCACGAGCGGGAACAATCCCATTGTAGCCGAGACACTGGGAGCACTCCCCACAGAGGCCAGTGATATTTGTTATCAGTGTTCCTCCATCCCCACAGCAGGACTGAACAGGTGAGCCAAAAAGAAAAGTGTCCACCACCACCCCCTGATGTCAGGACGGGAATTAGACACTGAAGAAACCAGCAAACAGAAGAGCTTTAACAGAAGGAAAGGCATTGGAAGTAACAGATGGAGAAATCCTGATCCTGCTACAAGAAAAAGGCTGAAAACCAGAGGCAGAAGCTTAAGTCCAAATCCTGAGAACTCCAGAGATCTCCTGTTTCAGGGAACATTAATTGATAGGTGCTCATCAAGTGCCTCCATACATACACTGAAACCAGGCAACAACCAAGGGTCAACAAGTTTCAGGGAAAGACATACAACGCAAATTTTCCAGCAACACAGGAAAATAGCCCTGAGCTTCAATATACAGGCTGCCCAAAGCCACTCCAAACCCACTGACATCTCAAACTCTTACTGGACACTTCATTGCACTCCAGAGAGAAGAAATTCAGCTCCACCCACCAGAACACCGACACAAGCTTCCCTAGCCAGGGAAGCTTGACAAGTAACCCATCCAACCCCACACACAACGAGGTAACTACATAATGAAGAACTCCACAAACTGCCAGAAGACAGAAAGGCCACCCCTAGCACAGCAATATAAGCAAGATGAAGAGGCAGAGAAATACCCAGCAAGTAAAGGAACAGGTTAAATGCCCACCAACACTAACAAAAGAGGAAGATATAAGGAACCGACCTGATAAAGAATTTTGAATTTTAATTGTGAAAATGATTCAAAATCTGAAAAACAAATGGAGTTACAGATTAAATAGAGTGGGGAAAAGGATTGAGAAGATGTAAGAAATGTTTAATAAATTATTAGATGAAATAAAAAAGAGTCAGTATACAATGAATAATGCAATAGATGAGATCAGAAACACTCTCGAGGGAACAAACATTGGAATAACGGAGGCAGAAGACAGGATAAGTGCGCTAGAAGATAGAATTGTAGAAATAAATGAAACAGAGATGGAAAAAGAAAAAATAATTAAAAGAAATGAGGACTCTATTAGAGACCTCTGGGACAATGTTAAATGCCCCAACATTCGAATCATAGCAGTCCCAGAAGAAGAAGACAAAAAGAAAGACCATGAGAGAATACTTGAGAAGATAATAGTTGAAATTTTCCATAAAATGGGGAAGGAAATAATCATCCAAGTCCAAGAAACCCAGAGAGTTCCTAACAGGATAAACCCAAGGCGAAATACTCCAACACACATATAAATCAAATTAATAAAGATCAAACACAAAGAACAAATATTAAAAGCAGCAAGGGAAAAGCGACAAATAACACACAAGGGGATTCCCATAAGGATAACAGCTGATCTTTCAACAGAAACTCTTCAGGACAGGAGGGAATGACAAGACAGACTAAAAGTGATGAAAGATAGTAACCTACAGCCCAGATTACTATACCCAGCAAGGATCTCATTCAAATATGAAGAAGAAATCAAAAGCTTTACAGACAAGCAAAAGCTGAGAGAATTCAGCATCACCAAAGCAGCTCTCCAACAAATACTAAAGGACCTTCTCTAGACAGAAAACACAGAAAGAGTGTATTAACTCGATCCCAAAGCAATAAAGACAATAGCAAAGGGATCATATTTATCAATAATCACCTTAAATGTAAATGGGTTGAATGCCCCAAACAAAAGAAAAAGGCTGGCTTAATGGATACACAAATAAGACCCCTATATATGTTGTCTACAAGACACCCACCTCGTAACGAGGGACACATACAGACTGAAAAATAAGGGTTGGAAAAACATATTCCATGAAAATAGAGAACAAAATAAAGCAGGAGTAGCAATACTCGTATCAGATAAAATAGACTTTAAAACAAACTCTGTGAAAACAGACAAACAGGGGAACTACATAATGATCAAAGGCTCAATACAAGAAGATATAACAATTATAAATATTTATGCAGGGACGGGGGAGCGTGGTGGGCTGCCATCTATGGGGTCACACAGAGTCGGACACGACTGAAGTGACTTAGCAGCAGCAGCAGCATGCACCCAAGATAGGAGTACAGCAATGTGTAACACAATTACTAACAAGTATGAAAGGGGAAATTAACAACATTACAATAGTAGTGGGAAACTTTAATACCCCATTCACACCTATGGATAGATCAACTAAGCCGAAAATTAACAAGGAAACACAAACTGTAAATGATACGATAGACCATTTAGACCTAACAGATCGCTATAGACATTTCACCGCAAAACAATGAATTTCACCTTTTTCTCAAGCGCACACGGAACCTTTTCCAGGATAGATCACATCCTGGGCCATAAATCAAGCCTTGGTAAATTCAAAAAAATTGAAATCATTCGAAGCATCTTTTCTCAGCAAAATGGAGTAAGATTAGATCTCAATTACAGGAGAAAAACTATTAAAAAGGCCAACATATGGAGGCTGAGCAACACGCTGCTGAATAATGAACAAATCATACAAGAAAGCAAAATATGCATAGAAATGAAAGAAAATGCAAACACAACAACCCAAAACCTCTGGGACACTGTAAAATCAATGCTAAGGGGAAGATTCATAACAATACAAGCAAACCTCAAGAAACAAGAAAAATTCAACCAAATAACTTAACTCTACATCTAAAGAAACTAGAAAAGGAAGAAATGAAGAAGCCCAGTGTAAGTAGAAGGAAATAAACCATAAAAATTAGGGCAGAAATAAAAGCAAAACAAACAAAAGAGACCAATACAAAAATCAACAAAGCCAAAACTGGTTCTTTGAGAAGGTAAATAAAATTGACAAACCACTAGCCAGACTCATCAAGAAACAAAGGGAGAAGAACCAAATCAATAAAATTCCAAATGAAAATGGGGAGATCACAACCGACAACACAGAAATACAAAAGATTATTAGAGAATACTATCAACAATTATATGGCAATAAAATGAATAACTTGGAATAAATGGACAAATTCTTAGAAAAGTACAACTTTCCAAAACTGAACAAGGAAGAAATAGAAAATCTGAACAGACCTATCACAAGCACGGAAATAGAAGATTTAATCAGAAATCTTCCAGCAAACAAAAGCCCAGGTCCAGATGGCTTCACAGCTGAATTCTTCCAAAAATTTAGAGAAGAACTAACACCTATTCTACTCAAACTCTTGCAGAAAATTTCTGGGGAAGGGAAACTCCCTAACTCATTCTATGAGACAAATATCACCCTAATCCCAAAACTTGTTAAAGATCCAACACACAAAAAAGAAAACTACAGGCCAATATCACTGATGAACATAGATGCAAAAATACTTAACAAAATTTAGCAATCAGAATCCAACAACACATTAAGAAGATCATATATCATAACGAAGTGGGCTTTATTCCAGGAATGCAAGGATTCTCAAATATCCACAAATCAATCAACGTAATACACCACAAACTGAAAAATAAAAATCTTATGATTATCTCAATAGATGCAGAGAAAGCCTTCGACGAAATTCAACATCCATTTATGATCAAAACCTCCAGAAAGTGCAAATAGAAGGGACGTACCTCAACATACTAAAAGCTATATATGACAAACCCACAGCAAACATAATCCTCAATGGGAAAAACTGAAAGCATTTCCCCTAAAGTCAGGAATAAGACAAGGTTGCCCAGTCTCACCACTACTATTCAACATGGTTCTAGAAGTTTGGCCACAGCAATCAGAGCAGAAAAAGACATAAAATGAATTCAAATTGGAAAAGAAGAAGTAAAACTTTCACTGTTCGCTGATGACATGATCCTCAACACAGAAAACACACTCTATGGACTCAATTCGAGGTGAGCCCCTGTTCACATTTAAGGGCTCGAGAGAAAACCAGAAGTTCCCCTTCCAACAACAAAGGTTACCTGACATCCCTTAAGCAACCCGAGCGAGATCCTGAGGTCCCCTTCGCAACTCGAGAAATACCCTCAGCTTCCCGCCGCAACTCGAGAAACACCACAAAATTATCCCCTCAATGAGAGATGAGGAAATTTTGCGATGCAGAATCTCAAGAGAAATACCACATTCCCTCTTGAAAGGCAAAAAGTACTTGACACCCTTTATTCCACTCAGAGAATTCCCTCACACAGCCCTTTCTATTGGCGAGTAGAACACACTTTATGGATTCAATTTGAGATGAGCCCCTGTTCACATTTAAGGGCTCGAGAGAAAATAGGAAGTTCCCCTTCCAACATCAAAGGGGACCTGACATCCCTGAAGCAACCCCAGTGAGTTCCTGAGGTCCCAGTCGCAACTCAAGAAGTACACCCAGCTTCCCGCCGCAACTCGAGAAACACCACAAAATTATCCCCTCAATGCGAGATGAGGAAATTTTGCGATGCAGAATTTCAAGGCAAATAAAACATTCCCTCCTGAAAGGCAAAAAGGTACTTAACACCCTTTATTCGACTCAGGAAGTTCCCTCACACCGTCGTCCCCATTGGAGGTGAGAACACACTCTATGGACTCAATTCGAGATGAGCCCCTGTTCAAATTTAAGGGATCGAGAGTAAACTGGAAGTTCGCCTTCGAACACCAAAGGGGACCTGACATTTCTGAAGCAACCCGAGGGAGTTCTGGAGGTTCCCATCGCAACTCGAGAAGTACCCCCAGCTTCCCGCCGCAACTCGAGAAACACCACAAAATTATCCCCTCAATGCGAGATGAGGAAATTTTGCGATGCAGAATCTCAAGAGAAATACCACATTCCCTCTTGAAAGGCAAAAAGTTACTTGACACCCTTTATTCGACTCAGAAAGTTCCCTCACAAAGCCGTCCCCATTGGAGAGGAGAACACACTTTATGGACTCGATTCGAGATGAGCCCGTATTCACATTTAAGGGCTCGAGAGTAAACCGGAATTTGCCCTTCCAACACCAAAGGGGATCTGACATCCCTGAAGCAACCTGAGCGAGGTCTTGAGGACACCGTCACAACTCACGAAGTACCCCCAGCTTCCGGCTGTAACTCGAGAAACATCACAAAATTATCCCCTCAATGCGAGATGAGGAAATTTTGCCATGCAGAATCTCAAGGGAAATACCACATTCCCTCTTGAAAGGTAAAAAGGGACTTGACACCATTTATTCCACTCAGAGTTCCCTCACACAACCGTCCCTATTAGAGAGGAGAACACACTTTATGGATTCAAATCGAGATGAGCCCCTGTTCACATTTAAGGGCTCGAGAGTAAACCGGAAGTTCCCCTTCCAACCCCAAAGGGGACCTGACTTTTCTGAAGCAACCCGAGCGAGTTCCTGAGGTCCCCATCGCAAATCGAGAGGTACCCCCAGCTTCCCGCCGCAACTCGAGAAACACCACAAAATTATCCCCTCAATGCGAGATGAGGAAATTTTGCGATGCAGAATCTCAAGGGAAATACCACATTCCCTCTTGAAAGGCAAAAAGGTACTTGACACCCTTTATTAGACTCAGGAAGTTCCCTCACACCGTCGTCCCCATTGGAGATGAGAACACACTATATGGACTGAATTCAAGATGAGCCCCTGTTCAAATTTAAGGGCTCGAGAGTAAACCGGAAGTTCCCCTTCGAACACCAAAGGGGATCTGACATTTCTGAAGCAACCCGAGGGAGTTCCGGAGGTTCCCATCGCAACTCGAGAAGTACCCCCAGCTTCCCGCCGCAACTCGAGAAACACCACAAAATTATCCCCTCAATGCGAGATGAGGAAATTTTGCGATGCAGAGTCTCAAGAGAAATACCAAATTCCCTCTTGAAAGGCAAAAAGTTACTTGACACCCTTTATTCGACTCAGAAAGTTCCCTCACAAAGCCGTCCCCATTGGAGAGGAGAACACACTTTATGGACTCGATTCCAGATGAGCCCGTGTTCACATTTAAGGGCTCGAGAATAAACCGGAAATTCCCCTTCCAACACCAAAGGGGATCTGACATCCCTGAAGCAACCTGAGCAAGTTCTTGAGGACCCCGTCGTAACTCGCGAAGTACCCCCAGCTTCCGGCTGTAACTCGAGAAACACCACAAAATGATCCCCTCAATGCGAGATGAGGAAATTTTGCGATGCAGAATCTCAAGGGAAATACCACATTCCCTCTTGAAAGGCAAAAAGGGACTTGACACCCTTTATTCCACCCAGAGATTTCCCTCAAACAGTCGTCCACATTGGAGACGAGAACACACTTTATGGATTCAATTGGACATGCGACCCTGTTCACATTTAAGGGCTCGAGAGTAAACCGGAAGTTCCCCTTCCAACACCAAAGGGGACCTGACTAACTTGAAGCAGCCCGAGCGATTTCCTGAGGTTCCCGTCTTACTCGAGAAGTACATTCTGCTTCCCGCCAGAACTCGAGAAACACCACACAATTATCCCCTAAATGGAAGAGGAGGAATTTTTGCAATGCAGAATCTGAAGAGAAATACCACATTTCCTCTGGAAAGGCCAAAAGGTACTTGACACCCTTTATTCGACTCAGAAAGTTCCCTCACACAGCCGTCCCGATTGGAGAGGAGAACACACTTTATAGACTCAATACGAGATGAGACCCTGTTCACATTTAAAGGCTCGAGAGTAAACCGGGAGTTCCCCTTCTAACAACAAAGGGGACCTGAATTCCCTAAGCAAACCAAGCGAGATCCTGAGGTCCCCGTCACAACTCGAGAAGTACCCCCAGCTTCCTGCCGCAACTCGTGAAACACCACAAAATTATCGCCTCAAGGCGAGAGCAGGAAATTTTGCGATGCAGAATCTCAAGAGAAATACCACATTCCCTCCTAAAAGGCAAAAACGTACTTGACGACCTTTATTCGACTCAGAAAGTTACCTCACACAGCCGTCCCCATTGGAGAGGAGAACACACTTTATGGACTCAATTCGAGATAAGCCCCTGTTCACTTTTAAGGGATAGAGAGTAAACCGGAAGTTACCCTTCCAACACCAAAGGGGACCTGATTTCCCTGAAGCAATCCGAGAGAGTTCCTGAGGTCCCCGTCGGAACTCGAGAAGTACCCCCAGCTTCACGCCGCAACTCTAAAAGCAACACAAAATAATTCCCTCAATGCGAGATGAGGAAATTTTGCGATGCAGAATCTGAAGAGAAATTCCACATTGTCTCTTGAAAGGCAAAAATGTACTTGACACCGTTTTGCCACTCAGAATTTTCACTAATATTAGTCCGCATTGGAGAGGAGAGCACATTTTATGGACTCAATTGGAGAGGACCCCCTATTTCCAATTAACGGCTCGAGAGTAAACTGGAAGTTCCCCTTCCAACAACAAAGGGGACCTGACTTCCCTGAAGCAACCAGAGCGAGTCCTGAAGTCTCATTCGCAACTCGAGAAGCACTCCCAGCTTCCCGCCCCAACTCGAGAAACTCCAAAAAATTACCCCCTCAATGCGAGATGAGGAATTTTTGCGATGCAGAATCTCAAGAGAACTACCACATTCCCTCTTGAAAGGCAAAAGGTACTTGACACCCTGTTTTCGACTCAGAAAGTTCCCTCACACAGCCGTCCACACTGGAGAGGAGAACACACTTTATGGACTCAATTCGAGATTAGCCCCTGTTCACATTGAAGCGCTCGAGAGGAAACCGGAAGTTCCCCTTCCAACACCAAAGGGGACCTGACATACCTGAAGCAACTCGAGCGAGATCCGGAGGTCCCCGTCGCAACTCGAGAAGTACCCCCAGCTTCCCGCCGCAACCCGAGAGACACCACAAAATTATCCCCTCAATGAAAGATGAGGAAATTTTGTGATGCAGAATCTCAAGAGAAATACTACATTCCCTCTTGATTTCAATAGCTACTTGACACCCCATATTAGAGTCAGAAAGTTCCCTCACACAGCCGTCCCCATTGGAAAGGAGAACACACATTATGGACTCAATTCGAGATGAGCCCCTGTTCACATTGAAGGGCTCGAGAGGAAACTGGAAGTTCCCCTTCCAACACCAAAGGGGACCTGACTTCCCTGAAGCAACCCGAGCGATTTCCTGAGGTGCCCGTCTTACTCGAGAAGTACACCCAGCTTCCCGCCAGAACTCGAGAAACACCACAAAATTATCCCCTCAGTGCAAGATGAGGAATTTTTGCGATGCAGAATATCAAGAGAAATACCACATTTCCTCTGGAAAGGCAAAAGGTACTTGACACCCTTTATGCGACTCAGAAAGTTCCCTCACACAGCCGTCCCCATTGGAGAGGAGAACACAATTTATGGACTCAATTCGAGATGAGCCCCTGTTCACATTTAAGGGCTCGAGAGTAAACCGGATGTTCTCCTTCCAAAACCAAAGGGGACCTGACTTCCCTGAAACAACACGAGCGATTTCCTGAGGTCCCCGTCTCAACTCGAGAAGTACCCCCAGCTTTCCGCCGCAACTCGAGAAACAGCAAAATATTATCCCCTCAATGAGAGAGGAGGAAATTTTGCGATGCAGAATCTCAAGAGAAATACCACATTCCCTCTTGAAAGGCAAAAGGTACTTGACACCCTGTTTTTGACTCAGAAAGTTCCCTCATTCAGCCGTCCCCACTGGAGAGGAGAACACACTTTATGGACTCAATTCGAGATGAGCCCCTGTTCAAATATAAGGTCTAGAGAGTAAACCAGATGTTCCCCTTCCAACACCAAAGGGGACCTGACTTCCCTGAAGCAACCCAAGTGAGTTCCGGAGGTCCCAGTCGCAACTCGAGAAGTAACCCCCAGTTTCCCGCCGCAACTTGAAAAACACGACAAAATTATCCCCTCAATGCGAGATGAAAAAATTTTGCGCTGCAGAATCTCAAGAGTAATACCACATTCCCTCTTTAAAGGCAAAATTGTACTTGACACCGCTAATGCCACTCAGAAAGTTCCCTCACACAGCCGTCCCCATTGGAGAGGAGAACACACTTTATGGACTCAATTCGAGTTGAGCCATATTCCCATTTAACGGTCTGAGAGGAAACCGGAAGTTCCCCTTCCAACACCAAAGGGGAGCTGACTTCCCTGAAGCAACCTGAGCGAGTTCCTGAGGTCACCGTTGCACCTCGAGAATTACACCCAGCTTTCCGCTGCAACTCCAGAAACACCACAAAATTATCTCCTCCAGCGAGATGAAGAAATTTTGCACTGCAGAATCTCAAAAAAAATACCACATTTTCTCTTGAAAGACAAAAAGTGCATTGAAACCCTTTATTCGACTCAGAAAGTTCCCTCACACAGCCGTCCCCATTGGAGAGGAGAAAACACTTTACGGAATCAATTCGAAATGAGCCCCTGTTTACATTTAAGGGCTCGAGAGAAAACAGGAAGTTCCCCTTCCAACACCAAAGGGGACCTGACTTCCCTCAAGCAACCCGAGCGAGTTCCTGTGGTCCCCGTCGGAACTCGAGAAGTACCCCCAGCTTCACGCCGCAACTCTAAAAGCAACACAAAATAATTCCCTCAATGCGAGATGAGGAAATTTTGCGATGCAGAATCTGAAGAGAAATTCCACATTGTCTCTTGAAAGGCAAAAATGTACTTGACACCGTTTTGCCACTCAGAATTTTCACTAATATTAGTCCGCATTGGAGAGGAGAGCACATTTTATGGACTCAATTGGAGAGGACCCCCTATTTCCAATTAACGGCTCGAGAGTAAACTGGAAGTTCCCCTTCCAACAACAAAGGGGACCTGACTTCCCTGAAGCAACCAGAGCGAGTCCTGAAGTCTCATTCGCAACTCGAGAAGCACTCCCAGCTTCCCGCCCCAACTCGAGAAACTCCAAAAAATTACCCCCTCAATGCGAGATGAGGAATTTTTGCGATGCAGAATCTCAAGAGAACTACCACATTCCCTCTTGAAAGGCAAAAGGTACTTGACACCCTGTTTTCGACTCAGAAAGTTCCCTCACACAGCCGTCCACACTGGAGAGGAGAACACACTTTATGGACTCAATTCGAGATTAGCCCCTGTTCACATTGAAGCGCTCGAGAGGAAACCGGAAGTTCCCCTTCCAACACCAAAGGGGACCTGACATACCTGAAGCAACTCGAGCGAGATCCGGAGGTCCCCGTCGCAACTCGAGAAGTACCCCCAGCTTCCCGCCGCAACCCGAGAGACACCACAAAATTATCCCCTCAATGAAAGATGAGGAAATTTTGTGATGCAGAATCTCAAGAGAAATACTACATTCCCTCTTGATTTCAATAGCTACTTGACACCCCATATTAGAGTCAGAAAGTTCCCTCACACAGCCGTCCCCATTGGAAAGGAGAACACACATTATGGACTCAATTCGAGATGAGCCCCTGTTCACATTGAAGGGCTCGAGAGGAAACTGGAAGTTCCCCTTCCAACACCAAAGGGGACCTGACTTCCCTGAAGCAACCCGAGCGATTTCCTGAGGTGCCCGTCTTACTCGAGAAGTACACCCAGCTTCCCGCCAGAACTCGAGAAACACCACAAAATTATCCCCTCAGTGCAAGATGAGGAATTTTTGCGATGCAGAATATCAAGAGAAATACCACATTTCCTCTGGAAAGGCAAAAGGTACTTGACACCCTTTATGCGACTCAGAAAGTTCCCTCACACAGCCGTCCCCATTGGAGAGGAGAACACAATTTATGGACTCAATTCGAGATGAGCCCCTGTTCACATTTAAGGGCTCGAGAGTAAACCGGATGTTCTCCTTCCAAAACCAAAGGGGACCTGACTTCCCTGAAACAACACGAGCGATTTCCTGAGGTCCCCGTCTCAACTCGAGAAGTACCCCCAGCTTTCCGCCGCAACTCGAGAAACAGCAAAATATTATCCCCTCAATGAGAGAGGAGGAAATTTTGCGATGCAGAATCTCAAGAGAAATACCACATTCCCTCTTGAAAGGCAAAAGGTACTTGACACCCTGTTTTTGACTCAGAAAGTTCCCTCATTCAGCCGTCCCCACTGGAGAGGAGAACACACTTTATGGACTCAATTCGAGATGAGCCCCTGTTCAAATATAAGGTCTAGAGAGTAAACCAGATGTTCCCCTTCCAACACCAAAGGGGACCTGACTTCCCTGAAGCAACCCAAGTGAGTTCCGGAGGTCCCAGTCGCAACTCGAGAAGTAACCCCCAGTTTCCCGCCGCAACTTGAAAAACACGACAAAATTATCCCCTCAATGCGAGATGAAAAAATTTTGCGCTGCAGAATCTCAAGAGTAATACCACATTCCCTCTTTAAAGGCAAAATTGTACTTGACACCGCTAATGCCACTCAGAAAGTTCCCTCACACAGCCGTCCCCATTGGAGAGGAGAACACACTTTATGGACTCAATTCGAGTTGAGCCATATTCCCATTTAACGGTCTGAGAGGAAACCGGAAGTTCCCCTTCCAACACCAAAGGGGAGCTGACTTCCCTGAAGCAACCTGAGCGAGTTCCTGAGGTCACCGTTGCACCTCGAGAATTACACCCAGCTTTCCGCTGCAACTCCAGAAACACCACAAAATTATCTCCTCCAGCGAGATGAAGAAATTTTGCACTGCAGAATCTCAAAAAAAATACCACATTTTCTCTTGAAAGACAAAAAGTGCATTGAAACCCTTTATTCGACTCAGAAAGTTCCCTCACACAGCCGTCCCCATTGGAGAGGAGAAAACACTTTACGGAATCAATTCGAAATGAGCCCCTGTTTACATTTAAGGGCTCGAGAGAAAACAGGAAGTTCCCCTTCCAACACCAAAGGGGACCTGACTTCCCTCAAGCAACCCGAGCGAGTTCCTGTGGTCCCCGTCGCAACTCGAGAAGTACCCCCAGCTTCCCGTCGCAACTAGAGAAACACCACAAAATTATCCCCTCAATGTGAGAAGAGGAAATTTTGCGATGCAGTATCCCAAGAGAAATACAACATTCCCTCTTGAAAGGCAAAAAGGTACTTAACACCCCTTATTAGACTCAGAAATTTCCCTCACACAGCCGTCCCCATTGAAGAGGAGAACACACTTTATGGACTCAATTCGACATGAGCCCCTGTTCACATTTAAGGGCTTGAGAGGAAACCAGAAGTTCCCCTTCCAACACCAAAGGGGACCTGGCTTCCCTGAAGCAAACCGAGCGAGTTCCGGAGGTCCCCGTCGCAACTCGAGAAGTACCCCCAGCTTCCCACCGCAACTCGAGAAACACCACAAAATTATCCCCTCAATGAGAGAGGAGGAACGTTTGCGATGCAGCATCTCAAGAGAAAAAACACATTCCCTCTTGAAAGGCAAAAAGGTACTTGAGACCCTTTATTCGACTCAGAAAGTTCCCTCACACAGCCGTCCCCATTGTAGAGGAGAACTCACTTTATGAACTCAATTCGAGATGAGCCCCTGTTCAAAATAAGGGCTTGAGAGGAAATTGGAAGTTCCCCTTCCAACACCAAAGGGTACCTGACTTCCCTGAAGCAACCCGAGCGAGTTCCGGACGACCCCGTCGCAACTCAAGAAGTACCCCCAGCTTCCCGCCTCAACTCTAGAAACACCACAAAATTATCCCCTCAATGCGAGAGGAGGAAATTTTGAGATGCAGAATCTCAAGAGAAATACCACATTCCCTCATGAAGTGAAAAGGTACTTGACACCCCTTATTAGACTCAGAAAGTTCCCTCACACATCCGTCCCCATTGGAGAGGAGAACACACTTTATGGACTCAATTCGAGATGAGCCCCTGTTCATATTTAAGGGCTCGACAGTAAACCGGAAGTTCCCCTTCCAAAACCAAAGGGGACCTGCCTTCCCTGCAGCCACCCGATCGAATTCTGGAGGTCCCCGTCGCAACTCGAGAAATACCCCCAGCTTCCAGCCACAACGCGTGAAACAACTCAAAATTATCCCCTCAATGCGAGATGAGGAAATTGTGTGATGCAGAATCTTAAGAGAAATACCACATTCACTCTTGAAATGAAAAAGGTAATTGACACCCTCTATTCGACTCAGAAAGTTCCCTCACACAGCCGTCCCCATTGGAGAGGAGAACACACTTTATGGACTCAATTCGAGATGAGCCCCTGTTCACATTTAAGGGCTCGAGAGGAAACGGAATATTCCCTATCCAACACCAAGGTGGACCTGACTTACCTGAATCAACCCGAGCAACTTCCGGAGGTCCCCGTGGCAACTCGAGAAGTTCCCTCAGCTTCCCGCCACAACTTCAGAAACACCACAAAATTATCCCCTCAGTGCGAGATGAGGAAATATTGTGATGCAGTATCTCAAGAGAAATACCACATTCCCTCTTGAAAGGCAAAAAGGTACTTGACACCCTGTTTTCGACTCAGAATGTTCCCTCACACAGCCGTCCCCATTGGAGAGGAGAACACACTTTATGGATTCAACTGGAGAAGAGGCCCTATTCCCATTGAAGGGCTTGAGAGTAATCCGGAAGTTCCCCTTCCAGCAGAAAAGGGGATCTGACTTCCCTGATGTAACTCGAGTGAGTTCCTGAGGTCCCGGTCGCAACTGCAGAAATAGCCCCAGCTTCCCGCCGCAACTCGAGAAACAGCAAAATATTATCCCCTCAATGAGAGAGGAGGAAATTTTACGATGCAGAATCTCAAGAGAAATACCACATTCCCTCTTGAAAGGCAAAAAGGTACTTGACACCCTGTTTTTGACTCAGAAAGTTCCCTCATTCAGCCGTCCCCATTGGAGAGGAGAACACACTTTATGGACTCAATTCGAGATGAGCCCCTGTTCAAATTTAAGGGCTCGAGAGGAAACCAGATGTTCCCATTCCAACACCAAAGGGGACCTGACTTCCCTGAAGCAACCAGAGCGAGTTCCGGAGGTCCCCGTCGCAACTCGAGAAGTACCCCCCAGCTTCCCGCCGCAACTTGAGAAACACCACAAAATTAACCCCTCAATGCAGCATGAGGAAATTTTGCTCTGCAGAATTTCAAGAGAAATCCCACATTCCAACTTGAAAGGCAAAAGTGTTCTTAGCTTCCTTGAGGCGACTCCGAATGGTCCCTAACATCCCTCCTCAGTGGAGAGGAGAACACACTTTATGGACTCAAATCGAGAAGAGGCTATATTCCCATTTAACAGCTCGAGAGTAATTCGGAAGTTCCCCTTCCAACACAAAAGGGGACTTTCCTTCCCTGAAGCAACCCGAGCGAGTCCTGAGTTCCCCGTCGAAACTCGACAAGAAAACCCTGCTTCCCGCAGCAACTCGAGAAACACCACAGAATTATGCTCTCAATGCGAGATGAGGTAAATTTTTGCTACAGAATCTCAAGAGAAATCCCACATTCCAGCTTGAAAGGCACAAGGGTACTTGACTCCCTTTAGGCGACTCAGAATGGCCCCTAAAACCGTCCTCAGTGGAGAGGAAAACACACTTCATGGACTCAAGTCGAAAAGAGGCAATATTCCAATTTAAAGGCTCGAGAGTAATCTAGAAGTTCCCCTTCCAACACAAAAAAGGACTTGACTTCCCTGAAGAAACCTGAGCCAGTTCCTGAGGGTCCCGTCTCAACTCCAGAAGTACCCCCTGCTTCCCGCCCCAACCCCAGAAACAACACAATACTATCCCCTCAGTGCGAGATGAGGTAATTTTGCGCTGCACAATCTCAAGAGAAATCCCACATTCCCACTTGAAAGCAGAAGGGAACTTGACACACTTTATGCCACTCAGAAAGTTCCTTAAAATCCGTCCCCATTGGAGAGGCATACACACTTTATGGACTCAAATCCAAAAGAGGCCCTATTCCCATTAAAGGGCACGAGAGTAATCCAGAGGTTCCCCTTCTAGCACAAAAGGGGACCTGACTTCCCTGAAGTCACTTAAGGGAGTTCCTGAGGCCCCATCTAAACGCAAGAAGTACTCCCAGCGTCCCGCCGCAATTCGAGAAACACCACAAAATTATCGCCTCAATGAGACATGAGGAAATTTGGCGCAGCATAATCTCAAGAGAAATCCCACATTCTCACTTGAAAGGCAAAAGGGTACTTGACTCCCTTTAGGCAACTCAGAATGATCCCTAACATCCATCCTCAGTGGAGAGGATAACACACTTTATGGACCCAAATCAAGAAGAGGCAATATTCCCATTGAACAGCTCCAGAGTAATCCGGAAATTCCCCTTCCAACACAAAAGGGGACTTGACTTACCTGAGGCAACCTGAGCGAGTTCCTGAGTTGCCCGTCGCAACTCGAGACATACACCCTGCTTCCTGCCTCAACTCGAGAAACACCACAAAATTATGCTCTCAGTGTGAGATGAGGTAATTTTGCACTGCAGAATCTTAAGAGAAATCCCACATTCCCGCTTGAAAGGCAAAAGGGTACTTGACACACTTAATACCACTCAGAAAGTTACCTAACATCCGACCCCATTGGAGAGAACAACAGACTTTATGGACTGAATTCGAGAAGAGGCCCTATTCCAATTAAAGGGCTCCAGAGTAATCCGGAAGTTCCCCTTCCAGCAGAAAAGGGGACCTGACTTCCCTGAAGTAACTTGAGTGAGTTCCTGAGGTCCCCGTCGCAACTCGAGAAGTACACCCAGCTTACCGCCGCAATTCGAGAAACACCACAAAATTATCCCCTCAATGCGAGATGAGGAAATTATGCACTGCAGAATCTCAAGAGAAATCCCAAATTCCCGCTTGAAAGGCAAAAGGGTACTTGACTTCCTTTATGCCACTCAGAAAGTTCCCTAACATCCATCCCCATTCGAGAGTAGAACACAATTTATGGACTCAACTGGAAAAGAGTCCCTATTCCATTTAATGGGCTCTAGAGTAATCCGGAAGTTCCCCTTCCAGCAAAAAAAGTGAACTGAATTCCCGAAGTAACTCGAGTGAATTCCTGAGATCCCCGTCGCAACTCCAGAAATACCCTCAGCTTCTCGCCGCAATTCGAGAAACACCACAAGATTATCCCCTCAATGCGAGATGAGGAAATTTTGCGTTGTAGAATCTCAAGAGAAATCCCACGTTCCCGTTTGAAGGGCAAAAGGGTACTTACTCCCTTTATACGACTCAGAATGTTCCCTAACATCTGTCCTCAGAAGAGAGGAGAACACACTTTATGGACTCAATGCGAGATGAGCCCCTGTTCACATTTAAGGGCTGAAGTGCAAACTGGATGTTCCCCTTCCAACACCAAAGGGGACCTGACTTCCCTGAAGCAACCCGAGCGAGTTCCTGAGGTCCCCGTCGCAACTCTAGAAGTACCCCAAGCTTCCCGCCGCAACTGGAGAAACACCACAAAATTATCCCCTCAATGAGAGATGAGGAAATGTTGCGACGCAGAATCTCAAGAGAAATACCACATTTCCTCTTGAAAGGCACATAGGTACTTGACACCCTTTATGCGACTCAGAAAGTTCCCTCACACAGCC
Source organism: Moschus berezovskii (assembly GCF_049115385.1). Lineage (NCBI taxonomy): Eukaryota > Metazoa > Chordata > Mammalia > Artiodactyla > Moschidae > Moschus > Moschus berezovskii. Next base: position 88,211,270 of record NC_142472.1, on the reverse strand, counting down.
GTCCCATTTGCAAAAGAGAAAATAGTTTATGGACTCAATTCGAGATGAGCCCCTGTTCACATTTAAGGGCTGGAGAGTAAACCGGAATTTCCCCTTCCAACACCAAAGGGGACCTGAATACCCTGAAGCAAACAGAGCGAGTTATGGAGGTTCCAGTTGCAACTGGAGAAGTACCCTCAACTTCCCCCCGCAACTCGTGAAACACCACAAAATTATCCCCGTAATGCGAGATGAGGAAATTTTGCATGCCGAATTTCAAGGGAAATACCACTTTGCTTTCTGAAAGGCAAAAAGGTACTTGACACACTTTATTAGACTCAGAAAGTTCCCTCAAACAGCCGTCCCCATTGGAGAGGAGAACACAATTTATGAACTCAATTCGAGATGAGCCCCTGTTCACATTTAAGGGCTCGAGAGTAAACGGGAAGTTTACTTCCCCGTCCAACACAAAAGGGTACCTGACTTCCCTGAAGCAACTCGAACGAGTTCCTTGGGTCACCGTCGCAACTCGAGAAGTACCCCCAGCTTCCCGCCGCAACTTAGAAACACCATAAAATTATCCCCTCAATGCGTAATGAGGAAATTTTGCCATGCCGAATCTCAACAGAAATAGCACCTTCCCTCTTGAAAGGCAAAAAGTTACTTGACACCCTTTATTCGACTCAGAAAGTTCCCTCACACAGCCGTCCCCATTGGAGAGGAGAACACACTTTATGGAATCAATTCGAGATGAGCCCTTGTTCACATTTAGGCGTTCGAGAGTAACCCGGAAGTTCACCTTTCAACAGCAACGGGGACCTGACTTCCCTCAAGCAACCCGAGCGAGTTTCTGAGGTCCCCGTCGCAACTCGAGAGGTACGCCCAGCTTACCACCGCATCTCGAGAAACACCACAAAATTATCCCCTATATGCGAGAGGAGGAAATTTTGCGTTGCAGCATCTCAAGAGAAATACCACATTCCCTCTTGAAAGGCAAAAAGGTACTTGACACCCTTTATTCGACTCAGAATATTCTCTCACACAGACGTCCCATTGGAGAGGAGAACACACTTTATGGACTCAATTCGAGATGAGCCCCTGTTCACATTTAAGGGCTCGAGAGTAAACCGGAAGCTCCCCTTCCAAAACCAATGGGGACCTGACTTCCCTGAATCAACCCGAGCGAGTTCCTGAGGTACGCATCACAACTCGAGAAGTACCCCCAGTTTCGCGCCGTAACTTGAGATACATCGCAAAATTATCCCCTCAATGAGAGAGGAGGAAATTTTGCGATGCAGAATCGCAAGAGAAATATCACCTTCCCTCTTGAAAGGCAAAAATTTACTTACACCCATTATTCTACTCAGAAAGTTCCCTCACACAGCTGTCCCCATTGGAGAAGAGAACGCAGTTAATGGACTCAATTCGAGATGAGCCCCTGTTCACATCTAAGGGCTCGAGAGTAAACCGGAAGTTCCCCTTCCAACACCAAACGGGATTTGACTTCCCTAAAGCAACCCGAGCGAGTTCCTGAAGTCCCCGTCCCAAATCGAGAAGAACCCCAACTTCCCGCAGCAACTCGAGAAACACCACAAAATTATCCCCTCAATGGGAGAGGTGTAAATTTTGCGATGCAGAATCTCAAGAGAAATACCACATTCCCTCTGGAAAGGAAAAAAGGTACTTGACAACTTTTATTCGAATCAGAATATTCCCTCACACTGACGTCCCCATTGGAGAGGAGAACACACTTTTTGGCTCAATTCGAGATGAGCCCCTGTTCACATTTAGGGGCTCGAGAGGAAACAGGAAGTTCCCCTTCCGACATCAAACGGGACCTGACTTCCCTGACAACTCTAGAGAGTTCCTGAGGTCCCCGTCTCAACTCGAGAAGTACCCACATCTTCCGGCTGCAACTCGAGAAACACCACAAAATTATCCCCTCAATGCGAGAGGAGGAAATTTTGCAATGCAGAAATTCAAGAGAAATTCCACATTCCCTCTTGAAAGGCAAAAAGGTACTTGACACCCTTTATTCGACTCAGAATGTTCCCTCAAACTGACGTCCCCACTCGAGAGGAGAACACACTTTATGGACTCAGTTCGAGATGAACCCCGGTTCACATTTAAGGGCTCGAGAGTAAACCGGAAGTTCCCCTTCCAACACCAAAGTGGAACTGTTCCCTGAAGCAACCCGAGCGAGTTCCTGAGGTCCCCGTAATACTCGTGAAGTACCCCCATCTTCCGGCTTCAACTCGAGAAAAACCACAAAATTATCCCATCAATGCGAGATGAGAAAATGTTGTGACAAAGAATCTCAAGAGAAATACCACATTTCCTCTTGAAAGGCACATAGGTACTTGACACCCTTTATTCGACTCAGAAAGTTCCCTCACATTGCCGTCCCATTTGCAAAGGAGAAAATACTTTATGGACTCAATTCGAGATGAGCTCCTGTTCACATTTAAGGGCTGGAGACTAAAGCGGAATATCCCCTTCCAACACCAAAGGGGACCTGAGTTCCTTGAAGCAAACGGAGCGAGTTACGGAGGTTCCCGTCGCAACTGGAGAAGTACCCTCAGCTTCCCCCCGCAACTTGTGAAACACCACAAAATTATCCCCACAATGCGAGAAGAGGAAATTTTGCCATGCAGAATCTCAAGGGAAATAACACCTTCCTTCCTGAAAGGAAAAAAGGTACTTGACACAATTTATTCGACTCAGAAAGTTCCCTCAAACAGCCGTCCCCATTGGAGAGGAGAACACAACTTATGAACTCAGTTCGAGATGAGCCCCTGTTCACATTTAAGGGCTCGAGAGTAAACGGAAAGTTCCCCTTCCAACACCAAAGGGGACCTGACTTCCCTGAATCAACCCGAGCGAGTTCCTGAGGTCCCCGTCGCTACTCGAGAAGTACCCTCAGCTTCCCGCCACAACTCGAGAAACACCACAAAATTATCCCCTCAATGCGAGAGGAGGAAATTTTGCACTGCAGAATATGAAGAGAAATTCCATATTCCCTATTGAAAGGCAAAAGTGTACTTGACACCGTTTTTTAGACTCAGAAATTTCACTTATATCATTCCGCATTGGAGAGGAGAACACGCTTTATGGACGCATTTCGAGATGAGCCCCTGTTCACATTTAAGGGCTCGAGAGTAAACCGGAACTACCCCGTCCAACACAAAAGAGTACCTGATTTCCCTGAAGCAACTCGAACGAGTTTCTTGGGTCACCGTCGCAACTCGAGAAGTACCCCCAGCTTCCCGCCGCAACTTAGAAACACCACAAAATTATCCCCGCAATGCGAGAAGAGGAAATTTTGCCATGCCGAATCTCAACAGAAATAGCACCTTCCCTCTTGAAAGGCAAAAAGTTATTTGACACCCTTTATTCGACTCAGAAAGTTCCCTCACACAGCTGTCCCCATTGGAGAGGAGAACACACTTTATGGAATCAATTTGAGATGAGCCCTTGTTCACATTTAGGGGTTCGACAGTAACCCGGAAGTTCACCTTTCAACAGCAACGGGGACCTGACTTCCCTCAAGCAACCCGAGCGAGTTTCTGAGGTCCCCGTCGCAACTCGAGAGGTACGCCCAGCTTACCACCGCATCTCGAGAAACACCACAAAATTATCCCCTATATGCGAGAGGAGGAAATTTTGCGTTGCAGCATCTCAAGAGAAATACCACATTCCCTCTTGAAAGGCAAAAAGGTACTTTACACCCTTTATTCGACTCAGAATATTCTCTCACACAGACGTCCCCATTGGAGAGGAGAACACACTTTATGGACTCAATTCGAGATGAGCCCCTGTTCACATTTAAGGGCTCGAGAGTAAACCGGAAGCTCCCCTTCCAAAACCAATGGGGACCTGAGTTCCCTGAATAAACCCGAGTGAGTTCCTGAGGTACGCGTCGCAACTCGAGAAGTACCCCCAGTTTCGCGCTGCAACTTGAGATACACCGCAAAATTATCCCCTCAATGAGAGAGGAGGAAATTTTGCGATGCAGAATCGCAAGAGAAATATCACCTTCCCTCTTGAAAGGCAAAAATTTACTTACACCCATTATTCTACTCAGAAAGTTCCCTCACACAGCTGTCCCAATTGGAGAAGAGAACGCACTTAATGGACTCAATTCGAGATGAGCCCCTGTTCACATCTAAGGGCTCGAGAGTAAACAGGAAGTTTCCCTTCCAACACCAAACAGGATTTGACTTCCCTAAAGCAACACGAGCGAGTTCCTGAGGTCCCCGTCCCAAATCGAGAAGAACCCCAACTTCCCGCAGCAACTCGAGAAACACCACAAAATTATCCCCTCAATGGGAGAGGTGTAAATTTTGCGATGCAGAATCTCAAGAGAAATACCACATTCCCTCTGGAAAGGAAAAAAGGTACTTGACACCCTTTATTCGAATCAGAATATTCCCTCACACTGACGTCCCCATTGGAGAGGAGAACACACTTTATGGACTCAATTCGAGATGAGCCCCTGTTCACATTTAAGGGCTGAAGTGCAAACTGGATGTTCCCCTTCCAACACCAAAGGGGACCTGACTTCCCTGAAGCAACCCGAGCGAGTTCCTGAGGTCCCCGTCGCAACTCTAGAAGTACCCCAAGCTTCCCGCCGCAACTGGAGAAACACCACAAAATTAGCCCCTCAATGCGAGATGAGGAAATGTTGCGACGCAGAATCTCAAGAGAAATACCACATTTCCTCTTGAAAGGCACATAGGTACTTGACACCCTTTATTCGACTCAGAAAGTTCCCTCACACAGCCGTCCCATTTGCAAAGGAGAAAATACTTTATGGACTCAATTCGAGATGAGCCCCTGTTCACATTTAAGGGCTGGAGAGTAAACCGGAATTTCCCCTTCAAGACCAAAGGGGACCTGAGTTCCCTGAAGCAAACGAAGCGAGTTACGGATGTTCCCGTCGCAACTGGAGAAGTAACCTCAGCTTCCCCCCGCAACTCGTGAAACACCACAAAATTATCCCCGCAATGCGACATGAGGAAATTTTGCCATGCCGAATCTCAAAGGAAATACCACCTTCCTTCCTGAAAGGCAAAAAGGTACTTGACACACTTTATTCGACTCAGAAAGTTCCCTCAAACAGCCGTCCCCATTGGAGAGAAGAACACAATTTATGAACTCAGTTGGAGATGAGCCCCTGTTCACATTTAAGGGCTCGAGAGTAAACGGGAAGTTCCCCTTCCAACACCAAAGGGGACCTGACTTCCCTGAAGCAACCCGAGCGAGTTCCTGAGGTCCCCGTCGCTACTTGAGAAGTACCCCCAGCTTCCCGCCACAACTCGAGAAACACCACAAAATTATCCCCTCAATGCGAGAGGAGGAAATTTTGCACTGCAGAATCTGAAAAGAAATTCCACATTCCCTATTGAAAGGCAAAAGTGTACAGGACACCGTTTTTTAGACTCAGAAATTTCACTTATATCAGTCCGCTTTGGAGAAGAGAACACACTTTATGGACGCATTTCGAGATGAGCCCCTGTTCACATTTAAGGGCTTGAGAGTAAACCGGAACTTCCCCGTCCAACACAAAAGGGTACCTGACTTCCCTGAAGCAACTCGAACGAGTTCCTTGGGTCACCGTCGCAACTCGAGAAGTACCCCCAGCTTCCCGCCGCAACTTAGAAACACCATAAAATTATCCCCTCAATGCGTAATGAGGAAATTTTGCCATGCCGAATCTCAACAGAAATAGCACCTTCCCTCTTGAAAGGCAAAAAGTTACTTGACACCCTTTATTCGACTCAGAAAGTTCCCTCACACAGCCGTCCCCATTGGAGAGGAGAACACACTTTATGGAATCAATTCGAGATGAGCCCTTGTTCACATTTAGGGGTTCGAGTGTAACTCGGAGGTTCACCTTCCAACAGCAACGGGGACCTGACTTCCCTGAAGTAACCCGAGAGAGTTCCTGAGGTCCCCGTTGCAACTCGAGAAGTACGCCCAGCTTACTGCCGCATCTCGAGAAACACCACAAAATTATCCCCTATATGCGAGAGGAGGAAATTTTGCGTTGCAACATCTCAAGAGAAATACCACATTCCCTCTTGAAAGGCAAAAAGGTACTTGACACCCTTTATGCGATTCAGAATATTCCCTAACATGCATCCTCATTGGAGAGGAGAACAGATTTTATGGACTCAAATGGAGAAGAGTCAATATTCCCTTTTAATGGCTCGAGAGTATTCCTGAAGTTCCCCTTCCAACAAAAAAGGGGACTTGACTTCCCTGAAGCAACCCGAGCGAATTCCTGAGGTCCCCGCCGAAACTCGAGAAGTACCCCCAGCTCCCCGCCACAACTTGAGATACACCGCAAAATTATCCCCTTAATGAGAGAGGAGGAAATTTTGCAATGCTGAATCTCAAGAGAAATATCACCTTCCCTCTTGAAAGGCAAAAATTTACTTACACCCATTTTTCTACTCAGAAAGTTCCCTCACACAGCTGTCCCCATTGGAGAAGAGAACGCACTTAATGGACTCAATTCGAGATGAGCCCCTGTTCACATCTAAGGGCTCGAGAGTAAACCGGAAGTTCCCCTTCCAACACCAAACGGGATTTGACTTCCCTAAAGAAACCCGAGCGAGTTCCTGAGGTCCCCGTCCCAACTCGAGAAGAACCCCAACTTCCCGCAGCAACTCGAGAAACTCCACAAAATTATCCCCTCAATGGGAGAGGTGTAAATTTTGCGATGCAGAATCTCAAGAGAAATACCACATTCCCTCTGGAAAGGAAAAAAGGTACTTGACAACCTTTATTAGACTCAGAAAGTTCCTTCACTCAGCCGTCCCCATTGGAGAGGAGAACACACTATTTGGCTCAATTCGAGATGAGCCCCTGTTCACATTTAGGGGCTCGAGAGGAAACCGGAAGTTCCCCTTCCGACATCAAACGGGACCTGACTTCCCTGACAACTCTAGAGAGTTCCTGAGGTCCCCGTCCCAACTGGAGAAGTACCCCCAGCTTCCCGCCTCAACTCAAGAAAAACCACAAAATTATCCCCTTAATGCGAGAAGAGGAAATGTTGCGATGCAGAATCGCAAGAGAAATACCACATTCCCTCTTGAAAGGCAAAAAGGTACTTGACACCCTTTATTAGACTCAGAATGTTCCCTCACACTGACGTCCCCATTGGAGAGGAGAACACTTTATGGACTCAGTTCGAGATGAGCCCCGGTTCACATTTAAGGGCTCGAGAGTAAACCGGAAGTTCCCCTTCCAACACCAAAGGGGACCTGACTTCCCTGAATCAACCCGAGCGAGTTCCTGAGGTTCCCGTCCCAACTCGAGAAGTACCCCCACCTTCCGGCTGCAACTCGAGAAACACCACAAAATTATCCCCTCAATGCGAGAGGAGGAAATTTTGCAATGCAGATTCTCAAGAGAAATACCACCTTCCCTCAGAAAGGCAAAAAGGTACTTGACACCCTTTATGCGACTCAGAAAGTTCCCTCACACAGCCGTCCCCATTGAGAGGAGAACACACATTATGGACTATATTTGGGATTAGACCCTGTTCACATTTAAGGGCTCGAGAGTAAACCGGACGTTCCCCTTCCAACACCAAAGGGGACCTAACTTCCCTGAAGCAAGCCGAGCTTGTTCCTGAGGTCCCCGTCGCAACTCGAGAAGTATGTGCAGCTTCCCGCCCCAACGCGAGAAACACCACAAAATTATCCTCTCAATGCGAGAGGAGGAAATTTTGCTATGCAGAACCTCAAGAGAAACACCACCTTCCCTCAGAAAGGCAAAATGATACCTGACACCCTTTATGCGACTCAGAAAGTTCCCTCAGACAGCCGTCCCCATTGGAGAGGAGAACACACTTTATGGACTCAATTCGAGATTAGACCCTGTTCACATTTAAGGGCTCGAGAGTTAACCGGAAGTTCCCCTTCCAACACCAAAGGTGACCTGACTTCCCTGAAGCAACCCGAGCGAGTTTCTGAGGTCCCCGTTTCTACTCGAGAACTACCCCCAGCTTCCCGGCACAACTTGAGATACACCACAAAATTATCCCCTCAATGCGAGATGAGGACATTTGGCACTGCAAAATCTGAAGAGAAATTTCACATTCCCTATTGAAAGGCAAAAGTGTATTGACACCGTTTTTTAGACTCAGAAATTTCACTAATATCAGTCCGCATTGGAGAGGAGAACACACTTTATGGACTCAATTCGAGATGAGTTACTGTTCACATTTAAGGGCTCGAGAGTAAACCGGAATTTCCCCGTCCAACAACAAAGGGGACCTGACTTCCCAGGGGCAACTCGAACGAGTTCCTTGGGTCACCGTCGCAACTCAAGAAGTACCCCCAGCTTCCCGCTGCAACTCGAGAAACACCATAAAATTATCCCCTCAATGCGAGTTGAGGAAATTTTGCGATGCCTAATCTCAACAGAAATACCACCTTCCCTCTTGAAAAGCAAAAATGTACTTGACACCCTTTATTCGACTCAGAAAGTTCCCTCACCTAGTGGTCCCCATTGGAGAGGGGAACACACTTTATGGATTCAATTCGAGATGAGCCCCTGTTCACATTTAAGTGCTCCAGAGTAAACTGGAAGTTCACCGTCCAACACCAAAGGGGACCTAACTTCCCTGAAGCAACTCGAACGAGTTCCTGGGGTTCCCGTCGAAACTCGCGAAGTACCCCCAGCTTCCCGCTACAACTCGAGAAACACCACAAAATTATCTCCTCAATGCAATATGAGGAAATTTTGCGATGCCGAATCTCAAGAGAAATACCACCTTCCCTCTTGAAAGGCAAAAAGGTATTTGACACACTTTATTCGACTCAGAAAGTTCCTTCACATAGCCATCCCCTTTGGAGAGGAGAACACACTTTATGGACTCGATTCGAGATGAGCCCCTGTTCGCATTTAAGGGCTCGAGAGGAAACCGGAAGTTCCCCTTCCAACATCAAATGGTACCTGACTTCCCTGACAACCCGAGAGAGTTCCTGAGGTCCCCGTCCCAACTGGAGATGTACCCCCTGCTTCCGCCCCAATCAAGAAATACCACAAAATTATCCCCTTAATGCGAGAGGAGGAAATGTTGCGATGCAGAATCTCAAGAGAAAACCACATTCCCTCTTGAAAGGCAAAAAGATACTTGACACCCTTTATTAGACTCAGTATATTCCCTCACACTGACGTCCCCATTGGAGAGGAGAACACACTTTATGGACTCAGTTCGAGATGAGGCCCGGTTCACATTTAAGGGCTCGAGAGTAAACCGGAAGTTCCCCTTCCAAACACCAAAGGGGACCTGACTTCCCTGAAGCAACCCGAGCGATTTCCTGAGGTCCCCGTCGCAACTCGAGAAGTACCCCCAGCTTCCTGCCGCAACTCGAGAAACAGCACAAAATTATCCCTTCATTGCGTGATGAGGAAATTTTGCGATGCAGTCTCTCAAGAGAACTACTACATTCCCTCTTGAAAGGCAAAAAGTTACTTGACACCCTTTATTCAACTCAGAAAGTTTCCTCACACAACCGTCCCCATTGGAGAGGAGAACACACTTTATGGACTCAGTTCGAGATGAGCCCCTGTTCACCTTTAAGGGCTCGAGAGAAAACCGGAAGTTCCCCTTACAACACCAAAGGGGACCTGACTTCCCTGAATCAACCCCTACGAGTTACTTAGGTCCCCGTCGTAACTCGAGAAATAACCCCAGCTTCCCGCAGCAACTCGAGAAACAACACAAAATTATCTCCTCAATTCGTGATGAGGAAATTTTACGCTGCAGAATCTCAAGAGAAATTCCACATTCCCGCTTGAAAGGCAAAAGGGTACTTTATACAATTTATGCCACTCAGAAAGTTCCCTAACATCCATCACCTTTGGAGAGGAGAACACACTTTATGGACTCAACTCGAGAAGAGGCCCTATTCCCATTAAAGGGCTCGAGAGTAATTCGGAAGTTCCCCTTTCAGCACAAAAGAGAACCTGACTTCCCTGAAGCAACCCGAGCGAATTCCTGAGGTCCCAATCGCACCTTGAGGAATACCCCCAGCTTCCCGCTGCAATTCGAGAAACACCACAAAATTATCCCCTCAATGCGAGATGAGGAAATTTTGCGCTGCAGAATTTCAAGAGAAATCCCACATTCCCCCCTGAAAGGGAAAAGGGTTTTGACACACTTTATTCAGTTCAGTTCAGTTCAGTCGCTCAGTCGTGTCGAACTCCTGGCGACCCCATGAATCACTGTACGCCAGGCCTCCCTGTCCATCACCCACTCCCGGAGTTCACTCAAACTCATGGCCACAGAGTCAGTGACGTTATCCAGCCATCTCATTCTCTGTCGTCCCCTTCCCCTCCAGCCCCCAACCTTTCCTAGAATCAGAATCTTTTCCAGAGAGTCAAATCATTGCATGAGTTGGCCGAAGTATTGCAGTTTCAGCTTTAGCATCAGTCCTTCCAATGAACACCCACGATTGATCTCCCTTAGAATGGACTGGTTGGATCTTCTTGCAGTCCAAGGGACTCTCAAAAGTCTTCTCCAATACCATAGTTCAAAAGCATCAATTATTCGGCAATCAGCTTTCTTCACAGTCCAACTCTCACATCCATACATGACCACGGAAAAAACCATAGCTTTGACTAGATGGACCTTTTTTGGCAAAGTGATATCTCTGCTTTTTAATATACTATCAAGGTTGTTCATATCTTTCCTTCCAAGGAGTAAGCGCCTTTTAATTTCATGGCTGCAATCAGCATCTCCAGTGATTTTGGAGTCCAAAAAAATAAAGTGTGACACTGTTTCCACTGTTTTTCCATCTATTTCCCGTGAAGTGTTGGGACCAGATTCCATGACCTTTCTTTTCTGAATGTTGAGCTTCAAGCCAACCTTTTCACTTTCCTCTTTCACTTTCATCAAGAGGCTTTTGAGTTCCTCTTCACTTTCTGCCCTAAAGGTGGTGTCATCTGCATATCTGAGGTTATTGATATTTCTCCCAGCAATCTTGATTCCAGTTGTTCTTCTTCCAGCCCAGCATTTCTCATGATGCACTCTGCGTATAAGTTAAATAAGCAAGGTGACAATATACAACCTTGACGTACTCCTTTTCCTATTTGGAACCAGTCTGTTGTTCCATGCACAGTTCTGACTGTTGCTTCCTGACCTGCATACAGGTTCCTAAAGAGGCAGGTCAGGTAGTCTGGGATTCCCATCTCTTTCAGAATCTTCCACAGTTTATTGTGATCCACACAGTCAAAGGCTTTGGCATAGTCAATGAAGCAGAAATAGATGTTTTTCTTGAACTCTCTCTCTTTCTCCATGATCCAGCGGATGTTGCCAATTTGATCTCTGGTGCCTCTGCCTTTTCTAAAACCTGCTTGAACATCTGGGAGTTCACGGATCACATATTGCAGAAGCCTGGCTTGGAGAATTTTGAGCATGACTGTACTAGCGTGTGAGATGAGTGCAATTGTGCGGTAGTTTGAGCATTCTTTGGCATTGCCTTTCTTTGGGATTGGAATGAAGACTGATCTTTTCCAGTCCTGTGGCCACTGCTGAGTTTTCCAAATTTGTTGGCATATTGAGTGCAGCACTTTCACAGCATCATCTTTCAAGATTTGAAATAGCTCAACTGGAATTCCATCACTTCCACTAGCTTTGTTCGTAGTGTTGCTTTCTAAGGCACACTTGAATTCACATTCCAAGATGTCTGGCTCTAGGTCAGTGATCACATTTTCGTGACTATCCTGGTCGTGAAGATCTTTTTTGTACAGTTCTTCTGTGTATTTTTGCCACCTCTTCTTAATACCCTCTGCTTCTGTTAGGTCCATACCATTTCTGTCCTTTATCGAGCCCATCTTTGCATGAAATGTTCCCTTGGAAACTCTAATGTTCTTGAAGAGATCTCTTGTTTTTCCTATTCTGTTGTTTTCCTCTATTTCTTTGCATTGATCACTGAGGAAGGCTTTCTTATCTCTCCTTGCTAGTCTTTGGAATTCTGCATTCTAATGCTTATATCTTTCCCTTTCTCCTTTGCTTTTCTCTTCTCTTCTTTTCACAGCTATTTGTAAGGCCACCTCAGACAGCCATTTTGCTTTTTTTGCATTTCTTTTCCATGGGGATGCTCTTGGTCCCTGTCTCCTGGACAATGTCACGAACCTCCATCCAGAGTTCATCAGGCACTCTATCAGATCTAGTCCCTTAAATCTATTTCTCACTTCCACTGTATAATCATAAGGGATTTGATTGAGGTCATATCTGGATGGTCTAGGGGTTTTCCCTACTTTCTTCAATTTAAGTCTGAATTTGGCTATAAGGAGTTCATGATCTGAGCCACAGTCAGCTCCTGGTCTTGTTTTTGCTAACTGTATACAGCTTCTCTATCTTTGGCTTCAAAGAATATAATCAATCTGATTTCGGTGTTGACCATCTGGTGATGTCCACGTGTAGAGTCTTCTCTTGTGTTGTTGGAAGAGGGAGTTTGCTATGACCAGTGCGTTCTCTTGACAAAACTCTATTAGACTTGGCCCTGCTTCATTCCATGCTCCAAGCCCAAATTTTCCTGTTACTCCAGGTGTTTCTTGACTTCCTACTTTTGCATTCCAGTCCCCTATAATGAAAAGGACATCTTTTTTGGATGTTAGTTCTATAAGGTCTTGTAGATCTTCATAGAACAGTTCAACTTCGGCTTCTTCAGCATTTGTGGTAGGGGCATAGGCCTGAATTACTGTAATGTTAAATTGTTTGCCTTGGAAACGAACAGAAATCATTCTGTCGTTTTTAAGATTGCATCCAAGTACTGCATTTCGGAGTCTCTTGTTGACCATGATGGCTACTTCATTTCTTCTAAGGGACTTCTGCCCACAGTAGTATATATATAATGGTCATCTGAGTTAAATTCACACATTCCAGTCCATTTTAATTCACTGATTCCTAGAATGTCTATGTTCACTCTTGCCATCTCCTGTTTGACCACTTCCAATTTGCCTTGATTCATGGACCTTACATTCCAGGTTCCTGTGCAATATTGCTCTTACAGCACCAGACCTTGCTTCTATCACCGGTCACATCCACAACTGGGTACTGGTTTTGCTTTTGCTCCATCCCTTCATTCCTTCTAGAGTTATTTCTCCACTGATCTCCAGTAGCATACTGGGCACCTACAGACCTGGGGAATTCCTCATTCACTATCCTGTCATTTTGCCCTTTGATACTGTTCATGGGGTTCTCAATGCAAATATACTGAAGTGGTTTGCCATTCCCTTCTCCAGTGGACCACATTCGGCTGTGGTCAATATGATCAGATCGAGTAGATTCCTGTGATTATGATTTCAGTGTGTCTGCCATCTGATGCCCCCTCACAATACCTACCATCTGATTTGAGTTTCTCTTACCTTGGGTGTGGGATATCTCTTCACAGCTGCTCCAAGGAAGCGCAGCTGCTGCACCTTAACTTGGATGAGGGGTATGTCCTCAAGGCCGCCCCTCCTGACCTTGAAGGTGAGTACCTCCTCTCGACCTTCCCCCGCACAGCCACCGCCTATTGGAGGTGGGGTACCTCCTGTCGGCCACCTGCCCTGGCCTCAGGCGTGGGGTAGCTCCTCACCGCCATGCATCTTTTCATGGTCAGTTTTGCCAGGGCCGGCTTCTCTCAAGTCTGCGCAGGCGGGGCCTGCGTATCCCGCGTTTGGGTGGGCGGGGCCGGGGTCTCTGGCGTCTGCGCAGGCGGGGCAAGGGTCTCTCGCATCTGCCCAGGCGCGGCCGGCTTCTCTTGCGTCTGTGCGTGCGGCGCCAGCGACAATAGCGTCTGAGCGGGCGGGGCCGAGGTCTCTCGCGTCTGTGCGGGCGGGGCCAGGGTTTCTCGAGTCTGCGCGGGCGGGGCCGTAGTCTCTCACATCTGGGCGGGCGGGCCAGGGTCTCTCAAGTCTGCGCGGGCGGGGAAGGCCTCTCTCCCGTCTGCGCCGGCAAGGCCCATGTCTCTGGCGTCTCAGCCGCCTGGGCCGGCATCTCTCCTGTCTGCGCGGGTGGGGATGGTATTTCTCCCGTTTGCACAGCCCGGTGAGACTCAGAAAATTCCCTCAAACAGTCGTCCCCATGGAGAGTAGAACACACTTTATGGACTTAACTCGAGAAGAGGCCCTATTCCCATTTAAAGGCTCAACAGTAATCCCAAAATTCCCCTTCCAACACAAAAGGGTACCTGACTTCCCTGAAGCAGCCAGAGTGAATTCCTGAGGTCCTCTTCGCTACCTGAGAAGTTCAACCAGCTTCCCACTGCAACTCTAGAAACACCACAAAATTATCCCCTCAATGCGAGATCAGGAATATATTCCACTGCACAATTCAAGAGAAATCCCACGTTCAGCTGGAAAGGCAAAACTGTATTTGACACCCTTTATGGGACTCAGAAAATTCCCTCACACAGCCGTCCCCATTGGAGAGGAGAACACAATTTATGGACTCAACTTGGGAAGAGGCCCTATTCCCATTTAACGGCTCGAGAGTAATCCCGAAATTCCCGTTCCAGCAGAAAAGGGTAACTAACTTCCCTGAAGCAACAGAAGCAAGTTCCTGAGGTCCCTGTCGCAACTCGAGAAGTACCCCCAGGTTCCCGCCTCAACAGGGGAAACATCAAAAAGTTATCCACTCAATGCGAGATGAGGAAATTTTGCACTGCACAATTAAATAGAAATCCCACATTCCCTCTTGAAAGGCAAAAGGGCACTAGACATATTTTATGCGATTCAGAGCGTTTCCTAACACCCGTCCAAATTGGAGCGGAGAACACACTTTATGGACTCAAATCTAGAAGAGGCCCTATTCCCGTTTAAGGGCTCGAGAGTATTCCAGAAGTTCCACTTCCAAAAAAAGGGGACCTGACTTCCCTGAAGCAACCCGAACGAGTTCCTGAGGTCCATGTTGCAACTCGAGAAGTACCCCGAGATCCAAGCCGAAACTCGAGACACAACAAAATTATTCCCTCAATGCGAGATGAGGAAATTTAGCGCTCCAAAATCTCAAGAGAAGTCCCACATACACGCTTGAAAGGCAAACGGTTACTTGACACACTTTATGTGACTCAGAAAGTTCGCTTACACAGCCGTACCCATTGGAGAGGAAAAAACACTTTTTGGACTCAACTCCAGATGAATCCCTATTCCCAATTAACGGCTGGAGAGTAAACCGGAAGTGCCCTTTCCAACACGAAAGGGGACCTGCCTTACCTGAAGAAACCCGAGCGAGTTCCTGAGGTCCCCATGGCAACTCGAGAAGTACCCCCAGCTTCCTTCCGCAACTAGAGAAACACCACAAAATTATCCCCTCAATGCGAGATGCGGAAATTTTGCCCTGCAGAATCTCAAGAGAAATACCACATTCCCTCTTGAAAGGCAAAAGGTACTTGACACCCTTTATGCGACTCAGAAATTTCACTAACATCAGTCCCCATAGGAGAGGAGAACACACTTTGTGGACTCAATTCGAGATGAGGCCCTATTCCCATTTAACGGCTCCAGACTAAACCGGAAGTTCCCCTTCCAACACATAAGGGGACCTGACTTTCCAGAAGCAACTCGAGCAAATTCCTGAGGTTCCCGGCACAACACGAAAAGTAACCCTAAATATTCACCGCCACTCGACATACACCACAAAATTATCTCCTCAATGTGAGATGAGGATATTTTGCCCTGCAGAATCTCAAGAGAAATACCACATTCCCTCTTGAAAGGCAAAAGGGTACTTGACACCCTTTATGCGACTCAGAAATTTCACTAACATCAGTCCCCATTGGAGAGGTGAACGAACTTTATGTACCCAATTCGAAATGAGGCACTATTGCCAATTAACTGCTCGAGAGTAAACCGGAAGTTCCCCTTCCAGCAAAAAGGGGACCTGCCTTACCTGAAGAAACCCGACTGATTTCCTGAGGTACCCATCGCAACACGAGAAGTAACCCAGCTTCCCGCCGCAACTCGAGAAACACCACAAAATTATCCCCTCAAAGCGAGAAGAGGAAATTTTGCGTACATAATCTCAAGAGAAAAACCACATTCCCTCTTGAATGGCAAAACGGTAATTGAAACCCTTTATGCGACTCAGAAATTTCCCCCATACAGCCGTCCCCATAGGACAGGAGAAAACACTTTATGGATTCAATTCAAAATGAGGCCCTATTCCCAATTAACAGCTCGAGAGTAAACCGGAAGTTCCCCTTCCAACAATAAAAGGGGACCTGACTTCCCTGAAGCAACCCGAGCGAATTCCTGAGGTCCCCGTCGCAACTCGAGAAATACCACAAGCTTCCAGCCGCAACTCGAGAAACACCACAAAATTATCCCCTCAATGCGAGAAGAGGAAATTTTGCGCTGCAGAATCTCAAGAGAAATACCACATTCCCTCTTGAAAGGCAAAAGGACCCTTTCCCTTTATGCGACCCAGAATGTTCCCTAACATCCATCCTCAGTGAAGAGGAGAACACTCTTCATGCACTCAAATTGAGAAGAGGCAATATTCCCATTTAAAGCCTCAAGAGTAATCAAGAAGTTCCCCTTCCAACACAAAAGGGGACTTGACTTCCCTGGAGCAACCCGAGAGAGTTCCTGAGGTTTCCGTTTCAACTCAAGAAGTATCCCCTACTTCACACCACAACACGAGAAACAACACAAAATTATCCCCTCAATGCGACATGAGGTAGTTTTGCGCTGCAGAATCTCAAGAGAAATCCCACATTCCCGCTTGAAAGGCAAAAGGGAACTTGGCATACTTTATGCCCCTCAGAAAGTTCCCTAAAATCCGTCCCCATTGCAGAGGCGTACACAAATTATGGACTCAACTCCAGAAGAACCCTTATTCCCCTAAAGGGCTCAAGAGTAATCCGGAAGCTCCCCATCCAGCACAAAAGGGGACCTGACTTCCCTGAAGTAACTCCAGTGAGTTCCTGAGGTCCCCGTTGAAACTCGAGAAGTACCCCCAGCTTCCCGCCGAAATTCGGGAAACACCACAAAATTATCCCCTCAATGCAAGATGAGGAAATTTTGCGCTGCAGAATCTGAAGAGAAATCCCACATTCCCGCTTGAAAGAGAAAACGGTACTTGACTCCCTTTATGCGATTCAGAATATTCCCTAACATCCATCCTCAGTGGAGAGGAGAACATATTTTATGGACTCAAATGGAGAAGAGGCAATATTCCCTTTTCATGGATCGAGAGTATTCCGGAAGTTCCCCTTCCAACACAAAAGGGGACTTGACTTCCCTGAAGCAACCCGAGCGAGTTCCTGAGGTCCCTGCCGCAACTCGAGAAGTACGCGCAGCTTCCCGCCGCAATTCGAGAAACACCACAAAATTATCCCCTCAATGCGAGATGAGGTTATTTTGCGCTCCAGAATCTCAAGAGAAAGCCCACATTACCGCTTGAAAGGCAAAAGCGTACTTGACACACTTTATGCCAGTCAGAAAGTTCAATAATATCCGTCCCCATTGGAGAGGATAACACACTTTATGGACTCAACTACTGAAGAGGCCCTATACCCATTAAAGGGCTCAAGAGTAATCCGGAAGTTCCCCTTCCAGCAAAAATGGGACCTGATTCCCTGAAGTAACTCGAGTAAGTTTCTGAGGTCCCCATCGCAACTCGAGAAAGAACACAAAATTATCCCCACAATGTGAGATGAGGAAATTTTGTGCTGCAGAATCTCAAGAGAAATCCCACATTTCCGCTTGAAAGGCAAAAGGGTACTTGACTCCCTTTAGGCGACTCAGAATGGTCGCTAACATCCGTCCTCAGTGGAGAGGGGAACACACTTTATGGACTGAAATGGAGAAGAGCTAATATTCCCATAAGGGCTCGAGAGTAATCCGGAAGTTCCCCAAAGGGGACTTGACTTCACTGAAGCAAGTGAGTGAGTTCCTGAGGTCCCCGTCGCAACTTGAGAAGTAACCACTGCTTCGGTCGGCAACTTGACCAACACCACAAAATTATCCCCTCAATTCGAGATGAGGTCATTTTTCGCTGCAGAATCTGAAGAGAAAACCAACATTCCCGCTTGAAAGGCAAATGGGTACTTGACACTCTTTATGCGACTCAGAAAGTTCCCTCACACAGCTGTCCCCATTGGAGAGGAGAACACACTTTATGGACTCAATTCGAGTTGAGGCCCTATTCCCATTTAAGGGCTCGAGAGTAAACCGGAAATTCCGTTCCAAAACTAAAGGGGAAGTTCCTTCCCTGAAGAAACCAGAGCGAGTTCCTGAGGTCCCCGTCGAAACTTGAGAAGTACCCACGCTTCACTTCGCAACTGAGAAACACCAAAAATTATCCCCTCAATGTGAGATGAGGAAAATATACGCTGCAGAATCTCAAGAGAAATACCACATTCATTCTTGAAAGGCAAAAGAGTACTTGACTCCCTTTATGTGACTCAGAAATTTCACTAATGTCAGTTTCCATTGGAGAGGAGAACACACCTTATGGACTCAATTTGAGATGAGGTCCTATCCCCAAATAACGGCTCGAAAGTAAACCGGAAGTTCCCCTTAAAACACAAAAGGGGACATGCCCTACCTGAAGCAACCTGAGCGAGTTTCTGAGGTCCCCGTCGCAGTTCGAGAAGTATCCCCTGCTTCCCGCCAAAACTCGAGAAACATCACAAAATTATACCCTCAACGCGAGACTAGGTAATTTTGCGCTACAGAATTTTAAGACAATTCCCGCATTCCCGCTTGAAAGGCAAACGGTACTTGACACACTTTATGCCACTCAGAAAGTTCCCTAACATCTGTCCCCATTGGAGAGGAGAACACACTTTATGGACTCAAATCGAGAATAGGCCCTATTCCTGTTAAAGGGCTTGAGAGTATTCCGGAAGTGCCCCTTCAAGCACAAAAGTTGAACTGAACCCCTGAAGGAACTCGAGTGAGTTCCTGAGGTCCCCGTCTCAACTCGAGAAGTACCCCCAGCTTCCCGCCGCAATTCGAGAAACAACACAAAATTATCCCCTCAATGCAAGATGAGGAAATTATGCACTGCAGAATCTCAAGAGAAATCCCACTTTCCTGCTTTAAAGGCAAAAGGGTACTTGACTCTCTTAAGGCAACTAAGAATGGCCCCAAAAACCATTCATTTGAGAGGAGAACACACTTTATGGACTCAAATGAAGAAGAGGCAATATTCCTATTTAACGGCTCGAGAGAAATCCGGAAGTTCCCCTTTCAACACAAAAGGGGACTTGACTTGCCTGAAGAAACCAGAGCGAGTTCCTGAGGTCCCCGTCACAACTCGAAATGTACCCCCTGCTTTCCACCGCAACTCAAGTAACACCACAAAATTATCCCCTCAATGAGAGATGAGGTAATTTTGCACTGCAGAATCTCAAGACAAATCGCCCATTCCCACTTGAAAGGCAAAAGGGTACTTGACTCCCTTTAGGCGACTCAGAATAATCCCTAACATCCATCCTCAGTGGAGAGGATAACACACTTTATGGACTCAATCGAGAAGAGGCAATATTCCCATTTAACAGCTCCTGAGTAATCCAGAAATTCCCCTTACAACACAAAAGGGGACTTGATTTCCCTGGAGCAACCCGAGCGAGTTCCTGAGTTCCCCGTCGCAACTCCACACGTACACCCTGTTTCCTGCCTCAACTCAAGAAACACCACAAAATTTTGCTTTCAATGTGAAATGAGGTAATTTTGCGCTGCAGAATCTCAAGAGATATCCCACATTCCCGCTTGAAAGGCAAAAGGGTACTTGACTCCCTTTATGCGCCTCAGAAATTTCACTAACATTAGTCCCCATTGGAGAGGAGAACACACTTTTTGGACTCAATTCGAGATGAGCCCCTATCACATTTAAAGGCTCAAGAGTATACCGGAAGTTCCCCTTCCAACACAAAAGGGGACCTGACTTCCCTGAAGCAACCTGAGCGTGTTCCTGAGGTCCCCGTTGCAACTACAGTAGTACACCCTGGTTCCAGCCACAACACCTGAAACACCAAAAAATTATCCCCTCAATGCGAGATGAGGAAAATTTGCGCTGCAGAATCTCAAGTGAAATCCCACATTCCAACTTGAAAGGCAAAAGTGTACTTGGCTCCCTTGAGGCGACTCCGAATGGTCCCTAATATCCCTCCTCAGTGGAGAGGAGAACACACTTTATGGACTCAAATCGAGAAGAGGCAATATTCCCATTTAACATCTCCTGAGTAATCCGGAAGTTCCCCTTCCAACACAAAAGGGGACTTTACTTCCTTGAAGCAACCCGAGCTAGTCCTGAGTTCCCCGTCAAAACTCGAGAAATAAACCCTGCTTCCCCCAGCAACTCGAGAAACACCACAGAATTATGCTCTCAATGCGAGATGAGGGAAACTTTTGCTGCAGAATCTCAAGAGAAATCCCACATTCCCGCTTGAAAGGCACAAGGGTACTTGATTCCCTTTAGGCGACTCAGAATGGCCCCTAAAACCGTCCTCATTGGAGAGGAGAACACAATTTATGGACTCAAGTCGAGAAGAGGAAATATTCCTATTTAACGGCTGGAGAGTAATCCGGAAGTTACCCCATCAACAAAAAAGGGGACTTGACTTCCCTGAAGCAACCCCAGTGAGTTCCTGAGGTCCCCGCCTCAAGTGGAGAAGTACCCCCAGCTTCCCGCCACAATTTGAGAAACACCACAAAATTATCCCCTGAATGGTGGATGAGATAACTTTCGCTGCAGAATCTCAAGAGAAATCCCACATTCCCGCTTGTAAGGCAAAAGGTTACTTGACACAATTTATGACACTCAGAAAGTTCCCTAACACTCGTCCCCATTGGAGCGGAGAACTCACTTTATGGATTCAACAGGAGAAGAGGCCCTATTCCAATTAAAGGTCTAGAGAGTAATCCGGAAGTTCCCCTTCCAGCACAAAAGGGGACCTGACTTCCCTGAAGTAACTCGAGTGAGTTCCTGAGGTCCACGTCGCAACTCGACAGTTACCCCCAGCTTCCTGCCCCAATTCGAGAAACACTACAGAAATATCCCCTCAATGCGAGATGAGGAAATTTTGTGGCTGCAGAATCTCAAGAGAAATCCCACATTCCCGCTTGAAAAGAAAAAGTGTACTTACTCCATTTAAGCGACTCAGAATGTTCCCTAACATCCGTCCTCAAGGAAGGAGAACACACTTTATACACTGAAATCGAGACGAGGCTATATTGCCATTTAACGTCTCGAGAGTAATACGGAAGTTCCCTTCCAGTACAAAAGGGGACTTGACTTCCCTGAAGCAAAACGAGCAGGTTCTTGAGGTCCCCGTCGCAACTAGCGAATTAACCCCTGCTTCGCTGAAACTCGAGAATCATCACAATATTGTCCCCTCAATGCGAGATGAGGAAATTTTGAGCTGCAGAATCTCAAGAGAAATCCCACATTCCTGCCTGAAAGGCAAAAGGGTACTTGACACACTTTATGCCACCCAGAATGTTCCCTAACATCCGTCCTCAGCGGAGAGGGGAACACACTTTATGGACTCAAATCGAGAAGAGGCAATATTCCCATTTAAAGGCTCCAGAAAAATACGGAAGTTCCCCTTAGCACAAAAGGGGACTTGACTTCCCTGAAGCAAATCGAGCGAGATCCTGAGGTCCCCGTCGCAACTCCAGAAGTAAACCCTCTTTCCCGCCGAAACTCGAGAATCATCACAAAATTGTCCCCTCAATGCGAGATGAGGAAATTTTGCGCTGCAGAATCTCAAGAGAAATCCCAAATTCCCTCTTGAAAGGCAAAAGGGTACTTGACACACTTTATGCCACTCAGAACGTTCCCTAACATCTGGCCCGATTGGAGAAGAGAACACACTTTATGGAATCAACTCGTGAAGACGCCCTATTCCCTTTAAAGGGCTTAAAAGTAATATGGACTTTCCATTTCCAGCACAAAAGGGAACCTGACTTCCCTAAAGGAACTCGAGTGAGTTCCTGAAGTCTCCGTCGCCCCTCGCCAAGTACCCACAACTTCCCGCCGCAATTCGAGAAACACCACAGTATTATCCCCTCAATGCGAGATGAGTAAATTTTGCGCTGCAAAATCTCAAGAGAAATCCCACATTCCCTCTTGAAAGGCAAAAGGGTACTTGACTCCCTTTATGCGACTCAGAATGTTCCCTAACATCCATCCTCAGTGGGTTGAGAACACAATATATGGACTCAAATCTAGAAGAGGCAATATTCCCATTTAATGGCTCGAGAATAATATGGAAGATCCCCTTCCAACACAAAAGGGGACTTGACTTCCCTGAAGCAAATCGAGCGGGTTCCTGAGGTTCCCGTCACAGCTCGAGAAGTAACCCCTGCTTCCCACCGAACCTCGAGAATCATCACAAAATTGTCCCCTCAATGAGAGATGAGGAAATTTTGCGCTGCAGAGTCTCAAGAGAAATCTCACATTCCCGCTTGAAAGGCAAAAGGGTACGTGACAAACTTTTTGCCACTCAGAACGTTCCCTAACATCCGGCCCGATTGGAGAGGAGAACACACTTTATGGAATCAACTCGTGAAGAGGCCCTATTCCCTTTAAAGAGCTCAAAAGTAATACTGACTTTCCTTTTCCATCACAAAAGGGAACCTGACTTCCCTAAAGTAACTCGAGTTAGTTCCTGAGGTCTCCGTTGCCCCTCGAGAAGTAACCCCAACTTCCCACCGCAATTCGGGAAATACCACAAAATTATGCCCACAATGCGAGTTGAGGAAATTTTGTGCTGCAGGATCTCAAGAGAAATCCCACATTCCCGCTTGAAAGGCAAAGGGGTACTTGACTCCCTTTATGCGACTCAGAATGTTCCCTAACATCCGTCCTCTTTGGAGATGGGAACACACTATATTGACTCAAATTGAGAAGAGGCAATATTCCCATTTAACGGCTGGAGAGTAACCGGAAGTTACCCTTCCAACAAAAATGGGGACTTGACTTCCCTGAAGCAACCCCAGCGAGTTCCTGAGGTTCCCCTCGCAAATCAAAAAGTACCTGCTGCTTCCCGCCACAACAAGAGAAACACCACAAAATTATCCCCTCTATGCGAGATGAGGAAATTTTGCGCTGCAGAATCTCAAGAGAAATCCCACATTCCCGCTTGAAAGGCAAAGGGGTACTTGACTCCCTTTATGCGACTCAGAATGTTCCCTAACATCCGTCCTCAGTGGGTCGAGAACACACTTTATGGACTCAAATCGAGAAGAGGCAATATTCGCATTTATCAGCTCGAAAGTAAACCGGAAGTTACCCTTCCAACACAAAAGGGGACTTGATTTCCCTGAAGCAAGCCGACCGAGTTCCTGAGGTCCCCGTCGCAACTCGAGAAGGACCCCCTGCTTCTCACCGCAACTCGAGATACACCACAAAATTATCCCCTCAATGCGAGATGAGGAAATTTTGCGCTGCAGAATCTCAAGAGAAATCCCACATTCCCGCTTGAAAGGCAAAACGGTACTTGACACACTTTATGACACTCAGAAAGTTCCCTAACATCCGTCTTCATTGGAGAGGAGAACACACTTTATGGATTCAAGCCCGAAGACGCCCTATTCCAATTAAAGGGCTAGTGAGTAATCTGGAAGTTCCCCTTCCAGCCAAAAAGGGGACCTGACTTCCCTGAAGTAACTCGAGTGAGTTTCTGAGGTCCGCGTCACAACTTGACAATTACCCCAGCTTCTCGCCGCAATTCTAGAAATAACACAAAATTATCCCCTAAATGCGAGATGAGGAAATTTTGGGCTGCAGAATCTCAAGAGAAATCGCACATTCCAAGTGAAAAAGTAAAAGGGTACTTGACTCATATAGGCGACTCAGAATGTTCCCTAACATCCGTCCTCAAGGAAAGGAGAACACATTTTATGCACTGAAATCGAAAGGAGGCTACATTCCCATTTAATAGCTCCAGAGTAATCCGAAGTTCCCCTTCCAACACAAAAGGGGACTTGACTTCCCTGAAGAAACCCTAGCAAGTGCCTGAGGTCCCCCTCACAACTCGAGAAATACCCTCTGCTTCCAGCCGAAACTCTAGAAACACCACAAAATTATCCCCTCAATGGTTGATGAGGTAACTTTCACTGTAGAATCTCAAGAGAAATCCCACATTCCCTCTTGTAAGGCAAAAGGTTACTTGACACACTTTATGCCACTCAGAAAGTTCCCTAACACTCGTCCCCATTGGAGCGGAGAACTCACTTTATGGATTCAACAGGAGAAGAGGCCCTATTCCAATTAAAGGTCTAGAGAGTAATCCGGAAGTTCCCCTTCCAGCACAAAAGGGGACCTGACTTCCCTGAAGTAACTCGAGTGAGTTCCTTAGGTCCACGTCTCAACTCGACAATTACCCCAAGCTTCCCGCCCCAATTCGAGAAACACTACAGAAATATCCCATCAATGCGAGATGAGGAAATTTTCTGCTGCAGAATCTCAAGAGAAATCCCACATTCCCCTTGAAAAGTCAAAGGGTACTTACTCCCTTTAGGCAACTCAGAATGTTCCCTAACAACCATCTTCAAGGAGAGGAGAACACACTTTAAGCACTGAAATCGAGAGGAGGCTATATTGTCGTTTAACGTCTCCAGAGTAATACGGAAGTTCCCTTCCAGTACAAAAGGGTACTTGACTTCCCTGAAGCAAAACGAGCGAGTTCCTGAGGTCCCCGTCACAACTAGAGAATTAACCCCTGCTTCACTGAAACTCGAGAATCATCACAAAATTGTCCCCTCAATGCGAGATGAGGAAATTTTGTGCTGCAGAATCTCAAGAGAAATCCCACATTCCCGCTTGAAAGGCAAAAGGTTACTTGACACACTTTATACCACTCAGAAAGTTCCCTAACACTCGTCCCCATTGGAGCGGAGAACTCACTTTATGGATTCAAAAGGAGAAGAGGCCCTATTCCAATTAAAGTTCTAGAGAGTAATCCGGAAGTTCCCCTTCCAGCACAAAAGGGGACCTGACTTCCCTGAAGTAACTCGAGTGAGTTCCTGAGGTCCACGTCGCAACTTGACAATTACCCCTAGCTTCCCGCCCCAATTCGAGAAACACTACAGAAATATCCCCTCAATGCGAGATGAGGAAATTTTCTGCTGCAGAATCTCAAGAGAAATCCCACATTCCCCTTGAAAAGTCAAAGGGTACTTACTCCCTTTAGGCGACTCAGAATGTTCCCTAACATCCGTCTTCAAGGAGAGGAGAACACACTTTATGCACTGAAATCGAGAGGAGGCTATACTGCCATTTAACGCCTCGAGAGTAATCCGGAAGTTCCCCCTCCAGTACAAAAGGGGACTTGACTTCCCTGAAGCAAAACGAGCGAGTTCCTGAGGTCCCCGTCACTATTCGAGAAGTAACCCCTACTTCGCTGAAACTCGAGAATCATCACAAAATTGTCCCCTCAATGCGAGATGAGGAAATTTTGCGCTGCAGAATCTCAAGAGAAATCCCACATTCCCGCTTGAAAGGCAAAAGGGTACGTGACAAACTTTATGCCACTCAGAACGTTCCCTAACATCCGGCCCGATTGGAGAGGAGAACACACTTTATGGAATCAACTTGTGAAGAGGCCCTATTCCATTTAAAGGGCTCAAAAGTAATACTGACTTTCCCTTTCCAGCACAAAAGGGAACCTGACTTCCCTAAAGTAACTCGAGTGAGTTCCTGAGGTCTCCGTCGCCCCTCGAGAAGTAACCCCAACTTTCAGCCCCAATTCGAGAAATACCACAAAATTATGCCCTCAATGCAAGTTGAGGAAATTTTGCGCTGCAGGATCTCAAGAGAAATCCCACATTCCCGCTTGAAAGGCAAAATGGTACTTGACTCCCTTTATGTGACTCAGTATGTTCCCTAACATCCGTCCTCTGTGGAGAGGGGAACACACTATATTGACTCAAATCGAGAAGAGGCAACATTCCCATTTAATGGCAGGAACGTAAACCGGAAGTTCCCCTTCCAACATAAAAGGGGACTTGACTTCCCTGAAGCAACCCCAGCGAGTTCCTGAAGTTCCCCTCGCATATCAAAAAGTACCTGCTGCTTCTAACCGCCACAAGAAAAACACCACAAAATTATCCTCTCTGTGCGAGATGAGGAAATTTTGCGCTGCAGAATCTCAAGAGAAATCCCACATTCCCGCTTGAAATGCAAAAGGGTATGTGACACACTTTATGCCACTCAGAAAGTTCCCTAACATCCGTCCCCATTGGAGAGGAGAACAAACTTTATGGACTCAACTGGAGAAGAGGCCCTATTCCCTTTAAGGGCTCAAAAGTAATACGGACTTTCCCTTTCCAGCACAAAAGGGAACATGACTTCCCTAATGTAACTTGAGTGAGTTCCTGAGGTCTCCGTCGCCCCTCGCGAAGTACCCACAACTTCCCGCCGCGATTCGAGAAACACCAAAATATTATCCCCTCAATGCGAGATGAGGAAATTTTACGCTGCAAAATCTCAAGAGAAATCCACATTCCCTGTTGAAAGGCAAAAGGGTACTTGACTCCCTTTATGTGACTCAGAGTGTTCCCTAACATCCGTCCTCAGTGGGTTGAAAACACACTTTATGGACTCAAATCGAGAAGAGGCAATATTCGCACTTATCGGCTCGAGAGTAAACAGGAAGTTACCCTTCCAACACAAAAGGGGACTTGACTCCCCTGAAGCAAGCCGAGCGAGTTCCTGAGGTCCCCGTCACAACTCGAGAAGGACCCCCTGCTTCTCGCCGCAACTCGAGATACACCACAACATTTTCCCCTCAATCGAGATGAGGAAATTTTGCCCTGCAGAATCTCAAGAGAAATCCCATATTCCCGCTTGAAAGGCAAAAGGGTACTTGACACACTTTATGACACTCAGAAAGTTCCCTAACATCTGTCTCCAATGGAAAGGAGAACACACTTTATGGATTCAACGCATGAAGACGCCCTATTCCAATTAAAGGGCTCGAGAGTAATCTGGAAGTTCCCCTTCCAGCAAAAAAGGGGACCTGACTTCCCTGAAGTAACTCGAGTGAGTTCCTGAGGTCCACGTCGCAACTCGACAATTACCCCCAGCTTCTTGCCGCAATTCGAGAAACACCACAGAATTATCCCCTAAATGCGAGATGTGCTGCAGAATCTCAACAGAAATCCCACATTCCCGATGGAAAAGTAAAAGGGTACTTGACTCCCTTTAGGCGACTCAGAATGTTCCCTAACATCCGTCCTCAAGGAGAGAAGACCACATTTTATGCACTGAAATTGAGAGGAGGCTATATTCCCATTTAACAGCTGGAGAGTAATCCGAAAGTTCCCCTTCCAACACAAAATGGGACTTGACTTCCCTGAAGCAACCCTAGCGAGTGCCTGAGGTCCCCCGCAACTCGAGAAATACCCTCTGCTTCCAGCCGAAACTCTAGAAACACCACAAAATTATCCCCTCAATGGTGGATGAGATATCTTTCGCTGCAGAATCTCAAGAGAAATCCCACATTCCCGCTTATAAGGCAAAAGGTTACTTGACACACTTTATGCCACTCAGAAAGTTCCCTAACACTCTTCCCCATTGGAGCGGAGAACTCACTTTATGGATTCAAAAGGAGAAGAGGCCCTATTCCAATTAAAGGTCTAGAGAGTAATCCGGAAGTTCCCCTTCCAGCACAAAAGGGGACCTGACTTCCCTGAAGTAACTCGAGTGAGTTCCTGAGGTCCACGTCTCAACTCGACAATTACGCCCAGCTTCCCGCCCCAATTCGAGAAACACTACAGAAATATCCCCTCAATGCGAGATGAGGAAATTTTGTGCTGCAGAATCTCAAGAGAAATCCCACATTCCCCTTGAAAAGTCAAAGGGTACTTACTCCCTTTGGGCGACTCAGAATGTTCCCTAACATCCGTCTTCAAGGAGAGGAGAACACACTTTATGCACTGAAATCGAGAGGAGGCTATACTGCCATTTAACGTCTCAAGAGTAATACGGAAGTTCCCTTCCAGTACAAAAGGGGACTTGACTTCCCTGAAGCAAAACGAGCAAGTTCCTGAGGTCCCCGTCGCAACTAGAGAATTAACCCCTGCTTCACTGAAACTCGAGAATCATCACAAAATTGTCCCCTCAATGCAAGATGAGGAAATTTTGTGCTGCAGAATCTCAAGAGAAATCCCACATTCCCGCTTAAAAGGCAAAAGGTTACTTGACACACTTTATATCACTCAGAAAGTTCCCTAACACTCGTCCCCATTGGAGCGGAGAACTCACTTTATGGATTCAACAGGAGAAGAGGCCCTATTCCAATTAAAGGGCTAGAGAGTAAACCGGAAGTTCCCCTTGCAGTACAAAAGGGGACTTGACTTCCCTGAAGCAAAACGAGCAAGTTCCTGAGGTCCCCGTCACAACTCGAGAAGTAACACCTACTTCGCTGAAACTCGAGAATCATCACAAAATTGTCCCCTCAATGCGAGATGAGGAAATTTTGCGCTGCAGAATCTCAAGAGAAATCCCACATTCCCGCTTGAAAGGCAAAAGGGTACGTGACAAACTTTATGCCACTCAGAACGTTCCCTAACATCCGGCCCGATTGGAGAGGAGAACACACTTTATGGAATCAACTTGTGAAGAGGCCCTATTCCCTTTAAAGGGCTCAAAAGTAATACTGACTTTCCCTTTCCAGCACAAAAGGGAACCTGACTTCCCTAAAGTAACTCGAGTGAGTTCCTGAGGTCTATGTCGCCCCTCGAGAAGTAACCCCAACTTTCAGCCCCAATTCGAGAAATACCACAAAATTATGCCCTCAATGCGAGTTGAGGAAATTTTGTGCTGCAGGATCTCAAGAGAAATCCCACATTCCCGCTTGAAAAGCAAAATGGTACTTGACTCTCTTTATGTGACTCAGAATGTTCCCTAACATCCGTCCTCTGTGGAGAGGGGAACACACTATATTGACTCAAATCGAGAAGAGGCAACATTCCCATTTAATGGCAGGAACGTAAACCGGAAGTTCCCCTTCCAACATAAAAGGGGACTTGACTTCCCTGAAGCAACCCCAGCGAGTTCCTGAAGTTCCCCTCGCATATCAAAAAGTACCTGCTGCTTCTAACCCCCACAAGAAAAACACCACAAAATTATCCCCTCTATGCGAGATGAGGAAATTTTGCGATGCCGAATCTCAAGAGAAATTCTGCATTCTCACTTGAAATGCAAAAGGGTACGTGACACACTTTATGCCACTCAGAAAGTTCCCTAACATCTGTCCCCATTGGAGAGGAGAACAAACTTTATGGACTCAACTCGAGAAGAGGCCCTCTTCCAATTAAAGGGCTAGAGAGTAATCCGGAAATTCCCCTTCCAGCACAAAAGGGAACCTGATTTCCCTGAAGCAACAAGAGTGAGTTAATGAGGTCCCCGTCGCAACTCCAGTAGTGCCACCAGCTTCCCGCCACAATTCGAGAAATACCACAAAATTATCCCCTCAATGCGGGATGAGGAAATTTGAGCTGCAGAATCTCAAGAGAAATCCCACATTCCCGCTTGAAAGGAAAAAGCTTACTTGATTCCCTTGAGGAGACTCAGAATGTTCCCTAACATCCGTCCTCAGTGGAGAGGGGAACACACTTTATGGATTCAACACGAGAAGAGGCCCTATGCCAATTAAAGGGATAGAGAGTAATCCGGAAATTCCCCTTCCAGCACAAAAGGGGACTTGACTTCCCTGAAGCAAATCGAGCGAGTTCCTGAGGTTCCCGTCGCAACTCGAGAAGTAACCCCTGCTCCCCGCCCAAAATCGAGAATCATCACAAAATTGTCCCCTCAATGCGAGATGAGGAAATTTTGCGCTGCAGAGTCTCAAGAGAAATCCCACTTTCCCACTTGAAAGGCAAAATGGTACGTGACAAATTTTATGCCACTCAGAAAGTTCCCTAACATCCGTCCTAAGTGGAGAGGGGAACACACTTTATGGACTCAAATCGAGAAGAGGCAATATTCCCATTTAAAGGCTCGAGAGTAATACGGAAGTTCCCCTTCAAGCACAAAAGGGGACTTGACTGCCCTGAAGCAAATCGAGCGAGTTCCTGAGGTCCCCGTCGCATCTCGAGAAGTAACCCCTGCTTCCCGCCGAAACTCGAGAATTATCACAAAATTATCCCCTCAATGGGAGATGAGGAAATTTTGCGCTGCAGAAACTCAAGAGAAATGCCACATACCCGCTTGAAAGGCAAAAGGGTACATGACAAACTTTATACCACTCAGAAAGTTCCGTAACATGCGGCCCGATTGCAGAGGAGAACACACTTTATGGAATCAACTCGTGAAGAGGCCCTATTCCCTTTAAAGGGCTCAAAAGTAATACTGACTTTCCCTTTCCAGCACAAAAGGGAACCTGACTTCCCTAAAGTAACTCGAGTGAGTTCCTGAGGTCTCCGTCGCCCCTCATGAAGTACCCAGAACTTCCCGCCGCAATTCGAGAAACACCACAATATTATCCCCTCAATGCGAGATGTGGAAATTTTCCGCTGCAAAATCTAAAGAGAAATCCCACATTCCCTCTTGGAAGGCAAAAGGGTACTTGACTCCCTTTATGCGACTCAGAATGTTCCCTAACATCCGTCCTCAGTGGGTTGAGAACACACTTTATGGACTCAAATCGAGAAGAGGCAATACTCGCATTTATCGGCTCGAGAGTAACCCGGAAGTTACCCTTCCAAAACAAAAGGGGACTTGACTTCCCTGAAGCAAGCCGAGGAGTTCCTGAGGTCCCCGTCGCAACTCGAGAAGGACCCCCTGCTTCTCGCCGCAACACGAGATACACCACAAAATTATCCCCTCAATGCGAGATGAGGAAATTTTGCGCTGCAGAAACTCGAGACAAATCCCACATTCCCGCTTGAAAGGCAAAAGGGTACTTGACACACTTTATGACACTCAGAAAGTTCCCTAACATCCGTCTCCATTGGAGAGGAGAACACACTTTATGGATTCAACGCGTGAAGACGCCCTATTCCAATTAAAGGGCTAGTGAGTAATCCGGAAGTTACCCTTCCAGCAAAAAAGGGGACCTGACTTCCCTGAAGTAACTCGAGTGAGTTCCTGAGGTCCGCGTTGGAACTCAACAATTACCCCCAGCTTCACCCCGCAATTCGAGAAACACCACAGAATTATCCACTCAAAGCGAAATGAGGAAATTTTGTGCTGCAGAATCTCTAGAGAAATCCCACATTCCCGATGGAAAAGTAAAAGGTTACTTGACTCCCTTTAGGCGACTCAGAATGTTCCCTAACATCCATCCTCAAGGAGAGGAGAGCACATTTTATGCACTCAATTCGAGATGAGCCCCTGTTCACATTTAAGGGCTCGAGAGTAAACCGCAAGGTCCCCTTCCAATGCCAAAGGGGACCTGACGTCCCTTAAGCAACCCCAGCGAGTTCCTGAGGTCCCCGTCGCAACTCGAGACGTACCCCAGCTTCTCACCGCAACTCGAGAAACACTACAAAATTATCGCCTCAATGCGAGCTAAGGAAATTTTGCGATGTAGAATCTCAAGAGAAATACCACCTTCCCTCTTGAAAGGCAAAAAGGTACTTGACAGCTTTTATGCGACTCAGAAATTTCACTAAGAGCAGTCTCCATTGGAGTGGAGAACACACTTTATGGATTCAATTCGAGTTGGGGCCCTAATCCCATTTAAAATCTCGAGAGTAAACCGGAAGTTAACCTTCCAACAGAAAGGGGAACTGACTACCCTGAAGGAACCCGAGCAAGTTCCTGAGGTCCCCGGTGTAACCTGAGAAGTATACCCAGCTTCCCGCTTGAACACGAGAAACACCAGAAAATTATCCCCTCAAGGCGAGATGAGGAAATTTTGCGATGCAGAATCTCAAGAGAAATCCCACATTCCCGCTTGAAAGGCAAAGGGGTACTTGACTCCCTTTATGCGACTCAGAATGTTCCCTAACATCTGTCCTTAGTGGGTTGAGAACACACTTTATGGACTGAAATCGAGAAGAGGCAATATTCCCATTTAACGGCTCGAGAGCAATCCGGAGGTTCCTCTTCCAACAAAAAGGGGGACTTGACTTCCCTGAAGCAAGCCGAGCGTGTTCCTGAGGACCCCGTCACAATTTGAGACGTACTCCCTACTTTTCGCTGCAAGTCGAGAAACACCACAAAATTATCCCCTCAATGCGAATTGAGTTAATTTTGCCTTGCAGAATCTCAAGAGAAATCCTACATTCCCGCATGAAAGGAAAAAGGGTACTTGCCACACTTTATGCCACTCAGAAAGTTCCCTAACATCCGTCCCCATTGGAGAGGAGAACACACTTTATGAACTCAACTCGAGAAGAGGCCCTATTCCCATTAAAGGGCTCCAGAGTAATCCGGAAGTTCCCCTTCCAGCACAAAAGTGGACTTGACTTCCCTGAAGCAACCCGAGCGAGTTCCTGAGGTCCCCGTTTCAACAAGCAAAGAACCCCCAGCTTCCAGGTGCAATTCTAGAAAAAACACAAATTTATCTCCTCAGTGCGAGTTGAGGAAATTTTGCACTGCAGAATCTCAAGAGAAATCCCACATTCACGCTCTAAAGGCAGAAGTCTACTTGACTCACTTTATACGACTCAGAATGATACCTAACATCCGTCCTAGTGGAGAGAACACACTTTATGGAGAGAAATCAAGAAAAGGCAATATTCCCATTTAAGGGCTCTAGAGCAATCCGGAGTTTCCTCTTTCAACACAAAAGGGGACTTGACTTCCCATAAGCAACCCGAGCGAGTTCCTGAGGTCCCCGTCGCAACTCAAGAGGTACCCCCTGCTTCCCACACAACTGGAGAAACACAACAAAAGTATCCCCTCAATTCGAGATGAGTTCATTTTGCGCTGAAGAATCTCAAGAGAAATCCCACATTCCCGCGTGAAAGGCAAAAGGGTACTTGACACAATTTTGGCCACTCAGAAAGTTTCCTAACATCCATCCCCATTGGAGAGGAGAACACACTTTATGAACTCAACTCGAGAAGAGGCCCTGTTCCTATTAAAGGGCTCGAGGGTAATACGGAAGTTCCCTTCCGGCACAATAGGGCACCTGACTTCCGTGAAGTAACACGAGTGAGTTCCTGAGGTCCACGTCACAACTCGAGAAGTACCCCCAGCTTCCCGCCGCAATTCAAGAAACACCACAAAATTATCCCCTCAATGCGAGAGGAGGAAATTTTGTGCAGCAGAATCTCAAGAGAAATCCCACATTCCCGCTTGAAAGGCAAAAGGGTACTTGACTCCCTGTATGTGACTCAGAATGGCCCCTAACATCCGTCCTCACTGGAGAGGAGAACAAACACACTTTATGGACTCAAATCGAGAAGAGGCAATATTCACATTTAACGGCTCAAGAGTAATCCGGAAGCTCCCCTTCCAACACAAAAGGGGACTTGTCTTCCCTAAGCAACCAGAGAGATTTCCTGAGGACCCCATCACAACTAGAGAAGTACCCCTAGCTTCCCGCTGCAATTCGAGAAACACCAAAAATTATCCCCTCAATGCGAGATGAGAAAATTTTGCACTGGAGAATGTCAAGAGAAATCCCACATTTCCTCTTGAAAGGCAAACGGCTACTTGACTCAATTTATGCGACTCAGAATGATCCCTAACATCCATCCTCAGTGCAGAGGAGAACACACTTTATGGACCCAAATAGAGAAGATGCAATATTCCCATTTAACAGCTTGAGAGCAATCCGGCAGTTCCCTTTCCAAGACAAAAGGGGACTTGACTTCCCTGAAGCAAGCCAAGTGTGTTCCTGAGGTCCCCGTCACAACTCGAGACAACACCCTGCTTTTCGCTGCAAGTCGAGAAACACCACAAAATTATCCCCTCAATGCGAGATGAGGAAATTTTGCACTACAGAATCTCAACAGAAATCTCACATTCCCAATTGAAAGCCATAAGTTACTTGACTCCTTGTATGCGACTCAGAATGGTCCCCAACATCCGTCATAAGTGGAGAGGAGAACTTACTCTAGGGACTCAAATCGAGAAGAGGCAATATACCCATCTAACGGCTCGAGATTAATCCGGAAGTTCCCCTTCCAAAACAAAAGGGGACTTGACTTCCCAGAAGCAACCCTAACTAGTTCCTGAGGTCTCTTTTGAAACTCGAGAAGTACCCCAAGCTTCCCGCTGCAACTCGAGAAACACCACAAAATTATCCCCTCTGTGCGAGATGAGGTAATTTTGCGCTTCAGAATCTCAAGAGAAATCCAACATTCCCGCTTGAAATTGAAAAGGGTACTTGACTCCCATTATGCGACTCAGTATGGTTCCTAACATCCTTCCGCAGTGGAGAGGAAAACACACTTTATGAACTCAAATCGAGAAGAAGCAATATTACCATTGAACGGCTCGAGAGCAATCCAGAAATTCCCCTTCCAACAAAAAGTGGGACTTAACTTCCCTGAAGTAACTCGAGAGAGTTCCTGAGGTCCCCGTCGCAACTCCAGAAATACCCTCAGCTGCCCACCGCAATTCAAGAAACCTCACAAAATTATCCTTTCAATGCGAGATGAGGAAATTTTGCACTGCAGAATCTCAAGAGAAATCCCACATTCCCGCTTGAAAGGCAAAAGGGTACTTGACTCCCTTTATACGACTCAGAATGATCCCTAACATCTGTCCTCAGTGGAGAGGAGAACACACTTTATGGACTGAAATTTAGAAGAGGCAATATTCACATTTAATTGCTTGCGAGGAATCTGGAGGTTCTTCTTCCAACACAAAAGGGGACTTGACTTCCCTGAAGCAACCCGAGCGAGTTCCTGAGGTCCCCGTCGCAACTCGAGAAGTACCCCCTGTTTCCCAGGCAACTGGAGAAACACAACAAAATTATCCCCTCAATGCGAGATGAGGCAATTTTGCACTGCAGAATCTCAAGAGAAATCCCACATTCCCGCTTGAAAGGCAAAAGGGTACTTGACACACTTTATGCCACTCAGAAAGTTCCCTAACACCTTTCCCCATTGGAGAGGTGATCACACTTTATGGACTCAACTCGAGAAGAGGCCTTATTCCCACTAAAGGGCTCAAGAGTAATCCGGAAGTTCCCCTTTCAGCATGTAAGGGGACCTGACTTCCCTGAAGTAACTGGAGTTCCTGAGGTCCCCGTTGCAACTCGAGAAATACCCCCAGCATCCCTCCACAATTCGAGAAACACCAAAAAATTATTCCCTCAATGCGAGGTGAGGAAATTATGTGCTGCAGAATCTCAAGAGAAATGCCCCATTCCCCTTGAAAGGCAAAAGGCTACTTGACTCCTTTTATGCCACTCAGAATGTTCCCTAACATCCGTCCTCAGTAGAGAGGAGAACACACTTTATGGACTCAAATCGAGAAGAGGCAATAGTCCCTTTTAAAGGCAGGAGAGTAATCCGGAAATTCCCCTTACAACTCAAAGGGGACTTGACTGCCCTGAAGCAACCCGGGCGATTTCCTGAGGTCCCAGTTGCAACTCGAGAAGTACCCCCTGCTTTCCGCCGCAACTCGAGAAACACCACAAAATTATCCCCTCAATGCGAGATGAGGTAATTTTGCACTGCAGAATCTCAAGAGAAATCCCACATTCCCGCATGAAAGACAAAAGAGTACTTGCCACACTTTATGCCACTCAGAAAGTTCCCTAAAATCCGTTGCCATTGGAGAGGAGAACACACTTTATGGACTCAAATCGAGAAGAGGCCTTATTCCCATTAAAGGGCTCGAGTGTATTCTGGAAGCTCCACTTCCAACACAAAAGGAGACCTGACTTCCCTGAAGCAACTCGAGTGAGTTCCTGAGGTCCCCTTCGCAACTCGAGAAGTACCCCCTGCTTCCTACCCCAATTCGAGAAACACCACAAAGTTATCCCCTCACTGAGAGATGTGGAAATTTTGCGCTGCAGAATCTCAAGAGAAATCCCACATTCCCACTTGAAAGGCAAAAGGATACTTGATTCCCTGTATGCGATTCAGAATGGTCCCTAACATCCGTCCTCAATGGAGAGGAGAACACACTTTATGGACTCAAATCGAGAAGAGGCAATATTCCCATTAAACGGATTGACAGTAATACGGAAGTTCCACTTCCAACAATAAAAGGGGACCTTACGTCCCTGAAACAACACTAACGAGTTCCTGAGGTCTCCGTTGCAACTCGAGAAGTACCCCCAGCTTCCCGGAGCAATTCGAGAAACATCACAGAATTATCCCCTCAATGCGAGATGAGGAAATTTTGCGCTGCAGAATCTCAAGAGAAATCCCACATTCCCGATTGAAAGCCATAACCTACTTGACTCCTTGTATGCGACTCAGAATGGTCCCCAACATCCGTCCTAAGTGGAGAGGAGAACTTACTCTTGGGACTCAAATCGAGAGGAGGCAATATTCCAATTTAACAGCTCGAGAGTAATCCGGAAATTCACCTTCCAACACAAAAGGAGACTTGACTTCCCTGAAGCAACCCGAGCGATTTCCTGAGATCCCCGTCGCAACTCGAGAAGTAACCCCTGCTTCCCGCCGTAACTCCAGAAACACCAAAAAATTATCCTCTCAATGTGAGATGTGGTAATTTTGTGCTGCAGAATCTCAAGAGAAATTCCACATTCCCTCTTGAAAGGCAAAAGGGTACTTGACTCCCTTTATTCGACTCAGAATTGTCCCTAACATCCGTCCTCAGTGGAGAGAAGAACACATTTTATGGACTCAAAACGAGAAGAGTCAATATTCCCATTTAATGGCTCCAGAGTAATCCGGAAGTTCCCCTTCGAGCAAAAAGGGGACTTGATTTCACTGAAGCAACCTGAACTAGTTCCTGATGTCCAGGTCGCAACTCGAGAAGTACCCCTTGCTTCCAGACGCAACTCATGAAACACAACAAAATTATCCCCTCAATGCGAGATGAGGTATTTTTTCGCTGCAGAATCTCAAGAAATATCCCACATTCCCGCTTGAAAGGCAAACGGGACTTGACATAATTTATTCCACTCAGAATGTCCCTAACATCCGTCCCCATTGGAGACGAGAACACACTTTACGGACTCAACTCCAGAAGAGGCCTTATTCCGATTAAAGGGCTCGAGAGTAATCCAGAAGTTCCCCTTCCAGCCCAAAACGAAAGCTGAATTCCCTGAAGCAACCTGAGCAAGTTCCTGAGGTCCCTTTGCAACTCGAGAAGTAGTCCCTGCTTCCCACCGCAACTCGTGAAACACCACAAAATTATCCCCTCAATGAGAGATGAGGATATTTTGCGCTGTAAAATCTCAAGAGAAATCCCACATTCCCTCTTGAAAGGCAAAAGGATACTTGACTCCCTTTAGGTGACTCAGAATGGTCCCTAACATCCGTCCTCAGTAGAGAGGAGAACACATTTTATGGACTCAAATCGAGAAGAGGCAATATTCCCATTTAACTGCTCGAGACTAATCCGGAAGTTCTTCTTCCAGCCCAAAAGGGGACCTGACTTCACTGAAGTAACTCGAGTGAGTTCCTGAGGTCCCGTGGCAACTCGAGAAGTACCTACTGCTTCAGGCCGTAACTCCAGAAACACCAAAAAATTATCCCCTAAATTCGAAATGAGGTCATTTTGCACTGCAGAATTTCAAGAAAAATCCCAAATTCCCTCCTGAAAGGCAAAAGGGTAGTAGACACACTTTATGCCACTCAGAAAGTTTCCTAACATACGTCCCCATTGGAGAGGAGAACTCACTTTATGGACTCAAATCGAGAAGAGGCATTATTCCCATTTAACAGCTCCAGAGTAACCGGAAGTTCCCCTTCCAGCCCAAAAGGGGACCTGACTTCCCTGAAGTAACTCGAGTGAGTTCCTGATGTCCAGTCACAACTCGAGAATTATGCCCTGCTTCCTGCTGCAACTCGAGAACACGACAAAATTATCCCCCCAATGCGAGATGAGGTAATTTTGCGCTGCAGAATCTCAAGAGAAATCCCACATTCCCGCTTGAACGGAAAAAGGGTACTTGACTCCTTTTATGCGACAAAGAATGTTCCCTAACATCCATCCTCATGGGAGAGGAGAACACATTTTATGGACTCAAATCGAGAAGAGGCAATATTCCCATTTAACGGCTCGAGAGTAATCCGGAAGTTCAAATTCCGATAAAAAAGTGGACTTGACTTCCCTGAAGCAACCCGAGCGAGTTAATGAGGTCCCCGTCGCAATTCGAAAAGTACCCACTGCTTCCCGCCGCAACTCGAGAAACACCACAAAATTATCCCCTCAATGTGAAATGAGGGCTTTTTGTGCTGCAAAATCTCAAGAGAAATCCCACATTCCCACTTTAAAGGCAAAAGAGTACTTGACACATTTTATGCCACTTAGATAGTTCCCAAACATCCGTCCTCATTGGAGAGGAGAACACACTTTATGGAGTCAATTCGAGAAGAGGCAATATTCCCATTTAACAGCTCAAGAGTAATCTGGAAGTTCCCCTTCCAAAACAAAATGGGACCAGACTTGCCTGAAGTAACTCGAGTGAGTTCCTGAGGTCTCTGTCACAACTCAAGTATTACCCTCAGCTTCCCGGCGCAATTCGAGAAACACCACAATATTATCCCCTCAAAGTGAGATGAGGAAATTTTGGGCTGCAGAATCTCAAGAGAAATCTCACATTCCTGCTTCAAAGGCAAAAGGGTACTTGACTCCCTTTAGGCGACTCAGAATAGTTCTTAACATCTGTCCTCAGTGGAGAGTAGAACACACTTTATGGACTCAAGTCGAGAAGAGGCAATATTCCCATTTATCGGCTCGAGCGTAATCCAGAAGTTCCCTTTACAACACAAAAGGACAATTGACTTCCGTGAAGCAACCTGAGCGAGTTCCTGAGATCTCCATCGCAACTCGAGAAGTACCCACTTCTTCCCGATGCAACTAGAGAAACACCTCAAAATTATCCCCTCAATGCGAGATGAGGTAATTTTGCGCTGCAGAATCTCAAGAGAAATCCCACATTCCCGCTTGAAAGGCAAAAGTGTACTTGACACCCTTTTGGCCACTCAGAATTGTCCCTAATATCGTCCTCAGTGGAGAGGAGAACACATTTTATGGACTCAAATCAAGGAGAGGCAATATTCCCATTTAACGGCTCAAGAGTCATCCGGAAATACAAATTCCAACAAAAAACTGGAATTGATTTCCCTGAAGCAACCCGAGCGAGTTATTGAGCTCCTCGTCGCAACTCGAGAAGTACCCACTGCTTCCCGCCGCAACTCGAGAAACAGCACGAAATTATCCCCTCAATGCGAGATGAGGTAATTTTGCCCTGCAAAAGCTCAAGAGAAAACCCACAATCAGGCTGGAAAGGCAAAAGGGTACTTGACACACTTTATGCCACTCAGAAACTTCCATAATATCCGTCCCTAGTGGAGAGGAGTACACACTATATAGACTCAACTAGAGAAGAGGCCCTATTCCCATTAAAGGGCTCGAGAGTAATCCAGAAGTTCCCCTTCCAGCACAAAAGGGGACCAGACTTCCCTGAAGTAACTCGGGAGAGTTCCTGAGGTCCCCGTGGCAACATGAGAAGTACCCCTAGCTTCCGCCGCAACTCGTGAAACACCACAAAATTATCCCTTCAATGTGAGATGAGGTAATTTTGCACTGCAGAAGCTCAAGAGAAAACCCACAATCAGGCTGGAAAGGCAAAAGGGTACTTGACACACTTTATGCCATTCAGAAAGTTCCTTAACATCCGTCCCCAGTGGAGAGGAGAACAAACTTTAAGGACTCAACAGGAGAAGAGGCCCTATTCCCATTAAAGTGCTCAGGAGTAATCCGGAAGTTCCCCTTCCAACACAAAAGGGGACCAGACTTCCCTGAAGTAACTGGAGTGAGTTCCTGAGGTCCCCGTGGCAACTCGAGAAGTACCCCCTGCTTACCGACGCAACTCGAGTAACACCACAAAATTATCCCCTAAAGGCGAGAAGAGGTAATTTTGAGCTTCAGAATCTAAAGAGAATTCCCACATTCCCGCTTGAAAGGCAAACTGGTACTTGACACACTTCATGCCACTCATAAAGTTCCCTAACTTCCGTCCCCCTTGGAGAGGAGAACACACTTCATGGACTAAACTCCAGAAGAGGCCCTATTCCCATTAAAGGGCTCGAGAGTAATCCAGAAGTTCCCCTTCGAAAACAAAAGGGGACCTGAATTCCTGAAGTAACTCGAGTGAGTTCCTGAGGTCTCCATTGCAACTCAAGAATTACCCCCAGATTCCCGGCGCAATACGAGAAACACCACAAAATTATCCCCTCAAGGCGAGATGAGGAAATTTTGGGCTGCAGAATCTCAAGAGAAATCCCACATTCCCGCTTGAAAGGCAAAACGGTACTTGACACACTTTATGCCACTCTGAAAGTTCCCTAACATCCGTCCCCAGTGGAGAGGAGAACAAACTTTAAGAACTCAACTTGATAAGAGGCCCTATTCCAATTAAAGGGCTCGAGAGTAATCCGGAAGTTCCCCTTACAGCAAAAAAGGGGACCTGCCTTCCCTGAAGTAACTCTAGTGAGTTCCTGAGGTACCCGTAGAGAAACTCGAGAAGTACCCCCAGCTTCCCGCCGCAATTCGAGAAACACCGCAAAATTATCTGCTCAATGCGAGATGAGGAAATTTTGCGCTGCATTATCTCAAGAGAAATACCACATTCCCTCTTGAAAGGCAAAAGGGTACTTGACACCCTTTTTGCGACTCAGAGAGTTCCCTCACACAGCCATCCCCATTGGACAGGAGAAAGAACTTTGTGGACTCAATTCGAGACTAGACACTATTCCCTTTTAACGGGACGAGAGTAAACCGGAAGTTCCCCTTCCAACACAAAAGGGCCCTGACTTCCCTGAGGCAACTTGAGCGAGTTCCTGAGGTCCCCGTCACAACTTGAGTAGTACCCCAAGTTGTCCGCCGCAAAACGAGAAACAGGACAATATTATCCCCTCAATATTAGATAAGGAAAATTTGCGCTGCAGAATCTCAAGAGAAATACCACATTCCCTCTTGAAAGGCAAAAGGGTACTTGACACCCTTTATGCGACTCAGATAGTTCCCTCACACAGCCGTCCCCATTGGAAAGGAGAACACACTTTATGGACTCAATTCGAGATGAGGCCCTATTCCCATTTAAGGGCTCGAGAGGTAACCAGAAGTTCCCCTTCCAACACAAAAGGGGACCTGACTTCCCTGAAGCAACCCGAGCGAGTTCCTGATGTCCCCGGCGCAACTCCAAAAGTAACCCCAACTTTCTGCCGCAACTCGAGAAACACGGCAAAATTATCCCCTCAATGCGAGATGAGGAAATTTTGAGCTGCAGAATCTCAAGA
The DNA here is from genome assembly GCF_049115385.1 of Moschus berezovskii. Lineage (NCBI taxonomy): Eukaryota > Metazoa > Chordata > Mammalia > Artiodactyla > Moschidae > Moschus > Moschus berezovskii. Next base: position 88,169,969 of record NC_142472.1, on the reverse strand, counting down.
GAAATACCACATTCCCTCTTGAAAGGCAAAAGACTACTTGACACCCTTTATGTGACTCAGAAACTTCACCAATATCAGTCCCCATTGGAGAAGAGAACACACTTTACGGACTAAATTTGAGATAAGGCCCTATTTCCATTTAACGGCTCGAGAGTAATTCGGATGTTACCCTTCCTGTACAAAAGGGGACCTGTGAAGTAACTCGAGTGAGTTCCTGAGGTTCCCGTCCCAACTCAAGAAACATCACAAAATTATCCCATCAATGCGAGATGAGGAAATTTTGCCCTGCAGAATCTGAAGAGATATCCCACATTCCCGCCTGAAAGGCAAAAGGGTACTTGACTCCTTTATGTGATTCAGAATGTTCCCTAACATCGTCCTCAGTGGTGAGAAGAACACACTTTATGGACTCAAATCGAGAAGAGGCAATATTCCCATTTAATGGCTGGAGAGTTATCAGGAAATTCCCCTTGCATCACAAAAGGGGACTCAACTTCCCTGAAGCAACCCAAACGAGTTCTGAGGTCCCCGTCGCAACTCGAGAAGTACCCCCTGCTTCTCGCCGCCACTCAAGAAACACCACCAGATTATCCCCTCAATGCGAGATGAGGTAATTTTGCGCTGAAGAATCTCAAGAGAAATCCCACATTCCCGCTTGACAGGCAAAAGCGTACTTGACTCCCTTCATACGAATCCGAATGTTCCCTAACATCAGTCCCCATTGGAGAGGAGAACACAATTTATGAACTCAACTCAAATAGAGGCCCTATTCCCCCTAAAGGCATCGAGAGTGATCCGGAAGTGCCCCATCCAGCACAAAAGGGGACCTGACTTGCTTGAAGTAACTCGAGTGAGTTCCTGGTGTCCCCGTTCCAAATCGAGAAACACCATAAAATTATCCCGTCAATGCGAGATGAGGAAATTTTGCCCTGCAGAATCTCAAGAGAAATCCCACATTCCTGCTTGAAAGGCGAAAGGGTACTTGATACATTTTATGCCACTCAGAAAGTTCCCTAACATCCGTCCCCATTGGAGAGGAGAACACAGTTTATGGACTCAACTCGAGAAGAGGACCTATTCCCCCTAAAGGTATCGAGAGTAATCCGTAATTTCCTCATCCAGCACAAAAGGGGACCTGACTTGCCTGAAGTAACTCGAGTAAGTTCCTGGTGTCCCCGTTCCAAATCGAGAAGCACCATAAAATTATCCCCTCAATGCGAGATGAGGAAATTTTCGGCGGCAGAATCTCATGAGAAATCACACATTCCTGCCTGAAAGGCAAAAGGGGACTTGACTCCCTTGAGGCGACTCAGAATCGTCCCTAACAGCCGTCCTCCGAGGAGAGGAGAACAAACTTTATGGACTCAAATCGAGAAGAGGCCATATTCCCATTTAACTGCTCCAGAGTATTCGGGAAATCCCATTCCAACACAAAAGGGGACTTGACTTCCCTATAGCAACCTGAGCGAGTTCCTGAGTTCCCCGTCGCAACTCAAGAAGAACCCCCAGTTTCCGGCTGCAACTAGAGAAGCACAACAAAATTATCCCTCAATGCGAGATGAGGAAATTTTTCGCTGCAGAATCTCAAGAGAAATTCCTCATTCCTGATTGAAAGGAAAAAGGCTACTTGACACCCTTTATGCGACTCAGAACGTTCCCTGACACAGCCGTCCCCATTGGAGAGGAGAACGCACTTTATGGACTCAACTCAAGAAGAGTCCCTATTCCCATTTAAAGGCTCGATAGAAATCCCGAAGTTCCCCTTCCAACACAAAAGAGAACCTGACTTCCCTGAAGTAACCCAAGCTCATTACTGAGGTCCCCGTCGCAACTCGAGAAGTACCCCCAGCGTCCCGCCACATCTCGAGAAACACCACAAAATTATCCCCTCAGTGCGAGATGAGAAAATTTTGCACTGCACAATCAAGAGAAATCCCACATTCCCACCTGAAAGGGAAAAGTGTACTTGACACACTTTATTCAGTTCAGTTCATTTCAGTTGCTCAGTCGTGTCTGACTCTGCGAGACCCCATGTATCACTGTACTCCAGGCCTCCCTGTCCATCACCAAATCCCGGAGTTCACTCAAACTCATGTCCACAGAGTCGTTGATGCTATCCAGCCATCTCATTGTCTGTCGTTCCCTTCTCCTCCAGCCACCAACCTTTTCTAGCATCAGAATCTTTTCTAGTGGGACCACTCATTGCATGAGGTGGCCAAAGTATTGCAGTTTCAGCTTTAGCATCAGTCCTTCCAATGAACACCCAGCATTGATCTCCCTTAGAATGGACTGGTTGGATCTTCTTGCAGTACAAGGGACTCTCAAGAGTCTTCTCCAACACCACAGTTGAAAAGCATCAATTCTTCGGTGATCAGCTTTCTTCACAGTCCAACTCTCACATCCATACATGACCACGGGAAAAAACATAGCTTTGACTAGATGGACCTTTGTTGGCAAAGTGATGTCTCTGCTTTTAAAAATACTATCAAGGTTGTTCATAACTTTCCTTCCAAGGAGTAAGCGCCTTTTAATTTCATGGCTGCAATCAGCATCTGCAGTGTTTTTGGAGTCCAAGAAACTAAAGTCTGACACTGTTTCCACTGTTTTTCCATATATTTCCCGTGAAGTGTTGGGACCAGATTCCGTGACCTTTGTTTTCTGAATGTTGAGCTTCAAGCCAACCTTTTCACTCTCCTCTTTCAATTTCATCCAAAGGCTTTTTAGTTCCTCTTCACTTTCTGCCCTAAGGGTGGTGTCATCTGCATATCTGAGGTTATTGATATTTCTCCCATCAATCTTGATTGCAGCTTGTTCTTCTAACAGACCAGTGTTCCTCATGATGTACTCTGCATATAAGTTAAATAAGCAAGGTGACAATATACAGCCTTGACGTACTCCTTTTCCTATTTGGAACCAGTGTGTTGTTCCATGTAGAGTTCTGACTGTTGCTTCCTGACTGCATACAGGTTTCTCAAGAGGCAGGTCAGGTGGTCTGGTATTCCCGTCTCTTTCAGAATCTTCCACAGTTTATTGTGATCCACGCAGTCAAAGGCCTTGGCATAGTCAATGAAGCAGAAATAGATGTTTTTCTGGAACTCTCTTGCTTTCTTCATGACCCAGCGGATGTTGGTAAGTTGATCTCTGCCTTTTCTAAAACCTGCTTGAACATCTGGGAGTTCACGGATCACATATTGCTGAAGCCTGGCTTGGAGAATTTTGAGCAAGACTGTACTAGCGTGTGAGATGAGTGCAATTGTGCGGTAGTTTGAGCATTCTTTGGCATTACCTTTCTTTGGGATTGGAATGAAGAGTGACCTCTTCCAGTCCTGTGGCCACTGCTGAATTTTCCAAATTTGTTGGCATATTGAGTGCAGCACTTTCACAGCATCATCTTTCAACTTTTGAAATAGCTCAACTGGAATTCCATCACTTCCACTAGATTTGTGCGTAGTGATGCTTTCTAAGGCCCACTTGACTTCACATTCCAAGATGTCTGGCTCCTGGTCAGTGATCACATTTTCGTGACTATCCTGGTTGTGAAGATCTTTTTTGTACAGTTCTTCTGTGTATTCCTGCCACCTCTTCTTAATATCTTCTGCTTCTGTTAGGTCCATACCATTTCTGTCCTTTATCGAGCCCATCTTTGCATGAAATGTTCCCTTGGAATCTCTAATGTTCTTGAAGAGATCTCTTGTTTTTCCTATTCTGTTGTTTTCCTCTATTTCTTTGCATTGATCACTGAGGAAGACTTTCTTATCTCTCCTTCCTAGTCTTTGGAATTCTGCATTCTAATGCTTATATCTTTCCCTTTCTCCTTTGCTTTTCGCTTCTCTTCTTTTCACAGCTATTTGTAAGGCCACCTCAGACAGCCATTTTGCTTTTTTTGCATTTCTTTTCCATGGGGATGCTCTTGGTCCCTGTCTCCTGTACAATGTCACGAGTCTCCGTCCAGAGTTCATCAGGCACTCTGTCTATCAGATCTAGTCCCATAAATCTATTTCTCACTTCCACTGTATAATCGTAAGGGATTTGATTTAGGTCATATTTGAATGGTCTAGTGGTTTTCCCTACTTTCTTCAATTTCAGTCTGATTTTGGCAATAAGGAGTTCATGATCTGAGCCACAGTCATCTCCTGGTCTTGTTTTTGCTAACTGTATACAACTTCTCCATCTTTGGCTGCAAAGAATATAATCAATCTGATTTCGGTGTTGACCGTCTGGTGATGTCCACGTGTAGAGTCTTCTCTTGTGTTGTTGGAAGAGGGTGTTTGCTATGACCAGTGCTTTCTCTTGACAAAACTCTATTAGACTTGGTCCTGTTTCATTCCGTGCTCCAAGCCCAAATTTGCCTGTTATTTCAGGTGTTTCTTGACTTCCTACTTTTGCATTCCATTCCCCTATAATGAAAAGGACATCTTTTTTGGATGTTAGTTCTAAAAGGTCTTGTAGGTCTTCATAGAAGCATTCAACTTCGGCTTCTTCAGCGTTACTGGTTGGGGCATAGGCCTGGATTACTCTAATGTTGAAAGGTTTGCCTTGGAAACCAACAGAAATCATTCTGTCGTTTTTAAGATTGCATCCAAGTACTGCATTTCGGACTCTTTTGTTGACCATGATGGCTACTCCATTTCTTCTAAGGGATTCCTGCCCACAGTAGTATATATATAATGGTCATCTGAGTTAAAGTCACCCATTCCAGTCCGTTTTAATTCACTGATTCCTAGAATGTCTATGTTCACTCTTGCCATCTCCTGTTTGACCACTTCCAATTTGCCTTGATTCATGGACCTAGCATTCCAGGTTCCTATGCAATATTGCTCTTTACAACACCAGACCTTGCTTCTATCACCGGTCATATCCACAACTGGGTCCTGGTTTTGCTTTTGCTCCATCCCTTCATTTCTTCTAGAGTTATTTCTCCACTGATCTCCAGTAGCATACTGGGCACCTACCGACCTGGGGAATTCCTCATTCAGTATCCTGTCATTTTGCCCTTTGATAGTGTTCATGGGGTTCTCAAGGCAAGTATACTGATGTGGTTTGCCATTCCCTTCTCCAGTGGACCACATTTGGCTGTGGTCCATGTGATCTGGTGGACTAGATTCCTGTGATTATGATTTCAGTGTGTCTGCCCTCTGATGACCCCTCGCAATACCTACCATCTTATTTGAGTTTCTCTTACCTTGGGTGTGGGATATCTCTTCACAGCTGCTCCAAGGAAGCGCAGCTGCTGCACCTTAACTTGGATGAGGGGTATGTACTCAAGGCCACCTCTCCTGACCTTGAACATGAGTTCCTCCTCTCAGCCTTCCCCCACACAGCCACCGCCTATTGGAGGTAGGGTACCTCCTCTCGGCCGCCTGACCTGGCCTCAGACGTGGGGTAGCTTCTTACGGCCACGCACCTTTGCATGGTCCCTTGCACCAGGGCCGGCGTCTCTTGCGTCTCCTTGGGCGGGGCCGGTGTCTCTCCTGTCTGGGCGGGCAGGGCCGGCATCTCTCCCGTCTGCGTGGCCGGGTGAGACTCAGAAAATTCCCTCAAACAATCGTCCCCATTGGCGAGGAGAACACACTTTATGGACGTAACTCGAGAAATGGCCCTATTCCCATTTAACGGCTCGACAGTAATCCCGAAATTCCCCTTCCAACACAAAAGGGTATCTGACTTCCCTGAAGCAACCCGAGCGTGTTCCTGAGGTCCCCGTGGCAACTCGAAAAGTACCCCCAGCTTCTCGCCGCAACTCGAGAAACACCACAAAATGATCCCCTCAATGCGAGATGAGGAAATTTTGCGCTGCAGAATCTAAAGATAAAACCCACATTCAAGCGTGCAAGGCAAAAGGGTACTTGACACCCTTTATGCAAATCGGAACATTCCCTCAAACTGCCATCTCCATTGGAGAGGAGAACACACTTTATTTATGCACTCAACTTGAGAAGAGGCCAATTCCCATTTAATGGCTCTAGAGTAATCCCGAAGTTCCCCTTCCAACACAAAAGGGGAACTGACTTCCCTGTAGCAACCCGAGCGATTTCTTGCAGGCCCCGTCGCAACTCGAGAAGTACACCCAACTTCCCACCGCAACTCGAGAAATACCACAAAATTATCCCTTCAATGCAAGATGAGGAAAATTTCCCCTGCAGAATCTCAAGACATATCCCACATTCACCCTTCAAAGGCAAAAGGGTACTTGACACCCTTTATTCGAATCAGAAAGTTCCCTCACACAGCCGTCCCCATTGGAGAGGAGAAGACACTTTATGGACGCAACTCGACAAGAGGCCCTATTCCCATTTAACGGCTCGTGAGTATTATAGAAGTTCCCCTTCCAGCAAAAAGGGGACCTGACTTCCATCAAGCAACCTGAGCGAGTTCCTGAGGACCCTGTTACAACTTGAGAAGTACCCCCAGATTCCCGCCTCAACACGAGAATCACCACAAAATTATCCCCTCATTGCGAGATGAGGAAACTTTGTGCTGCAGAATCTCAAGAGAAATCCCACAATCCCTCTTGAAAGGCAAAAGGATACTTAACACCTTTTACGTGACTCAGAAAGTTCCCTCAAACTGCCGTCCCCATTGGAGAAAAGAACACATTTTATGGACTCAACTCGAGAAGAGGCCAATTCCTATTTAACGGCTCTAGAGTAAATACCGAAGTTCCCCTTCCAAAACAAAGGGGAACTTATTTCCCTGAAGCAACCCGAGTGTGTTCCTGAGGTCCACGTCGCAACTCGAGAAGTACCCCCAGCTTCCCGCCGCAACTCGAGAAACAGAGAAACTTATCCCCTCAATGCGAGATGAGGAAATTTTAGGTTGCAGAATCTCAAGAGAAATCTCACATTCCTGCTTGAAAGGCAAAAGGGTAGTTGATACCCTTTATTCCACTCAGAATGTTTCCTCACACAGGTGTCCCCATTGGAGAAGAAAACACAATTTTGGACTCAACTCAAGATGAGGCCCTATTCACTTTTATTGGCTTGAGAGTAATCCCGAAGTTCCCTTTCCAACACAAAAGGGGACCTGACTTCCCTGAAGAAACCCGAGCGAGTTCCTGAGGTACCCGTCACAACTCGAGAAGTACCCCCAGCAACAAGCCGCAACTCGAGAAACACCACAAAATTATTCTCTCAATGTGAGATGAGGAAATTTTGCACTGCAGAATCTCAAGAGAAATCCCACATTCCCACTTGAAAGGCAAAATGCTACTTGACACCCTTTATGTGACTCAGAAAGTTCCCTCAAACAGCCATCCCATTGTAGAGGAAATCACACTTTTTGGACTAATCAAAAAGAAGCCCTATTCCCATTTAATGGCTCTAGAGTAATCCAGAAGTTCCCGTTCCAACAAAAAAGTGACCTGACTTCCCTGAAGCAACCTGAGCGAGTTCATGAGGTCCCCGTCACAACTCGAGTAGTACCCACAGCTTCGTGCCGCAACAGGAGAAACACCACAAAATTATTCTCTCAATGCGAGATGAGGAAATTTTGCCCTGCAGAATCTCAAGAGAAATCCCACATTCCCAGCTGAAGGGCAAAAGGTTACTTGACACCGTTTATGCAACTCAGAAATTTCCCTCAAACTGCCGTCCCCATTGGAGGGGAGAACACAATTTATGGACTCCTCTGGAGAAGAGGCCCTATTCCCATTTAATGGCTTGAGAGTAATGCGGAAGTTCCCCTTCCAACCCAAAAGGGGACCTGACTTCCCTGAAGGAAATCGAGCGAGTTTCTGAGGTCCCCGTCACAACTCGAGATATACACCCTGGTTCCCGCCGCAATTTGAGAAATACCACACAATTATCCCCTCAATGCGAGATGAGGAAATTTTGCACTGCAGAATCTCAAGAGAAATCCCACATTCCCGCTTCAAAGGCAAAAGTGTGCTTGACACCCTTTATATCACTCAGAAAGTTCCCTAACAGCCGTCCCCATTGGAGAGGATAACACACTTCATGGACTAAACTCTAGAAGAGGTCCTATTCCCAATTAACGGCTCGAGAGCAATCCCGAAGTTCCCCTTAAAACACAAAAGGGGATCTGACTTCCCTGAAGCAACCCGATAGAGTTCCTGAGCTCCCCGTTGCAACTCGAGAAACACCGGAAAAGTATCCCCTCAATGGGAGATGAGGAAATTTGCCCTGCAGAATGTAAGAGAAAACCCACGTTCCCCCTTGAAAGCAAAAGGGTACTTGAGACCCTTTATGCGACTCAGAAATTTCCCTCACACAGTCGTCCCCATTGGAAGGAGAACACACTTTATGGACTCAAATCGAGAAGAAGCCCTATTGCCATTTAACGGCTCGAGAGTAATCTGGAATTTCCCATTCCAACACAAAAGGGGACCTGACTTCCCTGATGCAACCCGAGCGAGTTCCTGAGGTCCACGTTGCAACTCGAGAGGTACCCCCAGCTTTCCGTTGCAACACGAGAAACAGCACAAAATTATCCCTTCAACGCTAGATGAGGAAAATTTCCGCTGCATAATCTCAAGAGAAATTCCAAATTCCCGCTTGAAAGGAAAAAGTGAACCTGACAACCTTTATGCGACTCAGAAAATTCCCTCAAACAGCCGTCCCATTGGAGAGGAAAACACACTTTTTAGACTCAATTCGAGAACAGTCCCTATTCCCATTTAACAGCTCGAGAGTCATCTGGAAGTTCCCCATCCAACAGAATAGGGGACCTGACTTCCCCTACCAATCCGAGCGAGTTCCTGAGGTCCCCATCGCAACTCGAGTAATACCCCCAGCTTACCGCCGAAACTCGAGAAAAAACACAAAATTATCCCCTCAATGTGAGATGAGGAAATTTTGCACTACAGAATCTCAACAGAAACCCACATTCCAGCTTGAAAGGCAAAAGGGTACTTGACACCCTTAATGCGACTCAGATAGTTTCCTCAAAGTGCCATCCCCATTGGAGAGGTGAACACACTTTATGGACTCACCTCGAGAAATTGCCAATTCCCATTTAACGGCTCGAGAGTAATCCGGAAGTTCCACTTCCAACACAAAGGGAACCTGACTTTTCTGAAGCAACGCGGAAGAGTTCCTGAGGTCCCCGTCACAACTCGAATAGTAGCCCCAGCTTCCCGCCGCAACTTGAGAAACAGCACAAAATTATCCCTTCAATGCGAGATGAGGAAAGTTTCCGCTGCAGAATCTCAAGAAAATTCCCACATTCCCGCTTAAAAGGCAAAAGGATACTTGACCCCCTTTATGCGTCTCAGAAAGTTCCCTCACACAGCCATCCCCATAAGAGAGGAGAACACACTTTATGGACTCAACACGAGAAGAGGCTCTATTCCCATTTAAAGGCGCGAGAGTAATCCGGAAGTTCCCCTTCCAACACAAAAGGAGACCTGACTTCCCTGAAGCAACCCGGGCGAGTTTCTGAGGTCCTCGTCACAACTCGAGAAGTACCCCCCAGCTTCGTGCCGCAATAAAATAAACACCACAAAATTATCCCCTCAATGCAAGAGGAAATTTTGCCCTGAAAAATCTCAAGAGAAATCCCACATTCCCGCTTGAAAGGAAAAAGTTTACTTTACACCCTTTATGCGACTCAGAATGTTTCCTAAAAGCCGTCCCCATTGGAGACTAGAACACACTTTATGGACTCAAATCGAGAAGAAGCCCTATTCCCATTTAATGGCTCGAGAGTATTGCGGAAGATCCCCTTCCAACACAAAAGAGGACCTTACTTTCCTGAAGAAACCCGAGCGAGTTCCTGAGGTCCCCATCGCAACTCGAGACATACCCCGACCTTCCGGCCGCAACTCGAGAAACATCACAAAATTAACCACTCAATGCGAGATGAGGAAAATTTTCACTGCATAAACTCAAGAGACGTCCCACATTCCCACTTGAAAGGAAAAAGTGTACTTGACAGCCTTTATGAGACTCAGAAAGTTTCCTCAAACGGCCATACCATTGGAGAGGAAAACACACTTTTTGGACTCATCGAGAAGAGGCCCTTTTCCCATTTAATGGCCCGAGAGCAACCCGGAAGTTCCCGTGCCAACACAAAAGGGGACCTGACTTCCCTGAAGCAACCCCAGCGAGTTCCTGAGGTCCCCGTCGCAACTAGAGAAGTACCCCCAGCTTCTGGCCGCAATGCAAGAAACACCACAAAATTATCCCCTCAATACGAGATGAGAAATTTGCGCTGCAGAATCTCAAGAGAAATCCCACATTCCCTCTTGAAAGGCAAAAGGGTACTTGACATCCTTTCTGCGACTCAGAATTTTCCCTAACATCAGTCCCCTTTGGAGAAGAGAACACAGTTTATGGAATCAACTCGAGAAGAGGCCCTATACCCATTTAACGGCTCGAGAGTATTCCAGAAGTTCCCATACCAGCAAAAAAGGGGACCTGACATCCATGAAGCAACCTGAACGAATTGCTGAGGTGCCCGTCGCAACTCGAGAAGTATCCCCAGCTTCGTGCCACAAATCGAGAAATACCACAAAATTATCGCCTCAATGCGAGATGAGGAAATTTTGTGCTGCATAAACTCAAGAGAAATCCCACATTCCCGCTTGAAAGACAAAAGGTACTTGATACCCCTTGTGCAACTCAGAAAGTTCCCTCACATAGCCTTCAAAATTGGAGAAGAGAATACCCTTTAAGGACTCAACTCGAGAAGAGGCCCTATTCCCATTTAAGGGCTCAATTGTAATCCGGATGTTCCCCTTCCAACACAAAAGGGGACCTGACTTCCCTGAAGCAACCCAAGCGAGTTCCTGAGGTCCCGTCGCAACTCGAGAAGTACTTGACACCCTTTATGCGACTCAGAAAGTTCCCTCACACAGCCGTCCCCATTTGAGAGGAGAACACACTTTTTGGACTCAATACGAGATGAGGCCCTATTCCCATTGAACGGATCGAGAGTAATCTGGAAGTTTCCCTTCCAAAGGACAAGGGGACCTGACTTCCCTGTAGCAATCCGAGCGAGTTTCTGAGGTCCACTTCGCAACTCAAGAAGTACCCCCAGCCTACAGCCGAAACTCGAGAAACACCAAAAAATTATCCCCTCAATGCGAGATGAGGAAACTTTGCGATGCAGAATCTCAAGAGAAAACACACATTCCCGCTTGAAAGGCAAAAGTGTACTTGATACACTTTATGCGACTAAGAAAGTTCCCTCACACTGCGGTCCATTTTGGAGAAGAAAAGACCCTGTTTGGACTCAAGATGAGGCCCTATTCCCATTTAAAACCTCGAGAGTTATCCCGAAGTTGCCCTTCCAACATAAAAGGGGAACTGACTTCCCTGAAACAACCCGAGCGAGTTCCTGAGGTTCCCGTCGCAACTCGAAAAGTACTCCCAGCTTCCTGCCGCAACTTGAACAACACAATAAAATTATCCCCTCAATGCTAGATGAGGAAATTTTGCACTGCACAATCTCAAGAGAAATCCCACATTCCCACTTGAAAGGCAAAAGAGTACTTGACACTCATTATGCGACTCAGAAAGTTCCCTCACACAGCCGACCCCATGGGAGAGGATAACACACTTTATGGACTCAACTCTAGAAGAGGTCCTATTCCCATATAAGAGCTCAATTGTAATCTGGATGTTCCCCTTCCAACACAAAAGGGGACCCGACTTCCCTGAAGCAATCCGAGCGAGTTCCTGATGTCCCGTCGCAACTCGAGATGTACTGCCAGCTTCCCGCCATAACTCCAGAAACACCACCAAATTATCCCTTCAATGCAAGATGACGAAATTTTGCGATGCACAATCTCAAGAGAAAACACACATTCCCGCCTGAAAGGCAAAAGGTTACTTGACACCCTTTATGAGACTCCTAAAGTTCAAGCAGGTTTTAGAAAAGGCAGAGGCACCAGAGATCAAATTGTCAACATCCGCTGGATCATGGAGAAAGCAAGAGAGTTTCAGAAAAACATCTATTTCTGCTTCATTGACTATGCCAAAGCCTTTGAATGTGCAGATCACAATAAACTGTGGAACATTCTGAAAGAGATGGGAATCCCAGACCACTTGACCTGCCTCTTGAGAAACCTGTATGCAGGTCAGGAAGCAACAGTTAGAACTGGACATGGAACAACAGACTGGTTACAAATAGGAAAAGGTGTACGTCAAGGTTGTATTTTGTCACCTTGCTTGTTTAACTTATATGCAGAGTACATCATGAGGAACGCTGGGCTGGAAGAAGCACAAGCTGGAATCAAGATTGCTGGGAGAAATATCAATAACCTCAGATATGCAGATGACACTACCCTTATTGCAGAAAGTGAAGAGGAACTCAAAAGCCTCTTGATGAAAGTGAAAGAGGAGAGTGAAAAGGTTGGCTTAAAGCTCATCATTCAGAAAACAAAGATCATGGCATCTGGTCCCATCACTTCATGTGAAATAGATGGAAAAACAGTGGAAACAGTGTCAGACTTTATGTTTTTGGGCTCCAAAATCACTGCAGATGCTGATTGCAGCCATAAAATTAAAAGACGCTTGCTCCTTGGAAGGAAAGTTATGACCAACCTTGATAGTATATTAAAAAGCAGAGACATTACTTTGCCAACCAAGGTCCATCTAGTCAAGGCAATGGTTTTTCCCGTGGTCATGTATGGATGTGAGAGTTGGACTGTGAAGAAGGCTGATCGCTGAAGAATCGATGCTTTTGAACTGTGGTGTTGGAGAAGACTCTTGACAGTCCCTTATACTGCAAGGAGATCCAACCAGTCCATTCTAAGGGAGATCAATCCTGGATGTTCATTGGAGGGACTGATGCTAAAGCTGAAACTGCAATACTTTGGCCATCACATGCGAAGAGTTGACTCACTGGAAAAGACTCTGATTCTGGGAAAGGTTGGGGGCGGGAGGAGAAGGGGACGATGGAGAATGAGATGGCTGGATGGCATAACCGACTCTGTGGACATGAGTTTGAGTGAACTCCGGGAGTTGGTGATGGACAGGGAGGCCTGGCGTGCTGTGATTCATGGGTTCGCGGAGAGTCGGACACAACTGAGTGACTGAACTGAACTGAACTGAAAGTTCCCTCACACTGTGGTCCCATTTGGAGAAGAAAAGACCCTGTTTGCACTCAAATCGAGATGAGGCCCTATTCGCATTTAACTGCTCGAGAGTAATCCTGAAGTTCCCCTTCCAACACAAAAGGGCAACTGACTTCCCTGAAACATCCCGAGCGAGTTCCTGAGGTTTCTGTCGAAACTCGAGAAGTATCCTCAGCTTCCCGCCGTAACTCGAACAACACAACAAAATTATCCCCTCAATCCTAGATGAGGAAATTTTTCGCTGCAGTATCTCAAGAGAAATCCCACATTCCCGCTTGAAAGGCAAAAGAGTACTTGACACCCTTTATGGACTCAGAAAGTTCCCTCACACAGCAGACCCCATTGGAGAGGAGAACACACTTTATGGACTCAACTCGAGAAGAGGCCCTATTCCCATTTAAGGGCTCAGTTGTAATCTGGATGTTCCCCTTCCAACACAAAAGGGGACCTGAATTCCCTGAAGCAACCCGAGCGAGTTCCTGAGGTCCTGTCGCAACTCGAGAAGTACCCCTAGCTTCCCGCCGCAACTCGAGAAACACCACAAAATTATCACCTCAATGTGAGACGTGGAAATTTTGCCCTGAAGAATCTCAAGAGAAATCCCACATTCCCGCTTGAAAGGCAAAAGTGTACTTGATACACTTTATGCGACTAAGAAAGTTCCCTCACACTGCGGTCCATTTTGGAGAAGAAAAGACCCTGTTTGGACTCAAGATGAGGCCCTATTCCCATTTAAAACCTCGAGAGTTATCCCGAAGTTGCCCTTCCAACATAAAAGGGGAACTGACTTCCCTGAAACAACCCGAGCGAGTTCCTGAGGTTCCCGTCGCAACTCGAAAAGTACTCCCAGCTTCCTGCCGCAACTTGAACAACACAATAAAATTATCCCCTCAATGCTAGATGAGGAAATTTTGCACTGCACAATCTCAAGAGAAATCCCACATTCCCACTTGAAAGGCAAAAGAGTACTTGACACTCATTATGCGACTCAGAAAGTTCCCTCACACAGCCGACCCCATGGGAGAGGATAACACACTTTATGGACTCAACTCTAGAAGAGGTCCTATTCCCATATAAGAGCTCAATTGTAATCTGGATGTTCCCCTTCCAACACAAAAGGGGACCCGACTTCCCTGAAGCAATCCGAGCGAGTTCCTGATGTCCCGTCGCAACTCGAGATGTACTGCCAGCTTCCCGCCATAACTCCAGAAACACCACCAAATTATCCCTTCAATGCAAGATGACGAAATTTTGCGATGCACAATCTCAAGAGAAAACACACATTCCCGCCTGAAAGGCAAAAGGTTACTTGACACCCTTTATGAGACTCCTAAAGTTCAAGCAGGTTTTAGAAAAGGCAGAGGCACCAGAGATCAAATTGTCAACATCCGCTGGATCATGGAGAAAGCAAGAGAGTTTCAGAAAAACATCTATTTCTGCTTCATTGACTATGCCAAAGCCTTTGAATGTGCAGATCACAATAAACTGTGGAACATTCTGAAAGAGATGGGAATCCCAGACCACTTGACCTGCCTCTTGAGAAACCTGTATGCAGGTCAGGAAGCAACAGTTAGAACTGGACATGGAACAACAGACTGGTTACAAATAGGAAAAGGTGTACGTCAAGGTTGTATTTTGTCACCTTGCTTGTTTAACTTATATGCAGAGTACATCATGAGGAACGCTGGGCTGGAAGAAGCACAAGCTGGAATCAAGATTGCTGGGAGAAATATCAATAACCTCAGATATGCAGATGACACTACCCTTATTGCAGAAAGTGAAGAGGAACTCAAAAGCCTCTTGATGAAAGTGAAAGAGGAGAGTGAAAAGGTTGGCTTAAAGCTCATCATTCAGAAAACAAAGATCATGGCATCTGGTCCCATCACTTCATGTGAAATAGATGGAAAAACAGTGGAAACAGTGTCAGACTTTATGTTTTTGGGCTCCAAAATCACTGCAGATGCTGATTGCAGCCATAAAATTAAAAGACGCTTGCTCCTTGGAAGGAAAGTTATGACCAACCTTGATAGTATATTAAAAAGCAGAGACATTACTTTGCCAACCAAGGTCCATCTAGTCAAGGCAATGGTTTTTCCCGTGGTCATGTATGGATGTGAGAGTTGGACTGTGAAGAAGGCTGATCGCTGAAGAATCGATGCTTTTGAACTGTGGTGTTGGAGAAGACTCTTGACAGTCCCTTATACTGCAAGGAGATCCAACCAGTCCATTCTAAGGGAGATCAATCCTGGATGTTCATTGGAGGGACTGATGCTAAAGCTGAAACTGCAATACTTTGGCCATCACATGCGAAGAGTTGACTCACTGGAAAAGACTCTGATTCTGGGAAAGGTTGGGGGCGGGAGGAGAAGGGGACGATGGAGAATGAGATGGCTGGATGGCATAACCGACTCTGTGGACATGAGTTTGAGTGAACTCCGGGAGTTGGTGATGGACAGGGAGGCCTGGCGTGCTGTGATTCATGGGTTCGCGGAGAGTCGGACACAACTGAGTGACTGAACTGAACTGAACTGAAAGTTCCCTCACACTGTGGTCCCATTTGGAGAAGAAAAGACCCTGTTTGCACTCAAATCGAGATGAGGCCCTATTCGCATTTAACTGCTCGAGAGTAATCCTGAAGTTCCCCTTCCAACACAAAAGGGCAACTGACTTCCCTGAAACATCCCGAGCGAGTTCCTGAGGTTTCTGTCGAAACTCGAGAAGTATCCTCAGCTTCCCGCCGTAACTCGAACAACACAACAAAATTATCCCCTCAATCCTAGATGAGGAAATTTTTCGCTGCAGTATCTCAAGAGAAATCCCACATTCCCGCTTGAAAGGCAAAAGAGTACTTGACACCCTTTATGGACTCAGAAAGTTCCCTCACACAGCAGACCCCATTGGAGAGGAGAACACACTTTATGGACTCAACTCGAGAAGAGGCCCTATTCCCATTTAAGGGCTCAGTTGTAATCTGGATGTTCCCCTTCCAACACAAAAGGGGACCTGAATTCCCTGAAGCAACCCGAGCGAGTTCCTGAGGTCCTGTCGCAACTCGAGAAGTACCCCTAGCTTCCCGCCGCAACTCGAGAAACACCACAAAATTATCACCTCAATGTGAGACGTGGAAATTTTGCCCTGAAGAATCTCAAGAGAAATCCCACATTCCTGCTTGAAAGGCAAAAGAGTACTTGACACCCTTTATGCAACTCAGAAAGTTCCGTTATACAGCCATCCCCATTGGAGAGAACACACTTTATGGACTCAACTCGAAAAGAGGCCTCGTTCCCTTTATCAGCTCGAGAGTAATCCCGAAGTTCCCTTTGCAACACAAAAGGGGACATGACTTCGCTGAAGCTAACCAAGCAAGTTCCTGAGGTCCCCGTCGCAACTCGAGAAGTACCCCCAGCTTCCAACTGCAACTCGAGAAACACAACAAAATTTTCCCCTGAATGTGAGAGGAGGAAATTTTTCGCTGCAGAATCTCAAGAGAAATCCCACATTCCCGCTTGAATGGCAAGATGATACTTGACTACCTTTATGTGACTCAGAATGTTCCCTCACACAGCCGTCCCCATTGGAGAGGAGAATACATTTTATGGACTTAACTCAGGAAAAGGCCCTATTCCCATTCAATGCCTAGAGGGTAATCCAGATGTTCCCCTTCCAACACAAATGGGGACCTGGCTTCCCTGAAGCTCCCTGAGCGAGTTATTGAAGTCCCTGTCGCAACTCCAGATGTACCCCCAGCTTCCCGCCGCAACTTGAGAAACACCACAAAAATATCCCCTCAATGCGAGATGAGGAAATTGTGCGCTGCTGAATCTCAAGAGAAATCCCACATTCCCGCTTGAAAGGCAAAAGAGTATTTGACCCCCTGTATGTGACATGGAAATTTACCTCACACAGCCGTCCCTATTATAGAGGAGAACTCATTTTATTGACTCAACTCGAGAAGACGCCCTATTCCCATTTATAGCCTCGAGAGTAATCCCGAAGTTCCCCTTCCAACAAAAAAGGGGACATGACTTCCCTGAAGCAACCCGAGCGAGTTACTGAGCTCCCCGTCGCAACCCTAGAAGTACCAGTAGCTTTCACGGCAACTCGAGAAACACCACAAAATTATCCCCTCAATCCGAGATGAGGAAATTTTGCCCTGCAGAATCTCAAGAGAAATCCCACTTTCCCTCTTGAAATGCAAAAGGGTACTTGACACCCTTTGTGCGACTAAGCAAGTTCCCTCACACAGCAGTCCCAACTGGATAGGAGAACACAAATTATGGACTCAACTCGAGAAGAGGCCCTATTCCCATTTAATGTGACTAGGTCATGGAACAACAGACTGGTTCCAAATAGGAAAAGGAGTGCGTCAAGGTTGTATATTGTCACCTTGCTTATTTAACTTATATGCAGAGTACATCATGAGGAACGCTGGGCTGGAAGAAGCACAAGCTGGAATCAAGATTGCTGGGAGAAATATCAATAACCTCAGATATGCAGATGACACTACCCTTATGGCAGAAAGTGAAGAGGAACTCAAAAGCCTCTTGATGAAAGTGAAAGAGGAGAGTGAAAAGGTTGGCTTGAAGCTCAACATTCAGAAAACAAAGATCATGGCATCTGGTCCCATCACTTCATGGGAAATAGATGGAAAAACAGTGGAAACAGTGTCAGACTTTGTTTTTTTGGGCTCCAAAATCACTGCAGATGCTGAATGCAGCCATGAAATTAAAAGACGCTTGCTCCTTGGAAGGAAAGTTATGACCAACCTTGATAGTATATTAAAAAGCAGAGACATTACTTTGCCGACCAAGGTCCGTCTAGTCAAGGCAATGGTTTTTCCCGTGGTCATGTATGGATGTGAGAGTTGGACTGTGAAGAAAGCTGATCACCGAAGAATCGATGCTTTTGAACTGTGGTGTTGGAGAAGTCTCTTGAGAGTCCCTTATACTGCAAGGAGATCCAACCAGTCCATTCTAAAGGAGATCAATCCTGGATGTTCATTGGAGGGACTGATGCTAAAGCTGAAACTCCAATACTTTGGCCACCTCATGAGACGAGTTGACTCACTGGAAAAGACTCTGATGCTGGGAAAGGTTGGGGGCGGGAGGAGAAGGGGACAACGGAGAAGGAGATGGCTGGACGGCATCACCGACTCTGTGGACATGAGTTTGAGTGAACTCCGGGAGTTGGTGATGGACAGGGAGGCCTGGCGTGCTGTGATTCATGGGGTCGCGGAGAGTCGGACACGACTGAGCGACTGAACTGAACTGAACTGAACTGAGAGTGATCTCAATGTTAAACAATCAAAAATAAAGGAGAACTTACTTCCCAGGGACTACACCAGCGAGTCCCTGAGGTCCCTGTTGCAACTCGAGGAGAATCCCAAGCTTTCCGTGGCAGCTTGATAGAAATCACAAGATTCTGAACTCAAGGTGAGATGAGGAAAATTTCCCCTGCAGGGTTTCAAGGGAAATCCAACATTCCCGCTTGAAACACGAACGGGTACTTGAGACCCTTTATGCGACACAAGACATTCCCTGATGTGTCTGTCGCTACTTGAGAGGAGAACACAATTTATGGACTCCACTTTAGATGAGGCCCTATTCCCATCCCACGCCTCGAGAGTAATCCCGATATTCCCCTACCAAAAAGAAATGAGACCTGACTTCCCAGGGACTACACGAGCGAGTTCCTTAGGTCCCTGTCGCAACTCGCGAATGACCCCAAGCTTCCCGCTACAACTCGAGAAAAACCACAAGATTCGGGACTCAAGGCGAGATGAGTAAAATTTCCACTGAAGATTCTGAAGGGAAATTCCACATTCCCGCTTGGAACTCGAACGGGTACTTGACATCATTTATACGACTCAAGACTTTCCCTGATTTGGCTGTCCCCACTTGAGAGGAGAACACAATTTATGGACTCAAATTTAGATGAGGCCCTATTCCCATCCTCTCCTCAAGAGTAATCACGATGTTCCCTAACCAAAACGTAAGGAGACCTGACTGCCCAGGTACTACAAGAGTGAGTTCTGACGTCAAAGTCACAATTAGAGAAGGACCCCAAGCTTCCCGCCGCAACTCGAGAGAAAACACAAGATTCAGTACTCAAGTTGAGATGAGGAAAATTTCCCCTGCAGAGTCTCTAGAAAAATCCCACATTCCCGCTTTAAACGCGAACAGGTACTAAACACCCGTTATGCGACTAAAGACATTTCCTGACATAGCTGTCCCCACTTGAGAGAAGAAAACTATTTATGGACTCAAATTTAGATGAGGCCCTATTCCGATTCCACGCCTTGAGAGTAATCCCAATGTTTCCCTACCAAAACGAAAGGAGACCTGACTTCCCAGGGACTACACGAGCGAGTTCATGAGGTCCTTGTTGCAACTCGAGAAGGACCCCAAGCTTACCGCTGCAACTCGAGAAAAACCAAAAGATTCTGCACTCAAGGTGAGATGAGGATTATATCCCCTGCAGAGTCTCAAGAAAATCCCACATTCTCGCTTGAAACGCGAACAGGTATTTGACACCCATTATGAGACTCAAGACATTCCCTGACATAGCTGTCCCCACTTGAGAGGAAAACGCAATTTATGGAATCATCCTTAGATGAGGCCCTATTCCCATTCCACGCCTCGAGAGTAATCCCGTTGTTCCCCTACCAAAATGAAAGGATAACTGACTTCCCAGAGACTACAGCAGTGAGTTCATGAGATCCCTGTCGCAATTCGAGAAGTAAACCAAGTTTACGACCGAAATTCAAGACAAATCACAAGATTCTGCACCAAAGGAGAGATGAGGAAAATTTCCCCTGCAGAGTCTCAAGAGAAATCCGACATTCCCACTTCAAATTCGAACGGGTACTTGACATCCTTTATGTCACTCAAGACATTCCCTGACATAGCTGTCACCACTTGAGAGGAGAACACAATTTATGGACTCAACTTTAGATGAAGCCCTATTCCCATTTCACGCCTCGAGAATAATCCCGATGTACCCCTACCAAAACGAAAGGAGTCCTAACTTCCCAGGGACTACAAGAGTGAGTTCCTGAGGTCTCTGTCGAAACTCGAGAATGACCCATATCTTCCCGCCGCAACTGGAGAGAAACCACAAGTTTCTGCACTCAAGGTGAGATGAGGAAAATTTACCCTGCAGAGTCTCAAGAGAAAACCCGCATTCCCTCTTGAAATTTGAACGGGTACATTAATCCCATTTGCGACTCAATACATTCCCTACATAGCTGTCCCCACTTAAGAGGAGAACACAATTTATGGACTCCACTTAAATGAGGCCCTATTCCCATTCCACGCCTTGAAAGAAATCCCGATGTTCCCCTACCAAAACCAATGGAGACCTTACTTGCCAGGGACTACACGACCCATTCCTGAGGTCCCTGTCGCAACTCGAGAGGGACCCCAATCTTCCCGCCACAACATGAAAAAAACCCCAAGATGCTGCACTCAAGGAGAGATGAGGAAAATTTACCCTGCAGAGTTTCAAGGGAAATCCCAAAATACCGCTTGAAACGCGAACGGATACTTGACACCCTTTATGCGACTCAAGACATTCCCTGACATAGCTGTCCCCACTTCAGAGGAGAAAACAATTTATGGACTCAACTTGAGAGGAGGCCCTATTTCCATTCAAAGCCTCGAGAGTAATCCTGACGTTCCCCTACCAAAAACATTGAGCCCTGACTTCCCAGGTACTACATGAGTGAGTTCTTGAGTTCCTTGTCTAAACGTGAGAAAAACCACACGCTTTCCGTCACAATTCGAGAAAAACCACAAGATTCTGCACTCAAGGAGAGTTGAAGAAAATTTCCCCTGCAGAATCTCATTAGAAAAGCCACATTGCCGCTTGAAACGTGAACGGGTATTTGATACCCTTTATGCGACTCAAGACATTCCCTAGCATAACTGTCCCTAATTGAGAGGAGATCAAAATTTATAGACTCTACTTTAGATAAGGCCCTAATCCCATTCCATGCCTCGAGTGAAATCCCGATGTTCCCCGACCAAAACGAAAGGAGACCTGACTCCCCTGGGACTACACGAATGAGTTCCTGAGGACCCTGTCGCAACTCGAGAAGGACCCCAAGTTATCCGTCTCAACTCGAGCGAATAAACAAAAGTCTGCACTCAAGGTGAGAGGAGGAAACTTTCCCCTGCAGAGTCTCAAGAGAAATCCCACATTCCCGCTTGAAACTCGAAAAGGTACATGACACCCTTTATGCGACTCAAGATATTCCCTGGCAGAACTGTCCCCACTTGAGCGGAGAACACTATTTATGAACTCAAATTTAGATGAGGCCCTATTCCCATTCCACGCCTCGAGAGTAATCCCAATATTCCCCTACCAAAACGAAAGGAGACCTGACTTCCCAGGGATAACAAGAGCGTGTTGCTGAGGTGCCCGTTGTAAGTCCAAAATGACCCCAAGCTTCCACCGCAACTCGAGAAAAACCACAAGATTCTGCACTCAAGGTGAGATTAGGACAATTTCCCCTGCAGAATCTCAATAGAAATCCCACATTCCCTCTTGAAACTTGAACGGGAAGTTGACATTATTTTTGGAAAAAAAAAAAAAAAAGGATACTTACTAAGCCGTCCCCACTGGAGATGAGCACACAATTAATGGACTCATCTCTAGATGAGGCCCAATTCACATTCGATGACTCGAGAGAAATCCCGAAGTAATCTTTCCAACAGGAAAGGAGAATTAACTTCCCTGGGGCAACACGAGCGATTGCCTGAGACCCCCGTCGCAACCCAAAAGGAACCCCAAGCTTCCAGCCGCAGCTCGAGAAAAACCAGAAGATTCTCCCCTCAATGCGAGATGAAGAATATTTGTGCTGCAGAGTCTCAAGAGAAATCATACATTCCCCCTTGAAACTCGACAGGTACTTGAAACCCTTTCTTTGACACAAAAAGATCCCTGAATAATCCGTCCCCACTGGTGAGGAACACACAATTAACAGACTCAACACTTGATGATGCCCCAATCACATTCCACGCCACGAGCAGAATCCCCAGGCTCCTCTTCCAACACTATTGGGGACCGGATGTCCCTGGGGCAATATGAGCGAATTCCTGAGGTACCGTCGCAATCGAGAAGGAGCCAAAGCATCCCGCCGCAACACGAGAAAAACCGTAAGATTCTGCACTCAAGGTGAGCTGAGGAAAATTTCCCATGCAGAGTCCCAAGAGAAATCCCACATTCCCGCTTGAAACTCGAAAAGGTACATGACACCCTTTATGCGACTCAAGACATTCCCTGACATACCTGTCGCCACATGAGTGGAGAACAAAATTTATGGACTCAACTTTAGATGAGGCCGTATTCCCATTCCATGCCTCGAGAATAACCCCAAAATCCCCTACCAAAACGAAAGGAGACCTGACTTTCCAGGGACTACACGAGCCAGTTCCTGATATCACCTCGCAACCCGAAATGGACCCCAAGCTGCAAGCCGCAACACGAGAAAAACCACAAGATTCTCCTCTCGACGCAAGATGAGGAACATTTCTGCTGCAGAGTCTCAATAGAAATCACACATTCCTGCTTGAAACTCGATAGGGTACTTGAAACCCTTTTTGCAACACAAAAAGATCCCTGATTAAACCGTCCCCACTGGAGAGGAGCACATAATTATCGGACTCAACACAAGATGAGAAGCATATCACATTCCATGCCACGATTGGAAACCTGAGGTTCCCCTTCCAACACTGTTGGAGACCTGCCGTCCCTGGGATAACACGAGCGAGTTTCTGAGGTTCCCGTCGCAACTTGAGAAGGACCCCAAGCATCCCGTCCCAACTCAAGACAAACCACAAGATTGTGCACTCAAGGTGTGAGGAGGAAAATTTTCCAATGCTGAGTCTCAAGAGGAATCCCACATTCCCACTTGAAACTCGAACAAGGACTTGACACACTATATGCAACCCAAGACATTCCTTGACATAGCTGTCCCCACTGGAGAGAAGAACACAATTTATGGACTAAATTTTGGATGAGGCAATCTTCCCATTCTACACCTCGAGTGTAATCCCGAAGCTTTCCTTGCAAAAATAAAAGTGACCTGACCTCCCTGAAGTAAAAAGAGCTAGGTTCTGAGGTCACAGTCTCAACTCGAGAGGGATTACAAACTTCCTGCCGCAACTCGATAAAAACCACGAGATTTCCCCATCAATGCGAGATGAGGAATTTTCTGCTGCAGAGTCTCAAGGGAAAATCCACATTACAGCTTGAAATTCGAATGGGTACTTGACACCCTTTCTGCAACCATAAAAGTTCCCTGACTAAGCCGTCCCTACTGGAGAGGAGCACACAATTTAAGGACTCATTAGTAGATGACTTCCATTTGCCATTCCATGCCTGGAGAATAATCACGAAGTTTCTCTTCCAACACGAAATGAGACCTGACTTCTCTGGGGCAAGACCAGCGAGTAACTGCGGTCCCCGTCGCAACTCGAGAAGGACCCAAATCTTACCTCCGCAACTCGAGAAAAACCACAAGATTTTGCACTCAAAGTGAGATGAGGAAAATTTCCCCTGCAGAATCTCAAGAGAAATCCCACATTCCCGCTTGAAACGCGAACGGGTACTTGACACCCTTTAGGCGACTCAAGACATTCCCTGACATAGCTGTCCCCACTTGAGAGAACACAATTTATGGACTCAACTTTAGATGAGGTCCTATTCCCATTCCACGCCTTGAGAGTATTCCCGATGTTCCCCTATTAAAACGAAAGGAGACATGACTTCCCAGGTACTACAAGAGCGAGTTCCTCAGGTCCCTGTCGCAACTCGAGAAGTACCCCAAGCTTCCCGCCGCAATTCGAGAAAAACCACAGAACTCTGCATACAAGGTGATATGAGGAAATTTTCACTGCAGAGACTCAAGAGAAATTCCACATTCCCGTTTGAAACATGAACGGGAACCGGACACCCTTTATGCGAAGCAAGACATTCCTTGACATAGCTGTCCCCACTTGAGAGGAGAACACAATATATGGACTCAACTTGAGATGAGGCCCTATGCCCGTTCCAGTCCTGAGAGTAATCCCGATGTTTCCCTACGAAAAAGAAAGGAGACCTGACTTCCCAGGGACTGCATGAGCAAGTTCCTCAGGTCCCTGTCACTACTATAGAAGGACACCAAGGTTCCCCTCACAACTCGAGAAAAACCACAAGATTATGCACTCAAGGTGAGATGACGAAAATTTTCCCTGGAGAGTCTGAAGAGAAATCCCACATTCCCACTTGAAATGCGAACGGGTACTTGACACCCTTTATATGACTCAAGACATTACCTGACATAGCTGTCCCCATTTGAGAGGAGAACACAATTTATGGACTCAACTTGAGATGAGGCCCTATTCCTATTCCACCCCTCGAGCATAATCCCGATGTTCCCCTACCAAATCGAACGGAGACCTGACTTCCAGGGAGTACACGAGCGAGTTCCTGAGATCCATGTCCCATCTCGAGAAGGACCCCAAGTTTCCCCCCACAACTCGAGAGAAACCACTAGATTCTGCAGGCAATGTGAGATGAGGAAAATTTCTCCTGCAGAGTCTCAAGAGAAATCGCACATTCCCGTTTGAAACGAGAACGGGTACTTGACACCCTTTATGCGACTCAAGACATTCCCTGGCTTAGCTGTCCCCAGTTGAGAGGAGAACACAGTTTATGGACTCAACTTTAGATGAGGCCCTATTCTCATTAAATGCCTCGAGAGTAATCCCGAAATTCCCCTACCAAAACGAAGGGAGACCTGACTTACCAGGGACTATACCAGCGAGTTCCTGAGGTCCCTGTCGCAACTCGAGAAGGACCCCAAGCTTCCCGCCACAATCGAGAAAAACCACAAGATTCTCCACTCAAGGTGAGATGAGGACAATTTCCCCTGCAGTGTCTCAAGAGAAATCCCACATTCCCGCTTGAAACGCAAACGTGTACTTGACACCCTTTATGCAACTCAAGACATTCCCTGACATAGCTGTCCAAACGTGAGAGAAGAACACAATTTATGGACTCAACTTTAGATGAAGCCCTATTCCCATTCAACGTCTCGAGAGTAATCCCGAAATTCCCCTACCAAAACGAAGAGAGACCTGACTTCCCAGGGACTACACGAGTGAGTTCCGATTGTCCCTGTCGCAACTAGAAAGATCCCAAACTTCCCGCTGCAACTCGAGTGAAACCACAAGATTCTGAACTCAAGGTGAAATGAGGAAAATTTCCCCTGCAGAGTCTGAAGAGAAATCCCACATTCAGCTTGAAACGCAAACGGGTACTTGACACCCTTTATGCAAATCACGATATTCCCTGATATCTGTCCCCATTTCAGAGGAGAACACAGTTTATGGACTCAAAATTAATTGAGGCCCTATTACATTCCACGCCTCGAGAGTAAAGCCGATGTTCCTCTACCAAAGCGAAAGAAGACCTGACTTCTCAGGGAATACAAGAGCGAGTTCCTGAGGTCTCTATCGCAACTCGAGAAAGACCCCAAGATTCCCGCCGCAACTCGAGAAAAACCACAAGATTCTGCACTCAAGGTGAGATGAGGACAATTTCCCCTGCAGAGTCTCAAGGGAATCCCACATTCCCGCTTGAGTCGCGAACGTGTCCTTGACACCCGTTATGCGACTCAAGACATTCCCTGACAGAGCTGTCTCCACTTGAAAGGAGAACACTATTTATGGACTCAAATTTAGATGAGGCCCTATTCCCATTCCACGACTCCAGAGTAATCCCGATGTTCCCCTACCAAAACGAAGGGAGACCTGACTTACCAGGGACTATACCAGCGAGTTCCTGAGGTCCCTGTCGCAACTGGAGAAGCACCGCAAACTTCCCGCCGAAACTCGAGAAAAACCACAAGATTCTGCACTCAAGGTGAGATGAGGACAATTTCCCCTGTAGAGTCTAAAGAGAAATCCCATATTCACACTTGAATCGCGAACGGGTACTTGACACCCATTATGCGACTCACGATATTCCCTGACATAACTGTCCTCACTTGAGGGGGGAACACAATTTATGGACTCAACTTTAGATGAGGCCCTATTCCCATTCCACCCCTCGAGAGTAAAGCCAATGTTCCTCTATCAAAACGAAAGGAGACCTGACTTCTCAGGGAATACAAGAGCGAGTTCCTGAGGTCCCTGTCGCAACTCGAGAAGGATACCAAGCTTCCCACGGCAACTCGAGAAAAACCACAAGATTCTGCACTTAAGGTGAGATGAGGTAAATTTCCCCTGCAGAGTCCCAAGAGAAATCCCACATTCCCACCTGAAAGGCGAACGTGTACTTGACACCCTTTATGCGACTCAACACATTCCCTCACATAGCTGTCCCCACTGGAGAGGAGAACACAATTAAATGACTCAATTTTAGATGAGGCCCTATTTCCATTCCACGCCTCGAGAGTAATCCCAATGTTCCCCGACCAAAACGAAAGGAGACCTGATTTCCCAATGAGTACGCGGGCGAATAACTGAGGTCCCTGTCGCAACTCGAGAAAAACCACAAGATTCTGCACTCAAGGTGAGAAGAGGAAATTTCCCCTGCAGAGTCTAAAGAGAAATCCCACATTTCTGCTTGAAAAGCAAACAGGTATTTGACACACTTTTGCGACTCAAGATATTCACTGACATAACTGTCCCGAATTGAGAGGAGAACACAATTTATGGACTCAACTTTAGATGAGGACCTATTACCATTCCATACTTCGAGTGTAGTCCCCATGTTACCCTACCAAAACGAAAGGAGACCTGACATCCCAGGGACTACACGAGCGAGTTCCTGAGGTCCCTGTCGCAACTCGAGATGGACCCCAAGCTCCTCACCGAAACTCGAGAAAAGCCACAAGATTCTCTACTCAAGTTGAAATGAGGAAAATTTCCCCTTCAGAGTCTCAAGAGAAATCCCACTTTCCCGCATGAAACGCATATGGGTACTTGACACGACTTATGATACACAAGACATTGCCTGACATAGCTGTCCACACTTGAGAGGATAACACAATTTATGGACTCAACTTTAGATGAGGCCTTATTCCCATTCCAGGCCTCCATAGTAATCCCGATGTTCCCCTACCAAAATGAAGCAGACCTGACTTCCCAGGGACTAAAAGAGGGAATTCCTGAGGTCCGTGTCGCAAATGGAGGAGGACCCCAAGCTTTCCGCCGCAACTCGAGAAAAAGCATAAGATTCTGCACTCAAGGTGAGATGAGGAAAATTACCCCTGAGAGTCTCAAGAGAAATCTCACATTCCCACTTGAAACGCAAACGGGTATTTGACACCCTTGTTGCGACTCAAGACATTCGCTGACATAGCTGTCCACACTTGAGAGGAGAACACAATTTATGGACTCAAATTTAGATGATGCCCTATTACCATTCCACGCGTCGAGTGTAATCCCGATGTTCCCCCATCAAAACGAAAGAAGACCTCACTTCCCAGGGACTACACGAGCGACTTCCTGAGATCCCTGTCACAACTCGAGAAGGATCCCAATCTTTGTGCCGCAACTAGAGAAAAATGACAATATTCTGCACTCAAGGTGAGATTAGGAAAAATTCCCCTGCAGAGTCTCAAGAGGAATCGCACATTCCCGATTGAAACACGAACGGATATTTGACACCCTTTATGTGACTCAAGAAATTCCCTGACATATCTGTCCCCACTTGAGAGGAGAAAACAATTAATGGTCTCAACTTTAGATGAGGCCCTATTCCCATTCCACGGCTCCAGAGTACTCCCGATGATCCCTTACCAAAATGAAAGGAAACCTGACTTCCCAGGGACTACACGAGCGAGATCCTGAAGTCCTTGTCGCAATTCGAGAAGAACCCAAGCTTCCCGCCGCAACTCAAGAATAACCACCCGATTCTGCACTCAAGGTGAGATGAGGACAATTTCTCCTGCAGAGTCTCAAGAGAAATCCCACATTCACACCTGAAACGCAAACGGGTACTTGACACCCTTTACAAGACTCAAAACTTTCCCTGACATAGCTATCCCAACTGGAGAGGACAACAATATTTATGAACTCAAATTTAGATGAGGCCCAGTTTTCCATGCCTCAAGAGTCATACCGATGTTTCTCTACCAAAACGAAAGGACACCTGATTTCCCAGGGATTACACGAGCGAATTCCTGAGGTCCCTTTGGCTACTCGAGAAGGATCCCAAGCTTCCAGAGGAAGCTTGAGAAAAACCACAAATTCTGCACTCAAGGTGAGATTAGGACATTTCCCCTGCAGAATCTGAAGAGAAATCCCAAATTTACGCTTGAAAGGCCAACGGGTATTTGACATCCTTTATGCAAATCAAGACATTCCCTGACATAGCTGTCCCCACTTGAGAGGAGAACACATTTATGGACTCAACTTTAGAAGAGGCCCTATTCCCATTCCACGCCTCGAGAGTAATCCCGATGTTCCATTACAAAAACGAAAGGAGACCTGACTTCCCAGGGACTACATTAGAGAGTTCCTGATGTCCCTGTCGCAACTCCAGAAGGACCCCATCTTCTGGCCGCAACTCTAGAAAAACAACAAGATTCCGCACTCAAGGTGAGATGAAGAACAATTTCCTCTGCAGAGTCTCAAGAGAAATCCCACATTCCCGCTTGAAACCCGAAAGGGTGCTTGACAACCTTTATGCAACTAAAGACATTCCCTGACATAGCTGTGCCCTCTTGAGAGGAGAACATAATTTATGGACTCAACTTTAGAGGAAGCCCTAATCCCATTCCATGCCTCAAGAGAAATCCCGATGTTCCCCTACCAAAACGAAAGGACACCTGACTTACCAGGGACTACATTAGCGAGTTCCTCAAGTCCTTGTCGCAATTCCAGAAGGACCCCAGCTTCCGGCCGCAACTGTAGACAAACCACAAGATTCTGCACTCAAGGTGAGAGGAAGAAAAATATCCCCTGCAGAGTCTCAAGAGAAATCCCACATTCCCGCATGAATGCAAATGGGTACTTGACACCCTTTATGGGACTCAAGACATTCCCTGACATAGCTGTCCCCACTTGAGAGGATAACACAATTTATGGACTCAAATTTAGATGAGGACCTATTCCCATTCCACTCCTCGAGAATAATCCCGATGTTCCACTACCAAAACGAAAGGAGACCTGATTTCCCAGGGACTACATTAGCGAGTTCCGGATGTCCCTGTCGCAATTCCTGAAGGACCCGAGCTTCCGGCCGCAACTCTAGAAAAACCACAAGATTCTGCAATCAAGATGAGAGGAAGAAAAATTTCCCCTGCAGAGTCTCAAGAGAAATCACACATTCCCGCATGAAACGTGAACGGGTACTTGAGACCCTTTATGCGAATCAAGATATTTCCTGACATAGCTGTTCCCACTTGAGAGGAGAACATTATGGACTCAACTTTAGATGAAGCCCTATTACCATTTCACACCTCCTGAGTAATTCCGATGTTCCTCTACCAAAACGAAAGGTGACCTCACTTCCCAGGGAATACAAGAGGGAATTCCTGAGGTCCCTGTTGCTAATCGAGGAATAACCCAAGCTTTCCGACACAACTCGAGAAAAAACAAAAGATTCTGCACTCAAGATGAGATGAGGACAATTTCCCCTGCAGAGTCTCAAGAGAAATCCCACATTCCAGCTTGAAACACGAATGGGTACTTGACACCCTTTATGTGATTCAAGACATTCCCTGATATAGCTGTGCCCCCTAGAGAGGAGAAAACAATTTATGGACTCAACTTTAGAAGAGGCCCTATTCCCATTCCACGCCTCGAGAGTAATCCCGATGTACCCCTACCAAAACAAAAGGAGACCTGACTTCCCAGGGACTACATGAGCGAGTTTCTGAGGTCCCAGTCGCAACTAGAGAAGGAAACCAATCTTTGTGCCGCAACTCAAGAAAACGACAATATTCTTCACTCAAGGTGAGATGAGGAAAATTTCCCCTGCAGAGTCTCAAGAGGAATCCCACATTCCAGATTGAAACGCTAACGGATACTTGACACCCTATATGAGACTCAAGATATTCCCTGACATAGCTGTCCCCACTGAGAGGAGAAAAGAATTTATGGACTCAAATTTAGAAGAGGCCCTATTCCCATTCCACGGCTCCAGAGTACTCCTGATGATCCGTTAACAACATGAAAGGAGACCTGAATTCCCAGGGACTACTCGAGCGAGTTCCTGAGGTCCCTGTCGCAACTGGAGAAAAACCCGAAGCTTCCTGCCACAACTCGAGAAAAACCACAAGATTCTGCTCAAGGTGAGATGAATAAAATTTCCCCTGCAGAGTCTCAAGAGATATTCCACATTCCCACTTGAAATGCGAACGGGTACTTGACACCATTTATTTGACTCAAGACATTCCCTGATATAGCTGTCCCCACTTGAGAGGAGAAAACAATTTATGGACTCATCTTTAGATGATTTCCTATTCCCATTCAATGCCTCGAGAGTAATCCTGATATTCCCCTACCAAAACGAAAGGAGACCTGACTTCCTAGAGTCTAAACGAGCGAGATCCTGAGGTCCCTGTCGCAATTCGAGAAGGACCCAAGCTTCCCACCGCAACTCAAGAATAAATACCCGATTCTGCACTCAAGTTGAGATGAGGACAATTTCCCCTGCAGAGTCTCAAGAGAAATCCCACATTCACACCTGAAACGTGAGCGAGTACTTGACACCCTTTAGAAGACTCAAAACTTTCCCTGAGATAGCTGTCCCAACTGGAGAGGAGAACACAATTAATGGACTCAAATTTAGATGAGGCCCTATTCCAATTCTATGCGTCAAGAGTAATACCTAAGTTTCTCTACCAAAACGAAAGGACACCTGATTTCCCTGGGATTACACGAGCGAATTACTGAGGTCCCTTTTGCTACTCGTGAAGGACCCCAAGCTTCCAGAGGAAGCTTGAGAAAAACCACAAGATTCTTCACTCAAGGTGAGATAAGGATATTTCCCCTGCAGAATCTCAAGAGAAATCCCAAATTTATGCTTGAAACGCGAATGGGTACTTGACACCATTTATGCGACTCAAGACATTCCCTGACATAGCTATGCCCACTTGAGAGGAGAACACAAAATATGGACTCAACTTTAGATGAGGCTCTATTCCCATTCCCAGCCTCGAGAGTAATCCCGATGTTCCTCTACCAAAACAAAAGGAGACCTGACTTCCCAGGGACTAAACGAGCGAGTTCCTGAGGTCTCTGTCACAACTCAAGAAGGGACCTAAGCTTCCCGCCGCTACTCGAGAAAAATCACAAGATTCTGCATTCAAAGTGAGATGAGGACTATTTACCGTGGAGAGTCTCTAGGGTAATCCCACATTCCCGCTTGAATTGCGAACGGGTACTTGACACGCTTTATGGGACTCAAGACATTCCCTGACATAGCTGTCCCCACTTGAGAGGAGAACACAATTTATGGACTCAAATTTAGATGAGGCCCTTTCCCATTCCACTCCTCGAGAATAATCCCAATGTTCCACTACCAAAACGAAAGGAGACCTGACTTCCCAGGGACTACATTAGAGAGTTCCTGATGTCCCTGTTGCAACTCAAGAAGGATCCCAGCTTCCAGCCGCAATTCTAGAAAAACCACAAGATTCCGCAGTCTAGGTGAGATGAAGAAAAAGTTCCCCTGCAGAGTCTCAAGAGAAATCCCACATTCCCACATGACACGCGAACGGGTACTTGACACCCTTTATGCGACTCAAGATATTCCGTCACATAACTGTTCCGACTTGAGAGGAGAACACTATTTATGGACTCAACTTTATATGAGGCCCTATTGCCATTCCAGGCCTACTGAGTAATCCCGATGTTCCTCTACCATAAAGAAAGGTGACCTGACTTCCCAGGGACTACACGAGGGAATTCCTGAGGTCCCTGTTGCTAATCGAGAAAAACCCCAAGCTTTCCGACGCAACTCGAGAAAAAACAAAAGATTCTGCACTCAAGGTGAGATGAGGACAATTTCCCCTGCAGAGTCTCAAGAGGAATCCCACATTCCAGCTTGAAACACAAACGGGTACTTGACACCCTTTATGCGAATCAAGACATTCCCTGACATAGCTGTGCCCACTTGAGAGGAGAACACAAAATATGGACTCAACTTTAGATGAGGCTCTATTCCCATTCCAAGCCTCGAGAGTAATCCCTATGTTCCCCTACCAAAACGAAAGGAAACCTCACTTCACAGGGAGTACACGAGCAAGTTCCTGAGTTCCCTGTCACAACTCGAGAAGGACGCCAATCTTTGTGCCGCAACTAGAGAAAAAAGACAATATTCTGCACTCAAGGTGAGATGAGGAAAACTTCCCCTGCAAAGTCTCAAGAGGAATCCCACATTCCCGATTGAAACGCAAACGGATACTTGACACCCTATATGAGACTCAAGAAATTCCCTGACATAGCTGTCCCCACTTGAGAGGAGAAAACAATTTTTGGACTCAACTTTAGAAGAAGCCCTACTCCCATTCCACGGCTCCAGAGTACTCCCGATGATCCCTTAACAATGTGAAAGGAGACCTGACTTCCCAGGGACTACACGAGCGAGTTCCTGAGGTCCCTGTCGCAACTGGAGAAAAACCCAAAGCTTCCTGCCACAACTCGAGAAAAACCACAAGATTCTGCTCAAGGTGAGATGAATAAAATTTCCCCTGCAGAGTCTCAAGAGATATCCCACATTCCCGCTTGAAATGCGAACGGGTACTTGACACCATTTATGTGACTCAAGACATTCCCTGACATAGCTGTCCCCACTTGAGGGGAGAAAACAATTTATGGACTCATCTTTAGATGATTTCCTATTCCCATTCAATGCCTCGAGAGTAATCCTGATGTTCCCCTACCAAAACGAAAGGAGACCTGACTTACCAGGGTCTTCACGAGCGAGATCCTGAGGTCCCTATCGCAATTCAAGAAGGACCCAAACTTCCCGCCGCCATTCAGGAATAACCACCCGATTCTGCACTCAAGGTGAGATGAGGACAATTTCCCCTGCATAGTCTCAAGAGAAATCCCACGTTCACACCTGAAACGCGAACGAGTACTTGAAACCTTTTAGAAGACTCAAAACATTCCCTGACATAGCTGTCCCAACTGGTGAGGAGAACACAATTGATGGACTCAAATTTAGATGAGACCCTATTCCCATTCTATGCGTCAAGAGTAATACCTATGATTCTCTACCAAAACAAAAGGAGACCTGATTTCCCTGGGATTACACAAGCGAATTCCTGAGGTCCCTTTTGCCACTCGAAAACGACCTAAAGCATCAGCTTGAGAAAAACCACAAGATTCTGCACTCAAGGTGAGATGAGGTGATTTCCCCTGCAGAATCTCAAGAGAAATCTCAAATTTACGCTTGAAACGCGAACGGGTACTTGATATCCTTTATGGGAATCAAGATATTTCCTGGCATAGCTGTCCCCACTTGATAGGAGAACACAATTTATGGACTCAATTTTAGTTAAGGCCCTATTCACATTAGAAGCCTCAAGAGTAAAGTCGATGTTCCTCTACCAAAACGAAAGGAGACCTAACTTCCCAGGGACTACACGAGCGAGTTCCTGAGGTCCCTGTCGCAAACTCGAGAAACGACCTAAGCTTCCTGCCGCTACTTGAGAAAAATCACAAGATTCTGCATTCAAGGTGAGATGAGGACTATTTCCCCTGCAGAGTCTCTAGGGTAATCCCACATTCCCGCTTGAATCATGAACGGGTACTTGACACGCTTTATGGGACTCAAGACATTCCCTGACATAGCTGTCGCCACTTGAGAGGATAACACAATTTATGGACTCAAATTTAGAGGATGCCCTTTCCCATTCCACTCCTCGAGAATAATCCCGATGTTCCACTACCAAAACGAAAGGAGACCTGACTTCCCAGGGACTACATTAGTGAGTTCCTGATGTCCCTGTTGCAACTCAAGAAGGACCCCAGCTTCCGGCCGCAACTCTAGAAAAACCACAAGATTCCGCAGTCTAGGTGAGATGAAGAAAAAGTTCCCCTGCAGAGTCTCAAGAGAAATTCCACATTCCCGCATGACACGCGAACGGGTACTTGACACCCTTTATGCGACTCAAGATATTCCGTCACATAACTGTTCCAACTTGAGAGGAGAACACTATTTATGGACTCAACTTTATATGAGGCCCTATTGCCATTCCATGCCTACTGAGTAATCCCGATGTTCCTTTACCAAAAAGAAAGGTGATCTGACTTCCCAGAGACTACACGAGGGAATTCCTGAGGTCCCTGTTGCTAATCGAGGAAAACCCCAAGCTTTCCAACGCATCTCGAGAAAAAAGAAAAGATTCTGCACTCATGGTGAGATGAAGAAAATTTCCCCTGAAGAGTCTCAAGTGGAATCGCACATTCCCGTCTGAAACGCGAACAGATACTTCACACCCTTTAATCAACTCAAGAAATTCCCTGACATATCTGTCCCCACTTGAGAGGAGAAAACAATTTATGGACTCAAGTGTAGATGAGGCCCTATTCCCATTCCATGGCTCCAGAGTATTCCCGATGTTCTCTTACCAAAATGAAAGGAGACCTGACTTCCCAGGGACTACACGAGCGAGTTCCTGAGGTCCCTGTAGCAACTGGAGAAGAACACGAAGCTTCCTGCCGCAACTCGAGAAAAACCACAAGATTCTGCACTCAAGGTGAGATGAATAAAATTTCCCCTGCAGATTCTCAAGAGATATCCCACATTCCCAGTTGAATCGCGAATGGGTACTTGACACCATTTATGGGACACAAGACCTTCCCTGACATAGCTGTCCACACTTAAGAGGACAACACAATTTATGGACTCAACTTTAGATGACGTGCTATTCCCATGCAATGCCTCGAGAGTAATCCTGATGTTCCCCTAGCAAAACGAAAGGAGACCTGACTTCCCAGGGACTACACGAGCGAGATCCTGAGGTCCCTGTCGCAATGCGAGAAGGACCCAAGCTTCCCGCCGCAACTCAAGAATAACCACCCAATTCTGCACTCAAGGTGAGATGAGGACAATTTTCCCTGCATAGTCTCAAGAGAAATCCCACATTCACACCTGAAACGCGAATGGGTACTTGACAGCTTTTAGGCGACTCAAAACATTCCCTGACATAGCTGTCCCAACTGGAGAGGAGAACACAATTTATGGACTCAAATTTAGATGAGGCCCTATTTTCCGTGCCTCAAGACTCATACCGATGTTTCTCTACCAAAACGAAAGGACACCTGATTTCCCAGGGATTACAAGAGCAAATTCCTGTGGTCCCTTTTGCTACTCGAGAAGAAGCTTGAGAAAAACTACAAGATTCTGCACTCAAGGTGAGATGAGGACATTTCCCCTGCAGAATCTCAAGAGAAATCCAAAATTTACGCTTGAAACGCGAACGGGCACTTGACATCCTTCATGCGAGTCAAGATTTTCCCTGACATAGCGGTCCCCACTTGAGAGGAAAACACAATTTATGGACTCAAATTTAGTTGAGGCCCTATTCTCTTTCTCAAGAGTAAAGCCGATGTTCCTCTACCAAAAAGAAAGGAGACCTGAATTCCCAGGGACTACACGAACGAGTTCCTGAGGTCCCAGTCACAACTCGAGAAGGGCCCTAAGCTTCCCGCCGCAACTTGAGAAAAATCAAAAGATTCTGCACTCAAGGTGATATGAAGACTATTTCCCCTGCAGAGTCTTAGTGAAATCCCACATTCCCGCTAAAATCGCGAACGGATACTTGACACCCTTTATGCGACTCAAGACATTCCCTGATATAGCTGTCCCCACTTGAGAGGGGAACACAATTTAAAGACTCAACTTTAGATGTGGCTCTATTCCCATTCCATGCCTCGAGAGTAATGCCGATTCTATCCTACCAAAACGAAAGGACACCTGACTTCCCAAGGAGAAAACTGTTTATGGACTCAACTTTAGAGGAAGCCCTAATCTCATTCCAGGCCTCAAGAGTAATCCCGATGTTTCCCTAGCAAAAGGAAATGACCCCTGACTTCTCAGGTACTACACAAGTGAATTCTGAGGTCCCTCTCACAAGTCGAGAAGGACCACAAGCTTCCCGCCGCAACTCGAGAAAACCCATAAAATTCTGCACTCACGGTGAGAAGAGGAATATTTCTCCTGCAGAGTCTGAAGAAAAATCCCTAATACCTGCTGGAGACGCGAACGGGTACTTGACACCCATTATGCGACTCAAGACATTCCCTGACATAGCTGTCCCCACTTGAGAGGAGAACACAATTTATGGACTGAAATTTAGATGAGGCCATATTCCCATTCCACGCCTCGAGAATAATCCCGATGTTCCACTACCAAAACGAAAGGAGACCTGACTTCCCAGGTACTACATTAGCGAGTTCCTGATGTCCCTGTTGCAACTCCAGAAGGACCCCAGCTTCTCGCCGCAACTCTAGAAAAACCACAAGATTCCGCACTCAAGGTGAGATGAAGAAAAATTTCCCCTGCAGAGTCTTAAGAGAAATCCCACATTCCCGCTTGAAACGTGAAAGGGTACTTGACACCCTTTATGCAACTCAAGACATTCCCTAACATAGCTGTGCCCACTTGAGAGGAGAACACAATTTATGGACTCCACTTTAGATGAGGCCCTATTCCCATTCCATGCCTCGAGAGTAATCCCGATGTTCTCCTACCAAAACGAAAGGAGACCTAACATCCCAGGGACTGCACAAGTGAGGTCCTGAGGTCCCTGTGCAAAGGCGAGAAGGATCCCAAACTTCCAGCATCAACTCGAGGAAAACCATAAAATTTTGCACCCAAGGTGAGATGCGGAAAATTTCCCCTGACGAGTCTCAAAAGAAATCCCACATTCCCGCTTGAAACGCGAACGGGTAACTGACACCCTTTATGCGACTCAAGACAGACCGTGACATAGCTGTCCCCACTTGAGAGCAGAACACAATTTATGGACTCATCTTTTGATGAGTCCCTATTCCCTTTCCACGCCTTGAGAGTGTGCCGATGTTAACCTACCAAAAGGAAAGGATACCTGACTTCCCAGGGACTACACGAGCAAGTACCTGAGGTCCCTGTCTCAACTCGAGAAGAACCAAAGCTTCCCGCTCCATCTCGAGAAAAACCACAAGATTCTTCACTCAAGGTGAGATGAGGACAATTTCCCCTGCAGTGTTTCAAGAGAAATACCACATTCCCGCTTAAAACGCGAATGGGTGCTTGACACCCTTTATGCGACTCAAGACATTCCCTGACATAGCTGTCCCCACTTGAGAGGAGAACACTATTTATGGACTGAACTTTAGAGGAAGCCCTATTCCCATTCCACGTCTCGAGAGTAATCCCGATGTTCCCCTAAGAAAACGAAAGGAGACCTGCCTTCCTAGGGACTACAGGAGCGAGTTCCTTAGGTCCCTGTCGCAACTCAAGAGGGACATCAAGCTTCCCGCCGTAACACTAGAAAAACCACAAGATTCTGCACTCAAGGTGAGATTAGGATCATTTCCCATGCAGAGTCTCAAGAGAAATCACACATTCCCGTTTGAAACACGAACACGTACTTTTCAACCTTTATGCGACTCAAGCCATTCCCTGAAATAGCTGTCCCCACTTGAGGGAAGATCAGAACTTTTGGATTCAACTTTACATGAGCCCCGATTTCCATTCCATGCCTCGAGAGTATTCCTGATGTTCCCCTACCAGAACGAAAGAAGGCCTAACTTCCGAGGGACTACTCGAGCGAGTTCCTGAGGTCCCTGTCAAAACTCGAGAAGGCACCAATCTTCCCGCTGCAACTCGAGAAAAACCACAAGATTCTGCACTCAAGGTGAGATGAGATATATTTCTCCTGCAGAGTCTCAAGAGAAATCCCACTTTCCGGCTTGAAACGCGAACGGGTACTTGACACTCTTTATGCGACTCAAGACATTCCCTGACATAGCTGTCCCCACCTGAGAGGATAAAACTATTTATGGACTCAACTTTAGATGAGGCCCTATTCCCATTCCAAGCCTCGAGAAAATCCCTATGTTTCTCTAACAGAAAGAGAGGACACCTGACATCACAGGGAATATGCTAGCGAGTTCCTGAGGTCCCTGTCGCAACTCACGAAGGACCCCAAGCATCCCGCCAGAACTGGTGAAAAACCACAAGTTTCTGCAGTCAAGATGAGATGTGGTAAATTTCCACTGCAGAGTCTCAAGATATATCCCACATTCTGGCTAGAAACCTGAAGGGGTACTTGACACCTTTTATGGGACTCAAGACTTTCCCTGACATAACTGTCCCCACTTGAGAGCAGAACACAGTTTATGGACTCAACTATAGATGAGGCCCTATTCCCATTCCACGCCACTAGAATCTTCCTGATATTTTCCTACCAAAAGGAAAGGAGACCTAACATCCCAGGGAATACACGAGCGAATTCCTGGGGTCCCTGGCGCAACTCGAGAAGGACCCCAAGCTTCCCCCCGCAACATGAGAAAAACCACAAGATTCTGCACTCAAGGTGAGATGAGGAAAAATGCCCCTGCATAGTCTCAAGCGAAAAACCACATTCCTGCTTGATCGACTCAAGACATTCCCTGACATAGCTGTCCCAACTTGAGAGGAGAACACAATTTATGGACACAACTTGGATGAGGCCCTATTCCCATTCCACGCCTTGAGAGTAATCCCATTGTTCCCCTACAAAAACGAAAGGAGACCTGACTTCCCAGGGACGACACGAGTGAGTTCCTGAGGTCCCTGTCGCACCTCGAGCAGGACCCCAAGATTCCCGCCGCAATTCGAGAAAAACCGCAAGATACTGCACTCAAGGTGAGATGAGGAAAATTTCCACTCCAGAGTCTCAAGAGAAATCCCACATTCCGGCTTGAAACGCGAACGGCTACCTGACACCCTTTGTGCGACACAGACATACCCTGACATAGCTGTCCCAACTTGAGAGGAGAACACAATTTATGGACTCAACTTTAGATGAGGTCCTATTACCATTCCATGCCTTGAGAGTAATCCCGATGTTCCACTACCAAAACGAAAGGAGACCTGACATCCCAGGGACTACACGAGCGAGCTCCTGAGGTCCCTGTTGCAACTCGAGGACCCCAAGCTTCCCGCCACAACTCGAGGAAAACCAAAAAATTCTGCACTCAAGGTGAGATGAAGAAAATTTCCTCTGCAGAGTCTCAAGAGAAATCCCACATTCCCGCTTGAAATGCGAACCGGTAATTTATATCTTTTATACAACTCAAGACATTCCCTGACATAGCTGTCCCCACATGAGAGGAGAACACAACTTATTCACTCAACTTGAGATGAAGCCCTATTCCCATTCCACGCCTCAAGTGGAATCCCGATATTCCCCTACCAAAATGAAAAGAGACCTGACTTCCCAGGGACTACACAAGCGAATTCCTGAGGTCCCTGTTGCAACTCGAGAATAACCCAAGATTCCCGCCGCAACTCGAGAAAACCTACAAGATTCTGAACTCAAGGTGAGATGAGGAAAAATGCCCCTGCAGAGTCTCAAAAGAAAACCCACATTCCCACCTTAAACGCGAACGTATTCTTGACACCCTTTTTGCGACTCAAGACATTCTATGACATAGCTGTCCCCACTTGAGAGGAGAACACAATTTATGTTCTCAACTTTAGAGGAGGTCCTATTTCCATTCCATTCCTCGAGAGTAATCCTGATATTCCCCTACCAAAACGAAAGGAGACCTGACTTTCCAGGGACTACACAAGAGAGTTCCTGAGGTCCCTGTCTCAACTCGAGCAGGACACCAATCTTCCCGCCGCCACTCGAGAAAAACCACAAGATTCCTCAAGGTGAGATGAGGAAAATTTCCAATCCAGAGTCTCAAGAGAAATCCCACATTCCCGCTTGAAACACGAACAGCTACCTGACACCCTTTGTGCTACTCAAGACATTCCCTGACATAGCTGTCCCAACTTGAGTCAGTTCATTTCAGTTCAGTTCAATCGTTCAGTCGTGTCCAACTCTTAGCGACCTCATGAACCACAGCACGCCAGGCCTCTCTGTCCATCACCAACTACCGGAGTTCAATCAAACTCATGTCCATCGAGTCAGTGATGTCATCCAGCCATCTCATTCTCTGTCGTCCCCGTCTCCTCCTACCCCTAATCGATCCCAGCATCAGACTCTTTTCCAGTGAGTCAACTCGTCTCATGAGGTGGCCAAAGTATTGTAGTTTCAGCTTTAGCATAAATACTTCCAATGAACACCCAGGATTGATCTCCTCTAGAATGAACTGGTTGGATCTCCTTGCAGTCCAAGGGACTCTCAAGAGTCTTCTCCAGCACCACAGTTCAAAAGCATCAATTCTTTGGCGATCAGCTTTCTTCACAGTCCAACTCTCACATCCATACATGACCACGGGAAAAACCACAACCTTGACTAGACGGACCTTCGTTGGCAAAATAATGTCTCTGCTTTTTAATATGCTTTCTAGGCTGGTAATAACTTTCCTTCCAAGAAGTAAGCTTCTTTTAATTTCATGGCTACAATCAGCATCTGCACTGGTTTTGGAGCCCCCCAAAATAAATTCTGACACTATTTCGACTGTTTCCCTATCTATTTCCCAAGAAGTGATGGGACCAGATGCCATGATCTTGGTTTTCTGAATGTTAAGCTTCCAGCCAACATTTTCACTCTCCTCTTTCACTTTTATCAATAGGCCTTTGAGTTCATCTTCACTTTCTGCCATAAGGGTAGTCTCATCTGCATATCTGAGGTTATTGATATTTCTCCCGGCAATCTTGATTCCAGCTTGTGCTTCTTTCAGCCCAGCATTCCTCATGATGTACTCTGCATAGAAGTTAAATAAGCAGGGTGACAATACAACCTTGACCTATTTGGAACCAGTCTGTTGTTCCATGTCCAGTTCTAACTGTTGCTTCCTGACCTGCATACACGTTTCTCAAGAGGCAGTTCAGGTGGTCTGGGATTCCCTTCTCTTTCAGAATTTTCCACAGTTTATTGTGATCCACACAGTCAAAGGCTTTGGCATAGTCAATGAAGCAGAAATAGATGTTTTTCTGGAACTCTCTTGCGTTCTCCATAATCCAGCAGATGTTGGCACTTTGATCTCTGGTGCCTCTGCCTTTTCTAAAACCTGCTTGAACATCTGGAAGTTCACGATTCACATATTGCTGAAGCCTGGCTTGGAGAATTTTGAGCATGACTTTACTAGCGTGTGAGATGAGTGCAATTGTGCGGTAGTTTGAGCATTCTTTGGCATTGCCTTTCTTTGGGATTTGAATGAAGACTGATCTTTTCCAGTCCTGTGGCCATTGCTGAGCTTTCCAAATTTGCTGGCGTATTGAGTGCAGCACTTTTACAGCATCATCTTTCAGGATTTGAAATAGCTCAATTGGAATTCCATCACCTCCACTAACTTTGTTTGTAGTGATGCTCTCTAAGGCCCACTTGACTTCACATTCCAAGATGTCTGGTTCCAGGTGAGTGATCACACCATCGTGATTATCTTCGTCATGAAGATCTTTTTTGTACAGTTCTTCTGTGTACACTTGCCACCTCTTCTTAATATCTTCTGCTTCTGTTAGGTCCATACCATTTCTGTCCCTTATCGAGCCCGTCTTTGCATGAAATGTTCCCTTGATACGTCTGATTTTCTTGAAAAGATCTCTTGTTTTTCCTATTCTGTTGTTTTCCTCTATTTCTTTGCATTGATCGCTGAGGAAGGCTTTCTTATCTCTCCTTGCTATTCTTTGGAACTCTGCATTCAGATGCTCATATCTTTCCTTTCCTCCTTTACTTTTCGCTTCTCTTCTTTTCACAGCTATTTGTAAGGCCTCCTCAGACAGCCATTTTGCTTTTTTGCATTTCTTTTCCATGGGGATGGTCTTGGTCCCTGTCTCCTGTACAATGTCACGAACCTCCATCCAGAGTTCATCAGACACTCTATCTATCAGATCTAGACCCTTAAATCTATTTCTTACTTCCACTGTATAATCATAAGGCATTTGATTTAGGTCATATTTGAATGGTCTAGTGGATTTCCCTACTTTCTTCAATTTCAGTCTGAATTTGGCAATAGGGAGTTCATGACCTGAGCCACAGTCAGCTCCTGGTCTTGTTTTTGCTAACTGTATAGAGCTTCTCCATCTTTGGCTGCAAAGAATATAATCAATCTGATTTCGGTGTTGACCATCTGGTGATGTCCATGTGTAGAATCTTCTCTTGTGTTGTTGGAAACGGGTGTTTGCTATGACCAGTGCATTCTCTTGGCAAAACTCTATTAGCCTATGCCTTGCTTCATTTCGTGCTCCAAGGCCTAATTTGCCTGTTACTCCAGGTGTTTCTTGACTTCCTACTTTTGCATTCCAGTCCCCTATAATGAAAAGGACATCTTTTTGGGGTGTTAGTTCTAAAACGTCTTGTAGGTCTTCACAGAACTGTTCAACTTCGGCTTCTTCAGCATTACTGGTTGGGGCATAGACTTGGATTACTGTAATATTGAATGGTTTGCCTTGGAAACGAACAGAAATCATTCTGTCATTTTAAAGATTGCATCCAAGTACTACATTTCGGACTCTTTTGTTGACCATGATGGCTACTCCATTTCTTCTAAGGGATTCCTGCCCACAGTAGTAGATATAATGGTCATCTGAGTTAAATTCACCCATTCTGTCCATTTTAATTCACTGATTCCTAGAATGTCTATGTTCACTCTTGCCATCTCCTGTTTGAGCACTTCCAATATGCCTTGATTCATGGACCTAACATTCCAGGTTCCTATGCAATATTGTTCTTTACAACATCGTACCTTGCTTCTAGCATCAGTCACATCCACAACTGAGTATTTGTTTTGCTTTAGCTCCATCCCTTCATTTTTATGGAGTTATTTCTCCACTGATCTCCAGTAGCATAATGGGCACCTACCGACCTAGGGA
This sequence comes from Moschus berezovskii, assembly GCF_049115385.1. Classification (NCBI taxonomy): domain Eukaryota; kingdom Metazoa; phylum Chordata; class Mammalia; order Artiodactyla; family Moschidae; genus Moschus; species Moschus berezovskii. Next base: position 88,126,960 of record NC_142472.1, on the reverse strand, counting down.
ATTCCTCATTCACTATCCTATCATTTTGCCTTTTGATACTACTGTTCATGGGGTTCTCCAGGCAAGTATACTGAAGTGGTTTACCATTCCCTTCTCCAGTGGACCACATTCTGTCAGACCTCTCCACCATGACCCGTCCATCTTGGGTGGTCCCACACGGAATGCCTTAGCTTCATTGAGTTAGACAGGATTCTGGTCCATATGATCAGATCAACTAGTATTTTGTGATTATGATTTCAGTGTGTGTCCCCTCTAATGACCCTTCCCAATACCTACCCTCTTATTTGGGTTTCACTTACCTTGGTCGTGGAGTATCTCTTCACAGCTGCTCCAGCAAAGTGCAGCTGCTGTACCTTACCTTGTACGAGGGGTATCTCCTCAAGGCCGCCCCTCCTGACCTTGAGTGTGGAGTAGCTCCTCTCGGCCCTCCTGTGCCCAAGCAGCCACAGCCTCTTGGACGTGGGACAGCTCCTCTCGGCCACCACCGTAACCTTGGTCGTGGGGTAGCTCCTCTTGGCCACGATTCTGCACGTGGCCGGTTGCGCTGAAGCCGGCATCTGTCTCGTCTGCGCCGCCAGAGCCGGTGTCTGTCGCGTCTGTGCTGCCGGAGCCAGCGTCTGTCGCGTCTGCGCCGCTGGAGCCGGCATCCTTCGCTTCTGCGGGGAGAACACAATTTATGGACTCAATTTTAGATGAGGCCCTATTCCCATTCCATGCCTCGAGAGTAATCCCAATGTTCCCCTACAAAAACGAAAGGAGACCTGACTTCCCAGGGACTACAGGACCGAGTTCCTGAGGTCGCTGTCGCAACTTGAGAAGGACTCCAAGCTTCCCGCCACAACACGAGGAAAACAACAAGATTCCGAACTCAGGGTTAGATGAAGAAAGTTTCCCCTGCAGAGTCTCAAGAGAAATCCCACATTCCCGCTTGAAACTCAACCGTTAATTGACACCATTTATGAAAATCAAGACATTCCCTGACATAGCTGTCCCTACTTGAGAGGAGAACACAATTTATCGACTCAAATTTGGTTGAGGCCCTATTCCCATTCCACGCCTCGAGAGTAAGCCGATGTTCGCCTACCAAAAGGAAAGGAGACCTGACTTCCCAGAGACTACACGAGCGAATTCCAGAGGTCCCTATTGCACTCTAGAAGACCCCAAGATTCCCGCCACAACTCGAGAAAAACCACAAGATTCTGAACTCAAGGTGAGATGAGGAAAAATTCCCCTGCAGAGTCTCAAGAGAAAACCCACATTCCCGCCTTAAATGCGAACGTGTACTTGACACCCTTTTTGTGACTCAAGACATTCCCTGACATAGCTGTCCCCACTTGAGAGGAGAACACAATTTATGTTCTCAACTTTAGATGAGGCCTTATTTCCATTCCATGCCTCGAGATTAATCCCGATATTCCCCTACCAAAACGAAAGGAGACCTGACTTCCCAGGGACTACATGACTGAGTCCCTGAGGTCCCTGTCGCAACTCGAGAAGGACCCCAAGCTTCCCGCCGCAACTCGAGAAAAACCACGAGATTCTGCACACTCATGGTGAGATGAGGAAACTTTCCCCTGCAGAGTCTCAAGCGAAATCTCACATTCAGGTTAGAAAGGTGAATAGGTACTTGGCACCCTTAATGTGACTCAAGACATTCCCTGACATAGCTGTCCCCACTTGAGTGGAGAACACATTTTATGGACTCAACTTTAGATGAGGCCCTATTCCCATTCCACGCCTCGAGAGTAAGCTGATGTTCGCCTACCAAAAGGAAAGGAGACCTGACTTCCCAGAGACTACACGAGCAAGTTCCTGAGTTCCCTTTCGCACCTCGAGAAGGACCCCAAGCTTCCTGCCCCTACTCGAGAAAAACCACAAGATTCTGCACTCAAGGAGAGATGAGGAAAATTTCCCATGAAGAGTCTCAAGAGATATCCCACATTCCCGCTTGACACGCGAACGGGTACTTGACACCCTTTATGCGACTCAAGACATTCCCTAATATAGCTGTCCCCACTTGAGAGAAGAACACAATTTATGGATTCTACTTTAGATGAGGCCCTATACCCATTCCACGCCTTGAGAGTAATCCTGATGTTCCCCTACCAAAACGAAAGGAGACCTGACTTCCCAGGGACTACACAAGCCAGTTCCTGAGATCCCTGTGGAGCTCGAGAAATACCCCAACCTTCCCACTGCAACTTGAGGAAAAACAAACCATTATGCACTTAAGGTGAGATGAGAAAAATTTCCCTTGCAGAGTTTCCAGAGAAATCCCTAATTTCCGCTTGAAACCCGAAAGGGTACATGACACCCTTTATGCGACTCAAGACATTCACTGACATAGCTGTCCCTACTTGAGAGGAGAACACACTTTATTTTTTTTTAAGTAATTATTTTTTATTGGAGGCAAATTATTTTACAATATTATATTGATTGGTTTTGCCATATATTGACATGAATTTGCCCCAGGTTTACATAATTTCCCCCTCCTGAACCCCCCTCCCACCTCCCTCCTCCCTTTATCCTCCCTCTGGTTAATCCCCGCACGCCAGCCCCAAGCATCCTATAACATGCATCGACCCTGAACTAGTGATTCGTTTCACATATGACAACATATGTGTTTCAATGCCATTCTCTCATAGACTCAAATTTAGATGAGGCCCTGTTCCCATTCCATGCCTCGAGTGTAATCCTGAAAACCAAAGGAGACCTGACTTCCCAGCGACTACATGATCGAGTTCTTGAGGTCCGTGTCGCAACTCGAGATGGACCCCCAAGTTTACCGCCGCAACTCGAGAAAAACTACAAGATTCTGCCCTCAAGGTGAGATGAGGAAAATTTCTTATGCACAGTCTCAAGAAAAATCCCACATTCCCGCTAGAAATGCAAACGGGTAATTGACAGTCTTTATGCGACTCAAGACATTCCTTGACATAGCTGTTCCCACTTAGAGGAGAACACAATTTATGGACTCAACTTTAGATGAGAGCCTTTTCCCATTTCATGTCACGAGAGTAATCCTAATGTTCCACTATCAAAACGAAAGGAGACCTGAATTCCCAGGGAGTACACAAGCGAGTTTCTGAGGTACCTGACACAACTCGAGAAGAACCCCAAGTTTCACACTGGAACTCGCGAGATAAAACAAGATTCTGCACTCAAGGTGAGATGAGGAAAATGCCCCAGCACATTCTCAAGAGAAATCCCACATTCCCGCTTGAAACGCAAACGGGTAATTGACACCTTTGATGCAATTCAAGATATTCCCTGACATAGCTGTCCCCACTTGAGAGGAGAACACAATTTATGGACTCAAGTTTAGATGAGGCCCTATTCCCATTCCACGCCTCGAGAGGAATCCCAATGTTCCCTACCAAAACAAAAGGAGACCTGACTTGCCAATGAGTACACGAGCGAATTCCTGAGGTCCCTGTCGCAACTCGAGAAGGACACCAAGCTTCCCGCCACAACTCGAGAAAAACCAAAAGATTCTGCACTCAAGGTGAGATGAGGAAAATTTCCCTTGCAGAGTCTCAAGAGAAATCCCATATTCCCGATTGATCCACGATCGGGTACTTGACACCATTTATGAAACACAAGACATTCTCTGACATAGGTGTCACCACCTTAGAGGAGAACACAATTTATGGACGCAATTTTAGATTAGGTCCTATAATCATTCCATGCCTCGAGAGTAATCCTGATGTTCTCCTACCAAAATGAAAGGAGACCTGACTTTCCAGGGACTACACAAGCCAGTTCCTGAAGTCCCTGTGGCATCTCGAGAAGGACCCCAAGCTTCCCGTGGCAACTCGAGGAAAACCAAAAGATTCTGCACTTAAGGTGAGATGAGGAAAATTTCCTCTGCAGAGTCTCCAGAGAAATCCCAAATTCCCGCTTGAAACGCGAAAGAGTACTTGACATCCTTTATGTTACTCAAGACATTCCCTGACATAGGTTTCCCTACTTGAGAGGCAAACACACTTTATGGACTCAACTTTAATGAGGCCCTATTCCCATTTCATGCCTCAAGAGTAATCCCGATGTTGCACTATCAAAACGAAAGGAGACCTGAATTCCCAAGGAGTAAACCAGCGAGTTCCTGACATCCTTGTGTCAACCCGAATAGGACCCCAAGCTTCCCACCGCAACTCGAGGAAAACCAAAAGATTCTGCACTTAAGGTGAGATGAGGAAAATTTCCCCTTCAGAGTCTCCAGAGAAATCCCAAAATCCCGCTTGAAACACGAAAGAGTACTTGACACCCTTTATGAGACTCAAGACATTCCCTGACATAGCTTTCCACACTTGAGAGGAGAACAGAATTTATGGACTCAACTTTAGATGAGGCCCTATTCCCATTCCATGCCTAGAGAGTAATCCTGATGTTCCCATACCAAAATGAAAAGAAACCAGACATCCCAGGGACTTCAAGAGCGAGTTCCTGAGGTCCCTGTCACAACTCGAGAAGGACCCCAAGCTTCCCGCTTAAACGAGAAAAAACACAAGATTCTGCACACAAGGTGAGATGAGGAAAATGTCCCCTGCAGAGTCTCCAGAGAAATCCCACATTCCCGCTTGGAAACGCGAACGGGTACTTGACACCCTTTATGCAACTCAAGACATTCCCTGACATAGCTATCCACACTTGAGAGGAAAACACAATTTATGGACTAAACTTTTGATGAGGCCCTATTACCATTCCACGCCTCAAGAGTAATCCCGAAGTTCCCCTATCAAAACGAAAGGAGACCTGAAATACCAGGGAGCACACCAGCGAGTTCCTGAGGTACCTGTGGCAACTTGAGAAGTACCCCAAGTTTCCCGCCGCAACTCGCGAGATAACACAAGATTCTGCACTCAAGGTGAGATGAGGAAAATGTCCCCTGCAGAGTCTCAAGAGAAATTCCACATTCCCGCTTGAAACTCGAACTGGTACTTGACACCCTTGATTGACTCAAGACATTCCCTGACATAGCTTTCCCAACATGAGTGGAGAACACAATTTATGGACTCAACTTTAGATGAGGCCCTATACTCATTCCACTCCTCGAGAATAATCCCGATGTTCCCATACCAAAAAGAAAGGATACCTGATTTCCCTGGAACTACAAAAGCCAGTTTCTGAGGTCCCTGTGGCAACTCGAGTAGGATCCCAAGCTTCCCGCCTAAACGCGAGGAAAAAAACAAGATTCTGCACTCAAGGTGAGATGAGGAAAATTTCCCCTGCAGAGTCTCCAGAAAAATCCCACATTCACGCTTGAATCGCGAATGGGTACTTGACACCCTTGATGCGACACAAGACATTCCCTGACATAGCTGTCCGCACTTTAGAGGAGAACACAATTTATGGACTCAACATTAGATGAGGCCCTATTCCCATTCCACACCTCGAGAGTAAGCCCGATGTTTCCCTACCAAAATGAAAGGAGACCTGACTTCCCAGGGACTACACTACCGAATTCCTGAGGTCCCTGTCGCTATTCGAGAAGGACCCCAAGCTTCCCGCCGCAATTTGCGAGAAACCACAAGATTCTGCCCTCAAGGTGAGATGAGGAAAATTTCCCCTGCAGAGTCTCAAGAGAAATCCCACATTCCCGCTTGAAACTCGAACCGGTACTTGACACCCTTGATTGACTCAAGACATTCCCTGACATAGCTGTCCCCACTTGAGAGGAGAAAAAAATTTATGGACTCAACTTTAGATGAGGCCCTATTCCCTTTCCATACCTCGAGAGAAATCCCGATTTTCCACTACCAAAACCTAAGGAGACCTGAATTCCCAGGGAGTGCACCAGTGAGTTCCTGACGTACCTGTCGCAAAGCGAGAAAGACTCCAAACTTCCCACTGAAACTTGAAAGATAACACAATATTCTGCCCTCAAGGTGAGATGAGGAAAATGTCCCCTGCAGAGTCTCTAGAGAAATCACATATTCCCGCTTGAAACGCAAACGGTTACTTGACACCATTAATGCGACTCAAGACATTCCCTGACATACCTGTCCCCGCTTGAGAGGAGAACACAATTTATGGACTCATCTTTAGATGAGGCCCTATTCCCATTCACCACCTCGGGAGTAATCACAATATTCACTTGCCAAAACGAAAGGAGACCTGACTTCTCAGGGACTACACAGTGAGTTCCTGATGTCCCTGCTGCAACTCGAGAAAGACCCCAAGCTTCCTGCCGCCACTCGAATAAACCACAAGATTCTGCACTCAAGGTGAAATGAAGAAAATTTCCCCTTCCCAGTCTCAAGAGAAATCCCACATTCTCATTTAAAATGCAAACGTGCACTTGACACCCTTTATGCAACTCAAGAGGTTCCATGACATAGCTGTCCCCACTTGAGAGGAGAATACAATTTATGTACTCAACTATAGATGAGGCCCTATTCCATTTCCATGCCTCGAGAGTAATCCTGATGTTTCCCTACCAAAAGGAAAGGAGACCTGAATTCCCTGTGACTACATGAGCGAGTTCCTGAGGTCCCTGTCGCAACACGAGAAGGACCCCAAGCTTCCCTCCGCAACTCGCGAAAAACTGAAAGATTCTGCACTCAAGGTGAGATGAGGAAAATTTCCCCTGCAGAATCTCAAGAGAAAGCCCACATTCCCGCTTGAAACGCGAACGGTACTTGACAGTTTATGCGACTCAAGTCATTCCCTGACATAGCTGTCCCCACTTGAGAGGAGAACACAATTTATGAAGTCAACTTCAGATGAGGACCTATTACCATTCCAAGCCTCGAGTATAATCCCAATGTTCCCCTACCAAAACCAAAGGAGACCTGAATTCCCAGGGACAACACGAGCGACTACCTGAGGTCTCTGTCGCAACTCGAGAAGGACCCCAAGCTTACAGCCGCAATTCGCGAGAAACCACATGATACTACACTCAAGGTGAGATGAGGAAAACTTCCCCTGCAGTGTCTCAAGAGAAATCTGACATTCCGGTTTGAAAAGTGAACAGTACTTGACACCCTTGTTGCAACTCAAGACATTCCCTGACATGGTTGTGTCTACTTGAGAGGAGAACACAATTTATCGACTCAAATTTAGATGAGGCCCTATTACCATTCCATGCCTTGAGAGTAATCCCAATGTTCCCCTACCAAAACGAAAGGAGACCAGACTTCCCAAGGACTACACGAGTGAATTCCTGAGGTCCTGCCGCAACTCGAGAAGTACACCAAGCTTCCTGCCCCTACTTGAGAAAAACCACAAGATTCTGCACTCAAGGTCAGATGAGGAAAATTTCCCCTGCAGAGTCTCAAGAGAAATCCCACATTCCCTCTTAAAACACGAATGTGTACTTGGTACCCTTTATGCGACTCAAGACATTCCCTGACATAGCTGTCCTCACTTGAGAGGAGAACACAATTTATAGAATCAAATTTAGATGAGGCCCTATTCCGATTCCATGCCTCGGCAGTAATCCCCATGTTCCCCTACCAAAACGAAAAGAGACCTTACTTCCAGGAACTACACGAGCGAGTTCCTGAGTTACATATCGCAACTCGAGAAGGATCCCAAGTTGCCCGTGGCAACTCGAAAAAAACTAGAAGATTCTGCACTCAAGGTGAGATGAGGAAAATATTCCCTGCAGAGTATCAAGAGAAATTCCACATTCCCGCTTGAAAGGCGAACGGGTAACTGACACCCTTGATGCGAATGAAGACATTTCATGACATAGCTGTCCCCACTTGAGAGGAGAACACAATTTATGGACTCAACTTTAGATGAGGCCCTTTTCCCTTTCCATGCCTCGAGAGTTATCCTGATGTTCCCCTACCAAAACGAAAGGAGACAAGATTTCCCAGGGATACAGGAGCGAGTTCTGAGGTCCCTGTCCCAACTCGAGAAGGACCCCAGACTTCCGGCCGCAACTTGAGAAATACCACAAGATTCTGAACTCAAGGTGAGATTAGGAATTTTTCCCCTGCAGAATCTCAAGAGATAAGCCATATTCTCTCTTGAAAAGTGAACGGGTACTTGACACCCTTTATGCGCCTCAAGACATTCCCTGGCATAGCTGTCCCCACTTGTGAGGAGAACACAATTTATGGACTCAAATTTAGATGAGGACCTATTCAATTCCAAACATCGAGAGTAATCCCTATGTTCTCCTAACAAAACTAAAGTAGACCTGACTTCCCAGGGACTACATGAGCGAGTTCCTGATATCGCAACCCGAAAGGGACCCCAAGCTTCAAGCTGCAACACGAGAAATACCACAAGATTCTCCCCTCAATGTGAGATGAGGAACATTTCTGCTGCAGAGTCTCAAGAGAAATCACACGTTCCTGCTTGAAACTCGATAGGGTACTTGAAATCCTTTCTGCAACACAAAAAGTTCCCTGCCTAAGCCGTCCCCACTGGAGAGTAGCACACAATTATCGGACTCAACACAAGATGAGAAGCAAAGCATATTCCACACCACGATTGGAATCCCGAGATTCCCCTTCCAACACGATTGGAGACCTGCCGTCCCTGGGATAACACGAGCGAGTTTCTGAAGTTCCCGTCGCAACTGAAGAAAGACCCCAAGCTTCCCGCCCCAACTCGAGACAAACCACAAGATTGTGCACTCAAGGTGTGATGAGGAAAATTTCCCATGCTGAGTCTCAAGAGAAATCCCACATTCCCGCTTGACATGAGAACGGGTACTTGACACCCTTTATGTGACGCAAGACATACCCTGGCATGGCTGCCCCCACTTGAGAGGCGACCACATTTTATGGACTCAAATTTTCATGAGGCCCTATTCCCATTCCCCGCCTCAATAGTAATCCTGATGTTTCCCTATCAAAGGAAATGAGACGTGACTTCCCAGGGACTACACGAGAGTATTTCTGAGGACCCTGTCGCAACTCAAGAAAGACCCCAGGATTCCCGCCGCAACTCGAGAAAAACCACAAGTTGCTGCACTCAAGGTGAGATGAGGAAAATTTCCCCTGCAGTGTCTCAAGAGAAATCCCACATTCCGTTTGAAACGCGAATGGGTACTTGACACCCTTTACACGACTCAAGACATTCCCTGACATAGCTGTCCTGACTTGAGAGGAGAACACAATTGATGGACTCAACTTTTGATGAGCCCCTATTTCCATTCCATGCCTCGATAGTAATCCCGAAGTTACCCTATCAAAACGAAAGGAGACCTGACTTCCCAGGGACTACATGACTGAGTCCCTGAGGTCCCTGTCGCAACTCGAGAAGGACCCCAAGCTTCCCATCACAACTCAAGAAAAACCAAAATATGCTGCACTCAAGGTGAGATGAGGAAAATTTTCCCTGCAGAGTCTCAAGAGAAATCCCACATTTCCGTTTGAAATGCGAACGGGTACTTGACACCATTTTTGAGACTCAAGACATTTCCTGACATAGCTGTCCCCACTTGAGAGGAGATCACAATTTATGGACTCAACTTTTGATGAGGCCCTATTCTCATTCCATGCATCGGGAGTAATCCCGAAGTTCCCCTACCAAAACGAAAGGAGACCTGACTTCCCAGGGACTACAGGAGCGAGTTCCTGAGGTCCCTGTCGCGACTCGAGAAGGACCCCATGCTTCCCGTCACAACTCGAGAAAAACCACAATATGCTGCACTCAAGGTGAGATGAGGAAAATTTTCCCTGCAGAGTCTCAAGGGAAATCCCACATTCCCGCCTGAAACTTGAACGGGTACTTGACTCACTTTATGTGACTCAAGACATTCCCTGACGTAGCTGTCCCCAATGACAGGAGAAACTATTTATGGACTCATCTTTGGATGAAGCCCTATTCCCATTCAACGCCTTGAGAGTAATCCCGATGTTCCCCTACCAAAACGAAAGGAGACCTGACTTCCCAAGGACTACATGAGAGAATTCCTTAGATCCCTATCGCAACTCGAGAAGGACCCCAAGCTTCCCGCCGCAACTCGAGAAAAACCACAAGATTCTGCACTCAAGGTGAGATGAGGAAAATTTCCCCTTCAGAGTCTCAAGAGAAATCCCACATTCCCGCTTGAAACGCGAACGGTTACTTGACACCCTTTATGCGACACAAAACATTTCCTGACATAGCTGTCCCCACTTGAGAGGAGACCACACTTTATGGACTCAAATTTTCATGAGGCTCTATTCCCATTCCACGCCTCGATAGTAATCCTAATGTTCCCCTATCAAAACGAAAGGAGACTTGACTTCCCAAGTACAACACGAGCGAATTCCTGAGGTCCCTGTCGCAACTAGAGAAGGACACCAAGCTTCCCGCCGCAACTCGAGAAAAACCGCAAGATTCTGCACTCAAGGTGAGATGAGGAAAATTTCCCCTGCAGTGTCTCAAGAGAAATCCCATATTCCCGCTTCAAACGCGAACGGGTACTTGACACACTTTATGTGACTCAAAACGTTCCCTGACCTCGCTGTCCGCACTTGAGAGGAGAACACAATTAATGAACTCAACTTTAGATGAGGCCTTATCCCCATTCCACGCCTCGGGAGTTCCCGATGTTCCCCTAAGAAAACGAAAGGATACCTTACTTCCCAGGGACTACACAAGCGAGTTCCTGAGGTCCCTGTTGCAAATTGAGAAGGACACCAAGCATCCTGCCTGAAGTCGAGAAAAACCACAAGATTCTGCACTCAAGGTGAGATGAGGAAAATTTCCCCGGCAGAGTCTCAAGAGAAATCCCACATTTCCGCTTGAAACGCGAACGGGTACTTGACACCATTTTTGCGATTCAAGACATTACCTGACATAGCTGTCCCCACTTGAAAGGAGATCACAATTTATGGACTCAACTTTAGATGAGGCCCTATTCCCATTCCACGTCTCGAGATTAATACCGATGTCTCCCTAAGAAAACGAAAGGAGACCTGACATCCCAGGGTCTACAGGAACGAGTTCCCGAAGTCCCTGTCACAACTCGAGGACTCCAGGCTTCCAGCCACAACTCGAGAAAAACCACAAAATGCTGCACTCAAGGTGAGATGAGGAAAATTTCCGATCATAGTCTCAAGAGAAATCCCAAATTCCCACATGAAACGTGAACGGCTATTTGACACACTTTTTGCAACTCAGGACATTCCCTGACATAGCTGTTCCCACTTGAGTGGAGAATACAATTTATGGACTAAACTTTAGATGAGGCCCTATTCCCATGCCATGTCTCGAGAGTAATACCCATGTTCCCCTACCAAAACTAAAGGAGACCTGATGTCCCAGGGACTACACAAGTGAGTTCATCAGTTCCCTTTCAAACACGAGAAGGAACCCAAGCTTCTCTCTGTAACTCAAGAAAAACCACAAGATTCTGCACTTAAGGTGAGATGAGGAAAATTTTCCCTGCAAAGTCACAAGGGAAATCCCACATTCCCGCCTGAAAATAGAATGGGTACTTAACTCACTTTGTGTGACTCAAGACATTCCCTGATGTATCTATCCCCACTTGACAGGAGAAACTATTTATGGACTCAACTTTGGATGAGGCCCGATTCCCATTCCACGCCTTGAGAGTAATCCCAATGTTCCCCTACCAAAACGAAAGGAGACCTAACTTCCCAGGGACTACACGAGAGAATTCCTTAGGTCCCTGTCGCAACTAGAGAAGAACCCCAAGCTTCCTGCCGCAACTCGAGAAAAACCACAAGATGCTGCACTCAAGGTGAGATGAGGAAAATTTCCCCTGCAGTGTCTCAAGAGAAATGCCACATTCCCGCTTCAAACGTGAACGGGTATTGACACCCTTCATGCGACTCAAGTCATTCCCTGACCTTGCTGTCCCCACTTGAGAGAAGAACACAATTAATGAACTCAACATTATATGAGGGCTTATTTCCATTCCATGCCTCTAGAGTAATCCTGTTGTTCCCCTAACACAGCGATAGGAGAACTGACTTCCCCGGAATTACACAAGTGAGTTCTTGAGGTCCCTGTGGCAACTCGAGGAGGATCCCAAGCTTCCCACCACACCTCGGGAAAAACCACAAGATTCTGCACTCAAGTTGAGATGAGGAAAATTTCCCCTGCAGAATCTCAAGAGATATCCCACATTTCTGGTTGAAACTCGAACGGGTACTTGACACTGTTTCTGCAGCCATAAAATTCCCTGACTAAGCCATCCCTACTGGAGAGGAGCACAGAATTTACGGACTCATCTCTAGATGACTTCTACTTCCCATTCCACGCCTTGAAAATAATCCCGAAGTTCCCCTTCCCACACGAAAGGAGACCTGACTTCCCTGGGGCAACACGAGCGGGTACTGAAGTCCCCGTTCCTACTTGAGAAAGGCCCCAAGCTTCCCGCCGCAACTCGAGAAAAACCACAAGATTCTGCACTCAAGGTGACACGAGGAAATTTTCCCCTGCAGAGTCTCAAGAGACATCAAACATTCCCTTTTAAATTCGAACGGGTACTTGACACCATTTCTGCGACACAATAATTACCCTTACTAAGCCGTCCCCACTAAAGAGGAGCACACAATTAACGGACTCATCTCTAGATGAGGCGCAATTCACATTCCACGCCTCGAGAGAAATCACCAAGTACCCTTTCCAACATGAAAGGAGACCTGACATCCCTGGGGCAACATGAGGGAGTTCCTGTGATCCCCATAGGAACCTGACAGGGACCCCAACCTTCCAGCCGCAACTCGAGAAAAACCACAAGATTCTCCCCTCAATGCGAGATGAGGAACATTTCTGCTGCAGAGTCTCAAGAGAAATCACACATCCCCGCTTCAAACTCCAAAGGGTACTTGAAACCCTTTCTGCGACAAAAAAAGTTCCCTGACTAATCCTTCCCACTGGAGAGGAGCACACAATTAACGGACTCAACACAAAATGAGACCCAAATCTCATTCCACGCCCTGAGCATAATCCCGATGTTCCTCTTCAAACACAATTGGAGACCTGACGTCCCGGACAACACGAGCGAGTTCCGGTGGTCCCCATTGCAACTCGAGAAGTAGCCAATGCTTCCTGCCTCAACTTGAGAAAAACCACAAGATTCTGATTTCAAGGTGAGATGAGGAAAATTTCCCAAAAAGCGTCTCGAGAGAAACCGTACATTCCCGCTTGAAATTCGAACCGGGTCTTGAGACACTACATGCGACCCAAGGCATTCCTTGACATATCTGTCCTCACTGGAGAGGAGAACACAAGTTATGGACTCCATTTTAGATGAGGCCCTATTCCCAATCTGTGCCCCGAGTGTAATCCCGAAACTCTCCTTGCAACAAAAAAGGTGACCTGACCTCCCTGAAGTAGAAAGAGCTATGTTCTGAGGTCACTGTCGCAACTCTAGAGGGACTACAAGCTTCCCATTGCAACTCGATAAAAACCACGAGATTCCACCATCAATGAGAGATGAAGAATTTTCTGCTGCAGAGTCTCAAGGGAAATCCCACATTCTCGCTTCAAATTTGAATGGGTACTTGACATCTTTTCTGCAAACATAAAAGTTCCCTGACTAAATCGTCCCTACTGGAGAGGAGCACACAATTTACAGAGTCGTCTCTAGATGATTTCCAATTCCCATTCCACACCTCGAGAATAATCCCGAAGTTTCACTTCCAACACGAAAGGAGACCTGACTTCACTGAAGCTACATGAGTGAGTTACTGAGGTCCCTGTTGCAACTCAAGAAGGACCCCAAGCTTCCTGCCGCAACTCGAGAAAAACCACAAGTTTCTCCCCTCAATGCGAGATGAGGTATATTTCTGCTGCAGAGTCTCAAGAGGAATCACACATTCCTGCTTGCAACTCTAAAGGGTAGACACAAAAAGATTCCTGACTAATCCGTCCCCACTGGAGAGAAACCCACAATTAACTCACTCAACACAAGATGAGACCCAAATCACATTCCACATCACGAGTGGAATGCCGAGGTTCCCCTTCCAAAACGATTGGAGACATGACGTCCCTGGGACAACACGAGCGAGTTCCTGAGGTCCCCGTCGCATCTTGAGAAGGAGCCCAAATTTCTCGCCGCAACTCAAGAAAAACCACAAGATTTTGCACTTAAGGTGAGTTGAGGAAAATTTCCACTGCAGAGTCCCAAGAGAAATCCCACATTCCCGCTTGAAACTCGAACAAGTATTTGACACCCTTTATACGACTCTTATATGAAGAAGGAAATGGCAACCCACTTGAGTGTTCCTGCCTGGAGAATCCCAGGGATGGGGGAGCCTGATGGGCTGCAGTCTGTGGGATCACATAGAGTCGGACACGATTGAAGCGACTTAGCATTCGACCCCAAAATTTTCGGGACATAGCTGTACACATTGAAGAGGAGCACACAATTTATGAACACAACACTAGATGCGGACCTATTTTTCTACCGTTCCTCGAGAGGAATCCCGAGGTTCCCCGTCCAACAGGAAAGGAGAACCTACATCCCTGGGAAAACGCGAGTGAGATCCTGAGGTCCCCGATGCAACTGGAGAAGGACCCAAAGCTACCGAACGGAACTCTAGAAAAACCACAAAATTCTGCACTCAAGGTGAGATGAGGAAAATTTCCCCTTCAGAGTCTCAAGAGAAATCAAACATTCCCTTTAAAACTCGATCGGGTACTTGACCCCATTTCTGCTACACAAAAATGACTCTTACTAAGCTGTCCCCACTGGAGAGGAACACACAACTAACAGACTCATCTATAGATGAGGCCCAATTCACATTCCACGCCTCGCGAGAAATCACTAAGTACCCTTACCAACAGGAAAGGAGACCTGACTTCCCTGGGGCAACACGAGCCAGCTCCTGTGATCTACATAACAAACCAAAAGTGATACCAAGCTTCCAGCAAAAACTCGAGAAAAACCACAAGATTCTCCCCTCAATGCGAGATGAAGAACATTTCTGCTGCAGAGTCTCAAGAGAAATCACACATTCCCGCTTGAAACTCGAAAGGGTACTTGAAACCCTTTCTGCAACACAAAAAGATCACTGACTAATCCGTCCTCACTGGAGAGGAACACACAGTTAACGGACTCAACACAAGATGAGACCGAAATCACATTCCACGCCACGAGCGAAATCCTGAGGTTCCCCTTCCAACACGAATGGAGACCTGACGTCTCTGGGGCAACACGAGAGAGTTCCTGCGGTCCCCGTAGCAATCGAGAAGGAGCCCAAGTTTCCCGCCGCAACTCGAGGAAAACCACAAGGTTCTGCACTCAAGGCGAGATGAGGGAAATTTCCCATGCAGACTCCCAAGTGAAATCCCACATTCCAGCTTGAAACTCGAACGGGTACTTGACATCCTTTATGTGACTCAAGACATTCCCTGACATGGCTGTCCCTACTGGAGAGGAGAACACAATTTATGGACTCAACTTCAGATGAGGCGATATTCCCTTTCCACGCCTCAAGAGTAATCCCGAATTTCCTCTACCAATAAGAAAGGAGACCTGACTTCCCAGGGATTACACGAGTGAGTTCCTGAGGTCCCCATGGCAACTCGAGAAGGACCCCAAGCTTCCCACCGAAACTCGAGAAAAACCACAAGATTCTGCACTCAAGGAGAGATGAGGAAAATTTGCCATGCAGAGTCTCAAGAAAAATCCCACATTCCCGCTTGAAACTCGAACCGGAACAGGACACGCTATATTCGACCCAAGACATTCCTTGACATAGCTGTCCTCACTGGAGAGGAGAACACAGTTTATGGACTTAATTTTAGATGAGGCCCTATTCCCATTCTACGCCTCGAGTGTAATCCCGAACCTCTCCTTGCAACAAGAGAGGTGATCTGACTTCCCTGATGTAAAACGACCTAGATTTTGAGGTCACTGTGGCAACTCGAAAGGGACTACAAGCTTCTTACTGCGACTCGATAAAAACCATGAGATTCCCCCATCAATGCGAGATGAGGAATTTTCTGCTTCAGAGTCTCAAGGGAAATCCAACATTCCCGTTTGAAATTCGAACGGGTACTTCATACTGTTTCTGCAACCATAAGAGTTCCCTGACTAAGCCATCCCTACTGGAGAGGAGCACAGAATTTACGGACTCATCTCTAGATGACTTGTAATTCCCATTCCACGCCTTGAAAATAATCCCAAAGTTTCCCTTCCCACACGAAAGGAGACCTGACTTCCCTGGGGCCACACGAGCGGATTACTGAGGTCCCTGTCGCAACTCGAGGAGGACCCCAAGCTTCCCGCCGAAACTGGAGAAAAACCACAAGATTCTGCACTGAAGGTGAGATGAGGAAAATTTTCCCTGCAGAGTCTCAAGAGAAATCAAACATTCCCTTTTCAACTCTAACGGGTACTTGACACCATTTCTGCAGCACAAAAATGACCCTTACTAAGCTGTCCCCACTGGAGAGGAGCACACAATTAACGGACTCATCTCTAGATGAGGCGCAATTCACATTCCACGCCTCGCGAGAAATCACCAAGTACCCTTTCCAACAGGAAAGGAGACCTGACTTCCCTGGGGCAACACGAGCGAGTTCCTGTGATCCCCGTAGCAAGCCGAAAGGGACCCCAACCTTACAGCCGCAACTCGAGAAAAACCACAAGATTCTTCCCTCAATGCGAGATGAGGAACATTTCTGCTGCAGAGTCTCAAGAGAAATTACACATTCCCGCTTGAAACTCGAAAGGGTACCTGAAACCCTTTCTCAACACAAAAAGTTCTCTCACTGATCCTTCCCACTGGAGAAGAGCACACAATTAACAGACTCAACACAAGATGAGACCTAAATCACATTCCACGCCCCGAGTGTAATCCCGAGGTTCCCCTTCCAACACGATTGGAGACCTGACGACCCTGGGACAACACGAGGGAGTTCCTGAGGTCCCCATCGCAATCGAGAAGGAGACCAAGCTTCAGGTCACAATCGAGAAGGAGCCCAAGCTTCCCGCCGCAACTCGAGAAAAACAAGAAGGTTCTGCACTCAAGGCGAGATGAGGAAAATTTCCCATGCAGAGTCTCAAGAGAAATTCCACATTCCCACATGAAACTAGAACCGGGATAAGACAGACTATATTCTGCCCAAGACATTCCTTGACTTACCTGTCCCCACTGGAGAGATGAACACAATTTATAGACTCAATTTTAGATGAGGCCCTATTCTGATTCTACGCCTCGAGTGTAATCTCGAAACTCTCCTTGCAACAAGAAAGGTGACATGACCTCCCTGAAGTAAAAAGAGCTAGGTTTTGAGGTCACTGTCGCAACTCGAGAGGGACTACAAGCTTCCTGTCGCAACTCGATAAATAACACGAGATACCCCATCAACCCGTTATGAGGAATTTCTGCAGCAGAGTCTCAAGGGAAATCCCACATTCCAGCTTGAAATTTGAATGGGTACTTGACACTGTTTCTGCAGCCATAAAAGTTCCCTGACTAAGCCATCCCTACTGGAGAGGAGCACACAATATACGGACTCATTTCTAATTGATTTCTAATTCCCATTCCACACCTCGAAAATAATCCAGAAATTCCCCTTCTCACACGAAAGGAGACCTGACTTACCTGGGCCCACCCGAGTGGGTTACTGAGGTCCCCGACACAACTCGAGTAGGACCCCAAGCATCCCACCGCAACTCGAGAAAAAACACAAGAGTCTGCACTCAAGGTGACATGAAGAAAATTTCCCCTTCAGAGTCTCAAGAGAAATCAAACATTCCCTTTTCAACTCTAACGGGTACTTGACACCATTTCTGTGACACAAAAATGACCCTTGCTAAGCCGTCCCCAATGGATAGGAGCACACAATTAACGGACTCATCTCTAGATGAGGCCCAATTCACATTCCACAGCTCGCGAGAAATCACCAAGTACCCTTTCCAACGGGAAAGGAGACCTGACTTCCCTGGGGCAACACGAGCGAGTTCCTGTGATCCCCGTAGCAAGCCGAAAGGGACCCCAACCTTACAGCTGCAACTCGAGAAAAACCACAAGATTCTCCCCTCAATGCGAGATGAGGAACATTTCTGCTGCAGAGTCTCAAGAGAAATCACACATTTCCGCTTGAAACTCCAAAGGGTACCTGAAACCCTTTCTCAACACAAAAAGTTCCCTGACTAATTCTTCCCACTGGAGAGGAGCACACAATTGACGGACTCACCACAAGATGAGACCCAAATCTCATTCCACTCCCCGAGCATAATCCCGAGGTTCCCCTTCCAACACGACTGGAGACATGACGTCCCTTTGACAACACGAGGGAGTTCCTGAAGTGCCCATCACAATGGAGAAGGAGCCCAAGCTTCAGGTCACAATCGAGAAGGAGCCCAAGCTTCCCGTCGCAACTCAATAAAAACAACAAGTTTCTGCACTCAAGGCGTGATGAGGAAAATTTCCCATGCAGAGTCTCAAGAGAAATCCCACATCCCCCTTTGAAACTTGAACCGGGACAAGACAGTCTATATTCGACTCAAGACATTCCTTGACATACCTGTCCCCACTGGAGAGGTGAACACAATTTATGGACTCAATTTTAGATGAGGCCCTATTCCGATTTTATGCCTCGAGTATAATCCTGAACCTCTCCTTGCAACAAGAAACGTGACCTGACCTCCCTGATGTAAAAAGAGGTAGGTTCTGAGGTCACTGTCACAACTCGAGAGGGACTACAAGCTTCCTGTCTCGATTCGATAAAAACCACGAGATACCCCAATCAACGCGTTATGAGGAATTTTCTGCTGCAGAGTCTTAAGGGAAATCCCACATAACCGCTTGAATTTGAACGGGTACTTGACACGGTTTCTGCAGCCATAAAAGTTCCCTGACTAATCCATCCCTACTGGAGAGGAGCACACAATTTACGGACTCATTTCTAATTGACTTCTAATTCCCATTCCACACCTCGAAAATAATCCCGAAGTTCCCCTTCCCACACGAAAGGAGACCTGACTTCCCTGGGGCCACACGAGCGGATTACTGAGTTCTCCGTCGCAACTCGAGTAGGACCCCAAGCTTCCCACCGCAACTCGAGAAAAAACACAAGATTCTGCACTCAAGGTGACATGAGGAAAATTTCCCCTTCAGAGTCTCAAGAGAAATCAAACATTCCCTTTTAAACTCGAACGGGTACTTGACACCATTTCTGCGACACAAAAATGACCCTTGCTAAGCCGTCCCCACTGGAGAGGAACACACAAATAATGGACTCATCTCTAGACAAGGACCAATTAACATTCCACGCCTCGCGAGAAATCACCAAGTACCCTTTCCAACAGGAAAGGAGACCTGACTTCCCTGGGGCAACATGATCCAGTTCCTGTGATCCCCTTAACAAACCGAAAGAGATACCAAGCTTCCAGCCGCAACTCGAGAAAAACCACAAGATTCTCCCCTCAATGCGAGATGAGGAACATTTCTGCTGCAGTGTCTCAAGAGAAATCACACATTCCTGCTTGAAACTCCACAGGGTACTTGAAACCCTTTCTGCGACACAAAATGTTCCCTGACTAATCTTCCCACTGGAGAGGAGCACACAATTAATGGACTCAACACAAGATGAGACCCAAATCACATTCCACGCCCCGAGTGTAATCCCGAGGTTCCCCTTCCAACACAATTGGAGATATGACGTCCCTGTGACAACACGAGCGAGTTCCGGTGGTCCCCATTGCAACTCGAGGAGTAGCCAAACCTTCCTCCCTCAACTTGAGAAAAACCACAAGTTTCTGAATTTAAGGTGAAATGAGGAAAATTTCCCCTGCAGAGTCTCGAGAGAAACCCCACTTTCCCGCTTGAAACTCGAACCGGGACAGGACACACTATATTCGACCCAAGACATTCCTTGACATAGCTGTCCTCACTGGAGAGGAGAACACAAGTTATGGACTCAATTTTAGATGAGGCCCTATTGCCATTCTGCACCTCGAGTGTAATCCCGAAGCTGTCCTTGCAACAAAAACGGTGACATCACCTCCCTGAAGTAAAGAGCTATGTTGTGAGGTCACTGTCGCAACTCTAGAGAGACTACAAGCTTCCCACTGCAACTCGATAAAAACCACTGGATTCCACAATCAATGTGAGATGAAGAATTTTCTGCTGCAGAGCCTCAAGTGAAATCCCACATTCTCGCTTCAAATTTGAACAGGTACTTGACACTTTTTCTGCAACCATAAAAGTTCCCTAACTAAGCAGTCCCTGCTGGAGAGAAGCACACGATTTACCGAGTCATCTCTAGATGATTTCCAATTCCCATTCCACACCTCGAGAATAATCCCGAAGTTTCCCTTCCAACATGAAAGGAGACCTGACTTCACTGAAGCAACACGAGCGAGTTAGTGAGGTCCCTGTCGCAACTCGAGAAGGACCCCAAGCTTCCTGCCGCAACTCGAGAAAAACCACAAATTTCTCCCCTCAATGCGAGATGAGGTACATTTCTGCTGCAGAGTCTCAGGAAAAATCCCACATTCCGCTTGAAACTCGACAGGTTACTTAACATCCTTTGTGCGACGCAAAATTTACAACATACCATTCCCAGTGAAGAGGAACACCGAGTTTCCTGCCACAACTTACAAAGTTCCCCATTTTCCAGTCGTCTTTTCCAGATGAGATTCGATTCCTCTGCTTTCTCTGGAATGGAATCCGGATGTTCAGGTCGCAGAGTACATGGAGGCCGGTTCCACCTTAAAACTCGGCAGGATCCCCGGTTTTTCTAAACACAAATGGCAAAGGTACGGATGTCCCCACCCACTCGAGATATTGTGTGAATACACTGCACAGATTCCAATGTATCCGTGAGTATCAACTCACAAGACGACTGGAGACCTGATTCCCCGAGCATACTCAATAAAATCTACAGGTACAAATTCAAATCGAAAGAGTCCAAAAACACCTTTTATAACTCGAGAAGAAACCTGTGTTCCAAATCTGAACGTGAGACGAGGCCTGACTCCCCTGGAGAACACTGAGAGCAACCCCAAGATCCCTGTCGCCACTGGAGAAGAACACACAGTTGACCGACTCAAAGCTAGATGTGGCCCTATTCCTCTGCTGGGCCTCAAGAGGAAACCCAAGGTTCCCCTTCCGACACAATAGGACTCCTGAATTCCCTGGATCATCACGAGCGAGTTTCTGAAGTCACCGTCGCAACTCGAGAAGCAACCCAAGCTTCAGGCCGCAACTCGTGAAACACCACAAAATTATCCCCTCAATACGAGATGAGAAAATTTTCCGCTGCCGTGTCTCAAGAGAAATAGCACATTCCCAATGAAACTCGAAGAGGTAACTGACACAATTTTTGCAACTCTAAAATTCCCTAAAAGAGCCGACCCCACTAGAGAGGTTAACACAATTTACGGACTCAAATCGAGATGAAGCCCTATTTCCATTTAACTGCAAGAGAGTAGTCTCGAAGTTCCCCTTTCAACACAAAGGTGGACCTGACTTCCCTGAAGCAACATGAGCGAGTTCCTGAGGTCCCCGTCGCAACTCAAGAGGGACCCCAAAATTCCCACTGCAACTCTAGCAAAACCACAAGATTCTGCCCTGAAGGAGAGATGAGGAACATTTCCGTTGCAGATTCTCAAGAGAAATGCCATATTCCCTCTTGAAACTTTACAGGTTACTTAACATCCTTTATGTGACTCAATAATTACACCCACATAACAAGCCCCAATAGAGAGGAACACCAGGTTTCCTGCCACAACTGACAAAGTGCCCCGTTTTCTGGTCCTCGTTTCTAGATGAGAGTCGATTCCCCTGATTTCTCTGGGCTGGAATCCCGAATTTCCAGTCTCACAATACGAGGAGGCCGGTACCACCTTGAAACTCGGGAGGATCCCCGGTTTTTCAAAACACAAATGGAAAAGATACTAATGTCCCCACCCACTCGAGATATTGTCTATTTCCACTGCACAGATTCAGATGTATCCTCGAGTATCAACTCACAAGATGCTAGATGCTGGACTATTCCTCTGCTGCGCCTCGAGAGGAATCCCGAGGTTCCCCTTCCAAAACGATAGGAGACCTGACTTCACGGGGCAATACGAGCGAGTACCTGAGGACACTTCAAAATTCTAGAAGAACCCAAAGCTTTCCGCTGTGACTCACGAAAAAATACAAGAACATACCCTCAGTCCGAGATGAGAACATTTTCCGCTGCAGAATCTCAAGAGAAATCCCACATTCCCGCATGAAACTCTAATGGGTACTTGACACCCTTTCAGTTCAGTTCAATTCAGTTCAGTCGCCAAGTCGTGTCCAACTTTCCACGACCCCATGAATCACAGCATGCCAGGCCTCCATGTCCATCACCAACTCCCTGAGTACACTCAAACTCTTATCCACAGAGTCGGGGATACCATCCAGCCATCTCATTCTCAGTCGTCCCCTTCTACTCCTGCCCCCAACCTTTCCCAGCATCAGAGTCTTTTCCAGTGAGTCAACTCTTCGCATGAGGTGGCCAAAGTATTGGAGTTTCAACTTTAGCATCAGTCCTTCCAATGAACACCCAGGGTAGATCTCTCTTAGAATGGACTGGTTGGATCTCCTTGCAGTACAAGGGACTCTCAAGGGTCTTCTCCAACACCGCAGTTCAAAAGCATCAATTCTTCGGTGATCAGCTTTCTTCACAGTCCAACTCTCACATCCATACATGACCACGGGAAAAACCATAGCCTTGACTAGACGGACCTTTGTTGGCAAAGTAATGTCTCTGCTTTTTAATATATTATCAAGGTTGGTCATAACTTTCCTTCCAAGGAGTAAGCGTCTTTTAATTTCATGGCTGCAATCAGCATCTACAGTGATTTTGGAGCCCAAAAAAATAAAGTCTGACACTGTTTCCACTGTTTCCCCATCTATTTCCCATGAAGTGATGGGACCAGATGGGATGATCTTTGTTTTCTGAATGTTGAGCTTCAAGCCAACCTTTTCACTCTCCTCTTTCACTTTCATCAAGAGGCTTTTGAGTTCCTCTTCACTTTCTGCCATAAGGGTAGTGTCATCTGCATATCTGAGATTATTGATATTTCTCCCAGCAATCTTGATTGCAGCTTTTGCTTCCTCCAGCCCAGTGTTCCTCATGATGTACTCTGCATATAAGTTAAATAAGCAAGGTGACAATATATAGCCTTGACGCACTCCTTTTCCTATTTGGAACCAGTCTGTTGTTCCATGCCCAGTTCTGACTGTTGCTTCCTGACCTGCATACAGGTTTCTCAAGAGGCAGCTCAGGTGGTCTGGTATTCCCATCTCTTTCAGAATTTTCCACAGTTTATTGTGATCCACACAGTCAAAGGCTTTGGCATAGTCAATGAAGCAGAAATAGATGGTTTTCTGGAACTCTCTTGCTTTCTCCATGACCCAGCGGATGTTGGCAATTTGATCTCTGGTGCCTCTGCCTTTTGTAAAACCTGCTTGAACATCTGGGAGTTCACGGATCACATATTGCTGAAGCCTGGCTTGGAGAATTTTGAGCATGACTTTCCTAGCGTGTGAGATAATTGCAATTGTGCGGTAGTTTGAGCATTCTTTGGCATTACCTTTCTTTGGGATTGGAATGAAGACTGACACCCTTTATGTGACCAAAAAACTTCCCCAACATAATCGTCTACATTGAAGAGGAGTACACAATTTACGTACACAACACTATCTGCGTCCCTATTCCAATACGGCGCCTTGAGAGGAATCCCGAGGTTCCTCTTGCAAAAGGAAAGGAGACATAACATCCCCAGTACAAGGCGAGCGAGTTCCTCAGGTCCCCGTCTGAACTCGAGTGGAAACCCAAGCTTTCCGACGCAACTCGAGAATAAAGCCAAGGTTCCCCATCAATGCGAGATAAGGACTTTTTCTGCTGCAAAATTTCAAGAGAAATCCCACAGTCCCGCATGAAATTCGAACAGGTACTTGACACCATTGAAGTGACCAAAAAACTTCCCCAACATAGCCGTTCACTTTGAAGGGGAGCACACATTTTACATAAACAGTACTAGAGGCGGTCCTATTCCTCTACCGCGCCTCGACAGGAATCCCGAGGTTCCCCTTCCAAAACGAAAGGAGAACTAACTTCCATTAGACAATGCGAGCGAGTTCCTGAGTTCCCCGTCGCAACTCTCAAGGAACCCCAAGCTTATTACCGAAATTCGTGAAAAACAACAAGGTTCCCCCATCAATGCGATATGAGGAACTTTTCTGCTTCAGAATCTCAAGAGAAATCACACATTCCTGCTTGAAACTCGAACTGGTACTTGACACCCTTTATGCGACTCAAAAAGTTCCCTAACATAGCCGTCCACAATGGAGAGGAGCACGGAGAAGGCAATGGCAAGCCACTCCAGTACTCTTGCCTGGAAAATCCCATGCATGCAGCAGCCTGGTAGGCTGCAGTCCGTAGGGTCGCTAAGGGTCGGACACGACTGAGTGACTTCACTTTCACTTTTCACTTTCACACATTGGAGAAGGAAATGGCAACCCACTCCATTGTTC
Source organism: Moschus berezovskii (assembly GCF_049115385.1). Classification (NCBI taxonomy): domain Eukaryota; kingdom Metazoa; phylum Chordata; class Mammalia; order Artiodactyla; family Moschidae; genus Moschus; species Moschus berezovskii. The sequence continues at coordinate 88,102,565 of NC_142472.1, read as the reverse complement.
TTGCCTGGAGAATCCCAGGGAAGGGGGAGCCTGGTGGGCTTCTGTCTTTGGGGTCGCACAGAGTCGGACACAACTGAAGTGACTCAGCAGCAGCACACAATATACGGTCTCAACTTCAGATGAGGCCCTATTCCCATTTAATGGCTCGAGAGTATCCCGAATTTCCCCTGCCAAGAAAAAAGGGGACCTGACTTCCCTGAAGCCACAGGAGCGAGTTCCTGATGTCTCCATTGCAATTCGAGAGGGACTCCAAGCTTCCTGCCATACCTGAGAAAAACCACAAGATTCTACCCTCAAGGCCAGATGAGGAACAATTCCTTGGCAGATTCTCAGGGGAAATCCCATATTCCCGCTTGAAACACGACAGGTTCCTGAACATCCTTTATGCGACTCACAATTGACATCGACATACACAGCCCCAATCGAGAGGAACATGGAGATTCCTGCCACAACTGACCAAGTACCCGTTTTCTTGCCCAATATGCCAGATGACAGTCTATTCACCTTTTTTGTCTGAAATGGAATCCGGACGTTCCATCACAATGTAGGAGGAGGCCTGTACCACCTTGATTCCTGGGAGGGTCCCCGGGGTTTCAAAACACAATTGGAAAAGGTACAGATTTCACCACCCACTCGAGATATTGTCTGATTCCACTGCACCGATCCAAATGTACCTCGAGTATCAACTCACAGGACGAGTGGAGAACTGACTCCCCAAGAATTCTCGATACAATCTCCAGGTACAAATTCAAGTCGAATGTGGCCTAAAACACCTTTTACAACTTGAGAAAAAGCGGAGTTCCTTGTCGGAACAAGAGACGAGGCCCGACTACCCACGAGTATTTTGAGAATAACTACGAGATCCCTGTGGCTACTGGAGAAGAACACACAGTTGACTGACACAATGCTAGATGCGGCCCTATTCCTGTGCTGCGCCTCGAGAGGAATCCCAAGGTTCCCCTTCCAACACGATAGGAGACATGACTTCCCTGGGTCAACACGAGCGAGTTCCTGAGGTCCCCGTTGCAACTCGAGAAGAACCTCAAGCTTCCCGCCACAACTCGAGAAACACCACAAAATTATCCCCTTAATGCAAGATGAGGAACTTTTCCGCTGCAGAGTCTCAAGAGAAATCCCACATTCCCGCTTGAAACTCGAACTGGTACTTGACACCCTTTATGCGATTCAAAAAGTTCCCTGAAGTAGCCGTCCCCAGTGGAAACGAGCACACAATTTACAGACTCAACTCGAGATGAGGCCCTATTCCCTATCCACACCACGAGAGTAATACCGAAGTTCCCCTTCCAACACGAAAGGAGACCTGAATTCCCTGAATCAACATGAGTGAGTTCCTAAGGTCCCCGTCACAACTCGAAAGGGATGCCAAGGTTCCCACCACAACTCGAAAAAAACCACAAGATTTTGCCCGCAATTCAAAATGTGGAATTTTTCCGTTGCAGATTCTCAAGAGAAATCTAACATTCCCGCTTGAACGTGACAGGTTACTTAACATTGTTTATGAGACTCAAAAATTACACTGACATACCCAACGCCAATCGAGAGGAACTCCAAGTTTCCTGCCACAACTGACAAAGTGCCTCGTTTTCCAGTCCTCTTTTCCAGATGACAGTTGATTCCCCTGCTTTCTATGGAATGGAATCTGGATGATCCGGTCGCGCAGTATGAGAAGGCCAGTACCACCTTGAAACTCAGGAGGCTCACCGGATTTCAAAACACAAATGGGAAAGGTACCGATGTCCCCATCAACTCGAGATATTGTCTGATTCCACTGCACAGATTTAAATGTATCCTCGAGTATCAACTCACAAGACGAGTGGAGATGTGACTCCCTGAGCATACTCGATAGAATCTCCAGGTACAAATTCAAGTCGACTGTGGCCTAAAACACCTTTGGCAACTCGAGAAGAAAGTGGAGTTCCATGTCTGAACAAGAGACGAGGCCTGACTCCCCAGGTGTATTTTGAGAGCAACCCCGAGATCCCTGTAACCACTGGAGAAGAACACACAGTTGACCAACTCAAAGCTAGATGCGGCTCTATTTCATGCTGCGCCTCGAGAGGAATCCCGAGGTTCCCCTTGCAACAGAATAGGAGACCAGATTTCCCTGGGGCAACACGGGCAAGTTCCTGAGTTCCCCGTCGCAACTCGAGAAGAACCTCAAGCTTCCCACCACAACTCGAGAGACACCACAAAATTATCCCCTCAATGCGAGATGAGGAAATTTTCCACTGCAGAGTCTAATGAGAAATCCCACATTCCGCTTGAAACTCGAACGGGTACTTGACACCCTTCATGCTACCCAAAAACTTCCCCGACATAGCCATCCACTTTGAAGAGGAGCACACATTTTACGTAAACAACACTAGATGTGGTCCTATCCCTCTTCTGCGCCTGGAGAGGAATCCTGTGGTTCCCCTTCCAACATGAAATTTAAACTACCTTCCCTGGGACAACGCGAGCGAGTTCCTGAGGTCCCGTCGCAACTAGAGAGGTAATCCAAGCTTCCCGCCAAACCTGAGAAAACCCCACAAGATTCTGACCTCAAGGCTAGACGAAGAACATTTCCTTTGCAGATTCTCAAGAGAAATCCCACATTCCCACTTGAAACTCGACAAATTCCTGATCATCCTTTATGTGACTCACAAATTACACCGACATACCCAGCCCCAATCGAGAGGAACACGTAGATTCCTGCCAGAAATGACAAAGTGCCCCGTTTTCCTGTCCTATATTCCAGATGACAGTCTATTCCCCTGCTTTTTCTAAAATGGAATCCGGATGTTCCATCACAAGTTAGGAGGAGGCCGGTACCACCTTGAATCCTGGGAGGTTCCCCAGGGTTTCAAAGCACAATTGGAAAAGGTACGGATTTCCCCAACCACTCGAGATATTTTCTGATTTCACTGCAACCATCGAAATGTATCTCGAGTATCAACTCACAAGTCGAATGGAGACCAGACTGACCAAGCATTCTAGATACAATCTCCAGGTACAAATTCAAGTCGACTGTGGCCTAAAACACCTTTTGCACCTCAAGAAGAAAGCGGATTTCCATGTCTGAACATGAGACGAGGCCTGACTCCTCATGTGTATTTTGAGAGCAACCGCGAGATCCCTATAGCCACGGGAGAAGTACACACAGTTGACCGACTCAATTCTAGATGCGGCTCTATACCTCTGCTGCACCTCGAGAGGAATCCTGATGTTCCCCTTCCAACACGATAGGAGAGCTCAGTTCCCTGGGGCAACACGAGGGAGTTCCTGAGGTCCCCGTCGCAACTTGCTAGGGACCCTAAGCTTCCCGCCAAACCTGAGAAAAGCCACAATATCCTGCCCTCAAGGCGAGAAGAGGAATATTTTTCGTTGCACATTCGCAAGAGAAATTCCACATTCCCCCTTGAAACTCAACAGGTTACTTAACATCCTTTATGCGACTCAAAAATTACACCGACATACCCCACCCCAATCGAGAGAAACACGGAGTTTCCTACCACAACTGACAAAGAACACCATATTCCTGTCCTATATTCCAGATGACACTCTATTCCCCTGTGTTGTCTGAAATGGAATACGGACGTTCCATCGCAGTGTAGTAGGGGGCCATAACACCTTGATTCCTGGGAGGGTCCCGGGGTCTCAAAACACAATTGGAAAAGGTACGGATTTCCCTACCCACTCGAGATATTGTCTGATTCCACTGCACCGATCCAAATGTATCCTCGAATATCACCTCACAAGAGGAGTGGAGACCTGACTCCCCGAACATTCTCAATACAATCTCCAGGTAAAATTCACTTTGACTGTGTCCTGATACCCCTTTTACAACTCGAGAAAAACGTGGAGTTCAATGTCTGAACATGAGACGAGGCCTGACTCCCTAGGTGAAATTTCAGAGCAACCCCGAGAACCCTGTTGCTACTGGAGAGGAATACTGAGTTAAACGGACTCGAATATAGATACAGACCTATTTCTCTACAGCGACTCACAAGAAATCCGGAGGTTGCCCTTGTAAAAGGAAAGTCATTCTGTATTCCCAGAGACAACACAGGAGGCTCCCTGATATTCCCGTCGTTACTCAAGAGGATCACAACAGTTTCCACAGCAACTCATGAAAAACCTCGAGATTCCTCTTTCAAGGCAAGATGAGGCCCTTTTTTTCCTGAAGCACATAGAGAGTAGTCCCAAGTTCCTTCTGCAAATTCTATACGAGGCTTGAATTCCTTGAAGCAACTTAAGGGTTGCCCAGAGATACCCATCCCGATGAGAGAAGAAAACCAAATTTCCCACCACAATTTAAGAGAAGCCTTGTGGTTTCACCTCAGCTGAAGGTAATGGGCTATTCGACTCTCAACTGAAGAGGAGCCCCAACTTCCCTCGCACCACTTATTGAGTCCTGTCACATCTATAGGAACTCGAGGGCAACCCCGTGGATCCTACAGCAAGTTAAGGACACAGGGTTCACACTCAACTAGAGATAAGCCATGTTTTGCTTAAAGCAGCTCCAGTGGAACATGGAGCATCACCTCCCAACATTATCTAAGGCATGAATCCCCCACTGAGCCTCTTGAGAAAGCCCAAATTTCCCCCTTTAACAGACAGCAGAACTGACACTCCTTTTGAATTCTGGCGGAAAGCAGTGTTCCAACCTCAACAAAACTAGGCCTGATTCCCCAGTGAAACCTTCATAGCAACCCCAAGATACCTGTGGCCACTGGAGAGGAAACCTGAGTTTACACACTCAAGTCTCAATGTGACCCTCATGTGCTGAAGCGATTCGAAAGGCATCCTGAGGTTTCATTTTCAACAGAAAAGCAGACCCGTCATCTCTGAGGCAAAACTGACGATTCCCAGTGGTTTCTGTCGTAACTCTAGAAGACCTAAAATCTTCGAGACCCAACTCGAGAAAAAACATGAAATTTTCCATTCAACGCGACAGGATGACCCTGTCTACTGCAGCGTCTTAAGAGAAATCCCACATTCCCTCTTCAAACTCGAAAGGATATTCAGCACCCTATTCGCAACTCAAGATCTTAACCGAGATACCTGGCCAAACTCGAGAGGAGCAGTAAGGTTCCTGCCATAGCTCAAGAAGAGACCCGTTTTCCACGTTTCATCTCCAGGTGAGGATCGATTCCCCTGCTTCTTCTGGATATTAATCCCGATGTTCCCGTCGAATCTGAAGAGGAGGCCAATCTCCACTATAAACTCGAGAGGACTCCGGGGAATCTTGCCACAATTCAAAAAGACCCCGATATCCTCATCCGCTCGACATAAGGACTGATTAAACTGTTCCAATTCCCCTGTTGAAACTTCATGACTCCCCAGTTGAAACTTCAATGGATCCCTGAGATCCTTGTCGGATCTGTAGAGGAACCCTGAGGATAGATCTAGCCTCAACACCAGATGAGACCTTATTCCCCTGCACTGCCTCGAAGGCATCCCAAAGTCTCCTCATACCTCAACAGGTTTCTGGACTTCCCAGAGACAAGTGGAGAGGCTCCTTGAGTCCCCTGTTGCCACGCGAGGGATCCGAAAGTATCCTGCCCCAACTCAAGAAACACTATGTGATTACCAATTTCAATACGAATTGAAGCCCAATTCCTCTGCATTGACTCAGAGCAATCACGAACTTCCCCTCACAATTTGACTTCCCTGAGGCAACAGAGTGTCAAACTTAGTTCCCCGTCATAACTCTAAAGGAAAGACAAACTTCGCTCCGCAACTCGCCAAAAACCATGATATGCCCCAGGCAATGTCACATGAGGCCCTTCTTTTCCTGAAGCGCTTGGAGAGCAATCCCGAGTTCTCTCTCAGGATACGATAGGAGGTTTGAAACCCTATTTACAATTCAAGGGGCTCCCAGAATACCCGTCTTCAACTGAGAGATACCGCGAGTTTCAGTCCACACCTCTAAAAGAGCTCCATATTAACAACCTCCTCAAGATATGAGCGTTGAAACCCTGCTGCAACTCAAGAGGAATCCTTTCTTCTTCTCCCACCACAAGAGGAGGCCTCTGTCTCCTGTTGAAAGCCGAGTACACTACCGCGGATCTTGATGCAAGGATAAAAGACTCTGAGTTCCCCTCCAATCGAGGTAGGTCCGGATGATCTGCCAAACCTCCAAGGGAACAGCGAATATGACATCACAACATGACGGGATACCTGACACCCATGCTGAGCCTATAGATAAAGCCCTAATGAACAGCCTGATCAAGACACGAGGACTGATTCCCCTTTTACAACTCTAAAGGAAAGCAGAATTCCATGCCTCAAATAGAGACAAAACCTGACCCCCAGTAGAACTTTCATAGCAAGACCGAGATCTCTGTCCCCACTGGGGAGGGAAAAGACAGTTGACCGACTCAAAGCTGGATGCGGCCCTATTCCTCTGCTGCGCCTCGAGAGGAATCCCAAGGTTTCCCTTCCAACACAGTATCAAATCTGACTTCCCTGGGGCCACACGAGTGAGTTCCTGAGGTCCCCGTCACAACTCAAGAAGCCCAAGCTTCCCGCCGCAACTCGAGAAAAATCACAAGATTCTGCCCTCAAGGCGAGATGAGGAATATTTCCGCTACAGAGTCTCAAGAGAAATCCCACATTCCCACCTGAAACTCGAACGTGTACTTGACAGCCTTTATGTGACTCAAAAACTATCCAACATAGCCGTCCCCACTGGAGAGGAGCACACAATTTTCGGACTCAACAGTAGATGAAGACATATTCCCATTCCATGTCTCGAGAGTAATCCTGAAAAACCCCTTCCAACGTGACAGGAGACCTGGCTTCCCTGAAGCAACCGAGTGAGTTCCTAGGTCTCTGTCGCAACTCGAGAGAGACCCCAAGCCTCCCGCCGAAACTCGAGAAAAACCACAAGATTCTGCCCTCAAGGCGAGATGAGGAACATTTCCGTTGCAGATTCTCAAGAGAAGTCCCACATTTCCACTTGAAACTCAACAAGTTACTTCACGTGACTCAAAAATTACACCGACATACCCAGTTCCAATCGAGAGGAACACCGAGTTTCCTGCTACAACTGACAAAGTGCCCCATTTTCTAGTCCTCTTTTCCAAATGACAGTCGATTCCCCTGGTTTGTCTGGAAATGGAATCCGGACGTTCCCGTCACACAGTATGAGGAGGCCGGTACCACTTTGACACTCAGCAGAATCCCCGGGATTTCAAAACACACTTGGAAAAGGTACCGATGTGCTCACCCACTCGAGATATTGTCCAGGTAAAATTCAACTCGACTGTGGCCTAACATTCCTTTTACAACTCGAGAAGAAAGCGGAGTACCATGTCTGAAAAAAAAACGAGGCCTGACTCCCCAGGAGAGTTTTGAGAGCAATCCTGAGAACCCTGTTGCTACTGGTGAGGAATCCTGAGTTAAACAGACTCAAATATAGATTCAGACCTATTTCTCTGCAGTGTCTTCAAAGGAAAACAGAGATTGCCCTTGCAAAAGGAAAGGTGTAATAACGTCCGAAACACAAAACAATTGGCTCCCTGGTATTCCCATCTTCACTCGAGAAGATCACCACACTTCCCGCAGCAACTCATGAAAAATCTCGAGATTTTTCAAAGCAAGATGAGGCCCTTATTTTCCTGAAGCACATAGACAGACGTCCCGTGTACCTTCTCCAAATTCGATATGAGGCTTGAATTCCTTGATGCAACTTAAGGGTTGCCCAGAGATACCAGTCCGTAGGAGAGAAGAAAACCGAATTTCCTGCAACAATTTAAGAGAAGCCCCGTGGTCACACCTCAGCTGAGATAATGGGCCATTCCACTTTCACCTGAAGATGAATCCCAACTTTCCTTCACACCACTTGTCGAGACCTGTCACATTTATTGACACTCGAGGGCAACCCCATGCATCCTGCAGCAAAGTCAAAGGACTCCGAGTTCACACTCCACTAGAGTTGAGACATGGTGTGCTTAAAGCAGCTCCAATAGAACACAGAGTATCACCTCCCAACATGATCTGATTCATGAATCCCACACTGAGCCTCTCGAAAAAGACGAAATTTCCCGCTCAAAGAGATAGAATCGAGGTAGGTCCGGATGATCTATAAAAGCTCCAAGGTAACACCAACTATGACATCACAACATGACGGATTAACTGACACCCGTGCTGAGCCTATAGATAAAGCCCTAATGAACCGCTTGATCACAACACGAGAACTGATTCCCGTTTTACAACTCGAAAGGAATGCAGAATTCCATGCCTCAAATCGAGATGACATTTGACTACCCAGTAGAACCTTCATAGGAACCCAAAACTTCCCGCCAAAACTCGAGAAAAACCACAAGATTCTCCCCTCAATGTGAAATGAGAAAATTTTCCACTGCAGAGTCTCAAGAAAAATCCCAAATTTCCGCTTGAAACTCGTACGGGTACTTGACACCCTTTATGTGACTCAAAAATTTCCATGACATAGTTGTCCCCACTGGAGAGGAGAACACAATTTAGAGACTCATTCTTAGATGAGGCCCTATTCACATTCCACGCCTCGAGAGTAATACCGAAGCTCTCCTTGCAACACAAAAGGAGACCTGACTTCCCTGAAGCAACACGAGCGAGTTCCTGAGGTCCCTGATGTAACTTGAGAGAGTCCACATGTTTCCCGCCGCAACTTGAAAAAAATCTAAAGGTTCCGCCATCAATGCGAGTTGAGGAACATTTCTGCTGCAGAGTGTGAAGAGAAATGCCACATTCCCATTTGATATTCGTAGGGGTACTAGAGACCCTTTATGCAATTCAAAAAGTTCCCTGACATAGATGTCCCCACTGGAGAGGAGAACACAATATGCAGACTCATTCTTTAGTTCAGTTCAGTTCAGTCGCTCAGTCATGTCCAACTCTCCGTGACCCCATGAATCACAGCACGCCAGGCTTCCCTGTCCATCACCAACTCCGAGTTCACTCAAACTTACGTCCACAGAGTCGGTGATGCCATCCATCCATCTCATTCTCTGTCGTCCACTTCTCCTCCCCCCCCCAACATTTTCCAGCATCAGATTCTTTTCCAGTGAATCAACTCGTCGCATGAGGTGGCCAAAGTATTGGAGTTTCAGCTTTAGCATCAGTCCTTCCAATGAACATCCAGGATTGATCTCATTTAGAATGGACTGTTTGGATCTCCTTGCAGTACAAGGGACTCTCAAGAGTCTTCTCCAACACCACAGTTCAAAAGCATCAGATCTTTGGCGATCAGCTTTCTTCACAGTCCAAGTTTCAGATCCATACATGACCACGGGAAAAACCATAGCCTTGACTACACGGACCTTAGTTGGCAAAGAAATGTCTCCGCTTTTTAACATACTATCAAGTTTGGTCATAACTTTCCTTCCAAGGAGTAAGCGTCTTTTAATTTCATGGCTGCAATCAACATTTGCAGTGATTTTAGAGCCCAAAAAAATTAAGTCTGACTCTGTTTCCACTGTTTTTCCATCTATTTCCCATGAAGTGGTGGGACCAGAGGCCATGATCTTTGTTTTCTGAATGTTGAGCTTCAAGCCAACCTTTTCACTCGCCTCTTTCACTTTCATCAAGAGGCTTTTGAGTTCCTCTTCACTTTCTGCCATAAGGGTAGTGTCATCTGCATATCTGAGGTTATTGATATTTCTCCCAGAAATCTTGATTCCAGCTTGTGCTTCTTCCAGCCCAGCATTCCTCATGATGTACTCTGCATATAAGTTAAATAAGCAAGGTGACAATATACAGCCTTGATGCACTCCTTTTCCTATTTGGAACCAGTCTGTTGTTCCATGTCCAGTTCTGACTGCTGCTTCCTGACCTGTATACAGGTTTCTCAAGAAGCAGGTCAGGTGGTCTGGGATTCCCATCTCTTTCAGAATTTTCCACAGTTTATTATGATCCACACAGTCAAAGGCTTTGACATAGTCAATGAAGCAGAAGTAGATGTTTTACTGGAACTCTCTTGCTTTCTCCATGATCCAGTGGGTGTTGTCAATTTGATCTCTGGTGCCTGTGCCTTTTGTACAATCTGCTTGAACATCTGGGATTTCATGGTTCACATATTGCTGAAGCCTGGCTTGGAGAATTTTGAGCATGACTTTACTAGCGTGTGAGATGAGTACAGTTGTGCGGTAGTTTGAGCATTCTTTGGCATTGCCTTTCTTTGGGATTGGAATGAAGACTGACCTTTTCCAGTCCTGTGGCCACTGCTGAGTTTTCCAAATTGGCTGGCATATTGAGTGCAGCACTTCCACAGCATCATCTTTCAAGACTTGAAATAACTCAACTGGAATTCCATCACTTCCACTAGCTTTGTGCGTAGTGATGCTTTCTAAGGCCCACTTGACTTCACATTCCAAGATGTCTGGCTCTAGGTCAGTGATCACATTATCGTGACTATGCTGGTCGTGAAGATCTTTTTTGTACAGTTCTTCTGTGTATTCTTGCCACCTCTTCTTAATATCTTCTGCTTCTGTTAGGTCCATACCATTTCTGTCATTTATCGAGCCCATCTTTGCATGAAATGTTCTCTTGGAATCTCTAATTTTCTTGAAGAGATCTCTTGTTTTTCTTATTCTTTTTTTTTTCCTCTATTTTTTTGCATTGGTCACTGAGGAACGCTTTCTTATCTCTCCTTGCTATTCTTTGGACCTCTGCATTCAGACGCTTATATCTTTCCTTTTCTCCTTTGCTTTTCACCTCTCTTCTTTTCACAGCTATTTGTAAGGCCTCCTCAGACAGCCATTTTGCTTTTTTGCATTTCTTTTTTATGGGGATGGTCTTGTTCCCTGTCTCTTAGATGAGGCCCAATTCCCATTCCAGGCCTCGAGAGTAATTCCAGAGCTCTCCTTTCATCACGAAAGGAGACCTGACTTCCCTAAAACAAACACGAGCGAGTTGCTGAGGTCCCCGTGGTAACTAAAGAAAGACTACAAGTTTCCCGCCGCAAATCGGGATAAACCAAAAGATTACCCCATCAATGAGAGATGAGGAAATTTTCTGCTGCAGAGTCTCAAGAGAAATCCCACATTCCTTCTTGAAACTCGAACGGATATTGACAACCTTTCTGCGGCACCAAAAGCTCCCTGATTTAGACGTCCCCACAGGAGAGGAGCACACAATTAATGGACTCATCACTAGATGAGGCCCAGTTATCATTCCACGACTCGGGAGGAATAACAAAATTCTTCTTCCATAACGAAAGGAGACCAGAATTTCCTTGGGAAACACAAGTGAGTGCCTGAGGACCCCATTGCATTTCGAGAGGGAACCCAAGCTTCCCGCCACAACTCGAGAAAAACCACAAAATTCTGCCCTCAAGGAATAATGAAGAACATTTCCATTGCAGATTCTCAAGAGAAATCTCACATTCCAGGTTGAAACTCGTCAGGGTACTTGACATCCTTTAGGTGACTCGAAAATTATACCGACATACCCAGCCCCAATTGAGTGGAACACCGAGGTTCTTGCCATAACTGACAAAGTGCACCGTTATCCAGTCCTCTTTTCCAAATGACAGTCGATTCCCCTGATTTGTCTGGAATGGAATCCGGACGTTCCCATCGCACGGTATGAGGAGGCCGGTATCACCTTGAACTTTGGGAAGAACCCCGGGGTTTCAAAACACAATTGGAAAAGGAACCGTTGCCTTCACTCACTCGACATATTGTCTTATTCCACTGAAAATATTCAAATGTGTCCTCCAGTATCAACTCACAAGACAAATGGAGACCTGACTCCCCGAGCATTCTCGATACAATCTCTGGTTACAAATTAAACTCGACTGTGGTCTAACACCCCTTTTACAACTCTAGAAGAAAGCGGAGTTCCATGCCTGAACAGGAGAAGAGGCCTGATTCCCCAGGTGAATTTTGAGAGAAATTCCATGTCCCAGCTGGAGAGGAAAACACAGTTGACCAAATCAACACTAGATACGGCCCTATTCATCTGCTGCACCTCAGGAGGAATCCCGAGGTTCCCATTCCAAACAGATAGGAGAGCTGACTTCCCTGGGGCTATACAAGTGATTTCCTGAGGTCCCCATCACAACTCAAGAAGAACCCCAAGATTACCACCGCAGTTGGAGAAAAACCACAAGACTCCCCCATCAATGTGAAATGAGGAACTTTTCTGCTGTAGACTCTCAGGAGAAATCCCACATTTCGCTTTAAACTCGAATGGGCACTTGACACCGTTTAGAGACTCAAAAATTTCCCTGACATAGCAGTCTCCATTGCTGAGGAGCTCACAATTTATGGACTAAAACTTAGATGAGGCCTTATTCCTATTCCACACCTCGACAGTAATCCCGAAGCTCTTCTTGCAAAACGAAAGGAGACCAGACTTCGCTGAAGTAACACAAGCAAGTTCCTGAAGTTCCCATCGCAACTCGAGAGGTACCCCAAGCTTCCCGCCGCAACTCGAGAAAAACCACAGGATTCAGCTCTCAAGGTGAGAAGAGCAACATTTCCGTTGCATATTCTCAAGAGAATTCCCTCATTCCAGCTTGAAACTAAACAGGTTACTTAACATCTTCATGTGACTCAAAAATTACACTTACGTACCAAGCCACAATCTTGAGGAACACTGAGTTTCCTGCCATAACTGACAAAGTGCCCCTTTATCCAGTCCTGTTTTCCCGAAGATAGTCGATTCCCCTGCTTTGTCTGGAATGGAATCCAGATTTTCCCATCGCACTTTACGAGGAGGCCCGTACCACCTTGAACCTCGGGAGGATCCCCAGGGTTTCAAAACACAACTGGAAAAAGAACCGATATCCCCACCCAGTTGAGATTTTGTCTGATTCCACCGCACAGATTTAAATGTATCCTCGAGTATCAACTCACAAGACAAATGGAGACCTGACTCCCCGAGCATTTTCGATACAATCTCCAGTTACAAATTCAACTCGACTGTGGTCTAACACCCCTTTTACAACTCGAGAAGAAAGCAGAGTTCCATGCCTGAACAGGAGAAGAGGTCTGACTCCCCAGGTGAAAATTGAGAGCAACTCCAAGATCCATGTCCCCACAGGAGAGGAACACACAGTTGACCAAATCAACACTAGATACAGCCCTATTCATCTGCTGCACCTCGAGAGGATTCCCGAGGTTCCCCTTCCAACACGATAGGAGACCTGATGTCCCTGGTACAACACGAACGAGCTCCTGAGGTCCCCGTCGCTACGAGAAGGACCCCAAGCTTCTCGCTGAAACTCGAGAAAAACCACTAGATTCTTCACTCAAGGCGAGTTGAGGAAAATTTCCCCTGCAGAGTTTCAAGAGAAATACCACATTCCCTCTTGAAACTCAAACGGGTACTTGACGCCTTTTCTGCGACTCTAAAAGTTCCATGTCATAGCCGTCCCCACTGGAGAGGAGCATACAATTTGTGGACTTAAATATAGATAAGGCCCTATTCCCATTCCATGACTCAGCAGTAACCCAGAAGATCCCCTTCCAAAACAAAAGGAGACCTGACTTCCCTGAAGCAACACGAGCAACTTCCTGAGGTCCCCGTCACAACTGGAGAAGGATCTCAAGGTTCCCGCCTCAACTCGAGAAAAACCACAAGATTCTGCACTCAAGGCGAGATGAGGATGATTTCCCCTGAAGAGTCTCAGAAAAATCCCACATTCCCGCTCGAAACGCGAATGGGTACTTGACACCCTTAATGAGACTCAAAAAATTCCTCAACATAGCCAGCCACACAGAAGAAGAGCAGATAATTTACGTAAACAAACCTAGATGTAGCCCTATTTCTCTGCTGGGCCTCAGAGGAATACCGAGGTTCTCCTTCCAATAAGAAAGGAGACCTGACTTCCTTGGTTCAACACGTGTTGACACCCTTTATGCAACTGAAAAACTTCCCAATATAACCGGCTCCACTAAGGAAGAGCACAAAATTTACGTACACAACGCTAGATCCAGCCCTATTCTTCTGCTGTGCCATGGGAGGAATATGGTGGTTCCATTTCCAACATGAATGGAGAACAGACTTATGTGGGACAACATGAGCGAGTACCTGAGGTCCCCGTCGCAACTCGAGAGGAACCACATGCTTCCCACCGTAACTCGAGAAAAACTACAAGATTCCCCATTGATGCGAGATGAGGAAATTTTCTGCTGTAGAGTCTCAAGAGAAATCCCACATTCCCATTTGATACTCGTAGGGGTACTAGACACCATTTATTCAACTCAAAAAGTTCCCTAACATAGCTGTCCCCACTGGAGAGGAGAACACAATACACAGACTCATTCTTAGATGAGGCCTTATTTCCATTCCATGCCTCGAGAGTAATCCTGAAGCTCTCCTTGCAACACGAAAGGAGACCTGACTTCCCTGAAGCAACACGAGCGAGTTGCTGAGGTCCCCGTGGTAACACAAGAGAGACTACAAGATTCCCGCCTCAACTTGAGAAAAACCAAAAGATTCCCCCATCAATGCGAGGTAAGGAAATTTTCTGCTGCAGAGTCTCAAGAGAAATCCCACATTCCCACTGAAATTCGAACGGATATTTGACAACCTTTCTGCAACACCAAAGGCTCCCTAATTTAGACGTCCCCACAGGAGAGGAGCACACAATTAATGGACTCATCACTACATGAGGCCCAATTCCAATCCCATGCCTCGAGAGGAATAAAAAAATTCCTCTTCCCACATGAAAGGAGACATGACTATCCTGGGGCAACATGAGTTAGTACCTGAGGTCCCCGTGGCAATTCAAGAGGGACCCCAAGCTTCCCGCCGCAACTCGAGAAAAACCACAAAATTCTGCCCTCAAGGCATGATGAAGAACATTCCGTTGCAGATTCTCAAGAGAAATCCTACATTCCAGCTTGAAACTCAACAGGTTACTTGACATTCTTTAGGTGACTCAAAAATTAAACCGACATACCCAGCCCCAATTGAGTGGAACACCGAGGTTCTTGCCACAACTGACAAAGTGCACCGTTATCCAGTCCTCTTTTCCAAATGACAGTCGATTCCCCTGATTTGTCTGAAATGGAATCCGGACGTTCCCGTCGCACAGTATGAGGAGGCCGGTATCACCTTGAACTTCGGGAGGAAATCCGGGGTTTCAAAACACAATTTGAAAAGGAACCGTTGCCCCCACCCACTCGACATATTGTCTGATTCCACTGCAAATATTCAAATGTATCCTCCAGTATCAACTCACAAACTCACAAGACGAATGGAGACCTGACTCCCCGAAAATTCTCAATACAATCTCCAGTTAGAAATTCAACTCGACTGTGGTCTAACACCCCTTTTACAACTCTAGAAGAAAGCGGAGTTCCACGCCTGAACAGGAGAAGAGGCCGGATTCCCTAGGTAAATTTTGAGAGCAACTCCAAGATCCATGTCCCAGCTCTAGGGGAAAACACAGTTGACCAAATCAACACTAGAAACGGCCCTATTCATCTGCTGCGCCTCAGGAGGAATCCCGAGGTTCCCATTCCAAACAGATAGCAGACCTGACTTCCCTGGGGCAACACAAGTGATTTCCTGAGGTCTCCACAATCCTCAAGAAGAACCCCAAGCTGTCCACTGCAATCAGAGAAAAAACACAAGACTCCCCCATCAATGCGAAATGAGGAACATTTCTGCTGCAGAGTCTCAGGAGAAATCCTACATTCCCGCTTGAAACTCGAACAGTACTTGACACCGTTTATGCAACTCAACAAGTTCCCTGACATAGCAGTCCCCAGTGCTGAGGAGCACACACTTTATGTATTCAACCTTAGATGAGGCACTATTCCCACTCCACACCTCGATGGTAATCCCGAAGCTCTTCTTGCAAAACGAAAGGAGACCTGATTTCGCTGAAGCAACACGAGCGAGTTCTTGATGTCCCTGCCGCAACTCGAGAAAAACCACGATTCAGCTCTCAACGTGAGATGAGCAACATTTCCGTTGCAGATTCTCAAGAGAAATCCTTCATTCCAGCTTGAAACTCGACTGGTTACTTAACATCTTTATGCAACTCAAAAATTAAACCCTAGCACCAATCGAGAGGAAAACCAAGTTTCCTGCCACAACTGACAAAGTGCCCCGTTATCCAGTCCTCTTGTCCAGATGACAGTCGATTCCCCTTTTTGTCTGGAATGGTTTCGGGACGTTCCGGTCAGACAGTATGAGGAGGCTGGTACCACCTTGCACCTCGGAAGGATTACCGGGTTTTCAAAACCCAGTTGTAAAAGGAACCGATGTCCCCACCAACTCAAGATTTTGTCTGATTCCACTGCACATATTCAAATGTATCCTCTAGTATCAACTCACAAATCAAGTGGAGACCTGACTCCCCGAGCATTCTCCATACAATCTCCAGGTACAGACTGAACTCGACTGGGGTCTAACACACCGTTTACAACTCGAGAAGAAAGTGGAGTTCCATCCAAGAACACAAGAAGAGGATTGATTCCCCAGATGAATTTTGAGAGCAACTACAAGATCCATGTCCCCACTGGAGAGGAACACACAGTTGACCAAATCAATAATAAATACGCACCTATTCATCTACAGTGCCTTGAGAGGAATGCCGAAGATCCACTTCCAACACGCAAGGAGACCTGATTTCTCTCGGTCAACACGAGAGAGTTCCTGAGATCCCTGTGGGAACTCGAGAATTACCCCAAGCTACCCGCCACAACTCGAGAAAAACCACAAGGTTGTGAACTCAAGGTGAGATGAGAAAAATTACGCCTGCTGAGTCTCAAGAGAAATCCCAAATTCTCGCTTGAAACTCGAACGGGTAATTGACACCCTTTTTGCGACACAAAAATCTCCCTGACACAGCTGTCCCCACTGGAGAGGAGAATACAATTTACGGACTCAAATATGGATGAGGCCCTATTCCCATTTCACGCCTCGAGTGTAATCCCAAAGTTCCCCTTATAAAACGAAAGGAGACCTGACGTCCGTGAAGTAACACGAGCGACTTCCTGATGTCCTTGTCACAACTGGAGATGGATCTCAAGATTCCCGCCACAACTTGAGAAAAACCACAAGATTCTGCACTCAAGGCGATATGAGGAATTTTTCCCTGAGAGTCTCAGAAAAATCCCACATTCCCGCTTGAAACTCCAACGGGTACTTGACAACCTTTATGGGACTCAAAAAATTCCCCGACATAGCCGGCTGCACAGAAGAAGAGTACACAATTAATGTACCCAAAGCTAGATGTGGCCCTATCCTCTACTGGGCCTCGAGAGGAATACTGAGGTTCCCCATCCAACACGAAAGGAGACCTGACTTCTCTGGGTCAGCACAAGTGAGGTCCTGAGGTCCCCGTCGCAACTCGAGAAGGACCCCAAGCTTCACATCGTAACTCAAGAAAAACAAAAAGATTTGGCACAAAGGTGAGATTTGGAAATTTTCCCCTGCAGAGTCTCAAGAGAAATACCACATTCCCGCTTGAAACTCTAACGGGTACTAGACACCCTTTATGCGACTCCAAAAGTTCGCTGACATATCTGTCCCCACTGGAGAGGAGAACACAATATACACACTCAAACTTAGATGAGGCCCTTTTCCCATTCCAAGCCTCGAGAGAGTAATCCCGAAGCTCTCCTTGTAACACGAAAGGAGACCTGACTTCCCTGAAGCAACACGAGCGAGATCCCGATGTCCCCGTCATAACATGAGAGAGACTACAAGCTTCCCGCCGCAACAAGAGGAAAACCAAAAGATTCCCCCATCAATGCGAGATGAGGAAATTTTCTGCTGCAGAGTATCAAGAGAAATCCCACATTCCCGCTTGAAACTCGAACGCGTACTTGGCAACCTTTCTGTGACAGAAAAAGCACCCGGATTAAGCCGACCCCACAGGAGATGAGCACACAATAAACGGACTCATCTCTAGATGAGGGCCAAATTCCCATCCACGCCTAGAGAGGAATCCCGAAATTCCTCTTCCAACAGGAAAGGAGACCTGACTTTCCTGGGCAACACGAGCGAGTTCCTCAGGTCGCCATCGCAATTTGAGAGGGACCCCAAGCTTCCCGCTACAACTCGAGGAAAACCTCAAAATTCTTCCCTCAAGGCTTGATGAGGAACATTTCCGTTGCTGATTCTCAAAAGAAACCCCACATTCCAGCTTGCAACATGACAGGTTACTTTACATCCTTTATGCAACTTAAAAATTACACCGACATACCCAGCCCCAATCGAAAGGAACATCGAGTTTCTTTCCACAACTGACAAAGCGCCCCGTTATCCAGTCCTCTTCTCCAGATGACAGTCGATTCCCCTGCTTTGTATGGAATGGAATCTGCACGTGCCCGTCACACATTACTAGGAGGCCGGTACAATCTTGAACCTCTGGAGGATCCCCGGGGTTTCAAAACACAATTGGAAAAGGAAACGATGTCCCCACCCACGTGATATATTGTCTGATTCCAATGCACAGATTCAAATATATCCTCGAGTATCAACTCACAAGACGAGTGGAGACCTAACTCCCCGAGGATTCTCAAAACAACCTTCAGTTACAAATTCAACTCGACTGTGGTCTAACACACCTTTTACAACTCGAGAAGAAAGCAGAGTTCCATGCCTGAACAGAAGAGGCCTGACTCCACAGGTGAATTTTGAAAGCAACTCCAAGATCCATGTCGTCACAGGAGAGGAACACACAGTTGACCAAATCAACAATATATATTGATCTGCTGCACCTCGAGAGGAATCCAGAGGTTCCCCTTCCAACAAGATAGGAGACCTGATTTTCCTGGGGCAACACGAGTGATACCCTGAGGTCCCCATCACAACTCTAGAAGAACCCCAAGAGGAACTTTTCTGCTGCAGAGTCTGCACTCAAAGTGATATGAGGAATTTTTGTAAGTTGTGGCAGAAAATTCGATGTTCCTCCCGATAGGGTTTTCAAAACCCAGTTGTAATGCTTGAAACTCAAAAGGGTACTTGACACCCTTTATACGACTCAAAAACTTCCCAGACATAGCCGTCCCCAGTGAAGAGGCAAACAAATTTACTTAAACGAGGCTAGATGCAAGCCTACTCCTCTGCTGCGCCTCAAGCGGAAACCCAAGGTTCCCCCTTCCAACAAAATAGGAGACCTGACGTCCCAGGGACAACACGAGCGAGTTCCCGAGGTCCCCATCGTAACCAGAGAGAGACTACAAGCTTTCCGCCATAACTCGAGAAAAACCAAAAGATTCCCCCATCAACACGAGGTGATGAAATTTTCTCCTGCAGAGTCTCAAGAGAAATCCCACATTCCCGCTTGAAACTCGAACGGGTACTTGACACCCTTTCTGTGACACAAAAAGCTCCCTGATTAAGCCGTCCCCACAGGAGAGGAGCACACAATTAACGAACTGAACTCTAGATGAGGCCCAATTCCCATTCCACGCCTCGAGAGGAATCCCGAAATCCTCTCCCAACACGAAAGGAGACCTGACTTTCCTGGGGCAACACGAACGAGTTCCTAAGGTCCACGTCGCAATTCGAGAGGGACCCCAAGCTTCCAGCCGCAACTCGAGAAAAACGACAAGATTCAGCTCACAAAACGTGATGAGGAAAATTTCTGTTGCAGATTCACAAGAGAAATCTCTCATTCCAGCTTGAAACTCGACAGGTTACTTAAAATCTTTATGTGACTCAAAACTTACACCGACATACTCATACCCTATCGGGAGGAACATCGAATTTTCTGCCACAACTTACAAAATGCCCTGTTATCCAGTCCTTTTTCTAGATGACAGTCGATTCCCCTGCTTTGTCTGGAATGTAATACGGATGTTCCCGTCAAACAGTAGGAGGAGGCCTTGAACCTCGGGAGGATTCCCTGGTTTTCAAAACACAGTTGTAAAAGGTACCTATGTCCCCATGCATTCGAGATATTGTCTGAATCCACTGCAAAGATTAAAATGTATTGTCGAGGATCGACTGACAAGAATAGTGGAGACCTGACTACCCGAGCAATATCCATACAATCTCCAGGTACAAACTCAATTTGACTGTGGTTTAACACCCCTTTTACAACTCGAGAAAAAGGTGGAGTTCAATCACTGAACACGAAAAGAGGATTGACACCCCAGGTGAATTTTGAGAGCAACTCCAAGATCCATGTCCCCACTGGAGAGGAACGCACAGTTGACCAAATAAACAATATATACGGACCTATTCATCTGCTGTGGCTCAGGAGGAATCCAGAGGTTCGCCTTCAAACAAGATAGGAGACCTGATTTCCCTGGGTCAACACGAGTGAGTTCCTGAGTTCCCCATCGCAACTCGAGAAGTACCCCAAGTTTCCAGCCGCAACTCGAGAAAAACCACAAGATTCTCCCCTCAAAGTGAGATGAGAAAATTTTCAGCTGCAAAGTCACAAGAGAAATCCCACATTCCCACTTGAACCCTGAACAGGTACTTGACACACTTTACGCAACTCAAAAACTACCTGATATAGCCAACCCCACTGGAGAGGAGCACACCATTTTAGGCCTCAACATTAGATGAGGCTCTATTCCCATTCCACGTCTCAAGAGAAATCCCGAAGTACCACTTCCAACAAGAAATGATCCCTGCCTTCACTGAAGCAACACGAGTGAGTTCCTATGTCCCCGTCGCAACTCTAGAGAGATCACACGTTTCCCGAAGCAACTCGAGAAAAACTACAGGATTCTGCCCTCAAGGGGAGATTAGGAACATTTCAGTTGCAGATTCTCAAGAGAAGTCCCACATTCCCGCATGAAACAGGACACGTTACTTAACATCTTTTATGTGACTCAAAAATTACATAGACCTACCCCGCCCCAATCGAGAGGAACTGCGAGTTTCCCGACAAAAGTAACAAAGTGCCCCGTTTTCCAGTTCTTTGCCAGATGACAGTCTAATCCACTGCTTTGACTGCAATGAAAAGCAGACGTTCTGTTCGCACAGTATGAGGAGGGGGGTGCCATCTTGAAACTCAGCAGAATCCCCGGGATTTCAGAACAAACTTGGAAAAGGTACCGATTTCCCCACCCACTAGAGACATTGTCTAATTCCACTGCACAGATTCAAATGTATCCTCGAGTATCAACTCATTAGATCAGAGGAGACCTGACTCCCTGAACATTCTCAATAAAATCTCCAGGTATAAATCCAACTCGACTGTGGCCTAACACCCCTTTTACAAATCGAGAAGAAAGCGGAGTTCCACGTCTGAACACGAGACGAGGCCTCACTCCCGGGTGAATTTGGGGAGCAACCCCGAGAACCCTGTTGCTACTGGAGAGGAATCCTGAGTGAAAGGGATTCGAATCTATGCAGACCTATTTCTCTGCAGGGATTCCAAAGGAATCCCGAGGTTCCCCTTGCAAATGGAAAGGCGTTCTGAATTCCCAGAGACAACACTGCAGGCTCCCTGATATTCCTGTTGTTACTCGAGAGGATCAGCACACTTCAAGCAGCAACTCGAGAAAATCCTCGAGGTTCCTCTTTCAAAGCAGGATGAGGCACGTTTTTTCCTGCAGCACATAGATAGAACTCCAGAGTTCCTTCTGCAAATTGGATATGAGTTTTGAATTCCTTGAGGCAACTGAAGGGTCGCCCAGAGATACCCGTCCCGATGAGGGAAGAAAACCGAATTTCCTGCCACAATTTAAGAGAAACCCTGTGTTCACACCTCAGCCGAAGATAATGAGTCATTCCACTTTCAACTGAAGAGGAATCCCAACTTCCCCTCACACCACGTGTCTAGTCCTGTCACATCAATTGACACTCGACGGAAACCCAGTGGATCCTGCAGCAAGGTCAAAGGTCTACGGGTTCACATTCAACTAGAGATGAATTATGTTTCACTTAAAGCAGCTCTCGAGGAACACGGAGTATAACCTCCCAACATGATCTGAGGCATGAATCCCCCGCTGAGACTCTCAAAAGGCCCAAGTTTCCCGCTTGAAAAGACAGCAGACCTGACAATCCTTTTCAACTCAGACGGAAAGCAGAGTTCCATCCTCAACAAAGACTAGGCCTGACTCCTCAGTGGCAACTTCATAGCAACCCCAAGATTCCTGTGGCCACTGGAGAGGAACGCTGAGTTTACCCACTCCAGTCAAAATGAGGCCCTCATGCCCTGCAGCGACTCGAAAGGAATCCTGAGGTTCCACTTTCAACAGGAAATCAGACCTGACTTCTCTGAAGCAAAACTAGCGAGTCCCAGTGGTTCCTGTCATAACTTGTGAAGACCTCCAAGCTTCAAGACGCAACTCGTGAAAACCCATTAAATGCTCCCCTCCATGGGACACGACGTCCCTTTCCTGTGCAGTGTCTTCAGAGAAATCCCACATTCGCTCTTCAAACTCGAAAGGATACTCGGCATCCTATATGCAACTCAAGAAGTTAAATGAGATACCCGGACCAACTCGAGAGGAGCAGCGAGCTTCCTGCCACAGCTCAAGAAGTGAACCGTTTTCCACTTGTCACCTCCAAGTTGACAAGTCCCCGCTTCGTCTGGAAATTAATCCTGATATTCCCGTCGAAACGGAAGAGGAGGCCGATCTTACCTTGAAACTGGAGAGGACCCCATGGAGTAGTGCCAAAATTAAAAAAGACACCCATATCCCCATCCGCTCGACATAAGGACTGATTCCACTGTACTGATTTAAAGAAAACTCCTGTGATCAACTAACACCACAGAGGGAGGCCTAACTTCTCAGGTGATTCATGGATAAAAGCCCCAGGACAGAAATTCAACTCCCACCTCTTTTATAACTCGAAAAGTTAGCGGAGTTCCATGCCTCAAAAAGAGACGTGGCATGACTCCCCTGTTGAAACTACATAGGATCACTGAGATCCTTGTCGGAACTGGAGAGGCACCCTGAGGATAGCGCCTCAACTCCAGATGAGACCCTATTCCCCAGCACTGCTACGAAAGACATCCCAAAGCCTCAAACACACCAAAATATTCCGGTCTTCCCAGAGACAACTTGAGAGGCTCTGTGAGGCCGCTGTTGACAAGCGAGGGATCCAAAAGTTTTCTGCCACATCTAGAGAAACTCTTTGGGATTACCCTTTCAATGCGAATTGAAGCCCGATTCCTCTGCATTGACTCGAGAACAATCACGACCTTCCCCTAGCAATCTGACTTCCCTGAGGCAACACTGTGTCAACCTGAGTTAACCGTCCTAAGATAAAAGAAAATCAAAACGTCCGCCCGCAACTTGCCAAAAACCACGAGATGCCACAGGAATTTCACATGAGCCCCTTCTCCTCTTGCAGCCCCCTGAAGAGCAATCTTATGTCGTGTTCTCTCTTGATATAAAATAGGAGGCTTGAGTTCCTATTTACAATTCAAGGGGCTCCCAGAATACTTGGCTTCAATTGAGAGAAAACTTGAGTTTCTTTCCACACCTCAAGAAGGCTTCGTACTTCCAACCTCCTCACAATATGAGGGTTCAAACCCTGATTCAACTCAAGAGGAATTATTTCCTCTTCTCCCATCACAAGAGGAGGCCGCTATCTCCTATGAATCTCGAATGCACTCCCATGGATCCTGCTGCAAGTATAAAGGACTCTGAGTTCCTCCTCCAATTGAGGTAGGTCCTGATGATCTAGCAAAGCTCCAAAGGAACATCGACAATGACATCACAACATGACGGGATACATGAAAACCATGCTGAGGCTGTAGAAACAGCCTTATGAACCGCCTTATCACGACAGGAGGACTGATTCTCCTTTTACAACTCGATAGGAAAGCAGAATTCCATGCCTCAAATCGAGACAAAATCTGACTCCCCAATAGAACCTTCATAGAAACCCCTAGATTGCTCTCGCCACTGGAGAGGAACATACAGTGGACCGAGTCAAACCTGGATGAGGCCGTATTCCTCTGCTTTGCCTCGAGAGGAATCCCGAGGTTGCCTTTCCAACACGATAGGAGACCTGACTTCCCTGCGTCAACACGAGTAGGTATCCTGAGTTCCCCATCGCAACTCGAGAAGTACCCCAAGCTTCCAGCCGCAACTCGAGAAAAACCACAAGATTCTCCCCTCAAAGTGAGATGAGAAAATTTTCCGCTGCAGAGTCACAAGAGAAATCCCACATTCCCACTTGAACCACGAATGGTTACTTGACACCCTTTATGTGACTCAAAAACTACACGATATAGCCGACCCCACTGGAGAGGAGCACACCGTTTTCAAACTCAACACTAGATGAGGTTCTATTCCCATTCCACATCTCAAGAGAAATCCTGAAGTATCACTTCAAACACGAAATGATTCCTGCCTTCCCTGAAGCAACACGAGCGAGTTCTTATGTCCCCGTCGCAACTCTAGAGAGATCACACATTTTCCAAAACAACTCGAGAAAAACTACAGGATTCTGCCCTCAAGGCGAGATGAGGAACATTTCAGTTGCAGATTCTCAAGAGAAGTCCCACATTCCCACATGAAACAGGACACGTAACATAACATCCTTTATGTGACTCAAAAATTACATAGACCGACCCTGCCCCAGTTGAGACAAGCAGCGAGTTTCCCACCAGAAGTGACAAAGTGCCCTGTGTTCCAGTACTCTTTGCCAGATGATAGTCGAATCCACTGCTTTGTCTGCAATGGAAAGTGGACGTTCCCGTCGCACAATATGAGGAGGCGGGTACCAACTTGAAACTCAGCAGAATCCCAGGGATTTCAAAACAAACATGGAAAAGGTACCGATTTCCCCAACCACTCGAAATATTATCTAATTCCACTGCACAGATTCAAATGTATCCTCGAGTATCAACTCACTAAACGAGAGGAGACCTGACTCCCCAAACATTCTCAATAAAATCTCCAGGTACAAATCCAACTTGACTGTGGCCTAACACCCCTTTTACAAATTGAGAAGAAAGCGGAGTTCCATGTCTGAACACGAGATGAGGCCTGACTCCCAGGTGAATATGGAGAGCAACCCCGAGAACCCTGTTGCTACTGGAGAGGAATCCTGAGTGAAACGGACTCCAAAATAGATGCAGACATATTTCTCTGCAGGGACTCCAAAGGAATCCTTAGGTTCCCCTTGCAAATGGAAAGGCGTTCGGACTTCCCATAAACAACACAGAGGGCTCCCTGATATTCCCGTTTTTCTCAAGAGGATCAGCACACTTCTAGCAGCAACTCGAGAAAAACCTCGAGGTTCCTCCTTCAAAGCAGGATGAGGCCTTTATTTTCCTGAAGCAAATAGACAGAAGTCCAGAGTTCCTTCTGCAAATTAGATATGAGATTTTAATTCCTTGAAGCTACTGAAGGGTCGCCCAGAGATACCCGTCCCAATGAGAGAAGAAAACCAAATTTCTTGCCACAATTTAAGAGAAGACCCGTGGTCACACCTCAGCCGAAGATAATGAACCATTCCACTTTCAAATGAAGAGGAATCCCAACTTCAACTCACACCACGTGTCGACTCTTGTCACATCAATTGACACTCAAGGGAAACCCTGTGGATCCTGCAGCAAGGTCAAAGGACTCCCAGTTCACACTCAACTAGAGATGAGTCATGTTGCGCTTAAAGCAGCTCCCATGGAACACCAAGTATCACCTCCCAACATGATCTGAGGCATGAATCCCCCGCTGAGACTCTCGAAAAAGCCCAAATTTCCCACTTGAAAAGAAAGCAGACCTGACAATCCTTTTAAACTTGGGCGGAAATCAGAGTTCCGTCCTCAACAAAGGCTAGGCCTGACTCCACAGCGCCACTTTCATAGCAACCCCAAGATCCCTGTTGCCACTGGAGAGGTTCCCTGAGTTTACCCACTACAGTCTAAATGAGGCCCTCATGCCCTGCAGCGACTCGAAAGGAATTCCGAGGTTTCACTTTCAACAGGAAAGCAGACCTGACTTCTCTGAAGCAAAACTAGTGAGTCCCAGTGGTTCCTGTCATAACTCGAGAAGACCTCCAAGCTTCAAGATGCAACTCGCGAAAAACCATTAAATGCTCCACTCCAGGTGAAACGACGCCCCTTTCTAGTACAGCGTCTAAAGAGAAATCCCACATTCGCTCTTCAAAATGGAAAGGATACTCGGCACCCTATACGCAACTCAAGAAGTTAACCGAGTTACCCAGCCCAACTCGAGAGGAGAGGCGAGGATCCTGCAACAGCTCAAGAAGAGACCCGTTTTCCACTTGTCATCTCAAGGTGAGGATCGATTACCCTGCTTTGTCTGGAAAGGAATCCTGATGTTCCTGTCGAATATGAAGAGGAGGCCCATCTCCCCTTGAAACTCGAGAGGACCCTGGGGAGTCATGCCACAATTCATATAGACACGGATATCCACATCCGCTCGATATAAGCATTGTTTCCACTGTACCGATTAAAAGAGAACTCCCGGGATCAACTAACAACACAGAGGGAGGCCTGACTTCCCAGGTGCATCACGGAGAAAAATCGCCGGGACAATAGTGCAACTGGACATGAGGCCTCCCACCTCTTTTATAACTCGAAAAGATAGCGGAGTTCCCTGCCTCAACAAGAGATGTTGCTTGACTCCCCTTTTAAAAGTTCTTAGGATCACTGAGATCCGTGTCCGAAATGGAGACACACCCTGAGGACAGCACATCAACTCCAGATGAGACCCTCTTCCCCTGCACTGCCTCCAAATGCACCCCAAAGCCTCCTCACACCTCTAAGGATTCCGGTCTTCCCAGAGACAACTTGAGAGGCACCGTGAGGCCCCTGTTGCAATGCGAGGGATAGGAAAGTTTCCTGCCCATCTCGAGAAACTCTTTGGGATTACCCCTTTCAATGTGAACTGAAGCCGATTCGTCTGCATTGACTGGAGAGCAATCACGACTTTCTCCTCAAATATTGACTTCCTGAGGCAACAGAGTGTCAACCTGAGTTCCCCGACGTAAGTGGAAAGGAGAGCCAAACGTCCCCCCGCAACTCACAAAAAACCATGAGATGGATCAGGAACATCACAGGAGGCACTTCTCTTCCTGCAGCGCCAGAAGAGCAATCCCAAGGCGAGTTATCTCTTGACATAAGATAGGAGGCTTGAATTCCTATTTACAATTCAAGGGGCTACCAGAATAGCCCTCTTCAATTGAGAGAAACTTGAGTTTCTTTCCACACCTCAAGAAGGGCTGCGTATTCCCAACCTCTTCACGATATGAGCGTTCAAACCCTGCTTCAATTCAAGAGGAATCCTTTCCACTTCTCCCACCACAAGAGGAGGCCGCTTTCTCCTAGGAATCTCGAATGCACTCCCATGGATCCTGCTGCAAGGATAAAGTACTCTGAATTCCTCCTCCAATTGAGGTAGGTCCTGATGATCTAGCAAAGTTCCAAGGGAACACCGACTATGACATCAAAACATGAGGGGATACGTGACAACCATGCTGAGCCTATA
Source organism: Moschus berezovskii (assembly GCF_049115385.1). Taxonomy (NCBI): domain Eukaryota; kingdom Metazoa; phylum Chordata; class Mammalia; order Artiodactyla; family Moschidae; genus Moschus; species Moschus berezovskii. The sequence goes on along the minus strand of NC_142472.1, from coordinate 88,075,230 downwards.
GAAAAAGCCTTATGAACCGCCTTATCACGACAGGAGAACTGATTCCCCTTTTACAACTCAATAGTAAAGCAGAATTCCATGCCTCAAATTTCGAGGAAACCTGACACCCCAGTAGAACCTTCATAGAAACCCCGAGATTGCTCTCGCCACTGGAGAGGAACACACAGTTGACCAACTCAAAGCTGGATGAGGCCATATTCCTCTGCTGCGCCTCGAGAGGAATGCCGAGGTTGCCCTTCCAATTCCATAGGAGACCTGACTTCCCTTGGTCAACACAAGTGAGTTCCTGAGTACCCCGTCCCAACTCGAGAAGAACCCCAGACTTCCAGCCGCAACTCGAGAAAAACCAGAAGATTCTCCCCTCAAACTGAGATGAGAAAATGTTCCGCTGCAGAGTCTCAAGAGAAATCCCACATTCCAGCTTGAACCTCGAACGGGTACTTGACACCATTTATGCGACTCAAAAACTACGCTACATAGCCATCCCCACTGGAGAGGAACACACATTTTTCGGACTCAACACTAGATGAGGCTTTTTTCCCATTCCACGTCTCAAGAGTAATCACGAAGTACCCCTTCCAACACGAAAAGAGACATGACTTCCCTGAAGCAACATGAGCGAGTTCCTATGTCCACATCGCAACTCGAGAGAGACACCAAGTTTCCCGCCACAACTCGAGATAAACCACAAGATTCTGCCCTCAAGGCGAGATGAGGAACATTTCTGTTGCAGTTCTCAAGAGAAGGCCCAAATTCCCGCATGAAAAAGGACACGTTACTTAGCATCCTTTATGTGACTCAAAAATTACACCGACCTACCCTGCCCCAATCGAGAGGAACTGCGAGTTCCCCGCCACAACTGATAAAGTGCCCCGTTTTCCAGTCCTCTTTTCCAGATGACAGCCGTATCCACTGCTTTGTCTAGAATGGAAACCGGACGTTCCTGTCACACAGTATGAGGAGGCTGGGAAGATCTTGAAACTCAGAGGAATCCCTGGGATTTCAAAACACACTTGGAAAAGGTACCGTTTCCCCAACCACTCGAGATATTGTCTAATTACCCTGCACAGATTCAAATGTATCCACGAGTATGAACTCACTAGAGTAGAGGAGACCTGACTACCCGAGCATACTCAATATGATCTCCAGGTACAAATTGAACTCGACTGTGGCCTAACACCTCTTTTACAAATAGAGAAGAAAGCGGAGTTCCATGTCTGAACACGAGAGGAGACCTGATTCCCAGGTAAATTTGAGGAGCAACCCGAGAACACTGTTGCTACTGGAGAGGAATCCTGAGTAAAACGGACTCGAATCTAGATGCAGAAATATTTCTCTGCAGAAACTGCAAAGGAATCCCGAGGTTCCCTTTGTAAATGGAGAGGCGTTCTGACTTCCCAGAGACAACAAAGGAAGCTGTCTGATATTCCCGTTGTTACTCGAGTGGATCAGCACACTTCCAGCAGCAACTCGAGAAAAACCTCGAGGTTCCTCTTTCAAAGCAAGATGAGGCCCTTTTATTCCTGCAGCATATAGACAGAAGTCCAGAGTTCCTTCTGCAAATTGGATATGAGTTTTGAATTCCTTGAAGCAACTTAACGGTTACCCAGAGATACCCGTCCCAATGAGAAAAGAAAACCAAATTTCATTCAAAATTTAAGAGAAGCTCATGGTCACACCTCAGCTGAAGATAATGGGCCATTCCACTTTCACCTGAAGAGGAATCCCAACATCCCCTCACACCATGTGTCGAGTCCTATCACATCAATTGACACTCTACAGCAATCTCGTGGATCCTGCATCAAGGTCAGAGGACTCCAAGTTAACACTCAACTAGAGATGAGTCATGTTCCTCTTAAAGCAGCTCCCGTGGAACCCTGAGTATCACCTCCCAACATGATCTGAGGCATGAAACTCCCGCTGAGAATCTCGAAAACGCCCTAATTTCCCGCTTGAAAAGACAGCAGACCTGACAATCCTTTTAAAACTCGGGCGGAAAGCAGAGTACCATCCTCCACAAAGACTAGTCCTGACACCTCAGTTGCAACTTCATAGCAACCCCAATACCCCTGTTACCACTATAGAGGCCCGATGAGTTTACCCACTACAATCTAAATGAGGCCCTCATGACGTGCAGTGACTCGAAAGGTATCTCGAGTTTCCAATTTCAACAGTAAAGCAGACCTGAATTCTCTGAAGCAAAACTAGAAAGTCCCAGTGGTTCCTGGGTTCCTGTCGTAACTCGAAAAGACCTCCAAACTTCAAGAGGCATCTAGCGAAAAACCATTAAATGCTTCACTCCACGCGAAATGACGCCCCTTTCCAGTGCAGCGTCTTAAGAGAAATCCCACTTTCCCTCTCCAAACGAGAAAGGATACCAGAAACCCTATACACAACTCAAGAAGTTAACCGAGATAACCGGCCCAACTCGACAGGAGAAGCGAGGTTCCTGCCACAGCTCAAGAAGAGACCCGTTTTCCACTTGTCATCTCCAGGTGAGGATCGATTCCCCTGCTTCGTCTGGAAATTAATCCCGATGTTCCCGTCGAATCTGAAGAGGACGTTCATCTCCCCGTGAAACTTGAGAGGACACCAGGGAGTCATGCCACAATTCAAAAAGACACCCATATCCCCATCCGCTGGACATAAGGACTGATTCGACTCTACCGATTCAAAGAAAACCCCCGGGATCAAGTAACACCACAGAGGGAGGCCTGACTTCACAGGTGCACCATGGAGAAAAAGCCCCAGGAGAGAAAGCAACTAGCCATGACGCCTCCCACTTCTTTTATTACTCGAAAAGATAGCAGAGTTCCATGCCTCAACAATAGACGTGGCATGACTCCCCTGTTGAAACTTCATAGGATCACTGAGATCCTTGTCGGAACTGGAGAGGCACCCTGAGGATAGGGCCTCAACTCTAGATGGGACCCTATTTCCCTGCACTGCCTCCAAAGGCATCACAAAGTCTCCTCACACCTCAAAGGATTCCGGTCTTCCCAGAGACAACTTCAGAAGCTCCGTAAGGCCCCTATTGCCACGGGAGGGATTCGAAAGTTTCCTGTCCCATCTCGAGAAACTCTTTGGGATTACCCCTTTCAATGCGAATTGAAGCCCGATTCCTCTGCATTCACTCGAGAGCAAGCACAGCTTTCCCCTTTCAACTTGACTTCCCTGAGGCAACAAAGTGTCAACCTGAGTTCCCTGTCGTAAGTCGAGAGGAAAGCCAAACGTCCGCCCGGAACTCGCCGAAAACCACGAGATGTCCCAGAAATGTCACATGAGGCCCTTCTCTTCCTGCAGGGCCTGAATAGCAATCCCGAGTCGAGTTTTCATGTGACATACAATAGCAGGCTTGAATTCCTATTTACAATTCAAGGGGCTCCCAGAATACCCGTCTTCAACTGAGAGAAAACTTGAGTTTCTTTCCACACCTCAAGAACGGTTCCGTATACCCAACCACATCATGATACGAGCATTCAAACCCTGCTTCAACTCAAGATGAATCCTTTCCCTTTCAACCTACCTCAAGAAGAGGCAGCTTTCTCCTATGAATATCGAATGCACTCCGGTGGATCTTGCTGCAAGTATAAAGGACTCTGAGTTCCTCCTCCAATTGAGGTAGGTCCTGATGATCTAGCAAAGCTCCAAGGGAACACCACTATGACATCACAACATGACTGGATACATGAAAACCATGCTGAGCCTGTAGAAAAAGCTTATGACCCGTCTGATCAGGACAGGAGGACTGATTCCCCTTTTAAAACTAAATATGAAAGCAGAATTCAATGCCTCAAATCTAGACAAAAACTTTCTCTCCTGTAGAACCTTCATAGCAACCCCGGGATCCCTTTTGCCACTGGATAGGAACACACAGTTGACCGACTCAATGCTGGATGACGCCATATTACTCTGCTGCACCTCGAGAGGAATCCAGAGGTTGCCCTTCCAACATGATAGGAGACCTGAATTCAGTGGGTAAACACGAGTGATTTCCTGAGTTCCCCGTCGCAACTAAAGAAGTACCCTAAGCTTTCAGCCGCATCTTGAGAAAAAAAAAAAAAAAGATTCTCCCCTCAAAGTGAGATGAGAAAATTTTCCGCTGTACAGTCACAGGAGAAATCCCACATTCCCTCTTGACCCCGAAAGTGTACTTGAAACCTTTAATGTGACTCAGAAACTACCTGACATAGCGGTCCCCACTGGAGAGGAGAACACAATTTTTGGACTCAACACTAGATGCGGCTCGATTTCCATTCCACGTCTCAAGAGTAATCCCGAGGTACTGGTTCCAACACGAAACGAGACCTGACTTCCAAGAAGTAACACGAGGAGTTCCTGAGGTCCCTATCGTAACTCGAGAGAGAATACAAGCTACCCGTCGCTCTGAGTTTCACTTCAATGGAGGTAGGTCCTGAGATTCTAGCAAAGTTCTAAGATAAAACCGACTATGACATCACAACAGGACGGGATACCTGACACCCATTCTGAGGCTATAGAAAAAACCCTAATGTACTGCCTGATCATGATACGAGGACAGATTCCCCTTTTACAACTCGAAAGGAAAGCAGAATTCCATGCCTCAAATGGAGATGAAACCTGACCCCCCAGTAAAACCTTAATAGCAACCCTGAGATCCCTGTCGCCACTGGAGAGGAACACACAGTTGACCGACTCAAAGCTAGATGCGGCTCTATTCCTCTGCTGCGCCTAGAGAGGAATCCCGAGGTTTCCCTTCCAACACGATAGAAGACCAAACTTCCATGGGACAAAACGAGAGAGTTTCTGAGGTCCCCGTCGCAACTCGAGAAGAACCCCAAACTTCCAGCCGCAACTTGAGAAAAACCACAAGATTACCCCTGCAATGCCAGATGAGGAAATTTTTCGTTGCAGAGTCTCAAGAAATCCCACATTCCCGCTTGAAATTCAAACGGGTACTTGACACTCTTTATGCGACACAAAAACTACACGACATAGTCGCCCCACTGTAGAGAAGCACACAATTTTCTGACTCAACAGCAGAGGAGGCCCTATTCCCATTCCAAGTCTCGAGAGTAATCCCGAAGAACCCCTTCCAACATGAAAGGAGACCTGAATTCCCTGAATCAACACAAGCAAGTTCCTACGTGCCCATCGCAACTCGAGAGAGACACCATGCTTCCATCCGCAACTCGAGAAAAACAACAAGATTCTGCCCTAAAGGAGAGATGAGGAGCATTTCCATTGCAGATTCTCAAGGGAAGTCCTACTTTCCCGCTGGAACTCGAGAAGTTTCTTAACATCCTTTATGTGACTCAAAAATTACACCGACATGCCCAGCCCCAATCGAGAAGAACACCGAGTTTCCCGCCACAACTGACAAAGTGTCCCGTTTTCCAGTCCTCTTTTCCAGATGACAGACCAATCCACTGCTTTGTCTGGAATGGAAACCGGACGTTCCCGTTGCACAGTATGAGGAGGCTGGTACAATTTCGAAACTCAGGAGAAACCCTGCGATTTCAAAACACACTTGGAAAAGGTACCGATTTCCCCACCCACTCGACATATTGTCTAATTCCCCTGCACAGATTCAAATGTATCCTCGAGTATCAACTCACTAGACGAGAGGAGACCTGACACCCCGAACATTTTCAATATAATCTCCAGGTACAAATTCAACTCGACTGTGGCCGAACATCCCTTTTACAAATCGAGAAGAAAGTGGGAGAAGGAGCAGCACGGTTCCGGCCACAGCTCAAGAAGAGACTCGTTTTCCAACTGTCATCTCCAGGTGAGGATTGATTCCCCTACTTCATCAGGAAATTAATCCCGAAGTTCCAGTCAAATCTGAAGAGGAGGCCCATCTCCCCTTGAAATTCGAGAGGAGACCGGCGAGTCATGCCACAATTCAAAAAGACACAGATATCCCCATCCAATCGAAATAACGAATGATTCCACTGTACCAATTCAAAGAGTACCACCAGGATCAATTAACACCACAGAGGGAGGCCTGACTTCCCAGGTGCATCATGGAAAAAAAGCCCCAGGACAGAAATGCATCTGGACATGAGGCCTCCCACCCCATTTATAACTCGAAAAGATAGCGGAGTTTCATGCCTCAACAAGAGACGTGACATGATTCCCCTGTTGAAACTTCATAGGATCACTGAGATCCTTGTCGTAACTGGAGAGGCACCTTGAGGATAGTGCCTCAACTCCAGATGTGACCCTAGTCCCCTGCAATGAGTCCGAAGGCCTCCCAAAGTCTCCTCACACCTCAAAGAATTACGGTCTTCCCAGAGACAACATGAGAGGTTCCGTGAGGCCCCTGTTGCCACGCAAGGTATCCAAAAGTTTCCTGCCCCATCTAGAGAAACTCTTTGGGATTACACCTTTCCAAGCGAATTGAAGCCCAATTCCTCTGCATTGACTCGAGAACAATCACGACTTCGCCTTGCAACTTGACTTCTGAGGCAGCACAATGTCAACATGATTTCTCCGTCGTAAGTCGAAAGGAAAGCCAAACGTCCCCCCACAACTCACCAAAAACCACGAGTGGGCCTAGGAACATCACAGGAAGCCCGTCTTTTCCCACAACGCCTGAAGAGCAATACCGAGTTGAGTTCTCTCTTGACATACGATAGGAGGCTTTAATTCCTGTTTACAATTGAAGGGGCTCCCAGAATACCTGTCTTCATTTGAGAGAAAACTTGAGTTTCTTTCCACACTTCAAGAAGGGCTCCGTATTACCAACCTCCTCACGATATGAGCGTTCAAACCCTGCTTCAACTCAAGAGGAAACCTTTCCTCTTCTCCCACCACAAGAGGAGGCTGCTTTCTCCTATGAATCTTGAATGCACTCCCGTGGATCCTGCTGTAAGTATAAAGGACTCTGAGTTCCTCCTCCAATCGAGGTAGGTCCTGAAGATCTAGCAAAGCTCCAAGGGAACACTGACTATGACATCACCACATGAAGGGTACATGACAACCATGCTGAGCCTGAAGAAAAAGCCTTATGAACCGCCATATCAGGACAGGAGGACTGATTGTCCTTTTACAACTCGATAGGAAAGCAGAATTCCATGCCTCAAATCGAGACGAAACCTGACTCCCCAGTAGAACAATCATAGCAAACCCGAGATCACTTTCGCCACTGGAGAGGAACACACAGTTGACCGACTCATAGCTGGATGAGGCCGTACTTCCTCTGCTGCGCCTCGAGAGGTATCCCAAGGATGCCATTCCAACACGATAGGAGACCTAACTTCCCTGGGTCAACAGGAGTGAGTTGCTGAGTTCCCTGTTGCAACTCGAGAAGAACCCCAAACTTACAGCTGCAACTCAAAAATACAAGATTCTGCCCTCAAAGTGAGATGAGAAAATTTTCCACTGCAGAGTCTCAAGAGAAATAGCACATTCCCGCTTGAACCTTGAACGGGTACTTGACACCCTTTATGTGACTCAAAAACTACCCGACATAGCTCTCCCCACTGGAGAGGAAAACACAATTTTTGGATTCAACACTAGATGCGGCGCTATTCCCATTCCACATCTCAAGAGTAATCCCGAAGTCCCCCTTCCAACACGAAAGGAGACCTGACTTCCCTGAAGCAGCACGAGCAAGATCTTATTCTTCCGTCATAACTCGTGAGAGAACCCAAGTTTCCCACCGCAACTCTAGAAAAGCCACAAGATTCTGCCTTCAAGGCAAGATTAGGAACATTTCTGTTGCAGATTCTCAAGAGAAGGCCCACATTCCCGCATGAATCAGGACACGTTACTTACCATCCTTTATGTGACTGAAAACTTACACCAACCTACCCCACCCCAATCGAGAGGAAGAGCGAGTTCCCGCAACAACTGACAAAGTGCCCCGTTTTCCAGTCCTCTTTTCCAGATGACAGACGAATCGACTGCTTTATCTGGAATGGAAACCGGACGTTCCTGTGGCCCAGAATGAGGAGGCTGGGACCAACTTGAAACTCAACAAAAACCCCTAGATTTCAAAACACACTTGGAAAAGGTTCCGATTTACCCACCCCCTTGAGATATTATCAAAATCCCCTGCACAGACTCTGTATCCTCGAGTATCAACTCACTAGACGAGAGGAGACCTGACTTCCCGAGCATTCTCAATACAATCTCCAGGTACAAATCCAACTCGACTGTGGCCTAACACCCCTTTCACAAATCGAGAAGAAAGCGGAGTTCCATGTCTGAACACGAGATGAGGCCTGACCCCCCAGGTGAATTTGGAGAGCAACCCTGAGCACCCTGTTGCTATTGGAGAGGAATCCTGAGTGAAACGGACTCGAATCTAGATGCAGACTTCTTTCTCTGCAGCGACTCCAAGGAATCCCTAAGTTCCCCTTGCACATGGAAAGACGTTCTGACTTCCAAGAGACAACACGGGAGGCTCCCTGATATTCCCGTTATTACTCAAGGGGATCAACACACTTCCACCAGCAACTCGAGAAAAACCTCCAGGTCTCTCTTTCAAAGCAGGATGAGGCCCTTTTATTCCTGCAGCACATAAACAGAAGTCCAGAGTTCATTGTCCAAATTGGATAGGAATTTTCAATTCCTTGAAGCAACTTAAGTGTCTCCCAGAGATACCCGACCCGATTAGAGAAAAAAATCGTATTTCCTGCCACAATTTAAGAGAAGCCCCGTGGTCACACCTCCGCTGAAGATAATGGGCCATTCCACTTTCAACTGAAGAGGAATCCCAACTTCCCCTTGTACCACGTTTCCAGTCCAGGCGCATCAATTTACACTCGACAGAACCACGTGGATCCTGCAGCAAGGTCAAAGGACACCGAGTTCACACTCAACTTGAGATGAGTCATGCTGTGCTTAAATCAGCTACCGTGGAACACCGAGAATCACCTCCCAATATGATCTGTGGCATGAATCCCCCACAGAGATTCTCGAAAAAGCCCAAATTTTCCGCTTGAAAAGACAGCAGAACTGACAGTACTTTTAAACTCGGAGGGAAAGCAGAGTTCCATTTTCAAAAGGACTAGGCCTGAAACTTCAGTGGCAAATTCATAGCAACCCCAAGATCCCTGGCCACTGGAGAGGAATGCTGAGTTTACCCACTCCAGTCTAAATGAGGCTCTCATGTCTTGCAGTGACTTGACAGGAATGCCGAGGTTCCACTTTCAATAGGAAAGCCGACCTGACTACTCAGAATCAAAACTAGCGAGTCCCAGTGGTTCCTGTTGTAACTCGAGAAGACCTCCAAGCTTCAAGAGGCAACTCGCGAAAAACCAAAAATGCTCTACTCCACGAGACACGACGTCCCTTTCCAGTACAGCGTCTTAAGAGAAATCCCACATTCGTTCTTCCAACATGAAAAGATACTCGGCACCTTATAGGCAACTCAAGAAGTTAACGAGATACCCAGCCCAAGTCGAAAGGAGCCGCGAGGTTCCTGCCAGAGCTCATGAAGAGACCCCTTTTCCACTTGTCATCTCCAGGTGAGGATCGATTCCCCTGCTTCATCTGGAAAGTAAACCCGATGTTCTCGTCTAATCTGAAGAGGAGGCCCATCTCTCCTTGAAACTCGACAGGACCCCATGGAGTCATGCCACAATTCAAAAAGACACCGATATCCCCATCCACTTGACATAAAGACTGATTCCCTTCCACCTATTCAAAGAGCACCACCTGGATCAACTAACACCACAGATGCAGGCCTGACTTCCCAGGTGCATCATAGAGAAAAAGCCCCAGGACAGAAATGCAATTCAACATGAGGCCTCCCACCTCTTTTATAACTCGAAAAGTTAGCGGAGTTCCATGCCTCAACAAGAAACGTGGCATGACTCCCCTGTTGAAACTTCACAGGATCAGTGAGATTCTTGTCTGAACTGGAGAGGCATCATGAGAATAGCGGCTCAAATCCGGATGAGACCCTATTCCCCTGCACTGGCTCAAAAGTCATCCCAAAGTCTCCTCACACCTCAAAGGATTCCGGCCGTCCCAGGGATAACCTGAGAGTATCCATGAGGCCCCTGTTGCCATGCAAGGGATCCCGAAAAACTCTTTGGGATTACCCCTTTCAATACGAATTGAAGCCCGATTCCTCTTCATTGAGTCGAGAGCAATCACGACCTTCCCCTCGCAACTTGACTTCCCTGAGGTAACAGAGTGTCAGCCTGAGTTCTCCTTCTTAATTCAAAAGGAAAGCCAAACGTCCCCCCGCAATTTGCCAAATAACACGAGATGCCCCAGGAATGTCAGAGGAGGCACTTCTCTTCCCACAACGCCTGAAGAGCAATCCCGACACGAGTTCTCTCTTGACATACGATAGGAGGCTTGAATTTCTATTTACAATTCAAGGGGCTCATAGAATACCCGTCTTCAATTGAGAGAAACTTGAGTTTCTTTCCACACCTCAAGAAGGGCTGTGTATTCCCAACCTACTCACGATATGAGAGTTCAAACCCTGCTTCAATTCAAGAGGAATCCTTTCCTCTTCTCCCACCACAAGAGGAGGCCGCTTTCTCCTAGGAATCTCGAATGAACTCCCGTGGATCCTGCTGAAAGTATAAAGGACTCTGAGTTCCTCCTTCAATCGAGGTAGGTCCTGATGATCTAGCAAAGCTCCAAGGGAACACTGACTATGACATCACAACATGACGAATACATGACAACCATGCTGAGCCTGTAGAAAAAGCCTTATGAACCGGCTTATCCGGACAGGAGGACTTACTCCCCTTTTACAACTCGATAGGGAAGCAGAATTCCAAGTCTCAAATCGAGACGAAACCTGACTCCCCAGTAGAACCTTCATAGCAACCCCGAGATCCCTTTTGCCACTGGAGAGGAACACACAGTTGACTGATGCAAAGATGGATGAGGCCGTATTCCTCTGTTACACCTCGAGACGAATCCCGAGGTTGCCCTTCCAAGACGATAGGAGACCTGACTTCCCTGGTCAACACGAGTGAGTTCCCGAGTTCCCCGTCGCAACTTGAGAAGTACCCCAAGCTATCAGCCGCAACTCGAGAAAAACCACAAGATTCTCCCCTCAAAGTGAGATGAGAAAATTTTCCGCTGCAGAGTCTCAAGAGAAATCCCACATTCCTGCTTGAACATCGAACGGGTACTTGACACCCTTTATGCGACTCAAAAACTACCCGACATGGCCATCCCCACTGGAGAGGAGCACACAATTTTCAGACTCAACACTAGATGAGGCTCTATTCACATTACACGTCTCAAGAGTAATCCCGAAGTATCCCTTCCAACACGAAAGGAGAATTGACTTCCTTGAAGTAACAGGCGCGAGTTCCTCTGTCCCTGTCGCAACTCGAGAGAGACCCCAAGTTTCCTGCCTCAACTTGAGAAAAACTGCAAGATTCTGCCCTCAAGGCAAGATGAGGAACATTTCCTTTGCAGATTCTCAAGTGAACTCCCACGTTCCTGCATGAAACAGGACACATTACTTAACATCCTTTATGTGACTCAAAAATTACACACCTACCTCGCCCCAATTAAGAGGAACAGCGAGTTACCCGCCACAATTGACACAGTAAATCGTTTTCCAGTCCTCTTTTCCAGATGAGAGCCGAATCCACTATTTTGTCTGGAATGGAAACCGGACATTACCGTGGCACGTATGAGAAGGCTGGTACCATCTTGAAACTCAGCAGAATCCCTGGGATTTCAAAACACACTTGGAAAAGGTCCTGATATCCCCACACACTCGAGATATTCTCTAATTCCACTGAACAGATTCAAATGTATCCTTGAGTATCAACTCACTAGATGAGAGGAGACCTGATACCCCAAGCATTCTCAATACAATCTCCAGGTACAGATCAACTCGACTGTGGCCTAACAACCCTTTTAAAAATCGAGAAGAAAGCAGAGTTCCATGTCAGAACACGAGACATGGCCTGACTCCCAGGTGAATTTGGATAGAAACACCGAGAAACCTGTTGCTACTGGAGAGGAATCCTGAGTGAAACAGATTCGAATCTAGATGCAGACCTATTTCTCTACAGTGAATCCAAAGGAACACCGAGGTTCCCATTGCAAATGGAAAGGCCTTCTGTCTTCGCAGAGACAACACAGGAGGCTCCCTGATATTCCCGTTGTTACTCAAGGGGATCAGCACATTTCCAGCAACCACTCAAGAAAAACCTCGAGGTTCCTGTTTCAAAGCAGGATGAGATACTTTTATTCCGGCAGCACATAGAGAGAAGTCCAGAGTTCCTTCTCCAATTGGATATCAGTTTTCAATTCCTTGAAGCAACTTAAGGGTCGATCAGAGATACCCGTCCCATTGAGAGAAGAAAACCGTATTTCCTGCCACAGTTTAAGAGAAGCCCCGTGGTCACACCTCAGCTGAAGTTAATAGGCCATTCCTCTTTCAACCGAGGAGGAATCCCCACTTGGCTTTGCACCATGTGGCGAGTCCTGTCACATCAGTTGACATTCGAGGGCAACCCCGTGGATCCTGCAGCAAGGTCAAAGGACTCCCAGTTCACACTCAACTAGAGATGAGTCATGTTGAGCTATAAAGCAGCTCCTGTGGAACACCGAGTATCACCTCCCAACATGATCTGAGGCATGAATACCCCCACTGAGACTCTCAAAAAAGCCCAAGTTTCCCGCTTATAAAGACAGCAGAACTCACAATCCTTTTCAACTCGGGGGGAAAGCAGAGTTCCATCCTCAACAAAGACTGGGCCTGACTAATGAGTGGCAACTTCATAGCAACCACAAGATCCCTATGGCTACTACAGAGGAAAGCTGAGTTTACCCACTACAGTCTAAATGAGGCCCTCATGCCCTGAAGCCACTCGAAAGGAATCCCGAGGTTCCACTTTCAACAGGAAAGCAGACATGATTTCCCTGAAACAAAACTAGCGAGTCCCACTGGTTCCTGTCGTACTCGAGAAGACCTCCAAGCTTCAAGACGCAACTCGCAAAAAACCATTAAATGCTCCACTCCACACGACACAACACCCCTTTCCAGTGCAGCGTCTTCAGAGAAATCCAACATTCCCTCTTCAATCTCGAAAGGACACTCCGCACCCTATATGAAACCTAAGAAATTAACCGAGATACCCGGCCAAACTCGAGAGGAGCAGCGAGGTTCCTGCCAGAGCTCAAGAAGATACCTGTTTTCCACTTCTCATTTCCAGGTGAGGATCGATTCCCTTGCTTCATCTGGAAAGTAATCCTGATGTTCCCATCAAATCTGAAGAGGAGTCCCATCTTCCCTTGAAACTCGAGAGGACCCCGGGGAGTCGTGCAACAATTCAAAAAGACATTGATATCCCCATCTGCACGACATAAGGACTGATTCCACTCTACCGATTCAAAGAGAACCACCGGGATCAACTAACAACCCAGAGGCAGGACTGACTTGCCAGGTACATCATGGAGAAAAAGCCCCAGGACAGAAATGCATCTGGACATGAGGCCTCCCACCTCTTTTATAACTCGAAAAGATAGCGGCGTTCCATGCCTCAACAAGAGACGTGGCATGACTCCCCTGTTGAAACTTCATAGGATCACTGAGATCCTTTTCAGAACTGGAGAGGCACCCTGAGTATAGCGCCTCAACTCCAGATGAGACCCTGTTCCCCTGCACTGCTTCCAAAGGCAACCCAAAGTCTCCACACACATCAAAGGATTCCGGTCTTCCCAGAGACAACATGAGAGGATCCGTGAGGCCCCTGTTGCCACGTGAGGGATCCAAAGTTTCCTGCCCCATCTCGAGAAAATCTTTGGGATTACCCCTTTCAATGTTAATTGAAGCCCGATTCCTCTGCATTGATGGAAGAGCAATCACGACCTTCCCTTCGCAACTTGACTTCCCTGAGACAACAGAGTGTCAACCTGAGTTCCCCGTCGTAAGTCGAAAGGAAAGCTAAATGTTCCCCCACAACTTGAAAAAAAAAACGAGATGCCCCAGGAAGGTCACAGGAGGCCCTTCTCTTCCTGCAGTGCCTGAAGATCAATCGCGAGTCGAGTTCTCTCTTGACATACAATAGGAGTCTTAAATTCCTATTTGCAATTCAAGGGGCTCATAGAATACCCGTCTTCAATTGAGAGAAACTTGAGTTTCTTTCCACACCTCAAGAAGGACTCCGTAATCCCAACTTCCTCAGGAAATGAGCGTTCAAACCCTGCTTCAACTCAAAAGGAATCCTTTCCTCTTCTTCCACCACAAGAGGAGGCCACTTTCTCCTATGAATCCCGAATGCACTCCCATGGATCCTGCTGCAAGTACAAAGGACTCTGAGCTCCTCCTCCCATTGAGGTAGGTCCTGCTGATCTAGCAAAGCTCCAAGGGAACACCGACTATGACATCACAACATGACGAGATACAGGACAACAATGATGAGCCTGTAATAAAAGCGTTATGAACAGCCTTATCACAACAAGAGGACTAATTCCCCTTTTACAACTCGACAGGAAAGCAGAATTCCATGCCTCAAATCGAGACGAAATCTGACTCCCCAGTAGAACCTTCATAGCAACCCCGAGATCCCTTTCACCACTGGAGAGGAACAGAGAGTGGACCGACTCAAAGCTGGATGAGGTTGTATTCCTCTGCTCCGCCTTGAGAGGGTCCCAAGGTTGCATTTCCAACATGATAGGTGACCTGACTTCTCTGGGTCAACACGAGTGAGTTCCTGAGTTCCATGTTGCAACTCGAGAAGTACCCCAAGCTTCCAGCCGCAACTCGAGAAAAACCACAAGATTCTCCCCTCAAAGTGAGATGAGAAAATTTTCCGCTGCAGAGTCTCAAGAGAAATCCCACATTCCCACTTGAACCTCGAACGTGTACTTGACACCCTTTATGCGATTCAAAACTACCCAACATAGTCGTCCCCAGTGGAGAGGAGCACACAATTTTCACACTCAAAACTAGATGAGGCTCTATTCACATTCCAGGTCTCAAGAGTAATCCGGAAGAACCCCTTCCAACACGAAGGTCATGATTGCATGCGAGTCAATGCAGAGGAATCTGGCTCCAATTCACATTGAAAGGGGTAATCCCAAAGAGTTTCTCGTGATGGGAGAGGAAACTTTTGTATCCCTCGTGTGGCAACAGAGGCCTCACGGATCCTCTCATGTTGTCTCTGGGAACACCGGAATGCTTTGAGGTGTGAGGAGACTTTGGGATGCCTTTGGAGGCAGTGCAGGGGAATAGGGTCTCATCTGGAGTTGAAGCGCTATCCTCAGGGTGCCTCTCCAGTTCCGACAAGGATCTCAGTGATCTTATGAAGTTTCAACAGGGGAGTCATGCCACGTCTCTTGTTGAAGCATGGAACTCCGCTATATTTTTGAGTTATAAAAGAGGTGGGAGGCCTCATGTCCAGATGCATTTCTGTCCTGGGGCTTTTTCTCCATGATGTACCTGGTAAGTCAGTCCTGCCTCTGGGTTGTTAGTTGATCCCGGTGGTTCTCTTTGAATTGTTACAGTGGAATCAGTTCTTATGGAATGCTCCGCTGAGATTCTCAAAAAATCCCAAATTTCCCGCTTGAAAAGAGAGCAGACCTGACAGTCCTTTTAAACTCGGAGGGAAAGCAGAGTTCCATCTTCAACAAGGACTAGTTCTGACTCCTCAGGGGCAAATTCATAGCAACCCCAAGATCCCTGGCCACTGGAGAGGAATGCTGAGTTTACCCACTCCAGTCTAAATGAGGCCATCATGCCTTGCAGCGACTCGAAAGGAATCCCGAGGTTCCACTTTCAACAGGAAAGCTGACCTGACTTCTCGAAAGCAAAACTAGCGAGTCCCAGTGGTTCCTGTCTTAACTCGAGAAGACTTCCAAGCTTCAACATGCCACTCGCGAAAAACCAGTAAATTCTCTACTCCATGCGACACGACGCCCCTTTCCAGTAGAGCTTCTTGAGAGAAATCCTACATTCGCTCTTCCAACACGAAAGGATACTCGGCACCCTATAGGCAACTCAAGAAGTTAACCGAGATACCCGGCCCAATTCGAGAGGAGCAGTGAGGTTCCTGCCAGAGCTCAAGAAGATACCCATTTTCCACTTGTCATCTCCAGGTGAGGATCGATTCCCCTGCGTCGTCTGGAAAGTAATCCCGATGTTCACGTCGAATCCGAAGAGGAGGCCCATCTCCCCTTGAAACTCGAGAGAACCCGGGGTAGTCGTGCCGCAATTCAAAAGATACCGATATACCCATCCGCTCGACATAAGGACTGATTCCCCTCCACCTGTTCAAAGAGAACCACCAGGATCAACTAAGAACACAGAGGGAGGCCTGACTTCCCAGGTGCATCATGGAGAAAAAGCCTCAGGACACAAATACAACTCGATATGAGGCCTCCCACCCCTTTTATAACTCGAAAACATAGTGGAGTACTTAGCCTCAACAAGAGACGTGACATGATTCCCCTGCTGAAACTTCATAGGATCACTGAGATCCTTGTCGGAACTGGAGAGGCACCCTGAGTATAGCGCCTCAACTCCAGATGAGACCCTATTCCATTACACTGGCTCGAAAGTCATCCCAAAGTATCTTTACACCTCAAAGGATACCGTTCTCCCAGAGACAACCTGAGAGGCTCCGTTAGGCCCCTGTTGACACGAGAGGGATCCAAAAGTTTCCTGCCCCATCTCGAGAAACTCTTTGGGATTACCCCTTTCAATGCCAATTGATGCCTGATTCCTCTGCATTGATGCAAGAAAAATCACGACCTTCCCTTTGCAACTTGACTTCCCTGATGCAACAGAGTGTCAACCTGAGTTCCCCTTTGTATGTCGAAAGGAAAGCCAAACGTCCCCCTGCAACTAGCCAAAAACCACGAGATGCCCCAGGAACATCACAGGAGGCCCTTATCTTCTTGCAGCGCCTGAAGAGCAATCCCGAGTCGAGTTCTCACTTGCCATACGATAGGAGGCTTGAATTCCTATTTCAAATCAAAGGCCTCCAAGAATACCCGTCTTTAATTAAGAGAAAATTGAGCTTCTTTCCACACCTCAAGAAAGGCTCCTTATTCCCCACCTCCTCAAGATATGAGCGTTCAAACCCTGCTTCAAATCAGGAGGAATCGTTTCCTCTTCTACCACCACAAGAGGAGGCCGCTTTCTCCTAGGAATCTCGAATGCATTCCCGTGGATCCTGCTGAAAGTATAAAGGACTCTGAGTTCCTCCTCCAATCGAGGTAGGTCCTGATGCTCAAGCAAAGCTACAAGGGAACACCCACTATGACATCACAACACGACGGGATACATGACAACCATGCTGAACCTGTAGAAAAAGCCTTATGAACCGCCTTATCACGACAGGAGGACTGATTCCCCTTTTACAACTCGATAGTAAAGCAGAATTCCATGCCTCAAATCGAGACGAAACCTGACTCCCCAGTATTACCTTCATAGCAACCCCAAGATTCCTTTCACCACTGGAGAGGAACACACAGTTGACCTACTCAAAGCTGCATGAGGCCGTATTCCTCTGCTGCACCTCGAAAAGAATCCCGAGGTTTCCCTTCCAACACGATAGGAGATCTGACTTCCCTGGGTCAACACGACAGATTTCCTGAGTTCCCCATCACAACTCGAAAAGTACCCAAGCTTCCAGCCACAACTCAGTAAAAACCACAAGATTCTCCCCTCAAAGTGAGATGAGAAAATTTTCCGCTGCAGAGTCTCAAGAGCAATCCCACATTCCCGCTTGAACCTTGAACGGGTACTTGACACCCTTTATTCGACTCAAAAACTACCCGAAATAGCCATCCCCACGGAGAGGAGCACACAATTTTCAGACTCAACACTAGATGAGGCTCTATGCACATTCCAGGTCTCAAGAGTAATCCTAAAGAACCACTTCCAGCACGAATGGAGACCTGACTTCCCTGAAGTAACACCAACGAGTTCCACAGCCCTGTAGCAACTCGAGAGAGACCACAAGTTTCTCACCGCAACTGGACTAAATCCTCAAGATTCTGCCCTCAAGGTGAGATGAGGGACACTTCCGTTGCAGATTCTCAAGAGAAGGCCCACATTCCCACAGGAAACAGGACACGTTACCTAACATCCTTTATGTTACTCAAAAATTACACCTACTTACCCCGCCCCAATCGAGAGGAACAGAGAGTTTCCCGCCACAACTGACAGGGTGCCCGGTTTTCCAGCCCTCTTTTCCAGATGACAGCCGAATGCACTGCCTGTCTGGAATGGAAACCGGATGTTGCTGTCGCACAGTATGAGGAGGCTGGTACCAACCTGAAACTCAGCAGAATCCCCGGCATTTCAAAACACACTTGGAAAAGGGACCGGTTTACCCACGCACTCGAGATATTGTCTAATTCCACTGCACAGATTCAAATGTATCCTCGAGTATTAACTCACTAGACGAGAGTAGACCTGACTCCCCGAGCATTCTCAATGAATCTCCAGGTAGAAATCCAACTCGACTGTGCCCTAACACCTCTTTTATAAATCGAATAAAAAGCGGAGTTCCATGTCTGAACACGAGACGAGGCCTGAATCCAAAGTGAATTTGGAGAGCCACACCGAGAACCCTGTTGCGACTGGAGAGGAATCCTGAGTGAAACGGACTCGAATCTAGATGCAGACGTATTTCTCTGCAGCGACTCTAAAGGAAACTCGAGGTTCTCCTTGCAAATGGAAAGGCATTCTGACTTCCCAGAGACAACACAAGAGGCTCCCTGATAATCCCGATGTTACTCAAGAGGATCAGCACACTTCTAGCAGCAACTCGAGAAAAACCTCGAGGTCTCTCTTTCAAAGCAGATGAGGCCCTTTGTATCCTGCAGCACATAGATGTCCAGAGTTCATTCTCCAAACTGGATAGGAGTTTTCAATTCCTTGAAGCAAATTAAGGGTCGGCCAGAAATACCCATCCCGATGAGAGAAGAAAGCCGTATTTCCTGCCACAATTTAAGAGAAGCTCGTGGTCACAACTCAGCTGAAGATAATGGGCCATTCCACTTTCAACTGATGAGGAATCCCAACTTCCCCTCGCACCATGTGGCGAGTCCTGTCACATCAATTGACAGTCGATGGTAACACCGTGGATCCTGCGGCAATGTCAAAGGACTCTGAGTTCACACTCAACTAGAGATGAGTCATGTTGTGCTTAAAACAGCTCCTGTGGAACACCGATTATCACTTCCCAACATGATCTGAGGCATGAATTCCCCCGCTGAGACTCTCGAAAAAGCCCAAATTTCCCGCTTGAAAAGACAGCAGTCCTGACATTTCTTTTCAACTCGGGCGGAAATCAGAGTTCCATCCTCAACAAAGACTAGGCCTGACTCCTCAGTGGCAACTTCATAGCAACCCCAAGATCCCTGTGGCCACTGGAGAGGAACGCTGAGTTTACCGACTCTAGTCTAAATGAGGCCCTCATGCCCTGCAGCGACTCGAAAGGAATCCCGATGTTCCACTTTCAACAGGAAAGCAGACATGTATTATCGGAAACAAAACTAGCGAGTCCCACTGGTTCCTGTCGTAACTCGAGAAGACCTCAAAGTTTCAAGAAACAAATCGCGAAAAACCATTAAATGCTCCACTCCACGCGACACAACGCCCCTTTCCAGTGCAGCATCTTCAGAGAAATCAGACGTTCGCTCTTTAAACTCGAACGGATACCCGACACCCTATATGCAAATCAAGAAGTTAACCGAGATACCCGGCCCAACTCGAGAGGAGCTGCGAGGTTCCTGCCACAGCTCAAGAAGAGACCCGTTTTCCACTTGTCATCTCCAGGTGAGGATGGATTCCCCTGCTTCGTCTGGAAATTGATCCCGACGTTCCCATCGAATCTAAACAGGAGGCCCATCTCCCCTTGAAACTCGAGAGGACTCGGGTAGTCAAGCCTCATTTCAAAAAGACACTGATATCCCATCCACTCGACATAAGGACTGATTCCACTGTACTGATTCAAAGAGAACCACGGGATAAACTAACTCAACAGAGGGAGGCCTGACTTCCCAGGTGCATCATGAAGAAAAAGCCCCAGGACACAAATACAACTCAACATGAAGCCTCCCACCTCTTTTATAACTCAAAAAGATAGTGGAGTACCATGGCTCAACAAAGAGATGTGGCATGAATGCCCTGCTGAAAATTCATAGGATCACTGGGATCCTTGTCGGAACTGGAGAGGCACCCTGAGGATAGCGCCTCAACTCCAGTTGAGACCTTATTCCCTTGCACTAGCTCGAAAGTCATCCCAAAGTCTCCTTACACCTCAAAGGACATCGTTCTCCCAGAGACAACCTGAGAGGCTCCATTAGGCCCCTGTTGCCACGCAAGGGATCCGAAAGTTTCCTGCCCCATCTCAAGAAACTCTTTGGGATTACCGCTTTCAATGCCAATTGAAGCTCGATTCCTCTGCATTGATGGAAGAGCAATCACGACCTTCCCTTCGTAACTTGACTTCCCTGATGCAACAGAGTGTCAACACTGTTACGACAGTTCCCCGTCGTAAGTAGAAAGGAAAGCCAAATGTCCCCCTGCAACTCGCAAAAAAACACGAGATGCCCTGGGAACCTCACAGGAGGCCCTTATCTTCTTGCAGCGCCTGAAGAGCAATCCCGAGTCGAGTTCTCTCTTGCCATACGATAGCAGGCTTGAATTCCTATTTACAATTCAAAGGGCTCCCATAATACCCGTCTTCAATTAACAGAAAACTTGAGCTTCTTTCCACACCTCAAGAAGGGCTCCGTATTCCCAACCTACTCACTATATGAGAGTTCAAACCCTGCTTCAAATCAGGAGGAGTCCTTTACTCTTTGACCACCACAAGTGGAGGCCTCTTTCTCCTATGAATCTCGAATGCAGTCCCGTGGATCATGCTGCAAGTATAAAGGACTCTGAGTTCCTCCTCCAATCGAGGTAGGTCCATATGATCTAACAAAGCTCCAAGGGAACACCGACTATGACATCACAACATGACGGGATACATGACAACAATGCTGAGCCTGTAGAAAAAGACTTATGAACCGCCTAACATGACAGGAGGACTGATTTCCCTTTTACAACTCGATAGGAAAGCAGAATTCCATGCCTCAAATCGAGACGAATCCTGACTCCCCAGTAGAACCTTCATAGCATTCCTGAGATCCCTTTCGCCACTGGAGAGGAACACACAGTTGACCAACTCAAAGCTGCATGAGGCCATATTCCTCTCCTGCTCTTCGAGAGGAATCCCAAGGTTTCCCTCACAACTCAATAGGAGACCTGACTTCCCTGGGTCAACACGAGTGATTTCCTAGTACACTGTCGCAACTCGAGAACTACCCCAAGCTTCCAAGCGTAACTCGAGAAAAAACACAAGATTCTCCCCTCAAAGTCAGATGAGAAAATTATCCGCTGCAGAGTCAAAGAGAAATCCCACATTCCCCCTTGAACCCCGAACGGGTACTTGAAACCCTTTATGCGACTCAAAAACTACCCAACATAGCCATCCCCACTGGAGAGGAGCACACCATTTCGGACTCAACACTAGATGAGTCTCTACTCCCATTCTACGTCTCAAGAGTAATCTGAAGAACCCCTTCCAATACGAAAGAAGACCTGACTTCCGTGAAGCAACACAAGCGAGTTCCTATGTCCCCATCGCAACTCACGAGAGACCCAAAGTTTCCCAGTGCAACTCGATAAAAACCGCAAGATTCTACCCTCAAGGCGAGATGAGGAATATTTCCGTTGCAGATTCTCAAGAAAAATCCCACATTCCCCCATGAAACAGCAGACGTTACTTATCATCCTTTATGTGACTCAAAAATTACAGCGACCTACCCCACCCCAATTGAGAGGAAGAGGGAGTTTCCTGCCACAACTGACAAAGTGCCCGTTTTCCAGTCCTCTTTTCCAGATGACATACGAACACACTGCTTTGTCTGGAATGGAAAAAGGACGTTGCGGTCACACAGTATGAGGAGGCTGGTACCATCTTGAAACTCAGCAGAATCCCCGGGATTGGAAAAAAAAAAAAAAAAACTTGGAAAAGGTACCGAATTCCCCACCCACTCGAGATATTGTCTAATTCCGCTACACAGATTCAAATGTATCCTCGAGTATCAGCTCACTAGACGAGAGTAGACCTGACTCTCTGTGCATTCTCAATAAATCTCCAGGTACAAATCCAACTCGACTGTGGCCTAATACCCCTTATACAAATCGAATAGAAAGCAGAGTTCCATGTCTGAACATGAGAAGAGGCGTGAATCAAGGTGAATTTGGAGAGCTACACCGAGAATCCTGTTGCTCCTGGAGAGGAATCCTGAGAGAAAGGGACTGGAATCTAGATGCAGACCTATTTCTCTGCAGCGACTCCAAGGAATCCCAAGGTTCCCCTTGCAAATGAAAAGGCGTTCTGACGTCCTAGAGAAAACATGGAAGGCTCCCTGATATTCACATTTTTACTCGAGGGGATCAGCACACTTCCAGCAGCAACTCGAGAAAAACCTCAAGGTCTCTCTTTCAAAGCAGATGAGTCCCATTTATTCCTGCAGCTCATAGACAGAAGGCCAGAGTTCATTCTGCAAATTGGATAGAAGTTTTCTATTCCTTGAAGCAACTTAAGGGTCTCCCAGAGATACCCGTCCCGATTAGAGAAGAAAATCGTTTTTCCTGCCACAATTTAAGAGAAGCCCCGTGGTCACACCTCAGCTGAAGATAATGGGCCATTCCACTTTCAACTGAAGAGGAATCCCAACTTCCCTTCTCACCATGTGTCGAGTCCTGTCATATCAACTGATACTCGACAGCACCCCGTGGATCCTGCAACAAAGGCAAAGGACTCCGAATTCATGCTAAACTTGACATGAGTCATGTTGCACTTAAATCAGCTATTGTGGAACACCGAGAATCACCTTCCAACATGATCTGAGGCATGAATCCCCCGCTGAGACTCTCGAAAAAACCCAAATTTCCTGCTTGAAAAGACAGCAGACCTTACAGTACTTTTAAACTCGGAGGGAAAGCAGTGTTCCACCCTCAACAAGGACTAGTCTTGACTCCTCAGTGACAAATTCATAGCAACCCCAAGATCCCTGGCGACTGGAGAGGAACGCTGCATTTACCCACTCCAGTTTATATGAGGCCCTCATGCCCTGCAGTGACTCGAAAGGAATCCTGAGGTTCCACGTTCAACAGGAAAGCAGACCTGACATCTCCAGGCAAAATTAGCGAGTCCCAGTGGTTTCTGCTGTAACTCGAGAAGACCTCCAAGCTTCAACGCAACTCGCGAAAAACCATTAAATGCTCCACTCCACGCAACACGACGCCTCATTCCAGTGCAGCGTCTTGAGAGAAATCCCACATTCGCTCTTCAAACTTGAAAGGATACGTGACACCCTATGTGCAATTCAAGAAGTTAACCGAGATACCCGGCCCAATTCGAGAGGAGCAGCCAGGTTCCTGCCATAGTTCAAGAAGAGACCCGTTTTCCACTTGTCATCCCCAGGTGAGGATCGATTCCCCTGATTACCTGGAAATTAATCCCAATGATCCCGTCGAATCTGAAGAGGAGGCCAAACTCCCCTAGAAACTCGAGAGGACCCCGTCGAGTCGTACCATAATTAAAAAAGACACAGATATCCACATCTGCTCGACATAGGACTGATTCCACTCTACCAATTCAAATAGAATCCCCGGGATCAACTAACACCACACACGGAGTCCTGACGTCCCAGGTGCATCATGGAGAAAAAGCCCCAGGTTTGAAATGCAATTCGACATGAGGCCTCCCACCTCTTTAAAACTCGAAAAGATAGCAGAGTTCCATGCCTCAAAAAGAGACGTGGTATGACTCTCCTGTTGAAACTTTATAGGATCACTGAGATACTTGTGGGAACTGGAGAAGCACCCTGAGGATAGCGCCTCAACTCCAGATGAGACCCTATTCCCCTGCACTGCCTCCAAAGGCATCCCAAAGTCTCCTCACAACTCAAAGGATTCCGGTCTTCCCAGAGACAATTTGAGAGGTTCCGTGAGGCCCCTGTTGCCAGGCGAGGGATCCAAAAGTTTCCTGCCCCATCTCGAGAAACTCTTTGGGACTACCCCTTTCAATGTGAATCGAAGCCCAATTCCTCTGCATTGACTTGAGAGCAATCACGACCTTCCCATCGCAACTTGACTTCCCTGAGTCAACAGAGTGTCAACCTCAGTTCCCCGGAGTAATTCAAAAGGAATCGCAAACTACCCCCGAAACTCGCCAAAACCACGTGATGCCCCAAGAACGTCACATGATGCCATTCTCTTCCTGTAGCGCCTGAAGAGAAAACCCGAGTTGAGTTATCTTGACATAGGATAGGGGCTTGAATTCCTATTTACAATTGAAGGGGCTCCCAGAATACCTGTTTTCAATTGAGAGAAAACTTGACTTTCTTTCCACACCTCAAGAAGGGTTCCGTATTCCCAACCACCACACGATATGAGCATTCAAACCGTGCTTCAACTCAAGAGGAAACCTTTCCTCTTCTCCCACCACTAGAGGAGGCCGCTTTCTCCTATGAATCTCGAATGCACTCCCGTGGATCCTGCTGCAAGTATAAAGGACTCTGAGTTCCTCCCCCAATCGAGGTAGGTCCTGATGATCTAGGAAAGCTCCAATGGAACACTGACTATGACATCACAACATGAGGGGATACATGACAACCATGCTGAGCCTGTAGAAAAATCCTTATGAACCGACTTATCATGACAGGAGGACTGATTCCCCTTTTACAACTTGATAGGAAAGAGAATTCCTAGCCTCTAATCGAGACGAAACCTGACTCCCCAGTAGAACCTCCAAACAACACCGAGATCCCTTTCGCCACTGGAGAGGAACACACAGTTGACCGACTCAAAGCTGGATTAGGCCTGATTCCTCTTGTGTGCCTTGAGAGGTATCCCAAGTTTGGCTTTCCAACATGATAGACCTGACTTTCCTGTGTCAACACAAGTGAATTCCTGAGTTCCCCGTCGCAACTCGAAAATTACCCCAAGCTTCCAGCCGCAAATCGAGAAAAACCACAAGGTTCTCCCCTCAAAGTCAGATGAGAAAATTTTCTGCTGCAGAGTCACAAGAGAAATCCCACATTCCCGCTTGAACCCCGAACGGGTACTTGACACCCTTCATGAGAGTTAAAACTACCCAACATAGCTGTCCCCACTGGAGAGGAGCACACCACTTTCGGACTCAACTCTAGGTGAGGCTCTATTCCCATTCCACGTCTCAAGAGTAATCCTGAAGAACCCCTTCCAACACGAAAGGAGACCTGACTTCCCTGAAGCAACACGAGCGAGTTCCTGAGGTGCCAGTCGTAACTTGACAGAGATTACAAGCTTCCCGCCACAACTCGAGAAAAACCAAAAGATTCACTCATCAATGCAAGATGAGGAATTTTCTGTTGCAGAGTCTCAAGAGAAATCCAAAATTCCCACTTGAAACTCGAATGGGTACTTGACACACTTTCTGCGACACAAAAAGCTCCTTAATTAAGCCATCCCCACAGGAGAGGAGCACACAATTAACCGACTCATGTCTAGATGAGGCCCAATTCCCATTTCACGCCTCGAGAGGAATCCCAAAATACCTCTTCCAACACGAAAGGAGACCTGACTTTCCTGGGGAAACACGAGCGAGTTCCTCACTTCCCCGTCAAAATTTGAGAGGGACGCGAAGCTTCCTGCTGCAACTCGAGGAAAACCACAAAATTCTGCCCTCAAAGCGTGATGAGGAACATTTCCGTTGCCTATTCTCAAAAGAAATTCCACATTCCAGCTTGAAACAGGACATGTTACTTTACATCGTTTATGCGACTCAAATATTACACCGATATACCTTGCCCCAATCGAGAGGAACATCGAGTTTCTTGACACAACTAACAAAGTGCCCCGTTATCCAGTCCTGTTTTCCAGATGACAGTCGATTCACCTGCTTTTTCTGGAATGGAATGCGGATGTTCTCGTCGCACCATATGAGGAGGCCGTGACCACCTTGAACCTAGGGAGGATCCTCAGGGTGTCAAAACACAATTGGAAAAGGAACCAATGTTCCGACCCACTCGAGATATTGCCTGATTCCACGGCACAGATTCAAATGTATCCTCGAGTATCAACTCACAAGACGAATGGAAACCTGACTCCATGAGAATTCTTGATACAGTCTCCAGTGACAAAGTCAACTCGACTATGGTCTACCACCCCTTTTACACATCATGAAGAATGTGGAGTTCCATGCCTGAACACGAGAAGAGGCATGACTCCCCAGGTGAATGTTGAGAGCAACTCCAAGATCCATATCCCCACTGGAGAGGAACACACAGTTGACAAATTCAACACTAGATACGGCCCTATTCATCTGCTGCGCTTCGAGAGGAATCACAAGGTTCCCCTTCCAACACAATAGGAGACCTTAATTCCCTGGGGCAACACGAGCGAGTTCTTATGTCCCCATCACAACTCGAGAGAGACCCCAAGTTTCTCGCCACAACTCGAGAAAAACCACAACTTTCTGTCCTCAAGGCAAGAAGAGGAACATTTCCGTTGCAGATTCTCAAGAGAAGGCCCACATTCCCGCATGAAACAGCTCAAGTTACATAACATCCTTAAAGTGACTCAAAAATTACACCCACCTAACCCGCACCAATCAAGAGGAACAGCGAGTTTCCCGCCACAGGTGACAAAGTGCCCCGATTTCCAGTCCTCTCTTCCAGACGACAGCCTAATCCACTGCTTTGTCTGGAATGGAAACTGGACGTTCCCATCGCACAGTATGAGGAGGCTGGTACCATCTTGAAACTCAGCAGAATCCCCGGGATTTCAAAACACACTTGGAAAAGGTTCAAATTTACCCACCCACTCTAGATATTGTCTTATTTAACTGCACAGATTCAAATGTATCCTCGAGTATCAACTCACTAGATGGGAGGAGACCTGACTCCCCGAGTTTTCTCAACACAATCTCCAGGTACAAATTCAACTCTACTGTGGCCTAACACCTCTTATACAAATCGAGAAGATAGCAGAGTTCCATGTCAAAACACGAAACGAGGCCTGACTCCCCGGTGAATTGGAGAGAAACCCCTAGAACCCTATTGGTTGAAGAGGAATTCTGAGTGAAACGGACTGCAGACCTATTTCTCTGCAGCGAATCCAAAGGAATCCTGAGGTTCCCCTTGCAAATGGAAAGGCGTTCTGACTTCCCAGAGACAACACGGGAAGCTCCCTGATATTCCCGTTGTTACTTGAGTGGATCAGCACACTTACAGCAGCAACTCGAAAAAAACCTCGAGGTTCCTCTTTCAAAGCAGGATGAGACCCTTTTTTCCCTGCAGCTCACAGAGAGTAGTGCAGAGTTCCTTCTGCAAATTGGATATGAGTTTTGAATTCCTTGAAGAAACTTAAGAGTTGCCCAGAGATACCCGTCAGGATGAGAGAAGAAAACCGAATTTCCTGCCACAATTTAAGAGAAGCCCAGTGGTCACTCTTCAGCTGAAGATAATGTCCATTCCACTTTCAACTGAAGAGGAATCCAAACTTCCCCTCGAACCTCGTGTCTAGTCCTGTTATATCAATTGACATTCTAACGCAACCCCGTGGATCCTGCAGCAAGGTCAAAGGACTCCGATGTCACACTTAACTGGAGATGAGTCATGTTGTGCTTAAAGCAGCTCTCGTGGAACACCGAGTATCACTTCCCAACATGATCTGAGGAATGAATCTCCCGCTGAGACTCTCCAAACAGCCCAAGTTTCCCACTTGAAAAGACACCAGACCTGAAAATCCTTTTAAAGTTGGGAGGAAAGCAGAGTTCCATCGTCAACAATGACTAGGCCGGCCTCCACATTGGCAACTTCATAGCAACACCACGATCCCTGTGGCCACTGGATAGGAACGAAGAGTTTACCCCCTCCAGTCTAAATAATGCCCTCATGCCCTGAATCGACTCGAAAGATCCCGAGGTTCCAATTTCAACAGGAAAACCGACCTGACTTTTCTGAAGCAAAACTAGCGAGTTCCAGTGGTTCCTGTGCTAACTCAAGAAGACCTCCAAGCTTCAAGACACAACTCGCCAAAAACCTTTAAATGCTCCACTCCACGGGACACGACACACCTTTCAGGTGCAGGGTCTTAAGAAAAATCCCGCATTCCCTCTTCAAACTCGGAAGGATACTCGGCACCCTATACACAACTCAAAAATTTAATGGAGATATCCGGAACAACTGGAGAGGAGCAGGGAGGTTCCTGCCACAGCTTAAGACGGGAACCGTTTTCCATTTGTCATCGCCAGGTGAGGATGATTTCTTTGCTTCGTCTGGAAATTAATCCTGATGTTCCCGATGAAACTGAAGAGGAGGACTATCTCACTTTGGAACTCGAGAGGACCCCAGGGAGTCATGCCACAATTCAAAAAGACACCGATATACCCATCCGCTCGACATAAAGACTGATTCCACTGTACCGATTCAAAGAGAACCCTGGGATCAACTAAAACCACAGAGGGAGGCCTGACTTCCTGGGTGCATCATGGAGAAAAAAACCCAGGAGAGAAATGCAGCTCGACATGAGGCCTCCCACCTCTTTTATAACTCGAAAAGATAACGGAGTTCCATGACTCAACAAGAGACATGGCATGACTCCCCTGTTGAATCTTCATAGGATCACTGATATATACTTGTCGTAACTGGAGAGGAACGCTGAGGATAGCGCTTCAACTCCAGATGAAACCCTGTTCCCATGCACTGCCTCGAAAGGCATTCCAAAGCCGCCTCACACATCAAAGGATTTCGGTCTTCCCAGAGACAACTTGAGAGGTTCCGTGAGGTCCCTGTTGCCACGCGAGGGATTCAAAAGTTACCTGCCCCATCTAGAGAAACTCTTTGGGATTACCCCTTTCAATGCAAATTGAACACCGATTCCTGTGCATTGACTCGAGAGTAAAGACGATCTTCCCCTCCCAACTTGACTTCCCTTAGGCAACAGTGTGTCAACCTGAGTTCCCTGTCGTAAGTCGAAAGGAAAGCCAAACGTTCAACTGAAGCACGCCAAAAACCACGAGGTACCCCAGGAACGTTACAGGAGGCCTTTTTCTTCCTGCATCACCTGAAGAGAAATCCCGAGTGGAGTTCTCTCTTGACATACGATAGGAGGGTTGAATACCTATTTACAATTCAAGGGGCTTCCAGAATACCCTTCTTCAATTGAGAGAAAACATGAGTTCCTTTCCACACCTCAAGAAGGGCTCCGTATTCCCGACCTACCCAAGATATGAGCGTTCAAACCCTGCTTCAACTAAAGAGGAATCCTTTAGTCTTCGCCCACCACAAATGGAGGCTGCTTTCTCCTAGGAATCTCGAATGCACTGCCGTGGATCCTGCTGTAAGTATAAAGGACTCTGAGTTCCTCTCCAATCAAGGTAGGTCCTGATGCTCAAGGAAAGCTCCAAGGGAACACCGACTACGAAAACACAACATGACGGGATACATGACAACCATACTGAGCCTGTAGAGAAATCCTTATGAACCGCCTTATCACAAACAGGAGGCCTGATTCCCCTTTTACAACTCAATAGGAAAGCAGAATTCCATGCATCAAATCGAAACGAAACCTGACTCACCAGTAGAAACTTCATAGCAACCCCAAGATCCCTTTCGCCACTGAAGAGGAACACACAGTTGACCGACTCAAAGCTGGATGAAGCAGTATTCTCTGCTGTCCCCGAGAGGAATCCCGAGGTTGCCCTTCGAACACAATAGGAGATCTGACTTCCCTGGGTAAACATGAGTGAGTTCCTGAGTACCCTGTCGCAACTCGAGAAGTATGCCAAGCTTCCATCCACAACTCGAGAAAAACCACAAGATTCTCCCCTCAAAGTGAGATTAGAAATTTTTTTGCTGCAGAGTCTCAAGAGAAATCCCACATTCCCACTTGAACCTCGACAGGTACTTGACACCCTTTATGCGACTCAAACACTAGCTGACATATCTGCCCCAATGGAGAGGAGCACACAATTTTCCGGCTCAACACTAGATAAGGCTCTATTCCCATTCCACTTCTCAAGAGTAATCCCGAAGTACCCCTTCCAACATGAAAGGAGACCTGACTTCCCTGAAGCAACATGATTAAGTTCCTCTGTCCCCGTAGCAACTCGAGAGAGACCCCAAGATTCACACCATAACTCG
Organism: Moschus berezovskii; assembly: GCF_049115385.1. Lineage (NCBI taxonomy): Eukaryota > Metazoa > Chordata > Mammalia > Artiodactyla > Moschidae > Moschus > Moschus berezovskii. Next base: position 88,045,098 of record NC_142472.1, on the reverse strand, counting down.
AGAAAAACCAGTAGATTCTGCCCTCAAGGCGAGATGAGGAAAATTTCCGTTGCAGATTCTCAAGAGAAGGACCACATTCATGCATGAAACAGGTCATGTTACTTAACATCCTTTAATTGACTCAAAAATTACAGTGAACGACCCCGCCCCAAATGAGAGGAAGAGCGACTTTCCGCCACAACTGACAAAGTGCTCCGTTTTCCAGTCCTCATTTCCAGATGACACCCGAATCCACTGCTATGTCTGCAATGGAAATCGGACGTTCCCGTCGCACAGTATGAGGAGGCTGGTACCATCTTGAAACTCAGCAGAATCCCCGGGATTTCAAAACACACTTGGAAAAGGGACCGATTTCCCCACCCTCTCGAGATATTGTCTAATTCCCCTGCACAGACTCAAATGTATCCTCGAGTATCAAATCACTAGACAAGAGGAGACCTGACTCCCCAAGCATTCTCAATAAAATCTCCAGGTACAAATCCAACTTGACCGTGGCCTAACATCCCTTTTACAAATTGAGAAGAAAGCGGAGTTCCATGTGTTAACACAAGATGAGGCCTGATTCCCAGGTAAATTTGAGGAACAACCTGAGAACCCTGTTGCTACTGGAGAGGAATTCTGAGTGAAACCGACTCGAATCTAGATGAAGACCTATTTCTCTGCAGCGAATCCAAAGGCATCCCCAGGTTCCCAATGTAAATGGAAAGGCGTTCTGACTTCTCAGAGACAACAAGGGAGGCTGTCTGATCTTCCCGTTGTTACTCAATATGATCAGCACACTTCTAGCAGCAACTAGAGAAAAACCACGAGGTTCCTCTTTCAAAGGTAGATGAGACCCTTTTTTCCCTGCAGCACATAGACAGAAGTCCAGAGTTCCTTCTGAAAATTGGATATGAGTTTTGAATTCCTTGAAAAAATTTAAGGGTCGCCCAGAGATACCCATCCCGATGAGAGAAGAAAATCGAATTTCCAACCACAATTTAAGAGAAGCCCCGTAGTCACATTTCACCTGAAGTAATGGGCCATTCCACTTTCAACTGAGGAAGATTGACAACTTCCCCTCGCACCTCGTGTCGAGTCCTGTCACATCAATTGACACTCGACGGCAACCCCGTGGATCCTGCAGCAAGGTCAAAGGACTCCGAGTTCACACTCTACTAGAGATGAGTCATGTTGTGCTTAAAGCTGCTCCGGTGGAGCAAGGAGTATCACCGTCCAACATGACCTGAGGCATGAATCCCCAGCTGAGACTCTCCAAACAGACCAAGTTTCCCACTTGAAAAGACACCAGACCTGACAATCCTTTTAAAGGCGGGAGGAAAGCAGAGTTCCATCCTCCACAAAGACTAGGCCTGTGTCCTCATTGACAATTTCATAGCAACCCCAAGATCCCTGTGGCCACTAGAGAGGAATGCTGAGTTTACCCACTTCAGTCTAAATGAGGCTCTCATGCCCAGCAGTGACTCAAAAGGAATCCCAAGGTTCCATTTTATCAGGAATGCCGACCTGACTTATCTGAAGCAAAACTAGAGAGTTAAAGTGGTTCCTGTCGTAACTCGAGAAGAACTCCATGCTTCAAGACGCAACTCGCGAAAAACCATGAAATGCTCCACTTCACGTGACACGATGCCCCTTTCCAGTGCAGCGTCTTAAAAGAAATCCCACATTCCCTCTTCAAACTCGAAAGGATACTCGGTACCCTATACACAATTCAAGAAGTTAACCAAGATAGCTAGCACAACTCGAGAGGAGCAGTGAGGTTCCTGTCAGAGTGCAAGAAGAGAAACTTTTTCCACTTGTCATCTCCAGGTGAGGATAGATTCCTCTGCTTCCTCTGAAATTAATCCTGATGTCCCTGACGAAACTGAAGAGGAGGCCGATCGCCCCTTAAAACTCGAGAGGACGTCGTGGAGTCGTGCCACAATTCAAAAAAACACCGATATCCCCATTCGCTCGACATAAAGACTGATTCCACTGTACCGATTCAAAGAGAACCCCAGGGATTAACTAACACCACAGAGGGAGGCCTGATTTTCCAGGTGCATCATGGAGAAAAAAAACCAGGACAGAAATACAACTCGACATGAGGCCTCCCAACTCTTTTATAACTCGAACAGATAGCGGAGTTCCATGCCTCAGCAAGGACGTGGCATGACTCCCCTGTTGAAACTTCATAGGATCACTGATATACTTCTCGTAACTGGAGAGGCACCCTGAGGATAGCGCCTCAACTCCATATGAGACCTTATTCCCCTGCACTGCCTCGAAAGGCATTCCAAAACCTCCTCACACATCAAAGGATTCCGGTCTTTCCAGAGACAACTTGAGAGGCTCCGTGAGGCCCCTGTTACCACGCGAGGGATTCGAAAGTTACCTGCCCCATCTCGAGAAATTCTTTGGGATTACCCCTTTCAATGCGAATTGAAGGCCGATTCCTGTGCATTGACTCGAGAGCAAACACGATCTTCCCCTCACAACGTGACTTCCCTTAGGCAATAGAGTGTCAATCTGAGTTCCCTGTCGTAAGTCCAAAGGAAAGCCAAACATCCAACCGCAACTCGCCAAAAACCACGAGATGTCCCAAGAACATCACAGGAGGTCCTTCTCTTCCTGCAGCGCCTGAAGAGCAATCCCTGTCGAGTTCTCTCAAGACATAGGATGGGAGGCTTGAATTCCTATTTACAATTCAAGGGGCTCCCAGAATACCCGTCTTCAATTGAGAGAAAACGTGAATTACTTTGCACACCTCAAGAAGGGCTCCATATCCCCGACCTACTCATGATATGAACGTTCAAACCCTGCTTCAAACAAGAGGAAAACTTTCCTCTTCACCCACCACAAGAGGAGGCCGCTTTCTCCTAGGAATCTCGAATGCACTGCCCTGGATTCTGCTGTAAATATAAAGGAATCTGAGTTCCTCCTCCAAACGAGGTAGGTCCTGATGCTCAAGCAAAGCTACAAGGGAACACCAACTATGACATCACAACATGAGGGGATACATGATAACCATCCTGAGCCTGTAGAGAAATCCTTATGAACCGCCTTATGAGTAACAGGAGGCCTGATTCCCCTTTTACAACTCAATAGGAAAGCAGAATTCCATGCCTCAAATCGAAACGAAACATGACTCCCCAGCAGAACCTTCATAGCAAACACGAGATCCATTTCGCCACTGGAGAGGAACACACAGTTGACTGAATCGAGATGGATGAGGCCGTATTTCTCTACTGCACCCAAGAGGAATCTCGAGGTTGCCCTTCCAACATGATAGGAGACCTGTTTTCCCTGGATCAACACGAGTGAAATCCCGAGTACCCTGTCGCAACTCCAGACGTATCACAAGCTTCCATCCACAACTGGAGAAAAACCACAAGATTCTCCCCTCAAAGTGAGATGAGAATTTTTTCCGCTGCAGTGTCTCAAGAGAAAACCCACATTCCCGCTTGAACCTCTACGGGTACTTGACACCCTTTACGCGACTCAAAAACTACCCGACATATCCGTCCCCACTGGAGAGGAGCACACAATTTTCAGACTCAACACCAGATGAGGCCCTATTCCCATTCCACGTCTCAAGAGTAATCCCGAATTACCCATTCGAACAGGAAAGGAGACCTGAATTCCCTGAAGCAACACGAGCGAGTTCCTATGTCCACGTTCCAAATCGAGAGAGACCCCAAGGTTCCTGCCGCAACTCGAGAAAAACCACAAGATTCTGCCCTCAAGGCGAGATGAGGAACATTTCCGTTGCAGATTGTCAAGGGAAGTCCCACATTCCCGCATGAAACAGGACAAGTTACTTAACATCGTTTATGTGACTCAAAAACTGCAGCGACCTACCCAGCCCCAATCGAGAGGAAGAGCGAGTTTACCGCCACAACTGACAAAGTGTCCTGTTTTCCAGTCCTCTTTTCCAGATGGCAGCCAAATCCACTGCTTTGTCTGGAATGGAAACCGGAAGTTCCCGAGGCACAGTATGAGGAGGCTGGTACCATCTTGAAATGCAGCAGAATCCCCAGCATTTCAAAACACACTTGGAAAAGGGACCAATTTCCCCACCTAGTTGAGATACTGTCTAATTCCATGCACAGATTCAAATGTATCCTCGAGTATCAACTCACTAGACGAGAGGACACCTGACTTCCCGAGCATTCTCAATACAATCTCCAGGTACAAATCCAACTCAATTGTGGCCTAACACCCCTTTTACAAATAGAGAAGAAAGCAGAGTTCCATGTCTGAACATGAGATGAGGCCTGACTCCCAGGTGAATTTGGAGAGCAACCCCGAGAACCTTGTTGCTACTGGAGAGGAATCCTGAGTGAAACGGACTCGAAACTAGATGCAGACCTATTTCTCGGCAGTGACTCCAAGGAATTCCAAGGTTCCCCTTGCAAATGGAAAGGCGTTCTGACATCTCAGAGACAACATGGGAGGCTCCCTGATATTCCCGTTGTTACTCGAGGGGATCAGCACATTTCCAGGAGCAACTTGAGAAAAACCTCGAGGTTCCTCTTTCAAAGCAGGATGAGACACTTTTATTCCGGCAGAACATAGAGAGAAGTTCAGAGTTCCTTCTCCAATTGGATATCAGTTTTCAATTCCTTGAAGCAACTTAAGGGTCTCCCAGAGATACCTGTCCCGATGAGAGAAGAAAAGAGAATTTCCTGCCACAATTTAAGAGAAGACCCATGGTTACACCTCAGCTGAAGTTAATAGGCCATTTCTCTTTCAACTGAAGAGGAAACCCCACTTCACTTCGCACCATGTGGCGAGTCCTGTCACATCAATTGACACTAGAGGGCAACCCCGTGAATCCTGCAGCAAGGTCAAAGGACTCAGAGTTCACACTCAACTAGAGATGAATCATGTTGCGCTTAAAGCAGCTCCCATGGAACACCGAGTTTCACATCCCAACGTGATCTGAAGCATGAATCCCCCTCTGAGACTCTCGAAAAAGCCCAAGTTTCCCACTTGAAAAGACAGCAGACCTGAACAATCTTTTTTTAAAATCGGGCGGAAAGTAGAGATTCATCCGCAACAAAGACTAGGCCTGACACCTCAGTGGTAAATTCAGAGCAACCCCAAGATCCCTGTGGCCACTGGAGAGGAATGCTGAGTTTACCCACTGCAGTCTAAATGAGGCCCTCATGCCTTGCAGCGACTCGAAAGGAATCCCGAGGTTCCACTTTCAACAGGAAAGCCGACCTGACTTCTCTGAAGCAAAACTAGCGAGTTCAAGTGGTTCCTGTTGTAATTCGAGAAGACCTCCAAGCTTCAAGACGCAACTCGCGAAAAACAATTAAATGCTCCACTCCACGTGACACAAGGCCCCTTTCCAGTGCAGTGTCTTCAGAGAAATCCCACATTCGCTCTTCAAACTCGAAAGGATTTTCGGCAGCCTATACAAAACTCAAGAAGTTAACCGAGATACCTGGCCCAATTCGAGAGGAGTGGCGAGGTTCTTTCCACAGTTCAAGAAGAGACCCGTTTTCCACTTGTCATCTCCTGGTATGGATTGATTCCCCTGTTTCATCTGGAAACTAATCCCGATGTTCCCGACTAATCTGCAGTGGAGGCCGTTCTCCCCTTGAAACTCGAGAGGAACCTGGTGAGTCGTGCCAAAATTCAAAAAGACACGGATATCCACAACCGCTAGACATAAGGACTGACTCCACTGTACCGATTCAAAGAGAACCCCTGGGATCAACTAACACCACAGAGGGAGGCCTGACTTTTCAGGTACATCATGAAGAAAAATTCCCAGGAATGAAATGCAAATCGACATGAGGCCTCCCACCTCTTTTATAACTCGAAAAAGATTGCGGAGTTCCATGCATCAACAAGAGACGTGGCATGACTCCCCTGTTGAAACTTCGTAGGATCACTGAGATCTTTGTCGGAACTGGAGAGGCACCCTGAGGATAGCGCCTCAACTCCACATGAGACCCTATTCCCCTGCATTGCCTAGAGGGGCATCCCAAAGCCTCCTCACAACTCAAAGGATTCTGGTCTTCCCAGAGACAATTTGAGAGGCTCCATGAGGCCCTGTTGCCACGCGTGTGTTTCGAAAGTTTCCTGCCCCATCGCGGGAAACTATTTGGGACTACCCCTTTCAATGCGAATTGAAGCCTGATTCCTCTGCATTGACTCGAGAACAATCACGACCTTCCCCTCGCAACTTGACTTCCCTGAGGCAACAGAATGTCAACCTCAGTTCCCCATCGTAATTCGAAAGGAAAGCCAAAATTCCCCCCGCAACTGGCCAAAACCACAAGATGCCCCCAAGAAGGTCACATGAGGCCCTTAACATCCTTCAGCACCTGAAGAGAAATCCCGAGTCGAGTTCTCTCTTTTCATATGATAGGAGGTTAGAATTTCTATTTGCAATTCAAGGGGCTCCCATAACACCTGTCTTCAATTGAGAGAAAACTTGAGTTTCTTTCCACATCTCAAAAAGGGCTCCTTATTCCCAACCTCCTCACGATATAAGCAGTCAAACCCTGCTTCAAATCAAGAGGGATCCTTTCCTCTTCTCCCACCACAAGAGGAGGCCGCTTTCTCCTATGAATATTGAGTGCCCTCACGTGGATCCTGTTGCAAGTATAAAGGACTCTGAGTTCCTCCCCAATCGAGGTAGGTCCTGATGATCTAGCAAAGCTCCAAGGAACACCGACTATGACATCACAACATGACGGGATACATGGCAACCATACTGAGCCTGTAGATAAAGCCTTATGAATAGAATTATCACGACAGTAGGACTGATTCCCCTTTTACAACTCGATAGGAAAGGAGAATTCCATGCCTCAAATCCAAATGAAGACTGACTTCCCAATAGAACCTACATAGCAACCCCGAGATCCCTTTCGCCACTGGAGAGGTACACACAGTGGACCAACTCAAACTTGGATGAGGCCGTATTCTTTTGCTGCGCCTCGAAAGTAATCCCGAGGTTGCCCTTCCAACACAATAGGAGACCTGACTTGTCTCGTCAAAAAGAGTGTGTTCCTGAGTTCCCCATCGCAACTCAAGAAGCACCCCAAGCTTCCAGCCGCAGCTCGCGAAAAACCACAAGATTATCCCCTCAAAGTGATATGAGAAAATTTTCCGCTGTAGAGTCTCAAGAGAAATCCCACATTCCCGCTTCCACCTCGAATGGGTACTTGACACCCTTCATGTGACTCAAAAACCGCCCAACATAGCTGTTCCCACTGGAGAGGAGGACACCATTTTCACACTCAACACCTGATGAGGTTCTATTTTTATTCCACGTCTCAAGAGTAATCCCGAAGCACCCCTTCCAACAAAAAAGGAGACCTGACTTCCCTGAAGCAACACCAGCGAGGTCCTATGTCTCCGTCGCAACTCGAGAGAGACCCCAAGGTTCCCCTAGCAACTCGAGAAAAACCACAAAATTCTGCCCTCAAGGCGAGATGAGGAACATTTCCGTTGCAGATTCTCAAGAGAAATCCCACATTCCCGCATGAAACAGGACACGTTACTTAACATCCTTTATGTGACTCAAAAATTACAGCGACCTACCCAGCCCCAATCGAGAGGAAGAGCGAGTTTCCCGCCACAAGTGACAAAGTGACCCGTTTTCCAGTCCTCTTTTCCAGATGACAGCCGAATCCACTTCTTTGTCTTGAATGGAAACCGGACATTCCCGGGGCACAGTATGAGGAGGCTGGTACCATCCTGAAACTCAGCAGAATCACCGGGATTTCAAAACACACTTGGAAAAGGGACCGATTTCCTCACCCACTCAAGATATTGTGTAATTCCACTGCACAGATTCAAATGTATCCTCGAGTATCAACTCACTAGACGAGAGGACACCTGACTTCCCGAGCATTCTCAATACAATCTCCAGGTACAAATCCAACTTGACTGTGGCCTAACACCCCTTTTACAAATAGAGAAGAAAGCAGAGTTCCATGTCTGAACACGAGATGAGGCCTGACTCCCAGGTGAGTTTGGATAGCAACCCCAAGAAACCTGTTGCTACTGGAGAGGAATCCTGAGTGAAACGGACTCGAATCTAGATGCAGACCTATTTCTGTGCAGAAAATCCAAAGGAATCTCAAGGTTCGCCTTGCACATTTAAAGGCGTTCTGACATCCCAGAGACAACACTGGAGACTCCCTGATTTTCCCGTTGTTACTCGAGAGGATCAGCACACTTCTAGCAGCAACTCGAGAAAAACCACGAGGTTCCTCTTTCAAAGCAGGATGAGGCCCTTTTTTTCGTGCAGCACATAGACAGAAGTTCAGAGTTCCTTCTCCAAATTGGATATGAGTTTTGAATTCCTTGAAGCAACTTAAGAGTCGCCCAGAGATACCCGTCCTGATGAGAGAAGAAAACCGAATTTCCTGCCACAATTTAAGAGAAGCCCCTTGGTCACACCTCAGCTGAAGATAATTGTCCATTCCACATTCAGCTGAAGGGGATCCCAACTTCACCTTTCCCCACGTGTCGAGTCTTTCACATCAATTGACACTCGACGGTAACCAATTGGATCCTGCAGGAAGGTCAAAGGACACCGAGATCACACTCAACTAGAGATGAATCATGTTGCGCTTAAAGCAGCTCCCATGGAAGACCGAGATTCACCTCCCAACGTGATCTGAAGCATGAATCCTCCACTGAGACTCTGGATAAAGCCCAAATTTCCCATTTGAGAAGACAGCAGACCTGACAATCCTTTTAAATTCGGGCGAAAAGCAGAGTTCCATCCTCAAGAAAGACTAGGCCTGACACCTCAGTGGCAAATTCAGAGCAACCCCAAGATCCCTGTGGCCACTGGAGAGGAACGCTGAGTTTACCCACTGCAGGCTAATTGAGGCCCTCCTGCCCTGCAGCGACTCAAAAGGAATCCCGAGCTTCCACTTTCAACAAGAAAGCCGACCTGAATTCTCTGAAGCAAATCGAGCGAGTTCCAGTGGTTCCTGTCGTAATTCGAGAAGACCTCCAAGCTTCAAGATGCAACTCACGAAAAACCATTAAATGCTCTACTCCACGTGACACGAGACCCCTTTCCAGTGCAGCGTCTTCAGAGAAATGCCACATTCACTCTTAAACTCGAAAGGATTCTCGGCAGCCTATACACAACTCAAGAAGTTAACCGAGACACCCAGCCCAACTTGAGAGGAGCATCGAGGTTCCTGCCACAGTTCAAGAAGAGACCCGTTTTCCTCTTGTCATCTCCAGGTGTGTATTGATTCCCCTGCTTCATCTGGAAATCAGTCCCAATGTTCCCGACGAATTTGAAGAGGAGGCCGATCTCCCCTTGAAACTCGAGACTACCCCGGGGTGTCGTGCCACAATTCAAAAAGACACGGACATCCCCATCCGCTTGAAATAAGGACTGATTCCTCTGCACCGATTCAAAGAGAACCCATGGGATCAACTAACACCTCAGAGGGAGGCTTGACTTCCCAGGTACATCATGAAGAAAAAGCCCCAGGACAGAAATGCAACTTGACATGATGCCTCCCACCTCTTTTATAACTCGAAAAGATTGCGGAGTTCCAGCCTCAACAAGAGACGTGGCATGACTCCCTTATTGAAACTTCATAGGATCACTGAAATCTTTGTCAGAACTGGAGAGGCACCCTGAGGATAGCGCCTCAACTCCACATGAGACCCTATTCCCCTGCATTGCCTCGAAAGGCATCCCAAAGCCTCCTCACAAGTCAAAAGATTCCAGTCTTCCGAGAGACAATTTGATAAGATCTGTCAGGCCCTGTTGCCAAGCGTGGGTTTCAAAGTTTCCTGCCCCATCTCGGGAAACTCTTTGGGATTACCACTTTCAATGCGAATTGAAGCCCGATTCCTCTGCATTGACTCGAGAGCAATCATGACCTTCCCCTCGCAACTTGACTTCCCTGAGGCAACAGAGTGTCAAACTCAGTTCCCCATCGTAAGTTGAAAGGAAAGCCAAAAGTCCCCCCGCAACTCACCAAAAACTGCGAGATGCCCCCAAGAAGGTCACATGAGGCCCTTAACTTCCTTCAAAGCCTGAAGAGAAATCCCGAGTCTAGTTCTCACTGACATATGATAGCAGGCTTGAATTCCTATTTACAATTCAAGAGGCTCCCAGAATCAGTTCAGTTCAGTTCAGTCGCTCAGTCGTGTCCGACTCTCCGCGACCCCATGAATCACAGCACGCCAGGCCTCCCTGTCCATCACCAACTCCCGGAGTACACTCAAACTCATGTCCACAGAGTCAGTGATGCCATCCAGCCATCTCATTCTCCGTCGTCCCCTTCTCCTCCCGCCCCCAACCTTTCCCAGCATCAGAGTCTTTTCCAGTGAGTCAGCTCGTCTCATGAGGTGGCCAAAGTATTGGAGTTTCAGCTTTAGCATCAGTCCCTCCAATGAACATCCAGGATTGATCTCCTCTAGAATGGACTGGTTGGATCTCCTTGCAGTATAAGGGACTCTCAAGAGTCTTCTCCAACACCACAGTTCAAAAGCATCGATTCTTCGGCGATCAGCTTTCTTCACAGTCCAACTCTCACATCCATACATGACCACGGGAAAAACCATTGCCTTGACTAGACGGACCTTGGTCGGCAAAGTAATGTCTCTGCTTTTTAATATACTATCAAGGTTGGTCATAACTTTCCTTCCAAGGAGTAAGCGTCTTTTAATTTCATGGCTGCAATCAGCATCTGCAGTGATTTTGGAGCCCAAAAAAACAAAGTCTGACACTGTTTCCACTGTTTTTCCATCTATTTCCCATGAAGTGATGGGACCAGATGCCATGATCTTTGTTTTCTGAATGTTGAGCTTCAAGCCAACCTTTTCACTCTCCTCTTTCACTTTCATCAAGAGGCTTTTGAGTTCTTCTTCACTTTCTGCCATAAGGGTAGTGTCATCTGCATATCTGAGGTTATTGATATTTCTCCCAGCAATCTTGATTCCAGCTTGAATTCCTATTTACAATTCAAGAGGCTCCCAGAATAGCCCTCTTCAATTGAGAGAAACTTGAATTTCTTTCCACACCTCAAGAAGCGCTGTGTATTCCCAACCTCCTCACGATATGAGCATTCAAACCCTGCTTCAACTCAAGAGGATTCCTTTACTCTTCTCCCACCGCAAGAGGAGGCCGCTTTCTCCTATGAATCTCGAATGCACTCCCGTGGATCCTGCTGCAAGTATAAAGGACTCTGTGTTCCTCCTGCAATCGACATAGCTCCTGATGATCTAGCAAAGCACAAAGGGAACACCAACTACGACATCAAAACATGACGGGATAAATGACAACAATTCTGAGCCTGTTGAAAAAGCCTTATGAACAGCCTCATCACGACAGGAGGACTGATTCCCCTTTTTAAACTGGATAGGAAAGCAGAATTGCATGAATCAAATCGAGACGAAACGTGACTCCCCAGTAGAACCTTCATAGCAACCCCGAGATCCCTGTCGCCACTGGAGAGGAACACACAGTTTACCGACTCAACGCTAGATGCGGCCCTATTACTCTGATGCGCCTAGAGAGTAATCCCGACGTTTCCCTTCCAACACGATAGGACACCAAACTTCCATGGGGCAACACGAGAGAATTCCTGTGGTCCCCGTCACAACTCGAGAAGAACCCCAAACTTCCAGCCGCAACTCGAGAAAAACCACAAGATTACCCCTTCAATGACAGATGAGGAAATTTTTCGTTGCAGAGTCTCAGGAGGAATCCCACATTCCGCTTGAAATTCGAACGGGTACTAACACCCTTTATGCCACTCAAAAACTACCATTCCCACTGGAGAGGAGCACACAATTTTCCGACTCAACAGCAAAGGAGGTCCTATTCCCATTCCACTTCTTGAGAGTAATCCCGAAGTACCCCTTGGAACATGAAAGGAGACCTGAGTTCCCTGAAGCAACCGGAGCGAGTTCCCAGTTGCCCGTGGGAACTGGAGAGAGACACCAAGCTTCCATCTGCAAATCGAGAAAAACAAAATGTTTCTGCCCTCAAGGTGAAATGAGGAGCTTTTCCATTGCAGATTCTCAAGGGAAGTCCCACATTCCTGCTGGAAATTCGAGAAGTTTCTTAACATTCTTTATGTGACTCAAAAATTACACCAACATACCCTGCCCCAAGCGAGAGGAACAGCGAGTTTCCCGCCACAACTGACAAAGTGTCCCATTTTCCAGTCCCCTTTTCCACATGATAGACGAATCCACAACTTTGTCTGGAATGGAAACGGGACATTCCCGTCGCACAGTATGAGGAGGCTGGTACCATCCTGAAACTCAGCAGAATCACCGGGATTTCAAAAGACACTTGGAAAAAGTACCGATTTCCCCACCCACTCAAGATATTGTCTAATTCCCCTGCACAGATTCAAATGTATCCTCGAGTATCAACTCACTAGACGAGAGGAGACTTGACTCACCGAGCATTCTCAATACAATCTCCAGGTACAAATCCAACTTGACTGTGGCCTGACACCCCTTTTACAAATCGAGAAGAATGCGGAGTTCCATGTCTGAACACAAGACGAGGACTGACTCCCAGGTGAATTTGAAGAGCATCCCCGAGAACCCTGTTGCTACTGGAGAGGAATCCTGAGTGAAATGGACTCAAATCTAGATTCACACCTATTTCTCTACAGCGACTCCAAAGGAATCCCGAGGTTCCCCTCGCACATGGAAAGGCATTCTGACTTCCCATAGACAACATGGTAGGCACCCTGATATTCCCGTTGTTTCTCGAGAGGATCAGCACACTTCCAGCAGCAACTCGAGGAAAACCTCGAGGTTCCCCTTTCAAAGCAAGATGAGGCCCATTTTTTCCTGCAGCACATAGACAGAAGTCCAGACTTATTTCTCCAAATTAGATATGAGTTTTGAATTCCCTGAAGCAACTTAAGTGTCGCCCAGTGATACCCGTCCCGATGAAAAAAGAAAACCGAATTTCCTGCCACAATTTAAGAGAAGCCCCGTGCTCACATTTCAGCTGAAGATAATGGACCATTCCACTTTCAACTGAAGAGGAATCCTAACTTCCCTCCGCATCACTTGTCGAGTCCTGTCACATCAATTGACACTCGATGGCAACCCCGCGGATCCTGAAGCAAGGTCTAAGGACAACGAGTTCACACTTAACTAGTGATGGGTCATGTTGCACTTAAAGCAGCTCCCGTGGAACACCGAGTATCATCTCCCAACATGATCTGAGGCATTAATCCCCAGCTGAGACTCTCGAAAATCCCCAAATTTCTCGCTTGAAAAGACAGCAGACCTGACAAACGTTTTAAACTCGCGAAGAAACCAGAGTTCCACCCTCAAGAAAGACTAGGCCTGACTCCACAAGGGCAACTTCGTGGCAACTCCAAGATCCCTGTGGCCACTGGAGAGGAAGGCTGAGTTTACCCACTCCAGTCTAAATGAGGCCCTATGCCCTGCAGCGACTCGAAACGAATCCCGAATTCCACTTTCAACAGGAAAGCCTATCTAACTTCTCGGAAGCAAAACTAGCGAGTCCCAGTGGTTCCTGTCATAACTCGAGAAGACCTCGAAGCTTCAAGAAGCAAGTCGCGAAAAACCATTAAATGCTCCACTCCACGCAACACGATGCACCTTTCCACTGCAGCGTCTTTAGAGAGATCCCACATTCGCTCTTCAAACTTGAAAGAATACTCGGCATCCTATACGAAACTGAAGAAGTTAACTGAGATACCCGGGCCAACTCGAGAGGAGCAGCGTGGTTACTGCCACAGCTCAAGAGGAGACGCATTTTCTACTTCTCATTTCCATATGAGGTTCAATTCCCCTGCTTCGTCTGGAAATTAATCTCGATGTTCCCGTCGAATCTGTAGAGGAGGCTGATCTCCACTTGAAACTCGAGAGGACCCCGGGGAGTCGTGCCACAATTCAAAAAGACAACGATATCCTCATTTGCTCGACATAAGGACTGATTCCACTGTACCAATTCAAAGAGAACCCCCGGGATCAACTAAAAACACAGAGGGAGGCCTGACTTCCCAGGTGCATCATGGAGAAAAAGCCCCAGGACAGAAATGCAACTCGACATGAGGCCTCACACCTCTTTTATAACTCCAAAAGATAGCGGAGTTCCATGCCTCAGCAAGAGATGTGGCATGAGTCCCCTGTTGAAACTTCATAGGATCACTGAGTTCCTTGTCGGAACTGGAAAGGCAACATGAGGATAGCGCCTCAACTCCAGATGAGACCCTATTCCCCTGCACTGCCTCGAAAGGCATCCCAAAGTCTCCTCACCACTCAAAGGATTCCGGTCTCCCCAGAGACAACTTGAAAGTCTCCGTGAGTCCCCTGTTGCCACGAGAGGACCCGAAAATTTCCTGCCCCATCTCGAGAAACTCTTTGGGATTACCGCTTTCTTTCCTATTCTTTTCCTGTTCTCCCACCACAAGAGGAGACTGCTTTCTCCTATGAATCTTGAATGCACTGCCATGGATACCGCTGAATGTATAAAGGATTCTGAGTTCCTACTCCAATCGAGGTAGGTCCTGATGATCTAGCAGAGCTCCAAGGGAACACCGACTATGACATCACCACATGTCGAGATACATGACAACCATGCTGAGCCTGTAGGAAAAGCCTTATGAACCCCCTTATAATGACAGGAGGACTGATTCGCCTTTTACAACTTGATAGGAAAGCAGAATTCCATGCCTCTAATCGAGACGAAACCTGTCTCCCCAGTAGAATCATCATAGCAACGTTAAGATCCCTTTTGCCACTGGAGAGCAACACTCAGTTGACCGACTCAAAGCTGGATGAGGCCGTATTCCTCTGCTGCGAATAGACAGGAATCCCGAGGTTTCACTTTCAACAGGATAGGAGACCTGAATTCCCTGGGTCAACATGAGTGAGATCCTGAGTTCACAGTTGCAACTCGAGATGTACCCCAAGCATCCAGTCTCAACTCGAGAAAAAAAAAAAAAAATTCTCCCCTCAAAGTGAGATGAGAAAATTTTCTGCTGCAGAGCCCCAAGAGAAATTCCACATTCCCGCCTAAACATCGAACAGGTACTTGACACCCTTTATGCGACTCAAAAATTTCCCGACACAGCCGTCCCCATTGGAGAAGAGCACACAATTTTCGGGCTCAACACTAGATGAAGATCTATTCAAATTCCACGTCTCAAGAGTAATCCAGAAGTACCCCTTCCAACACGAAAGGAGACCTGACTTCCCTGAAGCAGCACAAGCGAGTTCCTATGTCCCCATCGCAAGTCGAGAGAGACCCCAAGTTTCCTGCCGCAACTCGAGAAAAACAATAAGATTCTGCCCTCAACGTGAGATGCCGAAATTTCCGTTACCGATTCGAAAGAAAAGTCGCACATTCCCACGAGAAAAATGACACGTTACTTAACATCCTTTATGTGACTCAAAAATTACACCGACCTATCCTGCTCCAATCGACAGGAACAGCGAATTTCCTGCCACAACTGACAAACTGCCCCGTTTTCCAGTCTTCTTTTCCAGATGACAGACGAATGCACTTTGTCTGGAGTGGAAACCGGACGTTCCCTTCGCACAGTAGAAGGAGGCTGGTACCATCTTGAAACTCAGCAGAATCCCCAGGATTTCAAAACACACTTGGAAAAGGTCCCGATTTCCCCACCCACTCGAGATATTGTCTAAATCTACTGCACAGATTCAAATGAATCCTCGAGTATCAACTCACTAGATGAGAGGAGACCTGACTCCCCAGGCATTCTAAATACAATCTCCAGGTACAAATTCAACTCGACTGTGGCCTAACACCCGTTTTACAAATGGAAAAGAAAGCGGAGTTCCATGTCTGAACACGAGACGAGGCCTGACTCCTAGGTGAATTTGGAGAGCAACCGCAAGAACCCTGTTGCTACTAGAGAGGAATGCTGAGTGAAATGGACTCGAATCTAGATGCAAGCCTATGGCTCTGCAGCGACTCCAAAGGAATCTCAAGGTTCCCCTTGCAAATGGAAAGGCGTTCGGACTTCCCAGAGATGTCACAGGAGGCTCCCTGATATTCCAGTTGTTACTCAAGAGGATCAGCACACTTCCAGCAGCAACTCGAGAAAAACCTCGAGGTTCCTTTTTCAAACCAGGATGAGGCCCTTTTTTCCTGCAGCACATGCAGAAGTCCAGAGTTCCTTCTCCAAGTTGGATATGAGTTTTGAATTCCTTGAAGCAACTTATGGGTCGCCCAGTGATGCCCGTCCCGATGAGAGGAGAAAAACGAATTTCCTGCCACAATTTAAGAGAAGCCCCACGGTCACACCTCAGCTGAAGATAAAGGGTCATTCCTCTTTCAACTGAAGAGGAATCCCAACTTCCCCTCGCACCACGTGTCTAGTCCTGTCACATCAATTGACACTCGATGGCAACCCCTTGGATCTGACAGCAAGGTCAAAGGTCTCCGAGTTCACACTCAGCTAGAGATGAGTCATGTTGCGCTTAAAGCAGCTCCCATGGAACACCGAGTATCACCTCCCAAAATGATCTGAGGCATGAATCCCCCGCTGAGACTCTTGTAAGCCCTGTGGTCACACCTCAGCTGAAGATAATGGGCCATTCCAATTTCAACTGAAGAGGAATCCCAAATTTCCCTCACACCACATGTCGTGTCCTGTCACAACTTTTGAAACTCGAAGGCAACGCATGGATCCTGCAGTAAGGTCAAAGGACTCCGAGTTCACAAGCCCCTAGAGATGTGTCATGTTGCGCTTAAAGCAGCTCCAGTGGAACACGGAATATCACCTCCCAACATGACCTGAGGCATGAATCTCCCGCTGAGCCTCTCAGAAAAAGCCCAAATATCCCCCTTGAAAAGACAACAGATCTGACAATCGTTTTAAACTCGGTTGGAAAGCAGGGTACAATCGTCAAAAAAGACTAGGCCTGACTCCCCACTGGAACCTTCACAACAACCCCAAGGTCCCTGTGGCCACTGGAGATGATCACTGAGTTTACCCACTCAAATCAAAATGTGGCCCTTCTGCCCTGCAGCAACTCGAAAGGAATCCCGAGGTTCCACTTTCAACAGGAAAGCAGACCCGACTTCTCTGAAGCAAAATTAGAGAGTCGGGTGGTTCCTGTCATAACTCAAGAAGACTTCCAAGCGTCAAGATGCAACTCGAGAAAAACCATGTAATTCTCAACTCCACGCGACAGGCCGCCACTTTCCAATGCAGCGTCTTAAGAGAAAGCCCACAATCCCTCTTCAACCTTGAAAGGGTACCCGGCTCCCTTTACGCACTCAAGCAGTTCAACATCATACCCGGCCAAACTGGAGAGGAGCAGCGAGGTTTCTGCCACAGCTCAAGAAGAGACCCGTTTTCGACTTGTCATTTCCAGGTGAGGTTCGACTCCCCTGCTTCTTCTGGAAATTTATCCCGATGTTCCCATCGAATCTGAAGAGGAGGCCGATCTCCCCTTGAAACTAGAGAGGACCCCGGGGAGTCGTGCCACAATTAAAAAAGAAACCTATTTCCCCATCAGCTCGACTTAAGGACTGATTCCACTCTACAGATTCAAACAGAATATCAGGGATCAAGTAACACCACAGAGGGAGGTCTGACTTCCCAGGTGCATCATGGAGAAAAAGCCCCAGGACAGAAATTCAACTCCACAGGAGGCCTCCCACTCCTTTTAAAACTCGAAAAGATAGGGGAGTTCCATGCCTCATCAAGAGACATGGCATGACTCCCCTGTTGAAATTTCATAGGATCACTGAATTCTTGTCAGAACTGGAGAGGCACATTGAGTTTAGCGCCTCCACTCCAGATGAGACCCCTTTTCCCCTGCCCTGACTCGAAAGGCATCCCAAAGTCTCCTCACAACTCAAAAGGATTTCGGACTCCCAGAGATAACTTCAGAGGCTCTTGAGGCCCCTGTTGCCACGTGAGGGATCCGAAATTTTCCTGCCTTAACTCGAAAAACACTTTGGGATTACAATTTTCAATGCGAATTGAAGCCCAATTTCTCTGCATTGACTCAAGAGCAATCACGACCTTCACCTCGGAACTTGACTTCCGTGAGGCAACAGAGTGTCAACCTGAGTTCCCCGTCGTACCTCGAAATGAAAGCCAAACTTCCCTCCCCAACTCGCCAAAAACCACGATATGCCCCAGGAAATGTCATAAGAGGCCCTTCTTTTCCTGCAGTGCTTGGAGAGCAATCCTGAGTTCTCTCTCAAAATACGATAGGAGGCTTGAATCCCTATTTACTATTCAAGGGGCTCCCAGAATACCCGTCTTCAGTTGACAGAAAATGCGAGATTCAGTCCACACATCTAGAAGTTCTCCATATTCCCAATCTCCTCACGTGCCTCATGAGCGTTCACACCCTGCTTCAACTCAAGGGGAATCCTTCTTCTTCTCCCACCACAAGAGGAGCCCTCTGTCTCCTGTTGAAACTCAAGTGCACTCCCGCGGATCCTGCTGCAAGGGTAAAGGACTCTGAATTCCCACTCCAATCGAGGTAGGTCCTGATGATCTAGCAAAGCTCCAAGTGAACACCGACTATGACATCACAACATGACAGGATACCTGACACCCATGCTGAACCTATAGAAAAAGCCCTAATGATATGCCTGACCTCGACAGGAGGACTGCATCCCCTTTTACAACCGGAAAGGAAAGCAAAATTCCATTCTTCAAATTGAGACGAAACCTGACTTCCCATTAGAACCTTCATAGTAACCATGAGATCACCGTCACCACTGGAGAGGAACACACAGTTGACCGACTCAACGCTGGATGGGCCCTATTTCTCTGTTGTGCCTTGAGAGGAATCCCGAGCTTTCCCTCCAAACATGATAGGAGGCCTGACTTCCCTGGGGCGACAAGTGCGAGTTCCTGAGGTCCCTGTCCTAACTCGAGAGAGACTACAAGCTACTCCCTGCAAATCGAGAAAAACCAAAGATTCACCGATCAATGCGAGATGAGGAAAGTTTCTGCTGCAAAGTCTCAAGAGAAATCCCACATTCCCACTTGAAACTCGTAGGGGTAATTGACACTATTTATGCGACTCAAAACTTCCCCGACATAAACGGCCCCACTGTGGAAGAGCACACAATTTACCTACACAATGCTAGATTCTGCCCAATTCCTTTGCTGTGCCACAGGAAGAATTCCGTGGTTCCTGTTCCAACAGGAAAGGAGACCAGGCTTCCTTGGTACAGCACCAGCGAGTTCCTAGGTCCCTGTCGCAACTTGAGAGAGACTACAAGCTACCCGCCACAACTGGAGAAAAACCAAAAGATTCCCCATCAATGCAAGATGAGGAAATTTTCGGCTTCAAAATCTCAAGAGAAATCCCACATTCCCGCTTGAAACTCTTAGGGGTACTTGACACCCTTTATGCGACTCAAAACTTCCCCGACATAACCAGACCCACTGAGAAAGAGCACACAATTTACCTACACAACGCTAGATTCGGCCCTATTCCTCTGCTGTGCCACGGGAGGAATGCCGTGGTTCCTGTTCCAACACAAAAGGAGACCAGACTTCACTGGGACAACACCAACGAGTTCCTGAGGTCCCCATCGCAACTCGAAAGGAACCCTAAGCTTCCCGCCGTAACTAGAAAAAAACCACAAGATTCCTTATCAATGCGAGATAAAGAAGTTTTCTGAGGCAGAGTCTCAAGAGAAATCCCACAATGCCGCTGGAAACTCGTAGGGGTACTTGACATCCTTTATGCGACTCAAAAAGTTTCCAGACTTAGCTGTCCCCACTGGAGAGGAGAACACAATATACAGACTCATTCTTACATGAGGCCCTATTCCCATTCCACGTCTCGAGAGTAATCTTGAAGCTCTCCATGCAACACGAAAGAGAACTGACTTCCCTGAAGCAACACTAGTGAGTTCCTGAGGTCCCCGTCGTAACTCAAGAGAGACTACATTCTTCCCGCCACAACTCGAGAAAAACCAAAAGATTCCCTCATCAATGGGAGATGAGGAACTTTTCTCCTGCAGAGTTTCTAGAGAAATCCCACATTCCAGCTTGAAACTCGAAAGGGTACTTAACACACTTTCTGCGACATAAAAAGCTCCCTAATTAAGATGTCCCCACAGAAGAGGAGCACACGATTAACGGACTCATCTCTAGATGAGGCCCAATTCCCATTCCATGCCTCGAGAGGTATCCCGAAATTCCTCTTCCAACACGAAAGGAGACCTGACTTTCCTGTGGAAACCCGAGCGAGTTCCTAAGTTCCCTGTCGCATTTCGAGAAGGACCCAAATCTTCCCGCTGCAACTCGAGGAAAACCACAAAATTATGCCCTCAATGCATGATGAGGAACATTTCCGTTGCAGATTCTCAATAGAAATCCCACATTCCAGCTTGCAACAAAACAGGTTATTTTACATCCTTTATGTGACTCAAATATTACACTGACATACTCCGCCCCAATCGAGAGGAACACCGAGTTTCTTGCCACAACTGACAAAGTGCCCCGTTATCAAGTCCTGTTTTCCAGATGACAGTCGATTCACCTGCTTTGACTTGAATGGAAGCTGGACGTTCCCATCGCAACATGGGAGGAGGCCGGGACCACCTTGAACCTAGGGCGGATCCGCAGGGTTTCAAAACACAATTGGAAAAGGAACCGAAGTCCCCACCCACTCGAGATATTGTCTGAGTCCACGGCACAGATTCAAATGTATCCTCGAGTATCAACTCACAAGGAGAATAGAGACCTGACCCTCCGAGAATTCTCGATACAATCTCCAGTTATAAATTCAACTTGACTGTGGTCTAACACCCCTTTTACAAATCAAGAAGAAAGTGGAGTTCCATGACTGAACACGAGAAGAGGCCTGAATCCCCAGGTGAATGTTGAGAGCAACTCCAAGATCCATATTCCCACTGGAGAGGAACACACAGTTGACAAAATCAACACTAGATATGGCTCTATTCGTCTGCTGGGCTTCGAGAGGAATCACGAGGTTCCCCTTCCAACACGATAGGAGAACGTACTTCCCTGGGGCAACACGAGTGATTTCCTGAGGTCCCCGTCACAACTCGAGAAGAACCCCAAGATTCCCGTCGCAAATCGAGAAAAGCCACAAGACTCCCCCATCAATGCGAGATGAGGAACATTTCTGCTGCAGAGTCTCAGGAGAAATCCCACCTTCCCGCTTGAAACTCGAACGGGTACTTGACACCATTTATGCAACTCAAAAAGTTCCCTGACATAGCAGTCCCCAGTGCTGAGGAGCACACAATTTACAGACTCAAACTTAGATGAGGCCCTATTCCCATTCCACCGTTCCAGAGTAATACGGAAGCTCTTGCAAAACGAAAGGAGACCTGACTTAGCTGAAGCAACACGAGCCAATTCCTGAGGTCCCCAGCGCAACTTGAGAGGGAACCCAAGCTTCCCGCTACAACTCGAGAAAAAAAAAAAAACAAGATTCTCCCCTCAATGTGAGATGAGAAATTTTTCCGCTGCAGAGTCTCAAGAGAAAACCCACATTTACGCTTGAAACTCTTACTTGACACCCTTTATGCGACTCAAAAAGTCCCATGATATAGCTGTCTGCACGGAGAGAAGAACACAATTTACAGACTCATTCGTCGATGAGGCGCTATTCTCATTCCACGCCTCCAGAGTAATCTAGAAGCGCTCTTGCAACACGAAAGGAGACCTGACTTCCCTGAAGCAACACGAGCGAGTTCCTGAGGTCCCCGACATACCTCGAGAAAGACCACATGCTTCCCGCCGCAACACGAGAAAAATCAAAAGATTCCCCATCAATGTGAGATGAGGAATATTTCTGCTGCAGACTCTCAAGAGAAACCCCACATTCCTGGTTTAAATTCGAACGGATACTTGTCACCCTTTCTGCGACACAAAAAGCTCCCTGATTAAGCCATCCCCACGGGAGAGGAGCACACAATTAACGGACTCATATCTAGATGAGGCCTAATTCCCATTCCACATCTCGAGAGGAATCCCTAAGTTCTCCTTCCAACAGGAAAGGAGACCTGACATTCCAGGTTCAATGGGAGCGAGTTCCTGATGTCCCCGTCGCAATTCGAGAGGGACCCCAATGTTCTCGCCGCAACTCAAGAAAAACCACAACATTCTGCCCTCAAGGCATGATGAGGAAATTTTCTGTTGCAGAGTCTCAAGAGAAATCCCACATTTCTGCTTGAAACTCGTACGGGTACTTGACACCGTGTATGCGACCCAAAAAGCTCCCTAACATAGCTGTCCCCAGTACTGAGGAGCACACAATTTCAGGATTCAAACTTAGATCATGCCCTATTCCCATTCCACGCCTCGAGAGTAACCCTGAAGCTCTCCTTGCAAAATGAAAGGAGACATGATTTCCCTGAAGACCATGAGTGAGTTCCTGACATCCCCGTCACAACTCAAGAAAAACTCCAAACTTCCAGCAGCAACTCCAGAAAAACCACAAGATTATCCCTTCAATGTTAGATGAGGAAATTTTTCGTTGCAGAGTCTCAAGAGAAATCCCACATTCCCGCTTGAAATTCGAACAGGTACTTGACACCCTTTTTCCGATTCAGAAACTACCCAACATATCCATCCCCACTGGAGAGGAGCACACAATTTTCAGACTCAACAGCAGAGGAGGCCCTATTCCCATTCCACGTCTCGAGAGTAATCCCGAAGTACCCCTTCCAACATGAAAGGAAACCTGAATTCCCTGAAGCAACACGAGCGAGTTCCTAGGTGCCCGTCACAACTGGAGAGAGACACCAAGCTTCCATCCGCAACCCAAGAAAAGCAATAAGTTTCTGCCCTAAAGGTGAGATGAGGAGCATTTCCGTTGCAGATTCTTAAGGGAAGTACCACATTCCCGCTGGAAACAAGAGAAGTTTCTAAACATCCTTTATATGACTCAAAAATTACATCAACATACCCAGCCCCAATCGAGAAGAACACTGATTTTCCTGCCATAACTGACAAAGTGACTGTTTTCCAGTCCTCTTTTCCAGATCACAGACGAATCCACTGCTTTGTCTGGAATGGAAACCGGACGTTCGCATCGCGCAGTATGAGGAGGCTGGGACCATCTTGAAATTCAGCAGAATCCCGGTATTTCAAAACATACTTGGAAAAGGTACCGATTTCCCCACCCACTCAAGATATTGTCTAATTCCCCTGCACAGATTCAAATGAATCCTCGAGGATCAACTCACTAGACAAGAGGAGATCTGACTCACCGAGCATTCTCAATACGATCTCCAGGTACAAATTCAACTTGACTGTGGCCTAACACCCCTTTTACAAATCGAGAAGAAAGCAGAGTTCCATGTCTGAACACAAGACGAGGCCTGACTCCCAGGTGAATTTGGAGAGCAACACTGAGAACCCTGTTGCTACTGGAGAGGAATCCTGAGTGAAACAAACTCGAATCTAGATTCAGATCTATTTCTCTGAAGAGACTCCAAAGGAATCCCGAGCTTCACCCAGCACATGGAAAGGCGTTCTGACTTCGCAGACACAACACCGGAGGCTCCCTGATATTCCCATTGTTACTAAAGAGGATCAGCACACTTCCAGCAATAACTCGAGGAAAACCTCGAGGTTCCTCTTTCAAAGCAAGATGAGGCCGACTTTTTCCTGCAGCACATAGACAGAAGTCCTGAGTTCCTTCTCCAAATTGGATATGAGTTTTGAATTTCTTGAAGCAACTTAAGGGTCACCCAAGTTACCCGACCCGATGAGAGAATAAAACCGAATTTCCTGCCACAATTTAAGAGAAGCCCCGTGGTCACACCTCAGCTGTAGTTAATGGGCCATTCTACTTTCAACTGAAGAGGAATTCCAACTTCCCCTCGCACCGTGTGTGGAGTCTTGTCCCAAAAATTGACACTCGATGGCAACCCCGTGGATTCTGCAGCAAGGTTAAAGATCTCCAAGTTCACACTCAACTAGAGATGAGTCATGTTTCACTTAAAGCAGCTCCCGTAGAACACCGAGTATCACCTCCCAACATGATCTGGGGCATGAATCCACTGCTGAGACACTCGAAAAAGCCCAAGTTCCCCACTTGAAAAGACAGCAGACCTGACAATCCTTGTAAACTCGCGTGGAAAGCAGAGTTCCATCCTCAAGAAAGACTAGGCCTGGCTCCTCAGTGGCAACTTCATAGCAACCCCTAGATCCCTGTGGCCACTGGAGAGGAATGATGACTTTACCCACTCCAGTCTAAAAGATGCCCTTATGCCCTGCAGCGACTCGAAAGGAATCCCGAGGTTCCAATTTCAACAGGAAAGCAGAACTGACTTCTCTGAAGCAAAATTAGTGAGTCCCGGTAGTTCTTGTCCTAACTAGAGAAGACCTCCAAGTTTCAAGACTCAACACGCGAAAAACCATTAAATGCTTCACTCCACACGACATGACGCCCCTTTCCAGTGCAGCGTCTTCAGAGAAATCCCACATTCGCTCTTCAAACTTGAAAGGATACCCGACACCCTATACGCAACTCACGAATTTAACCGTGATACCCGGACCAACTCGAGAGGAGTGGCGAGTTTCCTGCCACAGCTCAAGAAGAGACCTGTTTTGCACTTGTCATCTTCAGGTGAGGATCAATTCCTCTCCTTCGTCTGGAAATTAATCCCAATGTTCCTGACGAATCTGAAGAGGAGGCCCCTCTCCCCTTGAAACTTGAGAGCACCCAGGGACTCGCGGCACAATTCAGAAAGACACTGAAATAACCATTCGCTCGAAATAAGGACTGATTCCACTGTACTGATTCAAAGTGAACCACCGGGATCAACTAACACCACAGAGGGAGGACTGACTTCCCAGGTGCATCATGGAGAAAAAGCACCAGGACAGAAATGCAACTCGACATGAGGGCTCGCACCTCTTTTATAACTCCAAAAGATAGCGGAGTTCCATGCCTCAGCAAGAGAAGTGGCATGACTCCCCTGTTGAAACTTCATAGGATCACTGAGATCCTTGTCGGAACTGGAGAGGCACACTGAGGATAGCGCCTCAACTTCAGATGAAACCCAATTCCCCTGCACTGGCTCCAAAGTCATCCCAAAGTCACCTCACACATGAAAAGGTTCCGTTCTTCCCAGAGAAAGCCTGAGAAGATCCGTGAGGGCCCTGTTACCAAGCGAGGGATCTGAAAGTTTCCTCCCCCATCTCGAGACACTCTTTGGGATAACCCCATTCAATGCGTATTGAAGACCGATTCTTCTGCATTGACTCGAGTGCAATCACGACCTTCGCCTCGCAACTTGACTTCCCTGAGGCAACTGAGTGTCAATCTGAGTTCCCCGTCGTAAGTGAAAAGAAAGCCAAACTTCCCCCCGCAACTCACCAAAAACCACGAGTTGCACCAGGAACCTCACAGGAGGCCTTCTCTTCCCTCAGTGGCTGAAGAGCAATCTCGATTCGAGTTCTCTCTTGACATACATTAGGAGGCTTGAATTACAATTCAATTTACAATTAAAGGGGCTCCAAGAATACCCGTCTTCAATTGAGAGAAACTTGAGTTTCTTTCCACACCTCGAGAAGGGCTCCGTATTCCCAACCTCCTCACGATATGAGAGTTCAAACGCTGCGTCAATTCAAGAGGAATCCTTTCCTCTTCTCCCACCACTAGGGGAGGCCGCTTTCTCCTAGGAATCTCGAATGCACTCCCATGGATCCTGCTGCAAGTATAAAGGACTCTGAGTTCCTCCTCCAATCGAGGTAGGTCCTGATGATCTAGCAAAGCTCCAAGGGAACACCGACTATGACCTCACAACATGACAGGATACATGACAACCATGCTGAGCCTGTAGTAAAATCCTTATGAACCGTGTTATCATGACAGAAGGAATGATTCCCATTTTACAACTAGGTAGGAAAGCTGAATTCCGTGCTTCAAATCGAGACGAAACCTGACTCCCCAGTAGAACCTTTATAGCAACCCCGAGATCCCTTTCAACACTGGAGAGGAACACACAGTGGACCGACTCAAAGCTGGATGAGGCCGTATTCCTCTGCTCTCCTTGAGAGGAATCCCGAGGTTGTCCTTCCGACACGACAGGAGACCTGACTTCACTGGGTCAACACGAGTGAGTTCCTGAGTTCCACATCGCAACTTGAGAAGTACCCCAAGCTTCCAGCCGCAACTCGAGAAAAAACCACAAGATTCTCCCCTCAAAGTGAGATGAGAAAAATTTCCACTGCAGCGTCACAAGAGAAATCCCACATTCCCGCTTGAACCCCGAACGGGCACTTGACACCCTTTATGTGACTCAAAAACTACCCGACATAGCCGTCCCCACTGGAGAGGAGCAGAATATTTTCGGACTCAAAACTGGATGAGGCTCTATTCCCATTCCACGTCTCAAGAGTATTCCCGAAGAAACCCTTACAATATGAAAGGAGACCTAACTTCCCTGAAGTAACACTAGCGAGTTCATATGTCCCCATCGCAACTCGAGAGAGACCCCAAGTTTCCCGCCGCAACTCAAGGAAAACCGCAAGATTCTGCCCTCAAGGCGAGATGAGGAACATTTCCGTAGCAGATTCTCAAGTGAAGTCCCACATTCTCGAATGAAACAGGACACCTTACTTAACATCCTTTATGTGACTCAAAAATTACACTGACCTACCCCACCCCAATGGATAGGAACAGTGAGTTTCCCGCCACAAATGACAAAGTGCCGTGTTTTACAGTCTTCTTTTCCAGATGACATAAGAATCCACTGCTTTGTCTGGAATGAAAACTGGATGTTGCTGTCGCACAGTATGAGGAGGCTGGTACCATCTTGAAACTCAGCAGAATCCCCGGGATTGCAAAACATACATGGAAAAGATCCCTATTTCCCCACCCACTTGAGATATTGTCTAAATCCACTGCACAGATTCAAATGTATCCTCGAGTATCAACTCACTAGATGAGATTAGATCTGACTCCCGGAGCAATCTCAATAAATCTCCAAGTACAAATCCAACTCGACTGTGGCCTAACACCCCTTTCAAAAATAGAGAAGAAAGCGGAGTTCCATGTCTGAACACAAGATGAGGCCTGACTCCCAGGTGAATTAGGAATGCAAACTCGAGAACCCTGTTGCTACTGGAGAGGAATCCTGCGTGAAACAGACTCGAACCTAGATGCAGACCTATTTTTTTTGCAGCGATTCCAAAGGAATCCTGAGGTTCCCCTAGCAAATGGAAAGGCGTTCTAACTTCCCAGAGTCAACACTGGAGGTTCCCTGATATTCCCGTTGTTACTCGAGAGGATCAGCACACTTCCGGCAGCAACTCGAGAAAAACCTCGAGGTTCCTATTTCAAATCAGAATGAGGCACTTTTTTTCCTGCAGCACATAGACAAAAGTCCAGAGGTCATTCTCCAATTTGGATATCAGATTTCAATTCCTTGATGCAACTTAAGGGTCTCCCAGAGTTACCCGTCCTGATGAGAGAAGAAAACCATGTTTCCTGCCACAATTTAAGAGAAACCCGGTGGTCACAACTCAGCTGAAGACAATGGGCCATTCCACTTTCAACTGAAGATGAATCCCAACATCCCCTCGCACCACTTGTCGAGTCCTGTAACATCAATTGACACTCGATGGCAACCCCGTGGATACTGCAGCAAGGTCAAAGGATTCCTAGATCACACTCAACTAGAGATGAGTCATGTTGCGCTCTAAGGCAGCTGCCAAGGAATACCGAGTATCATCTACCAACATGATCTGAAGCTGAGACTCTAGAAAAAGCCCAAATTTCCCACTTGAAAAGACAGCAGACATGACAATCTTTTTAAAATCGGGCAGAAAGCAGAGTTTCATCCTCATCAAAGACTAGGCCTGCTACTCAGTGGCAACTTCATAGCAACCCCAAGATCCCTGTGGCCACTGGAGAGGAACGATGAGTTTACCCACTCCAGTCTAAATGAGGCCCTCATGCTCTGCAGCGACTCGAAAGGAATCCCGAGGTTCCACGTTCAACAGGAAAGCAGACCTGAAACCTCTAAAGCAAAATTAGCAAGTCCCAGTGGTTACTGCTGTAACTCGAGAAGACCTCCAAGCTTCAATACGCAACTCACGAAAAACCATTAAATGCTCCACACCAAGCGAACGACAACTCTTTCCAATGCAGCGTCTTCAGAGAAATCCCACATTCCCGCTTGAGACGCAAACGGGTTCTTGACACTCTTTATGCAACTCAAGACATTCCCTGACATAGCTGTCCCCACTTGAGAGAACACAATTTATGGACTCAACTTTAGATGAGGCCCTATTTCCATTCCAAGACTCGAGAGTAATCCATATGTTTCCCTACCAAAACGGAGGAGACCTGACATCCCAGGGACTACACGAGCTAGTTCCTCAGGTCTCTGTCGCAACTCGCTAAGGACCCCAAGCTTCCCGCCACAACTCGAGAAAAACCACAAGATACTGCAATCAAGGTGAGATGAGGAAAATTTCCCGTTCAGAGTCTCAAGAGATATCCCACATTACCACTTGAAACGCAAACGGGTACTTGACACCCTTTATGCGACTGAAGACATTCCCTGACATACCTGTCCCCACTTGAGAGGAGAACACAGTTTATGGACTCAACTTTAGATGAGGCCCTATTCCCATTCCACGCCTCGAGAGTAATCCCGATGTCCACCACCAAAACGAAAGGAGACCTGAATTCCAGGGACTACAGGAGTGAGTTCCTGAGGTCCTTGTAGCAACTTGATAAGGACCGCCAGCTTCCCGCTGCAACTCGTGAAAAACCACAAAGTTCTGCACTCAAGGTGAGATGAGGAAAATTTCCCCTGCAGATTCTCAAGAGAAATCCCGCATTCCCGCGTGAAACGCGAAAGGGTACTTGACACACTATATGCAACTCAGACATTCCCTGACAGAGCTGTCCCCACTTGAGAGGAGAACACAATTTATGGACTCAACTTTAAATGAGGCAATATTCCCATTCAATGCCTCGAGTGAAATCCCGAAATTCAGAGACCAAAACGAAAGGAGACCTGATTTCCCAAGGAGTACGCGAGTGAGTTCCTGAGGTCCCTGGCGCAAATTGAGAAGGACGCCAGTCTTCCCGCCGCAACTTGATAAAAACCACTAGATTCTGCACTCAGGGTGAGGTGAGGAAAATTTCCCCTGCAGTGTCTCAAGAGAAATCCAACATTGCCACTTTAAATGCGAACGGATACTTGACACCCATTATGCGAATCAAAACATTCATTCACAAACCTGTCCCCAGTTTTAGGAGGACACAATTTATGGACTCAGGTTTAGAAGAGGCCCTATTCCCATTCCACACCTCGAGAGAAATCCTGATGTTTCGCTACCAAAAAGAATGGAGAAGTGACTTCTCAGGGACTACACGAGCGAGTTCCTGAGGTCTGTGTCGCAACTCGAGAAGGACCCCAAGCCTCCAGCCTGAACTCGTGAAAAACCACAAGACACTTCACTCAAGGTTAGGTTAGGAAAATTTCCACTGCAGAATCTCAAGAGAAATCCCACATTCCCACTTGAAAAGCGAACGGGTTTTTGATACGTTTTATGCGACACAAGACATTCCCTGACATAGCTGTCCCCACTTGAAAGGAGAACACAATTTATGGACTCAAATTTAGATGAGGCCCTATTCGCATTCCATGACTCGAGAGTAATCCCAATGTTCCCCAACCAAAACGGAAGGAGACCTCACTTACCAGGTACTACTCTAGTGAGTTCCTGAGGTCTCTGTCGCAACTCGAGTAGGACCCCAAGATTCCCGCCACAACTTGTGTAAAACCACAAGATTCTGCACTCAAGGTGAGATGAGAAAATTTCCTGTGAAGTGTCTCAAGAGATACCCCATATTACCGCTTGAAACTCAACGGGTATTTGACACCCTTTATGCGACTCAAGACATTCCCTGACAAAGCTGTCGCCACTTGAGAGGAGAACACAGTTTATGGACTCAAGTTTAGATGAGGCCCTATTCCCATTCCACGCCTCGAGGGTAATGCCGATATTTCGCCACCAAAACGAAAGGAGACCTGACTTCCCAGGGACTACAGGAGTGACTTACTGGGGTCCTTGTAGCAAGTCGAGAAGGACCCCAAGCTTCCAGCCGCAACTCGAGAAAAACCATAAGATTCTCCACTCAAGGTGAGATGAGGAAAATTTCCCCTGCAGAGTCTCAAGAGAAATCCCACATTCCCACTTGAAACGCGAACGGGTACTTGACACACTTTATGTGACTCAAGACATTCCCTGACATAGCTGTCCCCACTTGAGAGGAGAACACAATTTATGGACTCAAATTTAGATGAGGCCATATTCCCATTCCACACAAAGAGTGAAATCCCGAAGTTCTGCTACCAAAATGCAAGGAGACCTGACTTCCCAGGGACTACACAAGCGAGTTCCTAGGTCCCTGTCGCAACTCGAGAAGGACACCAATCTTCCCACCACAACTCGATAAAAACCACTAGATTCTGCACTCAAGGTGAGGTGAGGAAAATTTCCCCTGCAGTGTCTCAAGAGAAATCCCACATTCCTGCTTGAAACGCGAACGGGTACTTGACACACTTTATGTGGCTCAAGACATTCCCTGACATAGCTGTCCCCACTTGAGAGGAAAACACAATTTATGGACTCAACTTTAGATGAGGGCCTATTCCCATTCCACAGCTCGAGAGGTAT
Source organism: Moschus berezovskii (assembly GCF_049115385.1). Classification (NCBI taxonomy): domain Eukaryota; kingdom Metazoa; phylum Chordata; class Mammalia; order Artiodactyla; family Moschidae; genus Moschus; species Moschus berezovskii. The sequence continues at coordinate 88,014,466 of NC_142472.1, read as the reverse complement.
CTTGATGTTTCACTACCAAAAAGAATGGAGAATTGATTTCCCAGGGACTACACGAGCGAGTTCCTGAGGTCCGTGGCACAACTCCAAAAGGACCGCAAGCCTCCCGCCTGAACTCGAGAAAAACCACAAGATTATGCACTCAAGGTGAGATGATGAAAATTTCCCCTTCAGAGTCTCAAGAGAAATCCCAGATTCCCGCTTGAAACGTGAACGGGTTCTTGACACACTTATTGCGACTCAAGACATTCCTGGACATAGCTGTTGAACTTGAGAGGAGAACACAATTTATGGACTCAAATTTAGATGAGGTCCTATTTCCATTGCACGACTCTGGAGTAATCCCGATGTTCCCCTACCAAAACGGAAGGAGACCTTTCTTCCCAGGGACTACACAAGCGAGTTCCTGAGGTCTCTGTAGCAACTTGAGAAGGACCCTAAGCTTCCCGCTGTAACTCGAGAAAAATCACAAGATTCTGCACTCAAGGTGAGATGAGGAAAATGTTCCCTGCAGAGTCTCAAGAGAAATCCCACATTCCTGCTTGAAACGCGAACGGGTACTTGACACCCGTTATGCGACTCAAGACATTCCGTGACATAGCTGTGTCCACGTGAGAGGAGAACACAATTTATGGACTCAACTTCTTTTAAGGCCCTATTCCCATTCCATGCCTTGAGAGTAATCCCGATGTTCCCCTACCAAAAGGAAAGGAGACCTGAATTCACAGGGACTACAAGAGCGAGATCCTGAGGTCCATGTCGCAACTGGAGAAGGACCCCAAGCTTTCCGCCACAACTCGAGAAAAACCGCAAGATTCTGCAGTCAAGGTGAGTTGAGGAATATTTCCCCTGCAGAGTCTCAAGAGAAATTTCACAATCCCGCTTGAAATGTGAACGGTTACTTGACACCCTTTATGCGACTCAAGACATTTCCTGACATAGCTGTCCCCACTTGAGAGGAGAACACAATTTATGGACTCTACTTTTGATGAGACCCTATTCCCATTCCAAGCCTTGAGAGTAATCCCAATGTTCCCCTACCAAAATGAAAGGAGACCTGATTTCCCAGGAATTAAGCAGCGAGTTCCTGAGGTCCCTGTCGCAACTCGAGAAGGACCCCAAGCTTAATGTCGCAACTTGAGAAAAACTACAAGATTCTGCACTCAAGGTAAGATCTGGACAATTTCCCCTGCAGAGTCTCAAGAGAAATCCCACATTCCCACTTGAAACATGAACGGATACTTGACAGGCTTTATATGACTCAAGACATTCATTGACATAGCTGTCCCCACTTGAGAGGAGAACACAATTAATGTACTCATATTTAGATGAGACCCTATTCCGATTCCACGCCTCGAGAATAATCCCGATGTTACCCTACCAAAACTAAAGGAGAGCTGACTTCCCATGGACTACATGAGCGAATTCCTGAGGTCCCTTTCACAACTGGAGAAGGACCCCAAACTCCCCGCTGCAACTCGAGAAAAACCACAAGATTCTGCACTCAACGTGAGATGAGGAAAATTCCCCCTGCAGAGTCTCCAGAGACATCACACATTCCCGCTTGAAACGCGAACGGGTACTTGACACCAGTTAAGCGACTCAAGAAATCCCTGACATAGCTATCCCCACTTGATAGGAGAACTCAATTTATGGACTCAACTTTAGATGAGGCCCTATTTCCATTCCACGCCACGAGAGTATTCCCAATATTCCCTTGTGAAACGAAAGAACTGACTTCCCAGGGAATACACGAGCGAGTTCCTGAGGTCCCTGCCGCAACTCGAGAAGGACCCCAAGCTTCCCGCTGCAACTCGAGAGAAACCACAAGATTCTGCACTAAAGGGGAGATGAGGAAAATTTCCCGTACAGAGTCTCAAGAGAAATCCCACATTCCTGCTTGAAACGCGAACGGGAACTTGACACCTTTTATGCGACTCAAGACATTCCCTGACAGAGCTTTCCCCACTTGTGAGGAGAACACAATTTTTGGACTCAACTTTAGATGAGCCCCTATTCCCATTTCATGCCTCAAGAAAAATCCCGATGTTCCCCTACCAAACCGAAAGGAGACCTGACTTCCCAGGGACTACATGAGCGTGTTCCTAAGTTCCCTGTCGCAACTCGAGAAGGACACCAATCTTCCCGCCGCAACTTGAGAAAAACCACAAGATTCTGCACTCAAGGTGAGATGAGGAAAATTTTCCCTGCTGAGTCTCAAGAGAAATCCCACATTTCTGCTTGAAACGCGAATGGGTACTTGACACCCTTTATGCGACTCAAGACATTCCCTGACATACCTGTCCCCACTTGAGAGAAGAACACAATTTATGGACTCAACTTTAGATGAGGCCCTATTCCCTTTCCACGCCTCGAGAGTAATACCGATATTCCCCTAACAAACGAAAGGAGAGATGACTTCCCAGAGACTAAACTAGCGAGTTCCTGAGGTCCCTGTCGAAACTTGAGAAGGACCCCAAGCTTCCCGCTGCAACTCGAGAAGAATCACAAGATTCTGCACTCAAGGGGAGATGAGGAAAATTTCCCATTCAGAGTCTCAAGAGAAATCCCACATTCCCGCTTGAAACGTGAACGGGTACTTGACACCCTTTATGTGACTAAAGACATTACCCGACATAGCTGTCCCCACTTGAGAGGAGAACCAATTTATGGACTCAAATTTAGATGAGGCCCTTTTCCCATTCCACGCCTCGAGAATCATCCCAATATTCCCCTAGGAAAACCTAGGGGAAGGAGACCTGACTTCCCAGGGACTACACGAGCAAGTTCCTGACATCCTTGTCGCAACTCGAGAAGGACCGCAAATTCCCGCCGCAACTCGAGAAAAACCACAAGATTGTGCACTCAAGTTGAGATAAGGAAAATTTCCTCTGCAGCGTCTCAAGAGAAATCCCACATTCCCTCTTGAAAGGCGAACGGGTACTTGACACCCTTTAAGCAACTCAAGACATTCCCTGACATAGTGTCCCCACTTGAGAGGATAACACAATTTATGGACTCAACTTTAGATGAGGCACTATTCCCATTCCACGGTTCGAGAGTAATCCCGATGTTTCCCTACCAAAACGAAAGTAGACCTGACTTCTCAGGAACTACACGAGCGAGTTCCTGCTGTCCCTGTCGCAAATCGAGAACGACCTCATGCTTCCTACCGCAACGCTAGAAAAACCCCCAGATTCTCCCCTCAGTGCGAAATGAGGAACTTTTCCGCTGCAGAGTCTCAAGAGAAATCCCACATTCCTGCTTGAAATTGAATGGGTTCTTGAGACCCTTTATGCGTCTCAAAAACTACCCGACATAGCCCTCTCTACTGAAGAGGAGCACACAATTTTTGGACTCAACAAGAGAAGAGACACTATTCCCTTTCCATGTGTCGAGAGTAATCCCGAAATACCTCATCCAGCATGAAAGGAGACCTGACTTCGCTGGAGCAACAGGAGAGAGTTCCAAGGTCCCAGTCGCAACTCGAAAGACACCCCAAACTTCCCTCCACAACTCGAGAAAAACCACCTGATTCTGCCCTCAAGGTGAGATGAGGCACCTTTCCATTGCAGATTCCCAATAGAAGTCCCACATTCCCGCTGGAATCTTGAGAAGTTTTGAACATCCTTTATGTGACTCAAATGTTACACTGACATACCCAGCCCCAATCGAGAGGAACACCAAGTTTCCCGTCCCAACTGAAAAAGTGCCCTGTTTTCCAGTCCTGTTTTCCAGATGACAGTCGATTCCCCTGCTTTGTCCGGAATGGAATCCGGACATTCCCTTCACCCAGTATGAGGAGGCTGGTACCACCTTGAAACTCAGCAGAATCCCCGGGATTTCAAAACACACTTGGAAAAGGTCCCGATGTCCTCACTCACTTGAGTTATTGGCAGATTACACTGTACAGATTCAATATACTCGAGTATCAACTCACAAGACGAGTGGAGACCTGACTACCCGAGCATTCTCAATACATTCTCCAGGTGCAAATTCAACACGACTGTGGCCTAACACCCCTTTTACACCTCGAAAAGAAAGCAGAGTTCCATTTCTGAACATGAGCCGAGGCCTGACTCCCCAGGTGAATTTTTAGAGCAACCCCGAGAACTCTGTTGCTGCTGGAGAGGAATACTGAGTTAAATGGTCTCGAATCTAGATACAGACCTATTTCTGCAGCGACTCCAAAGGAATCCCGATGTGCCCCTTGCAAAAGGAAAGGTGTTCTGAATTCCCAGAGACAACATGGGAGCCTCCCTGTATTCCCGTCGTTACTCGAGAGCATCACCACACTTCCCGCAGCAACTCGAGAAAAACCTCGAGATTCCTCTTTCCAAGCAAGATGAGGCACTTTTTCCCTGTAGCACATAGGCAGACGTCTCGAGTTCCTTCTCCAAATTCGATTTGAGGTTTGAATTCCTTGATGCAACTTAAGGGTCCCCCAGAGATACCCGTCCTGATGAGAATAGAAAACCGAATTTCCTGCCACAATTTAAGAGAAGCCCCGTGATCACACCTCAGTTGAAGATAATGGGCCATTTTACTTTCAACTGAAGAGGAATCCCAACATTCCCTGGCACCACTTGTCGAGCCCTTTAACATCTATTGACACTGGAGGGCAAAGCCGTGGATCCTGCAGCAAGGTTGAAGGACTCCAAGTTCACAGTCAACTAGAGATGTGTCATGTTCTGCTTAAAGCAGCTCCAGTGCAACAGGGAATATCACCTACCAACATGATCTGAGGTATGAATCTCCCGCTGAGCCTATCGAAAAAGCCCAAATTTCCCGCTTGAAGAGACAGCTGACCTGGCAATACTTTTAAACTCGGGTGGAAAGCAGAGTTCCATCCTCAACAAAGACTAGTCCTGACTCTCCAGTAGAACCTTCATAGAAACACCAAGATCCTGTGGCCACTGGAGAAGAACACTAAGTTTACCCACTCAAGTACAAATGTGGCCCTAATGCCCTGCAGTGACTTGAAAGGAATCCCGAGGTTCCACTTTCAACAGGAAAGCAGACCCGACTTCTCTGAAGCAAAAATAGCCAGTCCAAGTGGTTCATGTCGTAACTCCAGAAGACCTCCAAGCTTCAAGATGCAACTCGAGAAAAACCATGAAATTCTCCACTCCACACGACAAGATGCCTTTTTCCGCTGCAGCATCTTAAGGGAAAGCACCCATTCCCTCTTCAAACTCAAAAGCATACTCAGAACCCTATACACAACTCAAGAAGTTAACGGAGACCTGGCCAAACTCGAGATGTGCAGCGAGGTTCCTGCACAGCTCCAGAAGAGACCCGTTTTCAACTTGTCATCTCCAGGTGAGGATCGATTCCCCTGCTTCGCCTGGAAATTAATCGCCATGTTCCCGTCGAACCTGAAGAGGAGGCCGATCTCCCCTTGTAACTCGTGAGGACCCAGGGGAGTCTTGCCACAATTCAAAAAGTCACCAATTTCCCCATATGTTCTACATAAGGACTGATTCTACTGTACTGATTCGAAAAGGACACTGGGATCAAATAACACGACAGAGGGAGCCCTGATTTCCCAGGTGCATCATAGAGAAAAAAGCCCCATGACAGAAATTCAACTCGACAGGAGGATTCCCATCCCTTTTACAACTCGAAAAGATAGCGGAGTTCCATGCCTCAACATGATATGAGGCATGACTCACCTGATGAAACTTCATAGGATCACTGAGATCCTTATCTGAACTGGAGAGGCAGCCTGAGGATAGCGCCTCAAATCCAGATGAGACCCTATTCCCCTGAACTGCCTCGAAAGGCATTCCAAAGGCGCGTCACACCTAAAAAGGATTCTTGACTTCCCAGAGAGAAATTGAGAGGCTCCTTTACGCCCCTGTTGCCACACGAGGGATCCGAAAGTTTCCTGCCACAAGTACAGAAACACTGTGTGATTAAATCTTTCAATGTGAATTGAAGCCCGATACCTCTGCATTGACTCGAGAGCAATCACGACCTTCCCCTCGCAACTTGACTTCCCTGAGGCAACAGAGTGTCAACCTGAGTTCCCCATCGTAACTCGAAATGAGAGCCAAACTTCCACCCGCACCTCGCCAAATACCATGAGATGCCCCAGGCAGCGTCACATGAGGCCCTTCTTTTCCTGCAGCACCTATAGTGTAATCCCGAGTTCTCTCTCAAAATATTATAGGAGGCTTGAATCCCTATTTACAATTCAAGGGACTCCCAGAATATCCGTTTTCAATCAAGAGAAATTCCGAGTTTCTGTCCACACCTCCAGAAAAGCACCGCATTCCCAACCTCCTAAAGATATGAGCGTTCAAACCCTTCTTGAACTCAAGAGGAATCATTTCTTCTTCTCCCACCACAAGAGGAGGCCTCTGTCTCCTATTGAAACACGAGTGCACTCCCTGGGATCCTTCTGCAAAGATAAAGGACTCTGAGTTCCCCCTCCAATCTAGCTAGGTCCTGATGATAGCTCAGCTCCAAGATAACACTGACTCTGACATCACAACATGATGGGATACCTGACAACCATGCTGATCCTATAGAAAAAGCTTTAATGAACTGCCTGATCATGACACGAAGACTGATTCCCCTTTTACAATTCGAAAGGAAAGCAGAATTCCATGACTCAAATCGAGACGAAACCTGACTCCCCAGTACAACCTTCATAGCAACCCCGAGATCCCTGTCGCCACTGGAGAGGAAAATACAATTGATCGACTCAAAGCTGGATGCGGCTGTATTCCTCTGCTGCGCTTTGAGAGGCATCCCGAGGTTTCCCTTCCAACACGATAGGAGACCTGACTTCCCTGGGGCTACACAAGCTAGTTACTGAGGTCCCCACTGCAACTCGAGAAGAACACCGAGCTTCCCGCCGCAACTTGAGAAAAATCACAAGATTCTCCCCTTAATGCGAGATGGGAAAATTTTCCACTGCAGAGTCTCAAAAGAAATCCCACATTCCCGCTTGAAACTCGACACATTACTTAACATCGTTTATGTGTCTGAGGAGGCCTTACAAATAGCTCTGAAAAGAAGAGAAGAGAAAAGCAAAGGAGAAAAGGAAAGATATAAGCATCTGAATGCAGAGGTTCAAAGAATAGCAAGGAGAGATAAGAAAGCCTTCCTCAGCACTCAATGCATATAAATAGAGGAAAACAACAGAATAGGAAAACAAGAGACCTTTTCAAGAAAATTAAAGATATCAAGGGAACATTTCATGCAAAGATGGGCTCGATAAAGGACAGAAATTGTATGGACCTAACAGAAGCAGAAGACATTAAGAAGAGGTGGCAAGAATACACAGATCTGTACAAAAAAGATCTTCACGATGAAGATAATCACGATGGCATGATCACTCAATTGGAGCCAGACATCTTGTAATGTGAAGTCAAGTGGGCTTTAGAGAGCATCACTACGAACAAAGCTAGTGGAAATGATGGAATTCCAATCGAGCTATTTCAAATCCTGAAAGATGATGCTGTGAAAGTGCTTCACTCAATATGCCAGCAAATGTGGAAAACTCAGCAGTGGCCACAGGACTGGAAAAAGTCAGTCTTCATTCCAATCCCAAAGAAAGGGAATGCCAGTCAATGCTCAAACTACCGCACAATTGCACTCATCTCACACGCTAGTAAACTCATGCTCAAAATTATCCAAGCCACGCTTCAACAATATGTGAACCATAAATTTCCAGATGTTCAAGTAGGTTTTAGAAAGGGCAGAGGCACCAGAGATCAAATTGCCAACATCCACTGGATCATGGAGAAGGCAAGAGAGTTCCAGAAAAACGTCTATTTCTCCATTATTGACTATGCCAAAGCCTTTGACTGTGTGGATCACAATAAACTGTGGAAAATTCTGAAAGAGATGGGAATAACAGACCATCTGACCGGCCTCTTGAGAAACCTGTATGCAGGTCAGGAAGCAACAGTTAGAACTGGACATGGAACGACAGACTGGTTCCAAATAGGAAAAGGAATACGTCAAGGTTGTATATTGTCACCCTGCTTATATAACTTATATGCAGGGTATCACCTCCCAACATGATCTGAGGCATGAATCCCCCGCTGAGACTCTCAAAGAAGACCAAATTTCCTGCTTGAACAGACAGCAGAGCTAACAATCCTTTTAAACTCAGGGGAAAGCAGAGTTCCATCCTCAACAAAGACTAGGCCTGACTCCCCAAGGAAACCTTCATAGCAAACCCAATATCCCTGTGGCCACTGGAGAGTAACACTGAGTTTACCCACTCAATCCTGACTGTGGCACTCATGCCCTGCAGCGACCCGAAGTGAATCCCAAAATTCCACTTTCAGCACAAAAGGAGACCTGATTTCCCTGAGGCAGAACTAGCAAGTCCCAGTGTTTCCCCTCATAATTTAAGAAGACCTCCAATCTTCAAGCGGCAACTCTAGGAAAATCATGAAATTCTCCACTCCACGCGAAAGGACACCCCTTTCCACTGCAGCGTCTTAAGAGAAATCCCACATTCCCTCTTCAAACTCAAAAGGATACTCGGCACCCTATACACAACTCAAGAAGTTCCTCGAGATACCCGGCCAAACTCGAGAGGAGCAGCGAGGTTCCTGCCACAGCTCAGGAAGAGACCCGTTTTCCACTCACTCATCATCTCGAGGTGAGGATCAATTCCCCTGCTTCGTCTGGAAATTAATCCCAATGTTCCCATCGACTCTGAAGAGGACGCCAATGTCCCCTTGAAACTCGAGCAACCCTGGCTAGTCGTTCTGCAATTCAAAAAGACACCGATTCCCCATCTGCTCGATATAAGGAATGATTCTACTGTACAGATTCAAAGAGAACTCCCGGGTTGAACTAGTACCACGAAGGGAGGCCAAACTTTCCAGGTGCATCATGGAGAAAAAGCCCCAGGAGAGAAATTCAACTCGACAGGAGGACTCCTACCCTTTTACAACTCGAAAAGATAGCGGAGTTCCATGCCTAAACAAGAGATGTGACATGACTCCCATTGTGAAACTTAATAGAAACACTGAGATCCATGTCAGAGTTGGAAAGGCACCCTGAGGTTAGTGCTTAAACACCAGATCAGACCCTATTCCACTGCACTGTCTCAAAAATTTTATCCCAAAGATCCTCACACCTCAAAAGTATTTCGGACTTCCCAGAGACAACTTGTGAGACTACATGAGGCCCTATTTGAAACATCAGGCATCCGGAAGATACCTCCCCCAACTCGAGAAACACTTTGGGATTACCCCTTTAAATGCGAATTGAAGCCCGATTCCTCTGCATTGACTCGAGAGCAATCACGAAAATCCCCTCCCAACTTGAATTCCCTGAGGCAAAACGAGTGTCTCCCTGAGATCCCCTGCATAACTCAAAGGAGAGCCAAACTTCCCTCTACAACTTTCCAAAACCACGAGAAGCCCCAGGCAAAGTCACATAAGGCACTTTATTTCCTGAAGTGCCTGGAGAGCAATCCCGAGTTCTCTCTCAAGATATCATAGGAGGTTTGAATCCCTATTTACAAATCAAAGGGATCCCAGAATACCCTTCTTCAATAGAGAGAAACCCCGAGTTTCCGTCCACAGGTCTAGAAGAGCTCCGTATTCCCCACCTCCTCATGATATAAGCGTTCTCACCCTACTTCAACTCCAGAGGAAAGCTTTCTTCCTCTCACACCACAAGAAGAGGCCTCTGTCTCCTATTGAAACTCGAGGGCACTTTTGCGGATCCTGCTGCAAGGATAAAGGACTCTCAGTTCCCCTTCCAATCGAGGTAGGTCCTGATGGCCTAGCAAAGCTCCAATGGAACACTGACTATCCCCTCACAACATGCTGGGAAAGATGACACCCATGCTGAGCCGACAGAAAAAGCCCTAATGAAGCGCCTGATCATGACACAAGGACTGACTCCCCTTTTACAACTCGACAGGAAAGCAGGTTTCCATGCCTGAAATCGAGACGAAGACTGAATCCCCAGTAGAACCTTCATGGCAACCCCAGGATGCCTGTTGCCAATGGAGAGGAACACACAGTTGACTGACTCAACGCTAGATGCAGCCCTATTCTCTGCTGCACCTCGAGAGATATCCCGAGGTTCCCATTTCAACCCAAAAGGAGACCTGAATTCCCTGGGGCAACACAAGCAAGTTCCTGAGGTCCCTGTTGCAGCTCGAGAGGAACCCGAAGCTCCCCGTTGCAACTTGATCAAAACCTCAAGATTTTGCCCTCAAGGCGAGATGAGGAACATTTCCGTTGCAGATTCTCAAGAGAAATCCCACATTCCCACCTGAAACTCGACAGGTTACTTAACATCCTTTAGGCAACTCAAAAATTACACCGACCTACCCAGTCCCAACCGAGAGGAACACCGAATTTCCTGCCAAAACTGACAAAGTGTCCCGTTTTCCAGTCCTCTTTTCCAGATGACAGTCGATTCCCCTGCTTTGTGTGGAATGGAATCCTGACGTTCCCGTCGCACAGTACGAAGAGGCCGGTACAACCTTGAAACTCGCATGGATCCCCAGGGTTTCAAAACACAATTGGATAAGGTACCGATGTCCCCACCCACTGGAGATATTTTCTGATTACACTGCACAGATTAAAATGTATCCTCGAGTATCAACTCCCAAGACGAGTTTAGACCTGACTTCCCGAGCATTCTCAATACAGTCTCCTGATACAAATGCAACTCGACTGTGGCCTAACAACCCTTTTACAACTCGAGCAGAGCGGAGTTCCATTTCTGAACACAAGACGAGTCCTGACTTCCCAGGTGAATTTTGAGAGCAACCCCGATAACTCTGTTGCTACTGGAGAGGAATCCTTAGTTAAACCGACGTGAATCTAGATGCATACCTATTTCCCTGCAGTGACTCCAAGGAATCCCGATGTTCCTCTTCCAAATGAAAAGGTGTTCAGACTTCCCAGAGACAACACGGGAGTCTCCCATATGTTCCCGTTGTTACTCAAGAGGATCACCACATTTCCCACCGCAACTCGAGCCAAACCTCGATATTACTCTTTCAAAGCTTGATGAGGCCCTTTTTTTTCCTACAGCACATAGAGAAGTCCCGAGTTCCTTCTCCAAATTCGATATGAGTCTTGAGTTACTTGATGCAACTTCAGGTCGCCCAGAGATACACGTCTCCAGAAGCCTCTCCTTGTGTGAAACTTTTCTGGAACTGGGCTCTCCTCATCCTATGGGCAAGGGTCTAGTGTGGAGCTGGGAAGCCAAATGGGGCTGGATGTGGACCGATGCAAAAAAAAAAAAAATACTAGCTTTTTTTTCAGGGAGAGAAGCCAACTCCTTTCCAGATCTCAGAGTGTGGCCTCCACCAAGGACCCAGGGGGGTACACAATCAGAAGTGAACTCCTAACCCCCCCCACAGCGGGGATGAAGTCTTCCTGCCAAGACCCTTCTCTCTGTTCCAGGTTCCAGTGTGATATAGTGCTGCTCCCAGAGTTCTCCATGTCTCCACCAGGCAAAGAGCTGCGGGGAGCTGGAGGTCTATTAAACCACAAAAGCCTGAGTGTCAGAATGACACAAGGACTAGGAGCACTGGAAACGAACTACACTGATGAAAATGACAGAAGCACAGATGAGGCAAGGGGTGGGACTGACTGCCTTTCAGGCCTTTACCGGAAATGTATCAGAAATATCTCCACACCAGCTTGAGAGAGCCCAAATGGTAGAACTATAATGGAAAATCAGGCTATGGATCTAGTCTCTACACTGCTGGTTCCAGAGACCTAAGTTTCAACCCATCGAACGTTTTGTGGGCAGCCAGACCTCAAAAGAAGAAACACAGACCTTGCCTTAGGAATTCACAGCCAGACTTAATGTTGGGGTTGCTGGGCATGATCAGTGGTCACTATGGACTCAGCCCCTCCTCCGCACTCCCATTGCCTGTACTCACAGAAACGTACATGGTTCACTACACAGAACGTTCTGCGGGTAATTGTGCATACTAAAAACTGGCCATGGTGACATGCGAGGAGAAGACACAGAAAAGGACACCTGCCTCTGGGATGCTCCGCAAATTACCAAAGACCTGAAGTCCTTGCTACTTGGGATTTTGGAAATGTTTCTTAATATGTAAATGGAGAAGGGAAGCCCATTGGGACAATTTGGTATCCACTGGGAAAGGAAAACACCACCAAAGCAATTAGAAACATACCAACACTTGAAAAACAAACCTTGACAAACTTTAGAACAATGTTTGATGAGGGAATATCGTTCATTTTTTCCTTGAAGTATTGCTGATTTTAATGATGTGTTAATTTAAGGTGTACAGCTAAGGGATTCTGTGATTTGGTGTCTCAGGTGCTTCCTTGGACAAACTTCACTCCCTTTGGCAGCCCGCTGGGCCATGTCCTCTACTAAGAACATGCAATAATCCTGAAAACACAGAGCAGTATGTGATGTTGCTCGTTGGTGTTTTTTGACAAAAATAATTATTCTAATATGACTCAAAAAAAAAAAACAAACAAACAACAACAACAAACCTATAGACTAGCAGAGGATCTCCAAACATATCTTGAAACAGGAGGGCTTGCTCCCTTGAATGTGGGTAACTGAAACAGGGCTTGGAAAGAGAAGAGGTTTGTCACGAATATTTTGTCTGCATAGAACAAAGCGGAGTGTAGAGAGGAGCAGGCACATCCCAGGACACTGAACACATGGGCACAGTGACTGGACTCTCAGCCCTGCTCTTGGGGCATCACACGGTCTCCACCCCTGACTCAGGGTGAGCAGCTCCCACATATCCTGGAGAGTATGGTCACATGACCTGAACCTGACCAATCGGTGTGCTCTGTCCTCTCTGGCCACCGTGATTGGCTCAGGAATGGGGCGGTGACCAATCAGGGCCCAGGGCTGGGCCTCGAGCTGGAATCGAGGATAAGAGGAGCTCTCCTTCGGCCAGCATGGGTGGGGCCGGGTGACATCAGGCTACAGCAGTGGGAGGGGCGTGAGGTCAGCCTGGGGTGGTTGGTGACCTTCCTGCTCCGATGAGGGCAGAGTACCGGCCTGAGGAGGAGGGCGCTGCAGAGACCAGGGTTTGAGAGCAATGGTTCCTGCTGTGGTCCCGGAGCCCCGCTTGAGACTGATGGACGCCGTCTGCCAATGAGTCCTCTGCTGCTTGTCTGTCAGCTTGTTTGAACCTCGCAGGGTTTTCTGTCCAGCTGTCTAAGTGGAGACCCTGGCAATTCAAGTTTGTGGGTTTTGGCTGGATTCAGGGAAAAATGCCAGATGACACTGGAGACTCCAGTTATTCTGGATTCAGGCGATATCTCTAAGGAATAGGTATTAATTCTTGGATAACCCAGATTAGTCTTCACAGGATTAAGATAGCGACGTGCTAAGGGAGCAATCGATGTCCTCATTCTAGAGCATGAAACTGGTGGCAGAGAAGGGGGAACAGTGGCTACAGCAAGAGGGTGTGTACCACGCAGAACCCCAGATCCTGCCATTTGAACTCAGGGAAGCACCTGGTGTGGCTTTTCTCTGTGACAGGAGCTAAGGCAGGCAGCCCAAACTGGTTACTGTGGGGACCTGACTTAGCAACTGCTATCTGTTGGCTTTGAGACTCACAAGAGCAGTTTGAATTGAGAGAGGAAGGGCACCTCCCTTTATCCACCCCACCACACACTCCGATTCCCACATACCCTGATCCCTTTCTGTAGATTTCTGAGGCAGTTCCAGAATCATGATCGTGTTGCCACATTTGCTGTCCACTTTTCATGGGCTGCCACCTGGAGCTGCCACAGGAGAGGCCAAGGGCCTTTGCACCCTTGGGGGCCCTACTCCCCACTTGCACACCACAGGCCTTTCCAAGTACTGTGGGGAACCCCACTCAGTTTGCAGCATGTTGTATCCATTGCTGTCCTTTCCATGCCTCCCTTGAAACTCAGCTTGTAAGCTCCTTTGTAGCAGTGTGTCCCACCTGGATGCTACCGGATGGTCAGAGCTGACAGTGAAACAGCAGTTCAGATCTGACAACTCAGAAGCTCTGTAAAAAAGGACCTCACTCTTCAGACTGTAGAGGCTGTTGTAGCCTCTGTTCTGGAACCAGTGCTTGGGACGTAGTGACTTAACAGGCGTTTTAATGCCTGGGGAGGGTTCTGGCTATAGTGGGAAGGGCTCGAGTCTCCTCAGGTTCTGAAGGCCCACTGTGTGCAGGTCCACAGTACACAGAGAGGAGAGGGTGGGGGCCTGCCCTGGTAGTGGTGACATCTCATGGATGAGCCAGACAGGCAGGCAGGGCACAATAGCACCTGAGCTGCTTTCCTGAGTGAATGGTGTGGGGGCAGAGGACGAGACCCAGGTCTATTACCTCGTGTGGTGCCCAGGGCATTTTTTAACCACCTAAGCACTTAGCATAGTGATGACTGTCACTGCTGTCTGCAAAGGGTTTCTACTGTTGTGTGTCTTCCTCTGAGCAGGCAAGCCGTCCCTAAACTGCACTGGCCATGTGCGCTGCTTCTCCTTGGAACTTCCGACGTATTCTCTTCTTTATAGAACACTGAGTTTCTACAGGATTTTGGGCCACAAGGATATTGGGTCATTCTCTAGCCTTCTGTCATGAGGAACGCTTTACTGGTTGTTAGAATGGTTTTTTTCTGCCAGCTCTCTTTCTTGGCTTATTTTTTGAGTTTGTTTGAGCCACAGGAAGAGCTCAGCATTCTCCTTCTGGCTCAGATGTCATACTTACAACAACAATGTTTGCCTGGAGATTATGACTATATTTGGCAAAAGGGCTTCATTTAGCCCATGATATTTTGAAAGTACCTACATTGTCCTTTCAGATACCTAAAGGTTACTTCAATGAAATAAAAACAAAAGAAAGCAAATGTAGCTTTACAATACTTGGGGAGTCAGGAAAAAACTACTTCTGTCACTTCTCTATACCCATTAATGGGGAAACCCAGAATATAGGAAGAAAGAAAGAAAGGAAATGATTGAAGTTTGTTCAGGGGTAGGGAGAGGGCAGAACATGGAGTGTTTGTAGTGAATACAGGATTTGTTGGGAGGTGGGGCAGGATATTGAAAGGTTTTGAAACTACAAAGTGATAATGGTAACACAGCATTTTGAACATCCTCTGTGTTCCCAAATTGCAACAATCATAATAAAATATATTCATAAAAACTTAAAAGAAAACAGTACAGAAAGCCATAAAAAATCTAAAACAAAAATAACAGAGTTAGAGAAAATCCAAATGAAGACACTCAAGGGAAAGGAACTCAATTTCCGGGTGTGGGACGAGAATTGGTGTGTGGAAGAGTTGATGGGTGGGGGAGACTTCATGGAATTGGATGGAAGCCCGTTGGTGTTCCTTGGTTTCCTATTTCCTTGACTTGAAGAGACCGATTTTCGCTTCCCCCCAACACATGTTCAGAAGCCCCTGACATGAAGGAGCCTATGGCCCACACTTATTTCCAGGAGTTTCATCACTTCAGGTTTTCCGTTGATGTGCTTCCTTTAATATGAGGTGATATGAGATCAAAGGCCAATGTCATTGTTCATATGTAACCATGTACATTTCCCACAGCCTTTCATTGCAGAGGCTCTTGTTCCCATTCATATCGCCTCCCCTCCTTTGGCGTCGAGGAATTGACCGTAGAAGCTTGGATTTATTTCTGGACTCTCAGTCCCATTCCATGGATCTGGTTCTACGTGTTTGATTTTTCCCCATACCATGCTGTCCTGATGATCTTAGTGTGATAGTCTAATTGGCTATCAGGCAGCCTGCTATGTCCATTTCAGGGCGTTGCGGCAGATTGCATTGACTCTTTTGAGTCCTTTGTGTTTCCATAGACATTTTGGAATTCTTTGGTTATAATGCCCTGAGAGCAGCTGTTGGTATTTTGAGAGGAAGAGCGTGGATGCTCTGGATTGCCCCACGGTGGGGGTCGGGGGGAGGGGGAAGTGACATCATCTTACCAGGAGGAATTCTTCTGATCCGTGAACACAGCTTATTTTCCATTGGATTGGTGGGTTTCACCTTCTTTCATCCATCTCTTGCAGTTCTCTGAGCAGAGGGGCTTCCTCCTGGGTTAGATGGACTACTAGCTATTGCCGTTCAGGGAATGTCACTGTCAGTGGGGTTGATCATTGCTTTCTCCTTCTAAGCGTTTGCTGTGAGTGTTAGAAATGCCAAGGATTTCTCTTCTCCTTCCTTACTGTCCATCTCTCTGAGCCTCCAAGTAGAACAGGGTCCTAGTCGAGGGTCCCACGGGTCTTGGGGAGTGCAGCGAGACCATGTTTCTCAGGGCCTCAGTGTTGCACATCATTCGGTGTCCTCTCCTTGTCCCTTCCATCGCCTGGTGTCCCTTCAGACCTCGCTTTCAAGCTCGTTTGTGTTCATGTCGTTTGTGTATAGGAGCCAAAGCTTGCCTAAGCTCTGTGTATGCAAACAGTTGTCTCCCAGCTTGGGATGTGTCATTGCATTTTTCAGACCTCCTTTCCCAGCGTCCAAATCTTCGATTTGACAAAGTTCACTGTGTTCCCTGGTTACTCTTTGTGTAGTGCCTTTCTGTATTGTGTGTGAAGACTCAGCTCATGTCTAATGTCTGCTCCATTTACTTCTTGATTTGTGAACTGCTTTGAATGGAACGTATGTCTAGAAATCATTTGAAGTGCATTTGTTGAGAGGTGTCAAGTTTCCATGGACATGCATGTCATCCCCGCTTGTTTCCAAATGCGTTGCTCCTAAACTCTTTTGGAGACCTTCTTGGAAAGATGGGTGTTTTTCAGCTTGCATTTCCACAGTTGAGTGGATTCAGCAGCTCTAGCAACAGGGATGTTGTGTCCAGTGAACGGGGAGTTGGGTGCGGCCTCCCTTTCAGCAACGATCTCAAGGTCGGGTTGACAGGGTGCTGATCTTCCATCTGTGAACCAGAGGCCACAGGCATCCTTGTGTGCCCTTGCTGTGTGAGCACCTGAAGCGAGTTTCATCTCCGCAGGTGACCAGCAGGGCTGTGGCATCGGAACGCCAGAGGTGAACTTATCAGAGGCCAGGAGCCACCGTGCCAGAAGTGGAGTGGGATCTACCCTGAGGGTGGGCACTGATCGTCAAGAGATGTAGCAGTCAGACTTTGATGTGTCTGGCACACTCTTCTACCAAGGGACGAGAGATATGTCTATGGGCTCTGCTAGGCCCTCAGCTGCCTTTTGTGGTCCCGAAGGCTGGTTGTCACATTCCTGAGCACCTAGCTCTGATATGATGACCACCGCCACCTGCACTGTGTTTCCCTTTGCCTGCGTGTCCATGCGAAGCGTCAGGCCCTCTCTGAGCTACACTAGCCATGTGCAGTGCCTTTCATGGACCTACACATGCTTCTTCTGTTTCCTTCCCAATTAATGATTTTCTCAAGAATGTGGGGGCCACAAGGATGGTGGGTCTTTCTTTGGACTTGTGTTCTGTGGAACACTTGTCCCTTTCATGGTGTGGATTTATCTTTCCATTTCTCCCGCCTTGTTTATTGTTGTGAGTTTGTTTGTGCCAGCAGAAGAACTCAGCATTTCCCTTGTGCCTGAGAGGTCCCACTTACAACAGCACTGCCTACCTAGAGATTCTGAGCACATTTGCCTAGAGGACTTCGTTTGGCAGATGAAATCTTGAAAGGACCTACACTGTCCTTTCAGATACCCAAAGGCTCTTTCAAATGACATAGAAACCAGAATTCTCCAGTTTGGTCTTCCAATATGTGGGGAGTCAGAACAATCTCCTGGAAAAGGGAAAAGCTACCCACTCCAGGATTCTGGCCTAGAGAATTCCATGGACTGTAGAATTCATGGGGATGCCAAGACTCTAACAATACTCAGAGACTATAACTTTCACCTTCAGTCACAGCAAAATCCAGTTTCCTATCATTTCAGTGATTGGCATTGATTGGGGACCCCAAAAGGATGGGAAGAAATGCAGAGAGAAGAAGACTCAATGTTGTCAGTCGGGGGAGAGAGGAACGGGGAGTGCTTGCCATGAATCCAGGCTTTGCTGGGAAGTGAGGGGGGGGATAGAATGAGGGTGTCTGAATGTAGACAGCGGTGTTGCTTACACAGCATTGTGAAGGCCCCCATATTCCCAAATGGCATCAAGGAAGGAAAACTTATTGACATACACTAAAGAACAAAATATACAGAAATACATAAAAGACATAAATGATGATAAGAAAGATGCCTAGGAGCCTGATGAAAATCAGCTCAGGGGAAGGGAAGTCAGTTTCATCTGGGTGGAGAGGAAGTGGATGGCGTCCACGAGGATCACACAGGAATTGAGGATGCAGAGCCAACCGCGCCCCTGAATGAGGTGTTTGCTGAATGGTCTCTGGGCTTCTGTCCAGAGCAGGGGCCTGTTCTCCCTATGGGGTGGGACCGTCATGGTGGGCATCTGAGTCCTTGGCAGGAGCCAGGGTAGGCTGCCCCTCTACAGGGAGACACTCAGGCCCTGACTCGGGTTCTGCCGCCAAAGCCCGAGTAGGTGCAAGTGCACATGGAGGTGGAGATTCGGGAAGGCGTGGTGGGATATCGGGGCCTGGGGCTGGGGTTCGTGCAGGCACAGAGATCTGATGTGCTGAGGATGCTGGCCAGTACCCGGCTGGCCCTGAATCTTTGGGAGGGGATGTCTCAGGTCTCGATCTCACCTCAGTGGATCCCTTGTCCTGCACTGGAGCTCCCACCTCCGTATGGACAAGTCTTGGACGTGGAGCCTGGCTGAATTTGACGGCCAGAGGTAGAGCTGGGACAGAAGAAAAGTTTGCCACAGGCCAATATTTTCAATGTGCCTAAGTGTCACAAAAGGTTCCTAGAGGTTTTCTAAAAAGGCCCAGCATCAGAGTCTTCTCTGCAGTCTCCAAGATGGGTGGTGTGAGGCCAACCTTTAGTCCAGGCCCAGCCCAAGCTCTGGGGGACTCTTCCCTGTGAGGCTCATCACTGCCTCCCCACACTCATATGCTGCATCACCGTGCTGGGGCTCTGTGCTCTGCCATGCTGGGCTCCAGGTCTTCCTGCTGCCTCCGAGGCAGGGCTTCTCGGAGCTCTGGATCAGAGCAAGCTGTGCTGAGCTCCGTGACAGCCAGAGACTGGGCCCCGGGGTTTGTGTTGGGTGGCGTCTGGGCAGCAGGCCTTACCCTCTTTCTCTTCTTCGCTATTTGCGCTGAGCCCTCCGTGGCCACGCTCACCTGGAAACTGCACTGGGCCTCCCGGACAGGGGGCTGGTGCTCTGAGCACTCCCTCTGGGAGTTGGATGGGGTGTGCCCCTCTGGGGCCACCAACGCTGGGATGCTTTGCAATGACAGTGACCATCAGCCAGACCTGCTTCAATATTGCTGAGCTGAGCCTGGCCAGGATAGCTGCTGCTCCTTCCAATCTGCCCTTCTGCTCCCAGAAAGAGCAGAGAGACGAGTGTCTGCTCAGATACCCAACGGGAGGACGGAGACCCCCTGAGGGCGTGAGGTCAGCCTAGGCAGCCGGCTATGCCCTGACACTCCCCATGCCACCCAGCCCACCATTCCCTGGGGTGTGTACACAGGCAGCCCACTGGCTCCTGACCCACATGTGGCTGGGCTTGCTTGAGGCAGACACACCCCGAGAAACAACCATCCACACACAGGGAAAGGCCTCAGGCTTTCCCGTGTGGGAAGGGAGAGGTGGCCAGACCTGGCCTGGGGCTCCCATATCACCTTTTTGTTCCTTCAGACAAAGGACCAGAGGCCTCTCAGGGGAGCCCTGATCCAGCATCGCCCGCGTTCCCACACACTCTGCCTGTGAGCTCATCTGAGCCCCTGGCCTCTGGGCAGGGGCAAACAGCAGAACATCTTGACAGCAAGCGATCTGCCCGGGGGCTCCTCTTCGCTGGAGAGGCCTGGATACCCGGGTTGCGGGTTCTGTTGTGTTCTGTTGCCAGGAAGTGACATCATTCCTGGGTTCGTGGCCGAGGTCACTTCCACAAAGCTCCGGAAGGGAAACTCTGGGTTTCTGGCTGTTGCCCCACGCCCTTAGGCCACGTGCAGGCACATTGCCACCCACACAGCCCACCCCACAGCCTTGGGGAGACCAGGGTGCAGCCAGGGCTTGAGCTCTGAGGTCACAGCTGCTTTCAGCCCAGGTTCCTTCTACGCCGAAGTGATGTGGACCTGGACAAGCTATTTTCCCCACAGGGTTTCCCCAGTCACTCCATTTGCAGAGTGGGTGTCACTCTCTCATCTCCTACCTAGTTCTGTTAGCCTACGAAAAGCTCCAGTGGCTGTTCAAACTTTGGACCGCAATCACATGGAGCTTGGACACTGAGATTTCCCAAAGGACGGATTCTACACAGGGCTGACCTAGCACAGAATGGGGCAGAATCAGGCCTGGATGGGCTCTGGGACCTGGATAAGGCAGTCCCCTTCCTGCCTATTTCTTGACACCCTCATTGGGAGGACCGGAAAGTCATATTCAGACATCGCCCCCTCTGATATCAACCTTCCTCGTCCTACTCAATGTCCCATTCAGCCTCGAGGGGTGGGGGAGGCTTCCCCAACAGTGGCTCCGCGTATCCTTGTCTTTGAGTCTCATCATCGTGGGTCAGTTTCCCCCTGGCAGGGGGAATAATCACTGCCATTTTTTCCAACCTCAAGAGAGATTCATGCAAATTCTGTGAAATCGACTCATTTCTTCTCTCCAATGTTCAGCCTGTCGCCCTCCTTCCGTCTCTTTCTTGACTTTTTCAAATTCAGTCTGTCTCTTCCTCTCTGTGTCTCTCCTGTGGATGCTATCATACCTGTGAATGCATGTACGCATGCATATTGTTGACCTAGGGTGAGCCCTTAGGATTTCGTTTTGAGTGAGGTAAAGGTTTGAGGTTGGAGTTGATGTTAGGGGATGTGATATGTCTGGGGTTTGTTTTTGGAGATGTACTGGTGTGAGTTCTCAGTCTCTTTTACGTAGGAACCCCTTCTCCGATATTCTGCTTGCAAATATGCTTTGTGTTCTGATTGTTACCACTTTGATTTGTGAATATTTAGCTTTTCTGTTGCCAAGCTGTAGAAGTGGACGGAAGCCTGTGGGTGTCCTCTGGTTTCATGTTTCCTTGAGTTGAAGAGATCCTGTTTTGCTCCCTCCCCCACACATATTGAGCAGTCCCTGATGTTAAGGAACCTGTGGCCCGTGCTTATTTCCAGGAGTTTCATCACTTCAGGCTTTGCGTTGATGTGTTTCACTGAATCTGAGGTGCTATGAGACCAAAAGCCAATGTGATTGTTCAGATGGAACCATCTCAAATTCCCACGGCCTTTTGTTGCAGAGGCTCTTGTTCCCATTCGTATCACCTCCCCTCCTTTGGCTTCGAGGAATTGACCGTAGAAACTTGGGTTTATTTCTGGACCCTCAATTCCATTCCATGGATCTTGTTTGGTGTGTTTGATTTCTACCCAGTACCATGTTGTCCTGATGATCCTAGTGGGATAGTCTAATTGGCTCTCAGGCAGCCTGCTATGTCCATTTCAGGGCTTTGAAGCAGATTGCATTGGCTCTTTTGACTCCTTTGTTTTTCCATAGATATTTTAGAAGTCTTTGGTTATAATGCCCTGAGAGGAGCCATTGGTATTTTGAGAGTATAAGCATGACCTTCTGGATTGCCCCACGGTGTGCGTCGGGAGAAGGGGAAATGACATCGTCTTACCAGGAGGAATTCTTCTGATCCATGAGAACAGCTTCTTTTCCATTGGATTGGTGGGCTTCACCTTCTCTCATCCATCTCTTGCAGTTCACTGAGAAGAGGGGCTTTCCTCCTCGGTTAGATGGACTCCTAGCTATTGCCTTTCAGGCAATATCACTGTCGGTGGGGTTGATCCTTGCCTTCACCTTCTAAGCGTTTGCTGTGAGTGTTAGAAACGCAAAGGATTTCACTTCCCCTTTGTCACTGTCGATCTCTCTGAGCCTCGAGGTAGAACAGGCCTAGCCCAGGGTCCCACGGGCCTCGGGCAGCACAGCTAGACTGTGTTTCTCAGTCCCTCAGTGCTGGACATCATTCGGTGTCCTCTGCATGTCTGTTCCTTCGCCTAGTGTCCCTTCAGACCTCTCTTTCAGGCTCGTTTGTGTTCATGTCATTTTTGTATTAGGAGCCAAATCCTGCCTAAGCTCTGTGTATGCAAACAGTTGTCTCCCAGCTTGGGATGTGTCGTTTGCACTTTTCAGATGGTCTTTCCCAGAGTCCAAATCTTGGATTTCACGAAGTACACAGTATTCCCTATTTACTCTTTGTGTAGTGCCTTTCTGTATTGCGTGTGAAGACTCAGAGCTCATGTCTAATGTCTACTCCATTTCCTTATGGATTTATGAACCGTTTTGCATGGAACGTATGTTCAGAATCATTTGAAGTGCATTTGTTGAGAGTTGTCAAGTTTCCTTGGACATGCATGTCATCTACTCTGGTTTCCAAATGCGTTGCTTCTAAACTCTTTTGGAGAACTTCTCGGAAAGATGGGTGTTTTTCAGCTTGCATTTCCACAGTTGAATGGATTCAGCAGCTCTAGCATCAGGGACGCTTTGTCCTGTGAAAGGGGATTCGGGTGCGGCCTCCCTTTCAGCACCGATCCAAAGGTTGGGTTGACAAGGTGCTGATCTCCCATCTGTGAGCCAGTGGCCACAGGTATTCTTGTGTGCCCTTGGCTGTGTGAGCAACTGAAGGGAGTTTCTTTTCCGCAGGCGCCCAGCAGGCCTGTGGCTTAGGACCGGCAGAGGTGAGCTCCTAAGAAGCCATGAGACACCGTGCCAGAAGTGGAGTGGGATCCACCCTGAGGGTGGGCACTGATCGTTAAGAGATGCTCCTGTCAGACTTTGATGTGTCCGGCACACTCTTCTACCAAGGAGCGAGAGATATGTCTATGGGCTCTTCTAGGACCTCCACTCCCTCTTGTGGTCCCAAAGGCTGGTTGTCACATTCCTAAGCACCTAGCTCTGAGATGATCACCACCGCCACCTGCACTGTGTTTCCCATTCCTGCGTGTCCATACGAAGCGTCAGGCCGTCTCTGAGCTACACTAGTCATGTGGATGACCTCTCATTGACCTGCACATGTTTCTTCTGTTTCCTTCCCTATCACTGAATTTCTCGAGCTTGTTGGGGTCACACGGATGGTGGGTCTTTCTCTGGCCTTGTGTTCTGAGGAACACTTGTCCCTTTGTTGGCGTGGGTTTTTCGTTCCATTCTCCTGCCTGGTTTTTTGTTGTGAGTTTGTTTGTGCCGGCGGAAAAACTCAGCATTTGCCTTGTGCCTGAGGTGTCCCAATTACAACAGCACTGCCTACCTTGTGATTCTGAGGACATTTGCCCAAAGGGCTTCATTTGGCAGATGAAATATGGAAAGGACCTACACTGTCCTTTCAGATACCCAGAGGCTCCTTCAAATGACATAGAAACCAGAAATCTAAAGTTTGGTCTTCCAGTATATGGGAAGTCAGAACCATACCTCAGAGAAGAAAAAAGCTACCCAATCCAGGATTCTGGCCTAGAGAATTCCATGGACTATAGAATTCATGGGGATGCCAAGACTCTAACAATACTCAGAGACTATCTTTCACCTTCAGTAGAGCAAAAACCAGTTTCCTATCATTTCAGTGATTGGCACTGTTTGGGGAAGCCGAAAGGATGGGAGGAAACGCAGAGAGAAGAAGACTCAAGTTGTCAGGTGGGAGAGAGAGGAATGGGGAGTGCCTGCCAAAAATCCAGGCTTTGCTAGGAAGTGTGTGGGGGGTGCGGATAGAATGAGTGTGTCCGAATGTAGACAGTGGTGATGCTTACACAGCATTGTGAAGGCCTCCATATTCCCAAATGGCATCAAGGAAGGAAACTTAATTGACACACACTTACGAGCAAAATATACAGAAAGCCATCAAAGACAAAATATGAGAAGAAAGATGCCTAGGAGCCTGATGAAAATCAGCCTAGGGGAAGGGAAATCAATCTCCCCTGGGTGGGGAGGGAGTGGACGGTGTCCACGGGGAATACACAGGGATGGAGGCTACAGAGCCAACCGCACCCCTGGACGAGGTGGTTGCCGAAAGGGCTCTGGGGCTCTGTCCAGAGAAGGGGCCTGTTCTCCCTGCAGGGGTGGGACAATCATGGTGGGAGTCTGAGTCCTTGGCAGGAGCCAGGGCAGGCTGCCCCTGCGCAGGTGGTCACTCTGGCCCTGACTCGGGTTCTGCCGCCAAAGCCCTAGCATGTGCAAGAGCACGTGGAGGTGGAGGTTCAGGAAGGTGGGGTGGGACATCGGGGCCTGGCACTGGGCGTCGTGCATGCACAGAGATCCGATGTGCTGAGGGTGCTGGCCAGTACCCGGCTGGCCCAATATCTTCGGAGGGGACGTCTCAGGTCTCGATCTCCTTTCAGTGGATCCCTGTGTCCTGCACCTGGAGCTCCCACCTCCATAGGGACAGATCTTGGACGTGGAGGCCGGCTGAGTTTGATGGCCAGAGCTAGAGCTGGGGTAGAAGAAAAGTTTGCCACAGGCCAGCCTTGCCATGTGCCAAATTGGGCACGAAAGCTTCCTAGAAATCCGCTAAGAAGGCCCAGCATCGGAGTCTTCTCTGAAGTCTCCATGATGTGTGGTGTGAGGCCAGGCTTTGGTCCAGGCCTAGCCCTAGCTCTGGGGGACTCCTCCCTGTGTGGCTCAACACCACCTCCCCATGCTCACATGCAGCAGCCCCAGGCGCCTCACGTCTGTGCTCTACCGTGCTGGCTCCAGAACCTCCTGCTGCCTCCGAGGCAGGGATTCTCGGATCTCTGGCCTAGAGCCAGCTGTGCTGAGCTCTGAGGCAGCATGAGACTGGGAACCCGGGTGTGTGCTGGGTGGCGTCTGGGCAGCAGGCCTTTCCCACATCCTCTTCATTGCCAGTTTGGCTGAGCCCTCCATGACCACGATCACCTGGAGGTGCACTGGCCCTCCCGGGCAGGCGGCTGGTGCTCTGAGCCCTCCCTCTGGGAGGTGGATGGGGTGTGCCCCTCAGGGGCCACCTCAGGTGGGACGCTCTGCAATAACAGTGACCATCAGCCAACCCTGCTTTGATATTTCTCAGCTGAGCCTGGCCAGGATGCCTGCTGCTTCTGCCCTTCTGCCCTTTTGTTCCCAATAAGAGCAGAGAGACAAGTGTCCGCTCAGATACCCACCCAGGAGGACGGAGACCACCCTGAGGTAGCGAGGGCACCCTGGGGAGCCGGATCTGCCCAGAACATCCACATGACACCCAGCCTGTCCTCCTCTGGAGTGTGGACACAAGCGGACTACGGGCTCCTGACCCACAAGTGGCTGGGCTTGCTTGACGTAGACACACCCCGAGAAACCCCCATCCACACACAGGGGAAGGCCTCAGGTTTCCCCGGGTGGGACGGGATAGTTGGCCGGACCCGGCCTGGGGCTCCCCTGTTAACTTTCTCTTCCTTCGGGCAAAGGGCCAGAGGCCTCTCGCGGGGGCCCTGAGCCAGTGTCGACCGCATTACCGCACACTCTGCCTGTGAGCTCACCTGAGGCCCCGGGCTCTGGCAGGGGCAAACAGCACAACATCTTGACATCAAGTGATCTGCCAGGGGGCTCTTCTCCGCTGTAGAGGCCTGGATACCCAGGTTGCGGGTTCTGTTGGCTTCTGTTGCCAGGAAGTGACATCATTTCCTGGGTTCATGGCCGAGGTCCCTTCCACAAAGCTCCCCAAGGGAACCTCTGCGTTTCTGGCTGTTGCCCCACGCCCTTAGGCCACGTGCAGGCACATTGCCACCCACACAGCCCACCCCTCAGCCTTGGGGAGACCTGGGTGCAGCCAGGGCCTGAGCTCTGAGTACACAGCTGCTTTCAGCCCAGGCTCCTTCTTCTCAGAAGTGATGTGGCCCTGGGCAAGCCATGTGCCCTGCAGGGTTTCCCCAGTCTCTCAATCTGCAGAGTGGGGGGTCACTCTCCCATCTCCTGCCTAGGTCTATCAGCCTACGAACAGCTACAGTGCCTGTTCAAACTTTGGGCCGCTATCACATGGAGGTTGGACATTGAGACTTCCCAAAGGAGGGATTCCACACAGGGCTGACCTAGCACAAAATGGGGGCAGAATCAGGCCTGAATGGGCTCTGGGACCTGGGAAAAGGTAGTCCCCTTCCTTCCTATTTCTTAACACCCGCATTGGGAGGACCAGAAGGTCATATTCAGATATCGCCCCCTCTGATATCAACCTTCCTAGTAATACTTAATGTCCCACTCCACCTCAAGGGGTGGGGGAGGTTGATCCAACAATGGCTCCCAGCATCCTTGTCTTTGAGTCTTATCATCGTGGGTCATTTTCCCCCTTGCAGGGGGAATAGGCACTTTCATTGTTTCCAAACTCAAGAGAGATTCATGCAAATTTTCTGAAATTGACTCATTTCTTCTCTCCATTGTTTAGTCTCTCGCCCTCCTTCTGTCTCTTTCTTGACCTTTCCAAATTCAGTCTGTCTCCTCCTCTCTATGTCTCTCCTGTGGATGCTCGCATGCCTGTGAATGCATGTACGCATGTATATTGTTGACCTAAAGTGAGGCTTTAGGGTTTCGTTTCGAGTGAGATAAAGGTTTGGGGTTGGAGTTGATGTTAGGGGAAGGGATAGGTCTGGGGTTTCTTCTGTGAGACGTACTGGTGTGAGTTCTCAGTATCTTCTACTTAGGAACCCCTTCTCAGATATTCTGATTGCAAATATGCTTTCGTGTTCAGTTTGTTACCATTTTGATTTGTGAATGCTTAGCTTTTCTCTTGAAAAGCTGTTCAAGTGGATGGAAGCCCGTGGGTGTCCTTTGGTTTCCTGTTTCCTTGACTTGAAGAGAACCAATTTTGCTTCCCCCCTACACACACTTGTTGAGATTTCCCTGACATTAAGCAGTCTGTGGCCCATGTTTATTTCCAGGAGTTTCATCACTTCAGGCTTTGCGTTGATATGTTTCACTGAATCTGAGGTGCTATGAGACCAAAAGCCAATGTGATTGTTCAGATGGAACCATCTCCAATTCCCACGGCCTTTCGTTTCAGAGGCTTTTGTTCCCATTCGTATCACTCCCCTCCTTTGGTGTCGAGGATTTGACCGTAGGAGCTTGGGTTTATTTCTGGATCCTCAATTCCATTCCATGGATTTGGTTCTGCGTGTTTGATTTCTTCCCAGTACCATGCTGTCCTGATGATCCTAGTGTGATAGTCTAATTAGCTATTAGGCAGCCTGCTATGTCCATTTCAGGGCTCTGTGGCAGATTGCATTGACTCTTTTGATTCCTTTGTGTTTCCATAGATATTTTATTCTTTGGTTACAATGCCCTGAGACCAGCTGTTGTTATTTTGAGAGGAAGAACATGGACCCTATGGATTTCCCCATGGTGGGGGTGGGGGGAGGGGGAAGTGACATAATCTTACCAGGAGGAATTCTTCTGATCCATGAGCACAGCTACTTTTCAATTTGATTGGTGGGCTTCACCTTCTTTCATCCATCTATTGCAGTTCTCTAAGTGGAGGGGCTTCCCTCCTGGGTTAGACGGACTCCTAGCTATTGCCTTTCAGGGAATGTCACTGTCGGTGGTGTAGATCCTTGCCTTCTCCTTCTAAGCCTTTGCTGTGAGTGTTAGAAATGCCAAGGATTTCTCTTCCCCTTGCTCACTGTCCATCTCTCTGAGCCTCCAGGTAGAAGAGGCCTAGTCCAGGGTCCAACGGGGCTCGGAGAGTGCAGGTAGACTGTGTTTCTCAGGCCCTCAGTGCTGGGCATCATTCGGTTTACTCTCCATGTCCCGTCCTTCTCCTGGTGTCCCTTCAGACCTCTCTATCAGGCTCGTTTGTGTTCATGTCATTTTTGTATTAGGAGCCAAATCCTGCCTAAGCTCTGTGTATGCAAACAGTTGTCTACAACTTGGGAGGTGTCGTTTGAACTTTTCAGATGGTCTTTCCCATTTTCCAAATCTTGGATTTGACACAGTTCACTGTGTTCCCTGATTACTCTTTCTGTAGTGCCTTTCTGTATTGTGTGTGAAAACTCAGAGTTCATGTCTAATGTCTGCTCCATTTTCTTCTGGATTTGTGAACCATTTTGCATGGAACGTATGTCTAGGAATCATTGAAATGCATTTGTTGAGAGGTGTCAAGTTTCCATGAACATGCCTGACATCCCCTCTGGTTTACAAATGCGTTGCTCCTAAACTCTTTTGGAGACCTTCTCGGAAAGTTAGGGGTTTTTCAGCTTGCATTTCCACAGTTGAATGGATTCAGCAGCTCTAGCAACAGGTACACTGTGTCCAGTGAGAGGGAAGTTGGGTGAGGCCACCCTTTCAGCACTGATCCCCAGGTCGGGTTGACAGGGCCCTGATCTTTCATCTGTGAGCCAGAGGCCACAGGCATCCCTCTGTGCCCTTGGCCTTGTGAGCAACTGAAGGGAGTTTCGTTTTGGAAGGCGCCCAGCAGGCCTGCGGCTTTGGACCACCAGAGGTGAGCATCTCAGAGGCCAGGAGCCACCGTGCCAAAAGTGAAGTGGGATCCACCCTGAGGGTGGGCACTGATCGTCAAGAGATGCTCCTGTGGCACTTTGATGGGTCCAGCACACTCTTCTCCCAGAGTGCGAGTGAGATGTCTATGGTCTCTGCTAGGCCCTCCACTCCCTCTTGTGGTCCCGAAGGCTGATTTTCACCATCCTGAGCACCTAGCTCTGAGATGATGACCACCGCCAACTGC
The DNA here is from genome assembly GCF_049115385.1 of Moschus berezovskii. Taxonomy (NCBI): domain Eukaryota; kingdom Metazoa; phylum Chordata; class Mammalia; order Artiodactyla; family Moschidae; genus Moschus; species Moschus berezovskii. The sequence goes on along the minus strand of NC_142472.1, from coordinate 87,985,802 downwards.
ACTGTGTTTCCCTTTGCCTGCGTGTACATGCGAAGCGTCAGGCCTTTTCTGAGCTATAGTAGTCAGGTGCATGGCCTCTCATTGCACTTGCACATGTTCCTTCTGTTTCCTTCACTGATTTTCTCGAGCTTGCGTGGGCCACACGGATGGTGCGTCTTTCTCTGGCCTTGTGTTCTGAGGAGCACTTGTCCCTAGGTTGTGTGGGTTTATCTTTCCTTTTCTCCTGCCTTCTTTATTGTTGTGAATTTGTTTGTGCCGGTGGAAGAAATCAGCATTTCCTTTGTGCCTGAGGTATCCCACTTACAACAGCACTGCTTACCTGGAAATTCTGAACACATTTGCCGAGAGGGCTTCTTTTCGCAGATGACAACTTGAAAGGACCTACACTGTTCTTTCAGATACCCAAAGGCTCCTTCAAATGACAAAGAAACCAGAATTCTCCAGCTTGGTCTTCCAATATGTGGGGAGTCAGAACAATCCCCTGGAGAAGAGAAAATCTACCCACTCCAGGATTCTGGCCTAGAGAATTCCATGGACTGTAGAATTCATGGGGATGCCAAGACTCTAACAATACTGAGACTAAAACTTTCACCTTCAGTCAGAGCAAAAACCAGTATCCTAACATTTTAGTGATTGGCATTGAATGGGGACTCCGAAAGGATGGAAGGAAATGCAGAGAGAAGAAGACTCAATACTTTCAGGCAGGGGAGAGAGGAACGTGGAGTGCTTGCAATGAATCCAGGCTTTGCTGGGAGTGGGGGCCGGGATAGAATGAGTGTGTCCAAATGAACACAGTGGTGATACTTACCCAGCATTGTGAAGGTCTCCATATTCCCAAATGGCATCAAGGAAGGTAATTTATTGACACACACTTACGAGCAAAATATTCAGAAAGCCATAAAAGACAAAAAGATGAGGAAAAAGTTACCTAAGAGCCTGATGAAAATCAGCTCAGGGGAAGGGAAGTCAATCTCCTCTGGGTGGAGAGGGAGTGGACGTTGTCCACGGGGAACATACAGGGATGGAGGCTATAGAGCCAACTGCGCACCTGGATGAGGTGTTTGCCTAAAGGGCTCTGGGCCTCTGGTCCAGAGCAGGGGCTTGTTCTCCAGGCAGTGGAGCGTCATTGTGGGCGTCTGAGTCCTTGAAAGGAGCCAGGACAGGCTGACACTGCACACATGGTCACTCAGGGCCTGACTCGGGTTCTGCCACCAAAGCCTGAGTAGGTGCAAGTACACGTGGAGGTAGAGGTTCTGGTAGGTGCAGTGGGACATCAGGGCCAGGGGTTTGGGCTCGTGCAGGCACAGAGATCCGATGTGATGAGTGTACTGGCCAGTACCCGGCTGGCCCCGTGTCTTTGGGAGGGGATGTCTAAGGTCTTGATCTCTCCTCAGTGAATCCCTGGGTCCTGGACCTGGAGCTCCCCCCTCCAAAGGGACATGTGTTGGATGTGGGAGGCCGGCTGAGTTTGACGGCCTGAGCTAGAGCTTGGGGAGAAAAAAAGTTTGTCACAGGCCAGCCTTGCCATGTGCCTAAGTGGGCACGAAAGCTTCCTAGAGATTCGCTAAGAAGGCCCAGCAACGGAGTCTTCTCTGCATTCTCCACGATGGGTGGTGTGAGACAAGCCTGTGGTCCAGGCCCAGCCCCAGCTCTGGGGGACTCCTCCCTGTGTGGCTCAGCACCGCCTCCCCACGTTCACACGCAGCAGCCCCAGGCGCCTCACTTCTGTGCTCTGCCGTGCTGGGCTCCAGGTCCTCCTGTTGCCTCCGAGGCAGGGCTTATCGGAGCTCTGGGTCAGAGCCAACTGTTCTGAGCTCCATGGCAGCCTGAGACTGTGCCCCGGGGTGTGTGCTGGTTGGAGTCTGGGCAGCAGGCCTTGCCCGCTTCCTCTTCATCGCCAGTTGGGCTGACCCCTCCGTGGCCATGCTCACTTGGAACCTGCACTGGGCCTCCTGGGCAGGGCCTAGTGCTCTGAGCCCACCCTCTGGGAGGTGGAAAGGGTGTGCCCCTCAGGGGCCACCTCAGGTGGGACGCTTTGCAATGACAGTGGCCATCAGCCAGCCCTACTTCGATATTTCTCAGCTGACCCTGGCCAGGATGCCTGCTGCTTCTGCCCGTCTGCCCTTCTGTTCCCAGAAAGGGCAGAGAGATGAGTGTCCACTCAGATAGCCACCCGGGAGGACTGAGAACCCCCTGAGGGCGTGAGGGCACCCTGGTCAGCCGGCTCTGCCCGGACTCTCCTCATGCCACCCAGCCTGCCCTCCCCAGGGGTGTGGACACAAGCGGACCACGGGCTCCTGACCCACAGGCAGCTTGGCTTGCTAGAGGCAGACAAACGCGAAAACCCCCTTCCACACACAGGGGAAGTCCTAAGCCTTCCCCGGGTGGGATGGGAGAGGTGGCCAAACCGGCCTGGGGCTCCCCTGTTAACTTTCTGTTACTTCGGGCAAAGGGCCAGAGGCCTCTCGGGGGGCCCTGAGCCAGCGTCGAAAGTGGTCCCACACACTCTGCCTGTGAGCTCATCTGAGGCCCAGGCCTCTGGGCAGGGGCAAAGTGCAGAACATGTTGACAGCAAGTGATCTAGCCGGGGGCTCCTCTCCACTGGGGAGGCCTGGATACCCGGGTTGCGGGTTTTGTTGGCTTCTGTTGGGTTCATGGGCGAGGTCCATTCCACAAAGCTCCCCAAGGGAACCTCTGGGTTTTTGGCTGTACCCCATACTCTCAGGCCACGTTCAGGCACAGTGACACCCACACATCCCACCCCACAGACTTGGGCAGACCTGGGTACAGCCAGGGTCCAAGCTCTGAGGACACAGCTGCTTTCCTCCCAGGCTCCTCCTTCTCAGAAGTGATGTGGCTCTGGGCAAGCCATGTGCCCCGCAGAGTTTCCCCAGTCTCTCCATCTGCAGAGTGGGGTTCACTCTCCCGTTGCTTGCCTTGGTCTGTCAGCCTGCAAACAGCAACAGTGCCTGTTCAAACTTTGGGCCTCTATCACATGGAGCTTGGACACTGAGACTTCCGAAAGGACGGATTCCACTCAGGGCTGACCTAGCACAGAATGGGGCAGAATCAAGCCTGAATGGGCTCTGGGACCTGGGAAAAGGCAGTCCCCTTCTTGCCTATTTCTTGACCCCCACATTGGGAGGGCGTCCCCTCTGATATCAACATTTCTCGTCCTACTCAAGTGTCCCACTCAGCCTCAAGGGGTGGGGGAGGCTGCCACAACAGCGTCTCCTGTATCCTTGTTTTTGAGTCTCATCATTGTGGGTCATTTTCCCCCTTGCTGGGGGAATAGGCACATTCATTGTTTTCAACCTCAAGAGAGATTCATGCAAATTCTGTGAAATTGACTCATTTCCTTTCTTCATTGTTTAGTCTCTTGCCCTCCTTCCATCTCTTTCTTGACATTATCAAATTCAGTCTGTCTCTTCCTCTCTGTGTCTCTCCTTTGGATTCTTGCATGCCTGTGAATGCATGTACGCGTGTATATTGTTGACCTAGGGTGAGCCTTTAGGATTTCATTTCGAGTCTAGCAAAGGTTTGGGGTTGGAGTTAGTGTTAGGGGAAGGGATAGGTTTGGTGTTTGTCCTCGGAGATGTAGTGGTGTGAGTTCTCAGTCTCTTTAACGTAGGAACCCCTTCTCTGATATTCTGCTTGCAAATATGCTTTCTGTTCAGTTTTTTACCATTTTGATTTGTGAATGCTTAGCTTTTCTGTTGCAAAGCTGTTCAACTAGACGGAAGCCCGTGTGTGTCCTTTGGTTTCGTGTTTCCTTGACTTGAAGAGAGCCAATTTTGCTTCCAGCCCCCACACATGTAGAGAAGTCCCTGACATTAAGGAGTCTGTGGCCCGTGCTTATTTCCAGGAGTTTCATCACTTCAGGCTTTGCGTTGATGTGTTTCACTGAATCTGAGGTGCTATGAAACCAATACCAATGTGATTGTTCAGATGGAAACATCTCCAATTCCAATGGCATTTCTTTGAAGAGGCTCTTATTCCCATTTGTAACGCCTCCCCTCCTTTGGCGTTGAGGAATTGACCGTAGAATCTTGGATTTGTTTCTGGACCCTCAATTCCATCCCAAGGATCTGGTTCTGAGTGTTTGATTTCTACCCAGTATCATGCTGTCCTGATGATCCTAGTGGGATAGTCTAATTGGCGATCAGGCAGCCTGCTATGTCCATTTCAGGTTTTTGCGGCAGATTGCAATAACTGTTTTGACTTCTTTGTGTTTCCATAGACATTTTGGAATTCTTTATTTATAATGCCCTGAGAGTAGCCATTGGTATTTTGAGAGGAAAAGCGTTGACCATCTGGAAGCCCCACGGTGGGGGTCAGGGTAGGGGGTCGTGACATCATCTTACCAGGAGGAATTCTTCTGATCCATGAGCACAGCTTCTTTTCCATTGGATTGGTGGGTATCACTTTCTTTCATCCATCTATTGCGGTTCTCTGAGAAGAGGGCCTTCCCTCCTGGGTTAGATGGACTACTAGCTATCGCCTTTCAGGGATTGTCACCGTCGGTGGGGTGGATCCTTGCCTTCTCCTTCTAAGCATTTGCTGTGAGTGTTAGAAATGCCAAGGATTTCTCTTCTCCCTCCTCACTGTCCATCTCTCTGAGCCTCCAGGTAGAACAGGCCTAGTCCAGCTTCTTAGAGGGCTCGGGGAGTGCAGCTAGACCATGTTTCTCAGGCCCTCAATGTTTGGCATCATTCGGTGTACTCTCCGTGTCCCTTCCTTCGCCTGGTTTCCCTTCAGACCTCTCCTTAAGGCTCGTTTGTGTTCATGTCAATTGTATATTAGGAGTCAAATCCTGCCTAAGCTCTGTGTATGCAATCATTTGTCTCCCAGCTTGGGATGTGTCATTTGCCCTTTATAGACGGTCTTTCCCAGAGTCCAAATCTTCGATTTGAGAAAGTTCACTATGTTCCCTGGTTATTCTTTGTGTAGTGCCTTTCTGTATGGTGTGTGAAGACTCAGAGCTCATGTCTAATATCTGGTACATGTCCTTCTGGTATGTGAACAGTTTTGCATGGAATGTATGTCTAGGAATCCTTTGAAGTGCATTTATTGAGAGGTGTCAAGTTTCCATGGACATGCATGCCATCCCCTCTGGTTTCCAAATGCATTGCATCTAAACTCTTTTGGAGACCTTCTCGGAAAGATGGATGTTTTTTAGCCTGCATTTCCACAAATGAATGGATTCAGCAGCTCTAGCAGCAGGGACCCTGTGTCCAGTGAAATTGGAGTCTGGTGCGGCCTCTCCTTCAAAACTTATCCACAGGTCGAGTTGACAGGGCCCTGATCTCCCATCTGTGAGCATGAGGCTACAGGCATCTTTGCGTGCCCTTGGCTGTGTGAGCAGCTGAAGGGAGTTTCATCTCCGCAGGCGCCCAGCAGGCCTGCGGCTTCGGACAGCCAGAAGTGAGCATCTCAGAGGCCAGGAGCAACCGTGTCAGAAGTTGAGTGGGATCCACCCTGAGGGTGGGCACTGATCGTCAAGAGATGCTCCTATGGCACTTTGATGGGTCCGGCACACTCTTCCTCCAGAGAGTGAGAGAGATATCTATGGGCTCTGCTAGGCCCTCCGCTCCCTCTTGTGGTCCCAAAGGCTGGTTGCCACCATCCTGGGCACCTAGCTCTGAGATGATGACCACCGCCAACTTCACTGTGTTTCCTTTTGCCCTTGTGTCCATGCGAAGCGTCAGGCCATCTCTGAGCTACACTAGCCATTTGCATGGCCTCTCATTGGACCTGCACATATTTCTTTTGTTTCTTTCCCGATCACTGATTTTCTCGAGCTTGTGGGGGCCACACTGATGGTGGATCTTTCTCTGGCCTTGTGTTCTGAGGAACACTTGTCCCTTTGTTGGTGTGGGTTTATCTTTCCTTTTCTCCTGTCTGCTTTATTGTTGTAATTTTGTTTGTGCCAGCGGAAGAACTCAGCATTTCCCTTGTGCCTGAGGTGTCCCAATTATCACAGCACCGCCTACCTGGACATTCTGAGCACATTTGCTGAGAGGGCTTCGTTTGGCAGATGACATCTTGAAAGGACCTACACCGTCCTTTCAGATACCCAAAGGCTCATTCAAATGACACAGTAACCAGAATTCTCCAGTTTAGTCTGCCAATATGTGGGGAGTCAGAACAATTCCCTGGAGAAGGGAAAATCTACCCACTCCAGGATTCTGGCCTAGAGAATTCCATGGATTGTAGAATTCATGGGGATGCGAAGACTCTAACAATACTGAGAGACTATAATTTTCACCTTCAATCAGAGCAAAATCCAGTTTCCTATCATTTCAGGGATTAGCATTGATTGGGGACCCCGAAAGGATGGGAAGAAATTCAGAGAAAAGATGACTCAATGATGTCAGGCGGGGTAGAGAGAAATGGGGAGTGTTGCCATGAATCCAGGCTTTGCTGGGAAGTTGGGGGATTTAGAATGAGGGTGTCCGAATGTAGACAGTGGTGATTCTTACACAGCATTGTGAAGGCCTCCATATTCCCAAATGGCATCAAGGAAGAAAACTTTTTTGACATACACTTTCGAGTAAAATATACAGAAAGCCATGAAAGACGTAAAAGATGAGAAGAAAGATGCCTAGAAGCCCGATGAAAATCAGCTCAGGGGAAGGGAAGTCAATCTTCCCTGGATGGGTAGGTAGTGGACGGCGTCCACAGAGAACACACAGGGATGGAGTCTGCAAAGCCAACAGCGCCCCTGGACGAGGTGTTTACCAAAAGGCCTCTGAGCCTCCGTCTAGAGAAGGGGCCTGTTTTCCTTGCAGGGGTGGGACAGTCATGGTGGGCCTCTGAGTCCTTGACAGAAGCCAGAGCAGGCTGCCCCTGCCCAGGTGTTCACTCAGGTCCTGACTCGGGTTCTGCCGCCAAAGCCCAAGCAGGTGCAAGTGCACGTGGAGGTGGAGGTTCTGGAAGGCGGGGTGGGACATCGGGTCCTGGGGATGGGGCTAGTGCAGGCACAGAGATCCGATGTGCTGAGGGTGCTTGCCAGTACCTGGCTGGTCCCGTGTCTTTGGGAGGAGACGTCTCAGGTCTCGATCCCCCCTCAGTGCATCCCTGGGTCCTGAAAATGGAGCTCGGTCTTGGATGTGGAGCCAGCTGAGTTTGACGGCCAGAGCTAGAGCTGGGGGAGAAGAAAAGTTTGCCACAGGCCAGCCTTGCCATGTGCCTAAGTGAGCACAAAAGCTTCCTAGAGATTCACTAATAAGTCCCAACAATGGAGTCTTCTCTGCAGTCTCCAAGATGGGTGGTGTGAGGCCAACCTTTGGTCCAGGCCAAGCCCCAGCTCTGGGGAACTCCTCCCTGTGTGCCTCAGCACCACCTCCCCACGCTCACATGCAGCAGCCCCAGCTGCCTCACCTCTGTGCTGTGCTGGGCTCCAGGTCCTCCTGCTGCCTCCGAGGCAGGGCTTCTCGGAGCTCTGGGTTAGAGCCGACTGTGCTGAGCTCCGTGGCAGCCTGAGACTGTGCCCCGGGGTTTATGCTGGGTTGCGTCTGGGCAACAGGCCTTGCCCGCTTCCTCTTCATCACCATTTGGGCTGAGCCCTCCGTGGCCATGCTCACCTAGAGCCTGCACTGGGCCTCCCGGGCTGGAGGCTGGTGCTCTGAGCCCTCCCTCTGGGAGATGGATGGAGTGTACCCCTCAGGGGCCACCTCGGGTGGGACGCTCTGCAATGACAGTGACCATCAGCCAGCCCTACTTCGATATTTCTCAGCTGAGCCTGGCCAGGATGCCTGCTGATTCTGCCCGTTTGCTCTTGTGCTCCCAGAAAGAGCAGAGAGACGAGTTTCCACTCAGATACCCATCTGGGAGGACGGAGACCACCCTTAGGGCGTGAGATCAGCCTGGGCAGCCGCCTCTGCCCTGACTCTCCCCATGCCACCCACCCTGCTCTTCCCTGTGGTGTGGACATATGTGGCCCACAGGCTCCTGACCCACATATGGCTGGGCTTGCTTGAGGTAGACACACCCCAAGAAACCCCCATCCACACTAGGGAAAGGCCTCAAGCTTCGTCAGTTGGGTCTGGAGAGGTGGCCGGACCCTTCCTGGGGCTCCCCTGCTACCTTTCTGTTCCTTCGGGCAAAGGGCCAGAGGCCTCTCGGGGGGGCCCTGAGCCATTGTCTCCCTCGTTTCCACACATTCTGCCTGTGAGTTCGCCTGATGCCCCGGTCTCTGGGCAGGGGCAAACAGCAGAACATCTTGACAACAAGAGATCTTGCCGGGGGCTCCTCTCCGCTGGGGAGGCCTGGATATCCGCGTTGCGGTTTCTGTTGGCTTCTGTTGCCAGGAAGTGACATCATTTCCTGGATTCCTGGCCGAGGTCCCTTCCACAAAGCTCCCCAAGGGAACCTTGTTATGCCCAAGCAGCGCAATCCCCAATAACCGCCTCAGGAGCCGTTTTCCAATGCAAGCGCATTAGATTCAGTTTATTCAAGCTCAAGCTCGGACCCTCACCATCACCGGTGCAGTGGATCCGGATAGGAGCCCCGATTCTCAAAATACAGAAGTTGATATAGTACATTGCGCACAAAAGAACTGCAAAAGTTAGTGACTATTACATCAGCCTGGAAGTTTTGGTGACTTTACCTAAAGAGCACTTGGTGCATTCTGATTGGACTCTTTAGGTTTACACAACCTGATGCCTTTCTGTTATTTTCTGATTAGCCCTGAGGAGGTAGTTTCTCCAGGTTGCTGGTCTTTCCAGGAATCCTCACTCATCCTTACTCAACAAACAATTCCAGGGATCTTTACACAGCATTACTAAAAAAGGAATTCTAGGAATCTTTATTAAAAACAACCTTATCTTAAGTGGAGTAACTTTGGTTCTACAAGCAGCAAGCGGCAAGCAAAGTACAGAAGCAAAAATGCATTGTAGGAGCATTAATTTCTACATTAGGTTGTACATTCCCCCCTTCTCAAATCCCTGAGAAGACCCAATCATGGGTCTATATTTAGTTTTATCTCGTCCCCCATATGGGAAGGTGAGTCCCCTGTTTTAAGTGCTGATTATTGGGACCTTAAGAGCATTAATTGGATGGTATCAAAGTGGTTTTTTACAAAAGCACCAGTCTATTTAATATGCAAGGTCCAAAAGTGAGGAGCAGAAGCATGATGATTAAAGGTCCCATCAGGGTAGATATCAGAGTAGCATACCAAGGGGAAGAGTTAAACCAAGATTCAAACCAATTCTGAGACTGTTTTCTTTCTTTTTTAGGAGAATAGGGCTGAAACCCAGTCTGGACCTGGCGCTTCAGGGAGACTTGTAGCCAGCTAGCCAGTTGCCCAGTTTTATAAAAAAAAATAAGGTTGTAGTTACTAGCTTCCAGGAGACATTGTTTTGAGAATGGTTGCATGTAAGCCCGACACGACTCAGAAAACTCAAGTGTTTAGCAGTACAGCATCTAATCTGAAATTACACGCATAATATCATTTTTCAGGATATCTGGGAATTAGTTATATCCCAGGATGTCTGAACCATAGCTACTCTATTTTGACTTTTAATTGTAAAAAAAAAAAAAAAATTAATAGCCAAAGCAGATGTCACCATTAATGACGTCAGTGTTTTTCTAGGTATGAGAAGATGCAAGAGTTGGAATTCATAATACCTTTTTCTGAAAAGATCTAACTATCTGAAGGCTTGTTCTGCCAGTTTATTTTTCAGAGCACAGAGTGCCTCATTCCTGATTTTCACCCTGAAATTCTTTCGGGGGGTGTTGAAGGCCAGCAGCTTGCAATGGTCATGATGTAATCTTTGTAGAGGCAGCTGGCAAGTAACAACTTCCAGTCAGCAGGGTCCCTTCATAGCCACATATCTGACCATGTGACACCATTTCATGGCCATTGTGTCCCGCTGTGCTGGGAAGGCTCATTCCCAGGTCTAGGGAAGTGATGGGTCAGTCAGTGTGCTAAAATTGGACCAGGCCTTGCAAGTAGCAAAAGTCTATGGACCACTGTCTTATTAGCCTTCTGGTCCAGGAAAATATTCCCTCTTGTTGCTTTCTCTCATACCCAGAGTCACATTATTACAATTATTGATATATCACAGGCTCAGTGAAACAAGTGACATAGAAAATAATATAGCCATAGCTAGCAGTTATTAGTAAAATAAGAATTATAAGTCAAGAACTTTTATTTGATAAAACCTGGTATACCCCAAGTCACCTGACTTCATTTGTTAAATGACTATAGCCTGGTGTTAATCTCCTGGTTGTACATTATGGAGCATCTGGCTTTTATCTGAAGATTGGTTACTGAGATAAGCTTTAGAAACTAACCTAGAGTGTCCTTTTTAATAACTTAATTAACTCTTTTATCAGTATCACGTAACAAGGAACTGTAGTCTTAGTAAACACTAGACCTTAATTAACAAAACTAGAAACTTAATTTAACAATTTACAAAACTTAATATTCCGTGATTTTTCATTATGGAGGCATTAAACCTGTAGCCAGGAAGGCTTTAACCCATCAAATAAAAAATAAGGTTTGTCAGGGATCTGGGAAAAGCCAAGCAGCCATCTTGGATTTCCCATAGCCCTGACTCTGATTTCCTGCTATTGTTTTTAATTTTCCAAATTAAAAGCAGACTGTTGCCATGCTTTAAGGACATTAGGATGGCACAAGTCTATCAGAGTTTTTGTATAAGCATAATGAGCTTTTACATGTCTACAAACCCGACAATTGCATTAATTTCTAAAACTAGCATAGGATTAGGCCTATCATAGAAAAGCATTTGATCTATATGCAGAGGTCTAAGAAGTCAAGAAAATATTATAAATGATAATACGAATCAGGTCCAGCATCTTGGGCAAGCTGTCCACCTCTGATGTCGTCGTCCTCTCATCCTGGTGTAGTGAACTTTCTCCTGATAATAAAGTCCTTCCATCCAGGTTGGGGACAGTCCCTTAAATTATGTCTTTTTCTAGTCCTGGCTGCAGGTCATGAGGCATCTGATCTTCATCAAAAGACAGATCACTGAGACAAACTTCAGAAACAAACCTAGGGTGTTCTTTGAGAACTCAACCAAATCCTATATTAATATCACATAACAGCAAAGATCCATTCAGGAAATGAGTTTTAGTAGATACAGACTTCCGTTAACAAACTGGGATTCAACATTCATTGAAACATCTTTTTTTTTTTTCCCTAAAATTACTCTCATTTTTATCAAATACAACCAAATTAAGACTTGTTTACAAAATAGATCTGTTCTCAATAAATTTGACCTGATTATTTATATAACCATAGACTTTTATTTCTTTCTATTTTTTTTTTCTTTGATGAAACTTATGGAGTCTCAAACTTAACTTTAAAATAAAACCTTTCAGGGTTAGGAAAGTCATCCCAAAGGCTGACTTTATTACAGATTTCGCCTAACAGATCTGAGTGAATTCCTCCCTTTCTTAAGGTCTCCAAAACTGAGATTTTTGTACCTGTCAGTGAGATAACCTTTCTAATTTATCTGATAAAGTTACTAGAAGCCTAAGAGTTTCCAGTCTCTGAAGGGGTCAGATAAAAATGTTAAATGCTTCAATTTGTTTCTTAAATACCATTTTACCAAATTACTGTTAAGTCATAATTAGTTTGAGGGGAAGGTTTCCTAAGATCTGGAAAACACAGATTGAAACCAGTAATTTTTCAGAAAACATAAAAGTTATAAGCATATTTGCCAGGTCATTCGGTCCTTTTGTTTACATTTGTACAGTCATCAGGTTTCTTACTAGAATCTTAATTTCTTACCCAGTTCAGAAACTTGTATTTATCCAAAAGTCCTTTTTATAAATCTTCTGGAAGAAGAAGCATTTTCACAAGAACCTTGGTTAGTGCTGTGATAACACTTTAAGATAGTAATCAGAATTATGGCAACATTTTACCTGAATATATCAGAATTTATATATAAATTGTTTCTAGGATATCTGTATTAGTAACATTTACCATATAATATACCCGAGACTTATTATTCACTTGACAATACTTCCCATGTAATTTAACATGGAAGTTGAACCCAATTAGTATAGCATCTCCCTTTGGGATGCTTCAGGGGCCCTCTGAAGCACCCCAAAGTTAGCTAGAAGCCAAAAGTGCTTCATCAGAATGACTTAGGAAGTTTTGTCAACAAACATCAGAAAGGTTTAGAGCACTCAATCAGATGGAACTATAGGTCACTGTGAAACCATAACTATTCATTCAGCCATAGTAACAATATAGGATTTCAGAGGCAAAAATAGAACAGACCATTTAAGACGCAAATAAACTTAAATCTATCGTCAAATGCAGTTTAACATCTCAAGAAAACGTTTATTTATACACAAAATTCTTCCCTTGGGGTCCACTTTCCATAAAACCTTTTTATCACTTTTTGTACCCATTTGTTCTCCCATTCTGGAACAGCGAACTGTAAGTCAAACCTACTACCTTTTTCCTTCATAAAATGTAGCTTCATTCTTCATACCTTCTTTACTGAACACACACATTTTACTTCCCTTAAGCAACCAAGAATTAACCTTTATATTAGCATTCTATAGATTGGTGAACATAAATATCAGTGATAACTTAAAAAAAAAATTTAGAGAACCTCTCAGGATGGCATCAAATATTCTACATTTATAGTCTCAAATCTTTTCTGGAATTTATTATTTAACTTAGAATTATTTGATTTGTAAGCGCTTACCTTTCTTTAAGCCAATTAAATAGAGCTCATTTACAAATTAACTTAAAAAATATTACTCAGAGACAAAGACATACCAAGACATATTTAGACTGACACAGTGCAAGTTTTTAGTCATGAATTAGATATTACAATATAAAAGTTACTAGTTTATAAAAACAGTTGGAATAAATAAAACTTTTAAAGATTTTTTATTCCCATTTTTTTCAGTCTCAGGGGCCAGAGATGGTCTAGATCAGTGTTCCTGAGAACAGAGCCAGAGCCCTGGTCTCAAGGCACAGGGAAAGAAAATCAAATTCTAACAAAGTGGTGGCAGGTCTAAAGCAAATGGTAGCCAGGTTGAACTCTGTCCCATTTTCAGAAAATCAGTCAAATCAGTCAGAGGTTGGTAAATCAACACAGAGAGCACAGTCAGCCACAGAGACAAACAAAATGACAGAAAGAACAGCCCTCCCGACGTCTGGAGGCCAAACTGAAAACAGGACGACGGTCTGTGACTGACTCACGGGAGTGACCCGTGCCCGTCCTTCGAAGCAAGGGGCACTCCGTCCCCTACCTCAAGGGGCATTCCGTCCCCACAGACAGTGTCAGGGACGTCTCCTCTAGACCCCCAACAGTGATCTTCCAGCGCGTCCACTTAGATCATGTACTGGTTTCAGAACCAAGGCCTTTTAAGAATGTAAGAGCAGAGGAAACAAAGCAGAGAATGTCTTACCGGTTTGGCGACCCTTCGGATTGGTGTCCTGGAGGGGTTAAGGGGGATCCTGGGAAATGTTAGGGTCCAGAATTGCCCTTCCCTCAAAGAAACAGAGGACACTCAAGATAACGAAGTTGCCCTTCCCTCAAAGGAACAGAGGCTGGGACCAGGCAGAGAGCTGTTTCAGTCCCTCCAGTCAAGGACCTGTTTCAGTACTCCCCTCTAGGAGGTGGCCAAACATCCTGCCCTGACTTTTGTGCCAAACTCGGTATCGGAGGCTGTCTATCTCTTTGAGGAGGGGTCTTGGGATCCCGACGAGCCCCCAAATATTATGCCCAAGCCGTGCAATCCCCAATAACCTTTGCAGGAGCCGTTTACCTATGCAAGCGCGAAAGGGTCGGTTTATTCAAGCTCGAGCAAGGACCCCCACCATCACCGGCGTTCTACATTAGGGTCTACAACCTCTGGGTTTCTGGCTGTTCCCCCACGCCCTTAGGCCACGTGCAGGCACAGTGACACCCACAGATCCCACCCCACAGCCTTGAGGAGACCTGGGTGCATCCAGGGCCTGAGCTCTGAGGACACAGCTGCTTTCAGCCCAGCCTCCATCATATCAGAAGTGATGTGGCCCTAGGCAAGCCATGTGCTCCGCAGGGTTTCCCCAGTCACTCAATCTGCAAAGTGGGGGTCACTATTCCGTCTCCTGCCTAGGTCTGTCTGCCTACGAAGAGCTGCAGTGCCTGTTCAAACTTTGGGCCACTACCACGCGGAGCTTGGACACTGAGACTTCACAGAGGACGGATTCCATACAGGGCTGACCTAGCACAGAATGTGGCAGAATCAGGCCTGGATGGGCTCTGGGACCTGGATAAGGCAGTCCCCTTCCTGCCTATTTCTTGGCCCCCGCATTTTAGGGCTGGAAGGTCATGTTCAGACATCGCCCCCTCTGATACCAACCTTCCTCGTCCTCCTCAAGTGTCCCACTCAGCCTCGAGGGGTGAGGAAAGCTGCCCCAAAAGTGGCTTCCCGCATTCTTGTCTTTGAGTCTCATCATTGTGGGTCATTTTCCCCCTTGCAGGGGGAATAAGCACTGTCATTGTTTACAATCTCAACAGAGATTCATGCAAATTCTGTGAAATCGACTCATTTACTCTCTCCATTGTTCAGTCTCTTGCCCTCCTTCCATCTCTATCTTGACCTTTCCAAATTCGGTCAGTCTCCTCCCCTCTGTGTCTCTCCGGTGGATGCTCCCATGCCTGTGAATGCATGTATACATGTATATTGTTGACCTAGGGTGAGGCTTTAGGGTTTCGTTTCGAGTGAGGAAAAGGTTTGGGGTTGGAGTTGGTGTTAGGGGAAAGGATAGGTCTGGTGTTTGTTTTGGGAGACGTAGTGGTGTGAGTTCTCAGTCTCTTTTACGTAGGAACCCCTTCTCCGATTTTCTGCTTGCAAATCTGCTTTGTGTTCAGTTTGTTACCATTTTGATTTGTGAATGCTTAGCTTTTCTGTTGCAAAACTTTTCAAGGGGAGGGAAGCCCGTGGGTGTCCTTTGGTTTCCTGTTTCCTTGACTTGAAGAGACCCAATTTTGCTTCCCCCCACTGCACACACATGAGAAGTCCCTGACATTAAGGAGCCTATGGCCCGGGTTTATTTCCAGGAGTTTCATCACTTCAGGCTTTGCGTTGATGTGTTTCACTGAATCTGAGGTGCTATGAGACCAAAAGCCAATGTGATTGTTCAGATGGAGCCATCTCCAATTCCCATGGCCTTTCGTTGCAGAGGCTCTTGTTCCCATTTGTATCGCCTAACCACCTTTGGCATCGAGGAATTGACTGTAGAATCTTGGGTTTATTTCTGGACCCTCAATTCCATTCCAAAGATCTGGTTCTGCGTGTTTGATTTCTTCCCTGTACCGTGCTGTCCTGATGATCCTAGTATGATAGTCTAATTGGCTATCAGGCAGCATTCGATGTCCATTTCAGGGCTTTGTGGCAGATTGCATTGACTCTTTGTCTCCTTTGTGTTTCCATAGACATTGTGGAATTCTTTGGTTATAATGCCCTGAGAGCAGCCATTGGTATTTTGAGAGGAATAGCGTGGACGCTCTGGATTGCCCCATGGTGGGGGTCGGGGGAGGGGGAAGTGACATCATCTTACCAGGAGGAATTCTTCTGATCCGTGAGCACAGCTTCTTTTCCATTGGATTGGTGGTTTCACTTTCTTTCATCCATCTCTTGCAGTTCTCTGAGAAGAGGGGCTTCCCTCCTGGGATAGATGGACCCCTAGCTATTGCCTTTCAGGGAATGTCACTGTCGCTGGGTTTGATCCTTGCCTTCTCCTTCTAAGCGTTTGCTGTGAGTGTTAGAAATGCCAAGGATTTCTCCTCCCATTCATCACTGTCCATCTCTCAGAGCCTCCAGGTAGAACAGGCCTAATCCAGGGTCACACGTATCTTGGGGATTGCAGCTGGACCATGTTTCTCAGGGCCTCAATGCTGGGAATCATTCAGTGTCCTCTCCATATCCCTTCCTTCGCCCGGTGTCCCTTCAGACCTCTCCTTCAGGCTTGTTTGTGTTCGTGTCATTTGGGTATTAGGAGCCAAATCCTGCCTAACCTCTGTGTATGCAAACAGTTGTCTCCAGCTTGGGATGTGTCGTTTGCATTTTTCAGACGGTCTTTCCCAGAGTCCAAATCTTGGATTTGACAAAGTTCATTGTGTTCCCTGGTTATTCTTTATGTAGTGCCTTTCTGTACTGTGTGTGAAGACTCAGAGCTCATGTCTAATGTCTGCTCCATTTCCTTATGGATTTGTGAACTGCTTTGAATGGAACGTATGTCTAGGAATCATTTGAAGTGTATTTGTTGAGAGGAGTCAAGTTTTCAGGGGCATGCATGTCATCCGCTCTGCTTCCCAAATGCGTTGCTCCTA
The DNA here is from genome assembly GCF_049115385.1 of Moschus berezovskii. NCBI lineage: Eukaryota > Metazoa > Chordata > Mammalia > Artiodactyla > Moschidae > Moschus > Moschus berezovskii. The sequence goes on along the minus strand of NC_142472.1, from coordinate 87,969,486 downwards.
AACTATTTGGAGACCTTCTTGAAAAGATGGGTTTTCTCAGCTTGCATTTCCACAGTTGAATGGATTCAGCAGCTATAGCAGCAGGGACACTGTGTCCAGTGAAAGGGGAGTCAGGTGCGGCCTCCCTTTCAGCACTGATCACCAGGTGGGGTTGACAGGGTGCTGATCTTCCATCTGTGAGTCAGAGGCCACAGGCATCCTTGTGTGCCCTTGGCTGTGTGAACAGCTGAAGGGAGTTTCTTCTCCACAGGCGCCCAGCAGGCCTGCGGCTTCGGACCACCAGAGGTGAACATTTCAGAGTCCAAGAGAAACTGTGCCAGAAGTGGAGTGGGATCTACCCTGAGGTTGGGCACTGTTCGTCAAGACATGCTCCTGTGGATCTTTGATGGGTCCAGCATACTCTTCTCCCAGAGAGCGAGAGAGATATCTATGGGCTCTGTTAGGCCCTCTGCTCTCTCTTGTGGTCCCGAAGGCTGGTTGTCACCATCCTGAGCACCTAGCTCTGAAATGATGATCACCGCCACCTGCACTGTGTTTCCCTTTGCCCGCGTGTCCATGTGAAGCATCAGGCCGCCTCTGAGCTACACTAGCCATGTGCATTGCCTCTCATTGTACCTGCACATGTTTCTTCTGTTTCCTTCCCGATCACTGATTTTCTCGAGTTTTTGGGGGCCACATGGGTGGTGGGTTTTTCTCTGGCCTTGTGTTCTGAGGAACACTTGTCCCTCTGTTGATGTGGGTTTATCTTTCCATTTCTCCTGCCTGGTTTATTGTTGTGAGTTTGTTTTTGCTGGCAGAGGAATTCAGCATTTCCCTTGTGCCTGAGGTGTCCCACTTACAACAGCACTCCCTACCTGTAGATTCTGAGCACATTTGCCTAGAGGGCTTCGTTTAGCAGATGACATCGTGAAAGGACCTATACTGTCCTTTCAGATACCCAAAGGCTCCTTCAAATGACAAAGAAACCAGAATTCTCCAGTTTGGTCTTCCAATATGTGGGGAGTCAGAACAATCCCCTGGAGAAGGGAAAATCTACCCACTTTAGGATTATGGCCTAGAGAATTCCATGGACTGTAGAATTCTTGGGGATGCCAAGACTCTAACAACACTGAGACTATAACTTTCACCTTCAGTCAGAGCAAAATCAAGTTTCCTATCATTTCAGTGATTGGCATTGATAGGGACCCCGAAAGAATGGGAGAAAATGCAGAGAGAAGAAGACTCAATGTTGTCAGGCGTGGGAGAGAGGAACGGGGAGTGCTTGCCATGAATCTAGGCTTTGATGGGAATTAGGGGCTGGGGTATAGAATGATGTTGTCCGAATGTAGACAGTGATGATGCTTACACAGCATTGTGAAGGCCTCCAACTTGCATCAGGGAAGGAAACTTGATTGACACACACTTACGAGTAAAATATACAGAAAGACATAAAAGATGAGGAGAAAGATGGCTAGGAGCCTGATGAAAATAAGCTCAGAGGAAGGGAAGTCAATCTCCCCTGGGTGGGGAGGAAGTGGACGGTGTCCACGGGGAACACACAGGGACGGAGGTTGCAGAGCCAACCGTGCTCCTGGATGAGGTGTTTGCCAAAAGGGCTCTGAGCCTCTGTCCACAGCAGGGGCCTGTTCTCCCTGCAGGGGTGGGACAGTCATGGTGGGCGTCTGAGTCCTTGGCAGGAGCCAGGACATTCTGCCACTGAATAGGTGGTCACTCAAGCCCTGACTCGGGTTCTGCCGCCAAAGCCCTAGCAGGTGCAAGTGCACGTGGAGGTGGAGGTTCTGGAAGGTGGGGTGGGATATTGGGGCCCGGGGCTGGGGGTTGTGCAGGCACAGAGATCCGATGTGCTGTGGGTGCTGGCCAGTCCCCTGCTGGCCCCGTGTCTTTAGGAGGGGATGTCTCAGGTCTCGATCTCCCCTCAGTGGATCCCTGTGTCCTGCACCTGGAGCTCTAACCTCCATATGCACAGGTCTTGGATGTGGAGTCCAGCTGAGATTGATGGCCAGAGCTAGAGCTGGGAGATAAGAAAAGTTTGCCACAGGCCCGCCTTGCCATGTGCCTAAGTGCACACTAAAGCTTCCTAGAGATTCGCTAAGAAGGCCCAGCATGGGAGTCTTCTCTGAAATCTCCATGATGGGTGGTGTGAGGCCAGCCTGTGGTCCCGGCCCAGACCCAGCTCTGGGGGACTCCTCCCTGTGTGGCTCAGCACTGCCTCCCCATGCTCACACGCAGCAGCCCCAGGCGCCTCACCTCTGTGCTCTGCCGTGCTGGGCTCCAGGTCCTCCTGCTGCCTCCGAAGCAGGGCTTCTCAGAGCTCTGGGTCAGAGCCGGCTGTGCTGAGCTCTGTGGCAGCTTGAGACTGGGCCCCGGGGTGTTTGCTGGGTGGAGTCTGGGCAGCAGGCCTTGCCGGCTTCCTCTTCATCGCCAGTTGGGCTGAGCCTTCCGTGGCCACGCTCACCTGGAGCCTGTACTGGGCCTCCCAGTCAGGGGGCTGGTGCTCTGAGCCCTCCCTCTGGAAGGTAGAAGGGGTGTGCCCCTAAGGGCACACGGGTGGGACGCTCTGCAAAGAGAATGGCCATCAGCCAGCCCTGCTTCGATATTTCTGAGCTGAGCCTGGCCAGGATGGCTGTTGCTTCTGCCCGTCTGCCAATCTGCTCCCAGAAATAGCAGAGAGACGAGTGTCTTCTCAGATACCCACCAGGAAGGATGGAGACCCCCCTGAGGGAGTGAGGTCAGCCTGGGCAGCCGGCTCTGCCTAGACTCTCCCGATGCCACCCTGGCTGCTCTCCCCTGTGGTGTGGACACAAGTGGCCCACCGACTCCTGACCCATATAAGGCTGGGCTTGCTTGAGACAGACACACCCGGAGAAATCCCCGTCCTCACACAGGGAAAGGCCTCAAGCTTCCCTGGGTGGGACGGGAGGTTTCCAGACCTGATCTGGGGCTCCCCTGTTACCTTTCTGTTCCTGCGGGCAAAGGGCCAGAGGCCTCTCAGGGTGGCTCTGAGCCAGCATCGATGGCCTTCCCACACACTCTGCCTGTGAGCTCGCCTGAGGCACTGGCCTCTGGGTAGGGGCAAACAGCAGAACATCTTGAAAGCAAGCGATCTGGCCGGGGACTCCACTACGCTGGGGAGGCCTGGATACCCGGATTGTGGGTTCTGTTGGCTTCTGTTGCGTTCTGTTGCCAGGAAGTGACATCATTTCCTGGGTTCTTGGACGAGGTCCCTTCCACAAAGCTCCCCAAGGGAACCTCTCTGTTTCTGGCTGTTGCCCATTTTCTTAGGCCACGTGCAGGCACATTGCCACCCACACAGCCCACCCCACAGCCTTGGGGAGACCTGGGTGCAGCCAGGGCCTGAGCTCTGAGGACACAGCTGCTTTCAGCCCAGGATCCTTCTTCTCAGAAGTGATGTGGCTCTGGGCAAGCCATGTGCCCCGCAGGGTTTCCCCAGTCTCACCATCTGCAGAGTGGGGGTCACTCTCGCGTCTCCTGCTTAGGTCTGTCAGCGTATGAATAGCTACAGTGCCTGTTCAAACTTTGGGCCTCTATCACATGGAGCTTGGACACTGAGACTTCCCAAAGGACGGATTCCACACAGGGTTAACCTAGCACAGAATGGGGAAGAATCAAGCCTGAATGGGCTCTGGGATCTGGGAAAAGGCAGTCCCCTTCCTGCCTATTTCTTGGCCCCCGCATTGGGAGGACCAGAAGGTCATATTCAGACACTGCCCCCTCCGATATCAACCTTCCTCATCCTCCTCAAGTGTCCCACTCAGCCTCGAGGGGTTGTGGAGGCTGCCCCAACAGTGGCTCCCCACATCCTTGTCTTTGAGTCTCATCATTGTGGGTCATCCGAATAGGCACTGTCATTGTTTACAACCTCAAGAGAGATTCATGCAAATTCTGTGAAATTGACTCATTTCCTATCTCCATTGTTCAGTCTCTTGCACTCCTTTTGTCTCTTTCTTGACTTTTCCAAATTCAGTCTGTCTCTTCCTCTCTGTGTCTCTCCTATGGATGCTCGCATGCCTGTGAATGCATGCACGCATTTATATTGTTGACCTAGCGTGAGGCTTTCGGGTTTCGTTTCGAGTGAGGTAGAGGTTTGGGGTTGGAGTTGGTGTTAGGGTAAGGGATGTGTCTGGGGTTTTTTCTGGGAGATGTAGTGGTGTGAGTTCTCCGTCTCTTTTACATAGGAACCCCTTCTCAGATGTTCTGCTTGCAAATATGCTGTGTTCAGTTTGTTATCATTTTGATTCATGAATGCTTAGCTTTTCTGTTGCAAAGCTGTTCAAGTGGAGGGAAGCCCGTGGGTGTCCTTTGGTTTCCTGTTTCCTTGACTTGATGAGACCCAATGTTGCTTCCAGCCCCCCACATGTAGAGAAGTCCCTGTCATTAAGAAGCCTGTGGCCCATGCTTATTTCCAGGAGTTTCATCACTTCAGGCTTTGCGTTGATGTGTTTCACTGAATCTGAGGTGCTATGAGACCAAAACCAATGTGATTGTTCAGATGGAACCATCTACAATTCCCACGGCATTTCGTTGCAAAGGCTCTTATTCCCATTTGTATTGCCTCCCCTCCTTTGGTGTCGAGGAATTGACCGTAGAATCTTGGGTTTGTTTCTGGACCCTCAATTCCATTCCAAGGATCTGGTTCTGCGTGTTTGATTTCTACTCAGTACCATGCTGTCCTGATGATCCTAGTGTGATAGTCTAATTGGCTATCAGGCAGCCTGCTATGTCCATTTCAGGGCGTTGCGGCAGATTGCATTGACTCTTTTGACTCCTTTGTGTTTCCATAGACATTTTGGAATTCTTTGGTTATAATGCCCTGAGAGCAGCTGTTGGTATTTTGAGAGGAAGAGCGTTGACCATCTGGATTGCCATATGGTGGGGGTCGAGGGGAGGGGGAAGTGATATCATCTTACCAGGAGGAATTCTTCTGATCCATGAGCACAGCTTCTTTTCCATTGGATTGGTGGGCATCACCTTCTTTCATCCATCTCAGGCACTTCTCTGAGAAGAGGGGCTTCCCTCCTGGGTTTAGATGGACTCCTAGCTATTGCCTTTCAGGGAATGTCACTGTCGGTGGCGTGGATCCTTGCCTTCTCCTTCTAAGCCATTGCTGTGGGTGTTAGAAATGCCAAGGGTTTCTCTTCCCCTTCCTCACTGTCCATCCCTCTGAGCCTCTAGGTAGAAGAGGCCTAGTCCAGGGTCCCACGGACTTCGGAAAGTGCAGCTAGACCATCTTTCTCAGGCTCTCAGTGTTGGGAATCTTTCGGTATACTCTCCGTGTCCCTTCCTTCACCTGGTGTCCCTTCAGACCTCTCCTTCAGGCTCATTTGTGTTAATGTCATTTGTGTATTAGGAGCCAAATCCTGCCTAAGCTCTGTGTATGAAAACATTTGTCTCCCAGCTTGGGATGTGTCATTTACCCTTTTTCAGACGGTCTTTCCCAGAGTTCAAATCTTGGATTTGACAAAGTTTACTGTGTTCCCTGGTTATTCTTTGTGTAGTGCCTTTCTGTATTGTGTGTGAAGACTCGAGCTCATGTCTAATGTCTGCTCCATTTCCTTCTGGTACGTGAACCATTTTGCATGGAACATATATCTAGGAAGCATTTGAAGTGCATTTGTTGAGATGTGTCAAGTTTCCACAAACATGCATGTCATCTGCTCTGCTTCCCAAATGCGTTGCTCCTAAACTCTTTTGGAGACCTTCTTGGAAAAATGGGTGTTTCTCAGCTTGCATTTCCTCAGTTGAATGGATCCAGCAGCTATAGCAGCAGGGACACTGTGTCCAGTGAAAGGGGAGTCGGGTGCGGCCTCCCTTTCAGCACTGATTCCCAGGTCAGGTTGACAGGGCGCTGATCTCCCATCTGTGAGCCAGAGGCCACAGGCATCCTTGTGTGCCCTTGGCTGTGTGAGCATCTGAAGGGAGTTTCTTCTCCACAGGCGCCCAGCAGGCCTGCGGCTTCGGACCACCAGAGGTGATCATTTCAGAGGCCAGGAGCAACCGTGTCAGAAGTAGAGTGGGATCCACCCTGAGGGTGGGCACTGATTGTCAAGACATGCTCCTGTGGGACTTTGATGGGTCCGGCATACTCTTCTCCCAGAGAGCGAGAGAGATTTTATGGGCTCTGCTAGGCCGTCTGCTCCCTCTTGTGGTCTCAAAGGCTGGTTGTCACCATCCTGAGCACCTAGCTCTGAGATGATGATCACCGCCACCTGCACTGTGTTTCCCTTTGCCTGCATGTCCATGTGAAGCGTCAGGCCGTCTCTGAGCTACACTAGCCATGTGCATTGCCTCTCATTGGACCTGCACACTTTTCTTCTCTTTCCATCCCGATCACTGATTTTCCCGAGCTTGTGGGGGCCACACGGATGATGGGTCTTTCTCTGGTCTTGTGTTCTGAAGTATACTTGTCCCTTTGTTTGTGTGACTTTATTTCTCCTGTCTTGTTTATTGTTGTGAGTTCGTTTTTGCCAGCAGAAGAATTCAGCACCTTTCAGATACCCAAAGGCTCCTTCAAATGACATAGAAACCAGAATTCTCCCGTTTGTTCTTCGGCAATGTGGCAGTCAGAGCAATCCCCCGGAGAATGGAAAATCTACCCGCTCCAGGATTATGGCCTAGAGAATTCCATGGACTGTAGAATTAATGGGGATGCCAAGACTCTAACAATACTGAGAGACTAAAACTTTCACCTTCAGTCAGAGCAAAAACCAGTATCCTATCATTTCAGTGATTGGCATTGATTGGGGATTCCAAAAGGATGGGAGGAAATGCAGAGAGAAGAAGACTCAGTGTTACCAGACGGGGGACAGAGTAACGGGGAGTGCTTGGCATGAATTCAGTCTTTGCTGGAAAGTCGGGGGAGGGGATAGAATGAGGGTGTCCGAATGTAGAGTGTTGATGCTTATACAGCATTTTGAAGGCTCCATATTCCCAAATGGCATCAAGGAAGGAAACTTTATTGACACACTCTTATGAGCAAAATATGCAGAAAGCCATAAAATACATAAAAGATGACAAGAAAGATGCCTAGGAGCCTGATGAAAATCAGCTCAGGGGAAGGGAGGTCAATCTCACCTGGGTAGGAAGGGAGTGGACGGCGTCCACGGGTTACACACAGGGATGGAGGCTGCAAAGCCAACCACGCCCCTGAATGAGTTGTTGGCCTAAAGGGCTCTGGGCCTCTGTCCAGAGCAGGGGTCTGTTCTCCCTGCAGGGGTGTGACAGTCAAGATTGGCGTCTGAGTCCTTGGCAAGAGCCAAGGCAGACTGCCACTTCACAGGTGGTCACTCAGGCCCTGACTCGGGTTCTGCCCCCAAAGCCCGAGCAGTTTCAAGTGCAGATGGAGGTGGAGATTCTGGAAGGCGTCGTGGGACATTGGGGCCTGGGACTGGGGGTCGTGCAGGCACAGAGTTCCGATGTTCTGAGGGTGCTGGCCAGTCCCCTACTGGCCCCGTGTCTTTGGGAGCGGACGTCTCAGGTCTCGATCTCCCATCAGTGGATCCCTGGGTCCTGCACCTGAGCTCCCACCTCGTTAGGGACAGGTCTTGGACGTGGAGGCCTGCTGAGTTTGACTGCCAGAGATAGAGCTGGGGGAGAAGAAAAGTTTGCCACAGACCAGCCTTGCCATGTGCCTAAGTGCGCACGAAAGCTTCCTAGAGATTCGCTATGAAGGCCCAGCGTAGGAGTCTTCTCTGCAGTCTCCAAGATGGGTGGTGTGAGGCCAGGCTTTGGTCCAGGCCCAGCCAAAGCTCTGGGGGACTCCTGCCTGTGTGGCTCACCACCGCCTCTCCACGCTCACATGCAGCAGCCCCAGCTGCCTCACCTCTGTGCTATGCTGTGCTGGGCTCCAGGTCCTCCTGCTGCCTCCGAAGCAGGGCTTCTTGGAGGTCTGGGTCAGAGCCGGCTGTGCTGAGCACCGTGGCAACCTGAGACTGGGCCCTGGGGTGTGTGCTGGGTGGAGTCTGGGCAGCAGGCCTTGCCCGCTTCCTCTTCATCGCCAGTTGGGCTGAGCCCTCCATGACCACGCCCACCTCGAGCCTTCACTGGGCCTCCCGGTCAGGGGGCTGGTGCTCTGAGCCCTCCCTCTGGGAGGTGGAAGGGGTGTGCCCCTCAGGGGCCAACTCGGGTGGGACGCTCTGCAATGACAGTGACCATCAGCCAGCCCTACTTCAATATTTCTGAGCTGAGCCTGGCCAGGATGGCTGCTGCTTCTGCCCGTCTGCCAATCTGCTCCCAGAAAGAGCAGAGAGACAAGTGTCCGCTCAGATACCGCCCCCCCCTGGTAAGACGCAGACTCTCCTGAGGGCGTAAGGTCAGCCTGGGCAGCTGGCTTTGCCCGGACTCTTCCCATTCCACCCAGCACCCCTCCCCTGCGGTGTGGACACAAGTGGCCGACGGGCTCCTGACCCACATGCAGCTGGGCTTGCTTGAGGCAGACACACCCCGAGAAACCCCCATCCACACACAGGGGAAGGCCTCAGGCTTCCCCAGGTAGGACGGGACAGGTGGCCGGACTTGGCCTGGGGTTCCCTTGTTACCTTTCTCTTCCTTCAGGCAAAGGGCCAGAGACCTCTCGGTGGGGGCCCTGATCCTGCGTCGCCTGCTTTCCCACACACTCTGCCTGTGAGCTCGCCTGTGGCCCCAGCCTCTGGGCAGGGGCAAACACCAGAACATCTTGACAGCAAGCGATCTGACCGGGGGCTCCTTTCTGCTGGGGAGGCCTGAATACCTGGACTGCGGGTACTGTTGGGTTCTGTTGCCAGGGAGTGACATCATTGTAAGGTCTGACCCTTGTGGCCTTCTTGGCTTTCCCTTCCCGGTGACTATCTTATCTCTTTCTTCCCCTCTTCATCCCCGCCGGAGGGGAAAATGTCCCTCCAAACCGCTGAGGAATCTCTGATGTAATAACCCTCTGCCCAGATCTACCCTCCTTCTTGACCTCCAGAGTGACCAACCCGGTCTCCCCACCTCCACTAGCTGACCATTCACAATCTCCCGTTCCTGAGCTTTACCTTATTTTAGGCCTGTCCAGGTTATATGATGCCACTTTCTGCCCCAAAGACATAAAAATCGCACCCTGCCTTTTTTCGGGGCAGAACTCCTCGTGGCCATTCTTGCGGTCAGCGGGTTCTGCCCGGGAGCGCACTGCCAATAAAGCCTGTTACTTTCCCTTGGTGTCTGGGTTATTTCCTTACAGCTTGAGACGCTCATTTTCGCGACCTTACATTTGGCGCCCAACGTGGGGCTTGAGGTGAGAGCCCTCCCCCACTGCCACAGGGCTTGAGGCTCCCTCGGGCCAGGCCCACACCCTGGGTTGATACACCACCTCGCTGACAACTGTTCAACTGTCCGACAGGATACAGGCTAAGTTCTCTGGGTTAAGTCCTTGAGTAGCTCTCCCCCTTGGTGAGTAATCCGCGGGAGTCCAGTCCTTGCTGGCCAGGCCCAACACGAAAATCACAGCTCTGTGTCTGGTTCCCTCCTCTGGGCACCATTTGAGTCGGAGATGTCCACCTCAGCTGCGATAGCCCCCTCTGCAGGCCAGGTCTTGCTTCCTGGGCACCAGTCGATCTCGGAGACGTCCATTTTGGCTGTGGTTAGGCTCCTCCGCTGGGGTGTTAGATCTCTTGGGAACGCCTGATTGATTTACCCCTAAACCTATACTCCATCGCTCGCCAATGGGGACAACTGCCTGCAAGTCTGACCGGGGTTGGTCAACTCCTCTAGATTGTCTTTTGGCCAACCTTAAAACTTTGCGTCTTTCAAACAATATATGACGCAAACAATTAATTTTCCTTTGCTCTGAGGCCTGGCCCCAATACCTTTTAGACAATGGCTCAAAATGGCCCTCAGTGGGAACTTTCAATTTTAATATCCTCCGTGATTTAGATAATTACTCTCAAAAGACGGGAAAGTGGTCTGAGGTGCCCTATGTACAGGCTTTTTCGCTGCAGCGCTCCCGCCCCCCCCATTCTTTCTTTCCCCTCCTCCCAAATCCTTCTTTTCATTTCCCCTCTGGCCCCTCGCTGCCAGCTAAAACATCTGTCCAAACAGACCAAGAAAAACTCCGTCCCCGGCCCTGCACAAGCGGCAGCGGGAGTCCCTGGCTCGCACAGCAGCAGCAACAGACCGAGGAAAACTCTGCCTTCACGGTTCCTCCAAAAGACCTGAGGGCGCCCCACCTTCCACTTCTGTTGCTTTCTCAATTCCCTCTTCCCCAGCTTCCCCAACCCCTCCCTCATCAACACTTTCAATGCCTCCTCCGCAGCCTTCTCACTCAGATGGCTCACCGGAGGCGCCACCGGGGGAGTTCCCTCTGTTCAGTCACTCTACCCACACCAAAAGAGAGACAGGCCATCTGGGCAGCAGCCAAAACGTGTGACCAGCGACATCTGGCAAATCCGGCAGATCCCGCCCAACCCCCTGCGGCAGCTGCCTAACAGAGAGTAACGGGAGGGACAACCGGGGAGAGCCAATATCCAACATATGCTAAAATGTTTGCTGGAGGGGAAGGAAAATACCTCTGTCAAGGTTCTTCCCTCTTATGGGGGCACTCTGACTCCTTCCCAGAACTCAGTGATAGATATAGATGGCAAGCCCTCACACCCTCTACAGACTGAATTACAGCCTTGTCAGCTCAACCATCACCTATTCATCCACTCCTTCCTAATACTTCTTTCATGTCCCACTCAGCTATTAGGACGAGACATTCTAACTAAGCTCAAAGCCACCATACCTCTACCCTTCTCACACCCTTACTCCCCAACCCTACCTCTACTCCTCCTTTATGCCTCTGAATCATCCTTTAGAGACCCCACAATATGGGACACCAAGGTCCCCACTTAAGAGAAGTAAGATATATATGTTCAGTAAAGAAGATTTCTTTACTTTGCCAACCAAGGTCCGTCTAGTCAAGGCAATGGTTTTTCCCGTGGTCATGTATGGATGTGAGAGTTGGACTGTGAAGAAAGCTGATCGCTGAAGAATTGATGCTTTTGAACTGTGGTGTTGGAGAAAACTCTTGAGAGTCCCGTATACTGTAAGGAGATCCAACCAGTCCATTCTAAAGGAGATCAATCCTGGATGTTCATTGGAGGGACTGATGCTAAAGCTGAAACTGCAATACTTTGGCCACCTCATGTGACGAGTTGACTCACTGGAAAAGACTCTGATGCTGGGAAAGGTTGGGGGCGGGAGGAGAAGGGGACGACGGAGAATGAGATGGCTAGATGGCATCACCGACTCTGTGGACATGAGTTTGAGTGTACTCCAGGAGTTGGTGATTGACAGGGAGGCCTGGCGTGCTGTGATTCATGGGGTCGCGGAGAGTAGGACACAACTGAGCGACTGAACTGAACTGAACTGAAAGAAGTTTTAATGGAAAGTACATTTTTATGAAGGAAAAAGAAGGAGGTCTGACTTACAGGTGACTGTTCCAGGATGGGAAAACAAATGGGTACAGAAAGTGATAAGAAGGTTTAATGGAAAGTAGATCCCAAAGAAAGAGTTTCTATGTATAGAGAAAAGTTTTCTTGAGATGTTAAACTGCCTTTGATAACGGATTTTAAGTTTCTTTACCTCTGAAGTGATCTGTTCTATTTTGACCTTTGAAATCTTCTTTGTTACCTTGGCTAAATGAATATATTTTTTCACAGTGATCTATATGATTCTATATGACTGTTACAAACCCTTTTTATATTCATTGAAAAAACTGCCTAAATAGCTTTACTTCTAGCTGACTTTGGGGTGCTTAAGAGGGCCCCTGAGACATCCCAAAGAGCTATTAAACTACCTGAGTTCACCCGACATGTTAAATTGCATAGGAAATACTGTTGGAGGAATGATGAGTCTTAGGTTATACTGTATGGGTGATGCTACTTATATAAATATCCTAAAAATTATGTGAAATTCATGAAAATCTGATATGTCCTGGTAAATGTTTTCAGTTATAATTCTAGTTATCATATTAAAATGTTACAAGCCACAGCAATGACCAGGCTGCTTTGTAACTTATAATTTAATTAGATTTTAAACATGCCTTATATGGTTTCACTATCATGCCTTTAGGAAAATATTGCTAGTTCTTCAAGATTTTTGGAAAAGACTTTTCTAAGATTAACTGATAAATTTTGTTTTTTTGCTATCTGGTAAATTGGTAACAGACTGGAATTTAGCCTACTCTCTATGTTAAGAGAACAAAGTTTTCTTAAAATGAATCTTTCAATAACAGATTATGAATTTCTTTGCCTTTAAATGATTCATATTTGCTTTTAAAATCTTTTGTTACTTTAATAAAGTAAATATACGTTATTTAAGATTATGGTACATGTAAAAGCTCATTCTGCTTATATAAAAACTCTGTTAGACTTGTGCTATCCTAATGTCCTTAAAACATGGCAACAGTCTACTTCTAAATTGGGGAATTAAAAATGGGTGAATGATAGCTAAAAATCAGAGTCAGGGCTATGGGAAATCCAAGACGGCAGCTTGACTTTTCCCAGCTCCCTGACAAACCTCATTTTTATTTGATGGGTTAAAGATGATTTTTTATTTTGTTGCCAGTAAAGATTTCGCTCCTTCAAATCTATCAGTCTTGAACATTCTGGCTAAATCTTGTATTCTGATTTTTGAAACAGTCACTCCGTTTTCAAAGTCTGTCTTTCCTTATAGAATGTAAAAATTATTTTGACATAACTTGTATTTTTGCCCTGAGCACTAAGAGGAACACTGTCCTGATAATTTGCTGCTGCTGCTAAATCGCTTCGGTCTTGTCTGACTCTGTGCGACACCATGGATGGCAACCTACCAGGCTCCACCGTCCCTGGGATTCTCCAGGCAAGAGACTGGAGTGGGGTCATCGTTTTCTCCTCCTGATAACTTAGTTATCCAAAAATGTTCATTCCAATAGGACTTTGTTACTAAATTAAAGGAAGATAACTTCAGTACACTCTTTTAGGTCATGCTAGTTGCCATTTTGTATAATTTCTTTTTTCTCCTTTGTTTTTTCCTTATTTAATTTAATTTTTATAATGGTAGGAAATATAAAATAACCCTGGATGTTTCCATGGGCCAGTGTGATGACTGGTTTCTAGTTTCTGTTTTTTAACTGGCTCCAATGCTGCCATGACTCCATAATGAAAAATAAGTTTTGTAAATTGTTAAACTAAGTTTCTAGTTTTGTTAATTAAGGTCTAGTGTTTACTAAGATTCACTGCTGAGACAGTTCCTTGTTACGTGATATGGCTAAAAGATTTAATTAAGTTATTAAAGAGGACACTCTAAATTTATTTCTAAGGCTTATCTTAAAAGCCAATCTTCAGATAAAGATCAGATACTCTATAATGTATAACCAGGTGATTAACACTGAGAGTTCCTTGTACTGCAAGGAGATCCAACCAGGCCATTCTAAAGGAGATCAGTCCTGGATGTACATTGGAAGGACTGATGCTAAAGCTGAAACTGCAATACTTTGGCCACCTCATGCGACGAGTTGACTCACTGGAAAAGACTCTGATGCTGGGAAAGGTTGGGGGTGGGAGGAGAAGGGGACGGCCGAGAATGAGATGGCTGGATGGCATCACCTACTCGATGGACATGAGTTTGAGTGAACTCTGGGAGTTGGTGATGGACAGGGAGGCCTGGCGTCCTGTGATTCATGGGGTCGCGGAGAGTCGGACACAACTGAGCGACTGAAATGAACTGAACTGATAGTCATTTAACAAATGAAGTGAGTTGACTTGGGGTATACCAGGCTTTCTCTAATGAAAGTTCTTGACTTATAATCCTTACTTACGACTTTACTAATAACTGCTAGCTGTGGCTATATTATTTTCTATGTCACTTGTTTCAGAAGATTATTCCTTACTTTAACACATGTGTGACTGAGCCTGTGATATAATGCTGATATGCAATTCCAGATGAGATCAATGATTGTAATAATGTAACTCTAGATATGGCAAGAAGCAACAAGAGGGAATATTTTCCTGGACCAAGAGGCTAGTAAGACAGTGGTCCAGAGACTTTTGCTACTTGCAAGGCCTGGTCCAATTTTAGCACACTGAGTTGCCCATCCATGGAATCTTCCCTAGACCTGGGAATGAACCTTGCCAGCACCGCGTGACACAATGGCCATGAAATGGCCCCCAAACATGGTCAAATATGTGGCTATGAAGGGACCCTGCTGACTAGAATTTGGTACTTGCCAGATGCCTCTACAGAGACTACATCATGACCACTGCAAGCTGCTGACTTTCAACACCCCCTGAAGGGAATTCAGGGTGGAAATCAGAAATAAGGCACTCTGTGCTCTGGGAAAAACTGAGAAGAACCAACCTTCAGATAGTCAGATGTCTTCAGGTAAAGATTTTATGAGTCCAAATTCTTGCATCTTTTCGTACCTAGAAAAACATTAACGTCATAAACCAATGTCTGGTCCTGGTTCTAGCCCCTGAACAGCTTTTCTACTTCTATTAATCTTTGGGCAACGTACCTTTAATTTTCTTGTTAAGTTTGCTTCTTCCAGGATGCAACAAATCTCCAAATGATAGTATGACAAGAGTATTCCCAGACCAACCCCTAGACAATGCTGAAACAAGTCGCCTTCTGCCGGCAACACTCACACACATCCAAATGACTCCTCACTCCAAGACAGGCCTCATGCCATTCGAGCTGCTATACGGTAGGCCATATCTGCTCGCCAATCTCCTAGACCCCCAATACCACCTCTCGAAGCCTATCTGTCCTATTTCACGCTCCTCCGATGCCTTCTATTGGAACACACAGACCGCACCCTGCCCCAGCTCGTTAGCAACGCAGATTGGGAGCCTCCATTAACTACCTCGGCTCCAAGAGACAAGGTTCTCTTAAAGACGCTGACACCTAACTCCCTCCAACCGCAATGGACTGGCCCTTTCACTCACTCCCACAGTGGCCAAACTCTTGGGACACAAACCATGGTATCACATCACCAGGCTTAAACGGGCCCCCTTGCACGGCTCGCCCCCTCCTCAATGCCGATACCTGCATTTCCAAAATTTCCGGGCCTGCCAGACTCACTATAACCAAAATACCCTTTCCACCCATAGGCGAGTTATGACTATTTAGCTCCACTGGTAAAATTTGCTTCTAGTCATCCTCCTGGCCATACTTTTTGCCATAGTTATTGCTTCAATCACCCCACCGGAGTGATCCTTTGCTCTCCGCCTCTTTCTGGCCCTCACCTACATCCTAGGTTGCGCTACACTTCTGGGGTGCTATCTATATGTCTCTCACCTTAGCCAATCTTGAAAACTTTCTGTCTGACCTCTGGCAAGACCTCTGGCTTGCCACTCCTATAACTGACTTCGATTCTCTCACCCAGGCTATCATTGAACTTTGGCTACAGAGAAACTTTCTTCTTTATACCGACACCCAGATCAACTTTTATACCTTGGTTCTCCTCTGCCTAATATCTTAATTAGCCATCAGAATTAAACCTGTTTTCATTCTTGCAGTCACTTTATTCACATTGCTCTTCAGCCCATATACCAACAGCTGCAAAAATGACCAGAAATGCCAACAGAGAGAAAATAATGATGACCGCCAATTCCAGACTCCTGCCTAAAAACCCTTAGCCCCTGGGAACACCAGGGTCTGACAATGACCCAAAAACCCCACGACGCCCCTTTTCAGCAGGAAGTAGATGGAGACGACTACGTCGCCCCTTATCCTATCAAAAGGGTCAGAATGTAAGGTTGGACCCTGGTGGCCTTCTTGGATTTCCCTTCCTGGTGGCTATCTTGTCTCCTTCTTTCCCTCTTCATCCCCCGTCGGAGGGGAAAAAGTCCCACCAAACCGCTGAGGAATCTCTGATGTAATAACCCTCTGCCCAGATCTACCCTCCTTCCTTACCTAAAGAGTGACCAACCCGGTCTCGCCACCTCGACTAGCTGACCATTCACAATCTCGCGTTCCCGAGCTTTACCTTATTTTAGGCTTGTCCAGGTTTTATGATGCCACTTCCTGCCCCGAAGACATAAAAATCGTGCCCTGCCTTTGGGGCAGAACTCCTCATGGCCATTATTGCAGTCATTGGGTTCTGCCTGGGAACGCACTGCCAATAAAGCCTGTTACTTTCAACTGTTGTTTGGGTTATTTCCTTACAGCTTGAGACACCCGTTTTGTGACCTTACAATCATTTCCTGCGTTCGGGCCGAGGTCCCTTCCACAAAGATCCCGAAAGGAACCTCTGGGTTTCTGGCTGTTCCCATACACCCTTAGGCCACGTGCAGGCACAGTGACATGCACACAGCCCACCCAACAGCCTTGGGGAGACCTGGGTGCAGCCAGGGTCTGAGCTCTGAGGACATATCTGCTTTCAGCCCAGGCTCCTTCTTCTCAGAAGTGATGTGGCCCTGGGCAAGACATGTGCCCCTCAGGGTTTCCCCAGTCTCACCATCTGCAGAGTGAGGGTCACACTCCCGTCTCCTGCTTAGGTCTGTCAGCCTATGAACAGCTCCAGTGTCTGTTCAAACTTTGGGCCGCTATCACATGGAGCTTGGACACTGAGACTTCCCAAAGGACGGATTCCACACAGGGCTGACCTAGCACAGAATGGGGCAGAATCAGGCCAGGATGGGCTCTGGGACCTGGGAAAAGGCAGTCCCCTTCCTGCCTATTTCTTGGCCCCCCACATTGGGAGGACCGGAAGGTCATATTCAGACATCGCCCCCTCTGATATCAACCTTTCTCGTCCTACACAAGTGTCCCACTCAGCCTCAAGGGGTGGGGGAGGCTGCCCCAACAGTGGTTCCCGCATCCTTGTCTTTGAGTCTCATTATCTTGGGTCATTTTCCCCCTTGCAGGGGGAATAGGCACTATCACTATTTCCAACCTCAAGAGAGATTCATGCAAATTCTGTGAAATCGACTCATTTCCTCTCTCCATTGTTCAGTCTCTCGCCCTCCTTCTGTCTCTTTCTTGACCTTTCCAAATTCAGTCTGTCTCTTCCTCTCTGTGTCTGTCCTGTGGATGCTCGCATGCCTGTGAATGCGAGTTTCAACATTTCAGGCTTTGGGTTGATGTGTTTCACTGAATCTAATGTGTTATGAAACCAAAAGCCAATGTGATTGTTCAGATGGAACCATCTCCAATTCCCACGGCATTTCGTTGTAGAGGCTCTTGTTCCCATTCTTATCGCCTCCCCTCCTTTGGCATCGAGGAACTGACCGTAGAAGCTTGGGTTTATTTCTGGACCCTCAATTCCATTCCTTGGATCTGATTCTGCGTGTTTGATTTCTTCCCAGTACCATGCTGTCCTGATGATCCTAGTGTGATAGTCTAATTGGCTATCAGGCAGCCTGCTATGTCCATTTCAGGGCGTTGCGGCAGATTGCATTGACTTTTGACTCCTTTGTGTTTCCATAGACATTGTGGAATTCTTTGGTTATAATGCCCTGAGAGCAGCCGTTGGTATTTTGAGAGGAAGAGCGTGGACCCTCTGGATTACCCCACTGTGGGGGTCGGGGGGAGGGGGAAGTGACATCCTCTTACCAGGAGGAAATCTTCTGATCCATGAGCACAGCTTCTTTTCCATTGGATTGGTGGGCTTCACCTTCTTTATTCCATCTCTTTGCAGTTCTCTGAGAAGAGGGGCTTCCCTCCTTGGTTAGATGGACCCCTTGCTATTGCCCTTCAGGGAATGTCACTGTTGGTGGTGTTGATTCTTGCCTTATCATTCTAAGCGTCTGCTGTGAGTGTTAGATATGCCAAGGGTTTCTCTTCCCCTTCATCACTGTCTATCTCTCTGAGGCTCCAGCTAGAACAGGCCTAGTCCAGGGTCCCACAGGTCTTCGGGAGTGCAGCTAGATCATGTTTCTCAGGCCCTCAGTGCTGGGCATCATTTGGTGAACTCTCCGTGTCCCTTCCTTCGCCTGGTGTCCCTTCAGACCTCTCCTTCTGGCTCGTTTATGTTCATGTTGTTTGTTTTTTAGGAGCCAAATCCTGCCTAATATCCCTGTATGGAAATAGTTGTCTCCCAGCTTGGGATGTGTCATTTGCGTTTTTCAGACGGTCTTTCCCAGAGTCCAAATCTTGGATTTGACAAAGTTCATTGTGTTCCCTACTCTTTGTTTAGTGCCTTTCCATATTGTGTGTGAAGACTCAGAGCTCATGTCTAATGTCTGCTCCTTTTTCTTCTGGCTTTGTGAACCGTTTTGCATGGAATGTATGTCTAGGAATCTTTTGAAGTGAATTTGTTGAGAGGTGTCAAGTTTCCATGGACATGCAGGTCATCCCCTCTCGTTTCCAAATGCGTTGCTCCTAAACTCTTTTGGAGACGTTCTCGGAAAGATGGGTGTTTTTCAGTTTGCATTTGCACAGTTGGATGGATTCAGCAGCTCTAGCAGCAGGGATGCTGTGTGCCATGAAAGGGGAGTCGTGTGAGGCCTCCCTTTCCACACCGATCCCCGTGTCGCGTTGACAGGGCGTTGATCTTATCTCTGGAAGCCACAGGCATCATTGTGTGCCCTTGCCTGTGTTAGTAGTTGAAGGCAGTTTCGTCTCCACAGGAGATCACCAGGTCTTCTGCTTTGTACCTCCAAAGGTGAGCATCTCAGTGGACAGGAAAAATTGCTACAGAAGTGGAGTGGGATCCACCCTGAGTGTGGGCGCTGATCATAAAGAGATTCTCCTGTGGGACTTTATGGGTCCTGCACACTGTTCTCCCAGAGTGAGAGAGATGTATATGGACTCCCAAGAGCTCTTTGGCAGGTGGAGACATAGAGAAATCAGGGAGCAGCACTGCATCACACTGGAGTCTGGTCCAGACAGAAGGTTCCTGCAGGAAGGCTCCTTCCGTGCTCTGGGGGATTCGGAATTATCATCTCTTATTGTGCATCCCCCGGGCCCTTGGTTCAGGCCCCACTCTGAGATCTGGGAAGGAGGTGGATTCCCTCCCTGACACCAAACTAGTATTTGTTTTTTTAATCCTGATCCTTGTCCAGTCCCATTTGGCTCCCAGGCTCTATCCTGGATCCACACCCACAAGATCAGCAGAGCCCAGTTCTAGAGGAATTTCATACAAGGATAGAGTCCGGGTTATACTCCATCCCCCTGGGGCTAAAGAAGCATTTCCTTGGAGTTTCACAGCCCTGGGAGGAGATACTGGGTCTATGTCCATTTTGCAGTTGAATATGTTGAGCCCCAGATCATTGTGTGGTTTTCCCTGGGGTCACCTTGCAGGTCAGTGGGTGAGCTGGGATTTGAACCCAGACTCTATGTCTTGGAGTCCATGACTGTACAGTTGTTTCTGCTCTTTGCTTAAATAAATTTCAATTTAAAAAAAATGAATTTGTGTATGGGACTGAACTCCTCTCTCTCTCTGATGGTTCATATCCTGCTATCTTGCTGAATTTATTAGTTTTAATAGTTGTTACTTGGTGCAGTGTTTACAGTTTCATATAAATCCTGTCATAATCTAAAAGCGACAGTGTTACTTCTTATGTTCCAATGGGGTGCCTTTTATTTCCTTTTCTTAGCTAGTTACTCTGGGTAGGACAATTCCATTATTATGTTGAACAAAATTGGTCAGAGTGGCATCTTTGTACTATTCCTGATCTTTTGGGAAAACCTTTCACCTTTTTGCCACTGAGCTGTGTATTAGCTGTGGGTTATCTTATATGCCTTTTAGTATGTTCCGTGTATAACCACAGTACTGAGAGATGGTATCAAATTGATATTACACTTTGTTAAAAGCTTTTTCTGCAATTATTGAGAAGAACACATGATTTTCTTCTTAATTTTGCTCATGTTGTGTATTACATTGATTGATATGCAGATAATAAACCATCTTTGTTGATTGGATAAATTCCATTTGATCATAGTGCATGATTCTTTTAATGTATTCTTCAATTGGTTTACTAATATTCTTTTGAAGATTTGTACATCCATGTACACCAGAGTCGGGGTTCTCTGGCGGTTCATATGGTAAAGAATCTGCCTGCAATGCTGGAGACCTTCCCCTGGGTCAGGAAGATCCCCTCGAGGAAGGAATGGCTACCCACTCCAGTATTCTTGCCTGGAAAAGTCTATGGACAGAGGACCTGGTGTGCTGCAGTCCATGTGTCACAAATAATTGGACATGTGAGTGACTCACACTTACCAGGGTTCTTCTTGGCATTCTTAAGATCTAAATTTAAGATTTTTATCTCAGTGAAAAATTATAGTCAAAGGCAAAAATGTCAAAAGTCAAAGAGTTCTTTGAAGTAAATGACAATATGGCATAAGAGATGAAAGCAAGGACTCGACATAATTGACTTTTCATAAGAATTTTAGGTCTTCAGAGGAATTCTCACTAAACTGAATAGTATATGCAAGCTTTAATTTAAAATATAAACCTTTTTTGGTATTATGTTTCTATGATGAGAGTGAACTTTTTATAATTTATGTATAAGATATTAAGGGTTACTCTGTAGCTAATAAAATCATATTTTCAGAACCTTTCATGACATTTATAAGCACTAATATATAGCGGAAAAGTAGCTTGGAATAGAAGATGATCCCATATAGCTTTAGATGACAGTACAGACGTGTTGAATGATAGATTTCGGATTGTACTTATTTATTTTTAATTGAAGAATATCTGCTTTACAATGTTTGGTTGGTTTTCCTCATACACCAACACGAATCAGCCATAAGTGTATTATCCACTCTTTGGTGAGCCTGCCTAACACTTCCTGCCATCCCACTCTCTGGGTCGTCACAGAGCATCATGCTGGGCTCCCTATATCATATAGCAACTTCCCACTAATTAGTTATTTTACATATGGAAGTGGCTATGTTTCCGTGCTCCTCTCTCGGTTCATTCCACCCCCTCCTTCCAACTGAGTTCACACGGCCTTTCTCCACATCCGTGTATCTATTTCTACCCTTCAAATGTTTAACAGTACCATCTTTCAAGCTTCATATGTGTGCATTAAAATACTATATTTGTTTTTCTCTGTCTGACTTACTTCACTCTGTATCAGTTTCTAGGTTCATCCACCTCAGTTAAAATGATTCGTATTTGTGCCTTTTCATGGTGGAGTAATATTCCTTTGTGCATGTGTTCCATAACTTCTTTATCCACTGTTCTACTGATGGACATTAGGCTGCTTCTTGATCAGGCTATTTTAAATAGTGTTTCAATGGACATTGGGGTACATGTGTCTTTTTAGAGTTACGGTTTTCTCAGGGTATATGGCCAGTAGGGGATTGTTGGGTCATATGTTAGCTTTATCCCTAGTGTTTTAAGAAACCTACATTCTCTTATCCATAGTGGCTATATCCATTTATATGTCTCCCAACAGTGCAAGAGGGTTCCCTTTCTTCCATGTCCCGTCCAGCATTTATTATTTGTAGAATTGTTGATGATGTTCATTCTAACTGGTGTGAGGTGATATCTCATATAGTTTTGATTTGCATTTCCTTAATAATGAACGACCTTGACCATCTTTACATGTGTTTGGTGGCCTTCTTAATGTTTTCTTTGGAGAAATGTGTTCAAGTCTTCTGCTCATTTTTTAATTGATTTTTTTTCTGATTATTAGGCTCTCTGATCTACTTGTGTATTTTGCAGATAATCCTTTGTCAGTTGCTTCGTTTACAATTATTTTCTCCCATTCTGAGAGTTGTCTTTTCATCTTGTTTAGAGTTTTCTTTGCTGTTTAAATACTTGGAAGTTTCTCTGGTTGCCACACTTTTATTTCAGTCACTCTAGGTGGTCAAAGAGGATCTTGCTGTGATAAATTTCAAAGAGTGTTCTGCCTATGTATTCCTCTAAGAATTTTGTAATTTCTGGCCTTACATTTGGTCTTTAATCCACTTTGAATTTATTTTTTTATATAGTGTTAAGAAGTGTTCTAATTTCATTCTTTTACATGTATGTGTCCCGTTTTCCAGCTCCAGTTATTGACGAGGTTCTCTTTCCGTCGTTTCATCATTGTACATTCTTGCCTCCCTGTCTAAGAAAAGGTGCCTGCAGGAGCGTGGGTTCATCTCTCAGTTTTTGATCTTGGTCCATTTCTCTCTGTTTCTGTTTTTGTGCTGCACCATAGTGTCTTGATGACTCTAGCTTGGTAGTATCATCTGAAGTCAGAAAGGTTGATTCCTCCAGTTCCACATTTCTTTCCAAGATTGCTATGGCTATTCTGGGTCTTTTTTCCCCCCATAAAAATTGCAACATTATTAGCCCTAGTTCTTTTAAAAATTTCATTGTTTTTTGGATAGGGATGAATTGAATCTACAGAATGCTTTAGGTAGTGTAGTCATTTTCACAATATTGATTTCTTACAATTCAAGAACATGGCATGTCTTTCTGTTTATTTCATCTTTATTATCTTTCATCATACGGCCCATCTTTCTGCATCCACGTGTTTTTGTCTGTTTGGGTACATTTATTGCTAGCTGTTATTCTTTTACTTTCAGTGGGTAATGGCACTGTTTCCTTAGTCTCTCTTTCTGATTTTTCCTGTTGTACTATAGGAATGAAAGGATTTCTGTGTATTAATTTTGTATATTCTGCTTCACTAAATTCACTGATTAGCTCTAGTAATATTCTGGTTCTATCTTTAGGGGTTTCTGTGAAAGAAACAGCTCATCTGCAGTCAGTAAGAGATGTACACCTTCTTTTCCAATAGTCATTATTTTTTTTTCCTTCTCTGATTGCTATGTCTATGACTTACAAAACTAGATTGAATAATAGGAATGAGTGTGCACCATGGTCTTGATCCTGATCTTAGAGGAAATGCTTAAATTTTGACACCAATGAGAACTATGTTTGCTGAGAGATTTTTTTCTATATGACCTTTATTACGTTGAGGTTGTTTTCTTCTATGCAATTTACGAGGCATTTTTTAATTCATAAACTGGTGTTTAATTTTGTCAAAATCTTTTCCTGCATCTATCGAGGTTATCATATGGTTTTTACCTTTCAATTAGTTAATATAGTGTATCACATTGATTGGTTTGCATATAGTGAAGAATCTTTGCAACCCTGGGATAAATCCCACTTGAACTCGGTGTACAATCCTTTTAATGAGGTGTTTGTTTGTTTGTTTGTTTTTGCTAACATTTTCCTCAGGATTTTTGCGTTTGTGTTCCTCAGTGATATTGGCCTGCAGTTTTCTTTTTTGTGTGGCATTTCTGCCTCATTTTGGTTCGTGGTGATGGTGGCCTCTCAGAATGACCTGGTGATGTCCCTCCCTCCACGTTTCTGGAAACGTTTGATCAAGATAGGTACTGTTACACCTCCACCGTTTGAGAGCATTCACCTGTGAAGTCCTGGGCTTTTGTTTGTTGGAGACTTTTGCTCACAGTTACTAGTGCTTGTGATTGATCTGTTCACAGTTAGAGCTTGTGATTAGTGTTGGTGCTTGTGGTTGATTTATTCCTATTTTCTAGTTCTTCCTGGTTCAGACTTAGAAGATTGTAGTTTTCTAAATATTTGTCCATTCGTTCCATGTTGTCCATTTTATTGGCATATGGTTTTTTCTGATTGTCTCTTAGGATCCTTTCTATTTCCGTGTTGTCTGTTGCAACTTCTCCTTCTTCATTTCTAAATGATTTGAATCTATTTTTCAAGATGAGTCTGGCTAATGATTTCTCAATTTTGTTCATATTCTCTAAGACTTTTCTTATTGTCTATTGATCTTTGCTAGTGTTTCCTCCATTTCGTTTTCATTCATTTCTGCTGTGATCTTTATAACTTCTTTCCTTCTGCTAACTTTGGAGGTTTTGTGGCTCTATTTCTTCTTTTTCTAGGTTCTTTAGGTGTTAGATTAGGTTGTTTATTTAACATTTTCATTTCTTGAGGTAGGCTTCTTGTATTGCTGTAAAATAACCTCTTACATTGCTTTTAGTGCATCACATAGGTTTTGGGTTGTCATTTTTTCATTACCATTTTTTTTAGGTATTTTTAAATTTTCACTTTGATTTATTCAATGACATCTTTGATTTCTCCATGTGTTTGTATTTTTACAAATTTTTCCTATAAAGGATTCCTAATCACATAGCATTGTGATCAGAAAAAATGCTTGCTATGATTTCAGTTTTCTTCAACTTACCAAGGTTTGACTTGTGATGTAAGAGGTGATCCATTCCAGAGAGTCTTTCATGTGCACTTGAGGAGAAAAAAATGTATTCTGCTGTTTGGGGATGCAATATGCTAAAGATAGCAGTAAGGTCCATCTAGTCTAATGTGTGATTTAAGGCCTATGTTTCTGTATTAATTTTCTGTGTGGAAGATTTGTGCACTGAGGTGGACACACCATACACATCTCGTGTTAAAATCCCCTAGTATTATTATTATTATTTTACTGTCGATTAACCCTTATTCTTGCTTATATTTTTCTTATGTATTTAGGTGCTTCTATGTTGGATGTATGTGTATTTATAACTGCAGTATCTTCTTCCTGTATTGATCTCTTTATCATTTTTAGTGTTCTTCCTTGTCTCTTGTAATAGTCTTTACTTAAAAGTTTATTTTCTCTGATATGAGAATTGCTACTCCAGGTTTCCTGTGATTTCTACTTGCATGGAATATCTTTTCCCAGGTCCTCACTTTTAGTCTGTATGTGTCCCTAGGTCTGAAGTGGATGTATTATTGACAACATTTATATGGATCTTGTTTTTGGTTTCATTCAGCCAGTCTGTGTTTCAGTTGGAGCATTTACTCAATTTCTATTTAAAATAATTATTGATATGCATGAAATTATTATTATTTACTTTATTGTGCTGGGTGTTTGTTTTTTTTTTTTCTTTCAGGTCTATGTATTCCCTTCTGTTTCCTGCCTAGAGAACGTCCTTTACCATTTGTTGTAAAGCTACTTTGCTGGTGCTGAATTTCTTAAGTTTTGCTTATTTGTAAAACGACTGAGTTCTTCTTTGAACCTGAGTGAGACCTTAGAAGGCTAGAGTAATCTTTCTGGTAAGCTTTTCTCTTTCATAAGTTTATCATGCCACACCCTTCTGGCCTGCAGCATTTCTTCTGAAAGATCAGCTGTTAAACTTATGGGGATTCCTTTGTCATTTGTTCCTTTTCCCTTCGTGATTTTAATAATTTTTCTTTTTGTTTTTCTTAGGTGATTATTATGTGTCTTGGCGTGTTTCTCCTTTGGTTTACCCTCTATTGGATTCTCTGTGCTTCTTGGACCTGGGTGTTTCCCTCACCAAAGACAGGGAAATTTTCAGCCATTATTTCTTCAAGGGAGTTTTTATCTTTCTCTCTTTCTTCTCCTTGAATCCCTATAATGTGAATGTTAGTATGCTTGCTCTAACTCACCAAATGCATTAAACTATCCTCAACTTTTTGGCTTATTTATTTTTTGGTGCTGAAATTGGGTGATTTCCAGTACTGTGTGTTTCAGCTTACTGATCTGTCCTTCTGAATCATCTAGTCTGCTGACTCTGCTGTTTTTAATGTCAGTTATTGTATCTTCAATTATAATCCGTTCTTTTTATACTTTTTGCCTATTTGTGGAGGTTCTCACTCCGTTCTTTCTTCTTCCCCTGAGATGAGTAAATATCTGTTATTTACGTATTTCATGGGTCCACTGGTTCTTGTTGTGTCATGGCTTTCCCTTGTTGCCTTGAGTGGGGGCTGCACTCTAGTTTTGGTGTGTGGGCTTCCCAGTGTTCTGTTTTCTCTCGTTGTGGAGCACAGGCTCCAGGGTGCATGAGTTCAATAGCTTTGACACACAGGTTTAGTTGCCCCGCAGCCTGGGATCTTAGTTCCCACATCAGGGGTTGAACTCTTGTCCCCTACATTGTCAGGAACATCGTAACCAATGAACCAGTAGATTATTTATCTCCAGCTTGCTTAATTCTTTTTCTAAGGTTATGTCTCAGCTGTTCATTTGGAATATGTTCTTTGTCTCCTCATTTTGCCAATCTTTTTGTTTCTGTGCATTAATATTAGGTAGATGAACTATGTCTGCATGTTGAATGAGTGGACTTATGTAGAGTGTCTCCTGTGTGGCTCAGAAGAACAGTTCCTCCAGGTCAGCAAAGACAGGAAATCCAGGTTGTCTCATGTGTAGGCTGAGTGTAGAGTCCTTTTGGATGTATCATCATTGCTTTGGGCAGGCTGGTGGGTCAGGTTGGCCACCAGTGCGGCTGAACGTGAGCCCCACCTCAACAGTTGCAGATGTGGAGCTGACATGGAGTGGGAACCACCTTGAGGGGATGCGAGTCATGGCTGAGTCGACCCACTGTGTGTGGAAGGGAAGGAGTCTATTGTGTGGGAATCCAGGCCCTTGGGGGGAAGCCATTTTGGAGGTGTGTTGTGGGCATGACTGGGTTGGATATCTCTGTTCCACAGGGAGTACAGAAACATAGGAGTGCAAGCAGTGCTGGGAATGTAAGTGGGGAATGTCAGAAATGTCTCTTGCTAACACTGGGCCAGCTGGGTACAGGGAGGGTTTTTTTCAAATGTCATCAATATGTGATTTCATCCCTAGAGGAAGTTGCAACAAATCCTTGCCCCTTTGGCACTTGTCCTAAAATTAGTCCATAATTCTCCTTCACATATGACCCATGCACTTTTCAAGCTGCTGCCTCTGAGCTGACATTCAGCATTAGTACATTGGCACAAGTCTATTAAGTGATAGGGCCCACATGTGATCTCATTGATAAGATGGCTCTGTTGACCTCACAAACAATAAATCACAGTGGTCTGTGAGACTGATCAAATTGCCCAAATGGCATCCTGTTATCTCACTGGTGCCTATCTTCTCAGAGCTGGGAGACCACCAAATTCCACATCTCTGGCTACATGATAATCCCATCAGAGAATTTTCCATTGGTGAGATATAAGAAGGACTCTGTCAGACAGGGGGAACACGGGTTCTCCTTAAGAGCCAGTCACCCTCTCCTTTCCCTCTAATAAATTTCCTTTTTTTGCCTGACTGCCCAGCTTGCTCTCTTGTTCTCTGCACTCGCCTTACATTCTGGTGCAGAAACCTGGGAAAGAAAATCCATGCAACTGGGTGGGCTCCTCTCACAAGCCCACCTCCAGTGTCCCCTCCTTTGGACCTTGCCAAGAAACTGAAACCATCTCTGGGCTGAGGCTTTCCACTTGTCTTCCTGGACTGACATCCACACACCGGCCCACGTTTCATCCATCGGTTACCAGGGTGAGTGAAATCCCATTCTCTCGGATCCCCTCTCTCTCCTACTGGGTGGGGGGGTGGAGTTCCCATAGCCCTTGAGTCCTTGGCCTTGCACCCCTGTCTAACTTTGAAATAGGGGACACCCATTTCAAAGCATACTTATTACTCTCTGAGCAAGTCCTGAGAATGGGGACACCTTTTCTCCCGGACCTCTCTCCTCACTTTCTCTCACTCTTGCTAACCTCCCTATTTGGCCGCAATGGGAAATTCTCATTCCCAGCCCTCAAAACCTTCTCCTCTAGGATGCCTTCTCTGTAATCTAAAAGGGGAGATACGACTACAAAGACTTATTTACTATTCTAACACAGTATGGCTGCAATACAGACTGTATAACACGCCCCAATGGCACGAAAATGGAACTCTTGATTGTGATACTCTACCGACCTTGATAACTTCTGCCACTGTAATGGCAAGTGGTTCGAAATTCCTTATATTCAGACTTTCTTTGCTTTTCACTCTCAACCCTCTCCCTGAGAATCCACTCTGGGCCGCATCCTCCTAATATAATGTCTCCCAAGCCCTATTCAGACTTTTCTTCTTCTTCCTTCCACTCTTCCGACCACAGCCCATCCCCTATTGCTCCCAATCCCTCCTGTTGTAGCAGCCCCAGATCCAGTTCCACAACCTCCACCTTACACCCCCTCCTCCCTCCCTCCTTCTCAAGGATCCCAAGGCTTTACCCTGACCTCCCTAGATCCCCTCCCTGTAACTGTCCCGAACACTTTTAAAACAGGAAACTTCACCGGAGGACCCAGCTCCTTTCTCCACTGAACTCCCTTTAGGGTAAGTAGCTAGGGCAGAAAGTGTTGTTCGGATTCACGTGCCATTCTCTCTCTCTGATCTATCTCAGATTGAAAAGCGTCTTGGCTCCTTCTCCTCGGACCCTGATAACTGTCTAAAAGAATTCAAGCATCTTACCCAGTCTTACAACTTAACCTGGCATGATATTTACATCATGCTTTCCTCCACTCTTCTCCCAGAAGAGAAGGAATGAGTATGCCAAGCATCTCAGGCTCATGCTGATGAGATATATAGGACAGATGACACTAAGCCCGTAAGGGCAAGAGCTGTCCCCTGAGAAGACCCCAACTGGGATTATCAGGCAGGGAGACCTGGATGAGCAGTCTGTAATCACGTGGTTGCTTGCTTCATTGCGGGCCTTCAAAAAACAGGGCATAAAGCCGTCAACGGTGATAAGCTCTTGGAAACAACTCAAGGGCTAGATGAAACTCCAGGACAATTTCTAGCCAGGTTAATGGAAGCGCTACAAAAATATGCAGAATTTGACCCCACTTCAGCAGAGGTCGCCACTGTCCTCAACACCCATTTTATCTGCCAGTCGTCCCCAGATATTCGAAAGAAACTAAAAAAGGCAGAAGGCCCTCAAACCCCTCAATGAGACCTTTTAAATTTAACCTTTAAGATTTTCAATAAGCGGGAAGGACAGGCAAAACTCGAGAAGGCCCAACGAGATCAGACCACTGCCTTACATGGCTCCAAGCCTCCATCAACCAACAAAGAAAGGAAGCGACCTGAGCCCTGCTTCAAATGCGGCAAAGAAGGCCATTGGCCCACTGGTGCCTAAAGCCAAAGCCCTGTCCAGGTCCAGGTCCCATCTGTGGCATAAAGGAACATTGGATCCCCCTAGGGAGCTGGACATCCCGTTCTGGTCCTGAGCAGGAGTTCTCTGACCCAGCTCTGCCCAGCCTCCTCGGACTTGCCACTGAAGACTAAAGGTGCCCAGGACACCAGTCCCTGACTCTCATCATGGCTATGGAGCCCAGGGTAACTTACACAGTGGTAGGTGTCGACTAACAAAAAGATGTACAACTTGAGAGTTGTGAGTTAAGTCTTATTTGGGGCAAAATGAGGACTGCAGCCTGGGAGGCAGCATCTCAGATAGCTCTGAGAGACTGCTCTCAAGCAGCAGTGGGGGAAAAACAATATGTAAGGTTTGGGAGAAGGGGGAGTTCAATACCACGAAGCACTCTTTTTACAAAAGGCTTTTTGTTAGTCATGAGGATCTGATATCACCATGAAGGAATTTAGTGTTTCACTAGGTATGAGGAGATACAAGGATTGATATCATAAAATCTGTTCCTAAAAACATCCAACTATCTAAAGACCTGTCCCACCAGATTCCCTGGAGCACAGAGTGCCTCATTCCACGGGGTTATTGAAGATCAACAGCTATAGCAGCATGGGGCTCTATCTCTGTAGATGCCTTTGTTGTTCAGTCGTTGGCAGTGCTCTTGGTACATGCCAATTTTTAGTTGACACAGCCCCCTTGTGGTCATAGATCCGACCATACTTTGGTGCCACATTGCTGGGAAGGCTCATTCCCAGTTCTGAAGAAGGTTTGGTTGATAAGACACTCAATGTGCTATTCCTGGATTAGGTCTTAATAGTCAAAGATCTCTGGACGCCTGTCGTCTAGTTATGGTCCAGGAAAGTATTCCCTCTCCCTGCATTTTTTCAAACCTAGAGTTACCCTATTACATTCATTGATCATATATCGAGCTATACATTTGATCAACTGCTTCAAGTCTAGTCATCATTTTCGTTGGAGGTTCATACACATATACAGGAAATGATAGTCTTGTGAAACAAGCAAAATACAAATGGTATAGTTAATAACACTAGTGGAATTAAAAGTAAATATCTTAGCCATGAGCCTCCCATATCAGTTTTCTTAAAAGATCGTCAAGATTAGGGAATGGGTCACTTAAAGCAGAAATCTGATTTTTCATGTGATTCAGATGTGTTACATTAAAGGATTTACCAGGTATGAAAATATAGCATTCAGTTTGCATTATAGCACAGATATCTCCTGAGATACTTTAAGGTGTCAAGGGCTTTGCAGTGGCGTAGCACTGCCTCTCTCATCATAGAGATCTCAGAATTCAATAGGCTAATAGCCCGGTCCAGTTCAGTTCAGTTAAGTTCAGTTGCTCAGTCATGTCCGACTCTTTGCGACCCCATGAACCACAACACACCAGGCCTCCTTTTCCATCACCAACTCCCGGAGTTCACTCAAACTCATGTCCATCGAGTCGGTGATCCCATCCAGCCATCTCATTCTCTGTCGTCCCCATCTCCTCCTACTCCCAATCCCTCCCAGCACCAGAGTCTTTTCCAGTGAGTCAACTCGTCGGATGAGGTGGCCAAAGTATTGGAGTTTCAGCTTTAGCATGAGTCCTTCCAGTGAACACCCAGGATTGATCTCCTTTAGAATGCACTGGTTGGATTTCCTTGCAGTCCAAGGGACTGTCAAGAGTCTTCTCCAGCACCACAGTTCAAAAGCATCAATTCTCCGGCGATCAGCTTTCTTCACAGTCCAACTCTCACATCCATACATGACCACTGGAAAAACCATAGCCTTGACTAGATGGACCTTTGTTGGCAAAGTAATGTCTCTGCTTTTTAATATGCTATCTAGGCTGGTCATAACTTTCCTTCCAAGGAGTAAGTGTCTTTTAATTTTACTCTCATTTAAACCACAATGAGATACCATTTCACACCAGTCAGAATGGCTGCTATCCAAAAGTCTACATGCAATAAATGCTGGAGAGGATGTGGAGAGAAAGGAACCCTCTTACACTGTTGGTGGGAATGCAAACTAGTACAGACACTATGGAGAACAGTGTGGAGATTCTTCAAAAAATTGGAAATAGAACTGCCATATGATCCAGCAATCGCACTCCTGGGCATACACACCAAGGAAACCAGAATTGAAAGAGACACGTGTACTCCAATGTTCACTGCAGCACTGTTTATAATAGCCAGGACATGGAAGCAACCTAGATGTCCATCTGCAGACGAATGGATAAGAAAGCTTTGGTACATATACACAATGGAGTATTATTCAGCCATTAAAAAGAATACATTTGAATCAGTTCTAATGAGGTGGATGAAACTGGAGCCTATTATACAGAGTGAAGTAAGCCAGAAAGAAAAACACCAATACAGTATACTAACACATATATATGGAATTTAGAAAGATGCAAATGATAACCCTGTATACGAGACAGCAAAAGAGACACAGATGTATAGAACAGTCTTTGGGACTCTATGGGAGAGGGTGAGGGTGGGATGATTTGGGAGAATGGCATTGAAACACGTATGTTGTCATATGTGAAACGAATCACCAGTTCAGGGTCGATGCATGTTATAGGATGCTCGGGGCTGGCATGCGGGGATGACCCAGAGGGAGGATAAAGGGAGGAGGGAGGTGGGAGGGGGGTTCAGGAGGGGGAACTTATGTAAACCCGGGGCAAATTCATATCAATGTATGGCAAAACCAACCAATATAATATTGTAAAATAATTTGCCTCCAATAAAAAATAAATTAACTACAAAAATAAATAAATAAATAAATAAAGCTTATGAAAGAAGTTAAGGCTTAGATATAGTCAATGACATCCTCCAACCACATTGAAGGCACACACACATACACACAATCTGCTAAATGGTCATACCAGTAGAATACAGATCTTTGACCCATTGGGGTCATACCAATGGTAGATTGGTTAGGGTTACCTCTAATTCGTTAACATGCATGACCTAAAATTCATGGGAGTCCTAGTCTACACCTTTGTGTTCAACCTTGTAGATGTGAAGGCCATAAATCAGTGCCACAAATTCACTGAGTTCCATACTAATCACTCTCTCTAAGGGTAACAAGAGACATAGCTCATTAGGCACCCAGCCTTGTCTCATAATTTCCAGGTTAATCATTTTTAGTATGGTTTTACCCTTCCCAGCATAAAGGAGCTTTTAAACTTAAATGACGATAACCCAGTGTTAACTATGTAGATCCACCCCATATCTGTGGGAATTTTCCTTTTCATAGACTATAGGTTAAATTTTTAAATTGAGTCTTAGCTCATCACTCCGATTCAGTTAAAATGACCCTAAGAAAAAACTTAAATTTATGGCCAGCATCCCCAGAGCAGGTATTATTAATTGGCCAGGTAAGAGAATCCTATCTGTAATATCATGAAGATAGAACAGGACTCAACACTCATCTAAAATAAATTTCCTAGTGGGTATCCCTAGAGAACAGAAATACACCAAGGAAACCCAGAAGTACTAGACAGAGGTAATTGGCCACAATCAAACAATTGGATTGAGTTTTAAACTAACATAGAATCGTGTCCATAATAGGAAAGATTTGATTGCTAGACATAGGTCCAAGGAATCAAGAAAACATTATAAATGATCATAAACATCAGATCAGCATCTTGGGCAAGCTGCCTACCTCTGATGTCGTCTTCTTCTCGTCCTAGTGTAGAGTAGTTTCCTCTGTTTGAGCATAGTTTGAAGGTGAGTTTGCGGTCAGGAGGCCTCTCTATGGACTGGTCCTGCTTAGGGGCCTTTGGAAGTGGGAGTTAACCCAAGAGTCAGTTTCCCTTCAGTTTCACTGGGCATGAGCTAATTAGGAGTATCTGAGAGAAAGGCCCATCCATCCAGGTTGGAAAGTTCCTTAAATTATGTCTTCTTCCAGTCTTGATTGCAGGTCATGCGTGAGGCATCTGATCTTCTTCCAAAGATAGATTACTAAAATAAGCTTCAGAAACAACCCTAGAGTGTCCTTTAACAATGCAGTTAAATTTTACATTAATATACCAGAACAACAAAGAATTATCCAGGAAATGAGTCTTAGTAGATACAGATCTCCATTAACAAACTGGGATTTAACATTCATTGAAACATCTTTTTCTCCCTCAAATCACCCTCATTTTTGCTAAATACAACCAAATTAAGACTTGTTTATAATATAGGTCTGGTCTCAATATACTTTGCCTGATGATTTATATAACTATAATTGATCATAGACTTTTTTGCTTTGCTGAGACTACAAAAGTCTCAGACTGAACTTTTAATATAAAACCTTTCAGGACTAGGAGAGTCATGCCAAATGTTTATCACATATTTTGCCTAACAGATCTAAGTGAATTCCTCCCTTCTCAAGGTCTCAGAGTTCTTCAAGTTCCTTCAGATTTCTGTATCTGTTAGTGAAATAACCTTCCTAACTTATCTGATAAAATTACTATAAACTAAGAGTTTCCAATCTCTGGAGGGTTCAGATAGAAAACACAAATGTTTCAATTTGTTTATAAAATAAAATTTTACCAAATAACCATCATAATTTTGAGGGGAAGGTTTTTCTTAAACCTTGAAAACTAGAAACCATAAAAATGATAAGCATATTCACCAGTTCATTTAGTCCTTTTGTTAACCTTTGTGAAGTCAGCAGATTTTTCATTAGAATCTCCCAAGTTCAGAAACTGGTATTTATCCAAAAGTCCTTTTTATAAATCTTGAAGAGGAAGCATTTTTGCACAATTTGGTTAGTGCTATGACAATATTTTGAGTTAGTAACTGAATTGTGCCTGGTAACATTTTACCCAAACATATCAAAATTTTAGGAACTCCATACAGTTTCTAGGGTATCTATATTAGTAACACATTCCGTTTCTTCGCTCAGTCGTGTCCGACTCTATGCGACCCCGTAGACTGTAGCCTACCAGGCTTCTCCATCCATGGGATTCTCCAGGCAAGAGTACTGGAGTGGGTTACCATTTCCTTCTCCAGGGGATCTTCCCGACCCAGGGATCGAACCCAGGTCTCCCACATTGGAGGCAGACGCTTTAACCTTTGAGCCACCAGGGACTTTACCATACAATATAGCCTGAGACTTATTACTCACTTGACAATACTTTCCATGTAATTCTATATACAAAACAAACCAAATTAGTGTAGTATCTCTTTTTGGGATGTTTCAGGGGCCCTCTGAAACATCCCAAAATTAAGCTAGAAATCTTCTTCATTAGAATGATTTAAGAAGCTTTGTCAATAAATATCAAAAAGGTTTAGAACAACTCAGTCAGATAGGACTATCGGTCATTGTGAAACAATACTGTTCAGCTAGCCAAAGTCACAATAAAGAATTCCAGAACAGATCATTTAAGAGAGAAAGAAACTTAAATCTATTGTCAAAGGTAGTTCTTTATCTGAAGAAAAGGTGTCCTCTTAACAGAGAGAAAAGCTAAATTCAAGTGTTTGCACCAGCTTACTTTACTTCCACGGTAAACTGAGTTAACTTTATTTTTAAACTTAGTCCTAACCATATATACATATATACACACACACACACACACACACACACACACAAAACTCTCTCTTCATGGTTCACTTTTCACAAACTTTATCACTTTCCGGACCCACTGCTGTGTTATTCCATCCTAAAATGTCACCTGTAAGTCAGACTTACTTCCTCTTCCCTTCACAAAATGAAATCCTATTCCTCATACCTTCTTTACTGAAAACACACTTCCTACTTCCCTTAGGCAACCAAGAACTGACTTTTATATTAGCATTTTATAGATAAGTAAATATATACCAGTGATAATTTCTAAAACCTTTGTTTTATTAGAGAACATTTCAGAATGTCACCAAACATCATTTATATTTAATCTCAAATCTCTTTAGTTTCTATGTAAGACGTAATTAGTGTTTAGTAGTAAATGTTTCAAAATCTTATTTCATTTGGAAATAATTTAGCTATTCAATAGACTTCCAACACTTAGTTTAGCACAACCCTTAGAAGTTAAAGTTATCCCAATCTGGAGAGACTATTTTAGACACATATTCCTAAAGAGCATAATTATCTTTAATAGAGTCTATCTAAAGGGAAGGAAAGTTATGACCAACCTAGATAGCATATTAAAAAGCAGAGACATTACTTTGCCAACAAAGGTCCGTCTAGTCAAGGCTATGGTTTTTCCAGTGGTCATGTATGGATGTGACAGTTGGACTGTGAAGAAAGCCGAAGAATTGATGCTTTTGAACTGTGGTGCTGGAGAAGATTCTTGAGAGTCCCTTGGACTGCAAGGAGATCCAACCAGTCCATTCTAAAGGAGATCAATCCTGGGTGTTCATTGGAAAGACTGATGCTAAAGCTGAAACTCCAGTACTTTGGCCAGCTCATGCGCTGAGTTGACTCACTGGAAAAGACTCTGATGCTAGGAGGGATTGAGGGTGGGAGGAGACGGGGACGACAGAGAATGAGATGGCTGGATGGCATCACCGACTCGATGGACATGAGTTTGAGTGAACTCCGGGAGTTGGTGATGGACAGGGAGGCCTGGCGTGTTGTGATTCATGGAGTCACAAAAAGTCGGATATGACTGAGTGACTGAATTGAACTGACTGACACTGGAGATGCAGCATGAACAAAGTAGGCACAATTTCCTGTCCTTGGATGTTTGCCTACCTGAGATCATGAAGATATCCCCCTATGTCTTCTTCCTGCTTTTCTTACCTTCCCATTTAGATACCTATTCACTGGGAACTGACTTTTTTTGGATTGATTTTATTCCATCTACGTGGGCGGTTCGGAGAAGGCAATGGCAACCCACTCCAATACTCGTGCCTGAAAAATCCCATTGATGGAGGAGCCTGGTGGACTGCAGTCCATGGGGTCGCTAGGGGTTGGAAAGGACTGAGCAACTTCATTTTCACTTCCATGCATTGGAGAAGGAAATAGCAACCCACTGCAGTATTCTTGCTTGGAGAATCCCAGGGACGGGGGCGGGGGGTTGCCTGGTGGGCTGCCGTCTATGGGGTAGCACAGAGTCGGAAACGACTGAAGCGACTTAGCAGCAGCAGCACATGGGCAGTTAATAAAGCATCATTGACTTAAAATCCACTTTACTGCTGACTGGTACTAGTAGGGTAATAAAGCACGTGCTCATATATGGGTAAGACTAGATACATTTTAAAGACAGAATCAACTTTATTTTTCTTCCATTCCTATCTTCCTATGTGGAGTTGGTGGAAAAGGAAGTCGCCAAGAATGACACCATTGCTTCGCCCTGAGAAACAAGAAGCCATCACAACTATGGGGGAGGCCCCTGGAGGAACAGACGGGAAGTTACAAGTCACGGCTGTATACTTGCCTGAGCTTGAGGCATCTCTTAGATATCAACATGAAGATGGAAGTTAGGCAGGTGGAGATGAAAGTAAGAATTTATATCTCTGAGCACCATTCCCTTTAGAAAATTTAGCTATTTGAAAGCCAAAAAATATTAAGACCCTCCATATAGTCAAAAAATATGTGTACATTTTACAGTCAGCCCTCTGTAGCCTCAGTTTCACAACTGTGGATTCAAAAACCATGGGTCATGTGATAGTATGTATTTATCCAAAAAATCCAGGTTTAGGAGGACCTGTGCAGTTCACACC
Source organism: Moschus berezovskii (assembly GCF_049115385.1). NCBI lineage: Eukaryota > Metazoa > Chordata > Mammalia > Artiodactyla > Moschidae > Moschus > Moschus berezovskii. The sequence goes on along the minus strand of NC_142472.1, from coordinate 87,933,037 downwards.
TGTGTCGGTTGAGGGTTGCCTATATATGTAACAGATACAAAATGTATCCATCACCCGAAATATTACTTCAGTCAACCCCAGACAGCCAATAATCTGCTGATCTCCAGTTATTAGATCTATTTTCTAGGATTTCATACAGATCGGATCATGTATTTCCTTTATGGCTGACATCTACTGACTGGCATAGTAAGTTTTTGGTTGCTTTTTGTGTGTTTTTAAATTTCCTTAATTTATTTCTGTTAATGTTCAAGTCTTTTCCTTAAAAGGAAATATACCCATTCTTTATAAAGTTCATTAGAAATATATGGATAACATTTTGTTTATTTATGCTGTCCGTGATGTTTGTATTTTTTAATTTAGTTTTTTATTTGGTTGCTCTGAGTCTCAGTTGTGGCATGTGGGATCTAGTTCCCTGACTAGTACAGGAATCTGGGATCCCTGTATTGGGAGCATGGAATCTTCACCACTGGACCACCAGGGGAGTACTGGCTATTCATATTTTCATTTGTTCTTTCCTTTTCCTTATTTCTAATTGGGTTATAGTTATTTTACAATTGCGTTAGTCTCTGCTGTAAAATGAATGGATCATTTGTGTGTGTACATATACACCCTCCCTATTGATCCTCCCTCCACCCCTCACTCCTCTTTAGGTTTTCCCAGAGCACCAAGCTGAGCTCCCTGTGCTGCTCAGCAGCTTCCCACTAGCTCGCATTTTACACATGTTAGTGTACATACGTCAATGCTGCTCTCTCAATTCGTCCCCTTCTCTCCCTCCCCTGCAGTGTCCACAAGTTCGTGTTTTATATCTTACCTCTATTTTTGCTCTGTAAATAGATTCATCAGTATGATTTTCCTAGATTCCATAAATATGTATCTACATGCTGTGCTTAGCTGCTCACTCCTGTCTGACTCCTTGCGACTCCATGAACAGTAGGGTGCATGTGTCTTTTCGAATTATGCTTTTCTCAGGGTATTGCCAAGTAATGGGATGGCTGTGTCATAAGGTAGTCCTATTTTCAGATTTTTAAGGAGCCTTCATACTACCCTTCATAGTAGCTATATCAACGTACATTCCCTGCTTAGCACAAGAGGGTTCCCTTTTCTCTACATCCTCTGCTGCATTGTTTGTAGATTTTTTGATGATGCCCATTGTGATTGGTGTGAGGTAACACCACACTGTAGTTTTGATTTGCATTTCTCTAGTACTGGCAGAATAGTGAGTGATGTTGAACATCTTTTTATGGGTTTTGGCCATCTGTATGTCTTCTTTGGGAGACATCAAAGTCTTCTTCTATGTTTCAGCTTCCATTGATCTTTATTTCTGTTCTTGTGCCACAGCCATACGATCTTGATTACTGTAGTTTTGTGGTATAGTCTGGAGTGAGGGAGGCTAGTTGTTCCAGATTCATTTCTCATTCTTAAAATGACTTTGGATATTCAGGTTGTCTTGTGTTTCCATACAAATTGTAAAAGCTTTTGTTCTAATTCTGTGAAAAATGCCATTGGTAACTTGAGAGGGATTGCATGACTCTCTAGATCGCTTTGGGTAGTAGAGTCATGTTCACAATATTGATTCACTTAATCCAAGAACATGGTGTATCTCACCATCTGTTTCTATCATCTTTAATCTCTAAGCATAATGTTTTGATATTCACGAATTTTAAATGTATCTGCCGTTCATTCCTTTATTAAGCTACTTCTGCATTGTTCAGAAATATATTGTTCATCTGTTGAACAATTGCTTCTTTTCCCACCAAGTTGTGGCTATTTTAAGTAAAAAAAAAAAAAAAAAAAACTATTATAAACCGTTTTGTTCAGTGCAGTTCAGTCACTCAGTCATGTCTGACTCTTTGCTACCCCATGGACTGCAGCACACCAGGCTACCCTGTCCATCACCAACTCCTAGAGCCTACTCAAACTTAAGTTCATCACATTGGTGATGCCATCCAACCATCTCATCTTCTGTCATCCCCTTCTCCTCCCAACTTCAACCTTTCCCAACATCAGAGTCTTTTCAAATGAGTCAGTTCTTCACATCAGGTGGCCAAATTATTTCAGTTTCAGCTTTAGCGTCAGTCCTTCCAATGAATATTCAGTACTGATTTTCTTTAGGATGGACTGGTTGAATCTCCTTATAGTGCAAGGGACTCTCAAGAACCTTCTTCAACACCGCAGTTCAAAAGTGTCAGTTATTCAGCAGTCAGCTTTTTTTTTTTTTTTAAATAATCCAACTCTTATATCCATATATTACTACTGGGAAAACCATAGCCATGTTCTTAGTTTTCTGAATGTTGAGTTTTAAGCCAACTTTTTCACTCTCCTCTTTCACTTTCATCAAGAGACTCTTTAGTTCTTCTTTGCTTTATGGCATAAAGGTGGTGTCATCTGCATATCTAAGGTTATTGCTATTTCTCTTGGCAATCTTGAATCCAGCTTGTGCTTCATCCAGCCCTGCATTTTTCATAATGTACCCTGAGAAATGGTGTCTTAGTTTCTGGTAAAAGTCCACTTTTGGGGGTGGCCAGAGGGACAGTTAAAATCAATGATGAGAGTGTTGCCTGGAAGCATAGTGGTTAGGATTTGACTCTTTCTCTATTGTGACCTGAGTTCAATCCCTGGCTGGGAAAGTGATACCCAGCAAGCATCATGGCCAAAACAAACCCAAAACAAAGAAAGAAAGAAAGAAACAAACAAACAAAAAAAACCTGAAAGCTGAGTTTAAAAGTGCACTCTGTAGGAAAAGCTCCTCAGGTTCTCCTCTCTGAATTTCACTCTACTCACCCTCATTTTAGAAGTTTCTGAAGTATATCCTCTTGTTCTTTTTAAAGCAGTTATGTCAGAGTTTGAGACATCACCAGATTTCTGGGCCTAGAACTGAAATGGTTTCTTCAGAGAGGCTAGGGTTAAAAAGAGAACAAAGGTAGCTCCGCTCGTATCCAAGGTAGCTCCACTTCGTGTCCAGGAATAAGTCCCATCAGGGCACCAAGGCTCACATACTTAAGGGAATCTCTGCCCTCAGGACTGGCCCGCCTCCTTCCTTTCACATGCTGATCAGAGACCCAGACACCCGCATCGTGTTTCCACCCCCCAGGGCCTGGATTTCGTAATGGCTTTAGGGTAGCAGGAGACTCTTCCTCCTGTATCTTCCGGGACACAAGCATGTCTTAAAAGAGTCTGAGTGTTTCTGGTCTTACGAAGCCTTGGCCAACATTGCCTGAATTGGGATTTCTGTTCTGAACAGAGACTGCAGTCATGCGATGACAGTGAAAGAGTTGAGTCCTTACCGCTAGAACAGTTGTCATTGACATGGCTCTGTCTGAGTGGCTTTGTAGAAATGAATTTCCACAAAGAAACAGAAAGTATTGAAACAAGTAAAGTACTTATTAGGACGAAAAACACTATGAGTGAATAGACAAAACTGTTCGCTCAGAAAGAGGTTTCACCATTGTGGTGGCTTAAATCACTTATATGCAGTGTTTCTTTAAGTTTTGTGGCCAATCATCTTGCTCTGCCTGGTTCTGAGTCTGTGTTTGGTTTATCTCAGAGTCCTTCCCATGTGTGTGCATCTCTTCGCCAAGTAAGGTTCTAACAAGGAAGCCTAAGGGGAGTTGATGTCACTTACTGACTGTAGGTAGGCACCCTCTCGCCCTTTGACCCTTTGGAGCTTTTCTGTAGTGGAAAAGATCTCTTCGACCTTGAGAATGAGGACTCTGTGGTCCTTTATCTCCTATCTGGACAGGGATTGGGTCCTATTTCCTCCTGCGATTGTCTTCATCTTGTAGTATCTGTCCACAGAGGAGAGACTCCAGGTTCTCAGTCTGGGGCCTCTCTCTCTTCTGCCTCATTTCAGCTAGTGTGGGTGGAAGGATGGGGTGTGAGGTTACTACATCTGCATGGCATTCCAGGTATGAAGATTGGTGCATTTCCATAGGTAGTCAACTCCCCACACCATCCTCCCCGGAAGTCTAGATCGAGGATGTGGGGGGCTTATCTATTTATCGTATCTCCAGTTTCTTCTCTGTAACTTCCACTCCAACAGTTAGGAACCACGCTTCCACCATCTGCCATTTATCTGTGCATTGTACCTTTCCAGATTACATAAACTGTGGTTTCAGAATTGTTAGCTACATTCCCAAGCCAGGATTCAGCAATATGTGAACCGTGAACTCCCAGATGATCAAGCAGGTTTTAGAAAAGGCAGAGGCACCAGAAATCAAATCGCCAACATCTGCTGGATCATGGAGAAAGCAAGAGAGTTCCAGAAAAACATCTATTTCTGCTTCATTGACTATGCCAAAGCCTTTGACTGTGTGGATTACAATAAACTGTGGAACATACTGAAAGAGATGGGAATACCAGATCATCTGACCTGCGTCTTGAGAAACCTGTATGCAGGTCAGGAAGCAACAGTTAGAACTGGACATGGAACAACAGACTGGTTCCAAATAGGAAAAGGAGTACGTCAAGGTTGTATATTATCACCCTGTTTATTTAACTTATATGCAGAGTACATCATGAGGAACGCTGGGCTGGAAGAAGCACAAGCTGGAATCAAGATTGCCAGGAGAAATATCAATAATCTCAGATATGCAGATGACACCACCCTTATGGCAGAAATTGAAGAGGAACTCAAAGGCCTCTTGATGAGGGTGAAAGAGAGAGTGAAAAGGTTGGCTTGATACTAAACATTTAGAAAACGAAGATCATGGCATCTGTTCCTTCTCTTCATGGGAAATAGATGGGGAAACAGTGGAAACATTGTCAGACTTTATTTTTTTGGGCTCCAAAATCACTGCAGATGCTGATTGCAGCCAGGAAATTAAAAGACACTTACTCATTGGAAGGAAAGTTATGACCAACCTAGATAGCATATTAAAAAGCAGAGACATTACTTTGCCAACAAAGCTCCGTCTAGTCAAGGCTATGGTTTTTCCCATGGTCTTGTATGGATGTAAGAGTTGGACTGTGAAGAAAGCTGATCGCCGAAGAATTGATGCTTTTGAACTGTGGTGCTGGAGAAGACTCTTGAGAGTTCCTTGAACTGAGAGGAGATTTAACCAGTCCATTTTTAAGGAGATCAATCCTGGGTGTTCATTGGGAAGACTGATGCTGAAGCTGAAACTCCAATACTTTGGCCACCTCATGCGACGAGTTGATTCACTGGAAAAGACTCTGATGCTAGGAGGGATTGGGGGTGGGAGGAGACGGTGAAGACAGAAAATGAGATGGCTGGATGGCATCACCGACTCAATGTACATGAGATTGAGTGAACTCCGGAGTTGGTGATGGACAGGGAGGCCTGGTATGCTGTGATTCATGGGGTCGCAAAGAGTTGGACACGACTGAATGACTGAACTGAACTGAACTGAACTGACTCTTTCCTTGTGGTTCAACTGGTAAAGAATCCGCCTGCTGGATAACTGGCTTTGATCCTTGGGTGGGGAAGATCCCCTGGAGAAAGGAAAGGCTACCCATTCCAGTATTCTGTCCTGGAGACTTCCATGGACTATATAGTCCATGGTGTCACAAAGAGTCAGACATGACTGAGTGACTTTCACTTTCACACTCTGGAAAGGACTCCATAAAAGAAAGCCTACTGCTTACATTGAGCCCATTTCTCCTTTAGTCTAGAGAGTCTGTTCATTTCTGAAGTTCAGTTGGGTAAGCACCTTTTCCCCATCCCTATGGTGAACTTTTTCCATGTGTTTCTAATACAGTTAAATTCTGTTGTATTTTGCCTTCCATTCTATGCAGTCCTATAGCCTGAAAACGGAGAGGGCAATGGCAACCCACTCTAGTACTCTTTCCTAGAAAATCCCATGGATGAAGGAGCCTGGTAGGCTGCAGTCCATGGGATCGCTGAGTCGGACATGACTGAGTGACTTCACTTTCACTTTTCACTTTCACACGTTGGAGAAGGAAATGGCAACCCACTCCAGTGTTCTTGCCTGGAGAATCCCAGGGACAAGGGAGCCTGGGAGGCTACCGTCTATGGGCTCGCACAGAGTCGGACATGACTGAAGTGACTTAGCAGCCTGAAAAATTAAATTTGAATAGATCATGATTGATCCCTTGGACTCTATGAATTTGTATGTTTAGCAAATGCATATTAACAGGGGTCCATGTAAAGGATAGCTTCAAATTCCCCACCCCAGGATCTCTTTTAACATCTGTGTAGATTTGCCTTTACAAGAATGTCATGAATGGGGTCATACTGTGCACAGCCTCTTCAGACTGGATTCTTTCACTTAGCCATATGAATCTGATATTTATCCCTGTCTTTCAAGGGCTGACTTTTCACTCCTGTCCACTGTTGAGTATTATTTCTTTGCATGTGTATAGGAGGAAAAACCACTTCCCTCTGCCCTTTTGGTACTTGGTTGAGCCTTCCTTCTCCATAATTAAAGCCAAATTATCAAGAGAGAAACAGAAGTTTAATAATATGCATACCTCTTGCACATGGGGGACATGCCAAGGAAAACTGAGTCACTTCCTGCAGTGACCAAGGCCATCATCTTAAATGCCATCTTAAGGTAAGAACATATGTAAGACCTTGGGGGAAAGCGGGAGGCCAGTTATGGCAGTTTATCATGGAAAGCACAGTAAACAAGCATGATTCTCTACAGATTTATGTCGGGAAGTCTTCAATGACAAGAGTTCCCTGAGATGTAGCTATCCTATTTCAGGTGCAAAGAGTAATGCCCCTTACAGAGACTGCCCTACTAAACGTAAATGTAACTCACGAAAGGGCAACCTGGGGCTCCCCTGACGTTCTAGTGGTTAAGGACCTGCCTGCTAATGCATGGAATAGGGCTTGATTCTTGGTCCAGGAGTATCTCACATGCCTCAGAGCAGCTAATCTCATCCACCACAACTACTGAGCCAGGGCTCTAGAGCCTGGGAGTCACAACTATGAAACACATGCACCACAACTACTGAAAACTGCACACGTGGACTGGCACTCTGCAGTAAGAGCAGCCCTCTCTCCGCAAAACTGGAGAAAGCCCTCTCGAGGCAACGAGGACCCAGCACGGCCAAAAATAAATTAACAAATCTCAAAATTGAAAAGGGAAACTTACTCAGCTTTTCTGTTTTATTATTATTATTATTATTTTATTGAATTAAATAGAGAAAAATAACCCTATGTCGGAGACATATCTTAGGGTGACATGTTCTCCCCGCCTTGACTTGGATGTAAGCCAATTTGCCTACGGATACATCTACTGAAAGGTATCACGATTTCTTAAAATTTATAGCCATTTTGAATAGAACAGCTATGCATAATTGTGTTCTTGTTTTTATTTTCAGAGCAGTTGTCTAAATACTGAAAAGCACAATTTTCAAATCCCAAGGTGAGTCTTGTTTAACTTTGGGGAAGAACTACCAACTGCCTCAGAACGTGACTATACATGCATTCCATCAGCAATGAGGGATAGGTCCTACTGTTGTTCACTCCAGTGATTGGTTTTATCATATACTTGGAGTTTAGCAGTCCTAATAGTTGTAGTGTGATGTATCATGATTTTAATCTGTAATTCCCAGATTGTAAATGATTTTGAACCTATGTGATATTATTAACAGATTAAGAAATTCTGACATGTGCTGTGATGTGAGTAAATTTGAAGTCACTATGCTAAGTGAAACAAGCCAGACACAAGCAGACATATACTCTATGATTCCACTATGAAGTGTCCATGTAAGTCTACTGCAGAGACAATGTAGGGTAAGGGTGTCAGGGCCTGAGGGGAGTTAGACTTGTTGGTCTTGAACACGGGCCAATGACCGCGTATGATGGTGGTGATGGTGGTGGTAAACACTCCTTCGTATTCGACTCTCTGTGAACCCATGCACTGTAGCCTGCCAGGCTCCTCTGTTCAAGGAACTCTCTAGGCAAGATCCTGCAATGGGTGGAATTCCCTTCTCTAGGGGATGAGCCTCTGGCAAACCTCCAGCTTCACCTAGCAGAACTCCAAGCCAGAGGCCATTGTCCCAGTTGAGTTCAGTTCAATCACTCAGTCATGTCTGACTCTTCCCTCTCCATATTAGCCTGGCCTACCCAGGAGAGACAAGGCACAGCCAGTAGCAACACCTTCTCAAATAGTTTTCCTGCTCAGCACCTACCACCATTTCTACATTTTTGGTCTGTTTCCTTTAGGTCTGAGAGCTCAAGGCTTCTTGAAAGTGAGGTGTTTCACTTCTCAGACAATTTAACCTGCACAGCCCTGTGCCTCATCCTGCCAGCCAAGGACACCAGCTCATCGTATTGAAAACCCATGTGTCATATGTATCCTACACAAGTCCTCAAATTAACAACAATGCCAACGAGAAGACCTAGGGTTAGGGAGGGCTGAGGGTTAGTGAAATTATCACCAGATTCACCAGACTGCCAGCTGCTAAGGTGAGTGGCAGCAACTTCCTACTGGCCTGACATCTTGGGAATCATTCCGTCGACCTGGTGACAAGGTACCTGGGGGACACTGTGGCAGTATGATGAGTGAGATCTGGAGGGAAACGTGGGAATGGACAGAAGATGGATCTTGCAGCAAGAGCTGTCTCCCTGGGTTGATGCGGTTGTCTTAGAATTGTAAATGAAACTGTGTAGTGGTGAGGTTATTTAATCTTGGACCAAGCCCCTGGACTCCACATGCTCTTTAATTTTTATTTACTTTTCTCTCACGAAGGTTTCTTGACTTTCCCAAAACTTCAGAACTTTAGGGAGTATGGGGGAGGAAGGGAGTGAATGATCAAAGATAATTTAAATCCTAGTTCTAAACTATGAGAGTCTAAGATATTGGCAGTTACGAAAAGATGTCCCTCCTCCAAGAATTTAGTTGTGTAAATAGTTTTCAGAAGTCAGGAGGCTTTCAGAGATTGAACTTGGCTGATGAAATATTCATTTGCCTGTCCCATATAGCATAGTGCACCCTCCTTAATTTTGGTCTCTAAAATCTAAATTAATGAAGACATCTGCTTCTAGCAAACACAGTCAGTGTTGTCCTGCCACCACAAGCATGCAATCTGAAAACCAAAGCAAGAAAAAGAAGAGCATAAAAGGACAACACAGTACAGCTTCCAGAAGCCAGAACCCTTCTCAACTCACCCTCATTCCACCCCCATTCTGCCTCCACTAACGTGTCTCAATCTCCTCTCATAATTCAACGGCAAATACGTGTGTGTGCTGTCACTTCAGTCATGTCCGATGCTGTGTGACCCCATAAACTGTAGCCCATTAGGCTTCTCTGTCCATGGATTCTCCAGGCAGGAATACTAGAGTGGATTGCCATGCCTTCCTCAAGAGGATCTTCCCAACCCAGGGATCAAGCTTGAGTCTCTTATGTTTCTTACATTGGCAGGTGGGTTCTTCACCACGAGAGTCATCTGGGAAGCCCCAGTTCAAATACTTAACAGGGAATGCACTCTAGGCCTGTTTGTTCTGTCATCAATCAAAAACCACCAAGATTTGGTGAAAACCAAAATAAGCAAGTGATGAATATTTTGTGAAGACAATTTTCTCAAGGATTCTCTATGCCCACAACCAGTTCAGTCACACATGGCTCTAATCGGGGAGAGTCTAACTCTGTCTGGACAAAGGTGTGCCCAGCTCCCAGTCTGATGGTCATTAGGTCACCTTGACTTGGCTTCTGTTCTAGGCCAAAGCTGTCCATGGAGTGTAATGTGGACTACAAATTCAAGCTCCACATGAAACCTCATATTTTCTAGTGTCCACATTTAAAAAGCAAAAAGAAACATCAGAAATTAATATTCAAATCATATTTTAATTCAGCATACAAAATATATTACCTTTTCAGTATGTGATCAGTGTCACAACTCATGGCTGGCATGAGATAAAGCTTTCCCTATTTTTTATCACTAAATAGGTTCCTTTTGAAGATAAAATGCCTCTCTTGGGATGTGAAGTGGAAATTGGAACCCCTTTTCCTTGGGAGTGAGCCTGTCACTAACACCCATCACAAGCTGTGTATATTAATAATTAATCACAACCACTACTTACTGTGGCCAAAAGTCTACAATGAACAAAAGCCCAGGGCTTCACAGGTGAATGCTATCGAAGGTTTAGTGATGAGCTAACACCCATCCTAATCAAAGATTTTCAAAAACTGCAAGCAAGGGGACACTCCGAAACTCATTCTGTGTTACCGCCATCACAGTCATACCAAAACCAACAGAAATACCACACAGAAAAGAAAATAAAAAGCCAATATCATTGACGAACATAGATGCAAAAATCTTGAACAAAACACTAGAAGAGAAAAACAACAACAACACACGATGCTACATTAAAGGGATCGCACATCAAGTTCAAGTGGAGTTTTTCCCAGAGTGTGTAAATTTTTCACTATATAAAATCAAACAATTTGAAACACCATATTAACAAATTGAAAGATAAAAATCATATGATAATCTCAATAGGCATAGAAAAAGTTTTTTGACACAATTCAACACAAATTTATGGTAAAAAAAAGCAACTCTCCAGAAAATAGGCTCCAGAAAAAGCCTACATCAACATAATAAAGGTCATATATGACAAACTCACAGAAAACATTTTTCTTGGTAGTGAAAACCTGAAATCATTTCCTCCAAAATCACGAACAACCAGGGTGCCTACTTTTCATTGTTATTATGCAATATAGTTTTGTAGACAAGAAAAAGAAATAAAAACAGTCCAGATTATAAAACAAGAAGTAAACCTCTCATCGTTTGCAGATGACCTGTTTGTATACATAGAAAATCCTAAAGATACAAGCAGAGAATTACAAGAGCTAATCAATGAATCTAGTAAAGCATGCTGCTGCTGCTAAGTCACTTCAGTCGTGTATGACTCTGTGTGACCCCATAGACGGCAGCCCACCAGGCTCCCCCGTCCCTGGGATTCTCCAGGCAAGAACACTGGAGTGGGTTGCCATTTCCTTCTCCAGTAAAGCATAGGACACATAATTAATACAGAAATCCCTTTCATTCCTATATAACATCAATGAAAAATCAGAAAGATAAATGAAGGAAACAGTATCATTTACAACTGCAAGAAGAATAAAATACCTAGGAATAAACCTACCTAAAGAGACAAACTGTGAAGAAAGCTGATTGCTGAGGAATTGATACTTTTGAACTGTGGTGTTGAAGACTCTTGAGAGTTCCTTGGACTGCAAGGAGATCCAATCAGTCCATTCTAAGGGAGATCAGTCCTGGGTGTTCATTGGAAAGACTGATGCTAAAGCTGAAGCTCCAATACTTTGGCCACCTCATGTGAAGAGTTGACTCCCTGGAAAAGCCTCTGATGCTGGGAGGGATTGGGGGCAGGAGGAGGAGGGGACGACAGAGAATGAGATGACTGGATGGCATCACCGAATCGATGGAGGTGGGTTTGAGTGAACTCCGGGAGTTGGTGATAGACAGGGAGCCCTGGAGTGCTGTGATTCATGGGGTCGCAGAGAGTCGGACATGACTGAGTGAATGAACTGAACTGAAAGAGACAAAACATGTGTATGCAGACACAAATGCTGTACGATGAAAGATATCAAAGATGACACAAAGAGAAAGGTATATGATGTTCTTGAACTGGAAGAATCAATATTGTTAAAATGACTATAACACCCAAAGCAATGTGCAGATTCCATTCATCCCTATCAAATTACCAATGACATTTCTCAAAGAACAAGAACATATAATTTTATAATTTGAATGGGATAAAACAAGACTCCTAATGGCCAAAGCAACCTTAAGAAAGAAAGGTGGAACTAGAGGTATCAACTTTTCTGACTTCAGATGATACTACAAAGCGAGTGTCATCAAGACATATGGTACTGTCATAAGAACAGAAATATAAACCAATCGAAGAAGATACCAAACTGAGAGATAAACTCGTGCACCTACAGGTACCTTTTCTTTCAAAATGAGGCAAGACTATAATGTGGATAGAAGACAGAAAAGAGAGCCTCTTCAATAAGTGGTTCTGGGGCAACTAGACTACTACATATACAAGAATCAAATTAGAACACTTCTTAGCACTATACACAAAAGTAAATGCAAGATTGATTAAAACCCTGAATGTCAGGCCGGAAACTATAAAACCTTCAAGGAAAACTTAGGCAGAGCACTCTTTGACATATATCAAAGCAAGATCCTCTTTGACGCACCTCCTAGAGTAATAGAAATAAAAACAAACAAACAAAAAAACGCAAGTGGCATTTAGCTAAACTTCAAAGTATTTAAGCAGCAACGAAAACTATCAACAAGATGAAAAGGCAACTGTCAGTATGGGAGAAATAATTGCAAACGAAGCAACTGAGAAATGATTCTTCTCAGAGTTTATAGGTGGATCATACAGTTCGATATCAGAAAAACCACCAACCCATTAAGAAATAAGCAGAAGACTTAAACAGATATTTCTTCAAAGAAGACATAAAGAGGGCCAACAAGCATATGAAAAGATGATCAACAGTGCCCATTATTAAATGCAAATCAAAACTACATGAGGTATCATGTCGCACCAGTCAGAATGGCCATCATCAAAAATTCTACAAACAATAAATGCTGGACAGGAAATGGGAAAAAGAGAAGCCTGCTGTACTTTTGCAGGGAATAGAAATGGATATAGCCACTAAGGAGAACACTATGGAAGTTTCTTTATAAACTAGGAATAAAACTGTCATATGACCAAACAATCCTCTCCTGGACTTATACCCTGAGATAAAAAAAAATTGAAAAAAAAACATGTACCCAAATGTTCGTTGCAGCACAGTTGACTCAGCCACGGCATGGAAGCAACCAAGATGTTCATCGACAGATGCATGGATGAAGAATTTGTGGAACATATACACAATGGAATATTACTGAGCCCTCAAAAGGATCAAATACAAGTCAGTTTCACTGAGGTGGGTGAATCTAGAGCCTTTGAAACAGACTGAACTAAGTCAGAAAGAGATAAATATCATATACCAGTGCATATGCATGGAATCTTGGAAAATGATACTGGTGAACTTTTTTGCAAGGCAGAAATAGATACACAGATGCAGAGGAAAGACTTGTCTGCCTAGCTATGGTAGGAGAGGGTGGGACAAATTGAGAGAATAGCATGGAAATATAGCCAGTACCGTATGTAAAAGAGCTAGCTAGTAGGAAGTTGCTATATAATATAGGGAGCCCAACACAGTGCTCTCTGATGACCTAGAGCTTGGGATGGCGGGAGGTGGGAGGGAGGCTCACCAAAGAGAGGAGATACATATAGAGATACTTACAACTGATTCATGCTGTTTTATGAGGGAAGGCAACTAAATACTGTAAAGCAGTTATTCCTCAACTAAAAAGAAGTAAATTTGAAAACTCTCACTCAATACATCTGTACTCTCATCTAAACTATATGGGATCATCTTCTATTCATATCTACTTTCCCAATATATTTTAGTGCTTATTCATCCCTTAATGATTTTGAAATGAATTTAATAGCCACAATCTTACAGAAACTAGAAAATTTTCAGTCTCATCATAGAAATATAATACCAAAATAGGTTTATATTTAAAATTAAAGCTTTCATGTTAAATTCAGTTTAAAGAGAATTCCTCTGAAGATCTAAAGTTCTTATGAAAAGTCATTATTTGGAATTGTTTTTTTCATCTGTTATGCTTTATTGCCATTTTGTTCTAATAACTCTTTTATTTGTGTAATGTTTCCTTTGACTGTACTTTTTCAGTGAATTAACATTTTAAATTTAAATTTAGAGACTGTCAAGAGGGTCCCTTGGGTGTGTTAGTCACTCAGCGGTGTCCAATTCTTTGTGTCCTATGGACTGTATCTTGACAGGCTCTTCTGTTCAAACAATTTTGTCCTCCTCCAGGGGAACCTCCTAACCCAGGGATCAAACCTGGGTCTCGCACATTAGGCAGATTCTCTAACATCTGAACCACCAGAGAAGCCTGACCATTGTGTAAATGGATGCAAAAATCCTCAAAAGAATATCAGCAAACCAAATTCAAGTATACGTTTAAAGAATCATACATTGTGCTGCTGCTGCTGCAAAGTTGCTTCAGTCATGTCCGACACTGTGCGATCCCATAGACGGCAGCCCACAAGGCTCCCCTTTCCCTGGGATTCTCCAGGCAAGAACACTGGAGTGGATTGCCATTTCCTTCTCCAATGCATGAAAGGAAAATTGAAAGTGAAGTTGCTCAGTCGTGTCAGACTCTTACGGGCCCCATGGGCTACAACCCACCAGGCTCCTGCGTCCATGGGATTCTCTAGGCGAGAGCACTGGCGTGGGTGCCATTACCTACTCCATCATACACTATAATCAAATGGACTTATTTCTAAGGATGCAAGGATGGCATTATCTGTAAATCAATTAATGTGATACAGTATATGAGCAAAATAAAGAATAAAAATCATATGATCACCTCACTAGTTGTAGCAGAAGCTCTTGATCAAGTGTAATATCTGTATATCATTCCAACTTTCCATAAAGTGTTTATACATGGAACATACTAAAAGCTACATAAGACAACATCACAGCTAACATCCGATTAAGTGGTCAAAAGTTGAAACTTTTCTGTAAAAGATCATGAATACTACAAATAAGCTCGCTCTCACCAATTTTATTCAACATAGTATTGGAAGCCCTCCCCAGAACAATTAGGCAAAAAAAGAAAATAAAAGACATCCGCATTGGGACAGAAGGTGTAAAACTGTCACTATTTGATTATGACCTGATATTACATGAAACTCTAATAACTCCACCAGAAAACGACTAATAAATTCAGCAAGATAACAGGATATGAACCATCAGAGAGAGAAACTAAGAAAACAGTCCCATTTACAAATGCATCAAAAGGAATAAAATACCTTGAAATAAATATAAACCAGGAGCTGAATGACTTGCACAAGAGTCATGGATTCCAAGACAGGAATTCTGGGTTGAAATCCCAGCTCACTCACTAACATGCTGAGTGATCCTGGGCAAATCACACAATGATCTGAGACTCAACCATTTCGACTGCAAAATGGACACAAAACCAGTACCTTCTCCCAGGGCTGTGAAACTAAAAGAAAATGCTTATTTAGACCTAAGGGTTGGAGATTCTCCAGAAGCCTCTCCTTGTGTGAAACTTTTCTGGAACTGAGCTTTCCTCATCCTGTGGGCAAGGGTCCAGTGTGGAGCTGGGAAGCCAGATAGGACTGGATGTGGACCGAGGCAAAAAAAAAATAATACTAGCTTTTTTTCAAGGGGGGAAGCCACCTCCTTTCCAGATCTCAGAGTGTGGCCTCCACCAAGGACCCGTGGGGTACACAATCAGAAGTGAACTCTGAACCCCCCACAGCGGGGATGAAGCCTTCCTGCCAAGACCCTTCTCTCCGGTGCAGGTTCTAGTGTGATATGGTGCTGCTCCCAGAATTCTTGATATCTCCACCAGGCAAAGAGCTGCCAGGAGCTCGATGTCAGAATGACACAAGGACTAGGAGCATTGAAAACGAACTACATTGATGAAAATGACAGAAGCACTGACGAGGCAAGGGGCGGGACTGACTGCCTTTCAGGCCTTTTCCAGAAATGTATCAGAAATATCTCCACACCAGCTCAAGAGAGCCCAAAGGGTAGAACTATAATGGAAAATCAGGCTATGGATCTAATCTCTACACTGCTGGTTCCAGAGACCGAAGTTTCAATCCATCAAACGTTTTGTGGGCAGCCCGACATCAAAGGAAGAAACATAGACCTTGCCTTAGGAAGTCACAGCCAGACTTAATGTTGGGGTTGCTGGGCATGGTCAGTGGTCACTATGGACTCAGTCCCTCCTCTGCGCTCCCACCCTCTGTCCTCACAGAAACATGCATGGTTCACTACAGAGAACGTTCTGGGGGTATTTGTGCATACTAGAAACTGGCCATGAGGTCATGTGAGGAGAAGACACAGGAAAGGACACCTACCTCTGGGGTGCTCCGCAAATTACCAAAGACCTGAAGTCCTTGCTACTTGGGACTTTGAAAATGTTTCTTCATATGTAAATGGAGAAAGGAAGTCCATTGAGACTATTTGGTATCCACTGGAAAAGGAGGCTGGATTCCTACCTCACAAAACACCACCAAAGCAATTAGAAACATACCACCACTTGAAAGGAAACCTTGACAAATTTTAGAACAATGTTTGATGAGGGAATATCATTCATTTTTTCTTTGAGGTATTGTTGATTTTAACGATGTGTTAGTTTAAGGTGTACAGTTCAGGGATTCCGTGATTTGGTGTCTCAGGTGCTTCCTTGGACAAACTTCACTCCCATTGGCAGGCCGCTGGGCCATGTCCTCTACTAAGAACAGGCAATTATCCTGAAAACACAGAGTAGCATGTGATGTTGCTCGTTGGTGTTTTTTGACAAAAACTATTATTCTAATATGACTCAAAAAAACAGACCTATAGACTAACAGAGGATCTCCAAACATATCTTGAAACAGGAGGGCTTGCTCCCTTGAATGTGGGTAACTGAAACAGGGCTTGGAAAGAGAAGAGGTGTGTCACATATATTTTGTCTGCATGGAACAAAGCGGTGTGTAGAGAGGAGCAGGCGCCTCCCAGGACACTGTGACTAGACTCTCAGCCCTGCTGTGGGGCATCGCATGGTCTCCACCCCTGACACAGGGTGAGCAGCTCCCACATATCCTGGAGAGTATGGTCACATGACCTGGACCTGACCAATCGGTGTGTTCTGTCCTCTCTGGCCACTGTGATTGGCTCAGGACTGGTGCAGTGACAAATCAGGGCCCAGGGCCGGGCCTCAAGCTGAAATCGAGGATAAGAGGAGCTCTCCTTCTGCTCTCATGGGTGCGGCCGAGTGATGTCAGGCTACAGCAGTGGGAGGGGCATGAGGTCGGCCTCGGATGGTTGGTGACTTTCCTGCTCCCATGAGGGCAGAGTGCCAGCCTGAGGAGGAGGGTGCTGCGGAGTCCAGGGTTTGAGAACAATGGTTCCTACTGTGGTCCCGGAGCCCCACCTGAGACTGATGGACGCCGTCTGCCTGTGAGTCCTCTGCTGCTTGTCTGTCAGCTTGTTTGAACCCAGGTGGGTTTTCTGTCCAGCTGGCTAAGTGGAGACCCTGGAAATGCAAGTGTGTGGGTTTTAGCTGGCGTCAGGGGAAAATGCCAGATGACAGTGGACACTCCAGTTATTCTGGATTCAGGCGATATCTCTAAGGAATGGATATTAATTTTGGATAACTGAGATTAGTCTTCACAGCATTAAGATAGTGACATGCTAAGGGAGCTTAGTTACTGTGGGGAACTGACTTGGTAAATGCCATCTGTTGGCTTTGAGGCTCACAAAAGCAGTTTGAAGTGAGAGAGGAATGGCACCTCCCTTTATCCACCCCACCACACACTCCGATTCCCACATACTCTGAATCCCTTTCTCTTGATTTCTGAGGCAGTTCCAGAGTCATACTCTTGTGACCACATTTGCTGTCCACTCTTCATGGGTTGCCACCTGGAACTGCCATAGGAGAGGCCACGGCCTTTGCTCCCAAGTACTTCTCTTCCTTTGGAACTTGGGGGCTCTACTCCCCAGTTGCACTCTACAGGCCTTTCCAAAATTTGTAGGGACCCCTACTCAGTTTGCAGCGTGTTGTATCCATTGCTGTCCTTTCCATGTCTCCCTTGAAACTCAGCTTGTGAGCTCCTTTGTAGCAGTGTGGCCCACCTGGCTGCTACCGGATGGTCAGAGCTGACAGTGAAACAGCAGTTCGATCTGACAGCTCAGAAGCTCTGTAAAAAGGGACTTCACTCTTCAGACTCTAGAGGCTGTTGTAGCCTCCAGTGTTCTAGAACCAGTGCTTGTGCTTTAGTGACTTAATATGCCTTTTAATGCCTGGGGTGGGTTCTGGCTATAGTGGGAATGGCTCGAGTCTCCTGAGGTTCTGAAGGCCCACTGTGTGCAGGATCACGGTGCACAGAGAGGAGAAGGTGGGGGCCTGCCCTGGAGGTGGTGACAGCTCATGGATGAGCCAGACAGGCAGGCAGGGCATGATAGCACCTGAGCTGCCTTCGTGAATGAATGGTGTGGGGACTGAGGTCGAGACCCAGGTCTGCTCCCTCGTGTGGTGCCCAGGGCATTTTTTCACCACCTAAGCACTTAGCATGGTGATGACAGGCACTGCTGCCTGCAAAGGCTTTCTATTGTAGTGTGTCCCTAAACTTCACTGGCCATGTGCGCTGCCTCTCCTTGGAACTTCCCCACGTATTTTCTTCTTTACAGATCATTGAGTTTCTACAGGTTTTAGGGCCACAAGGATATTGGGTCATTCTCTAGCCTTCTGTCATGAGGAACGGTTTAACGGTTGTTAGGATGGTTTTTTTCTCCCAGCTCTTTCTTGGCTTATTTTGTGAGTTTGTTAGAGACACAGGAAGAGCTCAGCATACTCCTTCTGGCTCAGATGTCACACTTACAACAACAATGCTTGCCTGGCGATTATGACTATATTTGGCAAAATGGCTTCATTTAGCCCATGATATCTTGAAAGTACCTACACTGTCTTTTTCAGATACCGAAAGGCTACTTCAAATGAAATAAAAACAAAAGTTCCCAAATGTAGCTTTACAATATGTGGAGAGTCAGGAAAAAATTACTTCTGTCATTTCTCTATATTCATTGATGGGGAAATCCAGAATATAAGAAGAAAGAAAGTAAATGATTAAAGTTTGTTCAGGGACAGGGAAAAGGAAGAACATGGAGTGCTTGCTGTGAATACAGGATTTGTTGGGAAGTGGGGCAGGAACATTGAAAGGGTCTGAAACTACAAATTGGTAATGGTAACACAGCATGTTGAAAATCCTCTGTGTTCCCAAATTGCAACAATCATGATAAAATGTATTCAAAAAACTTAAAAGGAAACAGTGCAGAAATCCATAAAAAAATATAAAACAAGAGAGTTATAGAAAATCCAAATGAAGACCCTCAAGGGAAGGGAAATAGGTTCCGTGTGTGGGAGGAGAATTGATGGGTGGAACAGTTGATGGTTGGGGCGAGTTCATGGAGTGGATGGAAGCCCGTTGGTGTCCTTTGGTTTCCTGTTTCCTTGAATTGAAAAGCCCCGATTTTCGCTTCCCCCAAACACATGTTCAAAAGCCCCTGACATTAAGGAACCTATGGCCCATGCTTATTTCTAGGTGTTTAATAACTTCAGGTTTCCATTGACGTCCTTAACTTAATCTGAGGTGTTATGACACCAAAAACCAATGATTTTTCAGATCGAACCATCTATATTTCCCATGACCTTTAATTTCAAGGCTCATGTTCACATTTGTATCATCTCCCCTACTTTGGTGTCAATGAATTGACTGTAGAATCTTGGGTTTATTTCTGGACTCTAAACTCGAATCCGTGGATCTGGTTCTGCATGTTTGATTTCTTCCCAGTAACATGCTGTCCTGATGATCCTAGTGTGATAGTCTAATTGGCTATCGGCAGCCTGCTATGTCCATTTCAGGGCTTTGCGGCAGATTGCATTGACTCTTTTGACTCCTTTGTGTTTCCATAGATATTGTGGAATTCGTTGGTTATAATGCCCTGAGAGCAGCCGTTGGTATTTTGAGAGGAAGAGCGTGGACCCTCTGGATTGCCCCACGGTGGGGGTTGGGGGGAGGGGGAAGTGACATAATCTTACCAGGAGGAATTCTTCTGATCCGTAAGCACAGCTTCTTTTCCATTGGATTGATGGGCTTCAAATTCTTTCATCCATCTCTTGCAGTTCTCTGAGAAGAGGGGCTTCCCTCCTGGGTTAGATGGACTACTAGCTATTGCCTTTCAGGGAATGTCACTGTCAGTGGGGTGGATCCTTGCCTTCTCCTTCTAAGCGTTTGCTGTGAGTGTTAGACATGCCAAGGATTTCACTTCCCCTTGCTCACTGTTCATCTATCTGAGCCTCCAGGTAGAACAGGCCTAGTCCAGGGTCCCACGGGGCTCGGGGTGTGGAGCTAGACCGTGTTTTTCAGGCCCTCAGTGCTGGGCATCATTTGGTGAACTCTCTTGTCCCTTCCTTCACCTGGTGTCCCTTCAGACCTTTCCTTCAGGCTCCTTTCTGTTCATGTGGTTTTTGTCTTAGGAGCCAAATCCTGCCTAAGTTCTGTGTATGCAAACATTTGTCTCCCAGTTTGGGATGTGTTCCTTGTGTTTTTCAGAAGGTCTTTCCCAGAGTACAGATCTTGAATTTGACAAAGTTCACTGTATTCCCTGGTTACTCTTTGAGTACTGTACCTGCTTTCAGCCTAGGCTCCTTCTTCTCAGAAGTGATGTGGCCCTGGGCAAGCCATGTGCTCCGCAGGGATTCCCCAGTCTCTCCATCTGCAGAGTGGGTGTCACTCTCCCATCTGCTGCCAAGGTCTGTCAGCCTACAAACAGCTCCAGTGCCTGTTCCAACTTTGGGCCGCTATCACATGGAGCTTGGACACTGAGACTTGCCAAAAGACGGATTCCACACAGGGCTGACCTAGCACAGAATGGGGCAGAATCAGACCTGGATGGGCTCTGGAACCTGGGAAAAGGCAGTCCCTTCCTGCCTTTTTCTTGACCCCCACATTGGGAGGACCGGAAGGTCATATTCAGACATCGCCCCCTCTGATATCAAACTTCCTCATCCTCCTCAAATGTCCGACTCAGCCTCGAGGGGTGGGGGAGGCTGCCCCAAAAGTGGCTCCCCGAATCCTTGTCTTTGAGTCTCATCATCGTGGGTTATTTTCCCCCTTGCAGGGGGAATAACCACTGTCATTGTTTCTAAACTCAAGAGTGATTCATGCAAATTCTGTGAATTCGACTCATTTCCTCTCTCCATTGTTCAGTCTCTCTCCCTCCTTTCGTCTCTTTCTTGACCTTTCCAAATTCAGTTTGTCGCTTCCTCTCTGTGTCTCTCCTGTGGATGCTCTCATGCCTGTGAATGCATGTATGCATGTATATTGTTAACCTAGGGTGAGGCTCTAGGGTTTCCTTTCTAATGAGCTAAAAGTTTTGGGTTGGATTTGGTGTTAGGGGAAGGGATAGGTCTGGGGTTTGTTCTGGGAGATGTAGTGGTGTGAGTTCTCCATGTCTTTTATGTAGGAACCCCTTCTCTGATGATATTCTGCTTGCAAATATGCTTTGTGTTCAGTTTGTTACCATTTTGATTTGCGAATGCTTAGTTTTTCTGTTGCAAAGCTGTTCAAGTGAATGGAATCCCGCAGGTGTCCTTAGATTTCCTGTTTCCTTGACTTGAAGAGACCCTATTTTGCTTCCCCCACGCACACATGTTGTGAAGTCTCTAAAATTAAGGAGCCTGTGGCCCGTGCTTATTTCCAGGAGTTTCATCACTTCAGGCTTTGCGTTGATGTGTTTCACTGAATCGGAGGTGTTATGAGACCAAAAGCCAGTGTGATTGTTCAGATGGAACCATCTCCAATTCCAATGGGCTTTCGCTGCAGAGGTTCTTGTTCCCATTCGTATTGCCTCCCCTCCTTTGGCGTCAAGAAATTGACCGTAGAAGTTTGGGTTTATTTCTGGACCCTCAATTCCATTCCAAGGATCTGGTTCTGCATGTTTGACTTCTTTCCAGTACCATGCTGTCCTGATGATCCCAGTGTGATAGTCTAATCGACTATCAGGCAGCCTGCAATGTCCATTTCAGGGCTTTGCGGTAGTTTACAATGACTCTTTTGACTCCTTTGTGTTTCCATAGACATTTTCGAATTCTTTGGTTATAATGCTCTGAGAGCATCCGTTGGTATTTTGAGAGGAAGAGCTTGGACCCTCTGGATTGCCCCATGGTGGGGGTCGGGGAGAGAGGAATGTGACATCATCTAACCAGGAGGAATTCTTCTGATCCCAGAGCACAGCTTCTTTTCCATTAGATTAATGGGCTTCACTTTCCTTCATCCATCTCTTGCAGTTCTTTGAGAAGAGGGGCTTCCCTTCTGGGTTAGATGGACCCCTAGCTATTGCCTTTCAGGGAATGTCACTGTCGGTGACATTGGTTCTTGCCTTCTCATTCGAAGCGTTTGCTGTGAGTGTTAGAAATGCCAAGGATTTCTCTTCCCCTTCCTCACAGTCCATCTCTCTGAGCCTCCAGGTAGAACAGGCCTAGTCCAGGGTCCCACGGGTTTCAGGGAGTGCAACTAGACCGTGTTTCTCAGGCCCTCAGTGATGGGCATCATTCGGTGAACTCTCCGTGTCCCTTCCTTTGCATGGTGTCCCTTCAGATCTCTCCTTGAGGCTCGTTTGTGTTCATGTCGTTTGGGTATTAGGAGCCAAATCCTGCCTAAGCTCTGTGTATGCAAACAGTTGTCTACCAGCTTGGGATGTGTCATTTGCATTTTTCAGACGGTCTTTCCCAGAGTTCAAATCTTGGATTTGACAAAGTTCACTGGATTCCCTGGTTTCTCTTTTTGTAGTGCCTTTCTGTATTGTGTGTGGAGACTCAGAGCTCATGTCTAATGTCTTTTGGACATTTCCTTCTGGATTTGTGAACCGTTTTGCATAAACATATGTCTAGGAATCATTTGAAGTGCATTTGTTGAGAGGTGTCAAGTTCCCATGGATATGCATGTCATCCCCTCTGATTTCGATGTGCGTTGCCCCTAACTCTTTTGGAGACCTTCTCGGAAAGCTGGGTGTTTTTCAGCTTGCATTTACACAGTTGAATAGATTCAGCAGCTCTAGCAGCAAGGACTCTGTGTCCAGTGAAAGGGGAGTCGGGTGCAGCCTCCCTTTCAGCACCCATCCCCAGGTCGTGTTGACAGGGCGCTGATCTTCCATCTGTGAGCCAGAGACCACAGGCATCCTTGTGTGCCCTTGGCTGTGTGAGAAGCTGAAGGGGGTTTCATCTCCGCAGGCGGCCAGCAGGCCTGAAGCTTCGGACTGCCAGAGATGAGCATCTCAGAGGCCAGGAGCCACTGTGCCAGAAGTGGAGTGGGATCCACCCTGAGGGTGGGCACTGATTGTCAAGAAATGTTCCTGTGGGCTTTGACGGGTCTGGCACACTCTTCTCCCAGAGAACGAGAGAGATGTCTGTGGGTTCTGTTAGGCCCTCTGCTCCCTCTTGTGGTCCCGAAGGCTGGTTGTCACCATTCTGAGCACCTAGATCTGAGATGATGACCACCGCCACCTGCACTGTGTTTCCCTTTGCCCGCGTCTCTGTGCAAAGCGTCAGACCGTCTCTGAGCTACACCAGCCATGTGCATTTCCTCTCATTGGACATGCACATGTTTCTTCTATTTCATTCCCGATCACTGATTTTATTGAGCTTGTGTGGGTCACAAGTTTGATGAGTCTCTCTCTGGCCTGTGTTCAGGGAACAATTTTCCCTTTGTTGGTGTGGGTTTATCTCTCCATTTCTCCTGCCTGGTTTTTTGTTGTGAGTTTGTTTGTGCCAGCAGAAGAACTCAGCATTTCCCTTGTGCCTGAGGTGTCCCACTTACAACAGCACTGCCTACCTGGAGATTCTGAGCACATTTGCCAAGAGGGCTTCGTTTGGCAGATGACATCTTGAAAGGACCTACAGTGTCCTTTCAGATACCCAAAGGCTTCTTCAAATGACATAGAAATCAGAATTCTCCAGTTTGGTCTTCCAATATGTGGGGAGTCAGAAAAATCCCCTGGAGAAGGGAAAAGCTACCCACTCCAGGATTCTGACCTAGAGAATTCCATGGACTGTAGTATTCTTGGGGATGCCAAAATTCTAAAAATACTGAGAGACTATACTTTTCACATTCTGTCAGAGAAATATCCAGGTTCCTATCATTTCAGTGATTGGCATTGATTGCGAACCCCGAAAGGATGGGAAGAAATGCAGAGAGAAGAAGACTCAATGTTGTCAGGCGCGGGAGAGAGGAACGGGTAGTGCTTGCCATGAATCCAGACTTTGCTGGAAAGTGGAGGAGGGGGATAGAATGAGGGTGTCCGAATGTAGACAGTGGTGATGCTTACACAGCTTTGTGAAGGCCTACATATTCCCAACTGGCATCAAAGAAGGATTTTTATTGA
This sequence comes from Moschus berezovskii, assembly GCF_049115385.1. Taxonomy (NCBI): domain Eukaryota; kingdom Metazoa; phylum Chordata; class Mammalia; order Artiodactyla; family Moschidae; genus Moschus; species Moschus berezovskii. The sequence continues at coordinate 87,909,035 of NC_142472.1, read as the reverse complement.
CACACACTTATGAGCAAAATATACAGAAAGCCATAAAAGACAGAAAGATGACGAGAAAGATGCCTATGAGCGTGAAGAAAATCAGCTCAGTGGAAGGGAAGTCAACCTCCCCTGGATGGGGAGGGGGTGGATGGCGTCCACGGGGAACACACAGGGACGGAGGCTGCAGAGCCAACCACGATCCTGGACGAGGTGGTTGCCGAAAGGGCTCTGGGCCTCTGTCCAGAGCAGGGGCCAATTCTCCCTGCAGGGGTGGGACAGTCATGGTGGGCGTCTGAGTCCTTGGCAGGAGCCAGAGCAGGCTGCCTCTGCGTAGGTGGTCACTCCGGCCCTGACTCGGGTTCTGCCGCCAAAGGTCCAGCATGTTGCAAGTGCACATGAATGTGGAGGTTCTGGAAGGGGGGGGTGGGATATCGGGGCCTGGGGCTGGGGGTCGTGCAGGCACAGAGATCCAGTGTGCTGAGGGTGCTGGCCAGTACCCGGCTGGCCCCTTGTCTTTGGGAGGGGACGTCTCAGAACTCGATCTCCCCTCAGTGGATCCCTGGGTGCTGCACCTGGAGCTCTCACCTCCGTATTGACAGATATGGAAGTGGAGGCTGGCTGAGTTTGATGGCCAGAGCTAGAGCTGGGGGAGAAGAAAATTTTGCCACAGACCAGCCTTGCCATGTGCCTAAGTGGGCACAAAAGCTTCCTAGAGATACGCTAAGAAGGCCCAGCATTGGAGTCTTCTCTACAGTCTCCACGATGGGTGGTGTGAGGCCAGCCTTTAGTCCAGGCCCAGCCCCAGCTCTGGGGGACTCCTCCCTGTGTGGCTCAGCACCGCCTCCACATGCTCACAGGCAGCTACCCCAGCCGTCTCACCTCTGTACGCTGCCGTGCTAGACTCCAGGTCCTCCTACTGCCTCTGAGGCAGGGCTTCTCGGAGCTCTGGGTCAGAGCCTGCCGTGCTGAGCTCCGTGGCAGCCTGAGACTGGGCCCTGTGGTGTGTGCTGGGTGGCGTCGGGCAGCAGACCTTGCCCGCTTCCTCTTCATCGCCAGTTGGGCTGAGCCCTCTGTGGCCACGCTCACCTGGAGCCTGTACTAGGCCTCCTGTGCAGGGGGCTGGTGCTCTGATCCCTCCCTCTGGGAGGTGGAAGGGGTGTGCCCCTCAGGGGCCACCTCGGGTGTGACGCTCTGCAATGACAGTGACCATCAGCCAGCCCTGCTTTGATATTTCTGAGCCGAGCCTGGCCAGGGTGGCTGCTGATTCTGCCCATCTGCCCTTGTGCTCCCAGAAAGAGCAGAGAGACGAGTATATCCAAGCAGGATATCCAAGTATATCCAAGCTCAGATATCCAAGCGGGAGGACAGAGACCGCCCTGAGGGCATGAGGTCAGCCTTGGCAGCCCACTCAGCCCAGAATCTCCCCATGACACCCAGCCAGCTCTACCCTGGGGTGTTGACACAAGCGGCCCACTGGCTCCTGACCAACATGCGGCTGGGCTTGCTTGAGGCAGACACACCCGGAGAAATCCCCGTCCACACACAGGGAAAGGCCTCAGGCTTCCCCAGGTGGGAGGGGAGCCCCCGACACGGCCTGGGGCTCCCCTGTTACCTTTGTGTTCCTTCGGGCAAAGAAAGGGCCAGAGGCCTCCTGGGGGGGCCCTGAACCGGTGTTCACTGCGTTACCACACACTCTGCCTGTGAGCTCGCCTGAGGCCCTGGCCACCGGGCAGGGGCAAACTTCAGAACATCTTGACAGCATGCGATCTGGCCGGGGGCTCATCTCCGCTGAGGAGGCCTGGATAAACGGTTTGCAGGTTCTGTTGGGTTCTGTTGCCAGGAAGTGACATCATTTCCTGGGTTCGTGGCCTAAGTTCTTTCCACAAAGGTCCCCATGGGAACTTCTGGGTTTCTGACTGTTCCCCACACCCTTAGTCCTCATGCAGGCACATTGTCACCCACACAGCCCACCCAACAGCCTTGGTGAGACCTCGGTGAAGCCAGGGCCTGATCTCTGAGGACACAGCTGCTTTCAGCCCAAGCTCCTTCTTCTCAGAAGTGATGTTGCCCTGGGCAAGCCATGTGCCCCGCAGGGTTTCCCCAGTCTCTCCATCTGCAGAGTAGGGGTCACTCTCCCATCGCCTGCCTACTTCTGTCAGCCTACAAACAGCTCCAGTGCCTGTACAAACTTTGGGCTGCTCTCACATGGAGCTTGGACACTGAGACTTCCCATAGGACGGATTCCACACAGGTCTGACCTAGCACAGAATGGGGCAGAATCAGGCCTGGATGGGCTCTGGGACCTGGATATTTTTTGGCCCCCGCATTGGGAGGACCAGAAGGTCACATCCAGACATCACCCCCTCTGATATCAACCTTCCTCGTCCTCCTCAAGTGTCCCACTCAGCCTCGAGGGGTGGGGGAGGCTGCCCCAACAGTGGCTCCCTGAATCCTTGTCTTTGAGTCTCATCATCGTGGGTCATTTAACCCCTTGCAGGGGGAATAGGCACTGTCATTATTTCCAACCTCAAGAGAGATTCATGCAAATTCTGTGAAATCGACTCATTTCCTCTCTCCATTGTTCAGTCTCTCGCCCTCCTTCCGTCTCTTTCTTGACCTTTCCAAATTCAGTCTGTCGCTTCCTCTCTGTGTCTCTCCTGTGGATGCTCTCATGCCTGTGAATGCATATACACATGCATATTGTTGACCTAGGGTGAGGCTATGGGTTTCCTTTCGATTGAGGTAAATGTTTGGGTTGTAGTTGGTGTTACGGGAAGGGATAGGACAGGCGTTTGTTCTGGGAGACGTAGTGGTGTGAGTTCTCAGCCTCTTTTACGTAGGAACCCCTTCTCCGATATTCTCCTTGCAAATATGCTCTTGTGTTCAGTTTATTACCATTTTGATTGGTCAATTCTTAGCTTTTCTGTTTCCAAGCTGTTCACATGGACGGAAGAAAGTGTGTGTCCTTTGGTTTCCTCTTTCCTTGATTTGAAGAGAGCCAATTTTGCTTCCCCCTACTCACACACATGTTGAGAAGTCCCTGACCTTAAGGAGTCTGTTCAGTTCAGTTCAGTTCAGTTCAGTCGCTCAGTCGTGTCCGACTCTCCACAACCCCATGAATCACTGCACGCCAGGCCTCCCTATCCATCACCAACTCCCGGAGTTCACTCAAACTCATGTCCACAGAGTCGGTGATGCCATCCAGCCATCTCATTCTCGGTCCTCCCCTTCTCCTCCCGCCCCCAACATTTCCCAGCATCAGAGTCTTTTCCAGTGAGTCAACTCGTCTGTGGCCAGTGCTTATTTCCAGGAGTTTCATCACTTCAGGCTTTGCATTGATGTGTTTCACTGAATCTGAGGTTCTATGATTCCAAAAGCCAATGTGATTGTTCAGATGGAACCATCTCCAATTTCCAGGGCCTTTGGTTGCAGAGGCTCTTTTCCCATTTGTATTGCCTCCCCTCCTTTGGCGTCGAGAAATTGACCACAGAAGCTTGGGTTTATTTCTGTACCCTCAGTTCCATTCCATGGATCTGGTTCTGCATGTTTGATTTCTTCCCAGTACCAAGTTGTCCTGATGATCCTAGCGTGATAGTCTAATTGGCTATCATGCAGCCTGCTATGTCCATTTCAGGGCTTTGCGGCAGATTGCATTGACTCTTTTAACTCCTTTGTGTTTCCATAGACATTGTGGAATTCTTTGGTTATAATGTCCTAAGAGAAGCGTTTGGTATTTTGAGAGGAAGAGCGTGGACCCTCTGGATTTCCCCATGGTGGGGGTTGGGGAGAGGGTGAAGTGACATCATCTTACCAGGAGGAATTCTTCTGATCCCTGGGCATAGCATTTTTTCAATTGAATTGGTGTGTATCACCTTCTTTCATCCATCTCCTGCAGTTCCGAGAAGAGGGGCTTCCCTCCTGGGTTAGATGCACTCCTAGCTATTGCCTTTCAAGGAATGTCACTGTCGGTGGGGTGGAGCCTTGCCTTCTCCTTCTAAGCATTTGCTGTAAGTGTTACAAATGCCAAGGATTTCTCTTTCCCTTGCTCACTGTTCATATCTCTGAGCCTCCAGGTAGAACAGGCCTAGTCCAGGGTCCCACGGGGCTCGGGGAGTGCAGCTAGACTGTGTTTCTCAAGGCCTCAGTGCTGGGCATCATTCGGTGTCCTCTCCGTGTCCCTTCCTTCATCTGGTGTCCCTTCAGACCTCGCCTTCAGGCTCGTTTGTGTTCATGTCGTTTGTGTATTAGGAGTCAAATCCTGCCTAAGCTCTGTGTATGCAAACAGTTGTCTCCCAGGTTCGGAGGTGTCGTTTGCGTTTTTCAGGCTGTCTTTTCCAGAGTCCAAATCTTGGAATTGACAAAGTTCACTGTGTTCCCTGGTTACTCTTTGTGTAGTGCCTTTCTGTATTGTGTGTGAAGACTCAGAGCTCATGTCTAATGTCTACTCCATTTCCTTCTGGATTTGTGAACTATTTTGCATGGAACGTATGTCTAGTAATTATTTGAAATGCATTTTTGAGACGTGTCAATTTTCCATGGACATGCGTGTCATCCCCTCTGGTTTCCAAATGCGTTGCTCCTAAACTCTTTTGGAAACCATCACGGAAAGATGGGTGTTTTTCGCTTTCATTTCCACAGTTGAATGGATTCAGCAGCTATAGCAACAGGGACGCTGTGTCCAGTGAAAGGAGAGTCGGGTGGGGCCTCCCTTTCACACCATTCCCCAGGTCGGACTGACAGGGTCCTGATCTTCCATCTGTGAGCCAGAGGCCACAGGCGTCCTTGTGTGCCCTTGGCTGTGTGAGCAGCTGAAGTGAGTTTCTTCTCCCCAGGCCCCCAGCAGGCCTGTGGCTTCGGACCGCCAGAGCAGAGCATCTCAGAGGCCAGGAGCCACCGTGCTATAAGTGGAGAGGGATCTACCCTGAGTGTGGGCACTGATCGTCAAGAGATGCTCCTGTGGGTCTTTGATGCGTCTGGCACACTTCTCCCAGAGAACGAGAGAGATGTCTATGGGATCTGCTAGGCCCTCCGCTCCCTCTTGTGGTCCTGAAGGCTGGTTGCCACCATCCTGAGCACCTAGTTCAGAGATGATGACCACTGCCACCTGCACTGTGTTTCCCTTTCCCGCATGTCCATGTGAAGCTTCAGGCCGTCTCTGAGCAATACTAGCCTTGTGCATTTCCTCTCATTGGACCTGCACATGTTTTTTCTGTTTCCTTCCCGATCACTGATTTTCTCGAGCTTGTGGGGGCCACAAGGACAGTGGGTCTTTCTTTGGCCTTGTGTTCTGAGGAACACTTGTCCCTTTGTTGGTGTGGCTTATCTTTCCATTTCTCCTGCCTGGTTTATTGTTGTGAGTTTGTCTTTGCCGCCGGAAGAACTCAGCATTTCCCTCGTGCTTGAGGTGTCCCACTTACAACAGCACTGCCTACCTGGAGATTCTGATCACACTTGCCGAGAAGGCTTCATTTGGCAGTTGACATCTTGAGAGGACTTACACTGTCCTTTCAAATACCCAAAGGCTCCTTCAAGTGACATAGAAACCAGTATTCTCCAGTTTGGTCTTCCAATATGTGGGGAGTTAGAACAATCCCCTGGAGAAGGGAAAAGCTACCCATGCCAGGATTCTGGTTTAGAGAATTCCATGGACTGTAGAATTGATGGGGATGCCAAAACTCTAACAATACTGAGAGACTATAACTTTCACCTTCAGTCAGAGCAAAATCCAGTTTCCTATCATTTCAGTGATTGGCATTGATTGGGGACCCCGAAAGGATGGGAAGAAATGCAGAGAGAAGAAGACTCAATATTTTCAGGTGGGGGAGAGAGGAACTGGGAAAGCTTGCCATGAATCCAGGCTTTGCTGGGAAGTGGGGCGTGGGGATAGAATGAGGGTGTCCGAATGTAGACAGTGGTGATGCTTACCCAGCACTGTGAAGGCCTCCATATTCCCAAATGGCATCAAGGAAGGAAACTTAATTGACACACACGTATGAGCAAAATATACAGAAAGCCATAATAGACAAAATGTGAGGAGAAAGATGCCTAGGAGCCTGATGAAAATCAGCTCAGGGGAAGGGAAGTCAATCTCCCCTGGGTGGGGACACAGTGGACGGCGTCCACTGGGAACACACAGGGATGGAGGCTGCAGAGCCAACCGCGCCCTTGGATGAGGTGTTTGATGAAAGGGCTCTGGGTCTCTGTCCAGAGCAGGGGCTTTTTCTTCCTGCAGGGGTCGGACAGTCATGGTGGGCTTCTGAGTCCTTGGCAGGTGCCAGGGTAGGCTGTCCCTGCGCAGGTGGTCTCTCAGGTCCTGACTCGGATTCTGCCTCCAAAGCCCGAGCAGATGTAAGTGCACTTGGATGTGGAGGTTCTGGAAGGCGGGGTGGGACATCAGGGCCTGTGACTGGGGGTCGTGCAGGCACAGAGTTCCAATGTGCTGAGAGTGCTGGCCAGTACCCGGCTGGCCCCATTTCTTTGGAAGGGGACGTCTCAGGTCTCGATCTCCCCTCAGTGGATCCCTGAGTCCTGCAGCTGGAGCTCTGTAGGGACAGGTCTTGGACGTGGAGGCTGTCTGAGTTTGACGGCCAGAGCTAGAGATGGGGGAGAAAAAAATGTTTGCCACAGGGCAGCCTTGCCATGTGCCTAAGTGGGCACGAAAGCTTCCTAGAGATTCGCTAAGAAGGCCCAGCATCAGAGTTTTCTCTGCAGTCTACTAGATGCGTGGTGGTCCAGGCCCTGTCTCAGCTCTGGGAGACTCCTCCCTGTGTGCCTCAGCACCGCATCTCCATGCTCACATGCAGCAGCCCCAGCCACCTCACCTCTGTGCTCTGACATGCTGGGCTCCAGGTCCTCATGCTGCCTCCGATGCAATGCTTTTCGTAGCTCTGGGCCAGAGCCGGCTGTGGTGAGCTCCATGGCAGCCTGAGACTGGGCCCCGGGGTGTGTGCTGGGTGGGGTCTGGGCAGCAGGCCTTGCCGGCTTCCTCTTCATCGCCAGTTGGGCTGAGCCCTCCCGGCCACGCTCACCTGGAGCCTGAACTGGGCCTCTCGGGCAAGGGTTTGCTTCTCTGAGCCCTCCCTCTGGGAGGTGGATGGGGTGTGCCCCTCAGTGGCCAACTCGGATGGGACGCTCTGCAATGACAGTGACCATCAGCCAGCCCTGACACGATATTTCTGAGCTGAGCCTGGCCAGGATGGCTGCTGATTCTGCCCGTCTGCCCTTCTGTTCCCAGAAAGAACAGAGAGACGAGTGTCCGCTCAGATACCCACCCGGGAGGACGGAGACCACCCCCTGAGGGTGTGAGGTCAGCCTGGGCAGCCGGCTCTGCCCGGACTCTCCCCATGCCACCCAGCCTGCTCTTCCCTGGGGTGTGGACACAAGCTGCCCACGGGCTCCTAACCCACATGCGGCTGGGCTTGCTTGAAGTAGAAACACCCGGAGAAACCCCCGTCCACACACAGGGAAAGGCCTCAGGCTTCCCCGGGTGGGAGGGGAGAGGTGGCCAGACCCGGCCTGGAGCTTCCCTCTTACCTTTCTGTTCCTTCGCACAAAGTGCCAGAGACCTCTCCGGGTGGCCCTGAGCCAGCGTCGACCACGTTCCCACACACTGTGCCTGTGAGCTCGCCTGCGGACATGGCCTTTGGGCAGGGGCAAACAGCAGAACATCTTGACAGCAAGGGATCTGGCAGGGTGCTCCTCTATGCTGGGGAGGCCTGGATACCCGGGTTGTGGGTTCTGTTGGCTTCTGTTGCAAGGAAGTGACATCATTTCCTGGGTTCGTAGTCGAGGTCCCTTCCACAAAGCTCCCCAAGGGAACCTCTGGGTGTCTGGCTGTTCCCCAATGCCTTTAGGCCACGTGCAGGCACAGTGACACCTACACAGCCCACCCAACAACCTTGGGGAGACCTGGGTGAAGTCAGGGCCTGAGCTCTGAGGACACAGCTGCTTTCAGCCCAGGCTCCTTCTTCTCAGAAATGATGTGGCCCTGGGCAAGCCATGTGCCCCACAGGTTTCCCCAGTCTCTCCATCTGCAGAGTGGGGGCCACTCTCCAGTCTCCTGCTTAGGTCTGTCAACCTACAAACAGCTACAGTGCCTGTTCAAACTTTGGGCCGCTATCACATGAAGCTTGGACACTGAGACTTCCCAAAGGACGGATTCCACACAGGGCTGACCTAGCACAGAATGGGGCAGAATCAGGCTTGGATGGGCTCTGGGACCTTGGAAAAGGCAGTCCTCTTCCTGCCTATTTCTTGATCCCCGCTTTGGGAGGACAGGAAGGTCATATTCAGACATCGCCCCCTCTGATATCAAACTTCCTCCTCCTCCTTAAGTGTCCCACTCGAGGGGTGGGGGAGGCTGTCCCAACAGTGGCTCCCCGCATCCTTGTCTTTGAGTCTCATCAACGTGGGTCATTTTCCCCCTTGCAGGGGGAATAGGCACTGTCGTTGTTTCCAACCTGAAGAGAGATTCATGGAAATTCTGTGAAATCGACTCATTTCCTCTCTCCATTGTTCAGTCTCTCTCCCTCCTTCCGTCTCTTTCTTGACGTTTCCAAATTCTGTCTATCTCTTCCCTTTCTGTGTCTCTCCTGTGGATGCTTGCATGCCTGTGAATACATGGACGCATGAATATTGTTGACCTAGGGTGAGGCTTTAGGGTTTTGTTTTGAGTTAGGTAAAGGTTTGGGGTTGGAGTTGGTGTTAGGGGAAGGGAAATATCTGGGGATTGTTCTGGGAGAAGTAGTGGTGTGAGTTCTCAGTCTCTTTTACATAGGAACCCCTTCTCTGATATTCTGCTTACAAATATTCTTCCGTGTTCATTTTGTTACCATTTTGATTGGTTAATGCTTAGCTTTTCTGTTGCAAAGCTGTTCAAGTGGACGGAAGCCCATGGGTGTCCTTTAGTTTACTCTTTCCTTGACTTGAAGAGAGCCAATTTTGGTTCCCCCACACACATGTTGATCCTTCTTTCATCCATCTCTTGCAGTTCTCTGAGAAGAAGGGCTTCCCTCCTGGGTTTGATGGACTCGTAGCTATTGCCTTTCAGGGAATATCACTGTCAGTGGTGTTGATCCTTGCCTTCTCCTTCTAAGTGTTTGCTGTGAGTGTTAGAAATGCCAAGGATTTCTCTTACCCTTCGTCACTGTCGATCTCTCTGAGCGTCCAGGTAGAATAGGCCTAGTCCAGGGTCCCATGGGGCTCGGGGAGTGCAGCTAGACTGTGTTTATCAGGGCCTCAGTGCTGGTCTTCATTCGGTGTACTCTCCGTGTCCCTTCCTTAGCCTGGTGTTCCTTCAGACCTCTCCTTCAGGCTTGTTTGCATTTATGTCGTTTATGTATTAGGAGCCAAATCCTGCCTAAGCTCTGTGTATGCAAACAGTTGTCTCCCAGCTTGGGATGTGTCGTTTGCGTTTTTCACAAGGTCTTTCCCAGAGTCCAAATCTTGGATTTGACAAAGTTCACTGTGTTCCCTGGTTACTCTTTGTGTAGTGCCTTTCTGTATTGTGTGTGAAGATTCAGATCTCATGTCTAACATCTGCTCCATTTCCTTCTGGTATGTGAACCGTTTTGCATGGAACATATGTCTAGGAATCACTTGAAGTGCATTTGTTGAGAGGTGTCAAATTTCCATGGACGTGCATGTCATCCCCTCTGGTTTCCAAATGCATTGCTCCTAAACTCTTTTGGAGACCTTCTTGGAAAAATGGGTGTTTTTCAGCTTTCATTTCCACAGTTGAATGGATTCAGCAGATCTAGCGCAGGGAGAGTCTAATTGCTTAAGAGAAACCCCACATTTCCTCTTCAAGCTCGAAAGGATACTTGGCACCCTATATACAACTCAAGAAGATCCCCGAGATACTCGCCCAAACTCGAGAGGAACAGAGTTTCCTGCCACAGCTCAAGAAGAGACCCGTTTTCCACTTGTTACCTCGAGGTGAGGATCGATTCCCCTGCTTAGTCTGCAAATTAATCGCGATGTTCCCGTCGAATCTGAAAAGGAGCCCGATATCCCCTTGAAACCCTAGAGGACACTGATTTCCCCTTCTGCTCAACATAAGGACTCATTCCACTGTTACAATTCAAAGAGATCTCCCAGGATCAACTAATACCACGAAGGGAGGCCTGACTTCCCAGGTGCATCTTGGAGAAAATGCCCCAGGACAGAAATTCAACTCGACAAGAGGCCTCCCACCCCTTTGAGAACTCGAAAAGATAGCAGAGTTCCATGCCTCAACAAGAGACGTGCCATGACTCCCCTGTTGAAACTTTATAAGAAGACTGAGATCCATGTCAGACTGGAGAGGCACTCTGAGGTTAGCGCCTCAACTCCAGATCAGACCCTATGCCCCTGCACTGACTCAAAAGGCATCCCAAAGGCTCCTCATACCTCAAAGGATTCCGGACTTCTCAGAGACAACTTGAGAGTCTCCGTGAGGCCCCTGATGCAACTCAAAGGATCCGAAAGTTTCCTGCCTCAACTCGAGAAACACTTTTGCATTACCCCTTTCAATGCGAATTGAAGCCCGATTCCTTTGCATTGAGTCGAGAGCAATCATGACCTTCACCTCGCAACTTTTCTTCCCTGAGGAAACACGAGTGTCTCCCTGAGTTCCCGGCGTAACTTGAAAGGAAAGGCAAACAGCTCTTTGCAACTCCCCTAAAACCACGAGAAACCCCAGACAACGTCACATGAGGCCCTTTTTATCCTGCAGCGCCTGGAGAGCAATCTCGAGTTTTCTCTCAAGATACAATAGGAGGCTTGAATCCCTATTTATAATTTAAGTGGTTCCCAGAACACCCATCTTCAATCGAGACAAATCCTGAGTTTCCATCCACAGTTCAAAAAGAGCTCTGTATTCCCACCTCCTCATGATATGATCGTTCAAACCCTGCTTCAAATCTAGAGGAATATTTTCTTCCTCTCACACAATAGGAGGCCTTTGTCTCCTATTGAAACTTGAGGGCACTCCTGCGGGTCCTGCTGCAAGGATAACAGACTCTGAGTTCCCCTTCCAATCAAGATAGGTCCTGATGATCTAGCAAAGCCCCAATGGAACACCGACTATCCCCTCACAACGTGATGGGAAACCTGACACCCTTGATGAGCCTACAGAAAAAGCGCTAATGAACAGCCTTATCACTACAAGAGGACTGATTCCCCTTTTAAAACTCGAAAGGAAATCAGAATTCCATGCCTCAAATCGAGACGAAGCCTGACTCCCCAGTAGAATTTTAATAGCAACCCCGAGATCCCTGTCGCCACTGGAGAGGAACACACCATTGACTGACTCAATGCTAGATGTGGCCCTATTCCTCTGCTGAGTCTCGGGAGAAATCCTGAGGTTTCCCTTTCAACACGAGAGGAGACCTGACTTCCCTGGGGCAACACAAGCGAGTCCCTGAGGTCCCCGTCGCGACTCCAGAAGAACCCCAAGCTTCCCGCAGCAAGTCGAGAAAAAAACACCAGATTCACCCCTCAAAGCGAGATGAGGAAATTTTCCGCTGCAGTCTCACAAGAAATCCCACATTCCAACTTAAAATTCAAAGGTGTAATTGACATCCTTTAAGCGACTCAAAACTTCCCCAACATAGCCGTCCCCACTGAAGAGGAGGAGACAGTTAAAGTGCACAACGCTAGATGCGGCCCTATTTCTCTGCCGTACCTCTACAGTAATCCTGAGGTTCCCCTTCCAACATGAAAGGAGACCTGACTTCACTGGGACAACACGAGCGAGATCCTGAGGTCCCCGTCGCAACTCAAGAGGAACCCCAAGCTTCCCTCCAAAACTCAAGAAAAAGCACAAGATTCCCCCATCAATGCGATATGAGGAAATTTTCTGCTGCAGAGTCTCAAGAGAAATCTCACATTCCCGCTTGAAACTCGAACAGCTACTTGACACCCTTTATCCGACTCAAAAAGTTCCCTGACATAGCCGTCCTCACTGGAGAGGAGCACACAATTTATGAAATCAACTCTAAATGAGCCCTTATTCCAATTCCATGCCTCGAGAGTAATCCCGAAGTTCCCCTTCCAACACGAAAGGAGATCTGACTTCCTGAAGCAACGTCGCTAATCGAGAAAAACCAGAAGGTTCTCCCTCAAGGCGATATGAGGACCATTAACGTTGCTGATTCTCAAGAGAATTCCCAAATTTTGGTTTGAAGACTACACGTAATTAACATCCTGTATGCGACTCAAAAATTACACCAAAATACCCAGTCCCAATCGAGAGGAACACCGAGTTTCCTGCCACAACTGACAAAGTATCCCGTATTCTAGTCCTCTCTTCCAGATGACAGTCAATTCCCTGCTTTGTCTGGAATGGAATCCGGACGTTCCCATCGCACAGTACGAGGAGGCCGGTACCACATTGAAACTCAGGAGGATCCCCTGGGTTTCAAACACAACTGGAAAAGGAAACGATGTCCCCACCCACTCGAGATATTGTCTGATTCCACTGCACAGATTCACATGTATCCTCAAGTATCAACTCAAAAGACGAGTGGAGACCTGACTCCCCGAGCATTCTCGATACAGTCTCCAGGTACAAATTCAACTGGACTGTGGCCTAACACCCCTTTTATAACTCGAGAATAAAGTGGAGTCCCATGTCTGAACACAAGACGAGGCCTGACTCCCCAGGTGAATTTTGAGAGAAACTCCGAGAACTCTGTTGCTACTGGAGAGCAATCCTGAGTTAAACGGACTCGAAACTAGTTGCAGACCTATTTCTCTGCAGCGACTCCAAAGGAATTGCGATGTTCCCTTTGCAAATGGAAAGGCATTCTGACTTCCCAGAAACAACACAGGAGGCTCCCTGATATTCCCGTCATTACTCGAGAGGATCATCACACTTCCCACAGCAACTCAAGAAAAACCCCGAGATTCCTCTTTCAAAGCAAGATGAAGGCCTTTTTTTTCCCTGCAGCACATAGACAGAAGTCCCAAATTCCTTCTCCAAATTCGATATGAAGCTTGAATTGTTGATATAACTTAAGGGTCGCCCTGAGATACCTGTTCCGATGAGAGAAGAAAAGCGAATTTCCCCGCCACAGTATAAGAGAAGGCCCGTGATCAAAACTCAGCTGAAGATAATGGGCCATTCCACTTTCAACTGAAGAGGAATCCCAACTTCCCCTTGACGAGTCCTGTCTCATCTATTGACATACGAGTGCAACCCCATAGATACTGCAGCAAAGTCAAAGGACTCCGAGTTCACAATCAACTAGAGATGAGAGGTGTTGTGTTTGCAGCAGCTCCAGTGGAACACGGAGTATCACCTCCCAACATGATCGGAGGCATGAATCCCCCGCTGAGCCTCTTGAAAAAAACCAACTTTCCCACTAAAAGAGATAGCAGACCTGACAATGCTTTTACAACTTGGGGTAAAGCAGAGTTCCCTCCTTAACAAAGACTAGGCCTGACTCCCCAGTAGAACCTTCATAGCAATCCCAAGATCCCTGTGGCCACTGGAGAGGAACACTGAGTTTACCCACTCAAGTCTAAATGTTTCCCTTATGCCCTGCAGCGACTGGAAAGGAATCCTGAGTTTACACTTTCAACACGAAAGGAGACCGGACTTCCCTGAGGCAAAACTCGCGAGTCCCAGGGGTTCCAGTTGTAACTCGAAAAGACCTCCAAGCTTCAAGCCGCAACTCGAGAAAAACCATGAAATTCTCCATGCCACTCGACAGGACGCCCCTTTCCGATGCAGCGTCTTAAGGGAAATCCCACATTCCCTCTTCAAACTCGAAAGGATACTTGGCACTCTATACGCAACTGAAGAAGTTCCCCGAGACACCCGGCCAAACTTGAGAGGAGCAGCGAGGTTCCTGCCACAGATCAAGAAGAGACTGTTTTCCACTCGTCTTCTCGAGGTGAGGATCGATTCCCCTGCTTCATCTGGAAATTAATCCCGATGTTCCCATAGAATCTGAAGAGGAGGTTGATGTCCCCTTGAAACTTGAGAGGACCCTGGGAAGTCGTGCCACAATTAAAAAAGACACCAATTTCCCATTCCGCTCGACATAAGCACTGATTCCACTGTACTTGTTCAAAGAGAACTCCAAGGATCAGCTAATATCGCTAAGGGAGGCCTGACTTCCCAGGTGCATCATGGAGAAAAAGCCCCAGGACAGAAATTCAACTCGACAGGAGGCCTCCCACACCTTTAACAACTCAAAAAGATAGCGGAGTTCCATGCCTCAACAAGAGACGTAGCATGACTCCCCTATTGAAACTTCATAGGAACACTGAAGTCCATGTCAGAACTGGAGAGGCACCCTGAGATTAGTGCCTCAACCCCAGATCAGATCCGATGCCTCTGCGCTTACTCGAAAGGCATCCCAAAGTCTTCTCACACCACAGAAGGATTCCAGACTTCCCAGAGACAACTTAAGAGGCTCCGTGAGGCCCCTTTTGCAACTCGAGGCATCTGAAAGATTCCTGCCCCCAGTCGAGAAACACTTTGGCATTACCCTTTTCAATGCGAATTGAAGCCTGATTCCTCTGCATTGAGTCGAGAGTAATCACCACCTTCACCTCGCAACTTGACTTCCGTGAGGCAACACGAGTTTCTCCCTGAATTCCCCATTGTAACTCGAAAGGAAAGCCAATCTTCCCTTCACAACTCGCCAAAAACCACGAGAAGCCCCAGGCAATGTCACATGAGGGCCATTTTTTTTTTCCTGCAGTGACTTGGAGAGCAATCCCGAGCTGTTTTTCAAGATAACATAGGAGGTTTGAATCCCTGTTTACAATTCAAGGGTCTCCCAGAATACCAATCTTCAATCAAGAGAAAACTCGAGTTTCCATCCACAGCTCTAGAAGAGCTCCGTATTCCCCACCTCCTCATGATATGAGTTTTCAAACCCTGCTTCAACTCTAGAGGAATCTTTCTTCTTCTCTCACCACAAGAGGAAGTCTCTGTCTCCTATTGAAACTTGAGTGCACTCTTGCGGGTTCCTGCTTCAAGGATAAAGGACTCTGACTTCCCTCTCCAATCGAGGTAGGTCCTGATGATCTAGCAAACTCCAATGGAACACCAACTATCCCCTCACAACATGACGGGAAAACTGACACCCATGCTCAGCCGATAGAAAAAGCCCTAATGAACAGCCTGATCACGAAGAGGCAGAATTCCATGCCTCAAATTGAGATGAAACCTGGACTCCCCGTTAGAAACTTCATATCAACCCTGAGATTGCTGTCGCCACTGGTTAGGAACACACAGTTGACCGACTCTACGCTAGATGCAGTCCTATTACTCTGCTGCTCCTTGAGAGGAATCCCGAGTTTCCCCTTCCAAAACGATAGGAGACCTGACTTCCCTGGGGCAACACGAGCGAGTTCCTGAGGTCCTCGTCACAACTCTAGAAGAACCACAGGCTTCAAGCCGCAACTCGAGAAGAACCGTGAATTTCTCCACTCCACGCGACAGGACGCCCCTTTCCACTGCAGCGTCTTAAGAGAAATCTCACATTCCCTCTTCAAACTCGAAAGGATACTTGGCACCCTATACACAACTCAAGAAGTTAACCGAGATACCCGGCCAAACTCGAGAGGAGCAGCGAGGTTCCTGCCACAGATCAAGATGAGACCCGTTTTCCACTCGTCATCTCGAGGTGAAGGTCTATTCCCCTGCTTAATCTGGAAATTAATACCGATGTTCCCGTCGAATCTGAAGAGGAGGCCGATCTCCCCTTGACACTCGAGAGGACCCTGGGGAGACGTGCCACAGTTCAAAAAGACACCGATTTCCCCATCTGCTCGACATAAGGACTGACTCAACTGTACCGATTCAAAGAGAACACCCGGGATCAACTAACCCCACGACGGGAGGCTTGACTTCCGAGGTGCATCTTGGAGAAAAAGCCCCAGGACAGAAATTCAACTCGACAGGAGGCCTCCAACCTTTTGACAACTCGAAAAGATAGCAGTGTTCCATGCTGCAACAAGAGAGGTGGTATGACTCCCCTTGTAAAACTTCATGCTGCTAAGTCACTTCAGTCGTGTCCGACTCTGTGTGACCCCATAGACGGAAGCCCACCAGGCTCCCCCGTCCCTGGGATTCTCCAGGCAAGAACACTGGAGTGGGGTGCCATTTCCTTCTCCATAGGAGACAATGTTCCTTCTTCATAGGAACAATGAAATCCATCTCCGAACTGGAGAGGCACCCTGAGTTTAGCGCCTCAACTCCAGATGAGACCCTCCCTATTCCTCTGCGCTGACTCGAAAGGCATCCCATGACTCCTCACACCTCAGAAGGATTCCGGACTTCCCAGAGACAATTTGAGAGGCTCCGTGAGGCCCCTGTTGCACCTCCAGGGATCCAAAAGTTTCCTGCCGCAACTCGAGAAACACTTTGGGATTACCCCTTTCAATGTTAATTGAAGCCCAGTTCCTCTGCATTGACTCGAGAGCAATGACGAATTTTCCTCGCAACTTGACTTCCCTGAGGCAACATGAGTTTGTCCCTGAGTTTCCCGTCGTAAATTGAAAGGAGCACCAAACGTCCCTCCTCAACTTGTTCCTGCAGTGCCTGGAGAGCAATGCCGAATTCTCTTTCATGATTCATTAGGAGGCTTAAATCCGTATTTACAATTCAAGGGGCTCCCAGAATACCCTTCTTTAATCGAGAGAAACCCCGAGTTTCCGTCCACACCTCTAGAAGAACTCCATATTCCCCACCTTCTCAGGATATGAGGGTTCAAACCCTGCTTCAACATATGAGGAATCCTTACTTCTTCTTCCACCAAAGGAGGAGGCCTCTGTCTCCTACTGAAACTCGAGTGCACTCCTGCGGATCCTGCTGCAAAGATATAGGACTCCGTGATCCCCCTCCAATCGAGGTCATTCCTGATTAGCTAGCAAAGCTCCAATGGAACACTGACTTTCCACTCATAACATGATAGGAGATCTGATACCCTTGCTGAGCCTATAGAAAAAGACCTAATGAACCGCCTGATCACGACAAGAGGACTGATTCCCCTTTTACAACTCGAAAGGAAAGCAGAATTCCATGCCTCAAATCGAGACGAAGTCTGAATGCCCAGTAGAACCTTCATAGCAACCCCGAGATCCCTGTCGCAACTGTATAGGGTCACACTTTTCCCGATTCAATGCTAGGTGCAGCCTTATTCCTCTGCTGCACCTCGAAAGGAATCCCGAGGTTTCCCTTCCAACAAAAGTAGGGGACCTTACTTACCTGGGGCAACACGAGTGAATTCCTGATATCGCCATCGCAACTCGAGAAAAATCACAAGATTCTCCCCTTAATGTGAGATGAGGATCTTTTCCGCTGCAGAGTCTCAAGAGAAATCCCACATTCCAGCTTGAAATTCGAACGGGTACTTGAAACCCTTTATGCAACTCAAAAACTTCCCCGACATAGCCGTCCCCACTGAAGAGGTGCACACAATTTATGTACACAACACTAGATGCTGCCCTATCCCTCTGCCACTCCTCAAGAGAAATCCCGTAGTTCCCCTTCCAACATGAAAGGCGACCTGACTTCCCTGGGACAAAACTGGCGAGTTCCTGTGGTCCCCGACTGAACTCGAGAGGAACCCCAAGCTTCCCGCAGAAACTCGAGAAAAACTACAAGATTCCCCCATCAATGCGAGAGGAGGAACTTTTCTACTGCAGTGGTTCGAAAGAACTCCCACATTCCCACTTGAGAATCGACAGGTTAATTAGCATCCTTTATGCGATTCAAAACTTACACTGATATACCCAGCCCCAATCGAGAGGAACACCAAGTTTCCTGCCAAAACTGACCACGAGCCCAGTTCTCCAATCCACTTTTCCAGATGACAGTCGATCCCCTGCTTTGTCTGGAATGGAATCCAAACTTTCCTTTTGCACAGTACAAGGAGTCCGGTACCATCTTGAAACTCGAGAGTATCCCCGGGGTTTCAAACACAATTGGAAAATGTTCTGGTGTCCCCATCCACTCGAGATATTGTCTGATTCCAACACACAGATTCAAATACATCCTCGAGTATCATCTCACAAGACAAGTGGAGACCTGACTCACTGAGCATTCTCGATACAATATGAAGGTACAAATTCAACTCGACTGTGGCCTAACACCCCTTTTCCAAATCGAGAAGAAAGCGGACTTCCATGTCTGAACATGAGACGAGGCCTGACTCCCCAGGTGAATTTTGAGAGCAACCCCGAAATCCCTGTCACCACTGGAGAGGAACACACAGTTGATCGACTCATCAACAGATGAGGCCCTAGTCCTCCTCTGTGCCTCGGGAGCAATCCCAGGTTTCCCTCCAACACGATAGGAGACCTGACTTCCCTGGGACAACACTAGCGAGTTCCTGAGGTCCTCGACACAACTCGAGAAGAGCCCCAAACTTCCCACCGCAACTCGAGAAAAACCACAAGATTCTCCCCTCAATGCGAGATGAGGAACTTTTCTGCTGCAGAGTCTCAAGAGAAATCCCACATTCCCGCTTGAAACTCGAACGGGTACTCGACACCTCTTATGCGACTCAAAACGTTCCTTGACATAGCCGTCCCCAGTGGAGAGGAGCACACAATTTTCTGACTCAACTCGAGGTGAGGCCCTATTCCCATTCCACGGCTTCAGAGTAATCCCAAAGTTCCCCTTCCAACATGAAAGGAGATCTGACTTCCCTGAAGCAACACAAGTGAGTTCCTGATATCTCCGTCGCAACTTGAGAGGGAACCCAAGCTTCGCACTGCAACTCGAGAAAAACCACAAGATTCTGCCCTCAAGGTGAGATGAGGAATATTTCCGTGGCAGAATCTCAAGAAAAATCCCACATTCCCACTTGAAACTCAACAGGTTGCTTAACATCCTATGTGCGACTCAAAAATTACACCGACATACCCAACTCAAATTGAGAGGAACACCGAGTTTACTGCCACAACTGACAGAGTGCCCCGTTCTAGGGTCCTCTTTTCCAGATGACAGTCGATGCCACTACTTTGTCTAGAATGGAATCGGGATGTTCCTGTCACACAGTACAAGGAGGCCGTTACCACCTTGAAACTCGAGAGAATCCCTGGGGATCGAAACACAATTGCAAAAGGTACCGATCTCCCCAACCACTCGAGATATTGTCTGATTCCACTGCACAGATTCAAACGTATCCTTGAGTATCAAGTCACAAGACGAGTGGAAACCTGACTCCATGAGCATTCTCGGTACAATCTCCAGGTACAAATTCAAATAGACTGTGGCCGAACTCTGCTTTTAAAATTCGAGAAGAAAGAGGAGTTCCATGTCTGAAATCGAGACAAGGCCTGACTCCACAGGTGAATTTTGAGAGCCACCCCGAGATCCCTTTCACCAGTGGAGAAGAACACACAGTTGACCGACTCAAAACCACTTGCAGCCCTATTCCTCTGTTGTGCCTCGGGAGAAATCCCGGTTCCCCAACCATCATGATAGGAGAACTGACTTCCATGAGGCAACACGAGCGAGTTCCTGAGGTCCCCTCACAACTCGAGAAGAACCCCAAGCTTCCCGCCGCAATTCGAGATAAACCACAAGATTATCCCCTCAACGCGAGATGAGGAAATTTTCCGCTGCACAGTCCCAAGAGAAATCCCACATTCCCACTTGAAACTCAAAAGGGTATTTGACACCCTTTATGTGACTCAAAAACTTCCCTGATATAGCTGTCTCCACTGAAGAGGAGCACACACTTTACGTACACAATTCTAGATGCGGCCCTATTCCTCTGCCGCACCTTCAGAGGAATCCCGATGTTCCCCATTCAACACGAAAGAAGACCTGATTCCCTGGTCAACATGAGTGAGTTCCTGAGGTCCCCATCTCAACTTGAGAGGAACCCCAGCTTCCCGCCGCAACTTGACAAAAACCACAAGATTCCCCCATCAATGCAAGATAAGGAACTTTTCTGCTGCAGAGTCTCAAGAGAAATCCCACATTCCCGGTTGAAATGCGAACGGGTACTTGACACCCATTATGCGACTCAAAAAGTTCCCTGACACAGCTGTCCCCACTGGAGAGGAGCACAGAATTTACGAACTCAACTCTAGATGAGGCCCTATTCCCATTCCACGCCTTGAGAGTAATCCCAAAGTTCCTCTTCCAGCACGATAGGAGACATGACTTCCCAGGAATGACACGAGTGAGTTCCTGAGGTTCACGTCACAACTCAAGAGGGACCCCTATATTGCTGCTGCAACTCGAGAAAAACCACAAGATTCTGCCCTCAAGGGGAGATGAGGAAGATTTCCGTTGCACATTCTCAAGAGAAATCCCACATTCCTGCTTGAAACCCGACAGGTTACTTAACATCCTTAATGCGAGTCAAAAATTATACCGACATACCCAGCCCCAATCGAGAGGAACACCGAGTTTCCTGCCACAAGTGCCAAAATTCCCTGTTTTCTGATCCTCTTTTCCAGATGACATTCGATTTCCCTGCTTTGTCTAGAATGGTATCCGGACGCTCCCGTCACAAGCACAAGGAAGTCAGTACCACCTTGAAACTCGAGAGGATCCTCTGGGATTCAAAACACAATTGGAAAAGGTACCGATGTCCCCACCAACTAGAGATATTTTCTGATTCCACTGCACAGATTCAAATGTATCTTCGAGTATCAACTCAAAAGATGAGTGGAGACCTGACTCCCCGAGCATTCTCAATACAATCTCCAGGTACAAATTCAAGTAGACCGTGGCCTAACATCCCTTTTACAACTAGAGAAGAAAGCAGACTTCCATGTCTGAACACGAGACAAGGCCTGACTTCCCTGTTCAATATTGAGAGATACCCAGAGAACTCTGTTGCCACTGGAGAGGAATACTGAGTTAAACGGACTCGAATCTAGATGCAGACCTATTTTTCTGCAGTGACTCCAAAGGAATCCCGAGGTTCTCCATGCAAATGGAAAGGCGTTTTGACTTCCCAGAGACCACACGGGAGGCTCAGTGATATTCCAGTCATTAGTCGAGAAGATCACCACACTTCCCGCAGCAACTCAAGGGATATCTCGAGATTCCTCTTTCAAAGCAAGATGAGGCCCTTTCTTTTCTGCAGCACATAGACAGAAGTCCCGAGTTCCTTCTCAAATTCGATATGAGGCTTGAATTCCTTGATGCAACTTAAGGGTAGCCCAGAGATACCCGTCCCAATAAGAGACAAAAACCGAATTTCCTGCCACAATTTAAGAGAAGGCTCGTGATCACACCTCACCTGAAGATAACGGGCCATTCCACTTTCAACTGAAGAGGAATCCCAACTTCCCCTAGCACCAATTGATGAGTCCTGTCACGTCTATTGACACTCGAAGGCAACCTTGTGGATCCTGCAGGAAGGTCAAAAGACTGCGAGTTCACACTCAACTAGAGATGAGTCCTGTCATGCTTAAGCAGCACCAGTGGAACATGGAGTATCACCTCCCAACACGATCAGAATGAATGAATGAAGGAATGCATGAATGCCCTGCTGAGCCTCTAAAAAAAGCCCAAATTTCCCGCTTAAACAGACAGCAGACCTGACAATCCTTTTACAACTCGGGGGGAAATCAGAGTTCCATCCTCAACAAAGACTAGGCCTGACTCCCCAGTGGAACCTTCAGAGCAACCCCAAGATCCCTGTGGCCACTGCAGAGGAACACTGAGTTTGCCCACTCAAGTCTAAATGTGGCCCTCATGCTCTGCAGTGACTCGAAAGGAATCCCAAGGTGCCACTTTCAACACAAAAGGAGACCTGACTTCCCTGAGGCAAAACTAGCGAGTCCCAGTGGGTCCTGAAGTAACTCAAGAAGACCTCCAAGCTTCAAGCTGCAACTTGAGAAAAACCATAAAATTCTCCACTCCATGCAACAGTACTCACATTTCCGCTGCAGCGTCTTAAGAGAAATCCCACATTCCCATTTCAAACTCGAAAGGATACTCGGCACCCTTTACGCAATTCAAGAATTTAACTGAGATACCCGGCCAAACTCGAGAGGAGCAGCGAGGTTCCTGCCACAGCTCAAGACGAGACCATTTTCAACTCTTCATCTCGAGGTGAGGATCGATTCCGCTGCTTCATCTGGAAATTAATCCCGATTTTCCCGTTGAATCTGAAGAGGAGGCCGATCTCCCATTAACTCGAGAGGACCCCGGGGAGTGATGCCACAATTCAAAAGGGCACCGATTTCCCCATCTGCTTGACATAAGGACTGATTCCACTGTACCGATTTAAAGAGAACCCATGGGATGTACTAAAACTACGAAAGGAGGCCTGACTTCCCAGGTGCATCATGAAGAAAAAGCCCCAGGACAGAAATTCAACTAGACAGGAGGCCTCCAACCACTTTTACATCTTGAAAAGGTAGCGGTGTTCCATGACTCAAAAAGAGACGTGGCATGACTCCCCTCTTGAAACTTGATAGGAAAACTGAAATCCATCTCCGAACTGTAGAGGCACCCTAAGTTTAGAGCCTCAATTCCATATGAGACCCTATTCCCCTGCACTGACTCGAAAGGCATCCCAAAGGCTCTTCACACCACAAAACGATTCCGGACATCCCAGAGACAACCTGAGCAGCCCCATGAAGCCTTTGTTGGAACTCCAGGGATCCGAAAATTTCCTGCCCCAACTCAAGAAACACTTTGGGATTACCCCTTTCAAAACAAAACGAAGCCCGTTTCCTCTGCATTGACTCGAGAGAAATGACGACTTTCCCTCGCAACTTGACTTCCCTGAGGCAACACGAGTGTGTCCCTGAGATCCCCATCGAAACTTGCAAGGAACGCCAAATGTCCCTCCTCAACTCGCCAAAAAACACGAGATTCCCCAGGCAACGTCATATGAGGCCCTTTTATTCCTGCAGTGCCTGGAGAGCAATGCCGAATTCTCTTTCATGATACGATAGGAGGCTTAAATCCGTATTTACAATACAAGGGACTCCCAGAATAAACGTCTTCAATACAGGAAACCCCGAGTTACCGTCCACACCTCTAGAAGAGCTCCGTATTCCCCACCTCCTCAGGATATGAGCCTTCTAACCCTACTTCACTTCAAGAGGAATCCCTTTTTTTCCCACCACAAGAGAAGGCTTCTGTCTCCTTATGAAATCGAGTGCACTCCCTTGGATCCTGCTGCAAGGATGAAGAACTCTGTGATCCCTCTCTAATCGATGTAGTACCTGATGACCTAGCAAAGCTCCAGTGGAACACCGACTGTCTCCTCACAACATGATGAGAGATCTGATGCCCATGCTGAGCCTATATAAAAAGACCTATTGAACCGCCTGATCACGACAAGAGTACTGATTCCCCTTTTACAACTTGAAAGGAAAGCAGAATTCCATGCCTCAAATCGAGACGAAACCTGACTGCCCAGTAGAATCTTCATAGCAACCCCGAAATCCCTGTCGCATCTGGAGAGGAACACACAGTTCCCAACTCAATGTTAGCTACAGCCCTATTTCCTCTGTTGCTAATCGAGAGGAATCCAGAGGTTCCCCTTCCAACATAATAGGGGACCTGACTTCCCTGTCCCAACACTAGTGAGTTCCTGATGTTGTCATCGCGACTCGAGAAGAAACCCAAGCTTCCCGCTGCAACTCGAGAAAAAGCAGAAGATTCTCCCCTCAATGTGAGATGAAAAAATTTTCCGCTGCAGAGTCTCAAGAGAAATCCCACATTCCTGCTTGAAACTAGAACGGGTACTTGACACCCTATATGCGACTCAAAAACTTCCCTGATATAGCCATCCCCACTGAATAGGAGCACAAATTTACATATATAACGCTAGATCCAGCCCTATCCCTCTGCCGTGCCTCGAGAGGAATTCCGTGGTTTCCCTTACAACACAAAAGGAAACCTGACTTCCCTGGGACAAAACGAGAGAGGTCCTGTGATCCCCATTGGAACTCGAGAGGAACCCCAAGCTTCCCACCACAACTCGAGAAAAACCACAAGATTCCCCCATCAATGTGAGATGAGGAAATTTTCTGCTGCAGAGTCTCAAGAGAAATCCCACATTTCCGATTGAAAGTTGACAGGTTAATTAACAGCCTTTATGAGACACAAAACTTACACCGACATACCCAGCCCCAATCGAGAGGAACACCGAGTTTCCTGCCACAACTGACAATGAGCCCCGTTTTACAATCCACTTTGTCAGATGACAGTCGATTCCTCTGCTTTGTCTAGAATGGAATCCGGACGTTCCCTCGCACAGTACAAGGAGGCCGATACCACCTTGAAACTCGAGAGTATCACCGGGGTTTCTAAACACAATTGGAAAAGGTACCTATGTCCCCACTCACTCGAGATATTGTCTGATTCCACTGCACAGATTTAAATGTATCCTCGAGTATCATCTTACAAGACGAGTGGAGACCAGACTCCCCGTGCATTCTCGATACAATCTCCAGGTAAAATTCAACTCGACTGTGGCCTAACACCCCTTTTCCAACTTGAGAAGAAAGCGGACTTCCATGTCTGAACACGAGACGAGGTCTGACTCCCCAGGTGAATTTTGAGAGCAACCCTGAAATCCCTGTCACCACTGGAGAGCAACACACAGTTGACCGACTCAACACCAGATGCGAGCCTATTCCTCTGCTGTGCCTCGGGAGCAATCCCAGCTTTCCCTTCCAACACGAAAGGAGACCTGATTTTTCTGGGACAAATCAAGCGAGTTCCTGTTGTCCCTGTTGGAACTCGAGTGGAACCCCAAGCTTCCCGCCGCAACTATAGAAAAACAACAAGATTCCCCTATCAATGCCAGATGAGGAAGTTTTCTGCTGCAGAGTTTCAAGAGAAATCCCACCTTCCCTCTTCAAACTCAAAAGGATACTAGGCACCCTATATGCAACTCAAGAAGATAACCGAGATATCCAGCCAAACTCCAGAGGAGTAGCGAGGTTCCTGCCAAAGCTCAAGAAGAGACCCGCTTTCCACTCGTCATCTCGAAGTGAGGATCATTTCCGCTGCTTCATCTGGAAATTAATCCCGATGTTCCCGTAGAATCTGAAGAGGAGGCCAATCTCCCCTTGAAACTCAAGAGGACCTCGAGGAGTCGTACCACAATTTAAAAAGACACTGATTTCCCCATCCACTAGACATAAGGACTGATTCCACTGTACTGATTCAAAGTAAACTCCTGGGATCAACTAACAACATGAAGGGAGGCCTGACTTTCCAGGTTCATCATGGAGAAAAAGCCCCAGCACAGAAATTCAACTCAACAGGAGGCCTTCCACCCCTTTTACAACTCGAAAAGATAGCGGAGTTCCATGCCTCAACATGAGACCTGGCATAACTCCCCTGTTGAAACTTCATAGGAACACTGAGATCCATGTCCGAACAGGAGAGGCACCATGAGTTTAGGGCCTCAACTCCAGATGAGACCTTCTTCCCCTCCACTGACTCAAAAGGCATCCCAAATGCTCCTCACACCTCAAATGTATTCCGGACTTCCCAGAGACAACTTGAGAGGCTCCGTGAGGCCCCTGTTGCAACTTAAGGGATCTAAAATGTTTCTGTCCCAACTCAAGAAATACTTTGGGATTACCACCTTCAGTGTGAATTGAAGCCCGATTCCTCTGCATTGACTTGAGAGCAATGACGACCATCCCCTCGCATCTTGACTTCCCTGAGGTAACACGAATATCTCCCTGAGTTCCCCATCGTAACTAGAAAGGAAAGCCAAACTTCCCTCCGCAACTCGCCAAGAACCATGAGATGCCCCAGACCATCACATGAGGCCAATTTTTTCCTGCAGCGCCTGGAGAGCAATCCCGAGTTCTCTCTCAAGATACGATAGGAAGCTTGATTCCTTATTGACAACTTAACAGGCTCCCAGAACACCCGTCTTCAATCGAGAGAAACTCCGTGTTTCCGTCCACCTTTCTAGAAGAGGTCCGTATTCCAACCTCCTTATGCTGCTGCTGCTGCTGCTAAGTCGCTTCAGATGTCTCTGACTCTGTGTGACCCCATAGACGGCAGCCGACCAGGCTCCCAGGTCCCTGGGATTCTCCAGGCAAGAACACTAGAGTGGGTTTCAATTTCCTTCTCCAATGTGTGAAAGTGAAATGTGAAAGTGAAGTCCCTCAGTTGTGTTCGACTAGTAGTGACGCCATGGACTGCAGCCCATCAGGCTCCTCTGTCCATGCGATTTTCTAGGCAAGAATACTTGAGTGGCTTGCCATTGCCTTCTTCAATATGAGCGTTTAAACCCTTCTTCAACTCAAGAGGAATCCTTTCTCCTCTTCCCACCACAAGAGGAGGACTCTGTTTCCTATTGAAACTCGAGGGCACTCCCGCGGATCCTGCTGCAAGGATAAAGGACTCTGAGATCCCCCTCTAACCGATGTAGGTCCTGATGAATTAGCAAAGCTCCAATGGAACACCGACTTTCCCCTCACAACATGATGGGAGACATGACACCCATGCTGAGCCGATAGAAAAAGTCCTAATGAACCGCCTGATCATGACATGAGGACTGATTCCCCTTTTACAACTCGAAAGGAAAGCAGAATTCCATGCCTCAAATCGAGATGAAATCCGACTAGCCAGTAGAACCTTCATAGCAACCCCGAAATCCCTGTCGCCACTGGAGAGGGACACAGTTGACCGACTCAACGTTAGATATGGCCCTATTCCTATGCTTCCCCTCGAGAGGAATCCCGAGGTTCCCCTTCCAACACGATAGGAGACCTGACTTCCCTGGGGCAACAGGAGCAAGTTCCTGAGGTCACTGTCGCAACTCGAGAAGAACCCCAAGCTTCCCGACACAACTCGAGAAAAACCACAAGATTCTGCCCTCAAGGCGAGATGAGGAACATTTCCGTTGCATATTCTCAAGAGAAATCCCACATTCCTGCTTGAAACTTTACAGGTTACTTAACATCCTTTATGCGACTCAAAAATTACACCAACATACTCAGTCCCAATCGAGAGGAATACCGAGTATCCTGGCACAATTGCCCAAGTGCCCCGTTTTCCGGTCCTCTTTTCCAGATGACAGTCGATTTCCCTGCTCTGTTTGGAAAGGAATCTGGACCTTCCCGTCGCACAGTATAAGGAGGCCGGTACCACCTTGATACTCAGGAGGTTATGCCGGGATTCAAAACACAATTGCAAAAGGTACCGATTTTCCCACTCACTCGAAATATTGTCTGATTCCACTGCACAGATTCAAATGTATTCTCGAGTATCAACTCACAAGAAGAGTGGAGACCTGACTCCCCTAGCATTCTCAATACAATCTCCAGGTACAAATTCAACTTGACTCTGGCCTAACACCCGTTTTACAACTTAAGAAGAAAGCAGAGTTCCATGTCTGAACACGAGATGAGGCTTGACTCCCCAGCTGAATTTTGAGAGCAACACCAAGTACTCTGTTGCTCCTGGAGAGGAATCCTGAGTTAAACGGACTCGAATCTAGATGCAGACCTATTTCTCTGCAGCGACTCCAAAGGAATCCTGAGGTGCCCCTTGCAAATGGAAAGCCGTTTTAACTTCCCAGAGACCACACGGAATTCTCCCTGATATTCCTGTCGTTACTCGAGAGGATCACCACACTTCCCACAGCAATTCGAGAAAAACCTCGAGATTCCTCTTTCAGATGGCTTCACAGCTGAATTCTACCAAAAATTTAGAGAAGAGTTAACACATATTCTACTCAAACTCTTCCAGAAAACTGCTGAGGAAATGATACTTCCAAACTCATTCTATGAGGCCACCATCACCCTAATCCCAAAATCTGGTAAAGATCCCACAAAAAAAGAAAACTACAGGCCAATATCACTGACGAACATAGGTGCAAAATCCCTTAACAAAATTTTAGCAATCAGAATCCAACAACACACTACGAATATCGTACATCATGACCAAGTGGGCTTTATCTCAGGAATGCAAGGATTCTTCAATATTCGCAAATCAATCAATGTAATACACCACATTAACAAACTGAAAAATAAAAATCATATGATCATCTCAATAGATGCAGAGAAAGCCTTCGACAAAATTCAATATCCATTTATGATAAAACCCTTCAGAAGGTGGGAATAGAAGGAACATACCTCAACATAATAAAAGCTATATATGACAAACCCATAGCAAACATTATCCTCAATGGTGAAAAACTGAAAGCATTTCCCGAAAAGTTAGGAACAAGACACGGGTGCCCACTCTCACCACTACTATTCAACATAGTTCTGGAAGTTTTGGCCAGAGCAATCAGAGCAGAAAAAGACATACAAGGAATCCAAATTGGATAAGAAGAAGTAAAACTTTCACTGTTCGCTGATGACATGATCCTCTACACAGAAAACCCTAAAGATTCTACCAAAAAACTACTAGAGCTAATCAATGAAAACAGTAAAACTGTAGGATATAAAATCAACACACAGATATCCCTTGCATTCCTATACACTAATAATGAGAAAATAGAATGAGAAATTAAGGAAACTATTCCATTCACTGTTGCAACGAAAAGAATAAAATACTTAGGAATATATCTACCTAAAGAAAGAAAAGACTTGTGCATAGAAAACTATAAAACACTGGTGAAAGTAATCAAAGAGGACACTAATAGATAGAGAAATGTACCATATTCTTTGATTGGAAGAATAACTATTCTGAAAATGAATAAATTACCTAAAGTAATTTATAGGTTCAGTGCAATGCTGCAGCAAGGTCAAAGGACTCCGAGTTCACACTCAACTAGAGATGAGCCGTGTTGCACTTACATCAGCTCCAGGGAACACGGAGTATCACCTCCCAACATGATCGGAGGCATGAGTCCCCTGCTGAGCCTCTCGACAAAGCCCAAATTTCCCGCTTGAACGGACAGAAGACCTGACAATCCTTTTAAAACTTGAGGGGAAAGCAGAGTTCCATCCTCAACAAAAAGTAGGCCTGATTCCCCAGTGGAACCTTGATGGCAACCCCAAGATCCCTGTGGCCACTGGAGAGGAACACTGAATTTACCCAATCAAGTTTAAAGTTGGCCCTCTTGTCCTGCAGTGACTAGAAAGGAAATCTGAGGCTCCACTTTCAGCACTAAAAGAGACCTGACTTCCCTGACACAAAACTAGTGAGTCCCAGTGGATCCTGTCGTATCTCGAGAAGACCTCCAAACTCAAGCCACAACTCGAGACAAACCATGAACCCTCCACTCCACGCCACAGAATGCCCCTTTCCATTGCAGTGTCTTAAGAGAAATCCCACATTGCCTCTTCAAACTTGAAAGGATACTCGGCACCCTATACGCAACTCAAGAAGTTAAACGAGATACCCATCCAAACTTGAGAGGAGTAGCGAGGTTCTTGCCACAGCTCAAGAAGAGACCCGCTTTCCACTCGTCATCTCGAGGTGAGGATCGATTCCCCTGCTTCATCTGGAAATTAATCCCGATGATCCCATCAAATCTGAAGAGGAGGCTGAACTACCCTTAAAACTGGAGAGGACCCCGGGGAGTCGTGCCACAATTCAAAAAGACAACGATTTCCTGTCTACTCGACTTAAGGACTGATTCCACTGTACCAATTCAAAGAGAACCCCCAGGATCAACTAACACCAAGAATGGAGGCCAGACTTTCCAGGTGCCTCATTGAGAAAAGACCCCAGGAGATAAAATCAGTTCAACAGGAGGCCTCCCACCCGTTTTACAACTCGACAAGGTAGCGGAGTTCCTTGCCTCCACCGACGTGGCATGACTCCCCTGTTGAATCTTCATAGGAACACTGAGATCCATGTCCAAACTTGACAGGCACCCTGAGTTTAGCGCCTTAAATCCAGATGAGACCCTAATCCCCTGCCCTGACACGAAAGGCATCCCAAAGGCTCCTCACACCTCAAAAGGATTCCGGACATCCCAGAGACAACTTGAGAGGCTCCTTGTGGCTCTTGTTGCAAATTGAAAGAAGTGAAAGTTTCCTGCCCCAACTCGAGAAACACTTTGAGATTACACCTTTCAATGTGAATTGAAGCTCGATTCCTCTGCATTGACTCGAGAGCAATGATGCAGTTCCCCTCACAACTTGACTTCCCTGAGGCAACACGAGTGTCTCCCTGAGTTCCCCGTCATAACTTGAAAGGAAAGCCAAACTTCCCTTCGCAACTCGCCAAAAAGAACGAGATGCCCAGGAAAGTCACATGAGGCCTTTTTTTTTTTTTTTTTTTGCGGGGGCCATGAGAACAATCACGAGTTTTCTCTCAATATACAATAGGAGGCTTGACTCTGTATTTAGAATTCAAGGGACTCCCAGAATACCCGTCTTCAATCGAGAGAAACCGCGAGGTTCAGTCCACAACTGTACAAGTGCTCCATATCCGACACCTCCTCACAGTATGAGCATTCAAACCCTGCTTCACCTCAAGAGGATTCCTTTCCTTTTCTCCCACCACAAGAGGAGGCCTCTGTCTCCTATTAAAATTCGAGTGCACTCCTCAGGATCTTGCTGCCAGGATAAAGGACTCTGAGTTCCCCCTCCAATTGAGGTAGGTCCTGATGATCTAGGAAAGGTCCAATGGAACACCAACATTCCACTCACAACATGATGGGAGACATGACACCCATGCTGAGTCTATAGAAAAAGCCCTAATGAACCACCTGAACACCACACGAGGACTGATTCTCCTTTTACAACTCGAAAGGAAAGCAGAATTCCATGCTTCAAATTGAGAAGATCCTGACTGCCCAGTAGAACCTTCTTGCTGCTAAGTCACTTCAGTCCTGTCCGACTCTGTGTGACCCCATAGACGGCAGTCTACCAGTCTCCCCCGTCCCTGGGATTCTCCAGGCAAGAACACTGGAGTGGGTTGCCATTTCCTTCTCCAATGTGTGAAAGTGGAAAGTGAAAAGTGAAAGTGAAGTCGCTCAGTCATGTCTGACTCGTAGCGACCCCATGGACTGCAGCCCACCAGGCTTCTCCGTCCATGGGATTTTCCAGGCAAGAGTACTGGAGTGGCTTGCCATTGCCTTCTCCGTGGCTTGCCATTGCCTTCTCAGAACCTTCTTAGCAACCCCAAGATCCCTGTCCCCACTGGAGAGGAACACATAGTTCCCGACTCAATGCTTGATGCTGCCCTATTCCTCTGCTGCAACTCGAGAGGAATCCCGAGATTCCCCTTCCAATACGATAGGAGACCTGACTTCCCTGGGGAAACACTAGCGAGTTTCTGAGGTCCCCGTCGCCACTCGAGAATAATCCCAATCTTCCCGCTGCAACTTGAGAAACACCACAAAATTATCCCCTCAATGGGAGATGAGGACCTTTTCCACTGCAGAGTCTCAAGGGAAATCCCGCATTCCAGCTTAGAAACTCGAACGGGTTCTTGACACACTTTCTGCGACCCAAAAACTTACCTGACAAAGCCGTGCACACTGAGGAGGAGCACACAATTTACGTACAGAACACTAGATGCAGGCCTATTCCTCTACCATGCCTCGAGAGGAATCCCGAGGTTCCCATTCCAATGAAAGGAGACCTGATTTCCCTGGGACAACACAAGCTAGTTCCTGAGGTCCCCGTTGCAACTCAAGAGGAATCCTAAGCTTCCCGCTGCAACTCGAGAAAAACCACAAGATTCCCCCTGTCAATGCGAGATAAGGAAATTTCTGCTTCAGAGTCTCAAGAGAAATGTCATATTCCCGATTGAAACTTGAATGGATACTTGACACCCTTTATGCTACTCAAAATATTCCATAACATAGCCGTCCCCACTGGAGAGGAGAACACAATTTACAGACTCAACTAGAGATGAGACCCTATAGCCATTTAAAAACTCAGAGTAATCCCGAAGTTCCCCTTCCAACACGAAAGGAGACCTGACTTCCCTGAAGCAACACGAGCGAGTTCCTGAGGTGCCCATCTCAACTCGAAAGAAACCCAATTTCCCGCCGCAACTCGAGAAAAACCACAAAAGTTTCCCTCAATCTGAGATGAGGAACATTTCAATTGCAGATTCTCAAGAGAAATCTCACATTTCTGCTTGAAACTCGACAGGTTATTTAACACCCTTTATGCGACTCAAAAATTACACCGACATACAAAGCCCCAATCGAGAACACCGAATTTCCTGCCACAACTGACAAAGTGCCCCATTTTCCAGTCCTCTTTTCCAGATGACAGTCTATTCCACTGATCGTCTTAAGGGAAATCTGGATGTTCCGTCGCACAGTAGGAGGAGGCCAGTTCCACCTTGAATCTCGGCAGGATCCCAGAGGATTTAAAACACAATTGGAAAAGGTACAGATGACCCCACACACTCGAGATATTTTCTGATTCCACTGAACAGATTCAAATGTATTCTCGAATATCAATTCACAAGACAAGTGGAGACCTGACTCACTGAGCATTCTTGATACAATCTCCAGGTACAAATTCAAGTCAACTGTGGCCTAACACCCCTTTTACAACTCAAGAAAGCAGAGTTGCATGGCTGAGCACGCGACGAGGTCTGGTTCTCCAAGTGAAATTTGAGAGCAACCCCGAGATCCCTGTCACCATGGCGAAGAACAAACAGGTGACGGACTCAACTCTTGATGCGGCCTATTACTCCTCTATGCCTCGAGAAGAATCCCGAGGTTCCCCTTCCAACACGTTAGGAGAAATGACTTCCCTGGGGCAACTCGTGCGAGTTGCTGAGTTCCCCATAGCAGCTCGAGAAGAACACCAGCTTCCCCCCGCAACTCAAAAACACCACAAGATTCTCCCCTCCATGCGAGATGAGAAAATTTTCCGCTGCAGAGTCTCAAGAGAAATCCCACATTC
Organism: Moschus berezovskii; assembly: GCF_049115385.1. NCBI lineage: Eukaryota > Metazoa > Chordata > Mammalia > Artiodactyla > Moschidae > Moschus > Moschus berezovskii. Next base: position 87,876,311 of record NC_142472.1, on the reverse strand, counting down.
CCGCTTGAAACTCAAACGGGTACTTGACATAATTAATGCGACTCAAAAAGTTCCCTAACATAGCCATGCCCAGTGGAGAGGAGCACACAATTTACAGACTCAACTCGAAATGAGGCCCTATTCCCATTTAACGGCTCGACCATAATCCTGAAGTTCCCCTTCCAATACAAAAAGGGACCTGATTTCCCTGAAGCAACATGAGCGAGTTCATGAGGTCTCCATCGAGAGGGACCCCAAGCTTCCAGCCGCAACTCGAGAAAAACCACAAGATTCTGACCTCAAGGAGAGATGAGGAACTTTTCCGTTGCAGATTCTCAAGAGAAATCCCACATTCCCACTTCAAAATCGACAGGTTACTTAACATCCTTTATGTGACTCAAAAATTACACTGACATACCCAGCCCCAATTCGAGAGGAACACCGAGTTTCCTGCCACAACTGACAATGTGCCCCGTTTTCCACTCCTCTTTTCCAGATGACAGTCGATTCCCTTGCTTTCTCTGGAATGGAATCTGGACGTTCTGTTCCCACAGTAAAAGGAGGCCAGTACTGCCATGAAACTCGAGAGGATCCCCGGGGTTTCAAAACACAAATGGACGAGGTAAGGATATCACCAGCAATTCAAGATATTGTCTGATCCCACTGCACAGGTTCAAATGTATCCTCGAGTATCAACTCACAAGACAAGTGGAGAACTGACTCCCCGAGAATACTCGATACAATATCCAGGTACAAATTCAACTCGACTGTGGCCTGACACCTCTTTTACAAGTGGAGAAGAAAATAGAGTTTCATGTCTGAACAAGAGACAAGGCCTGATTCCCCTGGTGAATTTTGAGAGCAACTCCGAGATCCCTGTCAACACTGGAGAGGAACACCCACTTGACCGATTCAACACTAGATGCGACCCTATACATCTGCTGTACCTCAAGAGGAATCCCGAGGTTCCCCTTCCAACACGATAGGAGACCTGACTTCCCTGGGGCAATACGAGCGAGTTCCTGAGGTCCCCATCACAACTTGAGAAGAACCCCAAGCTTCACGCCGCAACTCGAGAAACACCACAAAATTATGCCCTCAATGCGAGATCAAGAAATTTTCACGTGCAGTCTCAAGAGTAATCCCACATTCCCGCTTGAAACTCGAACGGATACCTGACGCCCTTTATGAAACCCAAAAACTTCCCCGACATAGCCTTCCTCACTGAAGAGGAGCCCACTATTTAAGAACACAACACTAGATGCGGCCCTATTTCTCCACCGCGCCTCGAGAGGAATCCCTAGTTTCCCGTTCCAACATAAAAGGAGGCCTGACTGCCCTGGGACAACATGAGTGAGTTCCTGAGGTCCCCGTCACACTTAAGAGAAACCCCAAGCTTTCCACTGCAACTCGAGAAAAACGACAAGATTCCACCATCAGTGCGAGATGAGGAAACTTTCTGCTGCAGAATCTCAAGAGAAATCCCACATTCCCACTTGAAACTCGATCGGGTACTTGACACCCTTTATACAACACAAAAAATTCCCTAACAAAGCCGTTCCCACTGGAGAGGAGCACACAATTCATGGACTCAACTCGAGATGAGGCCCTATTCAAATTTAATGGCTCGAGAGTAAACCTGAAGTTCCCCTTCCAACACAAAAGGGAACATGACGTCCCTCAAGCAATTCGAGTGAGTTCCTGAGGACCCCGTCACAACTCGAGAAGGTCCCAAGCTTCCTGCCACAACTCGAAGAAAACCAGAAGATTCTGCCCTCGAGGTGAGATGAGGAATATTTCCGTTGCAGATTCTCACTAGAAATCCCACAGTCCCACATGAAATTAGACAGGATACTTTGAATCCTTTATGTGACTCAAAAATTACACCAACATTTCCAGCCCCAATCGAGAGGAACACCGAATTTCCTGCCACAACAGACATAGCTCCAGTTCTCTTTTCCAGATGACAGTCTATTCCCCTGCTTTGTCTGAAAAGGAATCCGGACGTTCCATTGCACAGTAGGAGGAGGCCAGTAGCACCTTGAAACTCGTGAGGATCCCCGGGGTTTCAAAACACTAATGGAAAAGGTACGGATGTCCCCACCCACTCGAGATATTATCTGATTCCGCAGCACAGTTTCAAAAGTTTCCTGGAGTATTAACTCAGAAGATGAGTGGAGACCTGACTCCCCGAGCATACTCGATACAATCTCCAGGTACAAATTCAACTCGACTGTGGCCTAACAACCCTTTTACAACTCGATTAGAAAGTGGAGTTCCATGTCTGAACATGAGACGAGGCCTGACTCCCAAGGTGAATTTTGAGAGCAACCCCGAGATCCCTGTCACCACTGGCAAGGAACACACAGTTGACCGACTGAATGCTAGATTTGGCCCTATTCCTCTGCTGCGCCTCGAGAGGAATCCCGAGGTTCCCCTTCCAAAACGATAGGAGACCAGACTTCCCTGGGGCAACACTAGCAAGTTTCTGAAGTCCCAGCCACAAATCGAGAAGAACCCCAAGCTTCCAGCCGCAACTCGAGAAAGACCACAAGTTTCTCCTCTCAATGCAAGATGAGGAACTTTTCCGCTGCAGAGTCTCAAGAGAAATCCCACATTCTCGCTTGAAACGCGAACGGATACTTGACACTGTTTGTGGGACTCACAAAATTCCCTGAAATAGCGGTCCCAGTGGAGAGGAGCACACAATTTACCGCCTCAACTTTAGATGAGGACCTATTCCCATTTAACGACTCAAGAGTAATCGTGAAGTTCCCCTTCCAACACAAAAGGGTACCTGACTTTCCTGAAGCAACACTGGCGAGTTCCTGATGTCCCTGTTGCAACTCGAGAGGGACCCTAAGCTTCCCGCCGCAACTCGAGAAAAACCACAAGATTCTGCACTCAAGGTGAGAGAGGAACATTTCCGTAGCAGAATCTCAAGAGAAATGCCACATTCCCGCTTGAAACCCGAGAGGTTATTAACATCCTTTATGCGACTCACAAATTACACAAACATACCCAGTCTCAATTGAGAGGAACACCAAGTTTCCTGCCACAAATGACAAAGTGCCCCGTGTTCCAATCCTTGTTTCCAGATGACAGTCTATTCCCCTGCTTTCACTGGAACGGAATCCGGACATTCCGGTGGCAGAGTAGGAGGAGGCCAGTACCACCTTGAATCTCGGGAGGGTCCCCTAGGTTTCAAAACACAATTGGAAAAGTACGGATGTTCCCACCCACGCGAGATTTTGTCTGAAACCATTGCAAGATTCAAATATATCCTCGAGTATCAATTCACAAGACGAGTGGAGCCCTTACTCTCTGAGGATTCTTGATACAATCTCCAGGTAGAAATTCAAGTCGACTCTGGCCTAACACCCCTATTATACTCGAAAAGAAAGTGGAGATCCATGTCTGAACACGAGACGTGGACTGACTCCCCAGGTGAATATTGAGAGCAACCCCGAAATCCCTGTTGCCACTGGCGAGGAACACACACCTGACCAACTCAGTGTTAGATGCGGCCCTATTCCTCTGCTGCACCTTGAGAGGAATCCCAAGGTTCCCCTTCCAACACCTGACTTCCCTGGGGCAACACGAGTGAGTTCCTGACGTCCCCGTCACAACACAAGAAGAACCCCAAACTTCCCTCCAAAACTCGAAAAACACCACCAGATTATCCCCTCAATGCGAGATGAGGAAATTGTCTGCTGCAGAGTCTCAAGAAAAATCCCACATTCCAACTTGAAACTCGAACGGTTACTTGACACCCTTTATGCAACCCCAAAACTTCCCTGACATAGCCGTCCACACTGAAGAGGAGCATAATTTACGTACAGAACAATAGATCTGGCCCTATTTCTCTACCGCACCTCGAGAGGAATCCCGACGTTCCCCTTCCAAAGAAAGGAGACCTGACGTCCCTGGGACAACACGAGTGAGTTCCTGAGGTCCCCGTTGCAACTCGAGAAGATACCCAGGCTTCCTGCTGCAAGTCGAGAAAAACCACAAGATACCACCATCAATGCGAGATGAAGAACTTTTCTGCTGCAGAGTCTCAAGAGAAATCCCACATTCCTGTTTGAAACTTGAACGGGTACTTGACACCCTTTATGCAAAAAAAAAAAAAAGTTCCCTAACATAGCAATCCCCACTAGAGAGGAGCACACAATTTACGGACTCAACTCGAGATGAGGCCCTATTCCCATTTAACGGCTCGAGAGTAATCCCGAGGTTCCCCTTCCAACACAAAAGGGGACCTGGCATCCCTGAAGCAACTCAAGTGAGTTCCTGAGATCCCTGTCTCCACTCGAGAGGGACCCTCGCTTCCCGTTGCAACTCGAGAAAAATCACAAGATTCTGCACTCAAGGCGAGATGAGGAACATTCCCGTTGCAGTTTTTCAAGAGAAATCCCACATTCCCGCTTGAAACTCAACTGGATAATTAACATCCTTTATGTGACTCAAAAATTACACTGACATACCCAGCCCCAATCAAGAGAAACACCTAGTTTCCTGCCGCAACTGACAAAGTGCCCCGTTTTCCAGTCCACTTTTCCAGATGACAGTCGTTTCCATTGCTTTCTCTGGAATGAAATCTTGACGTTCCAGTCACACAGTACGAGGAGGCCGGTACCACCTTGAAACTCGGGAAGATCCCCGGTTTTTCAAAACACAAATGGAAAAGGTACTGATTTCCCCCACCGACTCGAGATATTGTCTGATACCACTGCACAGATTCAAATGTATCCTTGAGTATGAACTCACAAGTTGAGTGGAGACCCGACTCCCCGAGCATACTCGATACTATCTCCAGGTACAAATTCAACTCGACTGTGGGCTAACACCCCTTTTACAACTCGAAAAGAAAGCCGAGTTCCATGTCTGAACACGAGACGAGGCCTGACTCCCTTGGTGAATTTTGAGTGCAACCCCGAGATACCTGTCGCTACTGGAGGTGAACACACAGTTGACGGACTCAATGCTAGAAGCGGCCATATTCCTCTGGTGCACCTCGAGAGGAATCTCGAGGTTCCCCTTCCAACACGATTGGAGACCTGACTTCCCAGGGGTAACAAGAGCGAGTTCCTGAGTCCCCATCGAAACTCGAGAGGGACCCCAAGATTCCCACGGCAACTCGAGAAAAACCACAAGAATCTGCCCTCAAGGTGGGATGAGGAACATTTCCGTTGCAGATTCTCACGAGAAATCCCACATTCCCGCTTGAAACTAGAACGGGTACTTGACACAATTTATATGACTCAAAAAGTTCCTGGATATAGCCGGCCCCACTGGAGAGGAGCACACAATTTACAGACACAACTGTAGATGCGGCCCTATTCCTCTGCCACACCTCAAGAGGAATCCCGAGGTTCCCCTTCCAACACGAAAGGAGACCTGACTTCCCTGAGGCAACACTAGTGAGTCGCAGCGTCTAGGAGACCTGCATCTTTACTCTAGGAGATCTCCAAGCTTCTAGCCGAAACTCAACAAAAACAATTAAATTCTCCCTTCCACGCACCAGGACGCCCCTTTTTTGCTGCAGTGTCTCAAGAGAAATCCCACATTCCCTCTTCAAACTCTAAAGGCTTCTCAGCACCCTATACGCAACTCAAGAAGTTCCCTGAGACACTGGGCCAACTCGAGAGGAGTAGCGAGCTTCCTGTCACAGCTCAGAACATTTCCACCACTACAAGGATCCTTTGTGAGTCCTTTTTTTTTTTTTTTTTTACAGCACAGAGAACTGTATTTAATACATTGCAATCACTTGAAACTCAACATTCAGAAAACAAAGATCATGGAATCTGGTCCCATCACTTCATGGGAAATCTGTGGGAAACAGTGGAAACAGTGTCAGACTTTATTTTTTGTTCTCCAAAATCACTGCAGATGCTGATTGCAGCCAGGAAATTAAAAGACGCTTACTCCTTAGAAGGAAAGTTGTGACCAACCTAGGTAGTATATTAAAAAGCAGAGACATTACTTTGCCAACAAAGGTCCGTCTAGTCACTGCTATGGTTTTTCCTGTGGTCATGTATGGATGTGAGAGTTGGACTGTGAAGAAAGCTGATCACCGAAGAATTGATGCTTTTGAACTGTGGTGCTGGAGAAGACTCTTGAGAGTCCCATGGAATGCAAGGCGATCCAACCTGTCCATTGTAAAGGAGATCGAACCTGGGTGCTTATTGGAAGGACTGATGCTAAAGCTGAAACTGCAATACTTTGGCCACCTCATGCAACGAGTTGACTCACAGGAAAAGACTCTGATGCTGGGAAGGATTCTGGGCAGTAGGAGAAGGGGACGACAGAGAATGAGATAGAAGGATGGCATCACCGACTTGATGTACACGACTTTGTGTGAACTCTGGGAGTTGGTTATCGACAGGGAGGGCTGGTGTGCTATGATTAATGGGGTCACAAAGAGTCAGTCACGACTGAGCAACTGAACTGAACTGAACTTAAGTGAATCAATGCAGATATTGACTGCAGCCAACAAATCAGAAGACATTTCCTTCTTTGCAGGAAAACTATAACAATCCTAAACAGTGTGTTTAAAAGCCGAGAGAGACATTATTCTGTCGACAAACGTCCGTACAGCCTGGGCAATTGTCTTCCCATTGGTCACATACGGTTTTGAGAGCTGGACCATAAAGAAGGCAGAGTGCTGAAGAATTGATGCCTTCAAACTGTGTGCTGAAGAAGACTCCTAAAGAGTCCCTTGGGCAGCAAGGAGATCAAACCTGTCAATCTCAAAAGAACTCAACCTTAAATACATGTTGGAAGGGCTGATGCTGAAGCTGAAACTTCACTACTTTTGGAATCTGATACAAACAGGGCAGAGGAAAAGAGAGAGTCAATGGATGAGATGGCTGGATGCCATCACAAATGCAATGGACATGAACTTGGGCAAACTTCAGGAGATGGTGAGGGCTGCAGTTCATGGGTTTGAAAGAGTTGGATTGGTGACTGAACAACAACATCAAGAACAACAAATAACCTATAAGGGGATTCCCAGGTGGTGCTAGTGGTAAAGAATCCACCTGCCAATACAGGAGACGCAAGAGATATGGGTCCAATCCCTGGGTTGGGACAATCCCCTGGAGGAGAGCACAACAATCCACTCTAGTATTCCTGTCTTGGAAATCCCTTGGACAGAGGACCCTGTTGGGCTACAATCAAAGGTATGATCATAGGGTCACAGGAGTCAAACATGACTGAAGCAACTAACTATGCACGCTTTAAGCTATATTTGAAAAGAATTTGAAAAGAATATATACATAGGGGCTTCCCTGGTGGCTCAGACAGTAAGGAATCCACCTGCAATGTTGGAGACTCAGGTTCAATTCCTGGGTCAGGAAGATCCCCTGGAGAAGGGAATGGATGCCCACTCCAGTATTCTTGCCTGGAGAGTTCCATGGATAGAAGGCCTGGTGGGCTACAGTCCATGGGGTGATGAAAGAGTCAGACATGACTTAGTGACCAAACAACAATGATAACATATATATGTGTATATATACAAAAAGGAATCACCCTGTTGTCCACCTAAAACCAACATATTTATATCAACGATACTTTAAAAAATTTTAAACAAAAAATATGGTTCTCTAATAAATATTTCTAAGTGGATCAATAAAAAAAGAAAAGAAAAGGCCCGTTTTCTGCTTGTCATGTCGAGATGAGGATCGATTCCCTTGCTTCATTTGGAAAGGAATCCTGATGTTCCCGTCGAATCTGAAGAGGAGGCCGATTTGTCCTTGAAACTCGAGAGGACCCCGGGGAGTCGTGCCACAATTCAAAAAGACACCCATTTCCCCATCCTCTCGATATAAGGCCTGATTCCATTGTACCGATTCAAATGGAACACCCGGGATCAACTAACACTTCGAAGGGAGGCCTGACTTCCAAGGTGCATCACTGAGAAAAAGCCCAGGATAGAAATACAATTCTACAGGTGGCTTCCCACCCTTTTAACAGCTCAAAAAGATAGCGGAGTTGCATGCCTCTACAAGAGACGTAGCATGATTCCCCTGTTGAAACTTCATAGGAACACTGAGATCCATGTCAGAACTGGAGAGGCACCCTGACGTTAGTGCCTCAAATCCAGATGAGACTCTATTCACATTCACTGATTCGAAAGGCATCCCAAAGGCTCCTCACACCTCAAAAGGATTCCGGACTTCTCAGAGACAACTAGAGAGGCTCCTTGAGGCCTCTGTTGCAACTTGAGGGATCCAAAAGACTCTTGCCCGAACTCAAGAAACACTCTGTGATTACCCCTTTCAAAGCGAATTGAAGCCCAATTCCTCTGCAGTGACTCGAGAGTAATCACAATCTTCCCCTCACAACTTGACTTCCCTGAGGCAACACAAGAGTCTCCGTGAGCTCCTTGTCGTAACTCGAAAGGAAAGCAAACTTCCTTTCGCAACTGGCAAAAAACCGCGAGATGCCCCAGGCAATGTCACATGAGGCCCTTTTATTCCTGCAACGCCTGGAAAGCAACCCCGAGTTCTCTCTCAAGATTCTATAGGAGGCTTGAATCCCTATTTACATCACAAGGGGCGTCCAGAATACCCATCTTCAATCGAGAGAAAACAGGAGATTTCATGCACACCTCTAGAAGAGCTCCAGATTAACAACCTCCTCATGATATGAGCGTTCAATCCCTGCTTCAACTCAAGAGGTTTCCTTCCTTCTTCTTCTACCACAAAAGAAGGCCTCTGTTTATAATTGAAATCGAGTGCTCTCCCGAAGATGCTGCTGCATGGATAAAGTACTCTGAGTTCACGTGCTAATCGAGGTAGGTCCTGATGATTTATCAATGCTGCAATGGAACACCAAGTATCCTCTCACAACATGATGGGAGACCTGATACCCAGGCTGTGCATATAGAAAAAGTCCTATTGAACCACCTGTTCATGACACGAGGACTGACACCCCTTTTACAACTTGGAAGGAAAGCACAATTCCATGCCTCAAATCGAGATGAGGTCTGATTTCCCAGGAGAACTTTCATAGCAATCCCGAGATCCCAGTCGCCAATGGAGAGCGACACACATTTGACCGACTCAACGCTAGATGCAGCCCTATTCCTCTGCCACCACTCGAGAGGAATCCCAAGGTTCCCCTTCCAACACGATAGGAGACCTGGCTTCCCTGGGACAACACGAATGAGTTCCTGACGTCCTCGTCACAACTCGAGAGGAACCAGAAGCTTCCCACAGCAACTCAAGAAAAACCACAAGATTATCCCCTCAATGCAAGATGAGGAAATTTTCCTCTGCAGAGTCTCAAGAGAAACCCCACATTCATGCTTGAAACACGAACGGGTACTTGACACCATTTACGTGACTCAAAATGTTCCCTGTCATAGCCGTCCATATGGGAAAGGAGCACACAATATAGGGGACAAAGATAGAGGCGACCCTATTCCACTGCCGTGCCTCGAGAGAAATCCCGAAGTTCCCCTTCCAACATGAATGGAGACCTGACTTCCCTGAAACAACAGGAGCGAGTTCCTGAGGTCCCCGTCACAACTCGAGAGGGATCCCAAGCTTCCCGACACAACTCGAGAAAAACCACAAGATTCTGCCCTCAAGGCGAGATGAGGAACATTTTTGCTGCTGAATCTCAACAGAAATCCCACATTCCCGCTTGAAACTCGAATGGGTACTTGACACACTTGATGCCACTCAAAAAATTCCCCAACATAGCTCTCCCCACTGGAGATGATCACACAATTTAAGGACTCAACTCTAGATGAGAACATATTCCCATTCCACACCTCAAGAATAATCCCAAAGTATCCCTTCCAACAAGAATGGAGACGTGACTTCCCTGAAGCAACATGAGTGAGTGCCAGAGAACCCCGTCGCAACTCGAGAGGGACCCCAAGCTTCCTGCCGCACCTCGAGTGAAAAGAGAAGTTTCTCCACTCAAGGAGAAATGAGGAACATTTCCTCTGCAGAGTCACAAGAGAAATCCCACATTCCCATTTGAACTCTAATGCAACTCAAAAATTACCCTGACATACACGGCCCCATTCAAGAGGAGCAGTGAGTTTCGTGACACAACAGACAAAGTGCCCCGTTTTACAGTACTCTTTTCCAGATGACAGTCGATTCCCCTACTTTGTCTGGAAAGGAAACTGTACTTTCCTGTCACACAATACAATGAGGCCAGTATCACCTTGAAACTCTGGAGGCTAATCGGGGTTTCAAACACAACTGGAAAAGGAAACGATGTCCCCACCCACTGGAGATATTGTCTGATTCCACTGCACAGATTCAAATTTATCCTCCAGTATCACCTCACAAGACGAGTGGAGAGCTAACTCACTGAGCATTCTCGATACAATCTACAGGTACAAATTCAACTTGTCTGCGGCCTACCACTCCTTTTACAACTCCAGAAGAAAGGCGAGTTCCATGTCTGAACACAAAACGAGGCCTGACTCCCCGGGTGAATTTTGAGAGCAACCCCGAGAACCCTGCTGCCACTGGCCAGGAATCCTGAGTTGACGGACTCGAAACTGGAAGTAGTCCTATTTCTCTGCAGCGACTCCAAAGGAATCCCGAGGTTTCCATTTCAAATGGAAAGGGTTTCTGACTTCCCAGAGACAACACGGGAGGCTCCCTGATATTCCCCTCATTACTCGAGAGGATAACCAAACTTCCCGCAGCAACTTGAGAAAAACCTCGAGATTCAGACTTCAAAGCAAGATGAGGCCCTTTTTTCCCTTCAGCGCTGAGACAGAAGTCCCTAGTTCCTTTTCAAAGTTGGATATGAGGCTTGAATACCTTGATGCAACTCAAATGTCACTCAGAGATACCCGTCCTGATGAGAGAATAACTCTGAATTTCCCGCTACAATTTAAGAGGAGCCCCTCGAACACACCTCACCTGAAGAAAACGGGCCATTCCACTTTCAACTGAATAGGAATCCCAACTTCCCCTCACACCACTTGACTAGTCCTGTCACATCTATTGACACTCTTGGGCAACCCCGTGTATCCTAAGCAAGGTCAAAGGACTCCGAGTTCACACTCAACTAGGGATGAGTCATGTTGCGCTTACACCAGCTCCGGTGGAAAACAGAATATCACCTCACAGCCTGTTCGGAGGCATGAACCCCCGCTGAGCCTCTCGAAAAAGCACAATTTTCCCACTTGAATAGAGAGCAGATCTGAAGAGGTCCTTCCTCAGCAAAGACTAGGCCTGACTCCCCAGTGAAACCTTCAAAGCAACTGCAAGATACCTGTGGCCACTGGGGAGGAACACTGAGTTAACCGACTCAAGTTTAATGTAGCCCTAACGAACTGCAGCAACTCGAAACGAATCCGGAGGTTCCACTTTCAACATGAAAGATACGTGACTTCCCTAAGGCAAAACTAGCGAGTCTCAGAATTACCAGTCTTAACTCGAGAAGAACTCCAAGCATTCAACCGCAAATTGAGAAAAACCATGGAATTCTCCCCTCCACGTGACAGTACGCCACTTTCTGCTGCATCGTCTTAAGAGAAATCCCACATTCCCTCTTCAAACTCGAAAGGATACTCGGCACCCTATACGCAACTCAAAAAGTTCCCCGAGATACCCGGCCAAACTTGAGAGGAGTATCGAGCTTCCTGCCACCACTCAAGTACAGCCCCATTTTCTACTCGTCATCTCGAGTAGAAAATTTCCTGCTTCATCTGGAAATTAATCCCGACATTCCCGTCGAATCTGAAGAGGAGGCCGATCTCCCCTTGAATCTGGAGGGGATCCCGGGGGGTCGTGCCACAATTCAAAAAGACACAGATTTCCCCATCTGCAAGACATAATTACTGATTCCACTGTACCGATACGAATGGAAACCCTGGGATCAAATAACACCTCTAAGGGAGGTGTGACTTCCCAGGTGCATCATTGAGAAAAAGATCCAGGACAGAAATTAAACTTGACAGGAGGCCTCCCACCCCTTTGACAACTCGAAAAGAGAGCGGAGTTCCATGCCTCAACAAGAGACGTGGCATGACTCCCATGTTGAAACTTCATAGGAAGACTGAGATCCATGTCAGACATGGAGAGGCACACTGAGGTTAGCGCCTCAACTCCAAATGAGACCCTATTCCCCTGCACTGACTCGAAAGGCAACCCACAGGCTCCTCACACTTCAAAAGGATCCCAGACCTCCCAGAGACAACTTGAGAGGCTCTGTGAGGCCCTGTTTCAACTCGAGGAATCGGAAATATTCCTTCCCCAACTCGAGAAACACTTTGGGATTACAACTTTCAATGCAAAATGAAGCCCGATTACTCTGCAGTGACTAGAGAGCAATCACGAGCTTCCCCTCTCACCTTGAGGTCCCTGAGACAACACGAGAGTCTCCCTGAGTTCCCCGTCATAACTGAAAAGTAAAGCCAAATTTCCCTCCGCAACTCACCAACAACCACAAGATGCCACAGGCAACGTCACATGAGTCCCTTTTTTTCCTGCATCACCTTGAGTGCAATCCCGAGTTCTCTCTCAAGATTCGACAGGAGACTTCAATACCTATTTACAATTCAAGGGGCTTCCAGAATACCCGTCTTCCGCTACAGTGGCGACAGGGATCTTGGGGTTGCACTCAAAATTCACCTGGGGATCAGGCCTCGTCTCGTGTTCAGACACAGAACTCCGCTTTATTCTCAAGTTGTAAAAGGGTTGTTAGGCCACAGTGGAGTTGAATTTTACCTGGAGATTGTATCGAGAATGCTTGGGGAGTCAGGACTCCACTCGTCTTGTGAGTTGATACTCGAGGATACATTTGAATATGTGCAGTGGAATCAGACAATATCTCGAGTGGGTGGGGACATCGGTTCAGTTCAGTTCAGTTCAGTGGCTAAGTCGTGTCCAACTCTTTGCGACCCCATGAACCACAGCACGCGAGACCTCCCTGTCCATCACCAACTACCGGAGTTCATTCAAACTCATGTCCATCGAGTCAGTGATGCCATCCAGCCATCTCATTCTCTGCCATCCCCGTCTCCTCCTACACCCAATCCCTCCCAGCATCAGACTCTTTTCCAGTGAGTCAACTCATCGCATGAGGTGGCCAAAGTACTGGAGTTTCAGCTTCAACATCAGTCCTTCCAATGAACACCCAGGATCGATCTCCTTTAGAATGGACTTGTTGTAACTCCTTGCAGTCCAAGGGATGCTCTGAAGAGTCTTCTCCAGCACCACAGTTCAAAAGCATCATATCTTCGGAGATCAGCTTTCTTCACAGGCCGACTCTCACATCCATGCATGACCACGGGAAAAACCATAACCTTGACTAGACTGACATTGGTTGGCAAAGTCGTGTCTCTGCTTTTTAATATGCTATCTAGGCTGGTCATAAATTTCCTTCCAAGCCTTTTATTTTCATGGCTGCAATCAGCATCCACAGTGATTTTGGAGCCCAAAAAAATAAAGTCTGACACTATTTCCACCGTTTCCCCATCTATTTCCCATGACATGATGGGACTAGATGCCATGATCTTCATTTTCTGAATGTTAAGCTTCAAGCCAACCTTTTAACTCTCCTCTTTCACTTTCATCAAGAGGCTTTTGAGTTCCTCTTCATTTTCTGCCATAAGGGTGGTATCATCTGCATATCTGAGGTTATCGATATTTCTCCCAGCAATCTTGATTCCAGCTTGTGCTTCTTTCAGCCCAGCGTTCCTCATGATGTACTCTGCATATAAGGTAAATAAGCAGGGTGACAGTATACAACCTTGACGTACTCCTTTTCCTATTTGGAACCAGTCTCTTGTTCCATGTCCAGTTCTAACTGTTGCTTCCTGATCTGCATACAGGTTTCTCAAGAGGCAGGTCAGGTTGTCTCGGATTCCCATCTCTTTCAGAATTCTCCACTGTTTATTGTGATCCACACAGTCAAAGGCTTTGGCATAGTCAATGAAGCAGAAATAGATGCTTTTCTGGAACTCTCTTGCTTTCTCCATGATCCAGCGGATGTTGGCAATTTGATCTCTGGTGCCTATGCCTTTTCTAAAACCTGCTTGAACATCTGGAAGTTCACGGTTCACATATTGCTGAAGCCTGGATCGGAGAATTTTGAACAGGAATTTACTAGTGTGTGAGATGAGAGCAATTGTGCACTAGTTTCAGCATTCTTTGCCATTCCCTTTATTTGGAATTGGAATGAAGACTGGCCTTCCAGTCCTGTGGCCATTGCTGAGTTTTCCAAATTTGCTGGTATATTGAGTACCTTTTCCCATTGTGATGTGAAACCCCAGGGACCCTCCCAAGATTCAAGGTGGTACCGGCCTCCTCCTATTGTGCAATTGAACATCCAAATTCCATTTCAGACAAATCAGGGGAATAGACTGTCATCTTGAAAAGAGGACTGGAAAACGGGGCACTTTGGCAGTTGTGACAGGAAACTCAGTGTTCCTCTCGATTGGGGCTTGGAATGTTGGTGTAATTGTTGAGTCGCATAAAGGATGTTAAGTAATCTGTCGAGTTTCAAGAGGGAATGTGGGTCTTCTCTTGAGTATCTCCAACAGAAATGTTCCTCATCTCGCCTTGAGGGCAGAATCTTGTGCTTTTTCTGGAGTTGTGGCGGGAAACTTGGGGTCCCTCTCGAGTTGCGACGGGGACTTCAGGAACTCGCTCATGTTGTACAGTGAGTCAGATCTCCTTTCGTGTTCGAATGGGAACCTCGGGATTCCTCTCGAGGTGTGACAGAGGAATAGGGCCGCATCTAGTGATGTGTATGTAAATTGTGTGCTCCTCTTTAGTGGGGTTGACTATGTCGGGGAAGTTTTTGAGTCACATAAAGGATGTCAAATACCCTTTTGAGTTTCAAGCGGGAATGTGGCATTTATCTTGGGATTCTGCAGCGGAAAATTTCCTCATCTCGCATTGAGGGGAGAATCTTTTGGTGTTTCTTGAGTTGCAGAGGCACGATTTGTGTTCTTCTCGAGTTACGGTAGAGAACTCAGGAACTCTTTCGTGTTACCCCAGGGTAGCCAAGTCTCCTATCTTTTTTTTAAGGGGAATATCGGGATTCCTCTCGAGGCACAGCAGAGGAATAAGGCCGCATCTAGCGTTGAGACTGTCAACTGTGTGTTCCTCTCCAGTGGTGACAGGGATCTCAGGGTTTCTCTCAAAATTCCCCTGGAGAGTCAGGCCTCGTGTTTTCAGTCATGCAATTCTGCTTTCTTCTCGAGTTGTAAAAGGGGTGTTAGACCACCATGGATTTGAATTTATACCTCGAGATTGTATCTAGAATACTCAGGGAGTTAGGTTTCCACTCATCTTGTGAGTTGATACTCGAGGATACATATGAATCTATGCAGTGCAATCAAACAATATCTCGAGTTGGTGTGGACATCGGTACCTTTTCCAATAGTGTTTTGAAACCCCGGGGATCCTCCATAATTTCAAGGTGGTACCAGCCTCTTCGTACTGTGCGACGTGAACATCCGGATTCCATTCTAGACAATTCAAGGGAATCGAATGTCATCTGAAAAAGAGGACTGGACAACGGGGCACTTTGTCAGTTGTGGCAGGTACCTCGGTGTTCCTCTCGATTAGGGCTGGATATGTTAATGTAATTTTTGAGTCGCATAAAGTATGTTAAGTAAAGTGTCGAATTTCAAGCAGGAATGTGATATTTCTCTTGAGACTCTGCAATGGAAATTTTCATCATCTCGCCTTGAGGGCAGAATATTGTGGTTTTTCCCGACTTGCAGTGGGAATCTTAAGGTCTGTCTCGAGTTTCTACAGTGATCTCAGGAATTTGCTCGTGTTGATTCAGGGAAATCAGTTCTCCTTTCGACTTGGAATGGGAACTTCGGGATTCCTCTCGAAGTGTGGAATGGGAATACGGCCTCATTTAGAGTTGAGTCAATAATTTCTGTTCTCCTCTCCAGTGGGGACGGCTATTTCAGGGAAGTTTTTGAGTTGCATAAATGGTGTCAAGTACCCGATAGAATTTCAAGCGGGAATGTGGGATTTCTCTTGAGACTCTGCAGCAGAAACGTTCCTCATCTCACATTGATAGGGGAATCTTGTGTTTTTCCTCAAGTTTCGTTGGGATGCTTGGGGTTCCTCTCAAGTTGCGACGGGGACTTCAGGAACTCGCTCATGTTGTCACAGGGAGGTCAGGTCTCCCTTGTTCAAAGGGTAACGTCAGGATTCCTCTTGAGTCTCCGTAGAGGAATAGGGCTGCATCTAGCATTGTGTACGTCAACTGTGTGCTCCTCTTCAGTGGGGACGGCTATGTCGGGTAGGTTTCTGAGTTGCATAAAGGGTGTCAAGTTCCCGTTCGAGTTTCAAGCGGGAATGTGGGATTTCCCTTGAGACTCTGAAGCGGAAATGTTCCTCATCTCACATTTATAGGGGAATCTTTTGTTTTTGCTCGAGTTGCGGTGGGAAGCTTAGGGATCTTCTCGAGTTGTGACAGGGACCTCAGAAATTCGCTTGTGTTACCCCAGGGAAGTCAGGTCTCCTATCATCTTGGAAGGGGAAGCTCGGGATTCCTCTCGAAGTGCAGCAGAGGATAGTGCCGCATCTAGGGTTGAGTCGGTCAACTGTGTGTTCCTCTCCTGTGGCGACAGGGATCTCGGGGTAGCTCTCAAATTTCACCTGGGAGTCAGCCTCGTCTCTTGTTCAGACATGGAGCTCAGCTTTCTTCTCAAGTTGTAAAAGGGGTGTTAGGCCACAGTCAAGTTGAATTTGTACCTGGGATTGTATCGAGGATGCTCGGGGAGTCAGGTCTCCACTCGTGTTGTGAGTTGATACTCGAGGATACATTTGAGTCTGTGCAGTGGAATCAGACAATATCTCTATTGGTGGGGACATCGGTACCTTTTCCTATTGTGTTTTGAAACAAAGGATCCTACCAAGTTTCAAGGTTGTACCGACCTTCTTATTCTCTAAGACGGGAATGTACGGATTCCATTGCACACAAAGCAGGGGAATCGACTATTATCTTGATAGGAGGCCTTGAATACTGGGCACTTTGTAAGTTGTGGCAGGAAACTCGGTGTTCCTCTCGATTGGGGCTCCGTATGTTGGTGCGATTTTTGAGTCACCTAAGTGATGTTTAGTAACCTGTCGAGTTTCAAGCGGGAATGTGGGATTTCTCTTGAGAATCTGCAAGGGAAATGTTCCTCATCTTGTTTGAGGGCAGAATCTTGTTGTTTTTCTCGAGTTGCGGTGGGACGCTTTGGGTCCTTCTTGAGTTGCGAAGGGGACGTCAGGAACTCACTCGTGTTGCTTCAGGGAATTCAGGTCTCTTTTCGTTTTGGAAGGGGAACAGTGGGATTTTTCTCGAGGGGTGGAATGGGAATAGGGCCTCATCTAGAGTTGAGTCCTTAAATTGTGTGCTCCTCTCCAGTGGGTATGGCTATGTCAGGGGAGATTTTGAGTCATAAAAAGGTTGTCAAGTACCCGTTTGAGTTTCAAGTGGGAATGTGGGATTTCTCTGGAGACTCTGCAACAGAAAATTCCTCATCTCACATTGATGGGGGAATCTTGTGGTGTTTCTCATGTTGCTGAGGGAAGATTGGGGTTCCTGTCGAGTTGCGACAGGGACCTCAGGAAATTGCTCGTGTTGTCCCAGGGAAATCAGTTCTCCTTTAGTGTTGAACGGGGAACCTCTCGATTCCTCTCGAGACGCGGTAGAGGACTAGGGCTGCTTCAAACGTTGTGTAAATAAATTGTGTGCTCCTCTTCAGTGGGGACGGCTATGTCGGGGAAGATTCTGAGTCGCATAAAGCGTGTTAAGTCCCCGTTCAAATTTCAAGTGGGAATGTGGGATTTCTCTTGAGACTCTGCAGCGGAAAATTTCCTCATCTCACACTGAGGGGATAATCTTGCGGTTTTGTTCGAGTTGCGGCGGGAAGCTTGGGGTACTTCACGAGTTACAACGGGGACCTAATGAACTCGCTCGTATTGTCCCAGGGAAGTCAGGTCTCCTATCTTGTTGGAAGGGGAACCTCGGGATTCCTCTCTAAACACAGCAGAGGATTAGGGCTGAACCTAGCGTTTAGTCGGTCAACTGTGTGTTCCTCTCCAGTGGTGACAGGGATCTCGGGGTTGCTCTCCCAATTCACCTGGGGAGTCAGGCCTCGTCTCGTGTTCAGACATGGAACTCCGCTTCCTTCTGGAGTTGTAAAAGGGGTGTTAGGCCACAGTCGTTCTATTTGTACCCTGTGATTGTATCGAAAATATTAGGGGATTCAGGTCTCCACTCATCTTGTGAGTTGATACTCGAGGATACATTTGAATCTGTGAAGTGGAATCAGACAAAATCTCGAGTGGGTGGGGATATTGGTACCTTTTCCAATGGTGTTCTGAAACCCCAGGGACCCTCCAGAATTGCAAGGTGGTACATGCTTCTTCATACTGTGAGATGGGAATGTCCAGATTCCGTTCCAGATAAAGCAGTGGAATTGAATGTCATCTGGAAAAGAGGACTGGAAAACGGGGCACTTTGTCAGCTGTGACTTGAAACTCGGTGTTCCTCTCGATTGGGGCTGTTTATGTTAGTGTAATTTTTGATTCGCATAAAGGATGTTAAGTAACCTGGAGAGTTTCAAGAGGGAATGTTGGATTTCTCTTGAGAATCTGCAATGGAAATGTTCCTCATCTCGCCTAGAGGGAAGAATCTTGTGGTTTTCCTTGAGTTGCGGCGGGAAGCTTGTTGTGCCTCTGGAGTTCTGACGGGTACCTCAGGACTCGCTCGGGTTGCTTCAGGGAATTCAGGTCTCCTTCGTTTTGGAAGGGGAACTGCGGGATTACTCTTGGGGCATGGAATGGGAATAGGGCCTCATTTAGAGTTGAGTCCGTAAATTGTGTGCTCCTCTCCAGTGGGGACGGCTATGTCAGTGAAGATTTTGAGTCGCAAAAGGCTGTCAAGTACCCGTTCGAGTTTCAAGTGGGAATGTGGGATTACTCTTGGACTCTACAGTGAAAAGTTCCTCTTCTCGCAGTGAGGGGAGAATCTTGTAGTTTTTCTCCAGTTGCGATGGGAAGCTTGGTGTTCTTCTCGGGTTGCAACGGGGACCTCAGGAACTCGCTCGTGTTGCCCCAGGAAAATCTGATCTCCTAAAGTGTTGTAAGGAGAACCTCGGGATTCCTCTCGAAGGGCATCAGAGGAATAGTGCAGCATCCAGCTTTGAGTCGGTCAACTGTGTGTTCCTCTCCAGTGGCGAAAGGGATCTGGGGGATGCTTTCAAAATTCACCTTATGAGTCAGGTCTCGTCTCGTGTTCAGACATGGAACTCCACCTTCTTCTCGAGTAGTAAAAGTGGTGTTAGGCCAGAGTCTAGTAGAATTTGTTCCTGGAGAATGTATCAAGAATTCTCGCAGAGTCAGGTCTCCACTCGTCTTGTGAGTTGATACTCGAAGATATATTTTAATCTGTGCAGTGGCATCAAACAATATCTCGAGTGGGTGAGGACATCGGTAATTTTTTCAGTTGTGTTTTGAAACCCCGGAGTTCCTGCCAGGTTTTAAGTTGGTACCGGCCTCCTAGTACTATACTGTGCAATGGGAACATCCAGATACCATTCCTGAGAAAGCAGGGGAATCGACTGTCATCTGGAAAAAAGATTGGGAAATGGGGCACTTTGTCAGTTGTGGCAGATGACTCGGTGCTCTTCTCAATTGTGGCTGGTTTTGTCGGTGTAAGTTTTGAGTGGCATAAAGGATGTTAAGTAACCAGTGGAATTTCAAGCGGGAATGTGGGATTTTTCTTGAGAATCTGCAACGGAAATGTTCCTCATCTTGCCCTGAGGGCAGAATCTTGTGGTTTTCCTTGAGTTGCAGTGGGAAGCTTGTGGTCCCTCCCAAGTTGCTACCGGGACCTCAGGAACTCGCTCGTGTTTCTTCAGGGAAGTCTGGTCTACTTTCTTGTTGGAAGGGGAACTTCGGGATTACACTCGAGACATGGAATGGGAATAAGGCCTCATCTAGAGTTGAGTCCAAAATTCTGTGCTCCTCTCCAGTGGGGACGGCTAGTCAGGGAAGTTTTTGAGTCGCATAAAGGGAGTCAAATACCCGATCGAGTTTCAAGCGGGAATGTGGGATTTCTCTTGAGACTCTTCAGCTGAAAATTCCTCATCTCACATTGAGGGGCGAATCTTGTGGTATTTCTCGAGTTGTGGCGGTAAGCTTGGGGTTCTACTCTAGTTGCAATGGGGACCTCAGGACCTCTCTTGTGTTGCAGCAGGGAAGTGTGGTGTCCTATTGTGTTGGAAGGGGAATCTCGGGATTTCCTTGAGACGAAGCAGAGAATAAGCCCGCATTGATGGTTGAGTCGGTTAACTGTGTGCTCTTCTCCAGTGGCGACAGGGATCTCGGGATTGCTCTCAGAATTCACCTGGGGTGTCAGGCCTTGACTCATGTTCAGACATGGAACTCCACTTTCTTCTCGAGTTGTAAAAGGGTTGTTAGGCCACAGTCGAGTTCAATTTGTACCTGGTGATGGTATCGAAAGTGTTCGAGGATTCAGGTCTCCACTTGTCTTGTGAGTTCATACTCGAGGATACATTTGAATCTGTGAAGTGGAATCAGACAATATATAGAGTGGGTGCGGACATTGATACCTTTTCCAATGGTGTTCTGAAACCTCGGTGACCCTCCCGAGTTGCAAGGTGGTACATGCCTCTTCATACTCTGCATTGGGAACGTCCAGATTCCATTCCAGACAAAGCAGGGGAATAGAATGTCATCTGGAAAAGAGGAGTGGAAAACGGGGCACTTTTTCAGCTGTGGCTTGAAACTCGGTGTTCTTCTCGATTGGGGCTGTTAATGTCAGTGTAATGTTTGATTCGCATAAAGGATGTTATGTAACCTGTCGAATTTCAAGAGGGAAAGCGGGATTTCTCTTCAGAATCTGCAATGGAAATGTTCCTCATCTCGCCTTGAGGGCGGAATCTTGTCTTTTTTCTCGAGTTGCATCAGGAAGCTTGGGGTGCCTGTCAAGTTGCGACAGGGACCTCAGGAACACTCTCGTGATGTCTCAGGCAAGTCTGGTTTCCTTTCGTTTTGGAAGGGGAACTGCGGGTTACTCTCGAGGCATGTAATTGGAATACGGCCCCATCTAGTGTTGAGTCCATAAATTGTGAGCTCCTCCCCAATGGGGACAGCTATGTCAGGGAACTTTTTGAGTCGCATGAAGGGTGTCAAGTACCTTTTCGAGTTTCAAGCGGTAATGTTAGATTTCATTTGAGACTTTAAAGCGGAAAAGATCCTCACCTCGCATTGAGGGGAGAATCTTGTGGTATTTCTCGAGTTGTGGTGGGATGATTTGGTTCTTCTCAAGTTGCGATGGAGAACTCAGGTACTTGATCCTGTTCCCCCAGGGTATTTAGGTCTCCTCTCATGTTTTAAGGGGAACCTCGGGCTTCCTCTCAAGGCACAGCCGAGGAATAAGGCCTCATATAACGTTCAGTCGGTCAAATGTGTGTTCCTCTCCAGTGGTGACAGGGATCTCGGGGTTGCACTCAAATTTCACCTGGGGAGTCAGCCTTGTCTCGTGTTCAGACATGTAACTCACCTTTCTTCTCGAGTTGTAAAAGGTGTGATAAGCCACAGTCGAGTTGAATTTCTACCTGGGATTGTTTTGAGGATGCTCGGGGAGTCAGGTTTCTACTCGTGTAGTGAGTTGATACTCGAGGATACATTTGAGTCTATGCAGTGGAATCAGACAATATCTCAATTGGTCAGGACATCGGTACCTTTACCTATTGTGTTTTGAAACCCCGGGATCCTCCCGGGTTTCCAGGTCGTACCAGCCTTCTTGTACTCTGAGACAAGAACATGCAGATTCCATTCCAGGCAAAGCAGGGGAATCCACTGTCATCTGGAAAAGAGGACTGGAATACGGGGCACTTTGTCAGTTGTGGCAGGACACTCGGTGTTCCTCTCGATTGGTTCTCCGTATGTAGATGTAATTTTTGAGTCGCATAAGGGATGTTAAGTAACCTGTCGAATTTCAAGCGGAAATGTGGGATTTCTCTTGAGAATCTGCAACGGAAATGTTCCTCATCTCGCCTTGAGGGCAGAATCTTTTGGTTTTTCTAGTGTTGCAACGGGAAGCTTTGGGTCCCTCTCGAATTGTGAGGGGGACTTCAGGAACTCGCTCCTGTTGCTTCAGGGAATTCAGGTCTCCTTTCCTTTTGGAAGGGTAACTGCAGGATTACCCTCGAGGTGTGGAATGGGAATAAGGCCTCATTTAGAGTTGAGTCCATAAATTGTGTGCTCCTCTCCAGTGGGATCGGCTATGTCAGGTAAGATTTTAAGTCGCAAAAAGGCTGTCAAGTTCCCGTTCGAGTTTCAAGCAGGAATGTGGGATTACTCTTGAGACTCTGCAGGGGAAATGTTCCTCTTCTCACATTGACGGGAGAATCTTGTGGCTTTTCTCGAGTTGTGCCGGGACAATTTGGGTTCTTCTCGAGTTGTGATGGAGAACTCTGGAACTTGATTGTGTTGTCCCATGGTAGTCAGGTCTCGTATGGTGTTTTAAGGGGAACCTTGGGTTTCCTCTCATGGCGCAGCAGAGGAATAAGGCCACATCTAGCGTTTAGTTGGTCAACTGTGTGTTCCTCTCCAGTGGCGACAGGGATATCGGGGTTTCTCTCAAAATTCACCTGAGGATTCAAGCCTCGTCTCATGTTCAGACATGCAACTCCGCTGTCTTCTCAAGGTGTAAAAGGGATGTTAGGCCACAGTCGAGGTGAATTTGTACGTGCAGATTTTACCGAGAATGCTCCGGGAGTCAGGTCTCCAATCATCTTGTGAGTTGATACTCGAGCATATATTTGAATCTATGTAGTGCGATCAAACAATATCTCGAGTGGGTGGGGACATTGGTACCTTTTCCAATAGTGTTTTGAAACCCCAGGAATCCTCCCGTGTTTCAATGTGGTACTGACCTCCTCTTACTGTGCGACGTGAACGTCCGGAATCCATTCCAGGCAACTCAGGGGAATTGACTGTCATCTGGAAAAGAGGACTGGACAACGGGGCACTTTGTGAGCTGCAGCAGGATCCTCGGTGTTTCTCTCACTTGGGGCTGGATATGTAGATGTAATTTTTCAGTCGCATAAAGGATGTTAAGTGTCGAATTTCAAGCGGAAATGAGGGATTTCTCTTGAGAATCTGCAACGGAAATTTTCCTCAACTCGCCTTGAGGGCGGAATCTTTTGGTCTTTCCAGACTTGCGGTTGAAAGGTTAGGGTCCATCTCAAGTTGCTACGGGGATGTCAGGAACTCGCTCATGTTGCTTCAGGGAAGTCACTTCTCCTTTTGAGTTGGAAGGGGAACTTTGGGATTACTCTCGAGGCATGGAATGGGAATAAGGCTTCATCTAGAGTTGAGTCCATAAATAGTATGCTCCTCTCCAGTGGGGACAGCTCTGTCAGGGCACTTTTTGAGTCGCATGAAGTGTGTCAAGTTCCCGTTCCAGTTTCAAGTGGGAAGGTGGGATTTCTCTTGAGACTCTGCAATGTAAAATGTTCCTCATCTCGCATTGAGGGTAGAATCTTGTGGTTTTTCTCGAGTTGCGACGGGAAGCTTGGCGATCTTCTCAAGTTGCAACGGGGACTTCAAAAACTCGCTCTTGTTGCCCCAGGTGAGTCAAGTCTCCTATCTTGTTGGAAGGGGACCCTCGGGATTCCACTCGAGGGGCAACAGAGGCATAGAGCCACATTTAGCGTTGAGTTGGTCAACTGTGTTTTCCTCTCCAGTGGCGACAGGTTCTCAGGGTTGCTCTAAAAATTCACCTAGGAGTCAGGATTTGTCTCGTGTTCAGACCTGGAACTCCGCTTTCTTCTCAAGTTGTTAAAGGAGTGTTAGGCCACAGTCGAGATGAATTTGTACCTGGAGATTGTATCGAGAATGTTCGGGAGACAGGTATTCACTCGTGTTGTGAGCTGATACTCAAGAATACATTCGAATCTGTGCAGTGGAATATGAGAATATCTCGGGTGAGGTTTATACCAGTAGCTTTTCCAATTGTGCTTTGAAACCCGGGGGATCCTCCCAAGTTTCAAGGTGTTAACGGCCTCCTTGTATTAAGCGATGGGAATGTCCAGATTCTATTCCAGACAAAGCAGGGGAATAGACTGTCATCTGGAAAAGACGACTGGAAAATTGTGCACTTTGTCAGCTGTGGCGGGAAACTCGGTGTTCCTCTCGATTGGTGCTGGGTATGTCAGTGTAAGTTTTGAGTCACATAAAGGATGTCGAGTTTCAGCTGGAATGTCGGATTTCTCTTGAGAATCTGCAATGGAAATGTTCCTAATCTCACCTTGAGGGAAGAATCTTGTGGTTTTTCTCGAGTTGCATTGGGGACTTCAGAAACTCGCTCGTGTTGCTTCAGGGAAGTAAGATCTCCTTTCGTGTTGGAAGGTGAACTTCGGGATTACTCTCGACGCATGGAATGGGAAAAGGGCCTCATCTAGAATTGAGTCCATAAATTGTGTGCTCCTCTCCAGTGGGGACGGCTATGTCAGGGAAGTTTTTGAGTCGCATAAAGGGTGTCAAGTACCCGTTCAAATTTCAAGCGGGAATAAGGGATTTCTCTTGAGGCACTGCAGCGGAAGTGTTTCTCATCTCACATTGAGGGGAGAATCTTGTGGTTTTTCTCAAGTTTCAGCGGGAAGCTTGGGGTTCTTCTCGGGAACTCGCTCTTGTTGCCCAAGGGAAAACATGTCTCCTATCGTGTTGGAAGGGGAACATCGGGATTCCTCTCGAGGCACAACAAAGGAATAAGGCCGCATCTAGCATTGAGTCAGTCAACTGTGTGTTCCTCTCCAGTGGTGACAGGGATAGTGGGGTAGCTATGAAGGTTCTACTAGTGAGTCAGGTTTTGTCTCTATTTGAGGCATGGAATTTTGTTTTCCTTTCGAGTTGTAAAATGGGAATCAGTCCTCGTGTCATGATAAGGCAGTACATTAGGGCTTTATCTATAGGCTCAGAATTAATGTCAGGTCTCCCATCATATTGTCAAGGGATAGTCTGTATTCCATTGGAGCATTGCTAGATCATCAGGACCTGCCTCGAATGGAGGGAGAACTCAGAGTCCTTTATAATTGCAGCCGGATCCGCGGAAATGTATTCGATTTTCAATAGGATACAGAGGACTCGTCTTGTGGTGGGGAATGACAAAGGATTCCTCTTGAGCTGAAGTAGGGCTAGAACGCTCATATCATGAGGAGGTGGGGAATACGGAGCTCTTCTAGAGGTGTGGGTGGAAACTCAGAGTTTCTCTTGATTGAAGACGGGTATTCTGGGAGTCCTTTGAATTGTAAACAGGGATTCAAGCCTCCTATCATATCTTGAGAGAGAACTCGAGATTGCTCTCCAGGCGCTGCAGGAAAAAAAGGGCCTCATGTGACGTTGCCTGTGGCATCTCACGGTTTTTGGCGAGTTGAGGAGGGAAGTTTGTCTTTCCTTTCGAATTACGATGGGGAAATCAGGGAGAAACTCGTGTTGCCTCAGGAAGTCAAGTTGCCAGGGGAAGGTCGTGATTAATCTCGAGTGAATGCAGAGGAATCGGGCCTCAATTCACATTGAAAGGGGTAATCCCAAAGTATTTCTCCAGTTGGGGCAGGAACCGTTCGCATCCCTCGAGTTGCAACAGGGGCCTCACGGAGCATCTCAAGTTGTCTCTGGGAAGTCCGGAATCCTATTGAGGTGTGAGGAGCCTTTGGGATGCCTTTCGAGTCAGTACAGGGGAATAGGGACTCATCTGGAGATGAGGCGCTAACCTCAGGGTACCTCTCCAGGTCTGACATGGATCTCAGTATTCCTATGAAGTTTCAACATGGGAGTCATGCCACGTCTCTTGTTGAGACATGGAACGCCGCTACCTTTTAGAGTTGTAAAAGGGGTGGGAGGCGTCCTGTTGAGTTGAATTTCTGGGCTGGGGCTTTTTATCCATGAGACACCTGGGAAGTCAGGCCTCCCTTATTGGTGTTAGTTGATCCCGGGGATTCTCCTTGAATCGGTAGAGTGGAATCAGTCCTTGTGTCGAGCGGATGGGGAAATCTGTGTCTTTTTGAATTGTGACACGACTCCCCGAGGTCCTCTCGAGTTTCAAGGGGAGTTCGGCTTCCTCTTCAGATTTGACGGAATCATCAGGATCAATTTCCAGATGAAGCAGGGCAATCTATCCTCAGCTCGAGATGAAGAGTGGAAAACGGATCTCTTCTTGAGCTGTGGCAGGAACCACGCTGCTCCTCTCGAGTTTAGCCCGGTATCTCGGTTAACTACTTGAGTTGCGTATAGGGTGCCCTGTATCCTTTCGAGTTTGAAGAGGGAATGTGGGAATTTTCTTAAGACACTGCAGCGGAAAGAGGCGTCCTGTCACACGGAGTGGAGAATTTCATGTTTTTTCTCAGTTGGAGCTTGAAGATTGGAGGTTTTCTCAAGTTACAATAGGAACCACTGGGACTCGCTTGTTTTGCTACATGGAAGTCAGGTCTACTTTAGTGTTGAATGTGGAATCTTGGGATTGCTTTCGAGTCCCTGCAGGGCATGAGGGCGACATTTAGACTTGAGTGGGTAAACTCAGTGTTCCTTTCCAGTGGCCACAGGGATTTTGGGGTTGCTATGAAGGTTCCACTGGGGAGTCAGGCCTTGTCTTTTTTGAGAATGGTACTCTGCTTTCCCGCCGAGTTGTAAAAGGATTGTCAGGTCTGCTATCTGTTCAAGCGGGAAATTGCGGCTTTATCAAAAGGCACATTGGGGGATTCATGCCTCTGATTATGTTGGGAGGTGATATTTCGTGTTTCGCTGAAACTACTGTAGGAGCAACACGACTCATCTCTAGCTGAGTGTGAACTTGGAGTCCTGTGACGTTGCTGCAGGATTCATGGGTTAGCCCTCGACTGTCAATAGATGTGAAAGTACTCGTCAAGTGGTGTGAGGGGATGTGGGGATTCGTCTTCAGTTGAAAGTGGAATGGCCCATTATCTTCAGTTGAGGTGTGATGACGGGGCCTCTCTAAAATTGGGGCCGGAATTTCGGTTTTCTTCTCTCATTGGGATGGGTATGTCTGGGCCACCCTTAAGTTGCATCAAGGAATTCAAGCCTCATATTGAATTTGAAAAGGAACTCGGGACTTCTGTTTAAGTACTGCAGGAAAAAAGAGGCCTCATCGTGCTTTGAAAGAGGAATCTCGTGGTTTTTCTCTAGTTGCTGTGGGAAGTTCTGTGATCCTCTAGAGTAATGACGGGAATATCAGGGAGCCTCCCATGTTGTCTCTGGGAAGTCAGAATGCCTTTCTTTCTGCACGTTGAACCTCGGGATTCCATTGGAGTCCCTGCAGAGAAATAAGTCTGCATCTAGATTCGAGTCCATTTAACTCAGGATTCCTCCCCAGTAGGAATAGGGTTCTCGGGGTTGCTCTCAAAATTCACCTGGGGAGTCAGGGCTTGTCTCGTATTCAGACATGTAACGCTTCTTTCTTCTAAAGTTATAAAAGGGGCTTTAGGCCACAGTCGAGTTGAATGTGTACTTGGAGATTTTATTGAGAATACTCGGGAAGTCAGGTCTCCACTCTTCTTGTGAGTTGATACTTAAGGATACATTTGAATCTCTGCAGTGGAATCTGACTATATCTCGAGTGGGTGGGGACATCAGTACCTTTTCCAATTGTGTTTTGAAACCCCGGCGATCCTGCTGAGTTTCAAGATGCTAGCGGCCTCCTTGTACTGTGTGACGGGAATGTCCGGACTCCATTCCAGACAAAGCAGGGGAAATGACTGTCATCTGGAAAAGAGGACTGGAAAAAGGGGCACTTTGTCAGTTGTGGCAGGAAACTAGGTGTTCCACTCGATTGGGGCTTGGGATGTCGGTGAAAGTTTTGAATCGCATAAAGGATGTTAAGTAACATGTCGTGTTTCAAGCGTGGATGTGGGATTTCTCTTGATAATCAGCAACAGAAATGTTCCTCGTCTCGTCTCGAAAGCAGAACCTTGTGGTTTTTCTCGAGTTGCAGCTGGAAGCATGGGGTCCCTCTCGAGGTGCAACGGGGACATCATGAACTAGCTCGTGTTGCTTCAGGGAAGTCAGGTCTCCTTTCGTGTTGGATGGGGAACTTCAGGATTACTCTCAAGGCATGGAATGGGAATAGGGCCTCCTCTAGAGTTGAGTCTGTAAATTGTGTGCTCCTCTCCAGTGGGGACGGGTATGTCAGGTAACTTTTTGAGTCACATAAAGGGAGGCACATACACGTTCGAATTTCAATTGGGAATATGGGATTACTCTTGAGATACTGCAGCAGATATATTCCTCATGTCGAATTGAGCAGAGAATTTTTTGGTTTTTCTCGAGTTGCGGCGGGAAGCTTGGGGTCCCTCTCGAGGTGCAACGGCTACCTCAGGAACTCTCTCGTGTTTCTTCCGGGAAGTCAGGTCTCCTTTCGTGTTGGAAGGGGAACTTCGGGATTACTCTAGAAGAGTGGAATGGGAATAGAGCCTCATCTAGAGTTGAGTCCGTAAATTGTGTGCTCCTCTCAAGTAGGGACGGCTATATCAGGGAACTTTTCCAGTCACATAAAGGGTGTCAAGTACCCGTTCGAGTTTCAAGCAGGAATATGGGATTTCTCTTGAGACACTGTAGCGGAAATATTTCTCTTCGCTCACTGAGGGGATAATTTTGGCGTTCTTTTCGAGTTGCGACTGGGACCTCAGGTACTCGCTCACGTTCCCTCAGGGAAGGCATGTCTCCTATCGTGTTGGAAGGGGAACCTCGGGATTCTTCTCCAGGCGCAGCAAGGAATGGGCCGGAGCTAGCCTGAGTCGTTCAACTGTGTGTTCCTCTCCAGTGGCAACAACGATCTCGGGGTTGCTATGAAGGTTCTTCTAGGGAGTCAGTTTTGTCTCTATTTGAGGCATGGGATTTGCTTTCCTTTCGAATTGTGAAAGGGGAATCAGTCCTCATGCCATGACCAGGATGATCATTAGGGCTTTTTCCATAGGCTCAGAATCGGTGTCAGGTTTTCCACCATGTTGTTAGGGGATATCCGGTGTTTCCTTGGAGTTTTCCTGGATCATCAGAGCCTACCTCGATTGGAGGGGGAACTCAGAGTCCTTTATTTTTGCAGCAGGATCCGCGGGAGTGCACTCGAGTTTCAATAGGAGACAGAGGCCTCCTCTTGTGGTGAGAGAAAGAAAAAGGATTCCTCTTGAGTTGAAGCAGGGTTTGAACGATCATATCGGGAGGAGGTGGGGAATACAGAGCTCTTCTAGAGGTGTGGATGGAACCTCGGGTTTTCTCTCGATTGAATACGGGTATTCTAGGAGCCCCTTGAATTGTAAATAGGGATTAAAGCCTCTTATGGTATCTTGAGAGAGAACTTGGAATTGCTCTCCAGGCGCTGCAGGATCAAAAGGGCCTCATGTGACGTTGCCTGGGGCATCTCGTGGTTTTTGGAGAGTTGTGGAGGGCAGTTTGTCTTTCCTTTCGAGTTATGACGGGGAACTCAGGGAGACACTTGTGTTGCCTCAGGGAAGTCAAGTTGCCAGGGGAAGTTCATGATTTTGCTCGAGTCACTGTAGAGAATCGGGCTTCAATTCCCATTGAAAGGGGTAATCCAAAAATGTTTCTCTAGTTGGGGCAGGAAACTTTCGCATCCCTGCAGTTGCATCAGCGGCCTCACGGGGCCTCTCAAGTTGTCTCTGCCGAAGTCCGGAATCCTTTGGAGGTGTGAGGAGACTTTGGGATGCCTTTCGTGTCAGTACAGGGGAATAGGGACTCATCTGGGTTTGAGGTGCTAACCTCAGGGTGCCTCTCCAGGACTGACATGGATCTCAGTGTTCCTATGGTTTCAAGAGGGGAGTCATGCCACGTCTCTTGTTGAGGCATGGAACACCGCTACCTTTTCGAGATGTAAAAGGGGTGGGAGGCCTCCTGTCGAGTTGAATTTCTGTCCTGGGTTTTTTTCACCATAAGGCACCTGGTAAGTCAGGCCTCCCTTCATGGTGTTATTTGATCCCGGGGGTTCTCCTTGAATCGGTAGAGTGGAATCAGTCCTTGTATCGAGTGGATGGGGAAATCGGTGTCTTTTGGAATTGTGGCATGACTCCCCAGAGTCCACTCGAGTTTCAAAGGGAGATCGGCCTCCTCTTCAGATTAGATGAGATCATCGGGATTAATTTCCAGATGAAGCAGGGCAATCGATCCTCACCTCGAGATGAGGAGTGGAAAACAGGTCTCTTCTTGGGTTGTGGCAGAAACATCGTTGCTCCTCTGGAGTTTGGCCGGTTATCTCGGTTAACTTCTTGAGTTGCATATAGGGTGCCGTGTATCCTTTCGAGTTTGAAGAGGGAGTGTGAGATTTCTCTTACGACGCTGCATCAGAAAGAGGCTACGTGTCACGAGGAGTGGAGAATTACATGGTTTTTGTCAGTTTGGACTTGAAGCATGGAAATCTTCTCGAGTAACAACAGGAATTACTGCGACTCGCAGGATTTGCTTCATGGAAGTCAGGTCTCCTTTTGTGTTGGTGTGGAGCCTTGGGATTCCTTTCTACTCCATTCAGGGATAAGGGCCACATTTAGACTTGAGTGGGTAAACTCAGTGTTCCTCTCCAGAGGCCACAGGGATCTTGCGGTTGCTATGAAAATTCCACTGGGGATCAGTCCCCGTCTTTGTTGAGGATGGAACTCTGTTTTCTTCCCGAGTTGAAAAGGAATGTCAGAACTGCTGTCTGTTCAAGCGGGAAATTACAGATTTTTCCGAAAGGCTCATCGGGGCATTCATGCCTCCGATCATGTTGGGAGCGGACAATCCGGGTTACACTGGAGTTGCTGTAAGAGCAACACGACTCATCTCTAGATGAATGTGAACTCGGAGTCCTTTGACCTGGCTGCAGGATCCAACGGTTAGCCCTCGAGTGTCGGTAGATGTGATAGGACTCGTCAAGTGGTTTGAGGGCATGTGAGGATTCGTCTTCAGTTGAAAGTGGAATGGCCCATTATCTTCAGTTGAGGTGTGATGACGGGGCCTCTCTATAATTGGGGCCGGAAAAACGGTTTTCTTCTCTCATCGGGACGGATATGTCTGGGCGACCCTTAAGCTGCATCAAGGAATTCAATTCTCATATTGAATTTGAAAAGGAACTCGGGACTTCCTTCTATGTGCTGCAGGAAAAAAGGAGCCTCATCGCGCTTTGAAAGAGGAATCTCGTGGTTTTTCTCGAGTTGCTGTGGGAAGTTTTGTGATCCTCTCGATTAACGACGGGAATATCAGGGAGCCTCCCATGTTGTCTCTGGGAAGTCAGAATGCCTTTCCTTTTGCACGTTGAACCTCGGGATTCTGTAGGAGTCCCTGCAGAGATATAAGTCTGCATCTAGATTCAAGTCCATTTAACACAGGATTCCTCCCCAGTAGGAATAGGGTTCTCGGGGTTGCACTCAAAATTCACCTAGGGAGTCAGGGCTCGTCTCGTGTTCAGACATGCAACGCTTCTTTCTTCTCGAGTTATAAAGGGGCGTTAGGCCACAGTCGAGTTGAATGTGTACCTGGAGATTTTATTGAGAATGCTCAGGGAGTCAGGTCCCCACTCGTCTTGTGAGTTGATACTCGAGGATACATTTGAATCTCTGCAGTGGAATCCGACGGTATCTCGAGTGGGTGAGGACATCGGTACCTGTTCCAATTGTGTTTTGAAATGCTGGGGATCCTGCCGAGTTTCAAGGTGCTAGTGGCCTTCTCGTACTCTGTGACTGGAATGTCCGGATTCCATTCCAGTCAAAGCAGGGGAATCGACTGGCATCTGGAAAAGAGGACTGGAAAAAGGGGCACTTTGTCAGTTGTGGCAGGAAAGTAGGTGTTCCTCTCGATTGGAGCTTGGGATGTCGGTGTAAGTTTTGAATCGCATAAAGGATGTTAAGTAACATGTCGTGTTTCAAGCGTGGATGTGGGATTTCTCTTGAAAATCAGCAAGGGAAATGTTCCTCATCTCGCCTTGAGGGCAGAACCTTGTGGTTTTTCTCGAGTTGCGGCGGGAAGCTTGGGGTCCCTCTCGAGGTGCGACGGGGACCTCAGGAACTCACTCGTGTTGCTTCAGGGAAGTCAAGTCTCCTTTCGTGTTGGAAGGGGAACTTCGGGACTACTCTCGAGGGGTGGAATGGAAATAGGGCCTCATCACTAGTTGAGTCCATAAATTGTATGCTCCTCTCCAGTGGGAACGGCTATGTCAGGGAACTTTTTGAGTCACATCAGTTCAGTTCAGTTCAGTTCAGTCGCTCAGTCGTGTCCGACTCTCCGCGACCCCATGAATCACAGCACGCCAGGCCTCCCTGTCCATCACCAACTCCCGGAGTACACTCAAACTCATGTCCACAGAGTCGGTGATGCCATCCAGCCATCTCATTCTCCGTCGTCCCCTTATCCTCCCGCCCCCAACCTTTCCCAGCATCAGAGTCTTTTCCAGTGAGTCAACTCGTCGCATGAGGTGGCCAAAGTACTGGAGTTTCAGCTTTAGCATCAGTCCCTCCAATGAACATCCAGGATTGATCTCCTTTAGAATGGACTGGTTGGATCTCCTTGCAGTATAAGGGACTCTCAAGAGTCTTCTCCAACACCACAGTTCAAAAGCATCGATTCTTCGGCGATCAGCTTTCTTCACAGTCCAACTCTCACATCCATACATGACCACGGGAAAAACCATTGCCTTGACTAGACGGACCTTGGTCGCATAAAGGGTACCAAATACACTTTCGAGTTTCAAGCGGGAATATGGGATTTCTCTTGAAATACTGCAGCAGGTATGTTCGTCACCTCGCATTGAGGGGAGAATTTTGTGGTTTTACTCGAGTTGCGGTGGTAAGAGTGGTTTCACTCTCAAGGTGCGATGGGGACCTCAAACTCGCTCGTGTTGCTTAAGAGAAGTCAGGTCTCCTTTCATGTTGGAAGGGGAATTTCGGGATTACTCTCGAGGCGTGGAATGGGAATAGGGCCTCATCTAGAATTGAGTCCATAAATTGTGTGCTCCTCTCCATTAGGGACGGCTATTTCAGGGAACATTTTGAGTCACATAAAGGGTGTCAAGTACACGTTCGAGTTTCAAGCAGGATAACGGGATTTCTCTTGAGATACTGCAGCAGATATATTCCTCATCTATTATTGAGGGGAGAATTTTGTGGTTTTTCTCGAGTTGAGGCACTATTCTTGGGGTTCTTCTTGAGTTGCGTCGCAGACCTCAGAAACTTGCTGGTGTTACTTCACACAAGTCAGGTATTCTTTCGTGCTGGAAGGGGAACTTCGGGATTTTCTCGAGGCGTGGAATGGGAATAGAGCCTCATCTAGAGTTGAGTCCGAAAATTGTGTGCTCTTCTCCAGTGGGGACGTCTATGTCAGGGAACATTTCCAGTCACAAAAAGTTTGTCAAGTACCCGTTCGAGTTTCAA
Organism: Moschus berezovskii; assembly: GCF_049115385.1. Taxonomy (NCBI): domain Eukaryota; kingdom Metazoa; phylum Chordata; class Mammalia; order Artiodactyla; family Moschidae; genus Moschus; species Moschus berezovskii. The sequence goes on along the minus strand of NC_142472.1, from coordinate 87,842,929 downwards.
GCGGGAATATGGGATTTCTCTTGAGACACTGCAGCGGAAATATTTCTCATCTCACATTGAGGGGATATTTTTGGGTTCTTCTCGAGGTGCGACTGGGACCTCAGGTACTCGCTTGTGTTCACCCAGGGAAGGCATATCTCCTATCAATTTGGAAGGGAAGCTCAACATTTTTCTCGAGGCACAGCAAGGAATAGGGCCACAACTAGCGTGAGTCGTTCAACTGTGTGTTCCTCTCCAGTGATGACAAGGATCTCGGGGTTGCTATGAAGGTTCTACTATCGAGTCAGTTTTGTCTCTATTTGAGACATGGAATTTGCTTTTCTTTCGAGTTGTAAAAGGGGAATCAGTCCTCCTGCCGTGATCAGGAGGATCATTAGGTTTTTTTTCTATAGGCTCAGGATCGGTGTCAGGTTTTCCCTCATGTTCTGAGGGGATATCTGGTGTTTAATTTGAGTTTTCCTAGATCATCAGGGCCTACCTCGATTGGAGGGGGAACTCAGTGTGCTTTATTGTTGCAACAGGATCCTCAGGTGTGCACTAGAGTTTCAACAGAAGACAGAGGCCTCCTCTTGTGGTGAGAGAAAGAAAAAGGATTCCTCTTGAGTTGAAGCAGGGTTTGAACGATCATATCGTGAGGAGGTGGGGAATACTGAGCTCTTCTAGAGGTGTGGACGGTAACTTGGAATATCTTTCGATTAGGGACGGTTGTTCTGGGAGCCCCTTGAATTGTAAATAGGGATTGAAGCCTCCTATGGTATCTTGAGGGAGAACTCGAAATTGCTCTCCAGGCGCTGCAGGAGAAAAAAGGGCCGCATGTGACGTTGCCTGGGGCATCTCGTGGTTTTTGGCGAGTTGTGGAGGGAAGTTTGTCTTTCCTTTCGAGATATTACGGGAAACTCAGGGAGACACTAGTGTTGCCTCAGGGAAGTCAAGTTGCCAGGAGACGGTCGTGATTGCTCTCGAGTCAATGCAGAGGAATCGGGCTTCAATTCACATTGAAAGGGGTAATAATAAAGTATTTCTCGAGTTGGGGCAGGAAACTTTCACATCCCTCGAGTTGCATCAGCAGCCTCACAGGGCCTGTCAAGTTTTCTCTAGGAAGTCCAGAATCCTTTTGAGGTGAGAGGAGACTTTGGGATGAATTTCGTGTCAGTACAGGGGAATAGCGACTCATCTGTTGTTGAGATGCTAAACTCAGTGTGCCTCTCCAGGACTAACATGGATCATAGTGTTCCTATGAAGTTTCAAGAGGTGAGTCATGCCACGTATCTTGTTGAGGCATGAAACACCGCTACCTTTGCGAGATTTAAAAGCCGTGGGAGGCCTCCTGCCGAGTTGAATTTCTGTCCTGTGGTTTTTCTCCATGAGGCACCTTCGAAGTCAGGGCTCCCTTCGTGGTTTTATTTGATCCCGGTGGTTCTCTCTGAATCGGCACAGTGGAATCAGTCCTTGTGTCAAGCAGATGGGGTAATCAGTGTCTTTTTGAATTGTGGCATGACTCAAAGGGCCCACTAGAATTTCAAAGGGAGATCGGCCTCCTCTTCAGATTCGATGGGATCATCGGGATTAATTTCCAGACGAAGCAGGGCAATCAATCCTCACCTAGAGATAATGAGTGGAAAACGGGTCTCTTCTTGAGCTGTGGCAGGAACCTCGCTGCTCCTCTCGAATTTGGCTGGGTATCCCGGTTAAATTCTTGAGTTGAGTACAGGGTGGCGTGTATTCTTTCGAGTTTGAAGAAGGAATGTGGAATTTCTCATAAGACGCTGCAGCAGAAAGAGGCGTCCTGTCGCGTGGAGTGGAGAATTTCATGTTTTTTTCTCAGTTGGGCCTTGAAGCTTGGAGGTCATCTCGAGTTATGACGTGATCCACTGTGACTCGCTAGTTTTGCTTCATGCAAGTCAGGTCTCCTTTCGTGTTGAATGTGGAACCTCGGGATTCCTTTCGAGTCCCTGCAGGGCATAAGGGCCACATTTAGACTTGAGTGGGTAAACTCAGTGTTCCTCTCTTGTGGCCACAGGGCTCTTGTGTTTGCTATGAAAGTTCTTGTGGGAGTCAGGCCTAGTCTTAGTTGAGGGTGGAACTCTGCTTTCCCCCCGAGCTGTAAAAGGATTGTAAGGTCCACTGTCTGTTTAAGAGGGAAATTTGGCTTTTTCTAAAGTCTTAGCGGGGGATTCATGTCCCGATCATGTTGGGAGGTGATACTCCATGTTCGATTGGACCTGCTGTAAGAGCAACACGACTCATCTCTAGTTGAGTGTGAACTCGGAGTCCTTTGACCTTGCTGCTGCATCCACGTGTTAGCCCTCGAGTGTCAAAAGATGTGACAGGACTCGTCAAGTGGTGTGAGGGGATGTGGGGATTCGTCTTCAGTTGAAAGTCTAATTTCCCCTTATCTTCAGCTGAGGTGTGATGACGGGGCTTCTGTAAAATTGGGGCCGGAAATTCAGTTGACTTCTCTCATGAGGGTGGATATTTCTGGGCCACCCTTAAATTGCATTAAGAAATTCAAGCCTCATTTCGAATTTGGAAAATGAACTCGGGACTTCTGTCTATGTGCTGCAGGAGAAAACGGGCCTCATCTCACCTTGAAAGAGGAATCTCGAGGTTTTACTCGCGTTGTTGTGAGAAGTTTGGTGATCCTCAAATAACGACGGGAATATCAGGGAGCCTCCGTGTTGTCTCTGGGAAGTCAGATGCCTTTCCGTTTGCACGTGTAACCTCGGGATTCCGTTGGAGTACCTGTAGAGAAATAAGTCTGCATCTAGACTTGAATCCGTTTAACTTAGGATTCCTCCCCAGTAGCAATAGGGTTCTTGGGGTTGCTCTCAAAATTCACCTGGGGAGTCAGGCCTTGTCTCGTGTTAAGACATGCAACTTCGCTTTCTTCTCGAGTTATAAAAGGGCCGTTAGGCCACAGTCGAGTTGAATTTGTACAGCAGATTGTATTGAGAATGTTCGGGGAGTCAGGTCTCCACTCGACTTGTGAGTAGATACTCGAGGATACATTTGAATCTGCGGAGTGGAATCAGACAATATCTCGAGTTGTTGGTGACATCGGTACCTTTTCCAACTGTGTTTTGAAACCCCAGGTATCCTGCCAAATTTCAAGTGGGGATGTAGAATTTCTCTTCAGAATCTACAAAGGAAATGTTCCTCATCTCGCCTTGAGGACAGAATCTTGTGGTTTTTCTCTAGTAACGGCGGGAAGCTTGGGGTCCCTCTCGAGGTGTGATAGGGACCTCAGAAACTCACTCGTGTTGCTTCAGGGAAGTCAGGTCTCCTTTCTTGTTGGAAGGGGAACTTTGGGATTACTCTCACACCGTGGATTGGGAATAGGGCCTCATCTAGTGTTGAGTCCGTAAATTGTGTGCTGCTCTCCAGTGTGGATGACTATGTCAGGGAACTTTTTGAGTCTCAAAAAGGCTGTCAAGTACCCGTTCGACTTTCAAGTGGGAATGTGGGTTTTCTTTTGAGACTCTGAGGCAGAAATATTCCTCATCTCGCATTGATGGGGGAATCCTGTGGTTTTTCTCGAGTTGCCGCGGGAAGCTTAAAGTTAATCTCGAGTTGCAATGATGACCTCAGGAACTCGCTCATGTTGCTTCAGGGAAGTCAGGTCACCTATCGTGTTGGAAGGGGACCCTCGGGATTCTGCTTGAGGGGCAGCAAGGAATAGGGCCGCATCTAACATGAGTCGTTCAACTGTGTGTTCCTCTCCAGTGGCGACAGGGATCTTGGGGTTGCAATGAAGGTTCTACTAGGGAGTCAGTTTTGTCTCTATTTCAGGCATGGAGTTTGCTTTCCTTTCGAGTTGTAAAAGGGGAATCAATCCTCGTGTCATGATCATGAGTATCATTAGGGCTTTTTCTATAGGCTCAGAATTGGTGTCAGGTCCCCCATCATGTGTGAGGGGATATTCCGTGTTTCATTGGAGCTTTGCTAGATCATCAGGACCTATCTCGATTGGAGGCGGAACACAGAGTCCTTTATCCTTGCAGCATGACCCGCGGGAGTGCACTCGAAACAGAGGCCTCCTCTTGTGGTTGGTGAGGAAGAATGTATTCCTCTTGATTTGAAGCAGGGTTTGAATTATCATATCATGAGGAGGTGGGTAATATGGAGCTCTTCTAGAGATGTTGACGCAAACTCAGGTTTTTCTCAATTGAAGATGGGTGTTCTGGGAACCCCTTGAATTGTAAATAGGATTCAAGCCTCCTATCATATCTTGAGAGACAAATCGGGGTTGCTTTATAGGCGCTACAGGAAAAAAAAGGGCCTCATGTGACGTTGCTGGGGCATCTCGTGGTTTTTGGCGAGTTGTGGAGGGAAGTTTTGCTTTCCTTTCGAGTTACAACGGGGAACTCAGGGAGACACTCCTGTTGCCTCAGGGAAGTCAAGGTGACAGTGGAAAGTCATGATTGCTCTCGAGTCAATGCAGAGGAATTGGGTTTCAATTCGCATTGAAAGGGGTAATTCCAAAGTGTTTCTCGAGTTGGGGCAGGAAAATTTCGGATCCCTTGAGTTGCATCAGGGGCCTCACAGGGCGTCTCAAGTTGTCTCTGGGAAGTCCGGAATCCTTTTGAGGTGTGAGGATCCTTTGGGATGCCTTTCATGTCAGTGCAGGGGAATAGGGTCTCATCTGGACTTAAGGCGCTAACCTCAGGGTGCCTCTCCTGGTCTGACATGGATCTCAGTGATCCTATGAAGTTTCAACAGGGGAGTCATGCCACATCTCTTTTTGAGGCATGGAACGCCGCTACATTTTCAAGTTGTTAAAGGGGTGGGAGGCCTCCTGTCATGTTGAATTTCTGGGCTGGGGCTTTTTCTCCATGATGGACCTGGGAAGTCAGGCCTCCTTTCGTTGTGTTAGTTGATGCTGGGGGTTCTCTTTTTTTTTTTTTTTTTTATTGTAGGCAAATTACCTTATATTAATATATTGGTGGGTTATGCCATACATTGACACGAATCCGCCCCGGGTGTACATGTGTTCTCTTTCTTAAACCCCTCTCCCACCTCCCTCTTCCCCATATTCTCCCTCCAGGTCATCCCCGTGCACCATCCCCAAGCATCCTGTATCATGCGTCGATCCTGGACTGGTGATTTATTTCACATATTGTAATATACATGCTACAATGCCGTTCTCCCCAATCTTCCCACCTTCACCCTCTCCCACTTCTGTTCAGTTCAGTTCAGTTCATTGCTCAGTCGTGTCTGAATCTCTGTGACCCCAGGAATCACAGCATGCCTGTCCTCCCTGTCAATCACCAACTCCCCGAGTTCACTCAAACTCGTGTCCATCGAGTCGGTGATACCATCCAGCCATCTCATTCTCTGTCGTCCCCTTCTTCTCCCTCCCGCAAACTTTCCCAGCATCAGAGTCTTTTCCAGCGAGTCAACTCTTCCCATGAGGTGGCCAAATTATTGGAGTTTCAGCTTTAGCATCAGTCCTTAAAATGTACACCCAGGATTGATCTCCTTTAGAATGGACTGGTTGGATCTCCTTGCAGTCCAAGGGACTCTAAAGATTCTTCTCCAGCACCACAGTTCAAAAGCATCAATGCTTCGGCGATCAGCCTTCTTCACAGTCCAACTCACACATCCATACATGACCACGGGTTAAACCATAGCATTGACTAGATGGACCTTGGTTGGAAAAAAAATGTCTCTGCTTTTTAATATACTATCTAGGTTATTCATAACTTTCCTTTCCACCCTCTCCCACAGAGTCCCAAAGACTCTTCTATATACCTATGTCTCTTTTACAGTCTCGTATACAAGGTTAAGGTTACCATCTTTCTAAATTCCATATATATGCGTTCAGTTCAGTTCAGTTGCTGAGTCATGTCCGACTCCCTGCGACCCCATGAACCACAGCACGCCAGGCCTCCCTGTCCATCACCAACTCATGGAGATCTCTCAAACTCATGTCCATAGAGTCGGTGATGCCATCAAGCCATCTCATTCTCTGTCGTCCCTGTCTTCTCACGCCCCCAATCCCTCCTAGCATCAGACTCTTTTCCAGTGAGCCAACTCGTTGCATGAGGTGGCCAAAGTATTGGAGTTTCAACCTCAGCATAAGTCCTTCCAATGAACACCCAGGATTGATCTCCTTTAGAATGGACTTGTTGGATTTCCTTGCAGTCCAAGGGACTCTCAAGAGTCTTCTCCAGCACCACAGTTCAAAAGCATCAATTCTTCAGTCATCAGCTTTCTTCACAGTCCAACTCTCACATCCATACATGACCACGGGAAAAACCATAGCCTTGACTAGACGGACCTTGGTTGGCAAAGTAATGTCTCAGCTTTTTAATATACTATTGAGGCTGGTCATAACTTTCCTTCCAATGAGTAAGCGTCTTTTAATTTCATGGCTGCAATCAGCATCTGTAGTGATTTTGGAGCCCCAAAAAATAAAGTCTGACACTGTTTCCACTGTTTCCCCATCTATTTCCCATGAAGTGATGGGAACAGATTGAATGATCGTTTTCTGAATGTTGAGCTTCAAGCCAACTTTATCACTCACCTATTTCACTTTCATCAAGAGGCCTTTGAGTTCCTCCTCACTTTCTGCCATAAGGGTAGTGTCATCTGCATATCTGAGGTTATTGATATTTCTCCCGGCAATCTTGATTCCAGCTTGTGCTTCTTCCATCCCAGCATTCCTAATGATGTACTCTGCCTATAAGTTAAATAAACAGGGTGAAAATATACAACCTTGACTTACTCCTTTTCCTGTGTATACTCTATTGATGTTTTTCTTTCTGGCTTTCTTCACTCGGCGGTTCTTTTTGAATCAGTACCGTGGAATAAGTCCTTGTGTCAAGTGGATGGGTATATTGGTGTCTTTTTGAATTGTGGGATGACTCCCCAGGGTCCTCTCGATTTTCAAGGGGAGATTGGCCTCCTCTTCAGATTCGACGGCATCATCGAGATTAATTTCTAGACTAAGCAGGGCAATCGATCCTCACCTTGAAATGACGAGTGGAAAACGGGTCTCTTCTTGAGCTGTGGAGGAACCTCACTGCTCCTCTCGAGTTTGGCCAGGTATCTCGGTTACTTCTTGAGTTTCGAATAGGATGCTGTGTATCCTTTCGAGTTTGAAGAGGGAATGTGGGATTTCTGTTAATACGCTGCAGTGGAAACAGGCGTCCTGTCGTGTGGAGTGGAGAATTTCATGGTTTTTCTCGAGTTGCGGCTTGAAGCTTGGAGGTCTTCTCGAATTATGATGGGAATCACTGGGACTCGCTAGTTTTGCTTCATGCAAGTCAGGTCTCCTTTCGTATTGAAGTTGAACTTTGGGATTCCTTTTGAGTCCCTGCAGAGCATGAGGACCATATTTAGACTTCAGTGGGTAAACTCAGTGTTCCTCTACATTTCCCCCCGAGTTGTAAAAGGATTGTCAGGTCTGCTGTCTGTTGAAGCGGGAAATTGTGGCTTTTCGAAAGGCTCAGCAGGGGATTCATGCCTCCGATCATGTTGGGAGCTGATACACTGTGTTCCACTGGAGTTGCTGTGAGAGCAACACGACTAATCTCTAGTTGAATGTGAACTCGGAGTCCTTTGACCTTGCTGCAGGATCTACTGGTTTGCCCTCAAGTATCAATAGATGTGACAGGACTCCTCAAGTGGTGTGAGGAGATATTGGGATTTATCTTCAGTTCAAAGTGGAATGGCCCATTAATTTCATCTGAGGTGTGATGACGGGGTTTCTCTAAAATTGGGGATGGAAATTCAGTTTTCTTCTCTCATTGAGATGAATATGTCTGGGCGACCCTTAATTTGCATCAAGGAATTCAAGCTTCATATCGAATTTAGAAAAGGAACTCGGGACTTCTGTCTATTTGCTGCAGAAAAATAAGGGCCTCATCTTGCTTTGAAAGAGGAATCTTGAGGTTTTTCTCGAGTTGCTCTGGGAAGTTTGGTGATCATCTTGAGTAACAACGGGAATATCAGGGAGCCTCCCTTGTTGTCTCTAGGAAGTCAGAATGCTTTCTATTTGCAAGGGGAACCTCAGGATTCCGTTGGAGTCCCTGCAGAGAAATAAGTCTGCATCTAGATTCGAGTCCGATTACCTCAGGATTCCTCCCCAGTAGCAATAGGGTTCTCGGGGTGCTCTCAAAATTCACCTGGGGCGTCAGGCTTCGTCTCCTGTTCAGACATGCAACTACACTTTCTTCTCGAGTTGTAAAAGGGGCCTTAGGCCACAGTCGAGTTGGATTTGTACCTGGATATTTTATTAAGAATGTTCGGAGAGTCAGGTCTCCACTAGTCTTGTGAGTTGATACTCAAGGATACATTTGAATCTGTGCAGTGGAATCAGACAATATCTCAAGTGGGTAGGGACCTCGTTACTCTTTTCCAATTGTGTTTTTAAATCCTAATGATCCTGCTGCATTTAACTTTGGTACTGGCCTCCTCGTACTGTGCGACGGGAACGTCCGTATTCCATGCCAGACAAAGCGGTGGAATCAATTGTCATCTGGTGAAGAGGACTGGAAAACGGGCACTTTGACAGTTGTGGCAGGAAACTCGGGGTTCCTCTCAATTGGGGATGGTTATGTTGGTCTAATTTTTGAGTCGCATAAGGGATGTCAAATTCCTGTTCTAGGTTCAAGCGGGAATGTGGGGTTTCTCTTGAAACTCTGCAGTGGAAATGTTCCTCATCTCGCATTGAGGTGAGAGTCAAGTGGTGTTTCTCGAGGTGCAGCACGAAGCTTGGGGTTTTTCTCGAGTTGCGTTCTGGACCTCATGAACTCTCGTTTTGCCCCAGGGAAGTAGGGTATCCTACCATGTTTGAAGGGCAAACTCGGGATTCCTCTCAAGGCACAGCAGAGGAATAGGGCCGCATCTAGTGTTGAGTCAATGAAATGTGTTTTCCTCTCCAGTGGCGACCAGGTATTTCGGGGTTGCTCTCAAAATTAACCTGGGCATTCAGGCTTCGTCTCGTGTTCAGAGATGGAACTCCGCTTTCTTCTCGAGTTGTAAAAGTGGTGTTAGGCCACAGTCGAGTTGAATTTGTACATGGAGATTGTATCGAGAAATCTAGGGGACTCAGGTCTCCAGTCGTCTTGTGATTTGATACTCGAGGATACATTTGAATTTTTGCAGTGGAATCAGATAATACCTCGAGTGGGTGGGGACATTAGTACCTTTTCAAATGTGTTTTGAAACCCTGGGGATCCTGCCGCGTTTCAAGCTGGTACCGGCCTCCTCGTACTGTGTGACGGAAATGTCCATATTCTGTTCCCAACAAAGCAGAGGAATCGCCTGTCATCTGGAAAAGAGGACTGGAAAATGGGGCATTTTGTCAGTTGTGGCAGGAAATTAGCTGTTCCTCTCGATTGAGACTGGGTATGTCAGTGTATCGTTTGAGTAGCATAGAGGATGTTAAGTAACCTGTTGAGTCAAGTGGGAATGTCGTATTTCTCTTGAGAATTTGAAACAGAAATTTTCTGCACCTCGACTTGAGGGCAGAATCTTGTGGTTTTTCTCGAGTTGCAGCGGGAAGCTTGGGGTCCCTCTCGAGATGCGACAGGGACCTCAGTAACTCGTTCGTGTTACATCACTGAAATCAGGTTTCCATTCGTGTTGGAAGGGAATGTTCGGGATTACTCTCGAGGCGTGGAATAGGAACAGGTACTCATCTGGGGTTGAGTCCATAAATTGTGTGCTCCTCTCCAGTGAGAACGGCTATGTCGTAGAACTTTTTGAGTCGCATAAATGGTGTCAAGTACCCATTTGAGTTTCAAGCAGGAATGTGGGATTTCTCTTGAGACTCTGCAGCAGAAAAGTTCCTCATTTCGCATTGATGGGGGAAGCTTGTGGTTTTCCTCGAGTTTTGGCGGGAAGCTTGGGCTTCCTCTCGAGTTGCGACAAGGAACTCAGGCACTTGCTCGTGTTTTCCCAGGGAAGTCAGGTCTCCTTTCATGTTGGAAGGGGAACTTCTGAATTCCTCTGGAGGTGCAGCAAGGAGAAGGTCCGCATCTAGAGTTGAGTCTGTTAACTGTGTGTTCCTCTCCAGTGGCAACACGGATCTCGGGGTTGCTATGAATGTTCTACTTGGAAGGCAGGTTTTGTCTCTATTTGAGGCATGGAATTCTGCTTTCCTTTCGAGTTTTAAAGGGCAATCAGCCCTCGTGTCATGATTAGGTGGTTCATTAGGGCTTTTTCTATAGGCTCAGAATTGGTGTCAGGTATCCCATCATGTTGTGAGGGGATATTCGGTGTTCCATTGGAACTTTGCTAGATCATCAGGACCTACCTCAATTGGACGGGGAACTCGGAGTCCTTTATCCTTGCAGCAGGATCCCCAGGAGTGCACTCGAGTTTCAATAATAGACAGAGGCCTCCTCTTCTGGTGGGAAAAGGAGAAAGGATTCCTCTTGAGTTGAAGCAGGGTTTGAACGCTCATATCATGAGGAGTTGGGCTAGAGCTGTGTTCTAGAACTGTGGACGGAAACTCCGGGTTTCTCTCGATTGAAGACGGGTATTCTGGGATACCTTGAATTGTAAATAGGGATTCATGCCTCCTATCGTATCTTGAGAGAGAACTCAGGATTGCTCTCCAGGCAGTGCAGGAAAAAATGTTCCTCAGTGACGTTGCCTGGGGCATCTTGTGGTTTTGGAGAGTTGTGGAGGGAAGTTTGGCTTTCTTTTCGCGTTATGACGGGTATTCAGGAAGATACTCGTGTTGCCTCAGGGAAGTCAAGTTGCCAGGGGAAGGTCGTGATTGCTCTCGAGTCAATGCAGAGGAATCGGTCTTCACTTCGCATTGAAAGGGGTAATCCCAAAGTGTTTCTCTAGTTGTGGCAGGAACCTTTCGGATCCCTCGAGTTGCATCAGGGGCCTCACGGAGCCTCTCAAGTTGTCTCTGGTAAGTGCGGAATCCTTTTGAGGTGTGAGGAGCCTTTGGAACCTTTCGAGTCAGTGCAGGGGAATAGGGTCTCATCTGGATTTGAGGCGCTAACCTCAGGGTGCCTCACCAGGTCTGACATGGATCTCAGTGTTCCTATGAAGTTTCAACAAAGGAGTCATGCCACCCCTCTTGTAGAGGTATGGAACTCCGCTACCTTTTAGAATTGTAAAAGGGGTGGGAAACTTCCTGTCGAGTTGAATTTCTGTCCTGGGGCTTTTTCTCCATGATGCACCTTGGAAGTCAGGCCTCCCTTCGTGGTGTTAGTTGATCCCGGGGGTTCTCTTTGAATCAGTTCAATGGATTCACTACCTATGTAGAGCAGCTGGGGAAATCTGTGTCTTTTTGAATTTTGGTCCTACTCCCCGGGGTCCTCTCGAGTTTCAAGAGGAGATCGGCCCCCTCTTCTGATTTGATGGGATCATCGGGATTAATTTCCAGATGAAGCAGGGCAATCGATCCTGACCTCGAGATGACGAGTGGACAACGGGTCTCTTCTTGAGCTGTGGAAGGAACCTCGCTGCTCATCTCGAGTTTGGCTGTGTATCCTGGTTAACTTCTTGAGTTGTGTATAGGGTGCCGTGTATCCTTTCGAGTTTGAAGAGGGAATGTGGGCTTTCTCTTAAGATGCTGCATCGTGAAGAGGTGTCCTTTCGCATGCAGGGGATAATTTCATGGTTTTTCTCCAGTGGCGGCTTGAAGATTGGAGGTCTCTCGAGTTACGAAGGGAACCACTGGGACTCGCTAGTTTTGCTTCATGGAAGTCATGGCTCCTCTCGTTTTGAAAGTGGAACCTTGGAATTCCTTTCGAGTCCCTGAAGGGCATGAGGACCACACTTAGACTTGAGTGGGTAAAGTCAGTGTTCCTCTCCAGTGGCCACAGTGATCTTAGTGTTGCTATGAAGTTTCAACTGGAGAGTTAGGTCTAGTCTCTGTTGAGGATGTAACTCTGCTTTACCCCAAGTTGAAAAACAATTGCCAAGTCTGCTGTCTGTTCAAGCGGGAATATGGGGCTATTTTGAAAATTTCAGCAGGGAATTCATGGCTCCAATCATTTTTGTAGTTGATACTCTGTGTTGCACTAGAGCTGCTGTAAGCGCAACAGGAATCATCTCTCAGTTCAGTTCAATTCAGTCGCTCAGTCGTGTCCGATTCTTTGTGACCCCATGAATCACAGCACGCCAGGCCTCCCTGCCCATCACCAACACCCGGAGGTCACTCAAACTCATGTCCATCGAGTCGGTGATGCCATCCAGCCAACTCATTCTCTGTGGTCCCCGTCTCTTCCCACCCCCAATCACTCCTAACATCAGACTTTTTTCCAGTGAGTAAACTCCTTGCATGTATGAGTTGACCGAAGTATTGGAGTTTCAGTTTCAGCATCAGTCCTTCCAATGAACACCCAGGATTGATCTCCTTTAGAATGGACTGTTTGGATCTCCTTGTATTCCAAAGGACTCTCAAGAGTCTTCTCCAGCACCACAGTTCAAAAGCATCAATTCTTCGGTGATCAGCTTTCTTCACAGTCCAACTCTCATCCATACATGACCACGGGAAAAACCATTGCCTTGACTAGACGGACCTTGGTTGGCAAAGTAATGTCTCTGCTTTTTAATATGCTATCTAGGTTGGTCATAATTTCATTCCAAGGAGCAAGCATCTTTTAATTTCCTGGCTGCAATCAGCATCTGCAGTGATTTTGGAGCCCAAAAAATAAAAAATAAAAAGTCTAACACTGTTTCCAACGATTCCCCATCTATTTCCCATGAAATGATGGGACTAGATGCCATGATCTTCATTTTATGAATGTTGAGCTTCAAGCCAAACTTTTCACTCTCCTCTTTCACTTTCATCAAGAGGCTTTTGAGTTCATCTTCACTTTCTGCCATAAGGGTGGTGTCATCTGCCTATCTGAGGTTATTGATATTTCTCCAGGCAATCTTGATTCCAGCTTGTGCTTCTTCCAGCCCAGTGTTCCTCATGACGTACTCTGCATATAAGTTAAATAAGCAGGGTGACGATATACAAACTTGATGTACTCCTTTTCCTATTTGGAACCAGTCTGTTGTTCCATGTCCAGTTCTAACTGTTGCTTCCTGACCTGCATACAGGTTTCTCAAGAGGCAAATCAGGTGGTCTGGTATTCCCATCTCCTTCACAATGTTCCACAGTTTATTGTGATCCACACAGTCCAAGGCTTTGGCATAGTCAATGAAACAGAAATAGATGTTTTTCTGGAACTCTCTTGCTTTCTTCATGATCCAGCGGATGTTCACATTTTGATCTCTGGTTCCTCTGCCTCTTCAACAGCCTGCTTGAACATCTGGAAGTTCACCGTTCACATATTGATAAAGGCTGTCTTGGAGAATTTTGAGCATGACTTTATTAGCGTGGGAGATGAGTGCATTTAGTCTGTAGTTTGAGCATTCTTTGGAATTTCCTTTCTTTGTGATTGTAATGAAGACTCATCTCTAGTTGAGTGTTAACTCGGAGTCCTTTGACCTTGCTGCATGATCCACGGGCTTGCCCTCGAGTGTCAATAGATGGGACAAGACTCGTCACCTGGTGGGAGGGGACGTTGGGATTCCTCTTCAGTTGAATGTGGAATGGCCCATTATCTTCAGCTGAAGTGTGATCATGGGGCTTCTCTTAAATTTTGGTGGGAAATTCGGTTTTCTTCTCTCATCAGGATGGGTGTCTCTGGGCGACTCTTAAGTTGCATCAAGGAACTCAAGCCTCATATCAAATTTGGAGAGGGAACTCGGGACTTCTCTCTAAGTTCTGCAGGACAAAAAGGGCTTCATCTTGCTTTGAAAGAGGAGTCTTGATGATTTTCTCGAGTTGCTGTAATCCTCTCGACTATCAACGGGAATATCAGGGAGCCTCCCGTGCTGTCTCTGGGATGTCAGGACGTCTTTCTATTTGCAAGGGGAACCTCGGGATCCTTTGGAGTCGCTTCACAGAAATAGATCTGCTTCTAGATTCCAGTCCGTTTAACTCAGGATTCCTCTATAGAAGCAACAGGGTTCTCGGGGTTGCTCTCAAAATTCAGCTGGCGAATCAGGCCTCGTCTCGTGTTCAGACATGAAACTCTGCTTTCGTCTCGAGTTGTAAAAGGGGTGTTAGGCCACAGTCGAGTTGAAATGTACCTGGAGATTGTATTGAGAATGCTTGGGGAGACAGGTCTCCATTCATCTTGTGAGTTGATACTCGAGGATACATTTGAATCTGTGTAGTGGAATCAGACAATATATCGAGTGGGTGGGGATATTGCTACCTTTTCCAATTGTGTTTTGAAACCCCGGGGATCCTGCTGTGTTTCAAGGTGGTACCAGCCTCCTCGTACTGTGAGAGGGGAACATCCGGATTCGATTCCAGACAAAGCAGGGGAATAGAATGCCATCTGGAAAAGCGGACTGGAAAATGGGACACTTTGTCAGTTGTGGCAGGAAACTGGTGATCCTCTAGATTGGGGCTGGGTATGCCAGTTTAAGTTTTGAGTTGCATAAAGGATGTTAAGTAACCTGTCGAATTTCAAGTTGGAATGTGGGATTACTCTTGAGAATCTGAAACGGAAATATGCCTCACCTCGCCTTGAAGGCATAATCTTGTGGTTTTTCTAGAGTTGCGGCAGGAAGCTTAAGGTCCCTCTCGAGTTGCTACAGGGACCTCAGGAACGCGCTCGTGTTGCTTCACGGAAGTCAGGTCTCCACTCGTGTTTGAAGGGGAACTTCGGGATTACTCTCGAAGCATGGAATTGGAATAGGACCTCATCTAGAGTTGAGTCCATAAATTACGTGCTCCTCTCTGGTGGGGAAGGCTATGTCAGGGAACTTTTTGTGTCACATAAGCTGTGTCAAGTACCCGTTTGAGTTTCAATCGGGAATGTAGGATTTCCCTTGAGACTCTGCAGCAAAAAAGTTCCTCATCTCGCCTTGATGGGGGAGTCTTGTGGTTTTACTCGAGTTGTAGCTGGAAGCTTGGCGTTCCTCTCGGGATGCGACGGGGACCTCAGGAACTCTCTCGTGTTGTCTCAGCGAAGTCAGGTCTCCTTTCGTGTTGGAAGGGGACGTCGGGATTCCTCTCGCGGCGTGGCAGAGGAATAGGGCCGCATCTAGCCTTCTGTACATAAATTGTGTGCTCCTCTTCAGTGGGGACGGCTATGTCGGGGAGCTTTTTGAGTGGCATGAAGGGTGTCAAGTCCCTGTTCGAGTTTCAAGTGGGAATGTGGGATTTCTCTTGAGAATCCGCAGTGGAAAATTTCCTCATCTCTCATTGAGGGGAAAATCTTGTGATTTTACGGCGGGAAGCTTGGGGTTCTTCTCGAATTGCGACGGGGACCTCAAGAACTCGCTCGTGTTGCCCTAGGGTAGTCAGGTCTCCTATCGAGTTGGAAGTGGAACCTCGGGATTCCTCTCGAGGGGCAGCAGAGGAATAGGGCCACATCTAGCATTGAGTCTGTTAACTGTGTGTTCCTCTAGTGGCGACAGGGATCCCGGGGTTGCTATGAAGGTTTAGTCTCGATTTGAGGCATGGAATTCTGCTTTCCCTTAGAGATGTAAAAGGGGAATCAGTCCTCTTGTTGTGATTAGGTGGTGCTTTAGGGCTTTTTCTATAGGCTCAGCATGGATGTCAGGTCTCCCATCATGTTGTGAGGGGATAGTCGGTGTTCCATTGGAGTTTTGCTATAATATCAGGACCTACCTCGATTGGAAGGGGAACTGAGAGTCTTTTATCCTTGCAGCAGGATCTGCGGGAGTGCAGTCGAGTTTCAATAGGAGATACAGACCTCCTCTTGTAGTGGGAGAAGGAGAACGGATTCCTCTTAAGTTGAAGCAGTGTTTGAACACTCATATCATGAGGAGGTGGGTAATGCGGAGCTCTTCTAGAGGTGTGGACCGAAACTCGGGGTTTCTCTCGATTGAAGACAGGTATTCTGGAAGCACCTTAAATTCTAAATAGGAATTCAAGCCTCCTATCGAATCTTCAGAGAGAACTCAGAATTGCTCTCCAGGCGCTGCAGGGTAAAAAGGGTTTCATGTGAGGCTCCATGGGGCATCTTATGGTTTTTAATGAGTTGTGTAGGGAAGTTTGGCTTTCCTTTCGAGTTACGATGGGGAACTCAGGGAGACACTCGTGTTGCCTCATGGAAGTCAAGTTGCCAGGGGAAGGTCGTGATTGCTCTCGAGTCAATGCAGAGGAATCTGGCTTCAGTTCGCATTGAAGGGGTAATCGGATCGTGTTTCTCGAGTTGAGGCAGGAAACGTTCGCATGCCTCGAGTTGCATCAGGGGCCTCACGGAGCCTCTCATGTTGTCAGTGGGAAGTCCGTGATCCTTTGTGGTGTGAGGAGCCTTTGGGGTGCCTTTCGAGTAAGTACAGGGGAATAAGGTCTGATCTGGAGTTGAGGCGGTAACCTCAGGGTGCCTCTGCAGGTCTGACAAGGATCTCAGGCTTCCTATGAAGTTTCAACAGGGGAGTCATGCCACGTCTCTTGTTGAGGCATGGAACGCCGCTACCTTTTAGAATTGTAAAAGGGGTGGGAGGCCTCCTGTTGAGTTTAATTTCTTTCCTGGGGCTTTTTCTCCAGGATGCACCTGGGAAGTCAGGCCTCACTTTGTGGTGTTAGTTGATGTCGGGAGTTCTCTTTGAATCTGTACAGTGGAATCAGTCCTTGTGTCAAGAAGGATGGGGAAATCGGTGTCTTTTTGAATTGTGGCACGACTCCCCGGGGTCCTCTTGAATTTCAAAGGGAGATCGGCATCCTCTTCAGATTTGATGGGATCATCGGGATTAATTTCCAGATGAAGCAGGGCAATCGATCCTCACCTCGAGATTACGAGTTGAAAACGGGTCTCTTCTTGAGCTGTGGCAGGAACCTTTCTATTCCTCTCGAGTTTGGCCGGGTATCTGGATTAACTTCTTGAGTTGTGTATAGGGTGCCATGTATCCTTTCGAGTTTGAAGAAGAAATGTGGCATTTATCTTAAGATGCTCCAGCGGGAAGAGGCATCCTGTCACGTGGAGTGGAGAATTTCATGGTTTTTTCGAGTTGCAGCTTGAAGCTTGGAGGTCATCTCAAGTTACGATGGGAATCACTGGGACTCACTAGTTTTGATTCATGGAAGTCAGGTCACCTTTCTTGTTGGAAGGGGAACCTCGGGATTCCGATTGAGGCACGACAGAGGAATAGCGCCGCATCTATCACTGTGTATGTTAATTGTGTGCTCCTCTTCAGTGGCGAAGGCATGTCGGGAAGTTTTTGAGTCACATAAAGCATGTCAAGTACCTGTTCGAGTTTCAACCGAGAAATTGGGATTTCTCCTGAGATTCTGCAGCAGAAAAGTGCCTCTTCTCTAATTGAGGGGAGAATCTTGTGGTTTTTCTCGAGTTGCAGCAGGAAGCTTGGGGTCCCTCTCTAGTTTCAACGGGGACCTCAGGAACTCTCTCATATTGTTTCATCGAGGTCGGGTTTCTTTTCATGTTGAAAGGGGAACTTCGGGAATACTCTCGAGGCATGGTATGGGAATAGGGCTTCATGTAGTGTTGAGTCCGTAAATTTTGTGCTCCTCTACAGTGGGGACGGGTATGTCAGGGAAATTTTTGACTCGCATAAATGGTGTCAAGTACCCGTTCGAGTTTTTAAGCGGAAATGTAGGATTTCTCTTGAGACTAGGCAGCGGAAAATTCCTCATCACACATTGATAAGGGAATATTGTGGTTTTTCTCTAGTTGGGGTGGGTAGTTTGGGGTTCCTCCCGAGTTGCGAAGGGGACCTCAGGAACTCGCTTGTTTTGTTCCAGAGAAGTCAGGACTCCCCTCACGTTGGAATGAGAACCTCGGGATTGAACTCGAGGTGGGGCAGAGGAATATGGCCACATGTAGCGTTGTGTACCAAAATTGTGTGCTCCTCTTCAGTGGGTATGGCTATGTCGGGGAAGGTTTTGAGTTGCATAAAGGGTGTCAAGTACCTGTTCGAATTTTTAGTGGGAATGTGGGAATTCTCTTGAGACTCAGCAGCGGAAAAGTTCCTCATCTCGCTTTGAGTGTAGAATTTTGTGGTTTTCCTTGAGCTTCATCGGGAAGCATGGTTTTCTTCTCGAGTTTCGACGAGGACCTCAGGAAATCACTCGTGTTGCCTCAGGGCAGTCAGGTCTCCTATCGTGTTGGTAGGGGAACCTCGTGATTCCTCTCGAGGCGCAGCAGAGGAATAGGGCCACATCTAGCTTTGAGTCGGTCAACTGTGTGTTCCACTTCAGTGGCAACAGGGATCTCGGGATTGTTCTCATAATTCACCTTAGGAGTCAGGCCTCGTCTCGTGTTCAGACATGGAACTCCGCTTTCTTCTCGAGGTGTAAAAGGGGTGCTGGCCACAGTTGAGTTGAATTTTTACCTGGAGATTGTATGGAGAAAGTTCGGGGAGTAACGTCTCCACTCATTTTGTGACTTGATATTGGAGGATACATTTGAATCTGTGCAGTGGAATCAAACAATATCTCGAGAGGGTGGAGCCCTTGGTACCTCTTCCAGTTGTGTTTTGAAACCCCGGAGATCCTCCCGAGTTTCAATGTGGTACTGGCCTCCTCGTACTTTGTGACAGGAACGTCCAGATTCCATTCCAGACAAAGCAGGGGAATTGACTGTCATCTGGAAAAGAGGACTGGCAAACGGGGCACTTTGTCACTTGTGGCAGAAAACTGGAGAAGTGTTTCTCTTGATTGGGGCTGGGTATGTTGTTGTAATTTTTCAGTCGCATAAACGATGTTAAGTAACGTGTCGAGTTTCAGGCGGGAATGTGGTATTTCTCTTGAGAATCTGCAACGGAAATGTTCTTCCTCTTGCCTTGAGGGCAGAATCTTTTGGTTTTTCTTGAGTTGCCGCAGAAGCTTAGGGTCCCTCTTGAGTGGTGACGGGGACATCAGGAAATCTCTCATGTTGTTTCATGGTAGTCAGTTCTCCTTTCGTGTTGGAAGGGGAATCTTGGGATTCCTCTTGAGGTGTGGCAGAGATATATGGCTGAATCTAGCATTGTGTACATAAAGTGTGTGCTCCTCTTCAGTGTGGACTGCTATGTCAGGGTAGTTTTTGAGTTGCATAAATTGTGTCAAGTGCCTGTTCGAAGTTCAAGCGGGAATGTGGGATTTCTCTTGAGGCTCTGCAGCAGAAAATTTCTTCATCTCGCATTGATGGGGTAATCTTGTGGTTTTTCTCGAGTTGGGGCCTAAAGGATGCCGTTCCTCCTGAGTTGCAATGGGGACCTCAGGAACTCCCTCTTATTGTCCCAGGGGAGTCAGTTCTCCTTTCGTGTTGGAAGGGGAAGCTCGGGAATCCTCTCGAGGCATGACAGAAGAAAAGGGCCACATCTAGCACTCTGTACGTTAATTTTGGGCTCCTCTTCAGTGGGGATGGCTAAGTTGGGGAAGTTTTTGAGTTGCATAATGCATGTCAAGTACCCGTTCGAGTTTCAGCCGAGAATTTTGGATTGGTCTTGAGACTCTACAGCGGAAATGTTGCTCATCTCGCATTGAGGCGAGAATCGTGTGGTTTTTCTCGTATTGCGGCAGGAAGCCTGGGGTCCTTCTCGAGTTGCAACGGTAACTCAGGAATTTGCTCGTGTTGCATCTGGGAAGTCTGTTCTCCTATCGAGTTGGAAGGGGAACCTTGGGATTCCTGTCAAGGCGCAGCAGAGGAATAGGGCTGCATCTAACGTTGAGTCCGTCAACTGTGTGTTCCTCTCCAGTGGCGACAGGGATCTCGGGATTGTTCTCAAATTTCACCTGAGGAGTCTGGCCTCTTCTCATGTTCAGACATGGAACTACATTTTCTTCTTGAATTGTGAACGGGGTGTTAGGTTAGATTCGAGTTGAATTTTTACCTGCAGATTGTATGGAGAATGCTCAGGGAGTCAGGTCTCCACTCGTCTTGTAAGTTGATACTCGAGAATACGTTTGAATCTGTATAGTGGAATCAGACAATATCTCCAGTGTGTTGGGACCTCGGAACATTTTCCAATTGTGTTTTGAAAACCCGGGGATCTTCCCGAGTTTCCAGGTGGTATCAGCTTCCTCATACTGTGACGGGAACCTCCGGATTCCATTCCAGACAAAGAAGGGGAATCGAGTGTCATCTGGAAAAGAGGACTGGAAAACGGGGCAATTTGTCAGATATGGCAGGACACAGGGACTTCCTCTCGTTGGGCCTGGGTTTGTCGGTGTATTTTTTGAGTCACATAAAAGATGTTAAGCAACATATCGAGTTTCAAGCAGGAATGTGGGATTTCTCTTGAGAATCTGCAATGGAAATATATCTCATATCGCCTTGAGGGCAGAATCTTGTGGTTTTTCTTGAGTTTCAGTGAGAAGCTTTGAGTCCCTCTCGAGTTGTGATGGAGACCTCAGAAAGTCACTCGAGTTGTGCCAGGGAAGTCAGGTCTCCTTTTGTGTTGGAAGGGGAATTTCGGGATTACTCTTGAGGCTTGGAATGGGAATAGGGCGTCATCTAGATTTGAGTCCGTAAATTGTGTGCCCCTCTCCACTGGGGACTGCTATGTCAGGGAATTTTTGTATCACATAAAGGGTGTCAAGTACCCGTTCGAGTTTCAAGCGGGAATGTGGGATTTCGCTTGAGACTCTGCAGCAGAAAATTTCCTCATCTCGCAGTGATGGGGGAATCTTGTGGTTTTTCTTGAGTTGTGGCGGGAAGCAAGGGGTTCCTGCCGAGTTGCAACGGGAACCTCAGAAACTCACTCCTATTGTTTCAGGGAAGACAGGTCTCCTTTCGTGTTGGAAGGGGAATCTCGGGATTCCTCTTGAGGCGTGGCAGAGATATTTGGCCGCCTCTAGCTTTGTGTACATAAATTGTGTGCTCTTTTTCAGTGGGGACGGCTATGTCGGGGAAGGTTTTGAGTTGCATAAAGTGTGTCAAGTACCCTTTCAAGATTCAAGCGTTACTGTGGGATTTCACTTGAGACTCTGCAGTGGTAAATTTCCTCATCTCGAATTGAGGATAGAATCTTATGGTATTTCTGGAGAAGCAGCGGGAAGCTTGGGGTTCTTCGCAAATTGGGACAGGGATCTCAGGAACTCGCTCGTGTTGCCCCAGTGAATTCAGGTCTTCTATCGTGTTGGAAGAGGACCTCGGGATTTCTCTCGAGGCTCAGCAGGGGAATTGGGCCACATCTAGCATTGGGTTGGTTAACTGTGTGTTTCTCTCCAGTTGGAACAGGGATCGCTGGGTTGCTCTCAAAATTCACCTGGGGAGTCAGGCCTCGTCTTGTGTTCAGACATGGAACTCCGCTTTCTTTTCGAGTTGTGAACGGGATGTTAGGCCATATTCAAGATGAATTTGTGCCTGGAGATTGTATCGACAATGCTCGGGGTGTCAGGTATCGACTTGTGAGTTGATACTCGAGGATACGTTTAAATCTGTGCAGTGGAATCAGACAATATCTCAAGTGTGTGGGACATCTGTACATTTTCCAATTGTGTCTTGAAACCTCAGGTATACACCCAAGTTTCAAGGTGGTACCAGCCTCCTCCTACCATGGAATTGGACCATCCGTATTCCATTCCAGACAAAGCAGGGGAATCAAATTTCATCTGGAAAAGAGGACTGGAAAACAGGGCTCTTTGTCAGTTGTGGCATGAAACTCTGTGTTCCTTTCGATTGAGGCTGGGTATGTTGGTGTAATTTTTGAGTCCCATAAAGCATGTTAAGTAACCTGATGAGTTTAAAGTGGGATTGTGAGATTACTCTTGAGAATTTTCAACGGAAATGTTCAACATCTCGCCTTGAGTGCAAAATTTTGTTATTTATCCAGAGTTGTGTTGGGAATTTTGCGGTCCATCTCAACTTGAGACGGTGACCACAGGAACTCGTTCGTGTTGCTTCAGGGAAGTCAGGTCTCTTTTAGTCTTGGAAGGGGAACTTCAAGTTACTCTCGAGGCAAGGAATGGGAATAGGGCCTCATCTAGGGTTGATTTGGTAAATTCTGTGCTCCGCTCCAGTGGGTACAGCTATGTTAGAGAACTTTTTGAGTCGCATAAAGGTTGTCATGTAGCCGTTCGTGTTTCCAGCGGGAATGTGGGATTCTCTTGAGACTAAGCAACAGACAAGTTCCTCGTCTCGCATTGACACGGGAAACTTGTGGTTCTTCTCGAGGTGTGGCTGGAAGCCTGGGTTCCTCCTGAATTGTGACGGGGAACTCAGGAAGTCACTCTTGTTGTCCCAGGGAAGTCAGATCTCCTTTCGTGTTGGAAGGGGAACCTCTGGATTCCTCTCGAGGCACGGCAAAGGAAAAGTGCAGCATCTAGCACTGGGTAGGTTAATTGTATGCTCCTCCTCGTTGGGGACAGCTATGTCGGGAAGTTTTTGAGTCGCATAAAGCATGTCAAGTACCCATTTGAGTTTCAACCGAGAATTTGGGATTTCTATTGAGACTCTGCAGCGGAAAAGTGCCTCATCTTGAATTGAGGGAGAAACTTGTGGTTTTCTCGAGTTGCAGTGGGAAGATTGGGGTCCTTCTCAAGTTTCAACGGGGACTTCAGGAACTCTCTCGTGTTGCTTCATCGAGGTCAGGTCTCTTTTCGTGTTGGAAGGGGAACTTCAGGAATACTCTCGAGGCGTGGTATGTGAATAGGGCCTCATCTAGTTTTGAGTTCGTAAATTGTGTGCTCCTCTCTGGTGGGGATGGCTGTGTCAGAGAACTTTTTGAGTCGCATAAAGGGTGTCATGTACCCGTTCAAGTTTCAAGCGAAAATGTGGGACTTCATTGAGACTCAGCAGCAGAAAATTTCCTCATCTCACATTGATAAGGGAATCTTGTGGTTTTTCTCGAGTTGGGGTGGGTAGCTTGGGGTTCCACCCGAGTTGTGAAACTCACTCTTTTTGTTCCAGGGAAGTCAGGACTCCTTTCGTGTTGGAAGCGGAACCCGGGATTCCACTCGAGGTGTGGCAGAGGAATATGGCCACATCTAGCGTTGTGTACATAAATTGTGTGCTCCTCTTCAGTGGGGATGGCTATGTCGGGGAAGGTTTTGAGTCACATAAATTGTTTAAAGTACCTGTTCGAATTTTTAGTGGGAATGTTGGATTTCTCTTGCGTCTCAGCAGCGGAAAAGTTCCTCATCTCACTTTGAGTGTAGAATTTTGCGTTTTATTGAGTTGTGGCGGGAAGCGTGGTTTTCTTCCCGAGTTTCGATGGGGACCTCAGGAATTCGCTCATGTTGCCTCAGGGAAGTCAGGTCTCCTTTAATGTTGGAAGGGGAACTTCGGGATTCCTCTCGATTCACTGCAGAGGAATAGGGCCGCATCTGGTGCTGAGTCGGTCAACTGTGTGTTCCTCTCTAACAGCGACAGGGATCTCGGGGTTGCTCTCACAATTCACCTGAGTCAGGCCTCGTCTCCTGTATAGACATGGAACTCCGCTTTCTTCTCGAGTTGTAAAAGGGGTGTTAGGCCACAGTCGAGTTGAATTTGTACCTGGAAATTTTATGGAAAATGCTCGGGGAATCAGGTCTCTACTCGTCTTGTGAGTTGATACTGGAGGATACATTTGAATCTGTGCAATGGAATCTGACAATATTTCGAGGCTGTGGGGACCTCGGTACCTTTTCCAATTGTGTTTTAAAACCCCAGGGATCTTCCTGAGTTTCAAGGTGGTACTGGCCTCCTCATACTATGTGACGGGAACCTCCAGATTTCATTCCAGACAAAGAAGGGGAATTGACTGTCGCTGGAAAAGAGGACTAGAAAATGGGGCAATTTGTCAGATGTGGCAGGATACAGGGACTTCCTCTCGTTGGGCCTAGGTTTGTTCGTATGATTTTTGAGTTGCATAAAGGATGTTAAGCAACCTATCAAGTTTCAAGTGGCAATGTGGGATTTCTCTTGAGAATCTGCAATGGAAACGTATATCGTATCGCCTTGAGGACAGAATTTTGTGGTTTTTCTCGAGTTGCGGCTGGAAGCTTGGGGTCCCTCTCAAGTTGCAATGGAGACCTCAGGAAGTCGCACGTGTTGTGCCAGGAAAGTCAGGTCTCCTTTCATGTTGGAAAGGGAACTTCAGGATTACTCTCGAGATTGGAATGGGAATAGGGGGTCATCTAAGTTGAGTCCATAAATTTTGTGCCCCTCTCCACTGGGAATGGCTACGTCAGGGAATTTTTGTGTCGCATAAAGTGTGTCAATTACCTGTTCGAGATTCAAGTGTTAGTGTGGGATTTCACTTGAGAATCTGCAGCGGTAAATTTCTTCATCACGCATTGAGGAGAGAATCTTATGGTATTTCTCGAATATATGGTATTTCTCGAAGAAGAGGGAAGCTTGGGGTTCCTTCCGAGTTGCAACAGGGACCTCAGGAATTCGCTCGTGTTGCCCCAGTGAATTCAGGTCTCCTATCGTGTTGGAAGGGGAACCTCGGGATTCCTCTCGAGGGGTAGCAGAGGAATAGGGCCGCATCTAGCATTGAGTCGGTTAACTGTGTGTTTCTCTCCAATTGGAACAGGGATCTTGGGGTTGCTCTCAAAATTCACCTGGGGATTCAGGCCTCGTCTCGTCTCCGCTTTCTTCTTGAGTTGTGAACAGGATGTTAGGCCACATTCGAGATGAATTTGTACCTGGAGATTGTATCGAGAATGCTCGGGGAGTCAGGTCTCCACTCGACTTGTGAGTTGATACTCAAGCATATGTTTGAATCTATGCAGTGGAATCAGACAGTATCTCGAGTGGGTGGGGACATCTGTACATTTAACAATTGTGTTTGAAACCTCGGGTATACACCCCAGTTTCAAGGTGGTTCCGGCCTCCTCCTACCATGCGATTGGAACATCCGTATTCCATTCCAGACAAAGCAGGAGAATCGAATGTCATCTGGAAAAGAGGACTTGAAAACGGGGTTCTTTTTCAGTTGTGGCGGGAAACTCTGTGTTCCTCTCGATTGAGGCTGGGTATGTTGGGGTAATTTTTGAGTCACGTAAAGCATGTTAAGTAACCTGACGAGTTACAAGTGGTATTGTGAGATTACTCTTGAGTATCTGCAACGGAAATGTTCATCATCTCACCTTGCACGCAGAATCTTCTGATTTTCCTAGAGTTGTGTCAGGGATTTTGCGGTCCATTTTGACTTGCGAAGGTGACCACAGGAAATCGTTCATGTTGATTCAGGAAAGTCAGGTCTCCTTTTTTGTTGGAAAGGGAACTTCAGGATTACTCTCGAGGCGAGGAATGGGAATAGGGCCTCATCGAGAGTTGAGGCCGTAAATTGTGTGCTCCTCTCCAGTGGGGACTGCTATGTCAGAGAACTTTTTGAATCACATAAAGTGTGTCAGGAACATGTTCGAGTTTCCAGCCAGAATGTGGGATTTATCTTGAGACTCTGCAGCAGAAAATTTCCTCATCTTGCAATGATGGGATAATCTTGTGTTTTTTCAAGAGCTGGGGCCGGAAGCATGGGTTTCCTCCCGAGTTGTGAAGGGGACCTCAGGAACTCCCTCTTATTGTCCCAGGGGAGTCAGTTCTCCTTTCGTGTTGGAAGGGGAATCCAGGAAATACTCTCGAGGCGCGGCAGATGAAAAGGGCCATATCTAGCGTTGTTTACTTTAATTGTGTGCTCCTCTTCAGTGGGGAAAGCTATATCGGGGAAGGTTTTGAGTCGCATAAAGTGTGTCAAGTACCCGTTCGAGATTCAACCGAGAATGTTGGTTTTTTCTTGAGACTCTGCAGCAGAAAAGTTCCTCATCTCGCATCGAGGGGAGAATCTTGTGGTTTTCCTCAAGTTGTGGCGGGAAGCATGGGGTTCTCTCGAGTTGCGACGGGGACTGCAGGAATTCTCTCGTGTTGCCTCAGGAAAGTAATGTCTCCTGTCCTGTTGGAAGGGGAACCTCGGGATTACTCTCGAGGAGCAGCAGAGGAATAGGGCCGCATCTAGCATTGAGTCGGTCAACTGTGTGTTCCTCTCCAGTGCCGAAAGGGATCTCGGTATTGTTCTCAAAATTCACCCTAGGAGTCAAACCTCATCTCATGTTCAGACATGGAACTCAGTTTTCTTCTCGAGTTGTGAACGGGGTGTTAGGTGAGAGTCAAGTTGAATTTGTATCTGGAGATTGTATGGAGAATGCTCGGGTGTCAGATCTCCACTCGTCTTATGAGTTGATACTCGAGGATACATTTGAATCTGTGTAATGGAATCTGTTCCATTGACTATACAAAGCCTTTGACTGAGTGGATCACAATGAACTGTGGAAAATTTTGAAAGAGATGGGAATACCAGACCACCTGAACTGCCTCTTGAGAAATCTGTATGCACGTTAGGAAGCAACAGTTAGAACTGGACATGGAAAAACAGACTGGTTCCAAATAGGAAACGGAGTACGACAAGTAATACAAGTATTGTCACCCTGCTTATTTAACTTATATGCAGAGTGCATCATGAGGAACGCTGGGCTTGAAGAAGCACAAGCTGGAATCAAGATTGCTGGGAGAAATATCTATAACCTCAGATATGCAGATGACACCACCCTTATTGCAGAAAGTGAAGAGGAACTCAAAGGCCTCTTGATGAAAGTGAAAGAGGAGAGTGAAAAGTTTGGCTTAAAGCTCAACATTCAGAAAACGAAGATCATGGCATCTTGCTCCATTACTTCATGGCTAATAAATGGGGAAACAGTGGAAACAGTGTCAGACTTTGTTTTCTGGGCTCCAAAATCACTGCAGATGCTGACTGCAGCCATGAAATTAAAAGACGCTTACTCCTTGGAAGGAGAGTTATGACCAACCTACATAGCGTATTGAAAAACAGAGCCATTACTTTGCCAACCAAGGTCCGTCTAGTCAAGGCTATTGTTTTTCCAGTGGTTATGTATAAATGTGAGAGTTAGACTGTGAAGAAAGCTGATCGTTGAAGAATTGATGCTTTTGAAATGTGGTGCTGGAGAAGACTCTTGGGAGTCCCTTGGACTGCAAGGAAATCCAAACAGTCCATTCTAAAAGACATCAATCCTGGGTGTACATTGGAAGGACTGATGCTAAAGCTGAAACTCCAATACTTTGGACACATCATGCGATGAGTTGACACACTGGAAAAGAGTTCGATGCTGGGAGGGAATGGGGGTGGGAAGAGACGGGGACGACAGAGAATGAGATGCCTGGATGGCATCACCCACTCGACCGACATGAGTTTGTGTGAATTCCGGTAGTTGGTGATGGAAAGGGAGGCCTGGCGTGCCGTGATTCATTGGGTCGAAAAGAGTCAGAGATGACTGAGCGACTGAACTGAACTGAACTAATGCAATCAGACAATATCTCGTGTGGGTGGGGACCTCGGTACATATTCAAATAGTGTTTTCAAACCCCGGGAATCTTCCCGAGTTTCAAGGTGGTACCAGCTCCTCGTAGTTTGTGACTGGAACGTACGTATTCCATTCCTGACAAAGCAGTGGAATAGTCTCTCATCTGGAAAAGAGGAATGGAAAATGAAGAACTTTGTCAGTTGTGGCAGAAAAATCAAGAGGTTTTTCTCTCGATTGGGGATGGGTATGTTTGTGTAATTTTTGAGTCACATAAAGGATGTTAAGTGTCCTGTCGAGTTTCAAGAGGGAATGTGGGATTTCTCTTGAGAATCTGCAATGGAAATGTTCCTCAAGTCGCCTTGAGGTTAAAATCTTTTAGTTTTTCTCGAGTTGGGGCGGGAAGCTTCGAGTCCCTCTCGAGTTGCAATGGGGACCTCAGGAACCCTCTCGAGTTGCTTCATGGAGGTCAGGTCTCCTTTCTTGTTGGAGGGGAACTTCGGGATTACTCTCGTGGAATGGGAATATGGCCTCATCTTGTGTTGAGCCCATACAATGTGTGCTCCTCTCCAGTGGGGATGGCTATGTCAAGGAACTTTTTGAGTCGCATAAAGCGTGTCAAGTACCCGTTCGAGTTTAAAGCAGGAATGTGTGATTTCTCTTGAAAATGTGCAGCTGAAAAATTCCTCATCTCGCTTTGATGGTGGAAACATGTGGATTTTCTCAAGTTGCTGCGGGAAGCGTGGGGTTCTTCTCGAGTTGCGACGGGGACCTCAGGAATTCGATCATGTTGCCTCAGGAAAGTCAGGTATCCTTTCCTGTTGGAAGGTGAACCTCGGGTTTCCTCTCGAGGCACAACAGAGGAATAGGGCCTCATCTAGCGTTGAGTCGGTCAACTGTGTGTTCCTCTCTAATGACGACAGGGATCTCGGGTTGCTCACAAAATTCACCTGATGAGTCAGGCCTCGTCTCCTGTTTAGACATGGAACTCCGCTTTCTTCTCGAGTTGTAAGAGGGGTGTTAAGCCACAGTCGAGTGGAATTTGTACCTGGACACTGTATCGAGAATGCTCGGGGAATCAGGTCTCCACTCGTCTTATAAGTTGATACTGGAGGATGCATTTGAATCTGTGCAGTGGAATCAGACAATATCTCGAAGGGGTGGGGACCTTGGTACCTTTTACAATTGTGCTTTGAAACCCTGGGTATCCTCCCGAGTTTCCATGTGGTACCGGCCTTCTCATACTATGTGACAGGAACTTCCGGATTCCATTCCTCACAAAGCAGGGGAATCAACTGTCATCTGTAAAAGAAGACTGGAAAACAGGGCACTTTGTCAGTTGTGGAAGAAAACTCGAGAGGTGCTTCACTCTATTGGGGCTCGGTTTGTCACTGTAATTTTTGAGTGGCATAAAGGATGTTAATTAACCTGTCGAGTTTCTAGCAGGAATGTAGGATTTCTCTTGAGAATCTGCAATGGAAATGTTCCCCACCTCGCCGTGAGAGCAGAATCTTATGGTTTTTCCAGAGTTGAGGCGGGAACCTTGGGGTCCATCTCGAGTTGTGACGGGGGAAACAAGAACTCTCTCGTGTTGCTTCATGGTAGTCAGGTCTCCTTTCGTGTTGGAAAGGGAATGTCGGGATTACTCTCGAGGGGTGAATTGGTAATAGCGCCTCATCTAGTGTTGAGTCCTTAAATTGTGTGTCCTCTCCAGTGCAAACGGTTAAGTCAGGGAACTTTTTGTGTTGCATAAAGGGTGTCAAGTACCAGTTCGAGGTTCACGTGGGAATGTGGGATTTCGGTTGAGACTCTGCAGCAGAAAATTTCCTCATCTCGCAGTGATGGGGGAATCTTGTGGTTTTTCTTGAGTTGTGGCGGAAAGCAAGGGTTTCCTGCTGAGTTGCGACGGGAACCTCAGGAACTTACTCGTATTGTTCCAGGGAAGTCAGTTCTCCTTTCATGTTGGAAGGGGAATCTCGGAATTACACTCGAAGCATGGCAGGGATATATGGCTGCATCTAGGATTGTGTACATAAATTGTGTGCTCCTCTTCAGTGGGGACGGCTATGTCGGGGAAGGTTTTGAGTTGCATAAAGAGTGCCAAGTGCCTGTTCGAAGTTCAAATGGAAATGTGGGAATTCTCTTGAGACTCTGAAGCACAAAATTTCCTAATCTCGCATTGATGGGGTAATCCTGTGGTTTTTCTCGATTTAGGGCCAGAATAATGGGGTCCCTTCCGAATTGGGACGGGGACCTCAGGAACTCCTTCTTATTGTCCCAGGAGAGTCAGCACTCCCATCGTGTTGGAAGGGCAACCTTGGGAATCCTCTCGAGGCGCGGCAGAGGAAAAGGGCCGCCTTTAGCGCTGTGTAGTTAAATTGTGTGCTCCTCTTCAGTGTGGACGGCTATGTCGGGGAAGTTTTTGAGTCGCATAAAGCGTGTCAAGTACCCGTTCGAGTTTCAACTGAGAATTTTGGATTTCTCTTGATACTTTGCATCAGAAAATTTCTTCATCTCGAATTGAGGGGAGATTCTTGTTTTTTTTAACAAGTTGTGCCGGGAATCTTGCGGTTCTTCATGAGTTGCAATGGAAACCTCAGGAATTCGCTCGTGTTGCCTCAGGGAATTCAGGTCTCCTATCGTCTTGGAAGGAGAACCTCGGGATTCCTGTCGAGGTGTAGCAGCGGAATAGGGCCTCATCTAGCATTGAGTCAGTCAACTGTGTGTTCCTCTCCAGTGGCGACAGGGATCTCGGGATTGTTTTCAAAATTCACCTGAGGAGTCTCATCTCATGTTCAGACATGGAACACCGCTTTCTTCTCGAGTTGTGAAAGGGGTGTTAGATGAGAATCTAGTTAATTTTGTACCTGGAGATTGTATGGAGAATGCTTGCTGAGTCAGGTCTCCACTCGTCTTGTGAGTTGATACTCGATGATACATTTGAATCCGTGTAGTGGAATCAGGCAATATCTCAAGTGGGTGAGGACCTCAGTACATTTTCCAATTGTGTTTTGAAACCCCAGGGATCTTCCCGAGTTTCAAGTTGGTATCGGACTCCTCGAACTTTATGATGGGAATGTCCGGATTCCATTCCTAACAAAACAGGGTAATCTACTCTCATCTGGAAAAGAGGACTGGAAAACGGAGCACTTTGTCAGTTGTGGCAGAACAATCGAGAGTTGTTTCTCTCGATTGGAGCAGGGTATGTTTGTGTAAGTTTTGAGTCACATAAATGATGTTAAGTAATCTGCCGAGTTTCAAGTGGGAATGTGGGATTTCTCTTGAGAATCTGCACCTGAAATGTTCCTCATCTCGCCTTGAGAGTAGAATCTTTTGGTTTTTCTCTAGTTGCGGCGGGAAGCTTCGGGTACCTCTCAGTTGCAACGGGGACCTCAGGAACTCTCTCGTGTTGCTTCATGGAAGTCAGCTCTCCTTTCGTGTTGGAAGAGGAACTGAGGGATTACTCTTGAGGCATGGAATGGGAAAAGGGCCTCATCTAATGTTGAGTCGGTAAACTGTGTGTTCCTCTCCAGTGGGGATGGGTATGTCAAGGAACTTTTTGAGTTACCTAAAAGGTGTCAAGTACCCGTTCGAGTTTAAGGCAGGAATGTGTGATTTCTCTTGAGAATCTAGAGCAGAAAATTTCCTCATCATGCTTTGATGGTGGAAACTTACGTTTTTTTCTCGAGTTGTGGCTGGAAGCCTGGGTTTCCTCCCGTGTTGAGACGGGGACCTCAGGAACTCTCTTGTGTTGCCCCAGGGAAGTCAAGTTTCCTATTGTGTTGGCAGGGGAACCTCAGGATTCCTCTCAAGGCGCCACAGAGGAATAGGGTTGCCTCTAGCTTTGAGTCGGTCAACTGTGTGTTCCTCTCCAGTAGCGACAGGGATATCAGGGTTTCATTCAAACTTCACCTGGGGAGTCAGGCCTCATCTCGTGTTCAGACATTGAACTCCGCTTTCTTCTCAAGTTGTAAAGGGGTGTTAGGCTACAGTCGAGTTGAATTTGTACCTGGAGATTGTATCGAGAATGCTCGGGGAGATAGGTCTCCACTCATATTGAAAGTTGATACTCAAGGATATATTTCAATCTGTGTAGTGGAATCAGACAATATCTCGAATGTGTGGGTACCTCGGTACCTTTTCCAATTGTGTTTTGAAACGCCAGGGATCTTCCCAAGTTTCAAGGTGGTACCAGCCTCCTCATACTATGCGACGGGAACCTCCGGATTCCATTCCAGACAAAGCAGGGGAATCGACTGTCATCTGGAAAAGAGGACTGGAAAACGGGGCACATTGTGAGTTGTGGCAGGATACTCGGACTTCCTCTTGATTGGGGCTGAGTTTGTCTGTGTAATTTCTGAGTCGCATAAAGGACGTTAATTAACCTGTCGAGTTTCTAGCGTGAATGTGGGATTTCTCTTGAGAATCTGCAATGGAAATGTTCCTCATCTCACCTTGAGGGCAGAATCTTGTGGTTATTCTCGAGTTGTGGTGGGAAGTTTGGGGTACCTCTCGAGTTGCAACGAGGACCTCAGAAATTCTCTCGTGTTGCTTCATGTTTGTTAGTCAGGTTTCCTTTCGTGTTGGAAGGGGAACTTCGGGATTACACTCGCGGCCTGCAATGGGAATAGGGCCTCATATAGTATTGAGTCCATAAATTGTGTGCTCCTCTCCAGTGGGGATGGCTATGTCAGGGACCTTTTTGTGTCACATAAAGGGTGTCATGTTCCCGTTCGAGTTTCCAGCGGGAATGTGGGATTTCTCTTGAGAATCTGCAGAAGAAAATTTCCTCTTCACGCGTTGATGGGGGAATCTTTTGGTTTTTCTCGAGTTGGGGCGGGAAACTTGGGGTTCCTCCCGAGTTGCGACATGGACCTCCAGAAGTCTCTCGTATTGTCCCAGGGAAGTCAGATCTATTTTCGTGTTGAAAGGGGAACCTCTGGATTCCTCTCTAGGCACGGCAGAGGAAAAGTGCCGCATCTAGCACTGTGTTTGTTAATTGTGTGCTCCTCTTCAATGGGGACGGCTATGTCGGGAACTTTTTGAGTCGCATGAAGCATGTCAAGTATACGTTCGAGTTTCAACCAAGAATTTGGGATTTCTCTTGAAACTCTTCAGCAGAAAATTCCTCATCTTGAATTGAAGGGAGAATCTTGTGGTTTTTCTCGAGTTGCCGCTGGAAGCTTGGGCTCCAACTAGAGTTTCAACGGGGACCTCAGGAACTCTCTCGTGTTGCTTCATCGAGATCAGGTCTCTTTTCGTGTTGGAAGGGGAAGCTCGGAATTCCTCGCGAGATGCAGCAGAGAAATAGGGCTGCCTCTAGTGGCGACAGCGATCTCGAGGTTGTTCTCAAAATTCACCTGAGGACTCAGGCCTTATCTCGTATTCAGTCATTGGACTCTGCTTTCTTTTCGAGTTGTAAAAGGAGTTTTAGGCCACAGTCAAGTTGAATTTCTACCTGGAGATTGCATCGAGAATGCTCGGGGAGCCATGTTTACACTCGTCTTGTGAGTTGATACTTGAGGATACATTTGAAACTGTCCAGTGGAGTCAGACAACATCTCGAGTTGTGGAGATCACTTTACATTTTCCAATTGTGTTTTGAAAACCTGGGACTCCTCCCGAGTTTCAAGTTGGCACCATCCTCCTCGTACCTTGTGACGGGAAATTCCGGATTCCATTCCTCACAAAGCAGGGGAATAAACTCTCACCTGGAAAAGAGGATTGGAAAATGGGGGACATTTTCAATTGTGGCAGAACACTCGAGAGGAGCTTCTCTCGATTAGGGCTGGGTATGTCGGTGTAATTTTTGAGTCACACAAAGGATGTTAATTAACCTGTCGAGTTTCTAGCGGGAATGTGGTATTTCTCTTGAGAATCTGCAATGGGAATGTTTCTCATCTAGCCATGAGGGCAGAATCTTGTGGTTTTTCTCGAGTTGCAGCGGGAAGCTTGGGGTCCTTCTCGAGTTGGGTGGGGACATCAGGAACTCTCTCGTGTTGCTTCATGTTAGTCAGATCTCCTTTCGTGTTGGAAGGGGAACTTCGGGATTACACTCGTGGCCTGCAATGGGAATAGGGCCTCATATAGTGTTGAGTCCATAAATTGTGTGCTCCTATCCATTGGGGCTGGCTATGTCAGGGAACTTTGTGTGTCGCATAAAGGGTGTCAAGTTCCCGGTCGAGTTTCCAGCGGAAATGTGGGATTTCTCTTGAGAATCTACAGCAGAAAATTTCCTCATCTCGCATTGATGGGGGAATCTTGTGGTTTCTCTCGAGTTGTGGCGGGAAGCAAGGGGTTGCTCCCGAGTTGCGACAGGGAACTCCAGAAGTCATTCGTATTGTCCCAGGGAAGTCAGGTCTATTTTCATGTTGGAAGGGGAACCTCTGCATTCCTCTCGAGGCACGGCAGAGGAAAAGTGCCGCATCTAGCACTGTATATGTCAGTTGTGTGCCCCTCTTCATTGGGGCGGCAATTTCGGTAAGTTTTTGAGTTGCATAAAGACTGTCAAGTGCCTGTTCGAAGTTCAAATGGGAATGTGGGATTTCTCTTGAGACTCTGCAGCAGAAAATTTTCTAATCTCGCATTGATCGGGGTAATCTTGTGGTTTTTCTCGAGTTGGGACCGGAAGCATGGGGTTCTTCCCGAGTTGCGACGGGGATCCCAGGAACCCGTTGTTTTGTCCCAGGGGAGTCAGCTCTCCTTTCTTGTTGGAACGGGAACCACGTTAATCCTCTCGAGGCGCTGCAGAGGAAAAGGACCGAATCTAGGGCTGTGTAGGTTAATTCTGTGCTCCTCTTCAGTGGGGAGGGCTATGTTGGGGAAGTTTTTGAGTCGCATAAAGGGTGTCAAGTACTCGTTTGAGTTTTAAAAAAGAATTTTGGATTTCTCTTGAGACTCTGCAGCGGAAAAGTTCCTCATGTCGCATTGAGGGGAAAATCATGTGATTTTTCTCGAGTTGCAGCGGGAAGCATGGGGTTCTTCTCGAGTTGCAACTGGAATCTCAGGAACTCGCTCGTATTCTAGCATGAAAGTCAGGTCTCCTTTCGTGTTGGAAGGAGAACCTCAGGATTCCTTTCGCGGCACGGCAGAGGAATATGGCTGCATCTAGCGATGTGTACATAAAATGTGTGCACCTCTTCAGTGGGGATGGCTATGGCGGGGAAGTTTAGAGTCTCATGAAGGGTGTCAAGTACCCATTCGAGTTTCTTGTGGGAATGTGGTATTTCTTTTGAGTCTTTGATTCGGAAAATTTCCACATCTCGCATTGAGGGGAAGCTCTTGAAGTTTCTCTCAAGTTGGGGTGGGAAGCTTAGAGTTCTTATCGAGGGGCTACCAGGACCTCAGGAACTCTCTCGTGTTTCCCCAGGGAAGTCAGATCTCCTATCATGTTGGTAGCAGAATCTCGGGATTGCTCTCAAGGCGAAGCAGAGTAATAGGTCCACATCTAGCGTTGATTCGGTCAACTGTGTGTTTCTCTCCAGTGGCAACAGGGATCTCGGGATTGCTCTCAAAATTCACCTGGAGAGTCAGGCCTCTTCTCGTGTTCAGACATGGAACTCCGCTTTCCCCTCGAGTTGTGAAAGGGTTGTTAGGATACAGTCGAGATGAATATGTACATGGAGATTGTATCGAAAATTCTCAGGGAGTCAGGTCTTCACTCGTCTTGTGAGTTGATATTCGAGGATACATTTGAATCTGTGCAGTGGAATCAGACAATATCTCGAGTTGGTTTGGACATCGGTAATTGGGCTTCCCTGGTGGCTCCCTTCAATGCGGGAGACCCGGGTTCGATCCCTGGGTCGGGAAGATCCCCTGGAGAAGGAAACGGTAACCCACTCCAGTATTCTTGCCTGGAGAATCCCATGGACGGAGAAGCCTGGTAGGCTACAGTCCACGGGGTCGCAAAGAGTCGGACACGACTGAGCGACGGAACGGAACGGAACGGAACTTTTCCAATTATGTTTTGAAACCCCGGGGATCCTCCCGAGATTCAAGGTGGTACCGGCTTCCTCATACTGTGCGACGGGAACATCCGGATTCCATTCCAGACAAAAAAGGGGAATAGACTGTCATCTGGTAAAGAGGACTCGAAAACGGGGCCCTATGTCAGTGGTGGCAGGAAATTCGGTGTTCTTCTTGATTGTGGCTGTGTATATCTGTGTAATTTTTGAGTGGTGTAATGGATGTTAAGTAACCTGTAGAGTTTCAAGGGGGAATCTGGGACTTCCCTTGAGAATCTGCAACGTTAATCATCCTCATCTGGCCTTGAGGGCAGAATCTTGTGGGTTTTTTCGAGTTGCGATGGGAAACTTGAGGTCCCTCTCGAGTTGTGACAGGGAATTCAGGAACTCGCTCGTGTTGCTTCAGGGAAGTCAAGTCTCCTTGCGTGTTGGAAGGGGAACATCGGGTTTACTCTCAAAGCTTGGAATGGGAATAGGGCCTCATCTTGAATTGATTCCGTATATTGTTTTGCTCCTCTCCAGTGGGGACAGCTTTGTCAGAGAACTTTTTGAGTCGCATAAAGGGTGTCTTGTACTCGATCGAGTTTCCAGCTGGAATGTGGGATTTCTCTTGAGACTCTGCAGCGGAAAATTTCCTCATCTCACATTGGGGGGAGAATTTTGTGTTTTTTCTCGAGTTGCAGTGGGAAGCGTGGGGTTCTTCTCTAGTTGCGACAGAGACCTCAGGAAACCACTCGTGTTTCCTCAGGGTAGTCTGATCTCCTATTGTGTTGGAAGGGTAACCTCGGGATTCATCTCTAGGCGCAGCAGAGGAATAGGGTCGCAACTAGCTTTGAGTTGGTCAACTGTGTGTTTCTCTCCAGAGACGACAGGGATTTTGGAGTTGCTCTCAAAATTAACCTGAGGAGTCAGGCCTTATCTCGTATGCAGATATGGAACTCCCCTTTTTCTCGAGTTGTAAAATTGTGTTAGGCCACATTTGAGTTGAATTTATACCTGGAGATTGTATCAAGAATGCTCGGTGGGTCAGGTCTCCACTCGTCCTTTGAGTTGATACTCAAGGATACATTGCAATCTGTGTAGTGGAATCAGACAATATCTCGAGTGGGTGGGGACGTTGGTACCTTTTTCAATTGTCTTTTGAAACCCCAGGGATCCTCCCGAGTTTCAAGGTGGTACCAGCCTCCTCCTACTTTGTGACAGGAACGTCCAGATTCCATTTCAGACAAAGCAGGGTAATCGACTGTTATCTGGAAAAGAGGACTGGAAAATGGGGCACTTTGTCATCTGTGGCAGAAAACTCAAGAAGAGTTTCTCTTGATTGGGGCTGGGTATGTTGGTGTAATTTTTGAGTCGCATAAAGGACCTTAAGTAACTTACCGAGTTTCAGGCGGGAATGTGGGATTTCTCTTGAGAATCTGCAACGGGATTGTTCCTCATCTCACCTTGAGGGCAGAATCTTGTGGTTTTTCTCGAGTTACGGCGGGAAGCTTGGGGTCCCTCTCAAGTTGTGACAGGGACATCAGGAACTCTCTCGTGTTTCTTCATCGTAGTCAGGTCTACTTTCGTGTTTGAAGGGGAACTTCAGGATTACTCTCGAAACGTGGAATGGGAATAGCGCCTCATCTATTGTTGATTCCTTAAATTGTGTGCTCCTGTTCAGTGCGAACAGCTATGTCAGGGAACTTTTTGTTTCGCATGAAGTATTTCATGTATCCGTTCGAGTTTCAAGCGGGAATGTGGGATTTCTCTTGAGAATCTGCAGTAGAAAATTTCCTCATCTGGTAGTGATGGGGGAATCTTCTGTTTTTTCTTGAGTTGTGGCGGGAATCAAGGGGTTCCTGACGAGTTGCGATGGGAACCTCAGGAACTCTCTCCTGTTGTTCCACGGAAGTCAGGTCTCCTTTCGTGTTGGAAGGGGAATCTCGGGATTCCTCTTGAGGCATGGCAGAGATATATGGCCACATCTAGCTTTGTGTACATATACTGTGTGCTCCTCTTCAGTGGGGATGGCTATGTCGGGGAAGGTTGTGAGTTTCATAAAGAGTGTCAAGGGCCTGTTTGAAGTTCAAACGGGAATGTGGAATTTCTCTTGAGTGTCTGCAGCAGAAAATTTCCTAATCTCGCAATGATGGGGTAATCTTGTGGTTTTTCTCGAGTTGGTGCCGGAAGCCTGGGATTGCTCTCTAGTTGTGACGGGGACCTCAGGAACTCTCTCTTACTGTCCTGGAGAGTCAGCTCACCTACCGTGTTGGAAAGAGAACCTTGGGAAACCTCTTGAGTTTTGGCAGAGGAAAAGGGCCGCCTCTAGCGGTGTGTAGGTTAATTGTGTGCTCTTCATCAGTGGGGATGGCTATGTTGGGGAAATTTTTGAATCGCATAAACCCGTTCGAGGTTCAACCTAGAGTTTTGGATTTCACTTGAGACTCTGCAGCGGAAAATTTCCTCATGTCGCACTGAGGGGAGAATGGTGATTTTTCACGAGTTGTGGCGGGAAATGTGAGGTTCTTCTCCAGTTGCGATGGGGACCTCTGGAATTCACTCGTATTTCCTCAGGGAGTCAGGTCTCCTATCGTCTTGGAAGGGGAACCTCGAGATTCCTTTTGAGGTGCAGCAGAGCAATAGGGCCTCATCTAACGTGGAGTCGGTCAACTTTGTGTTCCTCTCCAGTGGCGGCAGGGATCTCTGGATTGTTCTCAAAATTTATCTCAGGATTCAGGCCTATTTTTATGTTCAGACATGGAACTCTGCTTTCTTCTCACATAAAGGGTGTCAAGTACCCGCTCGAGTTTCAAGTGGGAATGTGGGATTTCGCTTGAGACTCGGCAGCAGAAAATTTCCTCATCTCACAGTGATGGGCAAATCTTGTGGTTTTTCTTGAGTTGTGGCGGGATGCAACAGTTTCCTGCCGAGTTGCGACGGGAAACTCAGGAAATGCTCCTATTGTTTCAGGGAAATCAGGTCTCCTTTCTTGTTGGAAGGGGAATCTTGTGATTCCTCTTGAGGCGTGACAGAGATAAATGGCCGCATCTAGCTTTGTGTACATAAATTGTGTGCCCCTATTCAGTGGGGATGGCTATGTCGGGGAAGGTTTGGAGTTGCATAAAGACTGTCAAGGGCCTGTTCGAAGTTCAAATGGAATGTGGGAGTTCTCTTGAGACTCTGCAGCAGAAAATTTCCTAATCATGTGGTTTGTCTCGAGTAGGGGCCGGAAGCATGGGGTTGCTTCAGAGTTGCGATGGGGACCTCAGGAACTCCCTCTTACTGTCCCAGGGGAGTCAGCTCACCTATCGTGTTGAAACGGGAACCTTGGGAATCCTCTGGATGCGCGGCAGAGGAAAAAGGCTGCCTCTAGCGCTGTGTAGGTTAATTGTGTAGTCCTCTTCAGTAGGGACGGCTATGTTGGGGAAATTTTTGAGTCGCCTAAAGCGTATCAAATACCCGTTCGAGTTTTAACCAAGAATTTGGGATTTCTCTTGAAACTCTGCAGCGGAAAAGTTCCTCATCTTGCACTGAGGGAAAAATCATGTGGTTTTTCACGAGTTGTGGCGGGAAGCGTGAGGTTCTTCTCCAGTTGCAACGGGGACCTCAGGAATTCGCTCGTGTTGCCTCAGGGAAGACAGGTCTCCTATCATCTTGGAAGGGGAACCTCGGGATTCTTGTCACGGTGCATCAGAGGAATAGGGCCTCATCTAGCGTTGAGTCGGTGAAATGTGTGTTCCTCTCCAGTGGCAACAGGGATGTTGGGATTGTCCTCAAAATCCATCTCAGGAGTCAGGCCTCATCTCATGTTCAGAAATGGAACTCTGCTTTCTTCTCGAGTTTTGAACGGGGTGTTAGACGAGATTCGAGTTGCATTTGTACCTGGAGATTTTATGGAGAATGCTTGGGGAGTCAGGTCTCCACTCGTCTTGTGAATTGATACTCGAGGATACATTTCAATCTGTGTAGTGGAATCAGACAATATCTCGAGTGGGTGGGGACATCGGTACATTTTCCAATAGTGTTTTGAAACACTGGGGATATTCCCGAGTTTCAAGGTGGGAGAGGCCTCCTCCTACTTTGTGACGGGAACGTCCTGATTCCATTCCTCACAAAGCAGGGGAATAGATTCTCATCTGGAAAAGAGGTCTGGAAAACAGGCCCTTTTTTCAATTGTGGCGGAAAACTCGAGAGGTGTTTCTCTCGATTGTGACTGGGTATGTTTGTGTAAATGTTGAGTCCCATAAAGGATGTTAAGTAACCTGTCGAGTTTCAGGCGCGAATGTGGGATTTCCCTTGAAATTCTGCAAGGGAAATGTTCCTCATCTCGCCTTGAGGGCAGAATCTTTTGGTTTTTCTGGAATTGTGGCAGGAAGGTTCGGGTACCTCTCCAGTTGCGACGGGGACCTCAGAAAGTCTCTCGTGTTGCTTCATGGAAGTCAGGTGTCCTTTCGTGTTGGGAGGGTAACTGCGGGATTACTCTCGAGGCGTGGAATGGGAATAGGGCCTCATCTAGTGTTGAGTAGGTAAATTGTGCCCTCCTCGCCAGTGGGGATGGCTATGTCAAGAAACTTTTTGAGTCGCCTGAAGGGTGTCAAGTACCCGTTCGAGTTTAAGGCGGGAATGTGGGATTTCTCTTGAGAATCTGCTGCACAAATGTTCCTGATCTCGCTTTGACGGTGGAAACTTGTGGTTTTTCAAGAATTCATGCTGGAAGCCTGGGTTTCTCCCTAGTTGAGATGGGCACTTCAGGAACTCGCTCTCGTTGACCCCGGGAAGTCAAATTTCCTATCGTGTTGGTAGGGGAACATCAGGATTCCTCTTGAGGTGCAGCAGAGGAATAGGGCCGCCTCTAGCATTGAGTTGGTCAACTGTGTGTTCGTCTCCAGTGGCAACAGGGATCTCAGGGTCTTCCAAAATTCACCTGGGGAGTCAGGCCTCGTCTCATGTTCAGACATGGAACTCCGCTTTCCCCTCGAGTTGTAAAAGGGTTGTTAGGCCACAGTCGAGATGAATATGTCCCTGGAGACTGTATTGAAAATGCGCGGGGAGTCAGGTCTTCACTCGTCTTGTGAGTTGATACTCGAGGACACATTTGAATCTGTGCAGTGGAATCAGACAATATCTCGAGTTGGTTTGGACATCCCTACCCTTCCCAATTGTGCTTTGAAACCCCAGAGTTCCTCCCGAGTTTCAAGGTGGTACCGGCCGCCTCCTACTGTACGACAGGAACATCCGGATTCCATTCCAGACAAAGTGGGGGAATAGACTGTCTTCTGGCAAAGAGGACTGGAAAACGGGGCACTTAGTTGGGGCAGGAAATTAGGAGTTCCTCTTGATTGTGGCTGTGTATATCTGTGTAATTTTTGAGTCGTATAAAGGATGTTAAGTAACCTGAAGAGTTTCAATAGGGAATGAGGGATTTCCCTTGAGAATCTGCAATGGAAATGATCCTCCTCTCGCCTTGAGGGCAGAATCTTGTGATTTTTCTCGAGTTGCGGCTGGAAAATTGAGGTCCCTCTCGAGTTGCTTATGGGGTCTCAGGAACTCGCTCGTGTTGCTTCAGGGAATTCAGGTCTCCTTTCGTGTTGGAAGGGGAACTTCGGGTTTCCACTCAAGGCGTGGAATGGGAATAGGGTGTCATCTAGTGTTGATTCCGTAAATTGTGTGCTCCTCTCCACTGGTAACGTCTGTGTCAGAGAAATTTTTGAGTTGCATAAAGGGTGTCATGTACCCGTTCGAGTTTCCAGGGGGAATGTGGTATTTCTCTTCAGACTCTGCAGGGGAAAATTTCCTCATCTCGCATTGAGGGGAGAATCTCGTGGTTTCTCTCTATGCAGCGGGAAATGTGGGGTTCTTCATAGTTGCTACGGAGACCTCAGGAAACCGCTTGATTTGCCTCAGGGAAGTCAGGTCTCCTATCTTGTTGGAAGGGGAACCTCGGGATTCCTCTCTAGGAATAGACCCGCATTTTCCATTGACTCGGTCAACTGTGTGTTCCTCTCTAGTGCCGACAACTATCTCGGGGTTGCTCTCAAAATTCTCCTGAGGAGTCAGGCATTGTCTCTTGTTCAGACATGGGACTCCGCTTTCTTCTTGAGTTGTAAAAGAGGTGCTCGGGGAGTCAGGTCTCCACTCATCTTGTGAATTGATACTCGAGGATACATTTGAATCTGTGTAGTGGAATCAGACAATATCTCGAGTGGGTGGGGACCTCGGTACCTTTTCCATTTGTGTTTTGAAACCCCAGGGATCCTCTCGAGTTTCAAGGTGGTACTGGTGTCCTCGCACTTTGTGACGGCGATGTCCGGAACCACTGAATACAAAGCAGGGTAATCGACTGTCAGTTGGAAAAGAGGACTGGAAAACGGGGCAATTTGTCAGGTGTCACAGAAAACTCAAGAAGTGTTTCTCTTGATTGGGGCTGGGTATGTCGGTGTAATTTTTGAGTGGCATAAAGGATGGTAAGTAACTTATCAAATTTCAGGCGGGAATGTGGGATTTTCTTGAGAATTTGCAACGGGATTGTTCCTCATCTCGCCTTGAGGGCAGAATCTTGTGGTTTTTCTCGAGTTGGGACGGGGAGCTTGAGGTCCCTCTCGAGTGGTGACTAGGATATCAGGAGCTCTCCCGTGTTGCTTCATCGTAGTCAAGTCTCCTTTCGTGTTGGAAGGGAAATCTTGGGATTCCTCTTGAGGCATGGCAGAGATATATGGCCGCATCTAGCTTTGCTTACATAAATTGTGTGCCCCTATTCAGTGGGGACGGCTATGTCGGGGAAGGTTATGAGTTGCATAAAGAGTGTCGAGGGCCTGTTCGAAGTTCAAAGAGGAATGTGGGAATTCTCTTGAGACTCTGCAGCAGAAAATGTCCTAATCTCGCATTGATGGTGTAATCTTGTGGTTTTTCTCGAGTTGGGACTGGAAGGATGGTGTTCCTCCCGAGTTGTGACAGGGACCTCCGGAACTCTCTCGTATTTTCCCAGGGAATTCAGGTCTCCTTTCATTTTGCAAGGGGAACCTCGGGATTCCTCTCGAGGCGTGGCAGAGGAATAGGGCCGCGTCGCACTGTTTAGGTTAGTTGTGTGCTCCTCTTCCTTGTGGATGGCTATGTCGGGGAAGTTTTTCAGTCGCATAAAATGTGTCAAGTACCCGTTCGAGTTTCAAGCAAGCATTTGGGATTTCTCTTGAGACTTTGCAGTGGAAAAATTCCTCATCTCGCATTGAGGGGAAAATCTTGTCTCACTCGAGTTGCGCTGGGAAGCTTAGGGTTCTTCTCAAGTTGCCCCCGGGACCTCATGAAATCTCTTGTGTTTCCCCAGGGAAGTCTGGTCTCCTATCGTGAAGGAAGTGGAATCTCGGTATTCCACTTGAGGCGAATCAGAGGAATAGGGCTGCATCTAGCTTTGATTCGGTCTACTCTGTGTTTCTCTCCAGTGGCGACAGTGATCTCGGGGTTGCTCTCAAAACCACCTGGAGATTCAGGACTCGTCTCGTGTTCAGACATGGAACTCCGCTTTCCCCTCGTGTTGTAAAAGGGTCGTTAGGCCACAGTCAAGATGAATATGTCCCTGGAGATTGAATCGAAAATGCTCGGGGAGTCAGGTCTCCACTCGTCTTGTGAGTTGATACTCGATGACACATTTAAATCTGTGCAGTGGAATCAGACAATATCTCAAGTGGGTGGGGACCGCGGTTCCTTTTCCAATTGTGTTTTGAAACCCTGGGGATCCTCTCGAGTTTCAAGGTGGTTCCAGTGTCCTCGTACTTTGTGACGGGAATGTCCAGAATGCGTTGCAGAGAAAGCAGGGTAATCAAATGTCAGCTGGAAAAGAGGACTGGAAAACGGAGCACTATGTCAGTTGTTGCAGAAAACTCAAGACGTGTTTCGCTTGATTGGGGCTGGGTATGTCGGTGTAATTTTTGAGTCGCATAAAGGATGTTAATTAACCTCTCGAGTTTCAGGCGGGAATGTGATTTCTCTTGAGAATCTGCAACGGGAATGTTCCTCATCTCGCCTTGAGGGCAGAATCTTGTGGTTATTCTAGAGTTGCAGCAGAATGATTTGTGTCCCTCTGGTGTGGTGACGGGGATATCAGGAACTCTCTGGTATTGCTTCATCGTAGTCAGGTCTCATTTCGTGTTGGAAGGGGAACTGCGGGATAATTCTCGAGGCGTGGAATGGGAATAATGCCTCATCTAGTATTGAGTCCTTAAATTGTGTGTCTTCTCCAGTGCAAACAGCTATGTCAGGGAACTTTTTGTGTCGCATAAAGGGTGGCAAGTACCCGTTCGAGTTTCAAGCGGGAATGTGGGATTTCGCTTGAGACTCTGCAGCAGAAAATTTCCTCATCTCGCAGTGATGGGCGAATCTTGTGGTTTTTCTTGAGTTGTGGCGGGAAGCAAGGGGTTCCTGCTGAGTTGAGACGGGAACCTCAGGAAATCGCTCCTATTGTTTCAGGGAAGTCAGGTCTCCATTCGTGTTGGAAGGGGAACCTCAGGATTCCTCTTGAGGTGTGGCAGAGATATATGGCCGCTCTAGCTTTGTGTACATATATTGTGTGCCCCTATTCAGTGCGGATGGCTATGTCGGGGAAGGTTTTGAGTTGCATAAAGAGTGTCAAGGGCATGTTCGAAGTTTAAGCTGGAATGTGGGAATTCTCTTGAGACTCTGCAGCAGAAAATTTCCTAATCTCTCATTGATGGTGTAATCTTGTTGTTTTTCTCGAGTTGGGACTGGAAGCATGGGGTTCCTCCCGAGTTGCGACAGGGACCTCCGGAACTGACTCGTATTGTCCCAGGGAAGTCAGGTCTCCTTTCGTGTTACAAGGGTAACCTCGGGATTCCTCTCAAAGCGTTTCAGAGGAATAGAGCCGCGTCGCACCGTTTAGATTAGTTGTGTGCTCCTCCTCCTTGGGGATGGCTATGTCGGGAAAATTTTTCACTCGCATAAAATGTGTCAAATACCCGTTCGAGTTTCAAGCAAGCATTTGGGATTTCTATTGAGACTTTGCAGTGGAAAAATTCCTCATCTCGCATTGAGGGGAAAATCTTGTTGTCTCACTCGTGTTGTGGTGGGAAGCTTAGGGTTCTTCTTGAGTTGCTCCCGGGACCTCATGAACTCTCTCGTTTTTCTCCCTGGAAGTCAGGTCTCCTATCGTGAAGAAAGTGGAATCTCGGTATTCCTCTCGAGGCGAAGCAGAGGAATAGGGCTGCATCTAGCTTTGATTCAGTCTACTGTGTGTTTCTCTCCAGTGGCGACAGTGATCTCGGGGTTGCTCTCAAAACCACCTGGAGAGTCAGGCCTCGTCTCGTGTTCAGACATGTAACTCCGCTTTCCCCTCGTGTTGTAAAAGGGTCTTTAGGCCACAGTCGAGATGAATATATCCCTGGAGATTGTATTGAAAATGTCGGGGAGCCATGTCTCCACTTACCTTGTGAGTTGATACTCGAGGACACATTTAAATCTGTGCAGTGGAATCAGACAATATCTCGAGTGGGTGGAGACCTCGGTTCCTTTTCCAATTGTGTTTTGAAACCATGGGGATCCTCTCGAGTTTCAAGGTGGTACCGGTGTCCTCATACTTTGTGACGGGAATGTCCGGAATCCGTTGCAGAGAAAGCAGGGTAATCGAATATCAGCTGGAAAAGAGGACTGGAAAACGGGGCACTTTGTCAGTTGTTGCAGAAAACTCAAGACGTGTTTCGCTTGATTGGGG
The DNA here is from genome assembly GCF_049115385.1 of Moschus berezovskii. Taxonomy (NCBI): domain Eukaryota; kingdom Metazoa; phylum Chordata; class Mammalia; order Artiodactyla; family Moschidae; genus Moschus; species Moschus berezovskii. The sequence goes on along the minus strand of NC_142472.1, from coordinate 87,798,069 downwards.
CTGGGTATGTCGGTGTAATTTTTGAGTCACATAAAGGATGTTAAGTAACCTCTCGAGTTTCAGGCGGGAATGTGGGATTTCTCTTGAGAATCTGCAATGGGAATATTCCTCATCTCGCCTTTAGGGCATATTCTTGTGTTTTTTCTCGAGTTGCGGCAGTGAGCTTTGTGTCCCTCTCGAGTGATGACTCAGACATCAGGAACTCTCTCGCGTTGCTTCATTGTAGTCAGGTCTACTTTCGTGTTTAAGGGGAACTTCGTGATTACTCTCTAGGCTTGGAATGGGAATAGCACCTCTTCTAGTGTTGAGTCCTTAAATTCTGTCATCTCTCCAGTGCGAACAGCTATGTCAGGGAGCTTTTTGTGTCTCATAAATGGTGTCAAGTACCCGTTCGTGTTTCAAGCGCGAATGTGGGCTTTCTCTTGAGACTCTGCAGCAGAAGATTTCCTCATCTTGCAGTGATGGGGGAATCTTGCGGTTTTTGTTCAGTTGTGGCGGGAAGCAAGGAGTTCCTGCCGAGATGCGACCGGAACCTCAGGAAACCGCACCTATTGTTTCAGGGAAGTCAGGTCTCCTTTCGTGTTGGAAGGGAAATGTCAGGATTCCTCTTGAGGCATGGCAGAGATATATGGCCGCATTTAGCTTTGTGTACATAAATTGTGTGCCCCTATTCAGTGGTGATGGCTATGTCTGGGAAGGTTTTGACTTGCATAAATGCTGTCAAGGGCCTGTTCTAAGTTCAAACGGGAATGTGGGAATTCTCTTGAGACTCTGCAGCAGAAAATGTCCTAATCTCGCATTGATGGTGTAATCTTGTGATTTTTCTCGAGTTGGGACTGGAAGGATGGTGTTCCTCCTGAGTTGTGACAGGGACCTCCGGAACTCGCTCGTGTTGTTCCAGGGAAGTCAGGTCTCCTTTCGTTTTGAAAGGGGAACCTCGGAATTCCTCTCGAGGCACGGCAGAGGAATAGGGCCGCGTCGCACTGTTTAGGTTAGTTGTGTGCTCCTCTTCCTTGCGGATGGCTATGTCGGGGAAGTTTTTCAGTCGCATAAAATGTGTCAAGTACCTGTTCGAGTTTCAAGCGAGCATTTCGGATTTCTCTTGAGACTTTGCAGTGGAAAAATTCCTCATCTCGCACTGAGGGCAAAATCTTGTTGTCTCACTCGAGTTGCGCTGGGAAGCTTAGGGTTCTTCTCGAGTTGCCCCCGGGACCTCATGAACTCTCTCGTGTTTCCCCAGGGAAGTCTGGTCTCCTATCGTGAAGGAAGCGGAAACTCGGCATTCCTCTTGAGGCGAAGCAGAGGAATAGGGCTGCATCTAGCTTTGATTCAGTCTACTGTGTTTCTCTCCAGTGGCGACAGTGATCTCGGGGTTGCTCTCAAAACCACCTGGAGAGTCAGGCCTCGTCTCGTGTTCAGACATGGAACTCTGCTCTCCCCTCGTGTTGTAAAAGGATCGGTAGGCCACAGTCGAGATGACTATTTCCCTGCAGATTGTATCGAAAATGCTCGGGGAGTCAGGTCTCCACTTGTCTTGTGAGTTGATACTCGATGACACATTTAAATCTGTGCAGTGGAATCAGACAATATCTCGAGTGGGTGGGGACCTCGGTTCCTTTTCCAATTGTGTTTTGAAACCCCGGGGATCCTTTCAATTTAAAGGTGGTTCCAGTGTCCTCCTACTTTTTGACGTGAATGTCTGGATTCCATTGCAGAGAAAGCAGGGTAATCGACTGTCAGCTGGAAAAGAGGACTGGAAAACGGGGCACTATGTCGGTTGTTGCAGAAAACTCAAGACGTGTTTCTCTTGATTGGGGCTGGGTATGTTGGTATAATTTTTGAGTCGCATAAAGGATGTTAAGTAACCTCTCGAGTTTCAGGCGGGAATGTTGGATTTCTCTAGAGAATCTGCAACGGGAATATTCCTCATCTCGCCTTGGGGGCAGAATCTTGTGGTTATTCTAGAGTTGCAGCGGGATGATTGGTTTCCCTCTGGAGTTTTGACGGGGTCATCAGGAACCCTCTGGTGTTACTTCATCGTAGTCAGGTCTCATTTCGTGTTGGAAGGGGAACTGCGGGATTACTCTCGAGGCGTGGAATGGGAATAACGCCTCATCTAGTGTTGAGTCCTTAAATTGTGTGTCTTCTCCAGTGCGAACAGCTATGTCAGAGAACTTTTTGTGTCGCATAAAGGGTGGCAAGTACCCGTTCGAGTTTCAAGCAGGAATGTGGGATTTGACTTGAGACTCTGCAGCAGAAAATTTCCTCATCTCGCAGTGATGGGCGAATCTTGTGGTTTTTCTTGAGTTAGGTGGGAAGCAAGGGTTTCCTGCCGAGTTGAGACGGGAATCTCAGGAAATCACTCATATTGTTTCAGGGAAGTCAGGTCTCCTTTCATGTTCGAAGGGGAATTTCGGGATTCCTCTTGAGGCGTGGCAGGGATATACGGCCACTTTAGCTTTGTGTACATAAATTGTGTGCCCCTATTCAGTGGGGATGGCAATGTCGGGGAAGATTTTGAGTTGCATAAAGATTGTCAAGGGCCTGCTCGGTGTTCAAACGGGAATGTGGGAGTTCTCTTGAGACTCTGCAGAAGGAAATTTCCTAATCTCGCATTGATTGTGTAATCTTGTTGTTTTTCTCGAGTTGGGACTGGAAGCATGGGATTCCTCCCGAGTTGTGACAGGGATCTCCGGAACTGACTCGTATTGTCCCAGGGAAGTCAGGTCTCCTTTTGTGTTGGAAGGGGAACCTCGGGATTCCTCTCCAGGCGTGGCAGAGATATATGGCCGCATCTAGCTTTGTGTACATAAATTGTGTGCTTCTCTTCAGTGAGGACGGCTATGTCGGGGAAGTTTTGAGTCACATAAAGAATGTCACATTGCCTGTTCGAAGTTCAAGAGGGAATATGGGATTTCTCTTGGAGACTGTGCAGCAGAAAATTTCCTCATCTCACATTGATGGGGGAATTTTGTGGTTTTTCTCGAGTTGAGGCCGGAAGCATGGGGTTCCTCCCAATTTGTGACGGGAACCTCATGTACTGCCTCTTATTGTCCCAGGGGAGTCAGCTATCCTTTCGTGTTGGAAGGGGAACGTCAGGAATCCTCTTGAGGCATGGCAGAGGAAAAGGGCCTCATCTAGCACTCTATAGGTTTAATTGTGTGCTCCTCTTCAGTGGGGACGGCTATGTTGGGGGGGATTTTGAGTCGCATAATGCATGTCAAGTACTCGTTCGAGTTTCAACTTAGAATTTGGGATTTCTCTTGAGACACTGCTGCGGAAACGTTCCTCATCTCGCATGGAGGGGAGAATCATGTGGTTTCTCACGAGTTGTGGCGGGAAGCGTGAGGTTCTTCTCCAGTTGCGCCGGGGACCTCAGGAATTCGCTCGTGTTGCCTCAGGGAAGTCAGGTCTCCTATTATCTTGGAAGGGGAACCTCGGGATCCTTGTCGAGGTGCAGCAGAAGAATAGGGCCTCCTCTAGCATTGAGTCGGTCAAATGTGTTTTCCACTCCAGTGGCGACAGGGATCTCAGGATTGTTCTCAAAATTCATCTCAGGAGTCAGGCCTCATCTCATGTTCAGACATGGAACTCTGCTTTCTTCTCGAGTTGTGAACGGGGCGTTAGACGAGAGTCGAGTTGAATTTCTACCTGGAGATTGTATGGAGAATGCTCGGGGAGTCAGGTCTCCACTCGTCTTGTGAGTTGATACTCGAGGATACATTTCAATCTGTGTAGTGGAATCAGACAATATCTCGAGTGGGTGGGGAACTCGGTACCTTTTCCAATTGTGTTTTTAAATCCCAGGGATCCTGCCGCTTTTCAAGTTGGTACCGACCTCCTTGCGACAGAAACATCTGGATTCCATTCCAGATAAAACAGGGGAATAGAATATCAACTGCAAAAGAGGACTGGAAAACGGGGCACTTTGTCAGTTGTGGCAGAAAACTCGAGAAGTGTTTCTCTTGATTGGGGCTGGTCATAGCAAATACCCTCTTCCATCAACACAAAAGCAGACTCTACCCATGGACATTAGCAGATGGGCAACACCGAAATCAGATTGATTGTATTCTTTGCAGCCAAAGATGGAGAAGCTCTATACAGTTAACAAAAACAAGACCAGGGTTTGACTTTGGCTGAGATAATGAACTCCTTATTGCCAAATTCAGACGTAAATTGAAGAAAGGAAGGGAAACCACTAGACCATTCAAATATGACCGAAATCAAATCCCTTATTATTATACAGTGGAAGTAAGAAATAGATTCAAGAGACTAGATCTGTTAGATAGAGTGCCTGATGAACTCTGGATGGAGGTTCGTGACACTGTACAAGAGACAGGTACCAAGGCCATCCCCAAGGAAAAGAAATGCACAAAAGCACAATGGCTGTCTGAGGAGGCCTTACAAATAGCTGTGAAAAGACAAGTGAAAAGCATAGGCGAAAATGAAAGATATAAGCATCTGAATGCACAATTTCAAAGAATAGCAAGGAGAGATAAGAAAGCCTTCTTCAGTGATTAATGCAAAGAAGTAGAGGGAAACAACAGAATAGGAAAAACGAGATCTTTTCAAGAAAATTAGAGATATCAAGGGGACATTTCATGCAAAATGGGCTTGATAAAGGACAGGAATGGTATTAACCTAACAGAAGCAGAAGATATTAAGAAGAGGTGGCAAGAATACACAGAAGAACTGTACAAAAAAGATCTTCATGATGAAGATAATCACGATCACGTGATCACTCCCCTGGAGCCAGACATCTTGGAATGTGAAGTCAAGTGGGCCTTAGTGAGCATCACTACGAACAAAGCTACTGGAGGTAAAGGAATTCCAAATGAGCTATTTCAAATCCTGAAAGATGATGCTGTGAAAGTGCTTCTCTCAATATGCCAGCAAATTTAGAAAACTCAGCAGTGGCCACAGGACTGGAAAAGTCAGTTTTCATTCCAGTCCCAAAGAAAGGCAATGGCAAAGAATGCTCAAACTACCGCAAAATTGCACTCATCTAACTGCAAGGAGGTCCAACCAGTCCATTCTAAGGGAGATCACTCCTGGGTGTCCATTGGAAGGACTGATGCTAAAGCTGAAACTGCAATACTTTTGCCACCTCAAGTGATGAGTTGAATCACTGCAAAAGACTCTGATGCTGGGAAAGGTTGGGGGCGGGAGGAGAAGGGGACGACAGAGAATGAGATGGCTGGATGGCATAACCGACTCTGTGGACATGAGTTTGAGTGTTCTCCGGGATTTGGTGATGGACAGGGAGGCCTGGTGTGCTGTGATTCATGGGGTCGTGGAGAGTCGGACACAACTGAGCGACTGAACTGAACTGAATTGAACAGGCTAGTAAAGTCATGCTAAAAATTCTCCAAGCCAGGCTTCAGCAATATGTGAACTGTGAAATTCCAGATGTTCAAGCAGGTTTTAGAAAAGGCAATGGAACAAGATCTCAAATTGCCAACATCCGCTGGATCATGGAGAAAGCAAGAGAGTTCCAGAGAAATATCTATTTCTGCTTCATTGACTATGCCAAAACCTTTGACTGTGTGGATCATAATAGACAGTGGAACATTCTGAAAGAGATGGGAATACCAGACTACCTGACCTGCCTCTTGAGAAACCTGTATGCAGGTCAGGAAGCAACAGTTAGAACTGGTCATGGAACAGTAGACTCATTCCAAATAGGAAAAGGAGTACGTCAAGGTTGTATATTGTCAATCTGCTTATTCAACTTATTTTCAGAGTACGTCATAAGGAACGTTGGGCTGGAAGAAGCACAAGCTGGAATCAAGATTGCCGGGAGTAATATCAATAACCTCAGATATGCAGATGACACCACCCTTATGGCAGAAAGTGAAGAGGAACTCAAAAGCCTCTTGATGAAAGTGAAAGAAGAGAGTGAAAACTTTGGCTTGAAGCTCAACTTTCAGAATACGAAGATCATGGCATCTGGCCCCATCACTTCATGGCAAATAGAAGGGGAAACAGTGGAAACAGTGTCAGACTTTATTTTTTTATTCTCCAAAATCACTGCACATGCTGATTGCAGCCGGAAAATTAAAAGACACTCACTCCTAGGAAGGAAAGTTATGACCAACCTAGATAGCATATTAAAAAGCAGAGACATTACTTTGCCAACAAAGATCCGTCTAGTCAAGGCAATGGTTTTTCCTGTGGTCATGTATGGATATTAGATTTGGGCTGTGAAGAAAGCTGATCGCCGAAGAATTGATGCTTTTGAACTGTGGTGCCTGAGAAGACTCTTGAGATTCCCTTGGTGTGCAAGGAGATCCAACAAGTCCAATGTAAAGGATATCAATCCTGGCAGTTCATTGGAAGGACTGATGCTAAAGCTGAAACTCCAATACTTTGGCCACCTCATGCAACGAGTTGACTCACTGGAAAAGAGTCTGATGCTAGGAGGGATTGGGGGTGGGAGGAGACGGGGACGACAGAGAATGCGATACCTGGATGACATCACGGACTCGATGGACGTGAGTTTGAGTGAACTCAGGGAGTTGGTGATGGACAGGGAGGCCTGGCGTGCTGTGATTCGTAGGGTCACAAAGGGTCGGACACGACTGAGCGACTGAACTGAACTGAACTGTAATGATGTCGGTGTAATTTTTGAGTCGCATAAAGGATGTTAAGCAACCTGTCAAGTTTCAGGCGGGAATGTGGGATATCTCTTGAGAATCTGCAACGGGAATGTTCCTTATCTCACCTTGAGGGCAGAATCTTGTGGTTTTTCTCGAGTTGGGGCAGGAAGCAAGGGGTTCCTGCTAAGTTGCAATGGGAACCTCAGGAACTCGCTGGTATTGTTCCAGGGAAATCAGGTCTCCTTTCGTGTTGGAAGGGGAACCTCGGGATACCTCTCGAGGCATGGCAGAGTTATATGGCCTCATCTAGCTTTGTGTACATAAATTGTGTGCTCCTCTTCAGTGGGGACGGCTATGTCTCGGAAGTTTTTGAGTCACATAAAGAGTGTCAAGTTGCCTGTTCGAAGTTCTACAGGGAATGTGGGATATCTGTTGAGACTCTGCTCCCGAAAATTTCCTCACTCGCATTAAGGGGTAATCTAGTAGTTTTTCTCGACTTGGGTCCGGAAGCATAGGATTCCTCCCGAGTTGTGACGGGGAACTCAGGTACTCCCTCTTATTGTCCCAGGGGAGTCAGCTCTTCTTTCGTGTTGGAAGGGGAACGTCAGGAACACTCTCGAAGCCCGGCAGAGGAAAAGGGCCACATCTAGCGCTGTGTAGGTTTATTGTGCGCTCCTCTTCAGTCGGGACAGCTATGTCTAGCGAGGTTTTGAGTCACATAAAGAGTGTCAAGTACCCGTTCGAGTTTCAACCGAGATTTTGGAATTTCTCTAAAGACACTGCAGTGGAACAGCTCCTCATCTCGCATTGAGGGGAGAATCTTGTGGTTTTTCTCGAGTTGCGGCGAAAAGCATGGGGTATTTCTCTAGTTGCTACGGGGACCTGAGGAAATCGCTCGTGTTTCCTCAGGGAAGTCAGGTCTCCATTCGCGTTGGAAGGGGAACCACGGGATTCCTCTCGAGGCGCAGCAGAGGAATAGGGCCGCATCTAGTGTTGAGTCGGTCAACTGCATGTTCCTCTCTAGTGTCGACAGGAATCTCGGGGTTGCTCTCAAAATTCACCTGAGGAGTCAGGACTCGTCTCGCGTTCAGACAAGGAACTCCGCTTTCTTCATGACTTTTAAAGTTGTGTCTTAGGGCAGAGTCAATTTGAATTTATAGCTGGAGGTTGTATCGAGAATGCTCGGAGAGTCAGGTCTCCATTTGTCTTGTGAGTTGATACTCGAGAATACATTTGAATCTGTGCAGTGTAATCAGACAATATCTAGAGTGGGTGGGGACCTCGGTACCTTTTCCAATTGTGTTTTTAAATCCCAGGGATCCTGCTGCGTTTCAAGGTGGTACCGACTTCCTTGTACTGTGCAACAGGAACATCTGGATTCCATTCCAGACAAAACAGGGGATTAGAATATCATCTGCAAAAGAGGACTGGAAAACGGGGCACTTTGTCTGTTGTGGCAGAAAACTCGATAAGTGTTTTTCTTGATTGGGGCTGGTCATAGCAAACACCCTCTTCCAACAACACAAGAGAAGACTCTACACATGGACATCACCAGATGGGCAACACCGAAATCAGATTGATTGTATTCTTTGCAGCCAAAGATGGAGAACCTCTATACAGTTAGCAAAAACAAGACCAGGAGCTGTCTGTGGCTGAGATCATGAAATCCTTATTGCCAAATTCAGACTTAAACTGTAGAAACTAGTGAAAACCACTAGACCATTCAGATATGACCTAAATAAAATCCCTTATGATTAATCAGTGGAAGTAAGAAATAGATTTAAGGGACTAGATTTGATAGATAGTGTGCCTGATGAACACTGGACAGAGGTTCATGACATTGTACACGAGACAGGGAGCAAGAACATCCCCAAGGAAAAGAAATGCACAAAAGCACAATGGCTGTCTGAGGAGGCCTTACAAATAGCTTTGAAGAGAAGAGAAGCGAAAATCATAGGAGAAAAGGAAAGAAATAAGCATCTGAATGCAGAGTTTCAAAGAATAACAAGGAGAGATAAGAAAGCCTTTCTCAGGGTTCAAGACAATGAAATAGAGGAAAACAACAGAATAGGAAAAACAAGAGATCTTTTCAAGAAAATTAAAGATATCAAGAGAACATTTCATGCAAAATAGGCTTGATAAAGGACAGAAATGGTATGGACCTAACAGAGGCAATAGATATTAAGAAGAGCTTGCACGAATACGCAGAAGAATTGTAAAAAAAACATGTTCACGATGAAGATAATCACGATCACGTGATCACTCACTTGGAGCCAGACATCTTGGAATGTGAAGTCAAGTGGAGCTTAGAGAGCATCACTACGAACAAAGCTACGGATGTGATGGAATTCAAATTGAGCTATTTCAAATCCTGAAAGATGATGGAATGCAAATGTTGCACTCAATATGCCAGCAAATTTAGAAAACTCAGCAGTGGCCATAGGAGTGGAAAAGTCAGACTTCATTCCAATCCCAAAGAAAGACAATGCCAAAGAATGATCAAACTATGGCACAATTTCCCACATCACACAAGCTAGTAAAGTTATGCTCAAAATTCTCCAAGCAAGACTTCAGCAATATGTGAAACGTGAACTTCCAGATGTACAAGCTGCTGCTGCGTCACTTCAGTCATGTCCGACTCTGTGTGACCCCATAGACAGAAGCCCACCAGGGTCCCCCGTCCCTGGGATTCTCCAGGCAAGAATACTGGAGTGGGTTGCCATTTCCTTCTCCAATGTGTGAAAGTGAAAAGTGAAAGTGAAGTCTCTCAGTCATGTCCGACCCTTAGCGACCCCACGGACTGCAAACTACCAGGCTCCCCCATCCATGGGATTTTCTAAGCAAGGGTACTGGAGTAGCTTGCCATTGCCCCTCTCTGATGTTCAAGCAGGTTTTAGAATAGGCAGAGGAACCAGAGATCAAATTGCCAACATCCACTGGATCATGGAGTAAGTGAGAGTTCCAGAAAAACATCTTTTTCCGCTTCATTGACTATGCCAAAGTCTTTGACTGTGTGGATCACAATAGACTGTGGAACATTCTGAAATAGATGGGAATACCAAACCACTTGACCTGTGTCTTGAGAAACCTGTATGCATGTCAGGAAGCAACAGTTAGAATTGGTCTTGGAACAGCAGACTCGTTCCAAATAGGAAAAGGAGTACGTCAAGATTGTATATTGTCACCCTGCTTATTCAACTTATATGCAGAGTACATCATGAGGAATGCTGGGCTGGAAGAAGCACAAGCTGGAATCAAGATTGCCAGGAGAAATATCAATAACTTCTGATATGCAGATGACACCACCCTTATGGCAGAAAGTGAAGAGGAACTCAAAAGCCTCTTGAAGAAAGTGAAAGAGGAGAGTGAACAGTTTGTCTTGAAACTCAGCATTCAGAAAACGAAGATCATGGCATCTGGTCCCATCACTTCATGGCAAATAGATGGGGAAACAGTGGAAATAGTGACAGGCTTGATGTTTGCGGGCTGCAAAGTCACTGCAGGTGCTGATTGCATCCAGGAAATTAAAAGACGCTTACTCCTAGCAAGGAAAGTTATGACCAACCTAGATAGCATATTAAAAAGCAGCGACATTACTTTGCCAACAAAGGTCTGTCTAGTCAAGGCTATGGTTTTTCCCGTTGTCATGTATGGATGTGAGAGTTGGACTGTGAAGAAAGCTGATCGCAGAAGAAATGATGCTTTTGAACTGTGGTGCTGCAGAAGACTCTTGAGAGTCCCTTGGACTGCAAGGAGATCCAACCAGTCCATTCTAAAAGAGATCAGTCCTGGGTGTTCATTGGAAGGACTGATGCTAAAGCTGAAACTCCAATACTTTGGCCACCTCATGCGACGAGTTAACTCACTGGAAAAGACTATGATGCTGGGAAGTATTGGGGGAGTGAGGAGAAGGGGAGGACAGAGAATGAGATGGCTGGATAACATCACCGACTCGATGGACATGGGTTTGTGTGAACTCCAGGAGTTGGTGATGAACAGGTAGGCCTGGCGGGCTGTGATTCATGGGGTTGCAAAGAGTCGGACACTACTGAGCGACTGAACTGAACTGATAGGTTCAACATGGATGTCAAGTCTCCCATCGTGTTGTGAGGGAATACTCGTTATTCCATTGGAGTTGTGCTAGTACATCTGGACCTTCCTCGATTGAAGGAGGAACTCAGAGTCCTTTATCCTTGCAGCAGGATCTGCGAGAGAGCACTCCAGTTTCAGTAGGAGACAGAGGCCTCCTCTTGTGGTGGGAGAAGAAGAAGGAATCCTATTGAGTTGAAGCAGGGATTGAACACACTCATCGTGAGGAGGTTGAGAATATGGAGCTCTTCTAGGGGTGTGGACGGAAACTCGGGATTTCTCTCAATTGAAGACTGGTATTCTGGGTGCGTCTTCAGTTTTAAATAGGGATTCATGCCTGCTATCAAATCTTGAGTGAGAACTCGGGATTTTTCTCCAGACATTGCAGGAACAAAAGGGCCTATTGTGACCTTGCATGGGGTATCACGTGGCTTTTGGCAAGTTGCGGAGGGAAGTTTGGGTTTCCATTGGAGTTACGACTGGGAACTCATGGAAACTCTCGTGTTGCCTCAGGGAATTCAAGTTGCGAGGGGAAGCTTGTGATGGCTCTAGAGTCACTGCCGAGGAATCAGTCTTCAATTAGCATTGAAAGGAGTAATCACAGTGTTTCTCGAGTTGGGGCAGGAATCTTTTGGATTACTCGAATTGAAGCAGGGGCCTCACGGAGCATCTCAAGTTGTCTCTGGGAATTTTGGAATCCTTTTGTGGTGTGAGAGGCCTTTGGGATGCCTCTTGAGTCAGTGCAGAGGATTAGGGTCACATCTGGAGTTGAGGTGCTAACCTCAGGGTGCCTCTCCCCTTCTGACATGAATCTCAGTGTTCCTATGAAGTTTCAACAATGGAGTAAAGCCACTTCTCTTGTTGAGGCATGGAACTCGGCTTTCTTTTTGAGTTGTTAAAGGGGTAGGAGGCCTCCTGTCGAGTTGAATTTCTGTCTTGGGGCTTTTTCTCAATGATGCACCTGGGAAGTCAGGCCTCCATTCATGGTGTTAATTGATCCCGGGTGTTCAGTTTGAATCAGTACCCTGGAATCAGGCCTTATGTCAAGCGGATGGGGAAATAGATGTCTTTTTGAATCGTGGCAGGACTCCCCAGGGTCCTCTTGAGTTTCAAGGGGAGATGGCTTCCTCTTCAGTTTCGACAGGAACATCCGTATTCCTTTCCAGACGAAGCAGGGGAATCGATCCTCATCTCGAGATGACGAGTGGAAAACGGGCCTCTTCTTGAGCTGTGGTAGGAACCTCGCCGCTCCTCTTCAGTTTAGCCGGGCATCTTGGGGAACTTCTTGAGTCACGTGTAGGGTGCCAAGTATCCTTTCAAGTTTGAAGAGAGAATGTGGGATTTCTCCTGAGACGCTGCAGCGGAAAGGGGCGTGCTTTCTAGTGGAGGGGAAAATTTCATGGTTTTTCTCAAGTTGTGGCTTGAACATTGGAGGTCTTCTTGATTTACAACGGGGACCTCTGGGACTCGCTGGTGTTGTCTCACTGAAGTCAGGTCTCCTTTTTGTTGAAAGTGGAAACTCGGTATTCCTTTCGAGTCACTGCAGGGTATTTTGGCTGCATTTAGACTTGAGTCAGTAAACTCAGTATTCCTCTCCAGGGTCCACAGGGATCTTGGGATGGCTGTGAAAGTTCCACTGGGGAGTCAGGCCTAGTCTTTGTAGAGGACTGAACTCTGCTTTCGCACTGAGTTGTAAAATGGTTGTCAGGAATAGCTCAACTGGAATTCCATCACCTCCACTGCTTTGTTTGTAGTGATGCTCTCTAAGGCCCACTTGACTTCACATTCCAAGATGTCTGGCTCCAGATGAGTGATCACCCCATCATGATTATCTTGGTCAAGAAGATCTTTCTTGTACAGTTATGCTGTGTATTCTTGCCACCTCTTCTTAATATCTTCTGCTTCTGTTAGGTCCATACAACTTCTATCCTTTATCGAGCCCATATTTGCATGAAATGTTCCCTTGATATCTCTAATTTTCTTGAGAAGATCTCTTGTTTTTCCTATTCTGTTGTTTTCCTTTATTTCTTTGCATTGAACGCTGAGGAAGGCTTTCTTATCTCTCCTTGCTATTCTTTGGAACTCTGCATTCAGATGCTCATATCTTTCCTTTTCTCCTTTGCTTTTCGCTTCTCTTCTTTTCACAGCTATTTGTAAGGCTTCCTCAGACAGCCATTGTGCTTTTTTTGCATTTCTTATCCATGGGGATGGACCTGGTCCCTGTCTCCTGTACAATGTCATGAACCTCCGTCCAGTGTTCATCAGGCACTCTATCTATCAGATCTAGTCCCTTAAATCTATTTCTTACTTCCACTGTATAATCATAAGGGATTTGATTTAGGTCATATCTGAATGGTCTAGTGGTTTTCCCTACTTTCTTCAATTTAACTCTGAATTTGGCAAAAAGGAGTTCATGATCTGAGCTACAGTCAGCTCTTCGTCTTGTTTTTGCTAACTGTATAGAGCTTCTCCATCTTTGGCTGCAAAGAATATAATCAATCTGATTTCGGTGTTGACCATCTGGTGATGTCCATGTGTAGAGTCTTCTCTGTGTTGTTGGAAGAAGGTGTTTGCTTTGAGCAGAGCTTTCTCTTGGCAAAACTCTATTGGCCTTTCCCTGCTTCATTCCGTACTCCAAGGCTAAATTTGCCTGTTACTCCAGGTGTTTCTTGACTTCCTACTTTTGCATTCCTGTCCCCTATAATGAAAAGGACATCTTTATTGGGTGTTAGTTATAAAAGGTCTTGTAGGTCTTCATAGAATCATTCGATTTCTTCTTCAGCGTTACTGGTTGGGACATAGACTTGAATTAATGTAATATTGAATGGTTTGCCTTGAAAACAAACAGAAATCATTTTGTCGTTTTTCAGATTGCATCCAAGTACTGCATTTTGGACTCTTTTGTTGACCATGATGGCTACTCCATTTCTTCTAAGGGATTCCTGCCCACAGTAGTAGACATAATGGTCATCTGAGTCAAATTTACCCATACCAGTCCATTTTCGTTCACTGATTCCTAGAATGTCTACGTTCACTTTTGCTATCTCCTTTTTAACCACTTCCAATTTGCCTTGATTCATGGACCTAACATTCCAGTTTCCTATGCAATATTGCTCTTTACAGCATTGGACCTTGCTTCTATCACCAGTCACATCCACAACTCGGTATTGGTTTTGCTTTGGCTTCATCACTTCATTCTTTCTGTAGTTATTTCTCCACTGATCTCCAGTAGCATACTGGGCATCTACCGACCTGGGGAATTCCTCATTCAGTGTTCTAGTTTCATTCTTTTACATGTTGTGTACCAGTTTTCCCAGCACCACTTGTTAAAAAGATTGTCTTTTCTCCATTGAATATTCCTGTCTCCCTTGTCAAATATAGGGTGTCCATAACTGCATGGATTTTTCTCTGGGCTTTCCATTTTGTTCTATTGATCTGTATTTCTGTCTTTATGCTAGTACCATACTCTCTTGATGACTGTGGCTTTGTAGTAGAGCCTGAAGTACGGCAGGTTGATTCCCCCAGTTCCATTCCTCTCTCTCAAGATTTCTTTGTCTATTCGAGGTTTTTTATATTTCCATACAAATTGTGAAATTATTTCTTCTAGCTCTGTGAAAAATACTATTGGCAGCCTGATAGGGATTGCATTGAACTTATAAATTACTTTGGGTAGTATATTCATTTTCACAATATTTATTCTTCCAACCCATGAACACGGTATATATCTCAATCTATTAGTGTCCTCTCTGATTTCTTTCACCAGTGTTTTTTAGTTTTCTATATATAGGTCTTTTGTTTCCTTAGGTATATATATTCCTAAGTATTTTATTCTTTTTGTTGCAACTGTAAATGGTATTGTTTCCTTAATTTCTCTTTCTATTTTCTCATTATTAATGTATGGAATGCAAGGGATTTCTGTGTGTTGATTTTATATCCTGCAACTTTACTATATTCATTGATTAGCTCTAGTAATTTTCTGGTAGAGTCTGTAAGGTTTTCTGTGTAGAGGATCATGTCATCTGCAAACAGTGAGAGTTTTACTTCTTCTTTTCCGATTTGGATTCCTTTTATTTATTTTTCTGCTCTGATTGCTGTGGCCAAAACTCCCAAAACTATCTTGATTAGTAGAGGTGAGAGTGGGCACCATTGTCTTTTTCCTGACTTTAGGGGAAACGCTTTCAGTTTTTCACCATTGAGGATAATGTTTGCTGTGGTTTTGTCATATATAGCTTTTATTATGTGGAGGAATGTTCCTTCTATTCCCGCCTTCTGGAGGGTTTTGGTCATAAATGGATGTTGAATTTTGTCAAAAGCTTTCTCTGCATCTATTGAGATAATCATATGTTTTTTTTTATTTTTCAATTTGTTAACGTGATGCATTATACTGATTGATTTGCAGATTTTGAAGAATCCTTGCATCCCTGGGATGAAGCCCACTTGGTCATGATGTATGATCTTTTTAATGTGTTGTTGGATTCTGATTGCTAGAATTTTGTTAAGGATTTTTTGCATCTATGTTCATCAATGATATTGGCCTGTAGTTCTCTTTTTTTGTGGCGTCTTTGTCAGCTTTTGGTATTAGGGTGGTGATGGCCTCATAGAATGAGTTAGGATGTTTACCTTCCTCTGCAATTTTCTGGAAGAATTTGAGTAGGATAGGTATTAGCTGTTCTCTAAATTTTTGGTAGAATTCAGCTGTGAAGCCGTCTGGACCTGGTCTTTTGTTTGCTGGAAGATTTCTGATTACTGTTTCAATTACGTGCTTGTGATGAGTCTGTTGAGGTTTTCTATTTCTTCCTGGTTTCAGTTTTGGAAACTTGTACTTTTCTAAGAATTTGTCCATTTCTACCAAGTTGTCCATTTTATTGGCATATAATCGCTGATAGTAGTCTCTTATGATCCTTTGTATTTCTTTGTTGTCTGTTGTGATCTCTCCCTTTTCATTTCTAATTTTAACTATTTGGTTTTTCTCCCTTTGTTTCTTGATGAGTCTGACTAGTGGTTTTTCAATTTTATTTACCCTTTCAAAGAACCAGCTTTTGCCTTTGTTGATTTTTGCTATGGTCTCTTTTGTTTCTTTTGCATTTATTTCTTACCCCAATTTTTAAGATTTCTTTCCTTCTACTAACCCTGGGGTTCTTCATTTCTTCCTTTTCTAGTTCCTCTAGGTGTAGAGTTAGGTTATTCAGTTGGCTTTTTTCTTGTTTCTTGAGGTATGCCTGTATCCCTTAGCATTGTTTTACAGTGTTCCAGAGGTTTTGGGTTGTTGTGTTTTCATTTTCATTCTTTTCTATGCATATTTTGATTTCTCTTTTGATTTCTACTATGATTTGTTCGTTATTCAGCAGCATGTTGTTCAGCCTCCATACGTTGGAATTTTTAATATTTTTTTCTCCTGTAATTGAGATCTAGTCTTACTGAATTGTGGTTAAAAAAGATGCTTGGAATGATTTCAATTTTTTTAATTTACCAAGGCTAAATTTATGGCCCAGGATGTGATCTATCCTGGAGAAGGTTCCGTGTGCCCCTGAGAAGAAGGTGAAATTCATCGTTTTGGGGTGAATTGTCCTAAAGATATCTATTAGGTCTAACTGGTCTATTGTATCATTTAACGTTTGTGTTTCCTTTTTAATTTTCTGTTTAGTTGATCTATCCGTATGTGTGAGTGGGGTATTAAAGTCTCCCACTATTATTGTGTTATTGTTGATTTCCCCTTTCATACTTGTGAGCATTTGTCTTACATATTGCGGTGCTCCTTTGTTGGGTGCATATATATTTATAATTGTTATATCTTCTTCTTGGATTGATCCTTTGATCATTATGTAGTGTCCTTCTTTGTCTCTTTTCACAGCCTTTGTAATAAAGTCTATTTTATCTGATACGAGTATTGCTACTCCTGCTTTCTTTTGGTCTCTATTTGCATGAAATATATTTTTCCAGCCCTTCACTTTCAATCTGTATGTGTCCCTCGTTTTGAGGTGGGTCTCTTATAGACAACATATACAGGGGTCTTGTTTTTGTATCCATTCAGCCAGTCTTTGTCTTTTGGTTGGGGCATTCAACCCATTTACGTTTAAGGTAATTATTGATAAGTATGATACTGTTGCCATTTACTTTATTGTTTTGCGTTCGAGTTTATACACTCATTCTCTGTTTCCTGTCTAGATAAGGTCCTTTAGCATTTGTCGGAGAGCTTTTTTGTTGATGCGGAATTCTCTCAGCTTTTGTTTGTCTGTAAAGCTTTTGATTTCTCCTTCATATTTGAATGAGATCTTTGCTGGGTACAGTAATCTGGGCTGTAGGTTATTTTATTTCATCACTTTAAGTATGTTCTGCCATTCCCTCCTGGCCTGAAGAGTTTCTATTTAAAGATCAGCTGTTATCCTTATGTGGATCCCCTTGTGTGTTATTTGTTGTTTTTCCCTTGCTGCTTTTAATATTTGTTCTTTGTGTTTGATCTTTGTTAATATGATTAATATGTGTCTTGAGGTATTTCACTATGGGTTTATCCTATTTCGCACTCTCTGGGATTCTTGGACTTGGGTGATTATTCCCTTCCCCATTTTAGGGAAATTTTCAACTATTATCTCCTCAAGTATTTTTTCATGGTCTTTCTTCAGTCTTCTTCTTCTGGAACTCCTATGATTTGAATGTTGGGACGTTTGACATTGTCCCAGAGGTCTCTGAGATTGTCCTCATTTCTTTTAATTCATTTGTCTTTTTTCCACTCTGCTTCATTTATTTCTACCATTCTATCTTCAAACTCACTTATTCTATCTTCTGATTCTGTTATTCTACTGTTGGTTCCCTCCAGAGTGTTTTTGGTCTCATCTATGGCATCATTCATTGTATATTGACTCTTTTTTATTTCTTCTAGATCATCGTTAAACCTTTCTTGCATCTTCTCAATCCTCGTCTCCAGGTAATTTATCTGTAACTCCAATTTGTTTTCAGGACTTTGGATCAATTTCACTATAATTATTCTGAATTCTTTATTAGGTAGTTTCCCTATCTCTTCCTCTTTTGTTTGGGTTGGTAAGCATTTGTCCTGTTCCATTATTTGCTGAGTATTTCTCTGCCTCTTCATCTTGCTTATATTGCTGTGTTTGGGATGGCCTTTCCGTGTTCTGGCAGTTTGTGGAGTTCTCTTTATTGTGGAGTTTCCTCCCTATGGGTGAGGTTGGATGGGTGGCTTGTCAAGGTTCCCTGGTTAGGGAAGCTTGTGTCGGTGTTCTGGTGGGTGGAGCTGGATTTCTTCTCTCTGGAGTGCAATGAAGTGTCCAGTAATGAGTTATGAGATGTCAGTGTGTTTAGAGTGATTTTGGGAAGCTTGTATATTGAAGCTCAGGGCTGTGTTCCTGTGTTGCTGGAGAATTTGCATGCTATGTCTTGCTCCGGAACTTGTTGAGCTTGGGTGGTGCTTGGTTTCAGTGTAGATATGGCGGCATTTGATGACCTCCTATCAATTAATGTTCCCTGGAGTCAGGAGTTCTCTGGTGTTCTCAGGATTCGGACTTAAGCCTCTTGCCTCTGGTTTTCAGTCTTATTCTTGCAGTAGCCCCTAGACTTCTCTATCTGTCACATCCAAGGGGGTTCCCTCTGTTTTAGCTTGTTTGCTCGTCTCTTCACTGTCTAATTTCCGCCTTGATACTAGGGGGCGGTGGTGGACACTGTTTAAGGCTCACTTGTTCAGTCCTGTTCTGGGAAGGGAGGAATGTTGCAGACAAATATCTCTGACATCAATGGGGAGTGCTCACAGTGTCTCGGCCACACTGGATTTGTCACTAACAGCATGTGTGCTGTCCCACTCTACACTGCACAGGCTCTAGGTTGCTCTGCCGGTTCTGTCTGAGTCTGGTGCTGGGTTGCATGCACATCCTAGGTCTAAACCGCTCAGATTCATGTAATTGGGTACTCCACAACATGACTCATCTCTAGTTGAGTGTGAACTCGGCGTCCTTTGACATTGCTGCAGGAACCACAGGGTTGCCCTCGAGTGTAAATAGATGTCACAGGACTCGTCAAGTGGTTCGAGGGGAAGTTGGGATTCGTCTTCAGTTGAAAGTGGAATGGCCTATTATTTTCAGGTGAGGTGTGATCACGGGGCTCCTCTTCAAATGTGGCAGGAAATTCGAAGTTATTCTCTCATCGTGACGGGTATCTCTGGGTGATGCTTGGGTTGCATCAAGGAATTCAAGCCACATATCAAATTTTGAGAAGGAACTCGGGACTTCTGTTTAGGCGCTGCAGGAAAAAAAAAAGGGGGGGCCTCCTCTTGCCTTAACAGAGGAATCTCGAGGTTTTTCTTGAATTGCTGAGGGAAGTTTGGTGATCCTCTCGAGTAACCATGGGAATATCAAGGAGACTCCCGTGTTGTCTCTGGGAATACAGAAAGCCTTTCCATTTCCAAGGGGAGCCTCGGCATTCTTTGGGAGTCTCTGCAGAGAAATAGGTCTGCATATAGATTCGAGTCCATCCATTCAGGATTCCTCTCTAGTGGCAACAGCGTTCTCGGGGTTGCTCTCAAAATTCACCTGGGGAGTCAGGCCTCGTTTCGTGTTCAGACATGAAAGTCCACTTTCTTCTCAGTTGTAAAAGGGGTGTTAGGCCACAGTCGAATTGAATTTGTACCTGTAGATTATATCGAAAATGCTCGGGGAGTCAGGTCTCCACTCGTTTTGTGAGTTGATACTCAAGGATACGTTTGAATCTGTGCAGTGGAATCAGAAAATATCTCGAGTGGCTGGGGACATAGGTACCTTTTTGAATTGTGTTTTGACCACCAGGGAACCTCCTGAGTTTCATGGTGATACAGGCCTCTTCGTAATGTGTGACGGGAATGTCCGGATTCCTTCCCAGACAAAGCAGGGGAATCAACTCTCATCTGGAAAAGAGGACTGGAAAACTGGGCACTTTTTCAGTTGTGGCAGGAAACTCAGTGTTCCGCTAGAGTGGGGCCGGGTATGTTGGTGTAATTTTTGAGTCGCATAAAGGATGTTAAGTAACCTTTCGAGTTTCAAGCAGGAATGTGGAATTTCTCTTGAGAATCTGCAGGGGAAATAATCCTCATCTCGCTTTGAGGGGAGAATCTTGTGGTTTTACTCGAATTGTGGTGAGAAGCTTGGGTTCCCTCTTGAGTTGCGACGGGGACCTCAGGAACTCGCTCGTGTTACCCCAGAGAAGTCAGGTCTCCTTTAGTGTTGGAAGGGGAACCTTGGGATTCTTCTTGGGGTGCAGCAGAGGAATAGGACCGCATTTAGCGTTGAATCAGTCAACTCTGTGTTCCTTTCCAGTGGCAAAGGGAGCTCGGGGTTGCTATGTTGTTCGACTGGGGAGTGAGGCCTCGTCTTGATTTGAGGCATGGCATTATTATTTCCTTTTGTGTTGTAAAAGGGAAGTCAGTCGTGATGAGGCGGTTCAATAGGGCTTTTTCTATAGGCTCAGCATGGGTGTCAGGACTCCCATCTCATTTTAAGGGGATACTCGGTGTTCCATTGGAGCTTTGCTAGATCAACAAAACCTACCTTGGTTGGAGGGGGAACTCAGAGTCCTTTATCCTTGCAGCATTATCTGTGGGAGAGCACTCAAGTTTCAATAGGAAACAGAAGCCTCCTCTCATGGTGGGAGAAGAAGAAAGGATTCCTCTTGAGTTGAAGCAGGGATTCAACGCTCATATCATGAGGAGGTGGGGAATACAGAGCTCTTCTAGAAGTGTGGATGGAAACTCAGGATTTCTCTCGATTGAAGATGGGTATTCTGGGAGCCCCTTGAGTTGTAAATAGGGATTCAAGACTCCTATCGAATCTTGAAAGGGAACACGGGATTGCTCTCCAGGCGCTTCAGGATAAACAGGACCTCATGTGATGTTGCCTGGGGCATCTCGTGGTTTTTGGCGAATTGGGGAGGGAAGTTTGGCTTTCCTTTCGAGTTATGATGGTGAACTCAGGGAGACTCTCGTGTTGCCTCAGGGAAGTCAAGTTGCCAGGGGAAGCTCGTGATTGTCTTCAAGTGACTGCAGAGGAGCCGGGCTTCAATTCACATTAAAAGGGGTAATCAGAAAGTGTTTCTCGAGTTGGGGCAGGAAACTTTAGGATCCCTAGAGTTGCAACAGGGCCATCACTGAGCCTCTCAGCTGTCTCTGGGAAGTCCGGGATCATTTAGACGTGTGAGGAGCCTTTGGGATGCCTCTTGAGTGAGAGCAGGTGAATAGGGTCTCATCTGGAGTTGAGGCACTAACCTCGGGGTGCCTTTCAAATTCTGACAGAATCTCAGTGTTCCTATGAAGTTTCAACAAGGGAGTCATGATATGTCTCTTGTTGAGGCATGGAACTCCACTGTCTTTTCGAATTGTAAAAGGGATGGGAGGTCTCCTGTCGACTTGAATTTTTGCCCTGGGGCTTTTTCTCAATGATGCACGTGGGAAGTCAGGCCTCCATTCGTGGTGTTAGTTGATCCTGGGGATTCCATTTGAATCAATACAGTGGAATCAGGCCTTATGTCAAGCGGATATGGAAATCAGTGTCTTTTTGTATTTGGTATGACTCCCCGGGTTCCTCTCGAGTTTCAAGGGAAGACCAGCCTCCTCTTCAGTATTGATGGGAACATCGGGTTGCCTTTCCAGACGAAGCAGGGAAATCGATCCTCATCTTGTAATGACGAGTGGAAAATGGGGCTTTTTTTGAACTGTGGCAGCAAGTTCGTTGCTCCTCTCTAGTTTAGCCGGGTATCACGGGGAACTTCTTTTGTTATATGTAGGGTGCTGAGTATCCTTTCAAGTTTGAAGTGGGAATGTGGGATTTCTCTTGAGACGCTGCAGCAGAAAGGGGCGTCATGTCACATGGAGGGGAGAATTTCATGTTTTTTCTAGAGCTGCGGCTTGAAGGTTGGAGGTCTTCTCGAGTTACAACGGGGACCTCTGTGACTCGCTAGTGTTTCCTCGGGATGTCAGGTCTCCTTTCTTGTTGAAAGTGGAACCTGGGGATTCCTTTGGAGTCACTGCAACGCATGAGGGCCCCATTTAAACTTGAGTCGATAAATTCAGTGTTCCTCTACAGTGGCCACAGGGATCTTGGGGTTGCTATGAATGTTTCACTGGGGAGTCAGGCCTAGTCTTTGTTGAGGATGGAACTCTGCTTTTACAATTTTTGTTGTAAAATAGTTTTCAGGTCTGCTGTCTGTTCAAGCAGGAAATTTGGGCTTTTTCGAGAGGCTCAGCAGGGATTCATGCTTCCAATCATGTTTGGAGGTGATACTCCATGTTTCAGTGGAGCTGGTGTAAGTGCAACACGACTCATCTCTTGTTGAGTGTGAATTCAGAGTCCTTTGACCTTGTTGCACAATGCCCTTGGTTGCCCTCGATTGGCAATACATGTGACAGGACTCGTCAAGCCATGCAAGGGGAAGATGGGATTCCTCTTCAGTTGAAATTGGAATGGCCAATTATTTTCAGGTGAGCTGTGATCACGGGGCTTCTCTTAAATTCTGGTGGGAAATTCTGAGTTCTTCTCTCATCGGGATGGGTATCTCTGGGTGAACTTTGAGTTGCATCAAGGAATGCAAGCCTCATATCGAATTTTATGAAGCAACTCGGGACTTCTGTCTAGGCGCTGCAGGAAAAAAGGGGCCTCATCTTGCTTTGAAGGAGGAATCTCGAGGTTTTTCTCAACTTGCTGCAGGAGGTGTGGTGATCCTTTCTAGTAAGAATGGGAATATCAGGGAGTCTCCCTTGTTGTCTCTGGGAAGTCAGAAAGCCTTTCCATTTGCAAGGGGAACCTCGGCATTCCTTTGCTGTGGCTGCAGAGAAATAGGGCTGCACCTAGATTTGTGTCCGTCATCTCAGGATTCTTCTCCAGTGGCAGCAGGGTTCTCGGGGTTGCTCTCAAAATTTATCTGGGTATTTATGCTTCGTCTCGAGTTCAGACATGGAACTCCGCTTTCTTCTTGAGTTTTAAAAGGGGTGTTAGGCCACAGTCGAATTGAATTTGAACTTGGAGATTGTATCGAGAATGGTTGGGGAGTCAGGTCTCCACTCGTCTTGTCGAGTTGTTGGGACATCAGTAACTTTCGAATTTTGATTTGAAACCCTGGGGATCTTCCTGAGTTTCAAGGTGATACCAGCCTACTCGTAATATGCAACGGGAAATTCTGGTTTCCATTCCAGACACAGCAAGGGAATCGACTCTCATCTGAAAAAGAGGACTAGGAAACGGGGCACTTTGTCTGTTGTGGCAGGAAACTCGGTGTTTCTCTCAAGTGGGGTGGGGTATGTTGGTGTAATTTTTGAGTCGCATAAAGGATGTTAAGTAACCTTTCGAGTTTCAAGCAGGAATGTGGGATTTCTCTTCAGAATTTGCAGCGGAAATGTTCCTCATCTCACCTTGAGGGGAGAATCTTGTAGTTTCTCTCCGGTTTCAGCGGGAAGCTTGGGGTCCCTGTCGAGTTGCGACAGGGACCTCAGGAACTCGCTCGTGTTGGATCAGGGAAGTCAGGTCTCCTTTCGTTTCCAAAGGGGAACTTCATGATGTCTCTCGAGGCGTGGAATGGAAATAGGGCCTCATCTAGATTTGAGTCCTTAAATTGTGTGCTCTTATGCAGTGTGGATGGCTCCATCCGGGAACTTTTTGAGTCGCATAAAGGGTTTCAAGTACCCGTTCGATTTTCAAGCGGGAATGTTGCATTTCTCTTGATACTCTGCAGCAGGAAATTTCCTCATCTCGCATTGATGGTGGGTTCTTGTCATTTTTCTCGAGTGGAGGCAGGAAGCTTGGGGTTCCTCTCGAGTTGTGACAGGGACCTCAGGAACTCTCTCGTGTTGCCCCAGGGAAGTCAGTTCTCCTTTCCTGTTGGAAGGGTAATCTCGGGATTACACTCGAGGCATGGCAGAAGAATAGGGCTACATCTAGCATTGTGTGCATAAATTGTGTGCTCCTCTCCAGTGGGGACGGCTATGTCGGGGTAATTTTTGAGGAACAAAAAGAGTGTCAAGTACCCATTAGATTTTCAAGTGGGAATGTGGATTTCTCTTGAGACTCTGCAACGGAAAAATTCCTCATCTGGCAGTGAGGGTCGAATCTTGTGATTTTTCTCGAGTTGTGGGGGTAAGTTTGGGTGTCCTCTCGAGTTGCGACGGGCACCTCAGGAACTCTCTCGTTTTGCCCCAAGGAAGTCAGGTCTGCTTTTGTTTCAAAATGGAACCTTGGGATTCTTCTCAGTGTGCAGCAGAGGAATCAGGCAACATCTAGCATTGAGCCGGTCAACTGAGTGTTTCTCTCCAGTGGCTACACGGATCTTGGGGTTGCTATCAAGGTTCTACTGGGAAATCAGGCCTTATCTCGATTTGAGGCATGGATTTCTGCTTTCCTATCAGGTTGTAAAAGGGGAGTCAGTTCTCGTGTTGTGATGAGGGGGTTCAATAGGGCTTTTTCCTATAGGCTCAGCACGGGTGTCAGGTCTGCCTTCATGTTGTGAGGGGATACTCTGTGTTCCATTCGAGCTTTGCTAGATCATCAGGATCTACCGCGATTGGAGGGGGAACACTGATTCCTTTTTCCTTTCAGCAGTATCTGTGGGAGAAAATTCTAGTTTCAATAGGAGACAGAGGCCTCCTCTTGTGGTGGGAGAAGAAGGCAGGATTCCTCTTGAGTTGAAGCAGGGATTGAACACTCATATCGAGAGGAGGTGGGTAACACGTAGCTCTTCTAAAGGTGTGAACAGAAACTCGGAGTTTTTCTCAATTGAACCGCTCTTCTGGGAGCCCCTTGAGTTGTAAATAGGGATTCAAGTCTCCTATTGAATCTTGAGAGAGAACTCAGGATTGTTAACCAGGAGCTGCAGGAAAAAAAGGGCCTCATGTGACATTGCCTGGGACATATCGTGTTTTTTTTTTTCAAGTTGCGGAGGGAAGTTTTGCTTTCCTTTCGAGTTACAACGGGGAACTCAGGGAGAGAGTTGTGTTACCTCAGGGAAGTAAAATTGCAAGAGGAAGTACGTGATTACTCTCAAATCACTCTAGAGGAATCGGGCTTCAATTCGCATTGAAAGGGGTAATAAAAAGTGTTTCTCGATTTGGGACAGAAATCTTTCTGATCCCTCGAGTTGCAACAGGGGCCTCACGGAATCTCTCAAGTTGTCTCTGGGAAGTCCGGAATCCTTTTGAGGTGTGAGGAGCCTGTGGGATGCCTTTTGAGTCACTGCAGGGAAATAGGGTCTCATCTGGAGTTGAGGCACTAACCTTAGGGTGCCTCTCCTTTTCTGACATTGATCTCAGTGTTCCTATGAAGTTTCAGCAATGGAGTCCTGCCACTTCTCTGGTTGAGGCATGGAACTCCAATATCTTTTCAGGTTGTAAAAGGGGTGGGTGGCCTCCTGTCAAGTTGAATTTCTGTCCTGGGGCTTTTTCTCAATTATTCAACTGGGATGTAAGGCCTCCCTTTGTGGTGTTAGTTGATCCTGGGGGTTCCATTTGAATCGATACAGTGGAATAGGTCCTTATGTAGAGTGGATGGGGAAATTGGTGTCTTTTTGAATTGTGGCATGACTCCCTGGGGTCCTCTCACGTTTCATGAGCAGACCAGCCTCACTTCAGATTTGACGGGAACATCGGGATTCCTTTCCAGACGAATAGATGAATCGATCCTCAGCTCGAGATGATGAGTGGAAAACGGGTCTCCACTTGAGCTGTGGCAGGAACCTTGTTACTCCTCTCGAGTTTGGCCGGGTATCTTGGAGAACTTCTTGATTTGCATATAGGATGCCGAGTATCCTTTCGAGTTTTAGGAGGATATGTGTGATTTTTCTTGAGAAGCTGCAGCTGAAAGGGGCGTCCTGTAGCGTGGAAGGGAGAATTTCATGGTTTTTCCCAAGTTGCGGCTTGAAGCTTGGAGGTCTTCTCGAGTTATGATGGGGAACTCCAGGACTCGCTAGTGTTGCCTCAGGGAAGTCAGGTCTCCTTTTGTGTTGAAAGTGGAAGGTCGGGATTCCTTACGAGTCGCTGCAGGGCATGAGGGCCGCATTTAGACTTGAGTCAGTAAACTCAGTGTTTCTCTCCATTGGCCACAGGGATCTTTGGTTACTATGAAGGTTCCACTGTGGACTCAGGCCTAGTCTCTGTGGAGGATGGAACTCTGCTCTTTCCCCGAGTTGTAATAGGGTTGTAACGTCTGCTGTCTGTTCAAGTGGGAAATTTGGGCATTTTCGATAGGCTCAGCAGCAGATTCAAGCACAAAACGACTCAGCTCTAGTTGAGTGTGAACTCGGAGTCCTTTGACCTTGCTGCAGGATACACCGGGTTGCCCTCGAGTGTCAATACATGTGACAGGACTCGTTAAGCTGTGCCAGGGGAAGTTGGGATTTCTTTTCAGTTGAAAGTGGAATGGCCCATTATCTTCAGGTGAGGTGTGATCACGGTGCTTCTCTTAGATTGTGGCGGGAAATTCGGAGTTCTTCTCTCATCAGGACTGGTATCTCTGTACGACCCTTGAGTTGCATCAAGGAACTCAAGCCTCATCAAATTTTCAAAAGGAACTCAGGACTTCTGACTGGGCGCTGCAGGAAAAAAACGGGCCTCATCTTGCTTTGAAGGAGGAATCTCGAGGTTTTGCTCGAGTTGCTGTGGGAAGAGCGGTGATCCTCTCGAGTAACAAGGGGAATATCAGGGAGCTTCCCCTGTTGTCTCTGGGAAGTCAGAAAGCCTTTCCATGTGCAAGGCGAACCTCGGGATCCCTTTGGAGTCACTGCAGAGAAATAGGTCTGCATCTGGATTCGAGTCCGTCAACTCAGGATTCCTCTCCAGTGGCAACCGGTTTCTCGGGGTTGCTCTCAAAATTCCCTCGGGGAGTCAGGCCTCTTCTGTTGTTCAAACATGGAACTGTGCTTTATTCTCGAGTTGTAAAAAGGGTGTTAGGCCACAGTCAAGTTGAATATGTACCTGGAGATTGTATCGAGAATGCTCGGGGATTCAGGTCTCCACTCGTCTTCAGAGTTGATACACGAGGATACGTTTGAATATGTGCAGTGGATTCATTCAATATCTCGAGTGGGTGGGGACAGTGGTACCTTTTCGAATTGTGTTTTTTAACCACGGGAATCCTCCCGTTTCATGGTGATACCAGCATCCTTGTAATGTGCGAATGGAAACTCTGGATTCCATTCCAGAAAAAGTAGGGGAATCGACTCTCATATGGAAAACAGGACTGGGAAAAGGGGCACTTTGTCAGTTGTTGCAGGAAAATCGGTGTTCTTCTATAGTGGATCAGGGTATGTCGGTTTAATTTTTGACTCGAATAAAGGAAGTTAAATAACCTTGCGATTTTCAAACCGGAATGTGTGGTTTCTCTTGGGAAAATTCAGCGGACATGTTCCTCATCTCACCTTGAGGGGAGAATCTTGTGTTTTTTCTCAAGTTGCAGTGGATATCTTGGGGCCCCTCTTGGGTTGTGACGGGGAACTCAGGAACTCGCTAGTGTTGTTCCAGGGAATTCAGGTCTCCTTTGGTGTTGTAATGGGAACCTCGGGATTCCTCTCGAGGCGCGGCAGAGGAATGGGGCCGCATCTGGCATTGTGTCCGTAAATTGTGTGCTCCTCTCCAGTGGGGACTGCAATGTCAGGGAACTTTTTGAGTCGCTTAAAGGGTGTCAAGTACCCTTCGAGTTTCAAGCGGGAATGTGGGATTTCTCTTGAGAATCTAGAGCAGAAAAGTTCCTCCTTTCACCTTGAGGGGAGAATCGTGGTTTTTCTCGAGTTGCGGCGGGAAGCTTGGTGTTCCTCTCGAGTTGGGACGGGGAACTCAGGAACTCGCTCGTGTTGCTTCAGGGAAGTCAGGTCTCCTTTTGTGTTGGAAGGGAAACTTCGGGATTACTATCAATTCATGACAGGGAATATTGCCACATATAGCGTTGAGTTGGTAAACTGTGTATTCCTCTCTAGTGGTTACAGGGATCTCGGGGTTGCTAAGAAGGTTCAAGAAGGGATTCAGACCTCGTCTCAATTTGAGGAATGGCATTCTGATTTCCTTTCGAGTCGTAAAAGGGGGGTCAATCCTGTTGTTGTGATCAGGGGGTTCAACAGGGCTTTTTCTATAGTCTCAGCATGGGTGTCAGGTCTCCCATCATGTTGTGAGGGGATACTCGATGTTCCATTAGAGCTGTGCTAGGACCTCAGGACCTATCTCTACTGGAGGGGGTAATCAGAGTCCTTTATCCTTGCAGCACTATCCGCAGGATATCCCTCGAGTTTCAATAAGAGAAAGAGGCCTCCTCTTGTCGTGGGAGAAGAAGGAAGGGTACCTCTTGAGTTGAAGCAGGGATTGAACGCTCATATCGTGGTGAGTTGGGGAACACGGAACTCTTCTAGAGGTGTGGACGGAAACTTAAGTTTTCTCTCGATTGAAGACGGGTATTCTTGGAGAACTTTGTGTTGTAAATAGGGAATCAAGCCTCCTATCAAATCTTATGAGAGAACTTGGGATTGCTCTCCAGGTGCTTCAGGAAGAAAAGGGCCTTATGTGATGTTGCCTGGGGCAAATCGTGGTTTTTTTTTAGTTGCGGAGGGAAGTTTGGCTTTCCTTTCGAGTTACGTCAGGGAACTCAGGGGGACTCTCGTGTTGCCTCAGGGAAGCTAAGTTGCCAGGGGAAGCTCGGGATTGCTCTTGAGTCAGTGCAGAGGAATAGGGCTTCTATTGGCATTGAAGGGGATAAATACAAAGTGTTTCTCGATTTGGGGCCGGAATCTTTCAAATCCCTCGAGTTGCAACAGGGGCCTCACGGAGCTTCTCAAGTTTCCTCTGGGAAATCAGGAATCGTTTTGAGGAGTGAGGAGCTTTGGGATGCCTCTCGAATCAGTTCAGGGGAATAGCGTCTCATATGCAGTTGACGCGCTCACCTCAGGGTGCCTCTCCAGTTCTAACATGGATCTCAGTGATCCTATGGAGTTTCAACAGGGGAGTCATTCCACGTCTCTTGTTTAGGCATGGAACTTCGCTATCCTTTCGAGTTGTAAAGGGGTGGGAGGTTTCCTGTTGAGTTGAAGTTGGGTCCTGGGGCTTTTTCTCAATGATGCACCTAGAAGTCAGGCCTCCCTTCGTGGTGTTAGTTGACCCCGGGGGTTCCATTTGAATCGGTACAGTGGAATCAGGTCTTATGTAGAGTGGATGGGGAAATCGGTGTATTTTTTAACTGTGACACGACCCCTCAGGGTCCTCTCGAGCTTCAAGGGGAGATAGGCCTCGTCTTCATATTCGACAGGAACATCAGGATTCCTTTCCAGACGAAGCCGGGGAGTTGATCCTCATTTTGAGATGACAAGTGGAAAACGGGAGCTCTTCTTGAGAGGACCTCGCTGCTCCTCTCAAGTGTGGCTGAGTATCTCGGGGAACTTTGGGAGTTGCATATAGGGTATCCAGTATCTTTTCGAGTCTGAAAGCGAATGTAGGATTTCCCTTGAGACCCTGCAGCAGAACCGGACGTCGTGTCACGTTGAGGGGAGAATTTCATGGTTTTTCTTGAGTTACGGCTTGAAGCTTTGAGATCTTCTCGAGTTACAATGCGGACTTCTGGGACTCGTTCGTGTTTCCTCACAGAAATCAGGTCTCCTTTCATGTTCAAAGTGGGACTTCGGGAGTCCTTTTGAGTCGCTACAGGGAATAAGGGCCGAATTTAGATTTGAGTCAGTAAATTCAGTGTTCCTCTTCAGTGGCGACAGGGATCTTGGGGTTGCTATGATGGTTCCTTGGGGAGTCAGGCCTAGTCTTTGTTGAGGATGGAACTCTGCTTTCCTCCCGAGTTATAAAAGGGTTCTCAGGCCTGCTGTCTTTTCCAGCGGGGAATTTGGGCTTTTTCGAGAGGCTCAGCCGGGGATTCATGCCTTGGATCATGTTGGGAGGTGATACTCAGTGTTCCACTGGAGCTGGTGTAAGCGCATCATGACTCATCTCTAGTTGAGTGTGATCTCGGTTTCCTTTTACCTTGCTTCAGGATCCACAGGGTTGCCCTCGAATTTCAATAGGTGAAACAGTACTCGTCAATTGGTGCGAGGAGAAGTTGGCATTCCTCTTCGGTTTAAAATGGAACCCATTACCTGAGGTGAGCTGATTTCACGAGGCTCCTCTTAAATTGTGGTGGGAATTTTGGAGTTTTTCTCTTATCGTGACGAGTGTCTCTGGACGACCCTTGAGTTGCATCAAGGAATTCAACCCTCATATCCCAGGGTGAGGACTGCTGATGACCACAGAGAGACAGTTCAAGGGGATGTAAAGGGGACTGTGGTGGGAAATGCATGTGAAGAAAAGCCAGGCAGCCATGGAAGGAAGGCAACACTGCTGAGTCACACATAGTGGGTGGGGCCATAACCCTAGTCTCTCTGTTCCCACACGTCAGCATTGGCAGCTGAACAATAGAGTGTCTGGCCCATCAAACACCTGGTGCTCTAAACTACAGAGTAGGACCCCACCCAGGGTGCCCCTTTAAGTACCTGATGTACAGAGTTAGACCCCAACCAGGGAGAGGCGTTCTATATGCCTGACATACCAAACAACAGAGGAGGACCCCAGTAAGGAAGCCCTCTAAGTTCCTGAATGGGTGGAGCTATGGAGAAAGACTGGTCAAAGAAGCCTTCTGATCACCAGCTACAAGAAGCTCAGAAAAAGACTCTGCTAGAGCCATAAGTCCTGAAGTGGAAGCAAGCTGTGTCCCTGCACATTTGCTGCCATGATGGTCCCTGCAAGCTAAGCAGTTGTGCCACCTTCATGGTCAACTCTCACTGGGGCAGAGCTGCCACAGGCAAAAAAGTCTTGTGTCTATGTGCACAGGGATGCTTCCATCATGTCTGACTCTTTGTGACCCTGTAGACTGCCATGTGCCATGTGGCCTGCCATGCTTCTCGGTCAGGAAGAGGGTTCTCTGGAGAAGAATACTGATGCGTATTGGCCAATACTGGTTGACATACCCTTCTGCCCTCACCACCAACTCCCCTGAGTACCTGGTGCTGCCAGAACCCTGTGACCCAAACATCTGCTCCACCTCCACAAATGGCCCTCATGGGGGCAAAGCCAAGTCCTTCAGGGTAGCCTCAGGAGCAAACCCCAGTGGAAAATCCACATGCAGAGGTGGAAATAAAACCACAATTGAAACCCAGGGACAGTGTGAGTAGGGAAGAAGACCCAAACCTTCCCACAAGCTGTACAAGCTTCAGATTAAATCCACATGAGCAACGAGGCTCTGTGTCTATGGAATGTCTAAAAAGTCATTGAGAGTTCCCACAAAGAAAACACACTAATTCTGATAGTTGTGGACATTGGAGGTAAGAACACACAGGAGTAGGACCAGATTAGAATCTGAGCTTCCACAACAGCAGGTCCCAAAATCACCAGAGTGTTGGAGGGCATCCCAGGGAGGTGAGGTGGACTGTGACTCCAAGCGAGGGAAAAGACTCTGACAGCAGTGACTCAAGAAAAAAAATTTATTATTCTTATGTTTTGACTTGTTTTGTAGATTCTTTTGGATTTATTTTCCTTCCCTCCCCTTCTGTTGTAGTTGTCAATTTTATTGGCACTATGAAGTCCAATTAAGCTTCTGATATTATTTTCCCTTACTCAGTGATATTTTTATTGCTGTTATAAATTTCTGCCTCTATGTTGGGCTTTTGCAGTTCTGTGGAGTTTTTCTTTTTCCTTTTCTTTTTTTTTAATTTTGATTTTTTAAGCCTATTGTTATCTTTTTCTACATTTGTTCCTTTGTTTTCTTTTCCTACTGTTCTTTTCCCCTTGCAGTTACTCTGTAACATATACAAATCTTCATCTTCCTCTATTTAACTTTTCATATCTATTCTTTCTTTCTCCTCTTTCCTCTCAACATATTTGATAGTTTTAGTTTCATTTCTTTATTTCCCAATTGACACCTTGCTTTAGTTTGTTTTCCAGTTTGTGCTTTAGTTAGTTTTGTTCTGATAGATATGATTTTTGGTTTCCTTTGTTCGTTGAGTCAATCTATTGTACTTTATATTTGTTGGACTCTTTTTATTTTGCTTATGGATGTATATGTATGTATTAAGTCACACTTTTTATTGATGTTATAAACATCTTCCTCTATGTTGGGCTTTTGCAGTTCCATGGAATTTCCCTTTTTTTCCCCTTTTTTAATTTTAATTTTTTAAACCTATTATTATATTTTTCTACATTTATTCCTTTGTTTGCTTTCCCTATTGTTATTTTACCCTTACACAGTTAATCTGTAACATATATAAATCTTTATTGTTTACCTCTGTTTAGCTGTGCATATCTATTCTTTCTTTCATTTCTCTCCATTCCTCTCAACATACTTGTTAGTTTTGTTTTCATTGCTTTATTCTCCAATTGGCACCTTACTTAAGTTTTGTTTCCCAGTTTGTGATTCAGTTAGTTTTGTTCTGGTAGATGTAATTTTTAGTTTTAGCACAGCAAAGAAAACAATGAGCAAGGTGAGAAGACAACACTCAGAGTGGGAGGAAATAATAGCAAATGAAACAACTGACAAAGGATTAATTTTCAAAATATACAAGCAGCTCATAGAATTCAATACAAGAAAAACAAACAATCCAATCAAAAAGTGGGAAAAATACCTAAACAGACATTTCTCCAAAGAAGACATACAGATAGCCAACAAACACATGAAATGATGCACAACATTGTTCATTATTCAGTTCAGTTCAGTTCAGTTCAGTTGCTCAGTCATGTCCGACTCTCCTCAAGAATTGCAAATCAAAACTACAATGTAATATCAACTCACAACGATCAGAATAGCCATCATCAAAAATCTACAAACAATGAATCCAGGAAAGTGTATGGAGGAAAGGACATGCTCTTACATTGTTGGTGGGAATGTAAATTGATATAACCACTATGGAAGTCAGTATGGAGATTCCTTAAAAATCTAGGAATAAAACTACTATATGACCCAGCAATCCCACTCTTAGGTATATGCCCAGAGGAAACCAAAATTGAAAAATACACATGTACCCCATTGTTCATTGCAGCACTATTTACAGTAGATGGAACATGAAAATAACCTAGATGTCCATCGACAGATGAATGGATAAAGAAGTTGTGGTACATATATATAATGGAATATTTTTCAGCCATTAAAAGAAATGCATTTGAATCAGTTCTAATGAGGTGGATAAAACTGGATCCTATTATGCAGACAGAAGTATGTCAGAAACATAACAATAAATAGAGTATTCTAATGTCTCACCAGCTCCGAGCGTGCAGACACGACGCCATGCTGTGAAACCGACTGAGACGAGCTACCCCTTGCCCAAGGCCAGGGGCAGCGGCCACGATTTGCTGGAGCAGCTGTGAAGAGATATCCCACAATCAAAGTAAGAGAAACCCAAATAAAACTGTAGGTATTGTGAGAGGGCATCAGAGGGAAGACATACTGAAATCATAATCGCAGAAAACTAGTCGATCTGATCACATGGATCACAGGCTTGTCTAACTCAATGAAACTAAGCCATGCTGTGTGGGGCCACCCAAGACGGGCTGGTCATGGTGGACAGATCTGACAGAGTGTGGTCCACTGGAGAAGGGAATGGCAAACCACTTCAGTATACTTGCCTTGAGAACCCCATGAACAGTATCAAAAGGCAAAATGATAGGATACTGAATGAGGAATACCCCAGGTCGGTAGGTGCCCAGTATGCTGCTGGAGATCAGTGGAGAGATAACTCCAGAAAGAATGAAGGGATGGAACCAAAGCAAAAAGAATACCCAGTTGCGGATGTGACTGGTGATAAAAGCAAGGTCCGATGCTGTAAAAAGAAATATTGCATAGGAACCTGGAATGTTACGTCCATGAATCAAGGAAAATTGGAAGTGGCCAAACAGCAGATGGCAAGAGTGAATGTAGAAATTCTGGGAATCAGTGAACTAAAATGGACTGGAATGGGTGAATTTAACTCAGATGACCATTAAATCTACTACTGTGGGCAGGAATCCCTTAGAAGAAATGGAGTAGCCATCATGGTCAACAAGAGTCCAAAATGCGGTAATTGGATGCAATCTCAAAAACGACAGAATGATTTCTGTTCATTTCGAAGGCAAACCATTCAATATTACAGTAATCCAAGACTACGCCCCAACCAGTACTGCTGAAAAAGCCGAAGTTTTATGGTTATATGAAGACATACAAAACCTTTTAGAACTAACACCACAAAAAAGATGTCCTTTTCATTATGGGGGACTGGAGGGCAAAAGTAGGAAGTCAACAAACACCTAGAGTAACAGGCAAATTTGGCCTTGGAGCACGGAATGAAGCAGGGCAAAGGCAAATAGAGTTTTGCCAAAAGAACGCACTGGTCATAGCAAACACCTTCTTTCAACAATACAAGAGAAGGCTCCACATATGGACATCAACAGATGGTCAACACCTAAATCAGATTGATTACATTCCCAGCAGCCAAAAATGGAGAAGCTCTATACAGATAACAAAAACAAGACCAGGAACTGACTGTGGCTCAGATCATGAACACCTTATTGCCAAATTCAGAGGTAAACTGAAGAAAGTAGGGAAAACCACTAGACCATTAAGATGTGACCTAAATCAAAACCCTTATGATTATACGGTGGAAGTGAGAAATAGATTTAAGGGACTAGATCTGATAGATAGAGTGCATGATGAACTCTGGACGGAGGTTCGTGACATTGTACAGGAGACAGGGACCAAGACCATGCCCATGGAAAAGAAATGTAAAAAAGCAAAATGGCTGTCTGAGGAGGCCTTACAAATAGCTGTGAAAAGAAGAAGAAGCGAAAAGCATAGGAGAAAAGGAAAGATACATGCATCTAAATGCACAGTTTCATAGAATAGCAAGGAGAGATACGAAAGCCTTCCTCAGCAATCCATGCAAATAAATAGAAGAAAACAACAGAATAGGAAAAACAAGAGATCTCTTCAAGAAAATTAGAGATACCAAGGGAACATTTCATGCAAAGATGGGCTTGAAAAAGGACCTAAATGATATGGACCTAACAGAAGCAGAAGATATTAAGAAGAGGTGGCAAGAATACACAGAAGAACTGTACAAAAAAGATCTTCACAACCAAGATAATCACGATGGTGCGATCACTGACCTAGAGCCAGATATCTCGGAATGTGAAGTCAAGTGGGCCTTAGAAAGCATCACTACTAACAAAGCTAGTGGAGGTGATGGAATTCCAGTTGAGCTATTTCAAATCCTGAAAGATGATGCTGTGAAAGTGTTGCCCTCAATATGCCAGCAAATGTGGAAAACTCAGCAGTCACCACAGGACTGGAAAACGTCAGTCTTAATTCCAATCCCAAAGAAACGGAAAGCCAAAGAATGCACAAACTACTGCACAATTGCACTCATCTCACACACTAGTAAAGTCATGCTCAAAATTTTCCAAACCAGGCTTCAGAAATACGTGCACCATGAACTTCCAGATGTTCAAGCAGGTTTTAGAAAAGGCGGAGGCACCACAGATCAAATTTCCAACATCTGCTGGATCATGGAGAAAGCAAGAGAGTTCCAGAAAAACATCTATTTTTGCTTCATTGACTATGCCAAAACCTTTGACTGTGTGGATCACAACAAACTGTTGAAAATTATGAAAGAGTTGGGAATACCAGACCACCTGACCTGCCTCTTGAGAAACCTTTATGCAGGTCAGGAAGCAACAGTCAGAACTATACATGGAACAACAGACTGTTTCCAAATAGGAAAAGGAGTGTTTCATGTTTGTATACTATCACCCTGCTTATTTAACTTATATGCAGAGTACATCATGAGGAACACTGGGCTGGAAGAAGCACAAGCTGGAATCAAGATTGCTGGAAGAAATATCAATAACCTCAGATATGCATATGACACCACCCTTATGGAAGAAAGTGAAGTGGAACTCAAAAGCCTCTTGATGAAAGTGAAACAGGAGAGTGAAAAAGTTGGCTTCAAGTTCTACATTCAGAAAACTAAGATTATGGCATCTGGTCCCATCACTTCATGGGAACTAGATGGAGAAGCAGTGGAAACAGTGTCAGACTTGTTTTGGGCTCCAAAATCACTGTGGATGCTGATTGCCGCCATGAAATTAAAAGATGCTTACTCCTTGGACGGAAAGTTATGACCAAACCAGATAGCATATTAAAAAGCAGAGACATTACTTTGACGACCAAGGTCCGTCTAGTCAAGGCCATGTTTTTTTTCCAATGGTCATGTATGGATGTGAAAGTTGGAATGTGAAGAAAGCTGATCGCTGAAGTATTGCTGCTTTTGAACTGTGGTGTTGGATAAGGCTCTTGAGAGTTCCTTGGCCTGCAAGGAGATCCAATCAGTCCATTCTAAAGGAGATCAGTCCTTGATGTTCATTGGAAGAACTGATGCTGAAGCTGAAGCTCCAATATTTTGGCCACCTCATGCGAAGAGTTGACTCACTGGAAAAGACTCTGATGTTGCAAGGAATTGGGGCAGGAGGAGAAGAGGAGGACAGAGAATGAGATGGTTGGATGGCATCACCGACTCGATGGATATGAGTTTGTGTGAACTCTGGGAGATGGTGATGGTCAGGAGGCCTGGCGTGCTGTGACTCATGGGGTCACAAATAGTTGGACACAACTGAATGACTGAAATGAACTGAAATGCCTATATACTGAATCTCGAAAAATAGTAGTAAAGAATTTTTTAACAGGGCAACAACGGAGAATCAGACATAGAGAAGAGCCTTATGTACATGGGGAGGGGGAGGAGAGGGTGAGATGTATGAAAGAGTAACATGGAAACTTACTTTACCACATGTAAATTAGATAGCCAATGGGAAATTGCTGTGTGGCTCAGGAAACTCAATCAGCGGCTTCGTATCACCCTAGAAGGGTGGAGTGGGAAGAGGAATGGTAGGAAAGCTCAAAAGGTAGGAGATATATGTACATCTATGGCTGATTCATGTTGAGGTTTGACAGAAACAACAAAATTCTGTAAAGCAATTATCTTTCAGAG
The DNA here is from genome assembly GCF_049115385.1 of Moschus berezovskii. Classification (NCBI taxonomy): domain Eukaryota; kingdom Metazoa; phylum Chordata; class Mammalia; order Artiodactyla; family Moschidae; genus Moschus; species Moschus berezovskii. Next base: position 87,761,401 of record NC_142472.1, on the reverse strand, counting down.
GGGAAAAAAAACTAAACCCAGATAGAGTAAGAATTTAAAATCAAAAAATAAAACCATATATATAAAGAATGATATCAGATTAGAGAAGAGCAGGCCCTGCACACAACTTAATCTTGTCAGCCACCCTACCTTTGAACAATTGCTATAAAACTCCTCACTAAATCCTCCTGTTTTGGGATACATAGTTGTGGAGAAGCAGGAGCCGGCTGTTTCACCCTTTTCCTGGCAAGTAAAAAGATATTGTTTTCTGCTTCATGCAAAAAAAAAAAAAAAAGCAACAAAAAAAGATAGTCAAATATACCTCTGGGACAAGATTAAATGCACCAACAGTCACATTATAGGGGCTCAGAAAAAAAAAAAATAGAGAGAGAAATGAAGGACTTGATATAGTATTTGAAGGGATAATAACTAACATGGGAAAGAAAACAGCTACTAGGAAGTGCAGAGTCCCAGGCAGGATAAACCCAAGGAGGAACATATAGAGACACAGAATAATAAAAGTGACAAAAATTAAAGACGAAGTATTGAAAGCAATAAGGGAAAAATGACAACATACAAGGGAATTCAAATTTATTAGCTGATTTTTCAGAGAAAACTGTGCAGGCCAGGGGGAGTGGCAAGGTACATTTCAAGTGATGAAAGGGAATTACCTAAAACCAAGAAAATTCTACCCAGCAGGTCTCTCATTTAGATTTGAAGGAGAAATAAAAAGCTTTACAAATGAGCAAATCTAAGAGAATTGAAAAGCACTAGATCAGTTTTGCAGCAAAAGCTAAAGGAATGGAGGGAGAGACACAAGAAAAGTAAAACAACCTTGTACATAGACTATAACATCAAGGGACATCCCAGATGGCAGAAGAATAGGACAGGGAGACCACTTTCTTCACCGCAAATACATCAAAAGATCATCTGCATGTGAAGCAACTTCAACTACAAATTTTGATCACCGGTGGGTGATCCTAGACGTACAGAAAGGCAAACCAATCTCCTTGGAATGAGGTTGGACAAAGGATAAAGATGAAAAGTTAGAAAGGGTTTTGGGATGAACAACCTCCTGGACAGGTGGATGTAGTCAAGAAGGAGGAGACCTTACCGCACAATAGGAAACTCTCTCACAGGCAGGGTCATTGCGGAGCTTAGGTACATCAGGGGAAAAACAACTGAGAAAATTTATCACATGGATTTCACCAAATGGCATTTACCAGCTAAGAAGCAGCTCACATGCTTCCATCCACCTGCAGTGAGGGGGGACTGTGCGTAGAGGTATGTGGACCTGCAGGCTGCATTGTCAGTCTTCAGGGAAAGGGCCATGGTTGACTGAAGTGAGGAAACTCTGAGGGGGCTAATGTGACATAGCACAAACAGAACAAGGAAATCCATGTGACTGTCAGAAAAATTAAACACCATTTTCATCAGTTCAGTTAAGTCGCTCAGTCGTGACCGACTCTTTGCGACCCCATGAATCACAGCACGCCAGGCCTCCCTGTCCATCACCAACTCGCGGAGTACACTCAAACTCATGTCCACAGAGTCGGTGATGCCATCCAGCCATCTCATTCTCTGCCTTCCCCTTCTCCTCCCGCCCCCAACCTTTCCGAGCATAAGAGTCTTTTCCAGTGAGTCAACTCGTCGCATGAGGTGGCCAAAGTATTGCAGTTTCAGCTTTATCATCAGTCCTTCCAGTGAACACAGAGGATTGATCTCCTTTAGAATGGACTGGTTGGATCTCCTTGCAGTCCAAGGGACTCTCAAGAGTCTTCTCCAACACCACAGTTCAAAAGCATCAATTCTTCAGCGATCAGCTTTCTTCATAGTCCAACTCTTACATCCATACATGACCATAGGAAAAACCATAGCCTTGACTAGACGGACCTTGATTGGCAAAGTAATGTCTCTGCTTTTTAATATGCTATCTAGTTTGGTCATAACTTTCCTTCCAAGGATTAAGCATCTTTTAATTTCCTGGCTGCAATCAGCATCTGAAGTGATTTTGGAGCCCAAAAAAGTAAAGTCTGACACTGTTTCCACTGTTTCCCCATCTATTTCCCATGAAGTGATGGGACCAGATGCCATGATCTTCGTTTTCTGAATTTTGAGCTTCAAGCCAACTTTTTCACTCTCCTCTTTCACTTTCATCCAGAGGCTTTTGAGTTCCTCTTCACTTTCTGCCATAAGGGTGGTGTCATCTGCATATCTGAGGTTATTGATATTTCTCCCAGCAATCTTGATTCCAGCTTGTGCTTCTTCCAGCCAAGTCTTCCTCATGATATACTCTTCATAGAAGTTAAATAAGCTGGGTGATAATATACAACCTTGACGTACTCCTTTTCCTATTTGGAACCAGTCTGTTGCTCCATGTCCAGTTCTAAATGTTGCTTCCTGATCTGCATACAGGTTTCTCAAGAGACAGGTCAGGTGTTCTGGTATCCCCATCTCTTTCAGAATCATCCACAATTTATTGTAATCCACACAGTCAAAGGCTTTGGCATAGTCAACGAAGCAGAAATAGATGTTTTTCTGGAACTCTCTTGCTTTCTCCATAACCCAGAAGATGTTGGCAATTTGATCTCTGAATTGTGCCTTTTCTAAAACCTGTTTGAACATCTGGGAGTTCACGGTTCACATATTGCTGAAGCCTGGCTTGGAGAATTTTAAGTATGACTTTATGATGGCTCAGCCATCAAAAAGAATGCATTTGAATCAGTTTTAATGAGGTGGATGAAATTGGAGCCAATTATACGGAGTGAAGTAAGCCAGAAAGAAGAACATCAATACTGTATATTAATGCATATATATGGAATTTAGAAAAATGGTAACCTGAACCCTGTATAAGAGACTGCAAAAGAGACATAGGCATTTAGAAGTCTTTGGGACTCTGTGGGAGAGCGTGAAGGTGGAATGATGGGGGAGAATGGAATTGTAGCATGTATATTATCATAAGTGACCAGTCCAGGTTCGATGCATAAATTTTCCTCTGTTCATTTCTTTGCATTTGTGCTTTTTTAATAAAAATACTTTTAACTGTAAAAAAAAAATAAAAAATAAAAGCCCACGACCTTAAAGTTAAAAAAAATAAAAATAAAAAAAAAAAAGTATGACTTTACTAGTGTGTAAGATGAGTGCAATTGTGTGGTAGTTTGAGCATTCTTTGGCATTGCTTTTCTTTGGAATTGGAATGAAAACTGACCTTTTCCTGTTCTGTTGCCATGGCTGAGTTTTCCAAATTTGCTGGCATATTGATTTCGATACTTTCAAAGCATCATCTTTCAGGATTTGAAATAGCTGAATTGGAATTCCATCACCTCCACTAGCTTTATTCATTGTGATGATCTCTAAGGCCTACTTGACTTCACATTCCAAGATGTCTGGATCCAGGTGAGTGATCACGCCATCGTGAAAGGCTCTAATGCAGCACTCTTATCCCTGAACTCACAGAACAAAAGATTGTGTCCCAGCAAATACCAAAGCGGGTGAGTCGACAGCCATCTCTGTCCCTGGAGGAAGACAGGCAGATGCATAATAGCCTGAGATCTGAGACTGAACTGACTCCATCCAGAGATGTTCCTAGATATATTGGAGGACTTTCCCTGAGTAGTCAACTCAACTGGAGCATGAAAAGAGAAGACTCACACTAACAATCCTCTCAGTACCATAATTTATATACTTCCTGCCTCCTTTAAAACTTCTTCATTACATTTTAATTTCTTTCTTTTCCCCCCTTTTGCTTTTTTCCCCTCATACTGCCCTAATATGGTTCTTCATTATGCATTTAATTTTTATTTTGCATAGCCTACCTTTTTCTAAGAAAATATTATTTTAAAAATAGATTCCATAGTTTTTTTTTGTGTGTGTGTGTTCAATTTTATGGGTTTTTTTATAGTGTATTTGGAGAGTCTAATTTTTAATCTAGGTTTTAAATTTTTTCATTTTTATCTTGTGCTATTAATTTTGTATGTTCAGGAATCTACTTTTTGGTATCTCTTTTCACTTAAGGATTTGATTATTGGTTTGATTGCTCTCTTCTCTTTTCGCTCTCCCTTGTTTCCTCCTTGTCACCATGTTCTGTTGCCTTCATCTTCTTTTCTCTTTATAAATCTGTGAATCTCTTTGGGCACTCCTGGCTATGGAGATTTGTTTCACCATTAACCTAGGGGTTTTGACCTCTGTTCTATGTGGACTGAGAAGTCTTGATGCTTTGGTAAGGTTTCGGGCTGAAACCCAGAGGCAGGATGATCAACTTCAGTACTTTGGCTCATCAGAGAACTTCCAACCCCCAGGAACATTAATATTCATGAACCTGCTGAAAGCCACCATACTAACACTAAGACCAAGCTCCACCCAAAAGCCTGCAAGCTCCAGTGCAATACACCCCATACAAATCGTCCAATAAAACAGGAACACAACCATGCACATTAACAAACAGGCTGACCAAAACCATACCAAATCCGTAGACACCCCAAAACTCACTATGGGACATTGAACTTCCCTGAATTCAGAATAATGATAATGAAGATCATCCAAAAATCTTGGGGGGGGGAGATACAGATAAACACACTGGAGACACATATTGAGAAGATGGAAAAAAATGTATAATAAGGACCTAGAAGAAATAAAGAATAGTCAATCAACAATGAGCAAGACAGTAACAGATTAAAAACACTCTTGAAGGAACCAGCAGAAGAGTAACTGAGTCAGAAGAATAGATAAATGAGCAAGGAGGTAGAATAGTGGAAATAATTGAAGCAGAGTGGAATAAAGCAAAAAGAATTTTTTTTTTAAATGTGGACAACCTCAGAGATTTCTGGGACAATGTTAGTGGCCCTAGCATTTGAATCATAGGCATCACAGAAGACGAAGACAAAAGGAACTGGCATGAAAAAATATTTGAGGAGATAATAGTTGAAAACTTCCTTAAAATGTGAATGGAATAGCCACCCAAGTCCAAGCAACTAAAAGAGTTCCATACAGGATAAATAGAAGGAGAAACACACCAAGATATGTATTAATCAAACAAACAAAAACTGAACACAAAGGACAAATATTAAAAGCAGCAAGGACAAATGCATTTGTGTTTTTTTAATAAAATTCTTTTTTAGAAATAAAAAAATAAATAAATAAATAAATAAAAGCAGCTAGGAAAAAGAAACAAATAACATACAAATGGATCCCCATAAGGATAACAGCTGATTTTTCAGTACAAGCTCTGCAGGCCAAAAGGGAACTGCAGGATAACTTAAAATCATGAAAGGGAAAACACCTACAACCAAAATTACTCTAACCAGCAAGGATCTCATTCAGATTTGAAGGAGAAAAAAAAACTTACAGAAAACCAAAATCTAAGAGAATTCAACACCACCAAATCAGCTCTTCAACAAATGCTAAAGGACTTTTTCTAGACAGGAAAAATAGAAAAGGCCTATAAAAACAAACTCAAAACAAATTTAATGGTAATGGGATCATATTTATCAATAATTACTTTAAATGTGAATGAGTTAATGCTTCAACCAAAATACATAGACTGGTTGAATGTATACAAAAACAAGATCTGTATATATGCTGCCTATAAGAGACCCACATCAAACCTAGGGACATATACAGACTGAAAGTAAGGGACTGGAAAAAAAGTGTTTCATGAAAATGAAGACCAAAAGAAGGAGTGAGTAGCAGTACTCATATCAGATGAAATAGATTTTAAAATAAAGACCATTAAAAGAGACAAAGTAGGATTCTACATAATGATCAAGGGATAAATCTAAGAAGAAAACATAACTGTTATTAGTATATATGTAACCAACATAGGAGCAGTTCAATAGGGAAGGCAAATGCTAACAACAATTAAAGGGGAAGTTTACAGTAGCGCAATAATAATGGGGAACTTTAACATTCCATTCAAACCAATAGACAGATTATCCAAACAGAAAATTAATAACGAAACACAAACTTTAAATGATACATTGGACCAGTTGGACCTAGTTTATATCTACAGGGCATTTTACCTGAAAACAATGGGAGGATTTGGGAGAATGGCATTGAAACACGTATGTTGTCATATGTGAAACGAATCACTAGTTCAGGGTCAATGCATGTTATAGGATGCTCGGGGCTGGCATGCGGGGATGACCCAGAGGAAGGATAAAGGGAGGAGGGAGGTAGGAGGGGGGTTTAGGAGGGGGAACTTATGTAAACCCGGGGCAAATTCATATCAATGTATGGCAAAACCAACCAATATAATATTGTAAAATAATTTGCCTCCAATAAAAAATAAATTAATTACCAAAAAAAAAAAATGAAAACAATGAATTTCAGCTTTTTCTCAAGTGCACATAGAGCATTCTCTAGGATAGATCACATCCTGGGCCACAAATCAAGCCTTAGTAAATTTTCAAAAATTGAAATTATTTCAAACATCTTTTCTGACCCTAACAATGTAAGATTAGATGTCAACCTCAGGGGAAAAAATCTATAAAAAATACAAACACATGGAGGCTCAAAAGCATGCTTCTGAATAACGAACAGGTCACTTACGAAATACAAAAGGAAATAAAAACATGCATAGAAACAAATGACAGTGAAAACACGACAACTTAAAACCTATGGGATTCACGGAAAGCAGCTATAGGAGGGAAGTTCAGAGCAATAAATCACACCTTAAGAAACAAGGGACATCAAACAAACAGCCTAACCTTAAACACCTAAAGAAACTAGAAAAAGAAAAAAAAAAAAAACAACTGAAAGTTAGTAGTAGGAAAATAATTATAAACATAAGAGCAGAAACAAACAAACAAACAAAAAAAAAATGAAGGAGACTATAGCAAGGATCAGTAAAACTAAAAGCTAGTTCCTGGAGAAGATTAAAAAAATAATAGGCAAACTCTTGGCCAGAGTCATCTAGAGCAAAAGGGAGAAGATTAAAATCAATAAAATTATAAATGAAAAAGGAAAAATTACAACAAACAACACAGAAATACGAAGAATATTAAGAGATTACTATGAGAAACTATGTGCCAATTAACTGGACAGCTTGGAAGAAAGGGACAAAATCTTAGAAAAGTATAACCTTCCAAAACTGAATGAGAAAGAAATACAAAATATTAACAAACAAGGAAATCAAAACTTAATAAAAAATCTTCTAACAAACAGACACACAAAATCAGATGGCTTCATGGGTGAATTCTACCAAAAATTTGAAACTCCAGTACTTTGGCCACCTCATGCGAAGAATTGACTTACTGGAAAAGATTCTGATGCTGGGAGGGATTGGGGGCAGGAGGAGAAGGGGACAACAGAGAATGAAATGGCTGGATGGCATCACCGACTCGATGGATATGTGTTTGAGTGAACTCTGGGAGTTGGTGATGGACAGGGAGGCCTGGCGTGCTGTGATTCATAGGGTTTCAAAGAGTCGGACACGACTGAGTGACTGAACTGAACTGACTGAACACCTATCCTGCTCAAACTTTTCCAGAAAATTGCAGGAAAAAGGAAAACTCCCAAACTCTTTTATGAGGTCACCATCACACTGATGTCAAAACTAGACAAAGATTCTTCACTGAAAGAGAGTTAAAGGCCAGTATCACTAATGAACAGAGGTGGAAAAAATCATCAACAAAATTCTAGCTACAATAGAATTCAACAACATATTTAAAAAGTCATACATCATGATCAAGTGGGCTTTATCCCAGGGATGAAATGATTCTTCATTATTCGCAAATCAATAAATGCGATATACCATTTTAACAAATTGAAAGATAAAACCATATGATCATTTCAAAAGATGCACAGAAAGCATTTGACAAAATTCAACATCCATTTATGATAAAAAGCTCTCCAGAAAGTAGTCATAGAAGGAACATAGCTCAACATAATAAAAGCCATATATGACAAGCCCACAATCAAACCTTATCCTCAGTGGTGAAATGTTGAAAGCTGATTGTCCTCTAAAATCAGGCAAAAGACAAGCGTGCCCACTATGACCACTATTATTCAACATAGTTTTGGAAGTCTTAGCCACACAAACAGATAAGTAAATGAAATAAAAGGAATTCAGGTTTGAAAACAGGAAGTAAAACTCTCACTGTTTGAGATGACATGATTCTCTATATAGAAAACCCTACAGATGCCTCTAGAAAATTGCCTCAGCTAATCAATGAATACAGTTGCAGGATATAAAATACACAGAAATCTCTTGCATTCCTATACAATAGCAATGAAAATTCAGAAAAAGAAATTGAAGCACTATTTGCAATAGCTAGGACATGGAAGTAACTTAGATGTCCATTGGCAAATGAATGGATAAGGATGCTGTGGTACATATACACAGTGGAATCTTACTCAAATATAAAATGGAATGCATCTGAGTCAGTTTTAATGAGGTGGATGAGCCCAGAACCTACTGTACAGAATGAGGTACATCAGAAATAGAAAGACCCTATATTAGCACATACATATGGAATCTAGGCAGATGGTTCCAACAATCTTACATGCAGGGCAGCAAAGGAAACACAGACATAAGGAACAGGTTTTTTAACTTAGTGGGAGAAGGAAAAGGTGGATGACTTTAGAGAATACATTTGAAACATATGCATTACCATATGCAAACTCAATAACCTGTGTGAGTTTGATGTATGAAGCAGGGCACCCAAAGCTGGTGTTCTGTGACAACCTGAAGGGACACTCTGTGGACGGAGTTGGGAGGGGAATTCAGGATGGAGAGGATACATATATACCTATGGCTGATTTATATTTTTATATGGAAAATATCATCACAATATTGTAAGGTAATTATCCTCTAATTAAAATAAATACGGAGAAGGCAATGGCAAGCCACTCCAGTACTCTTGTTTAGAAAATCCCATGGATGGAGGAGCCTGGTAGGCTGCAGTCCGTGGGGTCGCTAAGGGTCAGACACGACTAAGCGACTACACTTTCACTTTTCACTTATACACATTAGAGAAGGAAATGGCAACCCACTCCAGTGTTCTTGCCTGGAGAATCCGGGGACGGGGGACCTGGTGGGCTTCCGTCTATGGGGTCACACAGAGTCGGACACGACTGAAGTGACTTAGCAACAGCAGTAGCAGCAAAATAAATAAATTTAAAATTATTACTATATCAAAATCTGATGGGAACAGCAAGTGCAAAAATTAAAATACATATACAAAGAAGGATAAACAACCTAACAACACTAATGATGGTCATTAAATCCCAAGAAGAAAACAAGAGAGGAAGCAAAGAAAAAAGACATATAGAAACAAACCTAAAATAATTAAGAAAATGACAATAGGAACATACTTGTCGATAACTGCCTTAAATGTGAATGGGTTAAATTCTCCAACCAATACACACAGACTGTTGAATGGATACAAAAATAAGACCAGTATATATGCTGTCTCCTGGAGGATGGCATGGCAGCCCACTCCAGTATTCCTGCTTGCAAAATATCATGGATGGGGGCCTGCTGTTCTGCAGTCCATGTGGTTGCAAAGAGCAGTACATAACTGAAGTGACTGAGTGCATATGCTGTCTACAAGAGACAGACTTCAGACTTAGGGACACATACAGACTGAAAGTGAGGGGATGGAAGAAGGTATTCCAAGCAAACGAAAATAAAATAAAATAAGTAGATGGATTAGCAATACTCATACCAGACAAAATTGACATTAAAAAAAATCTATTGTATTTCTCTGATTATGAGTGATGTTAAGCATTTTTTCATGTGTTTGTTAGCCATCTGTATGTCATCTTTGGATAAATGTCTGTTTAGTTCTTTGGCCCATTTTGTTTATTGGGTCGTTTATTTTTCTGGAATTGAGCTGCAGGAGTTGCTTGTATATTTTTGAGATTAATTATTTGTCAGTTGCTTCATATGCTATTATTTTATCCCATTCTGAAGGCTGTCTTTTCACCTTGCTTATAGTTTCCTTTGCTGTGAAGAAGCTTTTAATTTTAATTAGGTCCCATTTGTTTATATTTGCTTTTATTTCTAGTATTCTGGGAGGTGGGTCATGGAGGATCCTGCTGTGATTTATGATGGAGAATGCTTTGCCTATGTTCTCCTCTAGGAGTTTTATAGTTTCCAGTCTTACATTTAGATCTTTAATCCATTTTGAGTTTATTTTTGTGTATGGTGTTAGGGAGTGTTCTAGTTTCATTCTTTTACAAGTGGTTGACCAGTTTTCCCAGCACCACTTGTTAAAGAGATTGTCTTTTCTCCATTGAATATTCTTGCCTCCTTTATCAAAGATAAAGTGTCCATAGGTGCATGGATTTATCTCTGGGCTTTCGTTTTGTTCCTTTGATCTATACTTCTGTCTTTATGCCAGTACCATACTCTCTTGGTATCTGTGGCTTTGTAGTAGAGCCTGAAGTCCAGCAGGTTGTACGAGACAGAAAAAGAGAAACAGATGTATAGAACAGTCTTTTGGACTCTGTGGGAGAGGGCGAGGGTGGGATGATTTGAGAGAATGGCATTGAAGCATATATATTACCATATGTGAAACGAATTGCCAGTCTAGGTTTGATGCACGATACAGGATGTTCTGGGCTGGTGCACTGGGATGAACCAGAGGGATGGGATGGGGAGGGAGGTGGGAGAGGGTTACAAGATGGGGAACATGTACACCCGGGGCATATTCATGTCAATATGTGGCAAAACCAATACAATAATGCAAAGTAATTAGACTCCAATTAAAATAAATAAATACAAAAAAAATTTTAAAAAGACAACAACTATTGTAATAGACAAAGAAGGACACTACATAATGATCGAGGAATTAATTCAAAAAGAAGATATAACTGTGGCAAATACATATTCACCCAATAGAGGAGCATATTGATATATAAGTCAAATGTTAAAAACCATAACAGGAGAAATTGACAATAACACAATAACAGTGGAGGACATTATCACACCAGTTTCATTAAATGGAGAGATTATGCAGACAGAAAAATGGTAAAGGAAACACAGGTTTTAAATGGCCCATCGAGCAGATTAACTTATATTTAACTTATATTTATTTAGCATTACATTCAAAAGCAGCAGAACACATATTCTTATCAAGTGCACATGGAATATTCTTCAGATATGACCACAGGCTAACCTATAAAGTTCAGTTCAGTTCAGTTCAGTCGCTCAGTCGTGTCCGACTCTCCGCGACCCCATGAATCACAGCACGCCAGGCCTCCCTGTCCATAACAAACTCCCAGAGTTCACTCAAACTCATGTCCACAGAGTCGGTGATGCCATCCAGCCATCTCATTCTCCGTCGTCCCCTTCTCCTCGCGCCCCCAACCTTTCCCAGGAACAGAGTCTTTTCCAGTGAGTCAACTCGTCACATGAGGTGGCCAAAGTATTGCAGTTTCAGCTTTAGCATCAGTCCCTCCAATGAACATCCAGGATTGATCTCCTTTAGAATGGACTGGTTGGATCTCCTTGCAGTATAAGGGACTCTCAAGAGTCTTCTCCAACACCACAGTTCAAAAGCATCGATTCTTCGGTGATCAGCCTTCTTCACAGTCCAACTCTCACATCCATACATGACCACGGGAAAAACCATAGCCTTGACTAGACGGACCTTGGTTGGCAAAGTAATGTCTCTGCTTTTTAATATACTATCAAGGTTGGTCATAACTTTCCTTCCAAGGAGCAAGCGTCTTTTAATTTCATGGCTGCAATCAGCATCTGCAGTGATTTTGCAGCCCAAAAAAATAAAGTCTGACACTGTTTCCACTGTTTTTCCATCTATTTCCCATGAAGTGATGGGACCAGATGTCATGATCTTTGTTTTCTGAATGTTGAGCTTCAAGCCAAACTTTTCACTCTCCTCTTTCACTTTCATCAAGAGGCTTTTGAGTTTCTCTTCTCTTTCTGCCATAAGGGTGGTGTCATCTGCATATCTGAGGTGATTAGTATTTCTCCCAGCAATCTTGATTCCAGCTTGTGCTTCTTCCATCTCAGCATTCCTCATGATGTACTCTGCATATAAGTTAAATAAGCAAGGTGACAATATACAACCTTGACGTACACCTTTTCCTATTTGGAACCAGTCTGTTGTTCCATGTCCAGTTCTAACTGTTGCTTCCTCACCTGCATACAGGTTTCTCAAGAGGCAGGTCAGGTGGTCTGGGATTCCCATCTCTTTCAGAATGTTCCACAGTTTATTGTGATCCACACAGTCAAAGGCTTTGGCATAGTCAATGAAGCAGAAATAGATGTTTTTCTGAAACTCTCTTGCTTTCTCCATGATCCAGCGGATGTTGGCAATTTGATCTCTGGTGCCTCTGCCTTTTCTAAAACCTGCTTGAACATCTGGGAGTTCACGGTTTACATACTGCTGAAGCCTGGCTTAGAGAATTTTGAGCATGAATCTATAAAGTTAGCTTTCGTAAATTTAAGAAAACTGCTACTGTGTGTAGAATCTTTCCTGAGCGCAATACTATAGGATTAGATATGGAGTAGCCATCATGGTAAACAAAAGAGTCCGAAATGCAGTACTTGGATGCAATCTTAAAAATGACAGGATGATTTCTGTTCGTTTCCAAGGCAAACCATTCAATATTACAGTAATCCAGGCCTATGCCCCAACCAGTAATGCTGAAGAAGCCGAAGTTAATCAGTTCTATGAAGACCTACAAGACCTTTTAGAACTAACACCCAAAAAAGATGTCCTTTTCATTATAGGGGACTGGAATGCAAAAGTAGGAAGTCAAGAAACACCTGGAGTAACTGGCAAATTTGGCCTTGGAGCACGGAATGAAGCAGGGCAAAGGCTAATAGAGTTTTGTCAAGAGAATGCACTGGTCATAGCAAACACCCTCTTCCAACAACACAAGAGAAGACTCTACACATGGACATCACCAGATGGTCAACACCGAAATCAGATTGATTATATTCTTTGCAACCAAAGATGGAGAAGCTGTATACAGTTAGCGAAAACAAGACCAGGAGCTGACTGTGGCTCAGATCATGAACTCCTTATTGCGAAGTTCAGACTTAAATTGAAGAAAGTAGGGAAAACCACTAGACCATTCAGATATAACCTCAATCAAATCCCTTATGATTATGCAGTGGAAGTGAGAAATAGATTTAAGGGACTAGATCTGATTGATAGAGTGCCTGATGAACTCTGGACGGAGGTTCGTGACATTGTACAGGAGACAGGGACCAAGACCATCCCCATGGAAAAGAAATGCAAAAGAGCGAAATGGCTGTCTGAGGAGGCCTTACAAATAGCTGTAAAAAGAAGAGAGGCGAAAAGCAAAGGAGAAAAGGAAAGATATAAGCATCTGAATGCAGAGTTCCAAAGAATAGCAAGGAGAGATAAGAAAGCCTTCCTCAGTGATCAATGCAAAGAAATAGAGGAAAACAACAGAATAGGAAAAACAAGAGACCTCTTCAAGAAAATTAGAGATTCCAAGGGAACTTTTCATGCAAAGATGGGCTCGATAAAGGACAGAAATGGTATGGACCTAACAGAAGCAGAAGATATTAAGAAGAGGTGGCAGGAATACACAGCATAACTGTACAAAAAAGATCTTCACGACCAAGATAGTCACGATAATGTGATCACTGACCTAGAGCCAGACATCTTGGAATGTGAAGTCAAGTGGGCCTTAGAAAGCATCACTACGAACAAAGCTAGTGGAGGTGATGGAATTCCAGTTGAGCTATTTCAAGTCTTGAAAGATGATGCTGTGAAAGTGCTGCACTCAATATGCCAGCAGATTTGGAAAACTCAGCAGTGGCCACAGGACTGGAAGAGGTCAGTCTTCATTCCAATCCTAAAGAAAGGCAATGCCAAAGAATGCTCAAACTACCGCACAATTGCACTCATCTCACACGCTAGTAAAGTCATGATCAAAATTCTCCAAGCCAGGCTTCAGCAGTATGTAAACCGTGAACTCCCAGATGTTCAAGCAGGTTTTAGAAAAGGCAGAGGCACCAGAGATCAAATTGCCAACATCCGCTGGATCATGGAGAAAGCAAGAGAGTTTCAGAAAAACATCTATTTCTGCTTCATTGACTATGCCAAAGCCTTTGACTGTGTGGATCACAATAAACTGTGGAACATTCTGAAAGAGATGGGAATCCCAGACCACCTGACCTGCCTCTTGAGAAACCTGTATACAGGTCAGGAAGCAACAGTTAGAACCGGTCATGGAACAACAGACTGGTTCCAAATAGGAAAAGGAGTGCGTCAAGGTTGTATATTGTCACCTTGCTTATTTAACTTATATGCAGAGTACATCATGAGGAACGCTGGGCTGGAAGAAGCACAAGCTGGAATCAAGATTGCTGGGAGAAATATCAATAACCTCAGATATGCAGATGACACTACCCTTATGGCAGAAAGTGAAGAGGAACTCAAAAGCCTCTTGATGAAAGTGAAAGAGGAGAGTGAAAAGGTTGGCTTGAAGCTCAACATTCAGAAAACAAAGATCATGGCATCTGGTCCCATCACTTCATGGGAAATAGATGGAAAAACAGTGGAAACAGTGTCAGACTTTGTTTTTTTGGGCTCCAAAATCACTGCAGATGCTGATTGCAGCCATGAAATTAAAAGACGCTTGCTCCTTGGAAGGAAAGTTATGACCAACCTTGATAGTATATTAAAAAGCAGAGACATTACTTTGCCGACCAAGGTCCGTCTAGTCAAGGCAATGGTTTTTCCCGTGGTCATGTATGGATGTGAGAGTTGGACTGTGAAGAAGGCTGATCGCCGAAGAATCGATGCTTTTGAACTGTGGTGTTGGAGAAGACTCTTGAGAGTCCCTTATACTGCAAGGAGATCCAACCAGTCCATTCTAAAGGAGATCAATCCTGGATGTTCATTGGAGGGACTGATGCTAAAGCTGAAACTCCAATACTTTGGCCACCTCATGAGACGAGTTGACTCACTGGAAAAGACTCTGATGCTGGGAAAGGTTGGGGGCGGGAGGAGAAGGGGACGACGGAGAATGAGATGGCTGGATGGCGTCACCGACTCTGTTGACATGAGTTTGAGTGTACTCCGGGAGTTGGTGATGGACAGGGAGGCCTGGCGTGCTGTGATTCATGGGGTCGCGGAGAGTCGGACACGACTGAGCGACTGAACTGAACTGAACTGAACTGAACAGGGAAAGAAAACTGTAAAAAACAACAACACAAATATATGGAAGTTAAACAATATTCTACTAAACTATCACCCCGTCATGTCCAACTCTTTGCAACCCACTAGACTATAGCCCACCAAGCTCCATTCCATGAAATTCTCCAGGCAGGAATGCTGCAGTGTGTTGTCCTTTCCTTCTCCAGGGGAAAATCCTAACCCAAGGATTGAACCCAGGTCTCAGACTCTACTGTTTGAGCCACCGGGGAAACCCACAAAAAAGAAATTAAAAAAATTCGTATGGACAAAGGAAAATAAAACTACAGTGATCAAAAATGTATGGAATGCATTAAACTATTTCTAAGAAGGAGGTTCATAGCAGTACTATCTCACTTCAGAAAACAAGAAAAGTCTGAAACAAACAGCATAAACTTACATCTAAAGCAACTAGAGAAAGAAAAACAAAGTCTAAATTTAGTAGAAGAGGTCAAAAAGATTAGAGAAGAAATAAAAGAAAATAGAGACAAATAAAACAATTACAAACATCAATTGAACTAAAAGTTGTTTCCTTGATATAGGTAAAAAAAAAAAAAACAAAACCTTATCCAGATACATCAAGGAAAAAAAAAAAAAAAAGGAGCGAGGACTCAATAAAAGTAGAAAAGAAGTTACAACTGACAACAAAGACATACAAAGAATCATAAGAAACTACGTAAAGGAACTGTACACCAATAAGATGGACAAACAGAAAGAAGTGTACAAATTGTTAGAAAGAAACAATCTCTCAAGACTGAACCAGGGAGAAATTGAATATTGAAGCAGATCAACCACAAGCACTGAATTTGAAACTGTGATTTAAAAACTCTCAACAAATGAAGTCTGGTGGATTCGCAAGTGAAGTTTGTAATACTTTTAGAGGAAAGCTAACATTTATGATTCTGAAACTGTTATAAAAATATTTACAGAGACTGGAAAATTTCCAAACTCATTCTATGAAGCCAACATCACCCTGATTCAAGTCAATGTATGGCAAAACTAATACAATAATGTAAAGTAATTCATCTCCAATTAAAATAAATAAATTTAAAAAAATAGCAAACAGGACTGGTAGATGGGAAGTGAGCATACCTTTTTATTAATAAACCTGAGCTTTGGTATGTGGAAAACAATAAAATAAAATCGGACAAAAAAAAAAAAAAACTTACAGACCAATAACACTGATGAACATAGATGCAAGCAAAATCGTTAAAAACCAACACTATATTAAAAGGATCATATACCAAGGACCAATGCATTATCAAATTAGGTTTATCCCAGTGATGCAAGGATTTTCAATATCTGAAAATCAATCAGTATGATATACCACATTACGAAATTAAGGAATAAAACTTGTGTGATCATCTCAATAGACATAGAAAAAGATCTTGGCAAAATTCAGCACACATTTATGATGGAAATAGTCTAGAAATTGCACATAGGGAAAACATACCTCAACATAATAAAGCCATATATGACAAAGTTATAGCTAACATCATACTTGGTGTTGAAAACTGAAAGCATTTCTTCTAAGGTCAGGAACAAGACAGATATTCACTCTTGCCACTTTCATTCAACTTAGTTTTGGAAGTTCTAGCCAGAACAACCAGAAAGGGAATAGAAAAATGAATCCAAACTGGAAAGGAAATCAGACTATAAGTGTTTGCAGATGACATGATACTATACAAAGAAAATCCTAAAGACACTACCAGAAAGCTAGTAGAACTCAACCACGAGTTTGGTAAAGTTGAAGATTAAAACATTAATATACATTTGTAGCGTTTTTATGCACTAAGAATGAAACATTGGAAAGATAAATTCAACAGCCAATCTCATTTTACTTCACATCAAAAAAAAAAAAAAAGCAAAAACCACCAGAAATTACCCTACGGAGATAAAAGACCTGTATTCTGAAAACTATAAGACACTGATGAAAAAATTAGACACAACAGAGTAGATGGAAAAATATGCCATGCTCTTGGATTGGAAGAATCAATATTGTAAACAATGAATATATAGATACAGTGCATTACTATCAAATTACCAATGGCATTTCTCACAGATCCAGAACAACAACAACAACAAAAACAAAACAAACCTTAAAATTTGTATAAAAAAACAAAAGACCCAAAATAGACAAAGGAATACAGAAAGAAAAATGGAGTTAGAGGGATCAGAATCCTTAACTTTGGACTATACAACAAAGCTGTAGCTATCAAAAACAAGTATGGTACTGTCACAAAAGTAGAAATATACATCCATGGAGCAGGACAGAAAGTCCAGAAATAAATACATGCATTTTGGTCAATTAATCTATGATGGAAATATAAGTAAGTAAGTAAGTAAGTGAAGTCACTCAGTCGTGTCCGACTCTTTGTGACCCTGTGGACTGTAGCCTACCAGGTTTCTCTGTCCATGGGATTCTCCAGGCAAGAACACTGCAGTGGGTTACAATTTCCTTACTTTTCAATAAATGGTTCTGAGAAAACTGGACAACTGCATGTAAAAATTGAAATTAGAACATTCTTTGACATTATACAAAACAATACAAAAAGCTCAAAATAGATTAAAGACCTAAGTGTGAGACCAGCCACTATAAGATTCTTAGAGGAAAACAGGTAGAAGACTCCCTGAAATAAATTGCAGCAATATCACTGTTTTTAGTTTTTAATTGGAGGATAACTGGATTACAATAGTGTTCCTTTCTGCCGTACAACAATGTGAATCAGCCATAAGTATACATATGTCCCCTCCTTCATGAATCTCCCTCCCAGCCCCCACTCCATCCCACCCCTCTATGTTGTCACAGCACACCAGATGTGTAGCTTTGTTATGCAGAAACTTCTCACTAGCTATTTTGCATATGATGTTATGTTTCAATGTCTGTCAATTCAAGTCCTCTCCCCAAAACAGTCATAAATTAGTTCACAAGATTTAGAATTAAAAAAATAAAAATAAAGTGCAATGACAGTGCTACAAGGATGCACTAAAAGTGTTCCTACCATTTACTAAAGGTTTTCAAGAATTTATCTGAGGATAGAATATATGGTTCTGACAAAATGTGGCCCATTGGAGAAGGGAATGGCAAAACACTTTAGTACTCTTGCCTTGACAACCCCATGAACAATATGAAAAGGCAAAAAGATAGGACACTGAAAGACGAAATCCCTAGGTCAGTTGGAGCCAAGTATGCTACTAGAGAAGAGTGCGGAAATAACTCCAGAAAGAATAAAGAGATGGAGCCAAAACAAAAACCACACTTAGTTGTGGATATGATTGGTAATGGAAGAAAAGTCTGATGCTTTAAAGAACAATATTGCATAGGAAAGAGAAATGTTAGGTCCATGAATAAAGGTAAATTGGAAACGGTCGAACAGACTGGTTCCAAATGGAGAAAGGGGTATGTCAAAGAGGTATGTTGTCACTCTGCTTATTTAACATACAGGCAGAGTATATCAAGCAAAATGCTGGGCTGGATGAAGCACAAGCTGGAATCAAGATTGCCAGGAGAATTATCAATATCTTCAGATATGCAGATAACACCTCCCATATGGAAGAATGCAAAGAGGAACTAAAGAGCCTCTTGATGAAAGTGAAAGACGAGAGTGAAAAATCTGGCTTAAAACTCAGCATTCAAAAAACTAAGATCGTGGCATCTGGTCCCACTGCTGCTGCTGCTGCTGCTAAGTCACTTCAGTCATGTCCGACTCTGTGCGACCCCAGAGATGGCAGCCCACCAGGCTCCCCAGTTCCTGGGATTCTCCAGGCAAGAACACTGGAGTGGGTTGCCATTTCCTTCTCCACTGGTCCCACTACTTCGTGGCTAATAGATGGGGAAACATTGCAAACAGTGAGAGACTTTATGTTCTTGGGCTAAAAAATCATTGCAGATGGTGACCACAGCCACAAAATTTAAAAATACTTGCTCTTTGGAAGAAAAGCTGTGACCAACCTAGACAGCAAAGACATAACTTTGCAAGCAAAGATCCATATAGTCAAAGCTATGGTTTTACCAGTAGTAATCACATATGAATACGAGAGTTGCACCATTAAAATAAGCTGAGCACTGAAGAACTGATGCTTTTGAACTGTGGTGTTGAAGACTTTTGAGAGTCGCTTGGACTGCAAGGAGATCAAACCAGTCAACCTTAAAGGAAATTAGTCCTGAATATTCATTGGAAGGACTGATGCTGAAGCTCCAATACTTCGGCTACCTGATGCAAAGAACAGACTTACTGGAAAATACTCTGATGCTGGGAAAGATTGAAGGCAGGAGGAGAAGGGGGCAATGGAGGATGAGATGGTTGGATGGCATCACTCATTTGATGGACATGAGCTTAAGCAAGCTCCTGGAGTTGGTGATGGACAGGGAAGGCTGGCGTGCTGCAATCCATGGGGGTCACAAAGAGTCGGACACAACTGAGCCGATGAACTGAACTTCTGCATATATACCAGTTCAGTTCAGTCGCTCAGTGGTGTCCAACTCTTTGCGACCCCATGAATCACAACATGCCAGGCCTACCTGTCCATCACCAACTCCCGGAGTCCACTCAAACTTATATGCATCAAGTCGGTGATGCCATCCAGCCATCTCATTCTCTGTCGTCCCCTTCTCCTCCCGACCCCAATCCCTCCCAGCATCAGAGTTTTTTCCAGTGAGTCAACTCATCACATGAGGTGGCCAAAGTATTGGAGTTTCAGCTTTAGTATCAGTCCTTCCAATGAACACCCAGGACTGATCTCTTTTAGGATGGGTTGGTTGGATCTCTTTGCAGTCCAAGGGGTTCTCAAGAGTCTTCTCCAACACCACATTTCAAAATCATCAATTCTTTGGGGCTCAGCTTTCTTCACAGTCCAACTTTCACATCCATACATGACCACTGGTGTATAGATATCTGTACAGATAGACATACGGGCACTTAAGCACATATTAAGTTAGTGCGGTGGATGGAACTAATATTCACCTTATTATGTTCTGTTATTCACTTGCAATACCCACACACCCATAAACAGAAGACAATTTAACTTAAGAATATTCTAATTAATCTGTTAAAAGTATTCATTTTATTGACATTTGAATAAATTTGGCAAAATGAGAAGTCTCCAAAAATGTTTTTGCTGCAAATCAATTTTGCATGATTGTCTAAAGTAAAAGCACTTATGCACTGGTTTCAGTTAAAAGTTGAACTGGTTTCTTATTTTATATGACAAGATTTTCACTTAAAAGAAACACAGTAGAAAAGTTATAATAAAGGCTTATTTTTATTAATTAATTTATTTTTTGATTGAAGGATAGTTGCTTTACATAATTTTGTTGCTTTCTGTCAGACTTCAAAAAGAATCAGCCATAGGTATACATATATCCCCTCCTTTTTGAACCTCCCTCCATTTTCCTCCCCACCCCACCCCTCTAGGTTGATACAGAACCCCTGTTTGAGTTTCCTGAGTTGTACAGCAAATTCCCGTTGGCTATTTTATATATAGTAATGTAACTTGTTATATGCAGAGTACATCATGAGGAACGCTGGGCTGGAAGAAGCACAAGCTGGAATCAAGATTGCTGGGAGAAATATCAATAACCTCAGATATGCAGATGACACCACCCTTATGGCAGAAAGTGAAGAGGAACTCAAAAGCCTCTTGATGAAAGTGAAAGAGGAGAGTGAAAAGGTTGGCTTGAAGCTCAACATTCAGAAAACAAAGATCATGGCATCTGGTCCCATCACTTCATGGGAAATAGATGGAAAAACAGTGGAAACAGTGTCAGACTTTATTTTTTGGGCTCCAAAATCACTGCGGATGCTGATTGCAGCCATGAAATTAAAAGACACTTACTCCTTGGAAGGAAAGTTGTGACCAACCTTGATAATATGCTAAAAAGCAGAGACATTACTTTGCCAACAAAGTCCGTCTAGTCAAGGCTATGGTTTTTCCCATGGTCATGTATGGATGTGAGAGTTGGACTGTGAAGAAAGCTGGTCGCCAAAGAGTCGATACTTTTGAACTGTGGTGTTGGAGAAGACTCTTGAGAGTCCCTTGTACCGCAAGGAGACCCAACCAGTCCATTCTAAGGGAGATCGATCCTGGGTGTTCATTGGAAGGACTGATGCTAAAGCTGAAACTGCAATACTTTGGCCACCTCATGCAACGAGTTGACTCACTGGAAAAGACTCTGTTGCTGGGAAAGGTTGGGGGCGGGAGGAGAGGGGGACGACCAAGAATGAAATGGCTGGATGGCATCACCGACTCTGTGGACATGAGTTTGAGTGAACTCCGGGAGTTGGTTATGGACAGGGAGACCTGGCGTGCTGTGATTCATGGGGTCGCGGAGAGTCGGACACGACTGAGAGACTGAACTGAACTGAATGTAAGTTGCCATGCTATTCTTTCCGTTTATCTCACCCTCTCTTAGCCTTTCCATATTCCTCTGATATTCCTTGGAAAATGCATAAAGTGAGGTGTTTTGGTTTTTTTTTTTCCAATTTTAGAGAATTGTTGCCAGTGATCAAACTCTATCTTTCAAATGCAAAGAATGAAATTTTGCTATTTGTAACAACCTGAATTGACCTAGAGGGTCTTAACCTTAAAGAAATGCCAGGAAGAGAAAGATAAATGCTGCATGTTATTATGTATATGTTAAGTCTAAAAAAAAGATATAAATATAACAAAAAATAAACAGACTCACAGGTATAGAGAACAAATCATTGGTTATGAGGGAAGAAGTGAGGGGGAGGGATAGAATAGATGAAGGGTTAAGAGATACAAGCCACTAAATGTAAAATAAATGTTACAAGGATGCAACATTTTTTAAAAATTTTACAATAACTTTCTATGAAGCATAGTCTCCAAAAGTTAATATTTTACACCTGAAAGTAGTACAATATAAACATGTCAACTATATTTCAATTAAAAACATATTCAACTATTAGACAGCTGCAGATTTCATTGGCAAAAAAAAAGAAAAAAAAAACACTTTCCATATATTTTTTGGAATATCCAAGAAGAATAGCCATAATGGGATTCTATTAAAATACGCCTCTCTTTTCTAGCTATATGTTTTTTGAGACTATATACATATTCTTCATATATTTTAAAGGAAATGGCATACAACAACTGATTATGAGAGTTCAACTTGTTCTACTAATCCACATACTAAAGTAGTTTGAGTGTGTGTGTACTAAGTTGCTTCAGTCATATCCAACTCTTTGCAACCCTATGGACTGTAGCCTGCCAGGCTCCTCTGCCCATGGGTTTCTCCAGGCAAGAATACTGGAGTGGGTTTCCATGGTCTTCTCCAGAGGATCTTCCAGACCTTGGGATCAAACCCACATATCTTGTCTCCTGCGTTGGCAAGTGGGTTCTTTTGCCACCTGGGAAGCCACACTAAATACTAGAGTAAGCCACAAATAATAAGTATATGTACATATTGTTGTTCAATCACTCAGTCATGTTCAACTCAGCAACCCCATGAGCTACAGCAAGCCATGCTTCCTTGTCCTTCACTATCTTCTGGAGTTTACTCAAACTCATGTACATTGAGTTGATGATACATTCAACCATGTCATCCTCTGTCACTCCCTACCACACTCGCCCTCAATCTTTCCCATCATCAGAGCCTTTTCCAATGAGTCAGTTCTTCACATCAGGTGGCCAAAGTATTGGAGCCTCAGCTTCAGCATCAGTCCTTCCAATGAATATTAAGTGTTGATTTCCTTTAGGATTGACTGGTTTGATCTCCTTGCTGTCCAAGTGATTCTCAAGAGACTTCTCCAGCACCACAATTAGAAAGTATCAATTATTTGGCACTAGTGTTCTTTATGGTAAAACTCTCATATTTGTACATGATACTGGACAAACCACACTGTGAGTATATGGACCTTTGTCTGTAAAGTGATGACTCTGCTTTTTAATATGTTGCCTAGGCTTGTCATAACTTTTCTTCCAAGGAACAAGTGTCTTTTAATTTTGTGGCTGCAGTCACCATCCAAAGTGATTTTAGAGCCCAAGAAAATAAAATCTGACTCTGTTTCCACTTTTTCCCCATTTATTGCATGAAGAGATGGAACCAGATGCTATGATCTTAGTTTCTTAAATGCTGACTTTTAAGCCATGTTTTTCACTCTCCTCTTTCACCTTCTTCAAGAGGGTCTATAGTTCCTTTACACTTTCTGCCACTGAACTAGTATAGTATCCTCTGCATATCTGAGGTTGTTGATATTTCTTACAGCAGTCTTGATTCTAGCTTGTGAGTCATCCAGCACAGCATTTTGGATGATGTATTCTGTATATAAGTTAAATAAGCACGATGATATTATACAGCATTGTCATACTCCTTTCCCAATTTGGAATCAATTCATTGTTCCATGTCCGGTTTAACTTTTGTTTCTTGTCCTGCATATAAGCTTCACAGGAGACATTTATGTGTGTATATAGACTTCTCAGGTGGTGCTACTGTTAAAGAATCCACCTGCCAATGCAGGAGACCCTGGAGACATGAGTCAATCCCTGGGTTAGGAAGACCCCCTGGAGTAGAAATTGGAGTAGGGAACCTGCTCCAACATTCTTGCCTGAAAAAATTTTATAGACAGAGGAACCTAGTGGGCTACTGCACATGAATCTGCAAAGAGCTCACATAAAACTGAGAACACACAAACACACACACATACATAAATGTGTATATAATTTATATTTATGTGTGCTATTATCTTGGGCTTTTCTGATGGCTCAGACAGTAAATAATCTGCCAGCAATGCAGGATTTCCTTTATTATAACTTTTATGTCATATTTAATTATTTGAGACATACATATCAGGTTTCTGTATGTATATGTATATATATATCAGCTGAAGACACATTTTAGATTGATTTTATCTTAATTTGTTTTTGTGATATTGGCCTCTGATATTCAGGGACCTTTTAGGTTTAGTCAGAAATATTATCCATATATATTATTGGTTAAGCTTAAATTTACCCTTTTTACACATTAGGAAAGGGAGAATGTGATCTATTAATTGTGATCTATTAAATTGAAAAACAATGATTCATATTTACTAATTGAATTTCATTATAAAAGTTTGAAGTATCTAATGCTCTGCTACTTTCTTGAAAATTTAGTACCATGTGTACTAATAAAAATACGGCAACAAGTAAAACAAGTGTCCAGAGCATCAAATCTTTTTATAAAAAATTATTTCCCATTCCTATAAAATAAATAAGCTATAAAGGTATTTTGTATAGCATAAATAACATATCCAATATTTTATAATAATTATAAGTGGAATATATTGTTTAAAAATTATGAGTCATTATGTTGTACACTGCAAGTTATATATTGTACATCAATTATGTCTCTATTTAAAATTTGAGTGAATATGTAAAAAGAAAAGTTATTTTTCATCTTGAAAAATAGAGGGTAGTCATTTAAAAAAATTATTTTAATTGGAAGCTAATTACTTTACATCATTGTATTGGTTTTGCCATACATTGACATGAATCTGCCCCAGGTGTACACGTGTTACCCATCTTGAAACCCCCTCCCACCTCCCTCCCCATCCCATCCCTCTGGTTCATCCCAGTACACCAGCCCCGAGCATCCTGTATCATGCATCGAACCTGGACTGGCGATTCATTGAAAGATGATAACGAGAGGTAGTCATTTTTCAAACACTGTAGCTAAAGTGTTTGAACTTTCCCGAAATAATTTGTGTAACTTTCAGATGAATATAGCTAAATGTAAGCAATTTTACTTCTCTAATGTTTCCACATATTAGTGCTGCTGCTGCTAAGTCACTTCAGTCCTGTCCGACTCTGTGTGACCCCATAGACGGAAGCCCACCAGGCTCCCCCTTCCCTGGGATTCTCCAGGCAAGAACACTGGAGTGGGTTGCCATTTCTTTCTCCAATGTGTGAAAGTGAAAGGTGAAAGGGAAGTCGCTCAGTCGTGTCCGACCCTTAGCGACCCCACGGACTGCAGCCTACCAGGCTCCTCCATCCATGGGATTTTCTAGGCAAGAGTATTGGAGTGGCTTGCCATTGCCTTCTCCGTCCACATACTAGTAATCATATATAAATTATAAATATGATAATTTGGGGGGTTTATGAATAATGAGTTGAAAAACATCAGGAATATGCCTTTGTTAAAAATTCAATGAAAGTACAATTCTGCTTACTCAGTAAACAATGATCTATTTAAATTCAAAATTCCTTTGAATTTCAAAATGTACCTATTATTTGGAAACTAATTCCTATGTAAATAATTTATCTAATTCCTATATAGATAATTTATCTTTATGTTGCTACTACATAACATAAAGAAAATACCAGTGGCTTACTAAAACAATTTATGAATCTAAAATAAGCTGGGTATAGTTAGCAGTCACTGACTGCCTTATTGGATTTACTGGCTAGTGACTGAGATATATTATCTTTAGCTGGGCAAATACGGCAACTCCCCTCAATTTGTGTTTCATCCTCAAATAGAATCTCATAATGTCTTAATATTCTCCAGAGAAATAGAACCTATAGCGTGTGTGTGTGTGTGTGTGTGTGTGTGTGTGTAAGTGATTCTCTCTTAACTGGTTGGATTAACCTACTCGTACTGTGGAGGCAAACCCGCTTTACTGAAAGTTCATCATTTTAAATGTCAATACTATCCAAAAACACACTCACAGAAAGACCTAGAGTAATAGTTTACAAAATATCTGGGTGCCTTCTGCCACAGAAGTTGGCACATAAAATTAATCATAATATACAGGAATATCAGAGGCTAAGCAGCAAAAGGGAAAATATGTAAAATTTCTTCAGCTATATTCCCAGAACTGATGTGACGTAATTTGTGCCATTAACTAAACAGCACATATTTCAGACATAGTAAACAAGACTCCAACACTTCAGTGTAAGGACTTGCAAAGTCCCAGAGCAAAGTGTATATGAGCACAGAGAGAGGTAGTTAATTAAGGTTATTAAAGCAATCAGTCAAAAACATGTTTTAAAATTTTGGTAAATTTTATACTAACCAATACTTCTTCATTGCCTGATTTTATCATACACTTAGATGAATATTTTAGAATACTTTCTTGCAAGTAAGTTCAGATAAGATTTTTGAGATTTCAGCTGAAGAGTTATTTGTCATTGCTTGAAGAATGATTAACAACCATACTATATAATTTTCCAGATATGAAAAATAGTGTTAGAATTTTTAATTGCTGTAGTAAAGAGATGATCCAGATGCTTAGTTTTCTGTCAACATTTTTGTAACATGTACAGTATATAGTGTTGAGCTGACTGAGCATTAAATCATCATTTCCTGATTTAAAGCTGAATTCCCAATGTTTAATATTATGTGGCTTAAATGAGCATTTGAAATTGATATCTTTATCATGAAGTGATGCTTTTTACTTTTTCTTCCTTCATAGATCATTTTATAGAAGGAAAGTGTTAAAAAAATATCCAATGAATGAAGCCAAAGAAAATTTTAAAAATTGAAATAAAATAAAACTAATTTTGTATAAAAGTTGACAGGAATTTTTTAGGTTAATACAAATTTTAGTAATAATTTCATTAATGGCCTAGCATACGAACATTTTAAAAATAATATGAAATTGAGGAAAAAGAAAAAAATGTATGTAGAGATATTGTGTTGATCTCTGAAAATGAAAACTCTGAAGAAAGTATCTAAGAAGGATATCTACTTGTAATTGACGTAAAATAAGCATTCAATTTTTTCTCTCCGGTAGAAATGTTAATCTGAATTAATAATGTTAAGATTTTGTTATTCATTAGGAATATTTTTATAATTATTTTTATTTTTACAAATTTCTGTTTTCAACTTAAAGTGTTTTCTTCCTAAATGGGAAGAAAGATACACTCTGTTCTAAAAATTGAAAAAAAGTATACACACAAACGGCTAGAACTTGCCATATTTGGAATTACAAGATGGTTTTAAATATTGGTAAGTGACTCAGATCATGAACTCCGTATTGCAAAATTCAGACTTAAATTGAAGAAAGTAGGGAAACCCACTGGGCCATTCAGGTAATAACTGAAATCCCTTACACTCATTCAGGGGAAGTGACAAAAGATTCAAGGGATTAGATCTAATAGAAAAAGTTCCTGAATAACTATGGATGGAGGTTCATGACACTTTACAGGCGGTAGTGATCAAGACCATCCCCAAGAAAAAGAAATACAGAAAGGCAAAATGATTGTCTGAGGAGGCCTTACAAATAGCTGAGAAAAGAAGAGAAGCTAAGGCAAAGGAGAAAAGGAAAGATATACCCATTTTAATGAAGAGTTCCAAAGAATAACAAAGAGAGATAAGAAAGCCTTCCTCAGGGATCAATGCAAAGAAGTAGAGAGAAAAAAATAAAATGGGAAAGACTAGCAATCTCTTAAAAAGATTTAGAGATACCATGGTAAAATTTCAGGCAAAGATGGGCACAATAAAAGACTGAATCTTTATGGACCTAACAGAAGCAGAAGATATTAAGAAGAGTTGGCAAGAATACACAGAGCTATAGAAAAAAATATCTTAATGACCCAGAAAACGATAATGGTGTGATCACTCACCTAGAGCCAGACATCCTGGAATGAGAAGTCAAGTCGGATTTAGGAATCATCATTATAAACAAAGCTAGTGGAGGTGATGGAATTCCAGTTGAGCTATTTCAAATCCTAAAAGATGAAGAAAGTGCTATACTCAATATGCCAGCAAATTTGGAAAACTCACCAATGACCACAGGACAGGATAAGGTCAGTTTTCATTCCAATTCCAGAGAAAGGCAATGCCAAATAATGTTTAAATTGTCACACAGTTGCACTCATCTCACACGCTAACAAAATAATGCTCAAAATTCTCCAAGTGAGGATTCAATAGTACGTGAACCAAGAACTTTAAGATGTTCAACCTGGATTTATAAAAAGGCAGAAGAACCATGGATCAAATTGCCAACATCCATTGGAACATATAAAAAGCAACAAAGTTCAAAACATAAATTTACACCAAAGCCTTTGACTTTATGGATCAGAACAAACTTGGAAAATTCTTCAAGGGATCGGAATATCAGACCACCTTACCAGCCTCCTGAGAAATCTGTATGCAGGTCAAGAAGCAACAGTTAGAACTAGACATGGAACAAGAGACTGGCTCCAAATTTGGAAAGGAATATGTAAAGTCTGTATATTGTTAACCTGCTTATTTAACTTATATGCAGAGTACATCATGCAAAATTCCAGGCTGGATGAAGATCAAGCTGGAATCAAGATTGCCAGGAGAAATATCAATAACCGCAGATATCCAGATGACACCACCCTTATGGCAGAAAGTGAAGAGGAACTAAGGAGCCTCTTGATAAAAGTGAGAGAGGAGAGTGAAAAATCTGGTGTAAAATTCAACATTCAGAAAACTAAGATCATGGCATCCAGGCCCATCAATTCATGGCAAATAGATGAGGAAAC
Source organism: Moschus berezovskii (assembly GCF_049115385.1). Classification (NCBI taxonomy): domain Eukaryota; kingdom Metazoa; phylum Chordata; class Mammalia; order Artiodactyla; family Moschidae; genus Moschus; species Moschus berezovskii. The sequence continues at coordinate 87,732,824 of NC_142472.1, read as the reverse complement.
AATGGAAACAGTGAGAGGCTTTATTTTCTTGGGCTCCAAAATCACTGCAGATGCTGATTGCAGCCGTGAAATTAAAAGATGTTTGCTTCTTGAAAGAAAAACTATGAAAAAACTAGAGAGTGTATTAAAAAGCAGAGACATTACTTTGCCTCAAAAACTCTGTCTAGTCAAAGCTATGGTCTTTCCAGAGTCATAGATGAGAGAATTGGAAGATAAAGAAAGATGAGCACTGAAGAATTGATGCTTTTGAACTGTGGTGTTGGAGAAGACTCTTGAGTGTCCCTTGGACTGCAAGGAGATCCAACCAGTCCCTCCTAAAGGAAATAAATTCTGAGTATTCATTGGAAGGACTGGAAGCTGAAACTTCAATATATTGACATCCTGAGGCAATGAACTGACTCACTGGAAAATATCTTGATAAAGATTGAAGGCAGGAGGAGAAGGGGATGACAGAGGATGAGATGTTTGCACGACATCACCGATTCAATGGACATGAGTTTGGGCAAGTTGCAGCTGCTGGTGATAGGGAAGCCTGGAGTGCTGTAGTCCATGGGGTTGCAAAGAGTTGGACATGACTGAGTGACCAAACTGAACTGACAGTATAGTGTTATTCTTCAGTGTACTTAATTGAAGTCTAGTCAATCAATTCTGTGTTACAGTTCACTGATACATTTTTCTATCATATGACATTATATATTTCAAAATAAGCATTTATGTTCCATTTTTCAAGCAAATCAAAGAGCCTTCATTTTTTTGGAGTCATATAGAAAGGGCATTTGTGCTCTCAGTTTATTTCATGATGCTTGTAAGCATCACGAAGGCAAACAAATGATTTACTAAAAATATACCTCAAAGTTGTAAGTAGTTACAAAGATTCATAGACAAATAAGACCTTCTGTAACATTTAATTTCTCCCCAATTCAACTTTCTTCTAACAAAATTCTAAAGTAAATAATTTGATTTTATCAGAATATATAAGAAGAATAAACTTTACAATTAATCTTTATTTTTCAGGACAGTACCATCTGTGTGGACTCCCCCAGTGACTCAGTGGTAAAGAATATGCTTGGCAATAGGAGGTGTTTGTTGGATCCCTGGATCAGGAAGATCCATTGGAGAGGGAAATGGCAACCCACTCTAATATTCTTGCCTGAGCAATTTCATGGACAGTGGAGCCCAGCAGGCTATAGTCCATGGGATCGTAAATGAGTTGGATATGACTTGGCGGCTAAACAGCAATAACTACAACCATCTGTATATAAGTTCTTTGTAGAATGTTGCCACCTTTGGATCTACTGTAAGCCTAATTAATCTTTGAATATTTCAACTAATCAGAGGAACCGTTCAAGCAATTAAGAGCCACTGTGAAATGTCTTGGATTTTCACATAAAATTTTCAGGCTATGTAAATCCTATATACCAGACAGGGAAAATTTTCACACCTACAAATAATTAAGAACTGAATTACTACAAAAAAACCAAAATATTTCCAAATGTATCCTTTCAGATTTAGTCTCTTGAGATGAGAAAGGAACAGTAAAGTGTCTGTAAAAAGTCCAGAATAACCTCAATAGAAAAATCTGAACAAAAGTTCTTAAAAGGAAATTTAAAAGTGAATATAGTTCTTTAATAGACACAAATGTTTTAAAAGTTGCAGAAACAACTAAACCATATGCAAAAATATAATTTTAAAAGTTCAAATTGCTTATAGTCCAGGAATTCAAGACTAGTACAATAACTGAAAATCTATGTACTATTCCACTTCTTCAAGTTAGAGAAAAATGTATAATTATTTCAGTAGTTTTAAAGTACTTGATAAAAAATATCTATTTTTGACAAACATTATTTCAGAAACCACAATTTGAAAATCCTTATCTAATAAATTTAATGTAAAATGTTGACATGTGAGTGAACTCCGGGAGTTGGTGATGGACAGGGAGGCCTGGCGTGCTGTGATTCATGGGGTCGCGGAGAGTCGGACACGACTGAGCGACTGAACTGAACTGAACTGAACTGAAAATGTTGAAAATTTATATGTTTTTTGAAATTAGAAAAAAAAAGTGACAAAGGTACTTGCTATTGTCAATTATTAAGAATTGTGCAGAAGGCAAAATCAATAGAATAGAGAATGAAGTAAGAGGAAATAAAGCATATAAAATATAACTTTTTTAAAAAAATAGAAATATCCTCATTTTCTGATGATATATTGGCTTATAAGTCCAAAATAGCATGTAAATAAATTATTTAAATGATTAAATGAATCTTAAAGGTCTCCAGGAAATAAATATATGCATAATTATTTTTATAGTAACATGAAAAAATGGAAAAAAAGCATTAAAACCAAATACTGGAACTTTGTATTTCTATTTCTGCATTAAGGACCTTGAAATTTACCACTCTAACAGATAAAAATCTGAACAGACTGAAAAATTAGTAATTCTTCTTGGATTTGTAAGAAATGGAAAGATACAGGACACATCACTGCCCCCAAGATTGAAGAGACTCACAAATGGAAACAGTCTCAGAAATCAGTGTCAGGATTAAAAATCCCAAAATGTAATTGACAGATTTCTGGAGACTCAGTGTGGCCAACTCTGAGAATTCAAAACTGCAGCCAACAATATTGTGAGATTTATCTTCTGGAGCTCCACAAGCTTCCCATAAATATAGAAGAAAAATAAAATGCAGTTTCAAGTAGGGGAAAGGGAAAAAAAAAAAAAACATTTTGAAATATTCCAGAATATCCTGTTCTGAACATGTCCAGTCCTCAGGTAAAAGGAAAAAGAAAAAGAAATACACTTGTGAAGTTCAAAGTCATAGGCTCACTAAAAGACTGAGACCCAATCTTAGAATTACAAAAGCCTTTTCCTCCTCCAACACCTCACCAATACTTTATTAGAGTCATATTTACAGCATTTCCCTTTAGCCAGTACATCATTTTTCAATGTCAAGAAAAAAATTAAAATATATGAAAAAGCCAAAGACAGTGGGAAGAGATGGAGCAAGCATCAGAAACAGATATGGCAGAAATATTGCAATAATTAAGCAAAATTTTAAGCAACTATGATCAATAACTTATAATAAGCTCTGATGGATAAAGTAAACAGCATGCAAGAATAAGTGGGCAACATAAGCAGATAATGGAATACTACTCAGCCACTGAAAGGAACAAAGTAGAGTCATTTGTAGAGCTATGGATGGCCCTAGAGTCTATAATTCTAGGAGAGCTAAGTTAGAATGAGAAAAGCAAATATTGTATATTAGCACATACATGTGGAATCTATAAAAATGGTACAAATGAGCCTATTTCCAGGGAAGGAATAGAGATGTAGATATAGATAACACACATGTGGACATGCTGGGGGTTTGTGGGAAAGAGGGGAAGGAATTGGGAAATCAGGAGGTTAGGATTGACATATATACACTGTGCGTGCACTGCCATGTGCAAAATAGTTAGCTGGTAGGAATCTATTATAAACCAAAGGAAGTTCAACTAGATGTTCTGTGATAATCTAGATGGATGGGATGGGGTTGAGGTGAGAGGAAGGTTCAAGAGAGAAGGAATATATGTATTTATACAGCTGATTCACTTCATTGTACCATATAAACTAACACAATATGTAAAGCAATAATATTCCAATAAAAGAGAAACAATGAGATCACTTAAAAATTAAATTAATTCAATCAAATAAAATTCCTTTATAAACAAAAATTAAGATTTTATGTCAAAAATAGAAATGCCAAAAATAAAAACTGTGAAAGAAATGAAAAATATTTCTGATAAGATTATTAGAAGACAGAACACAGTTAGGGAAAGAATCTCTAAGCCAGAGAATATATTAATAAAGTTCTTGGAAACTGAAAACCAAAGAGAACAAGAGCAGAGTAAAACAGAATAGATATCAGAAGACTGTGGGACAACAACAAAATGGGTTACATACATGCAGTGGGAATTGTTGCTGTTGTTTAGTTGGTGTGCTGTACTGTGCTTAGTCACTCAATCGTGTCTGACACTTTGCGACCCCGTGGTCTGTAACCCACCAGGCTCCTCTGTCCATGGGACTTCTCAAGGCAAGAATACTGGAACGAATTGCCATGCCCTCCTCCAGGGGAACTTCCCAAACCAGGGATCAATCCCAGTTCTTCCACACTGCAGGCAGATTCTTTACCATCTGAGTCACCAGAGTAGCCCAAGAATACTGGAATGGCTAGCCTATCCCTCCTCCAGGGGATCTTCCTGAGCCAGAAGTCACACAGGGATCTCCTGCATTGCAGGCTGATTCTTTATCAGCTGAGCTACCAGGAAAGCCCTGTTTAGTGCTAGGTCATGTCAAACTCGTTTGTGAACCACATGCACTGGAGCCCATCAAGATCCTCTGTTCATGGGATTCCCTAGGCAAGAATATTGGATTGTGTTGCCAATTCCTTCTCTAGGGAATCTTCGCAACCCATAGACTGAACCCACTTTTTCCACATTGACAGCTAAATTCTTTACCACTGAGCCACAAGGGAAGCCCAGTGAAAATAGTGAAAGTAAAATAAAGACAGGAAGGAACAGAAGAAATATTTGAAATAAGAATGACCTTGAATTATTTTCAGATGTGAAACCACAGATCAAGAAAGCTAGGAGAACATCAAACAAGAAATAAGTCCAAAAGTACACTTAGGTATATATGTTTAAACTATTGAAAATCAAAGGAAAAAAAAATCCTCAGAGACTTATCTGGTGGTCCAGTGGTTGAGAGTTCACCTTACTATGCAGGGAATACAGGATTATACCTGGTCTGTGAACAAAGATCCCACATGCCATGGGACAACTAAGCCTGAGCACTGCAACTACAACTACAGAGACAATCCACTTTAGAGTCCCCACTCACAACTATAGAGATAGTGAAAAGTGAAAGTGAAAGTCGCTCAGTTGTGTCTGACTCTTTGCGACGCCATGAACTGAATTCCATGTGGATAGCCTTTCCTTGTTCCAGGAGATCTTGCCAACCCAGCAGTCAAATCCAGGTCTCCGGCATTGCAGGCAGATTCTTTACCAGCTGAGCCACAAGGGAAGCCACAAGGGAAGCCACAAAAGAAGCTAGAGGGGGAAAAATAAGTCTTATCAAGAAAGAAACAAGAGAAAGGAGAAATTTGGAGCTTGGGATTGACATATACACATCACTACATTTAAAATAGAAATCCAGTCAGGAACTTACTGCATCAGTTCAGTTCAGTCAGTTCAGTCTCTCAGTCGTGTCTGACTCTTTGTGACCCCATGAATCACAGCACACCAGGCCTCCCTGTCCATCACCAACTCCCGGAGTTCACTCAAACTCATGTCCGTCGAGTCGGTGATGCCATCCAGCCATCTCATTCTCTGTTGTCCCCTTCTCCTCCTACCCCCAATCCCTCCCAGCATCATAGTCTTTTCCAGTGAGTCAACTCACCCCATGAGGTGGCCAAACTATTGCAGTTTCAGCTTTAACATCAGTCCTTCCAATGAACACCCAGGATTGATCTCCTTTAGAATGGACTGGTTGGATCTCCTTGCAGACCAAGGAACTCTCAAGAGGCTTCTCCAACACCACAGTTCAAAAGCATCAATTCTTCGGCGCTCAGCTTTCTTCACAGTCCAACTCTCACATCCATACATGACCACTGGAAAAACCATAGCCTTAACTAGATGGACCTTTGCTGGCAAAGTAATGTCTCTGCTTTTTAATGTACTATCAAGGTTGGTCATAACTTTCCTTCCAAAGAGTAAGTGTCTTTTAACTTCATGGCTGCAATCAGCATCTGCAGTGATTTTGGAGCCCAAAAAAGTAAAGTCTGACACTGTTTCCACTGTTTTTCCATCTATTTCCCATGAATTGATGGGATCAGATGCCATGATCTTTGTTTTCTGAATGGTGAGCTTCAAGCCAACATTTTCACTCTCCTCTTTCACTTTCATCAAGATAGCACAGGGGAATCCACCCAATAATATCTAATAATCTAATTGGGGAAAAATTTTGAAAAAGAATATACAAATATGTTTATTGAAAGAACTGGGAAAACAACAGAAAATGTACCATACAGGTAATGGAATTGTGATATATATATAATACACGCATACACACAGTCACACACACACACACACATGTATGTGTATATATATATATACATATATATATATATATGTATACATGTTATTCTTCAGTCACTAAGTCGTGCCTGACTTTTTGTGATCCCATGAATTTTACATGCCAGTTTCCTGTGTCCTCCACTAGCTCCTGGAGTTTGCTAAAATTCACATCCATCTACTCCATGATGCTATATAAACATCTCATCTTCTGCCACTTCCTTCTCCTGCTGCCTTCAATATTTTTCAGCATTGGGGTATTTTCCAATGAATCGGCTCCTCCCATAAGGTGGCCAAAGTATGGAGCTTCAACTTCAGCATCAGTTCTTCCAATGGACACTGATGGTTGGTTTCTTTTAGGATTGAATGGTTTATTCTCCTTACAGTTCAAGGAACTCTCAAGAGTCTTCGACAACACCACAATTCAAAAGCATCAGCTCTTTGCCACCAACCTTTCTTTATGTACTGACTCTCGCATAAGTACAGGACTGTTTGAAAAAAACATAGTTTTTATTATACAAACCTTTTTTGGCTAAGTGGTTAAGTGATGTTTATGCTTTGTAATACACTGGTGTGGGAATGACTGATGCTGAAGCTGAAACTGCAATACTTTGGCCACCTCATGCGACGAGTTGACTCACTGGAAAAGACTCTGATGCTGGTAAAGGTTGGGGGTGGGAGGAGAAGGGGACGACAGAGAATGAGATGGCTGGATGGCATCACCGACTCTGTGGACATGAGTTTGAGTGTACTCCGGGAGTTGGTGATGGACAGGGAGGCCTGGCGTGCTGTGATTCATGGGGTCGCGGAGAGTCAGACACGACTGAGCGACTGAACTGAACTGAACTGAATACGCTGTCAAAATTTGTCATAAATTTTCTTCTAAGAACCAAGCATCTTTTAAATTTATGGCTTCAGTCATGTCTACAATAATTTTGGAACCCAAAAAAGTAAAATCTATCACTGCTTCCACCTTTCCATTTCTATTTTAATAAAGTAATGGAAAAAAATGTCGTGATCTTAGTTTTTTTCAAGGGTGAGTTTCAACCAAGCTTTCTCATTCTCCTCTCTTACTGTCCTCAAGAGGCTCTTTAGTTCCTCTTCACTTTCTGCCATTACAGTGGTATCATCAGCATATCTGATATTGTTATTTCTCCTGACAATCTTGATTCCAACTAGTGATTCATTCAGTCCAGCATTTTGCATGATGTACTCTGCATATATATTGAATAAGCAGGGTGATAATATACAGCCTTGACATACTCCTTTGAACCAGTCAGTTGTTCCATGCTCAGATCTAACTGTTCCTTCTTGACCCACAAACAGGTTTCTCGGGAGACAGGTAAGGTGGCTTGGTATTCCAGTCTCTTTAAGAATTTTCCACAATTTGTTATGACCCACAATGTCAAAGGTTTTAGTGTAGTCAACAAAGTAGGAGTAGATTTTTTTTTTTTATGGAAATCCTTTGCTTTCTCTATGATCCAACCATTGTTGGCAATTTGATCTCTGCTTCCTCTGTATCTTTGAAACCCAGTTCGTACATTTAGAACTTTTCTGTTCCTGTACTGTTAAAGCCTAGCTCGAAGGATTTTGAGCTTAATTTTTCTGACATGTGAAATAAGCACAATTGTATGGCAGTTTGAACACTCTTCGCCATTGCCCTTCTTTGGGAAAACTGACTTTTTCTGCTTCTATATCCACTGCAGAATTTTACCAATTTCCTGGCATAATTAAATGCAGCAATTTAACAGCATTTAACATAATTAAATGCTGCATTTAAAATCTTTTAGGATTTTAAATATGTCAGTTGGAATTCCATCACCTCCACTAGCTTTGTTGATAGCAATGTGTCCTAAGGCTCACTTGTCTTCACACTTCAGGATAACTGGCTCTAAGAAAGTGATCACATCATTGTGGTTATTTGGGTCATTAAGACCTTTCTTGTATAGTTCTTCTGTTTATTCTTTCCACCTCTCCTTAAACACTTCTGTTTCTGTTATATTCTTACTGTTTCTGTCTTTTATCATGCCCATCCTTGCATGAAACATTCCCTTGGAATCTTTAATTTTCTTGAAGAGATTTCTATTATTTCCATTCTATTGCTTTCTTATATATCTTTTCATTGTTTATTAAAGAAGGCCTTCCTATCTCTCTTTGCTATTCCCTGGAACTCTGCATTCAGCTGAGTATATCTTTCCCATTCTCCCTTGTCTTTCACTTCTCTTTCTCAGATATTCATGAAACCTCCTAAGACAACCACCTTGCGTTCTTGTATTTCTTTTTTCTTAGTGATGTTTTAGGTCACTGCTTCATATCTTCCTATAAAATGTTACCAAACTCTGTCCATAGTTCTTCAGCCATTCTGTCTGACAGATCTAATCCCTTGAATCTATTCATCACCCCATTGCATAATCATAAAGGATTTGACTTAGGTCATAACAGAACGGTCTGGTGGTTTTCTCTACTTTCTTCAATATAAGTCTGAATTTTACTATAAGGAGCTCATGATCTGAGCCATGGTCATCTCCAGGTCCTGTTTTTACTGACTCTACAGAGATTTTCAATCTTTGAGTGCAAAGGACATTATCTATCTGATTTTGGTTTTGACAATTTGGTGAAGCCAATATAGTGATAGCTTACAGTGGTTGAACGGTGTTGAATTCAATATCTCCAAAGAAGAGAGTCTCACTTTGGGACAGGAGATGAGGCTTGATCATGCAGAACTTTTGTGTAACATGCTTTCATTAAAGTATAAAAACGGACAGAGAAAGCTTCTGACATAGACATCAGAAAGGGAAAGAGAGGGCCCCATTTGCTAGTCTTATCAAAGCCTTTTATACTTTTTCAATTGGTTATTAATAAGACAAAGGTGTTACCAGACCCACTTCCCCAACATACATCTTAAGATAAAAGGATTAGTCAGGAAATTTTTAAGAAGGAGAAACACATCCAGCAAGATTCATTGTTGTTATATAATCATTAGTACATAGTTTAAAGAAACACACACCCTTAAGCACTGGAGAAGGGAATGGCAAACCCTTCAGTATACTTGCCTTGAGAACCCCATGAACACAATCAAAAGGCAAAATGATAGGATACTGAATGAGGAATACCCCAGGTCGGTAGATGCCCAGTATGCTGCTGGAGATCAGTGGAGAGATAACTCCAGAAAGAATGAAGGGATGGAACCAAAGCAAAAAGAATACCCAGTTGCGGATGTGACTGGTGATAAAAGCAAGGTCCGATGCTGTAAAGAGAAATATTGCATAGGAACCTGGAATGTTAGGTCCATGAATCAAGGCAAATTGGAAATGGTCAAACAGGAGATGACAAGAGTGAATATCGACATTCTAGGAATCAGTGAACTAAAATGGACTGGATGGGAGAATTTAACTCAGATGACCATTATATCTATTATTGTGGGCAGGAATCCCTTAGAAGAAATGGAGTAGCCGTCATGGTCAACAAAAGAGTCCAAAGTGCAGTACTTGGATGCAATCTTAAAAACAATAGAATGATTTCTGTTCGTTTCCAAGGCAAACCATTCAATATTACAGAAATCCAAGTCTATGTCCCAACCAGTAATGCAGAAGAAGCTGAAGTTAAATGGTTATATGAAGACCTACAGACCTTTTAGAACTAACACCCCAAAAAGATGTCCTTTTCATTATAGGGGACAGGAATACAAAAGTAGGAAGTGAAGAAACACCTAGAGTAATAGGCAAATTTGGCCTTGGAGCACGAAATGAAGCAGGGCAAAAGCTAATACAGTTTTGCCAAGAGAACGCGCTGGTCATAGCAAACACCCTCTTCCAACAACACAAAAGAAGACGCTACACATGGACATCAACAGATGGTAAAGACCAAAATCAGATTGATTATATTCTTTGCAGCTAAAGATGGAGAAGCTCTATACAGTTAGCAAAAACAAGACCAGGAACTGATTGTGGCTCAGATCAAGAACTTGCCAAATTCAGACTTAAATTGAAGAAACCACTAGACCATTCAGATATGACCTAAATCAATCCCTTATGAATATACAGTGGAAGTAAGAAGTAGATTTAAAGGACTAGATCCGATCGATAGAGTGCCTGACAAACTCTGGATGGAGGTTCATGACATTGTACAGGAGACAGGGACCAAGACCATCCCCATGGAAAAGACATGCGAAAAAGCAAAATGGCTGTCTAAGGAGGCCTTACAAATAGCTGTGAAAAGAAGAGAAGCGAAAAGTAAAGGAGAAAAGGAAGGATATAAGCATCTGAATGCAGAGTTCCAAAGAATAGCAAGGAGAGATAAGAAAGCCTTCCTCAGCGATCAATGCAAAGAAATAGAGGAAAACAACAGAATAGGAAAAACAAGAGATACTTTCAAGAAAATTAGAGATATCAAGGGAACATTTCATGCAAATATGGGCTCGATAAAGGACAGAATTGGTATGGACCTAACAGAAGCATAAGATATTAAGAAGAGGTGGCAAGAATACACAGAAGAACTGTACAAAAAAGATCTTCAAGATGAAGATAATCACGATGACGTGATCACTCACCTGGAACCAGACATCTTGGAATGTGAAGTCAAGTGGGCCTTAGAGAACATCACTACGAACAAAGCTAGTGGAGGTGATGGAATTCCAGTTGAGCTATTTCAAATCCTGAAAGATGATGCTATGAAAGTGCTGCACTCAATAGGTCAGAAAATTTGGAAAACTCAGAAATGGTCACAGGACTGGAAAAGGTCAGTCTTCATTCCAATCCCAAAGAAAGGCAATGCCAAAGAATGCTCAAACTACCGCACAATTGCAATCATCTCACACGCTAGTAAAATCATGCTCAAAATTCTCCAAGCCAGGCTTCAGCAATATGTGAACCATGAACTTCCAGATGTTCAAGAAGGTTTTAGAAAAGGCAGAGGCACCAGAGATCAAATTTCCAACATCTGCTGGATCATGGAGAAAGCAAGGGAGTTTCAGAAAAACATCTATTTCTACTTCATTGACTATGCCAAAGCCTTTGACTGTGTGGATCACAATAAACTGTGGAACATTCTGAAAGAGATGGGAATACTAGGCCACCTGACCCACCTCTTGAGAAACCTGTATGCAGGTCAGGAAGCAACAGTTAGAACTGGACATGGAACAACAGACTGGTTCCAAATAGGAAAAGGAGTGTGTAAGGTTGTATACTGTCACCCTGTTTATTTAACTTATATGCAGAGTACATCATAAGGAATGCTGGGCTGGAAGAAGCACAAGGTGGAATGAAGATTGACGGGAGAATTATCAATAACCTCAGATATACAGATGACACCACCCTTAAGAAGAAAGTGAAGAGGAACTCAAAGGCCTCTTGATGAAAGTGAAAGAGGAGAGTGAAAAGTTTGGCTTGAAGCCTAACATTCAGAAAACGAAGACCATAGCATCTGGTCCGATCACTTCATGGGAAATAGATGGGGAAACATTGGAAACAGTGTCAGACTTTATTTTTTGGGGCTCCAAAATTACTGCGGATGCTGATTGCAGCCATGAAATTAAAAGATGCTTACTCCTTGGAAGGAAAGTTATGACCACCCTAGATAGCATATTAAAAAGCAGAGACATTACTTTGCCAACCGAGGTCCATCTAGTCAAGGCTCTGGTTTTTCCCGTGGTCAGGTATGGATGTGAGAGTTGAACTGTGAAGAAACCTGATGGCCGAAGAATTGATGCTTTTGAACTGTGGTGCTGGAGAAGTCTCTTGAGAGTCCCTTGGACTGCAAGGAGATCCAACCAGTCCATTCTAAAGGAGATCAATTCTGGGTGTTCATTGGAAGGACTGATGCTAAAGCTGAAACTCCAATACTTTGGCCACCTCATGCGATGAGTTGACTCACTGGAAAAGACTGTGATGCTGGGAGGGATTGGGGGTGGGAGGAGACGGGGACGACAGAGAATGAGATGGCTGGATGGCATCACCGACTCGATGGGCATGAGTTTGGGTGAAGTCCAGGAGTTGGTGATGGACAGGGAGGCCTGGCATGCTGTGATTCATGGGGTCGCAAAGAGTCAGACATGACTGAGCGACTGAACTGAACTGAACTAAGCAAGATGAGTTGCTTCGTTGTGTAATCATTAACTCTAGGCTTAAGGAAAATATCTTCTTATGTGAAAGAGGAAGGAATGTAGAAAAAAAAAAAAAAACACGTTGGTCCTTTTCTTCTTCTAGAGGGCTCAAGACACCTTATCCACGCACCAAAGAATTAACTGTCTCAATAGTTTCTTCGGTTGTTGGAAAAAGACATTTTCTACTACCAGTGTGTCCTATTAACCAAATTCTGTTAGCCTTTACATTGCTTCATTCTGTATTGCAAAGCCAAATTTGCCTGTTTTGCAGGATATCACCTATAGATAGAGAGATACATGCATGCATACATACATATTTATATATACAAATCTGAATCACTTTGCTGCACACCTGAAATTAGCATAACATTGTAAATCAACTATAGCCCAATTTAAAAAAAAATGTTTACATTTGACTTCTCTCCTTTTTTTTTTTTTAGTTTATATTTTTGTATTGGTTTTGCCATACATTGACATGAATCTGCCCTGGGTGTACATGTGTTCCCCATCTTGAACCCCCCTCCCACCTCCCTCCCCATTCCATCCCTCTGGTTCATCCCAGTTTATTCAGTTCCGAGCATCCTGTATCATGCATTGAACCTGGACTGGCAATTCTAGGAATAAGAGAATGGATAAAAATACATAGCACGAGAAAAACACCAGCCTAGAATTCTGTCTGTACCCTGGAAATTACCTTCAAAGTTAAGGAAAAATAAAGACTTTCTCAAAAAAAGAAAAAAAAAAAAAACTGAAGAATTTTTGTCAGCATAATTGCTTTGCAAAGAAGAGAGGTTGAAAATAATGTCAATCAGTGTCTTGGATCTACATTAAGTAAGAGGAAGCATAAAAAATTTTATAAGAAGAGATAAAATATTTTGTCTTTTTCTTAATTTATATAACAGATAGTAAAGTAAAGTCGCTCAGTCATGTCTGACTTTTTGCGACCCCTTGGACCAGCAGGGTCCTCCGTCCATGGGATTTTCTAGGCAAGAATACTGGAGTGGATTGCCATTTCCTTCTCCAGGAGATCTTCCCTACCCAGGGATTGAACCCGGCTCTCCCATATTGTAGGCAGACGCTTTACTGTCTGAGCCACCAGGGAAGTCATATAACAGATAATCATTTGTTTAAAATAACACCAAAAGTCTATTTATTTATGTATATTCTCATTTGTTTATGGGCTACCTTAGTGGCACAGATGGTAAATAATCCACCTGCAATTTAGGAGACCTGGGTTTGATCCCTGGATTGGAAAGATCCTCTGGAGGAGGGCATGGTAATTCACTCCAGTCTTCTTGCCTGGAGAATCCCCAAGGACAGAGAAACCTGGCAGGCTACAGACCATGGTGTCACAAAGAGTAAGACACAACTGAGCAACTAAGCACAGCACAACCCTCATTTGTGTATACACATGATTTATATACTGAGACATGTATGCTTATTTTGCATGCATACATATGTGTGTGTGTGTGTGTGTGTGTGTGTATACACACACATATACATAGAAGCAAAATGAATGCAATGATACAACGGACAAGAGGAATCAGAAAATTTTGTTATCATACAGGGCTCACACTATCCATGAAGTGGTATAATGCTATTTGTAAACAAAATTGGATTAGCTATAAATTAGGCAAAGTCTAGGACAACTACTTACAAAAGGGAAAAAAAATAAGAACATATTCTAAAAGAAGAGAGAAATGAAATAATATAAAATATTTCATTATAACTACAAAATGAACAAAAACATAGAAGAAAAAATAAGAACATGAACAAGGACATCAAATAGAAAACAGGAATAAATATAGTAGATATAATCCAACTATGCCAGGATCACTTTAAATCTCAGTGTTCCAAATATAGCAATTAAAACACAGATTTCAACAGCATGGCTCAAGAGACAAGACGCAACTATATGCTGTTTACAAGAAACATACTTTAAGTTTAAAGACACATACATATTCAAAGTAAATGATAGAGGATCATATACCATGCTAAAACTACTTTAAAAAGCAGTAAATTTAGATGAGCAGAATTCAAAGTAAGGATAATTATCAAGGATAAAGAAGGGCATTACATAATGATAAAATGATAAAGGATCAGTTCTTCAAGAAAACATAATTTTCAACATGTATGCACCTAACAATTGTGTCAGACTATGTGAGGCAAAACTAACAGGATTGCAAAGAGAAATAGATAAGTCCACTATCATCGTTGGATACTTTAGTACCACTTTCTGAGAAATGGACAGATCCAGTAGGCAGAAAATCAGTAGGGGCATTGTTAACTCAATGATACTATCAATCAACTAGATACAATTGACATCTATAGACTCCTTCATCCAAAGACAACACAATACTCAAAGTTTGAATAAAAAAGAGATGAAAGAAGAAATCTCAAGAGAAAATTTAAAATGTCTCAGAAAAAAAAAAAAGAAAATGAAAACACAGTATCAATTTTTAGGATGAGGCATAACTAGTGCTTAAAAGGAAAGTGCTTAGTTTGTGAAGTTGAATGCATATTTTGAAAAAAAGAAATATCTAAAATCAGAAATGCAAGTCTTTACCAGGTAAACAGAAAAAGAAGACCAAATTAAAAAAAAAATAAGCAGAAGACTAAGAATCAGAGCAGAAATCAATAAAATAGAAAGTAGAAAATAGATAAAAATCACTATAACCAAAAGCTAGCTCTTTCAAAAATTAAAACAATAAGTTATTAGGGTTAGGTGAATTCTTAGGGTGGAGTCCTCATAAATGGGATTAGTGTCTTTATGAGTCTTGAGAAAGCTGGTTTTCTCCTCTGCTCTCTGCCATGTAAGGATACCTGAAGAGAAATTGGCACTCTCTAACCTACAACAGGTCTGCTAGTAAAACTTGATTCATAATGGCATACTAATTTTGGATGTCCATCCTCCAGTACTGTGAGGAAAGAATGTATGTTGTTTAAAAGACACTCATATTTTGGTATAGCATCTTGAGCTGACCTGCATAAACATTTTTTCCCACATTTCCAAATTTCTGATTTATAGAGTTCTTCCCCAACTTTTATGTGCTTTTTTGAATTTATTTTGCATTATTTTAATATCAGTTCAGTTCAGTTCAGTCGCTCAATCATGTCTGACTCTTTGCGACCCCATGAAATGTAGCATGCCAGGGCTCCCTATCCATCACCAACTCCCGATTCCATCCAAACCCACGTCCATTGAGTCAACGATGCCATCCGATAATCTCATATTCTGTCTTCCCATTCTCCTCCTTCCCTCAATCTTTCCCAGCACCAGTCTTTTCCAATAAGGCAGCTCTTCACAGCAGGTGGCCAAAGTATTGGAGTTTCAGCTTTAGCATCAGTCCTTCCAATGAACACCCAGGAGTGGTTTCCTTTAGGATGGACTGGTTGGATCTCCTTCTAGTTCAAGGAACTCTCAAGAGTCTTCTCCAGCACCACAGTTCAAAAGCATCAATTCTTCTGCAATCAGCTTTCTTCACAGTCCAACTCTCACATCCATACATGACCACTGGAAAAACCATAGCCTTAACTAGACGGACCTTTGTTGGCAAAGTAATGTCTCTGCTTTATAATATGCTGTCTAGGTTGATCATAGCTTTCCTTCCAAGGATTAAGGGTCTTTAAATTTCATGGCTGCAGTCACAATTTTAACTGTCAAGAAACAACAGTTAAAACCTTATATGGAGCAACTGATTGATTCAAAATTGAGAAGACTATGACAAGTATGCTTATTGTTTATTTAAGTTGTATGTAGAGAACATCAGGGCAAATGTCAGGCTAGATGGGTTACACGCTGGAAGTCAAGATTTTCCAGGAGAAATATCAACAACCTCAGATTGCAGCTGAGACCACTTTAATGACAGAAAGCAAAGAGAAACTGAAAAGTCTCTTGATGAGGGTGAAAGAAGAGAGTGAAAAAGACGGCTTAAAACCCAGTACTAAAAAACTAAGATCATGGCATCTGATTCCATCACTTCCTGTAAATGGAAGGGGGAAAAGTGTAAGCAGTTACAGATTTCTTTTTCTTGGGGTCTAAAATCACTGCAGATTGTGACTGCAGTCATTAAATTAAAAGACAACTGCATCTTGGCAGGAAAGCTATAACATACTTAAACAGTGTATTGAAAAGTAAAGGTAGCACTTTGCCAACAAATATTAATAGAATCAAGACTATGTTCTTTCCAGTAGTCATGAACAGATGTGAAAGCTGGACCATAAGGAAGGCAGAGTGCCAAAGAATTGATGCTTTTGAACTATGGTGTTGGATAAGACTCTAAAGAGACGCTTGCACAGCATGGAGATCAAACCAGTCATTCTTAAAGGAAATCAACCCGGAATATTCAATGGAAGGTCTGATGCTGAAACTGAAGCTCCAATAATTTGACCACCTGATGTGAAGAGCTGACTCATTGGAAAAGACCCTGATGCTGGTAAAGATTGAAGCAGAAAGAAAAGAGGGCAACAGAAGATGAAATGGTTGGATGGCATCACTGATTCAATGGACAGGAACTTGGGCAAACTCTGGAAGACGTTGAGGACTGAGAAGTCTGGGGTGCTGCAGTCCATGGGATTGCAAAGGGCTGCACACAACTTGCTGACTGAACAACAGAAATATTTAAAATCAACTCACATATACAAAAGCAGATTTCAATACTTACTAAGCCTGTAGATAAAGTCTTTTTTTTTTTTAATTGCAATATTCCTCATTACTAGACCATGTCATTTCACTCTTTTTCTTAATGGGTTCAGTTCAGTTCAGTTCAGTCGCTCAATTGTGTCCAACTCTTTACTCCCCAATGATTCACAGCACGCCAAGCCTCACTGTCCATCACCAACTCCCGGAGTTCACTCAAACTTATGTCCATTGAGTTGCTAATGCCATCAAGCCATCTCATTCTCTGCCGTCCCCTTCTCCTCCCGCCCCCAGTCCCTCCCAGCTTCAGAGCCTTTTCCAGTGAGTCAACTCGTTGCATGAGGTGGCCAAAGGATTGGAGTTTCAGCTTTAGCATCAGTCCTTCTAATGAACTCCCAGGACTGATCTCCTTTAGAATGGACAGGTTGAATCTCCTTGTAGTCCAAGTGACTCCCAGAGCATTCTCCAACACCACAGTTCAAAAGCATCAATTCTTCGGCTATCAGCTTTCTTCACAGTCCAATGCTGCCAGGAGATAATTTTTACCTTTAAGTTGATCTTTTAATATTTGGATGATAAATTCACATATATTTGTAAGAAATATACACAGGATGATCTTCTGTATCCATTACAAATATTTCCTCAAGGCAACATCTTGTAAAAGTGTAGTACAGCATTACAAACAAAAATCAGCATTGATATAATCTGCCAATATTACTCAGATCTTATCAACATACACCCTCATAACTTTAATGAAGAGAACACAATCATCTAGTGAGATATTTAGAATTTCCTAAAAAGTTAATGGGAAATAGATGGGGAAACAGTGGAAGCAGTGTCAGACTTTATTTTTCTGGGCTCCAAAATCACTGCAGATGCTGATTGCAGCCATGAAATTAAAAGAAGTTTACTCCTTGGAAAGAAAGTTATGACCAACCTAGATAGCATATTAAAAAGCAGAGACATTACTTTGTCAACCAAGTTTTGTCTAGTTAAGGCTATGGTTTTTCCTGTGGTCATGTATGGATGTGAGAGTTGGACTATGAAAAAAGCTGATCGCCAAAGAATTGATGTTTTTGAACTGTGGTGATCTGACAGATAGAGTGCATGATGAAATATGGAACAGAGGTTCATGACATTGTACAGGAGACAGGGACCAAGACCATCCCCTGCAAAAGAAATGCAAAAAAGCAAAACGGCTGTCACAAATAGTTGTGAAAAGAAGAGAAGTGAAAAGCAACGGAGAAAAGGAAAGATATAAGAATCTGAATGCAGAGTTCCAAAGAATAGCAAGGAGAGATAAGAAAGCTTTCCTCAGCGATCAATGCAAAGAAATAAAGGAAAACAAAAGAATAGGAAAAAGAAGAGATCTCTTCAAGAAAACTAGAGATATCAAGGGAATACTTAATGCAAAGATAGGATCGATAAAAGACAGAAATGGTATGGACTTAACAGAAGCAGAAAATATTGAGAAGAGGTGGCAAGAATACACAGAAGAACTGTACAAAAAATATCTTCACGACCAAGATAATCACGATGGTGTGATCATTGACCTAGAGCCAGATATCTTGGAATGTGAACTCAAGTGAGCCTTAGAAAGTATCACTACGAACAAAGCTAGTGGAGATGATGGAATTCCAGTTGAGCTATTTCTAATCCTGAAGGATGATGTTGTGAAAGTGTTGTAATCAATATGCAAGCAAATGTGGAAAACTCAGCAGTGACCACATGACTGAAAAAGGTCAGTCTTCATTCCAATCCCAAAGAAAGGCACTGCCAAAGAATGCTCAAACTATTGCACAATTGCACTCATCTCACACGCTAGTAAAATCATGCACAAAGTTCTCCAAGCCAGGCTTCAGCAGTATGTGAACCGTGAGCTCCCAGATGTTCAAGCAGATTTTACAAAAAGCAGAGGTACCAGAGATCAAATTTCCAACATCCATTGGATCATGGAGAAAGCAAGAGAGTTCCAGGAAAACATCTATTTCTGCTTCATTGACTATGCCAAAGCCTTTGACTGTGTGGATCACAACAAACCGTGGAAAATTCTGAAACAGATGGGAATCCAAGACCTCCTGACCTGCCTTTTGAGAAACCTTCATGCAGGTGAGGAAACAGCAGTTAGAACTGGACATGGAACAACAGACTGGTTCCAAATAGGAAAAGGAGTACGTGAAGGTTGTATATTGTCACCCTGCTTATTTAACTTATATGCAGAGTACATCATGAGGAATGCTGGGCTGGAAGAAGCACAAGCTGCAATCAAGATTGCTGGGAGAAATATCAATCACCTCAGATATGCAGATGACACCACCCTTATGGCAGAAAGTGAAGAGGAACTCAAAGGCCTCTTGATGAAAGTGAAAGAGGAGAGTGAAAAGTTTGGCTTGAAGCTCAACATTCAGAAGACAAAGATCATGGCATCTGGTCCTATCACTTCATGGGAAATAGATGGAGAAACAGTGCAAACAGTATCAGATTTATTTTTGTGGGCCCCAAAATCACTGCGGATGCTGATTGCAGCCATGAAATTGAAAGACGCTTACTCCTTGGAAGGAAAGTTATGACCAACCTAGATAGTATATTAAGAAGCAGAGACACTACTTTGCCAACCAAGGTCCGTCTAGTCAAGGCTATGGTTTTTCCAGTGGTCATGTATGTATGTGAGAGTTGGACTGTGATGAAAGCTGATTGCCAAAGAATTGATGCTTTTGAACTGTGGTGCTGGAGAAGACTCTTGAGAGTCCCTTGGACTGCAAGGAGATCCAACCAGTCCATTCTAAAGGAGATCAATCCTGGGTATTCATTGGAAGGACTGATGCTAAATCTGAAACTGCAATACTTTTGCCACCTCATGAGATGAGTTGACTCACTGGAAAAGACTCTGATGCTGGGAGGGATTGGGGGCAGGAGGAGAAAGGGACGACAGAGAATGAGATGGCTGGATGGCTTCACCGACTCTATGGACATGAGTTTGATTGAACTTTCGGAGTTGGTGATGGACAGGGAGACCTGGAGTGCTGTGATTCATGGGTTGCACAGATTGGGACACGACTGAGTGACTGAACTGAACTGAACTGATTGTATAAGATCGGAAGGTCTGGGCCTCTGGATCTAGGAACAAGTCACTGACATAACAAAAGGTCTCCCATATAACATCTCATAAGAACTAAGACTAACCTGTCCCATAGCAGCAATCCAGGTGTGGTGAAGAACTATTCTTTAAGCTTCTTTCCATCCTAGGGAGGAGTCCTGGGTTATCTTTTTTTATCACTGATTTTAAAAATTGGTTGGCTCTTTCTACTTTTCCTGAAGACTGAGTTCTCCAAGCACAATGGACATAATAAGTAATGTCCAATGCTTTAGAGACCCCTTGGGTGACCTTAAGTTCACCTATTGTCAAAATGATGCAATGATGTCCTATTGCCACTTTGCAATGACCTGGGGAGACCAAATCTTGGAGTGATTTCATGGAGTATTTTTTTTTTACCACATCCTCATCCTTCTCAGTCTGGGTGGGAAACTTCAATCCATCCTGTGAATGTATTATCATGTCTAATAGGGATTTTTATCCTTGAGATATTGGCACCTGGGTGAAGTCCATCTACCAGTCCTCTCCTGGGTAAGTCCCAAGCTGTTAGACAAACTGAGCCAACTGGGGTCTTCTAGCCCCTTTTGGGGGTTGTTTAATTGGCAAGTGGGGCATGAAGTGACCACTTCCCTTATAGTCGTTTGGGTGTCTGTGCCTCTGAAAGACCTTTTGAGTAATCTTTGGAGGGCCTTTTCCCATAATGAGTGTTGGCATGTTAGGAGGTAACCAATTTCCATTGGAGGTCCCAGGCAGAAGAGTTTCTCCTTTTAGAACCATCCCATATGATCTTGAAAGCCCTCATTCTTAGCTTTAAGCCTCTCACCTTCAGTATAGGAAGGGGTTTCTGTGAAACTAAGGTGGAAACCCCTATTAGGTCACTGTTCTGTAATGCTGCTCTCTTAGCTGCCTGATCAATTGCTTGGTTCCCTC
The DNA here is from genome assembly GCF_049115385.1 of Moschus berezovskii. Taxonomy (NCBI): domain Eukaryota; kingdom Metazoa; phylum Chordata; class Mammalia; order Artiodactyla; family Moschidae; genus Moschus; species Moschus berezovskii. The sequence continues at coordinate 87,711,953 of NC_142472.1, read as the reverse complement.
ATGCCAATTCTGTGATCCCTTTCTGTTGTCCTTTATAGTGGGACACTTAAACCTCAGCGGGCAGATGGACAGCCTCCACGAGCCTAATGGTTTAATCACCATATTTGATTGGAGACCCTCGAGTGGTCAAGTGGCCTCTTTCCTTCCAAAGTACCAGAAGGGATACTTGAAGTCACTGTAAATGGCTACTCATTTTCCTTTTCCCATCTCTAAAACTCATGTCAGGGCTATGAGCTCAGCTAATTGGGCTGAAGTACCTGGTGGCAAACGTCTAGCCTTTGCCAAGTTCTCAAAATTGGAGACTACTGTGTATCTGGCTCTTGTTTTCCCATTCAAGGCAAAACAGTGTACCAGATTTCCTCAGGATTGTTCTAAGGATCTTCTGACAATCCCTTTCGGGGTTTCTGTCCAGCAGTCCAATGTTTCTAGGCAAGAGTGCAAGGGGAGAGAGCCTTCGGGGGTAAGCAGGAGAGTACCTGAGTTGAATGTCAAAGGGGATATAATCAGGCCTGGATTTTCCTTCAGCACTACTTGATATCTAAGGATCCGTTTATCAGACATCCATAAATGGCCTCTCCCGTTTAGGAGTTGTTTCACTTGGTGGCTTGTAAAAATAGTTTACTCCCAACAGAGAGTTTTAAAGTATCTTCTATCAGGACTGCAATAGCTGCAAGATTCTAAAGCAGGGAAAGATCTCTTCCCAATAAGGCAATAGGACACTCAGGGACCACCAAAAAACTGGTGGGGAAGTGTTTGTCCATCCCAGCAACAAAGTATTCTTGCCTGGATCATCCCATGGACGGAGGAGTCTGGTAGGCTGCAGTCCATGGGGTCGCGAAGAGTCGGACACGACTGAGGGACTCCACTATCACTTTTCACTTTCATTCATTGGAGAAGGAAATGGCAATCCACTCCAGTGTTCTTGCCTTGAGAATCCCAGGGACAGTGGAGCCTGGTGGGCTGCCATCCATGGGGTCGCACAGAAGTGACTGAAGTGACTTAGCAGCAGCAGCAGCCTCAAAGAAGTGCTTGGATGAATCTTTTTGTAATTGTTTTTCCTGTCGCACTCAAAATGGTACAGGTTTGGGTGGGATAAGGCTCTGGAGCAGGAGGTCTGGACAGAGTAGGTAAATCCTATGTGAAACAAGAAATTTTTGGATCTACCTGCTACATCCAGTTGCAACCTTGGCTCGAGCCCCATGATGGTTATCTGTTACAGGTGGGCTGACTGGAGTGGGCCACTTCAGTCCTGTTGAACCATCATGAGGGAAGGCTTGGCACTTGACCTTTAGGCTCTTGGGTCCAGAGGGCAGAGTGCCACCCAGTGTTCCAATTGATGGCATTTGTAGCAAGCCATTTTAGAAGACTTGTCATGATTTGGACCCTCTTTGGCCCAATGTCCCGCCTGCCTACAGATTAGGTATTTGACTCATGCCTTGTCCTTCAAGGACTTGGGGTTTGTCATAAGGGCTCTCCTGGAGGGCAACCAACATCTGGGCATGCCTTGTCTCTTTCCTCTCTCCTTCTCCTGGGCCTTGGCCTCCCTCTCCTGTTCTCTGTTATAGAAGGTATTGGTGGCTGTCTGGACCATCTCATTTAAAGGAGAAGCAGGGTCCTACTGCTGTAGCTGTTGTAACTTTATCCTTATGTTTGATGCACATTAGCAGAGGAATTTGTCCTTTAAAATCACCTGTCCCTCATAAGAGTCTAAGTCCAGATTTGTAAACTTTTGGAGGACCTCTTTCCCACAACTTATCAACTTCCTTCTATTTCCATGGGTGAACTTCCTTAGGGGTGAGTCTTTCTGAAGCTTATCCTACCCAATACTTTTGCAACCTGAGAGCCAGGCGTCCCCACGTCAGAGTGCAGATTTCCAGGTAGTTTGAAGCATGACAACCTGCTGGAGATCGAATCCGGGGACAGATTGAGGCATGTTGGCCTCCAGAGAATTGGGACCCTGGGCAGGTTGAGGCATGTCAATCTCAAAAAGTATAAAATATCTATGAATAAACTTACTTAAGGACACAAAGAACTATACACAGAAAATTATAAGACACTAATGAAAGAAATCAAAGATGACATAAACAGATGGAGAGATATTCCATGTTCCTGGGTAGGAAGAATCAATATTGTGAAAATGACAATACTACCAAACACAATCTACAAATTCAATGTTATCCCTATCAAAATACTAAAGACATTTTCACAGAACTAGAACAAAACTTTTATAATTCATATGGAAATACAAAAGACCCCAAATAGTCAAAGCAGTCTTAAGAAAGAAGAATGGAGCTGGAGGAATCAAGCTTCCTGATTTAAGATTATACTACAAAGTTACAATCATCAAGACAGTATGGTACTGGCATAAAAACAGAAACATAGACCAATGGAAACAGATAGAAAGCACAGCAATAAACCCAAGCCCCTATGGGTATGTTATTTTTGACAAAGGAGGCAAGAATACATAATGGGGCAAAAACAACCTCTTCAATAAATAGTGCTTGGAAAACTGGACAGCTACATGTAAAAGAAAGAAACAAGTGGGACTGATTAAACTTAAAAGTTTTTCCACAGCAAAGGAAACTATAAGCAAGATGAAAAGACAACCCTCAGAATGGGAGAAAACAAGAGCAAATGAAATAACTGACAAAGGATTAGCTTCTAAAATATACAAACAACTCATACAACTCAATACCAGAAAAACAACCCAATCAAAAAGTGGGAAAAAGACATAAACAGACATTTCTCCAAGGAAGACATACAGATAGATAACAAACACATGAAAAGATACTCAGCATCACTCATTATTAGAGAAATGCAAATAAAAATATACAATGACATATCACACCACACTGGTCAGAATGACCATCATCAATAAGTCTACAAAGAATAAATGCTGGAGAGGGTGTGGAGAAAAGAGATATTCTTTCACTGTTGGAGGGAATGTAAATCAATACAGCCACTATAGAAGACAGTATGGAGAATCCTCTAAAAATCTAGGAATAAAACCACCATATGACCCAGAAATCCTACTCCTAGGCATATACCCTGGGGAAATCAATATTGAAAAAGATTCATGTATCCCTTTGTTAATTTCATCACTATTTACAATAGCTAGAACATGGAATCAACCTAGATGTCCATCGACAAATGAATGGATAAAGAACTTGAGGTACATATACACAATGGGATATTACTCAGCCATAAAAAGAAATACATTTAAGTCAGTTCTAATGAGGTGGATGAATCTAGAACTTATTATATAGAGTGAGGTAAGTCAGAAAGGGAAACATAAATATTATATACTAGTGCATATATACGGAGTCTAGAAAAATGGTACTGAAGAATTTATTTGTAGGGCAGCAAAGGAGAAACAGAAATAGATAATAGACTTACGGACATGGGGAGAAGGAAGGAGAGGGTGAGATGTATGGAGAGAGTAATACATTATCATATGTAATATAGGTAGCCAATGGGAATTTTCTGTATGACTCAGGAACTTCAAACATGGGTTCTGCACCAACATAGAGGGTTGGGATGGTGAGAGAGTTTCAAAAGGGAGGGTATATGTGTATGTCTATGGCTGATTCATGTTGAGGTTTGACAGACAACAACAAAATTCTGTCAAGCAATTATCATTCAATTAAAAATAAATAAATTTTAAAAATGGTATTCCTCAAGTCAGCATTAACAGAATTAACTGTGAATGTACCTTTATTCTATATCTTATACAATACTTTCCCTAATACATAAACTGCAACTCCTGGTCTGGGGATTCAAGTTTAGCTCCCTGGCCATTTTCTGGCCAGTGTTAGCAATTCAGAGTGAATAACTCTGAAATGAGCCCAGGTAGGGGAGAAAGAGCTGAAGGCACTTAGACATGGCAGATTCCAATGCCTGAAATAGGTTAACCAGGGCTGAGCCACTGCTGTTGTGTGGCAGCATGAACCTGAGCATGAAATACATCAGTATAGTAAGGAGGAACTATAGGACTGTGACATATATTCTATTTTTTTTGGTCTCATCCTTAAATATAAAAGAATTAAAGACATATCAAACAAAGTTCAGAAATAAATAATAAGTCATTAAGAAGCACAATTAAATAAATATACAATAAAAAATTTCAAAAGTCATATATGAATATTGCTCCATGAAATTTTTTTTCTTGCAAAAGTGTCAAATTGACATATTTTCTTGTATCAAATAAAATTATAATGGGCACTGCATTAAATAAAAGTGCAAAATTAAGTCATTGAAATTTTTTATAACAGGCAAAAGTTTATAAAAAAGCATAAAAGTTAGAAAATTATAGAAAACCATGGTTTCTGAAGATAAAGATGTCTCTTAAAACATGTATCAAGAGAAAATATCATGATAAGAATTCAGCAATATATTAGGTACTAAAGTAGATTGCTGATGCTTTAAATTTTATGAAAAATGTGGAGATTAGTCATACAAAATCTCCACACATATTTAAGCAGTGATTGTGCTGCTGTTGCTGCTAAGTCACAACAGTCGTGTCCGACTCTGTGTGACCCCATAGACGGGCAGCCCCCTAGTCTCCCCCATCCCTGGGATTCTCCAGGCAAGAACACTGGAGTGGGTTGCCATTTCCTTCTCAGTGATTGTGCTACTCTAAGGAAAAAGAATTTACCACTATTGTGTTAGCTATTACTAAGGCAAACTGTGGTAGTTTCAACTGTCAGTCAGTCAGTCATTTCGGTCCCTCAGCTGTGTGCAACTCTTTGCAACCCCATGGACTGCATCATACCAGGCTTTCTTGTCCATCACCAACTTCTAAAGCTTGCTCAAACTCATGTCCATGGAGTCAGTGATGCCATCCAGCCATCTCATTCTGTCATCCTCTCTCCTCCCCTCAATCTTTCCCAGCATCTGGGCCTTTTCCAATGAGTTAGTTCTTTACATAAGGTAGCCAAAGTATTCAAGTTTCAGCATTAGTACTTCCAATGAATATTCAGGATTGATTTCCCTCAGGATTGACTGGTTTGATCTCCTTGCAGTCCAAGGGATTCTCAAGAGTGTTCTCCAACACCACAGTTCAAAACATCAATTCTTTAGTGCTCAGCTTTCTTCATGGTGCAACTCTCAAACATGACTACTGGAAAAATCATAGCTTTGACTATATGGACTTTTGTCAGCAAAGCAATGTCTCTGCTGTTTAATATGCTGTCTAGGTTGGTAATATCTCTTCTTCCAAGGAGCAAGCACCTTTTAATTTCATGGCTGCCTTCACCATCTGCAGTGATTTGGGAGCCCAAGAAAATAAAGCCTCACACTGTTTCCATTGTTTCCCCATCTATTTGCCATGAACTGATGGGATGGGATTCCATGATCTTAGTTTTTTTAATGTCCCTATGGCATCTCGTGCTCCTGGTTGGTCAATTGAAATAAAGTTTATCAAGGTTTTTCATTTTCTCTATTACATTTTCCATGCTCTTTCATTTAAGGACATTTATCAGGTTCTATCCAATAAAATTTTGGAAAATAATATGAGTCACTTCCATATCCAAATATCCAAACAGTGAAAAGCCCATATATGACTCTTCAGTCCTTTTCTTATTGAAAAGCAGATGTTCCAAACTGTGGATCTATAAAATATTCTAGTATCCACCATGGAATCTTCCGCATGGTTATACGGCCATCACATGATGCCCTAGGTGGTACCAGAAGCATGATTGATAAATAAGCTTGTGAATGTTGAACACTGATATAATAGAGGTGTTAGAGAAATATACCCTGGCCTAAAGGAAATGGCAACCCACTCCAGTGTTCTTGCCTGGAGAATCCCAGGGACGGGGGAGCCTGGTGGGCTTCTGTCTATGGGGTCACACAGAGTCGGACACGACTGAAGTGACTTAGCAGCAGCAGCAGCAGCAACTGTGAATAATGCACCGACCTTTATGTTTTCTCATTTTCAATTTTTATCGTGGATCAGCCCCTTTTACTTGATATTGAATATATAACAGTATCATATTCATTTCATTTCAGTCCAGTTCAGTCCAGTCCCTCAGTCATTTCCGACTCTTTGCAACCCCATGAATCACAGTAAACCAGGCCTCCCTGTCCATCACCAACTCCCGGAGTTCACTGAAACTCACGTCCATCGAGTTGGTTATGCCATCCAGCTATATCATTCTGTGGTCCCCTTCTCCTCCTGCCCAAAATCCCTCCCAGCACCAGAGTCTTTTCCAGTGAGTCAACTCTTCACATGAGGTGGCCAAAGGATTGGAGTTTAAGCTTTAGCATCAGTCCTTCCAATGAACACCCAGAACTGATCTCCCTTAGAATGGACTGATTGGATCTCCTTGCAGTCCAAGGAACTCTCAAGAGTCTTCTCCAGCATCACAGTTCAAAAGCATCAATTATTTGCCGATCAGCTTTCTTCACAGTCCAACTCTCACATCCATACATGACCACGGGAAAAACCATAGCCTTGACTAGACGGACCTTGGTTGGCAAAGTAATGTTTCTTTTTCATATGCTATCTAGGTTGGTCATAACTTTCCTTCCAAGGAGTAAGCGTCTTTTAATTTTATGGCTGCAATCAGCATCCACAGTGATTTTGGAACCCAAAAAATACAGTCTGACACTGTTTTCACTGTTTCCCCATCTATTTCCCATGAAGTGATGGGAGATGCCATGATCTTCGTTTTCTGGATGTTGAGCTTCAAGCCAACTTTTTCACTTTCCTCTTTCACTTTCATCAAGAGGCTTTTGAGTTCCTCTTCACATTCTGCCATAAGGGTGGTGTCATCTGCATATCTGAAGTTATTGATATTTCTCCCAGCAATCTTGATTCCAGCTTGTGCTTCTTCCAGCCCAGCTGGAATTTCTCATGATGTACTCTGCATATAAATTAAATAAGCAGGGTGACAATATACAGCCTTGATGTACTTCTTTTCCTATTTGGAACCAGTCTGTTGTTCCATGTCCAGTTCTAACTGTTGCTTCCTGACCTGCATATAGGTTTCCCAAGAGGCAGGTGAGGTGGTCTGGTATTCCCATCTCTTTCAGAATTTTCCACAGTTTATTGTGATCCACACAGTCAAAGGCTCATGATTTTATTTTCTTCCTAAACTGCTTAACAATTTGTTTACTTTTGTGATAGTTCAAAACATAAATCGAATATAAGCTTCATTAGAAACTAAATATATTTGCCTTGTTTATCAGTTGATCACGAACTTTAGAATATTTCCTGTCACAAAGTAGTCATTTCCTATTTTCAACTGAGATAAATATTCTATAACCTCTAATTCAAAAGAATGTTTAGAATATTTCCGTGCAGCTGTTTTTAGTTTAAAAAAGCTTTTACTAGAAAATTTTACTAGAGAATATCCAGTCCTTGCAATCTACATTTACTGTTAAGTCTCTCAGTTCAGTTCAGTCGGTCAGTTGTGTCCGACACTTTGCGACCCCATGAATCACAGCACGCCAGGCCTCCCTGTCCAGCACCAACTCCTGGAGTTCACTCATGTCCATCGAGTAGGTGATGCCATCCAGCCATCTCATTCTCTGTAGTCCCCTTCTCCTCCCACCCCCAAACCTTCCCAGCATCAGAGTCTTTTCCAGTGAGTCAACTCTTCGCATGAGGTGGCCAAAGTATTGGAGTTTCAGCTTTAGCATCAGTCCTTCCAATGAACACCCAGGATTGATCTCCTGTAGAATGGACTGGTTGGATCTCCTTGCAGTCCAAGGGACTCCCAAGAGTCTGCTCCAGCACCACAGTTCAAAAGCATCAATTCTTCGGCGATAAGCCTTCCCCACAGTCCAACTCTCATATCCATACATGACCACTGGAAAAACAATAGCCTAGACTCTCAGTTGTGTCCAACTGTTTGTGACACCATGGACTGCAACACACCAGACTTCTCTGTCCTTCACCATCTCCTGGAGCTTGCCCAAACTCAAGTCCATTGAGTCAGTGATGCCATCCAACCATTTTGCCCTCTCTCGTTCCCTTCTTCTGCTTTCAATCTTTCCCACCACAAGGGTCTTTTCTAATAAACTGACTTTAAGTATCAGGTGGCCAAATTATTGATGCTTCAGCATCAGTCCTTCCAATTAATATTCAGGATTGATTTCCTTTAGGATTAATTGATTTGATCTCCTTGCAACCTACGTTAATGGGTCAATAACTTTCAGTTCAGGGAAGATTTCTCCCAATGGGGACCAATATGGATAATTTGCTATTCCAATTGTTTTAACCTATTTTCTAGGACTACTAGCTAACCATATGCCATGATTTGAATGTGTCCCTCCACTCCAGAAAAGAATTAACATGTTGAAATACTAACCACCAAAGATGATGGTATTAAGAGATGGTACAGTCATTCTAATGTCATGAGAATGAATCCTACATGAGTAGAATTAGTGTCTTATAAAACAGACTCCAGAGGGCTCTCTAGCCATTTTTACCATGAGAGGACACAGCAGAAGAAGTGCTAGCTATGAACCAGAAAGTGGATTCCCACCAGAACATAGCCATGCTAGAACCTTGATCTTGGAATTTCTAGCATGTAGAACTGTGAGAAATCAATTTCTGCTTCATAAAAGTCTCCCAATCTGTGGTGTTTTGTTACCTCAGCCCTAATGGACTAAGACACCATGGTTACATAAAGGTGATTTGAACATATATTTTCCAAGTTGCTGAATATCTGAAAACATCTTTACATTTTCTAAATTAATTTATTTTAAATGGAGGATAATTTATTTACAATATTGCGGTGGCTTTTGCCATACACTGACATGAATCAACCACAGGTGCACATGTGCCTCCCCACCCTGAGCCCCCTTCCCAGCTCGCTCCCCACCCCATCCCTCTGTGTTCTTCCAGAGCACCAACTCTGAGTGTCCTGTTTCAATGCATCGAACTTGTACTGATCATCTATTACACTTATGGCAACATACATGTTTCAAAGATATTCTCTCAAATCATCCCACCCTCCTCTTCTCCCACATAGTCCAAAATCGTAATCTTTACATCTGTGTCTCTTTTGCTACCTTGCATATAGGATCGTCATTACTGTCTATATAAATTTCATATATATATGCATTTATATACTGTATTGGTGTTTCTCTTTATGACTAACTTCACTACCTACAGAAGGATACAGTTTCGTCCACCTCATTATAACTGACGCCAATGTGTTCTTTCTTACAGCTGAGTAATATTACTTTGTGTATATATACCAAAACTTCCTTATCCATTTGTCTGCGGGTGAACATCTAGGTTGCTTCCATGACCTAGGTATTGTAAACAGTACTGCAATGAATATTGGGGTACATGTGTCTCTTTCAATTCTGGGTTCCTCAGAGTGTATGCCCAGCAGTAGGATCGCTAGGTCATATGGCAATTCTACTTCCAGAATCTTTTAAGGACTCTCCGTGCTGTTCTCCATAGTGGCTACACCAGTTTGCATTCCCACCAGCAGTGTAAGAAAGTTCTCTTTTCTTGACACCCTCTCCAGCATTTATTGTTTGTGGGCTTTTTGATGGTGGCCATTCTGACCAGTGTGAGACGATATCTCATTGCAGTTTTGATTTTCATTTCTCTAATAATGATGAGAGGGTAACAGGCAGGAAGGCCAGGGGTCTCCAGACAGAGGAAATAGGCTGTAAGTGTCTTTTCAAACTCTGTGTTGTTATGATGACACCTGGTTCCACCTGAACTTAACTTTTCTCAAACTGAGTTAATCAATGAATTTTTCTTATGGGAATGTTTTTCTTAAGCTATGTTAATTGAACTACCTATTTACTTTGGAATTTTCCTTTCTTCAAAATGGTTCCTTCTGATTTATTGATTATGCCAAAGCCTTTAACTGTGTGGATCAGAGCAAACTGTGGAAAATTCTTAAAGGGATGGGAATACCAGACACGTGACCTGCCTCTTGAGAAATATGTATGCAGGTCAAGAAGCGACAATGAGAACTAGACATGGACCAACAGCCTTGTTCCAAATCATGAAAGGAGTACATCAAGGCTGTATATTGTCACCTTGCTTATTGAACTTACATGCAGAGTACATCATGAGAAATGCTGGGCTGGATGAAGTACAAGCTGGAATCAAAATTGCCAGGAGAAATATCACTAACTACAGATACGCAGATGACATCACCCTTGTGGCAAAAAGCAAAGAAGAACTAAAGAGCCTCTTGATGATAGTGAAAGAGAAGAGTGAAAATGCTAACTTAAAACTCAACATTCGTAAAACTAAGATCATGGCATATGGTCCCATTACTTCATGGCAAATACATGGGGAAACAATGGAAACAGTGAGATACTTTATTTTGGGGGTCTCCAAAATCCCTGCAGATGGTGACTGCAGACATGAAGTTAAAAAGACGCTTGCTCCTTGGAATAAAAGTTATGACCAATCTAGATAGCATATTGAAAAGCAGAGACTTTACTTTGCCAACAAAGTTCCATCTAGTCAAAGTTTTGGTTTTTCCAGTAGTCATGTATGGATGTTACAGTTTTACATTTGTTAGAAAGCTATTAATCAGATAAGAGAGACATCTCAAGGCTGAAGGAGTTTCACCAGGCCCCTCTCCCACAATACACATTTTTGAGATAGGACGCCATGAGGTGTGTCATCTTGCAGCCATAAAACAATTGATATGAATACTGGTTTGTTGAGCTCAAGGTTTGACAAAAGGAAAATTGTTAGTCTTAGTTGGAACCATTTTCAGTTCAGTTCAGTTCAGTCATTCAGTTGTGTCAGACTCTTTGTGACCACACGGACTGCAGTACACCAGGCTTCCCTGTCCCTCACCAACTCCTGGAGCTTACTTAAACTGATTTCCTTTAGGATGGGTGGGGTGGATCTCCTTGCAATCCAAGGAATTCTCAAACATCTCCTCCAACACCACAGTTCAAAAGCATCAATTCTTTGGCACTCAGCTTTCTTTATAGTCCAACACTAACATCCATACATGACTACTGGAAAAACCAAAACTTTGACTAGATGGACCTTTGTTGGCAAAGTAACGTCTCTGCTTTTCAATATGCTGTCTAGATTGGTCATAACTTTTCTTCCAAGGAGTAAGCGTCTTTTTAATTTCATGTCTGCAGTCACCAAATCCGACATGATTCACTGTAAACTATCAATGAGTGATGTTGAACATCTTTTTATGTGTTTATTAGCAATCTGTATGTCTTCTTTAGAGAAATGTCTGTTTAGTTATTTGGCCAACTTTTTGATTGTTCATTTTTCTGGTATTGAGCTTCATGAGCTGCCTATATATTTTGGAGACTAATTCATTGTTAGTTGCTTCATTTGCTATTATTTTCTCCCATTCTGAAAGCTGTTTTCTTCACATTGCTTATAGTTTCCTTCATTGTACAAAAGCTTTTAAATTTAATTAGGTCCCATTTGTTCATTTTTGCTTTTATTTCCATTACTCTGGGGGATGGGTCGTAGCAGATCTTGCTGTTATTTATGTCAGAGAGTGTTCTGCCTATGTTTTCCTCTGAGAGTTTTATAGTTTCTGGCCTTACATTTAGATCTTTTATCCATTTTGAGTTTATTTTTGTGCATGGTGTTAGAAAGTGTTCTAGTTTCATTGTTTTACATGTAGTTGACCAGTTTTCCCAACACCACTTTTTAAAGAGATTGTCTTTTCTCCACTGTATATTTTTGCCTCCTTTGTCAAAGATAAGGTAACCATAGGTGTGTGTATTTTTATCTGGGCTTTCTATTTTGTTCCATTGATCTATATGAAAGCATATTTATCTTTTATCACATATTATTAACAACCTAAAGTTAGTGTGATTGAGTTACAACACTTTTCTTTCAAATCATAAATTTTGTTTCATTAGCAACCTTTATATTAGGAGAGAAAAAAATGAAGACAATCTAATTTTTATTCTCTGAAAATAACCTCATATTTTAATATTTTAAGAGTACTTTGTGTGTGTTTTAAAAACTAAAATAATTTTGTCTAAATATTTCTTTTCTTCAAATTTGAGAGATGAAACAATGTAAATTCTCATTGGTAGGAATACTCATTTTAAAGAAGAAACATTTTTTTTCCTTTGATTGTATGATTTATATGCTCTTGACACGTGAAAAAAAAATGAACAATTAAAAGTCGTGAATTATGTTTTATTCAGTGAAATTTCTGAAGACTTCAAGTCTGAGAGGCAGCCTCTCAGATAGCTCTGTGTGTTACAGCAAGGAGTTTTAATTTGAGCATAGAAATGGTGACAGGGGCAGGTACTAGGAAATCACCCTGCTTGTAAACTGTGGGGATCCATGGACAGACAAAAGAAAATAGGAATTTCCAGACTAACAAAACCCCACTTCTTTTGGGTGGCAAGATTCCTGGCAACAGACAGGGAAGGGGTGGGGGGTGGGAATGTGGGAATCTCCTGCATCCAATATAATTTTTGTTCATTATGATCTCATTACAATAAAATTAGCTTTAGAAATAAGAAGTATCCATCATGAATTGATGCCATGACACTTCTGATCTAAGCTAACTAAGGACAAAAATCTCCCCTCCCCTCTGGGAAATGGAGCTGAAATATGACCCCCAAACTCTTCCTTCCCCAGGGAACATTCTCCCACTTCATTTGTATGCTCCTCATAACTGACTTCCCAAAGAAACCCAGGCAGCAACTCATCACCTGTCTGCCTACTCTCCCTCTGAGGGTGTATTCTTGCTTAAATAAATTCTAACTTTACTTTTCTAACCTCCGTGCTTTATCTCTATATTCTTCCTGACAAAGAAAGAAACCTAAATTCACTAGGAACATGTTGATAAACCAGTCAGGAGAATTGGATAAGCCTCAGCTTCTCTATCCTCCCATGGGCTTGAGAGGCACTGCTTTACATCCTGCCATTACTTTCTCACTTTCTTCTATTCTTGCCATACTTTCTCTCTCATTTGCTTTCTTGGTCTCTTTTGCCTTTTCAGACTTATCCTTTCACCTCCTTTGGGCTTGAGAGGCACCACCTTACTTTCCACCATTACACTCTGGAAAGTAATGGCCTTACTTTAAGCCATCTTCATCTCTCTCTCTCTCTCCCTACCCTGTTCTTTTTTATACTCTGTCTCATTTTCAAAACTGTTGCCACAAAAAATGTGGGCATAGAATGAACAATAAATGGCCATCAAGATGCTTGCCATAGGTCTCTCCACTCCCTCAAAGCAACTTCCATGAAACAATTTCAGGCACACAGTTAAAAGTATAGCACTAACCCCATCCCTGCATCTACCCTCATAGGCTTATTATCGGTCCATCTATGTCTAATTATCTCTGTCTCAACTCTGCATCCCAGAATTACTCTTACTTTCCACTCTTATCTTGTGCCTTACTCTGCTGAAAATAAAAGGGAAAAAATCTGCCAGGCATTTTCCAACTTTATCCCTAAGTCTTCCACTTCTTACTGCTATATAGACACAGAGCATGTCAGGGAAAGTTTACAGTCATCCTCGCAGGCAACCAAGGGCCTGAAGCATAGGATCTTTTCCCTCTGGCTTTACCTTAATCACCATTTAACTGTTAACAGGTCAAACTGTGTAAAAACATAAAATGCTGCCTTAGACTTTGTGCTATTGTTATTGCAACTGAATCCCTTTGGGAGTTCCCTTGCATGGTGGGCAGTCTGTGCACATTCCCCTTGGTGTTAGGAGCTGGGATGGTTCCACACCACGTGGTTGGAACTCTTGGTAGTAGGACCATCTTTCACTACCTCCTGGTGTTTGGCCAGCACCCTTCAGCATCCACCCTTACCCCATACCCAGCCACCCTGTTAGGACAGGGCAGGCGCATATGACCCTGCTGTAAGGAAGCATGTCCAGGCAATGAGCCACATTTGCTGTGCTTGCCTCCCTCTGAATGTCCTTCCAGGATTGTGAGGTCCTCCATCCCTTGAGCTACAGTCCCAGTGCCTCTGTTATAGCCACGCATTCTGGGGAAACAAACTCACTCAGAAGGACAATGCAGAGAGTTGAGTGCAGTTTATTACACCAACGGGCCCAAGGCAGAGTCTTCTCTTAGCCAAGGACCCCGACAACCATATGTGAAAATCTTTTATACCCTATGTGTACGTCAAACCCACCACCCCAATTTCCTGAGACTTACATAAAATAAAGGAAGGGTAAATACAATCACAATAGTCCCATCATTCATGTGTTAGGTGTTCAAACAATTAGTAATCAATAAGCCTGTGATTACATTCCGATAGGCACGGAAAGAATTTATGACCTGTCCGGAGGCAGGGGAAACTAATGTATATTTTCTCTTAGGCAATGAGTAACCTGGATGTGATCTTCAAGATTCCCCTGTCTAGCGGGAGTCTTATCTTTCTATTTTAGTTTCCATAGGCACTAAGCACAGAGTTCAGAGTTCATTGGAGAGGTGGCCGAGCATGAGCAGCATGAACAGGCCTAAGATGGAGCCTGCTGCTAAGTCACTTTAGTCTTGTCCGACTCTGTGCGACCCCATAGACGGCTGCCCATCAGGCTCCCCTGTCCCTGGGATTCTCTGGGCAAGAACACTGGAGTGGGTTGCCATTTCCTTCTCCAATGCATGAAAGTGAAAAGTGAAAGTGAAGTCACTTAGTCGTGTCCGACTCCTAGCGATCCCATGGACTGCAGCCCACCAGGTTCCTCCCTCCATGAGAATCTCCAGGCAAGAGTAGTGGAGTGGGTTGCCATTGCCTTCTCCGAAGATGGTCTAGGCCCCATGAATTCCTTCTTCACCTGCACCTCAGCTGCCACATTCACCCCTGTACCCAGTCCCACTGCCTGCTGGTGGGAAGCACAGCACAGGTGGGAAGGAGAGGAGGGAAGATGGCACTGAGGTCCCCAGAAGTGCTGCCCATGAAAAGGAAAGGAAAAGAGATTTATTTTCTTTTTCACAAATCATCTCCCTTAATAGCCACTGTTTATTTTCCAAAACTTACCACATTTTTAGAGAAAAGACTGAGATTTAAATAGGTCTAAGAACCATGAGAATGTCCACTCCAGGGAAATAGATCCCAGAGCTCAGGGATTAATGTATAGAATGTATAAAGCCTTCAGAAAGACCACTTATCCTGGGTACCACAGATATTAGGATAGGACACAGGCCCTGGATGCTTGGACCAGTAGGACTGCCACATGGGGAAGCTGCTAATATCCTTTGTGGATAAAGTCAACAGGACTAGGTGGATGAATTTGCCTGAAACAAGTCTTCTCTTAGAGAGCCTCAATGG
Source organism: Moschus berezovskii (assembly GCF_049115385.1). Classification (NCBI taxonomy): domain Eukaryota; kingdom Metazoa; phylum Chordata; class Mammalia; order Artiodactyla; family Moschidae; genus Moschus; species Moschus berezovskii. The sequence continues at coordinate 87,696,730 of NC_142472.1, read as the reverse complement.
GACCTCCTAACACAAGTGCTCCTTTTTGTTACAGGAGCATCCTCTCCCTGAGGTAATGATGGGAAACACCTCCTCCATTCCCAAGGAATGACTCCTTGGGTGCATTTTGAGTCACAGGAACAAGTTTTCTCTAGATTCTTTAAAATGAAAAGAGCTTGTCTTCTGTTGTAATAAAGACTGGCTGCAATCTAAACTTGAGGACAATGAGGCCTGGCCAGAGAATAAAAGCCTCAACTATAATAACCATCCCACAGTTAGACTTCTTTTGCAAAAGTCAGGGGAAATGGACAGAATATTCTTATGCCCCAAATTTTATGGCCCTAAGAGAATACCCCAATATATTCAAGTCCTGTGTTAAGAAACTTTGCTGTCTGGGACCAAATCAGTCTATACAAAGGCCATATCTAGTGGCAGCCCTGGAGAAACAGGAGCCCCAGGCAGAAGACCCAAGTCCCAAAACTCTTTCATTATCTTTAGCCTCTCTCTTTCCCTATAAGCCTCTTTACCTTTCCAAACTAGAAATACAGCCAGAGTCTTTCTTCCCCCATTCAGAACATAGCAGGCGGGCCTCTTGGAATTACCAGACTCTACACCCCTTTTTCCTTGACCTTAATCAATACTGCATCTTCTTAGGCAGATTATCAGAGGACCCTAGCCACTACACTGAAGAATTCAAGGCACTGACTTCTCTCCTTTGACATTACCTGGAGGGAAATAAATGTTGTTCTTTCACACTGCTACACCAGTGAGGAAAAGGCCCATATTTGGGCACAGGCTTAAACATATGTAGATGGATTTCATGTTGCCCAACCACATGGATACCCTGTGAGCCTGACAGCAATACCTCTAATGAATCCCAGCTGGGACTATCAACCAGGCCATCATAGTATCACTAGTAGGGATCACATGATCATTTGCCTCATTGAAGGGTTAAAATGATGCATAATTAAATCTCTTAGCTATGATGTTTAAAGAGATCACCCAAGGCCAAGATAAAATCCAGTCCTGTTTCAGGTCTAATTTGGTAGATGACCTCAGAAATTATATGACTGTAGAACCAAATGTTTCAAGATTCACATTGTATTTGCAATCCACTTCATTAACCAATCAGTCCCTAACATCAATTGAACGCTTCAAAATCTCATCATTCTTATTGACACAGTCTTCATGTGTTTAACAATAGAGACCAGGTTGAGGAGGAAAAGAGGGAATAGCATTACTAAAAGAAGGAATGATGGAAAGCCAGGCTTTTGGCAGCTGTCCTGATAAGATCTAACCCATCTCCAGGTCACCTCCAAGGTATTCCTAGAAAACCTCTGCCAAGAAATGGAGACTGTTTTAACCCTGGACTGTTTTAACTGTGCTCCTTGAGTGAGTATTGCTCATTAAGCATGTTCGAGTCCATACACCCCCAAAACCATGTCCACTGTGCAAGAAGATGAGTTACTAGGAGAATAAATGCCCCCAGCTTAAAAAGGAGGGAGGAAATTCCCCCACACCAGTCATGGCAGTGGCTGTTTGATGGGACCTGGAACCTCTCAAGGCTCTTAAGAAAACAGTCATCATCAACAAGAAGAACTGCAGGTAACCACTGATGTGGCAGGTGACTCTAGTGGTAAAGAGTTTGCCTGCCAATGCAGGAGACACAAGAGACAAGGTTTCAATCCCTGAGTTAGGAAGATCCCCTGGAGTAGGAAATGGCACCCTACTCCAGTATTCTTGCCTAGAGAATTCCATGGACAGAGGAGCCTGGTGGGCTACAGTCCATGGGACTGAAGAGTCAGATATGATTGAAAGACTGGACACACAGAACCATTTAGTCTGTCCTGACTTCTCAGTGCTCAGTCCCTTGTCCATTAAAATATGCTCTATTGTCTGGATCAAAGGAAAACCAGAATATTTCACCGTCCCTCTAACTTGTGCGTGGGGAAAGACTCTTGTAGCTCACAAGTTTCGTGTCATGTCTGAATGCCCCAACCCATGATTGGGAAGGGATTTTTCTCTCAGCCTTGGGGACAACTCTTTCTCTCCCTGAAAACAAGAGACAACGAATGTTTTTGGCTGTGGACAGTCCAATCCAAACAATTTCCCCAGAAACTGAAAATGTTATACATCTACATATCTGGGATTAGGGAATCCCAGGGAAGACAAAACTTGTCACTCCTATAGAATTAACCTAAAAGGAAACTAATAACTTTCCTTCCAGGCACCAATAACCCATAAAACCAGAGGTTTGAAGTCTCCAACCCAAATCTCAAAATTCATTAAATATGGACTTTTGGTGCCATGCCAGTTCCTCTGTCATACGCCAGTCCTACCTGTCCTCAAACAAAATGGGGAATACAGATTGATAAAATTTCTCTGAATCATAAATAAAGTTGTAATTCCCATCCATCCAATCATTCACAATTCTTACACAACATTCACTCAGATTCCTGAGGACACAGCCTGGTTTACAGTTCTTCATCTTAAAGCTGCTTTCTTTTGTATACCTATTGACCCTGCATCTCAATTCCTTTTGCTTTTGAATTAACTTATCCAAACAGTAATGAAACACAACAGTATACCTGGACTGTCCTTTTTCAGGGATTCCAGAACAGCACATGCCTGTTTGCCTAACTAATTAACTAAGGAACTAAAATTAGAGACAGGGGCCTTATTATAATATGCAGATAATATCCTTTTATCTGCAACCCCTCAAAGGAAGCCTCAGATCAAAACACTGTACAAGTCCTCAATTTTTGGGGTTCATGGGAATATAAAGTATCCCCATAGAAAGTCCAAGTTTCCTTCCAGAGGGTCAGTTACTTGGTACATTTTCTAAGCCCAGTAAAGTGCACCCTTATGACCCAACATAAGGGATCAAAACTTAAAACCAACATATACAAAGAAACAGCTCAGTATTTTCTTATGATTTGCTGGGATTTATAGGATTTGGATCCCATTGCAAAACCATTATATGCAGCCTTGAAGAAATGCGACACAGAACTCCTGGATTGGACAGGAAATATACAAAGATAATTCAATCATATTAATACTGTTCTTAACTAGTGCCCCAGCCTTAGGAATCCTAGATTCTAATAAACCCTTTATTCATTTATCTCAGAATGAAACAGAATAGCCTTAGGAGTTCTTAACCAAAAAGTAGGCCCAATGCCATGGCCAGTGACTCTCAAAGTAACTGGATTCAGTAGACTCAGGATGGCCAGATTGTTTGACAGCTGTAGCAAACATAGCCCTGTTAGTTGAAGAGGGTCCCCTCATGGACCCTGATGCTGTCTAGTTTAATCCATGACTCTTCTCAGCAACTTCCCAGGTGGCTCAGTGATAAATAATGTGCCGGTCAATGAAGAACACAAAGAAGATGCAAGTTTGATCCCTCGGTCAGTTTGGAGGAGGAAATGGGCCCACTCTGGTATTCTTGCCTAGAAAATTCCATGAAGAGAGTAACTGGTGGGCTATAGCCCAAGGGTTTCAAAGGGTAGGACACAACTTAGTGATGGCACGCACATGCATGACTATTCTCTTCTGGAGAGGGATGCTTTGATTAGCAGCTTTTACAAAAGGCAGAGGCACCAGAGATCAAATTGCCAACATCCACTGGATCATGGAGAAAGCAACAGAGTTCCAGAAAAAACATCTATTTCTGCTTCACTGACTATGCCAAAACCTTTGACTGTGTGGATCACAATAAACCGTGGGAAATTCTGAAAGAGATGGGAATACCAGACCACCTGACCTGCCTCTGGAGAAACCTGTATGCAGGTCAGGAAGCAACAGTTAGAACTGGACATGGAACAACAGACTGGTTCCAAATAGGAAAAAGTGTACGTCAAGGTTGTATATTGTCACCCTGCCTATTTAACTTATATGCAGAGTACATCATGAGGAAAGCTGGGCTGGAAGAAGCACAAGCTGGAATCAAGATTGCCGGGAGAAATATCAATCACCTCAGATATGCAGATGACATCACCCTTATGACAGAAAGTGAAGAGGAACTCAAAAGCCTCTTGAGGAAAGTGAAAGAGGAGAGTGAACAGTTTGGCTTGAAGCTCAACATTCAGAAAACAAAGATCATGGCATCTGGTCCCATCACTTAATGGGAAAGACATGGGGAAACAGTGGAAACAGTGTCAGACTTTATTATTTCGGGCTCCAAAATCAGTGTGGATGCTGATTGAAGCCATGAAATTAAAAGACGCTTACTTCTTGGAAGGAAACTTATGACCAACCTAGATAGTATATTAAAATGCAGAGACATTACTTTGCAAATCTAGGTCCGTCTAGTCAATGCTATGGTTTTTCCTGTGGTCATGTATGGATGTGAGAGTTGGACTGTGAAGAAAGCTGATCGCCGAAGAATCAATGCTTTTGAACTGTGGTGTTGGAGAAGACTCTTGAGGGTCCCTTGGACTGCAAGGAGATCCAACCAGTCCATTTTAAAGGAGATCAATCCTGGGTGTTCATTGGAAGGGCTGATGCTAAAGCTGAAATTACAATACTTTGGCCACCTCATGTGATGATTTGACTCACTGGACAAGACTCTGATTCTGGGAGGGATCGGGGGTGGGAGGAGAAGGGGACAACATGGAATGAGATGGCTGAATGTCGTCACCTACTTGATGGATATGAGTTTGAGTGAACTCCGGGAGTTGGTGATGGACAGCGAGTCCTGGCGTGCTGTGATTCATGGGGTAACAGAGTCGGACACGACTGAGCGACTGAACTGAACTAAGTCTATTAGAGTGTATTAAGTCAGAAAGAGAAAAACAAATATCACGTATTAATACATATATAATAAATCTAGAAAGATGGTACTGATGAAACCACTTGCAGGGAAGCAGTGGAGACGCAGACATACAGAACAGACTTATGGCCACAATAGGGGAAGGAAAGTGTGGAATAAAAGACAAATGTAACATGGAAACCTACATTACCATATGTGAAATCGATAATGGGAATTTGCTGTTTGACTCAGAGAGCTAAAACCAGTGCTCTGTGACAACCTAGAGGAGTGGGAGGGAGGTTAAGAGGGAGGAGACATATGTATACACATGACTGAAACTAACATGATATTGTAATTTTTCTCCAATTAAAAATAAATCAATATTAATAAAGAAAGCAAATACTTCCTGGTTTTTACAGCACTTCCACTGGGTGGGTGGAAGCCTTTCCAATAAGGACTGAGAGAACTCAGGAAGTAATAAAGGCATTATTAAAATAAACTTTTCTTTAGTTTGAACTTCCGTGGTCTTTACAAAATGAAAATGGCCCCTTTTTTGTGTCTAATATAGCCCAAGTCTCTATGGTCCTAGGCATTTGCTAACACCTCAACATTGCCCAGAGGTCTCAATAATCAGGAAAAGTATAAAGGACAAATCAAACTTTAAAAAGAATTCCAACTAAACTTTGTCAATGGACATCAGAATCTTGGACAAAACTTTTACCCATAGCCCTCCTGAGTATCAGGGTGGCACCCCAAATGAGAATAAAGCTTAGCTCCTTTGAAATGACTTATGGTAGGCTTTCTTATCCTCTGACATTCTGGTAGACACCAAGTACCTAATTAATCTGGAATAAGTCCAAAAGACTATTGCAGAATATAGAAATCAGGTTTCACCAGTCTCTGGCCAGGAAATTGGCCCAATTCAGGATCAACTGAACGATTTTGTCCTTTTAAAACTATGTAGGAGAAAGATCCCCCTATGATCATTTACTGCCTAAGTGGAAGGGGCCTTCTTACTAGTTCCTTCTCAGCACTCCTACTGCAATAAAACTAAAAGGAATCACTAGTTGGGTGTATCTTTCTAGAATAAAACCTCCCCTTTCACAGGACACAGAAAATATTTGACAACCCGCAAGTGAGTCTTTTCAGATCCTGACTTTTATACAAAAAGACAAAGAAATGAAATAAATCCAAAGCTGAATTCTCAGTGCCACTATCTACCTTTTTGCCTTCTGTTACCCCAATACATCAACAAAATAACTAATATGTTCTGGCAAATTTGGATACTGATTGCTCACTTTCACTTTTGCTGTTGCAATATTTTATGAGTGTCATGTTAGACCCACACCTATATGTGGGATGATCCAAGCTGTTTTAATTTTATTTTTATTTTTTAATACCAAAAATATTTTGTTTTCGGGTATAGCCAATTAACGATATTATGATAGTTTCAAGTGAACAGTGAAGGAATTCAGCCATACATATACACGTATCCATTCTCCCCCAAACTACCCTCCCATCCAGGCTGCCACGTAACTTTGATCAGAGTTCCATACAGTGCAATACAACAGGTTTTTATTTATTCATTTTAGATATAGTAATGTGTACATCACCTTCCCAAAGACAATAACTATCCCTTTCAGGAACTATATGTTTATTTTCTAAGTTTCTTTCTGTTTTGTAAGTAAGTTCATTTGTATCATTTTTTCTTTTTTAGATTCCACATATAAGGGATGTCATATGATGTTTCTCCTTCTCTGTCTTACTTAAGTCATGCTGGGTTTGATAAAACTCACTTAAAACCTAAAAATATGAGCTGCAGTCTATTCTTCCTGGTTTCTATTTCCAAAAGATTCCAGGGATCTTGTTCTCTCTTCTTTATCCAGTCACTTTGGTCCCAAGACTTAACATGCAGTGATAATATAATAGTCAATAACTTCCAGGTTATTGCTAAAGGGGAAAATCCCTTTCTGTTTGGTTTGCCATCCCCAACCTACTACCCTGAGAGACATAAACTTACCCTAAAAGCTTACCCAGTCAAAATTCACATTATATTCTCAGCTTTTAACCAGTTTTCTTTTAATTGTTCTGCTGCTGCTGCTGCTAAGTCGTTTCAGTCGTGTCCGATTGTGTGTGATCCCATAGATGGTAGCCCACCAAGCTCCACCGTCCCTGGGATTCTCCAGGAAAGAACACTGGAGTGGCTTGCCATTTCCTTCTCCAATGCATGAAAGTGAAAAGTGAAAGTGAAGTCACTTAGTTGTGTCCAACTCTTTGCGACCCCCGACTGCAGCCTACCAGGCACCTCCATCCATGGGATTTTCCAGGCAAGAGTACTGGAGTGCTTTGCCATTGCCTTCTCCTTTAATTGCTCCAGACAAGATTTTTTCTTTAGATGTTATATGGTAAAAGTTCCTTTCACCCTGTTACTACATCACACATCCCTACTCAAGGACTATAAACATCACCAATGTAATGTGATATGTGCTCAGGCACTCAGTCATGTCTCATTCTTTGCAACCCCATACACTGTAACCTGCCAGGATCCTCTATCCATGGAATTTTCCAGGCAAGAATATTGGAATGGGTTGCCATTTCCTACTCCAGGAGATCTTCCCTACCTAGGGATAGAACCTCCATCTCTTGCATCTCCTGCACTGACAGGCAGATTGTTTACCATTGTGCCACCTGGAAAGCCCATGCATGTATGGCCAAAAGTTCACTAATCTGTAATCAAACCCTCAGATGAAACGTTTGTCACAACAGTACTCACAGGGGAAACAGACTCCCTTTTAGCCCTGGAGGCTCTCTCTAACAAAAACATAAGCCTGCCCCAGGTATCTTTCAGTTCAGTTCAGTTCAGTTCAGTTGCTCAGTCATGTCCAACTCTCTGCGACCCCATTTTAAGCCTATCTATTTAAGCCATATAGTGAGCCAGCCTATTTATACTTGACCCTGTACCCCTAAAAACACACATATATGTTATGGCAGATCAAAAACTAATGCCAACCAAGATTCTTGTGCTAACTCTTAACTAAGACAGTTCCTGGTTATGACTCTCCCTGAATATACATGTTCCCCAGATGCTCCAAACCAGGGACCAAATCCAAAATACAAATGGCACCCCTCCATAACTGTCTCCCACCTGCTGGAACTTTTCTGCAGCTGTATGGCCAAACCAATCATACTGTCTTACCAGCACCCCCTACATTATTATGGCTATATGGGACCTCAGAAACTACCTCACAGTGACCAAAGCCATTGCTTACTCACACCTAGACAACACACTTCATTATGCACCTTGGAAACTGTGTTTCCAGCCTAAATAATCATCTTCAGTGTGACCCATGTGAGAAAAAAAAAAAAAGGCTGTTGCACTGGTGCTAGTAGGAATTATGGGGACGATAGCTACAGCTGCCCCTGCAGAGGATTTGTCGACTATAAGCAACCTTGAGGATTCTAACCTTCTCCCTAGATAGTGGGCTGAAAAAAACTGGAGACATTGTCAAAATTGTACAAAAAACCCTAGATTCCCTGACAGGGGTGATCTTCTACAAGAGCCAAGCCTTGTGCTATATCCTAGCAAACCAAGGAGGGATTTTGTGCTATCATAAATAAAACAGGCTGCACATACATTAATGTCATAGGACAATTAAAAGCAAATGCTAAGAGAAATCTATGAACAGGCTTCCTAGCTCCACAGGTATAATCAAGGGAAATAAGAGTGGATCAAAGTCATTAAAGGATGGTTCCCAGGATATATATACTTGACTTCTCCAATTTCTACATCCCACAGCCATTATATTTCTCATCCTACTCTTTGGTGTTTGTTCCTTTAACTAGCTAGTTCAATTTCTATCCTCTACAATACAAGAACTCCAGCTTCAAAGATGCTACACCAGGGATTTCAACCCATCCCAACGGGAGAAGGGGGTATTTAACACTTTCTTGCCTTTTTTTGACAAGGCTGCTGCTTCCTTCTACTTACCACTTCCCAGCTCCACCAATCTAAACAATCCCAAGACCCCTTATCTCTGTCAGATATCAAGGAGATCTGGATCCATAGGTATGGAGGATACCCATACTCAGCTTGAAGAAGTTACAGAAGATGGACCATTGGCCCCTCTTCCTTATAAAAGATTTTTAAAGGTCTCCCCCCTCAAAAAAAAAAAAAAAAAAGGAAAGAATGATGTTAAGGGTCCAGATTCCTTGAGGGGGGAATATTATAGCAAGAGGGTAGCTAGGTATGAGCAGAGAAATTGGAGCAGGGGCCAGATGGCAGGAAATCATACATTTTAGACTTTAGCAATACCATTTAAAGGTGATCATTCCATAGTTCCTACATTGTACTCTTGATCAATGCTATCCCTTATAAAATAGCAAAAGAGATATGATGATAATGTTCTTAGTCTTTTCTTTCTTGATTATTGACTGTCTTACTTTACATATACCAAATATAAGTCATCTGGCTATTATAATTATAAACAAAAATATTCCCCACAATACAGTTGTACAGGGATAAAGATAATGCACATTGAAGTCACCCACCAACACTATACCCTGAGGGTATATATTCTTTGTTTTGAATACATGGGCCCCATGGTAGTTAATATACATATTTAAGGAAGAATTTCAATGACCTCAGTTTTTTGCATCTTCTCATATACATATAAGCCTTAAAATCACTAACTTCAGATATCTGTTTTTTTTATGATTAACATTAATTGTTTTATGCTTGACTGCAAGTATTTGCCAGCCAAAAAATTGATATATATATATATATATACTGGATTCTCCTCTACTTCTTCACAGAAGTTCCTTAGAGTTATCTGAGAGGCTGTCTACTATCCTACAGTCTTAATCCAAGCCTATGCCTCAACAAGTAACGCTGAAGAAGCCAAAGTTGAACAGTTCTATGAAGACCTACAAGACCTTTTAGAACTAACACCCCCAAAAGATGTCCTTTTCATTATAGGGAACTGGAATGCAAAAGTAGGAAGTTGAGAAAAACCTGGAGTAACAGGCAAATTTGTCCTTGCAGCACGGAATGAAGCAGGGCAAAGACTAATAGAGGTTTGCCAAGAGAATGAACTGGTAATAGCAAACACCCTCTTCCAACAACACAAGAGAAGACTACACATGGACATCATCAGATAGTAAACACTGAAATCAGATTGATTATATTATTTGCAGCCAAAGATGGAGAAGCTCTATAAAGTTAGCAAAAACAGGACCGGGAGCTGACTATGGCTCAGATCATGAACTCCTTATTGCCAAATTCAGACTTAAATTGAAAAAAGTAGGGAAAACCACTAGACCATTCAGACATGACCTATATCAAATCCCTTATGATTATAAAGTGGAAGTGAGAAATTGATTTAAGGACTAGATCTGATAGATAGAGTGCCTGATGAACTATGGACAGAGGTTCGTGACACTGTACAGGAGACAGGGATCAAGGCCATCACCATGGAAAAGAAAAGCAAAAAAGAAAAATGACTGTCTAGGAGGCCTTAAAAATAGCTGTGAAAAGAAGAGAAGCACAAAGCAAAGGAGAAAAAGAAAGATATAAGCATCTGAATGCAGAGTTCTGAAGAATGGCAAGGAGAGATAAGAAAGCCTTCCTCAGAGAGCAATGCAAAGAAATAGAGGAAAACAACAGAGTGGGAAAGACTAGAGATCACTTCAAGAAAATTAGAGATTCCAAGGGAACATTTCATGCAAAGATGGGCTCGATAAAGGATAGAAATGGCATGGAACTAACAGAAGCAGAAGATATTAAGAAGAGGTGGCAAGAATACACAGAAAAACTGTACAAAAAAGATTTTCATGAACAAAATAATGACGATGGTGTGATCACTGACCTAGAGCCAGACATCTTGGAATGTGAAGTCAAGTGGCCCTTAGAAAGCATTACTATGAATAAAGCTAGTGGAGGTGATGGAATTCCAGTTGAGCTATTTCAAATCCTGAAAGATGATGCTGTGAAATTGCTACACTCAATATGCCAGCTAATTTGGAAAACTCACCAGTGACCACAGGACTGGAAAAGGTCAGTCTTCATTCAAATCCCAAAGAAAGGCAATGCCAAAGAATGCTCAAACTACAGCATAATTGCACTCATCTCACACGCTAGTAAAATCATGCTCAAAATTCTCCATGATAGGCTGCAGCAATACCTGAACCGTGAACTTCCACATGTTCAAGCTGCATTTAGAAAAGGCAGAGGCAACAGAGATCAAATTACCAACATCCGCTGGATCATGGAAAAAGCAAGAGAGCTCCAGAAAAACATGTATTTCTGCTTCATTGACTATGCCAAAGCCTTTGACTGTATGGATCACAATAAATTGTGGAAAATTCTGAAAGAGATTGGAATCCCAGACCACCTGACCTGCCTCTTGAGAAACCTGTATGCAGGTGAGAAGCAACAGTTAGAACTGGACATGGAACAACAGACTGGTTCCAAATAGGAAAAGGAGTAGGTAAAGGCTGTATACTGTCACACTGCTTATTTAACTTCTATGCAGAGTACATCATGAGGAAGGCTGGGCTGGAAGAAGCACAAGTTGGAAGCAAGTTTGCCAGGAGAAATACCAATAACTTAAGATATGCAAATGACACCACGCTTATGGCAGAAAGTGAAGGTGAACTAAAAAGCCTCTTTAAAGTGAAAGAGGAGAGTGAAAAAGTTGACTTGAAGCTCAACATTCAGAAAACGAAGATCATGGCATCTGGTCCCATCACTTCATGGGAAATAGATGGGGAAACAGTGTCAGACTTTATTTATTTTTTTTTAGGGGGGGGCTCCAAAATCACTGAAGATGCTGATTTCAGCCATGTAATTAAAAGACCCTTAATCCTTCGAAGGAAAGTTATGACCAAACTAGACAAAATATTAAAAAACAGAGACAGTTTTTTGCCAACCAAGATCTGTCTAGTCAGGTCTATGGTTTTTCCAGTGGTCATATAGGGATATGAGAGTTGGACTGTGAAGAAATCTGATCGCCGAAGAATTGAAGCTCTTGAACTGTGGTGTTGGAGAAGACTCTTGAGAATCCCTTGGACTGCAAGGACATCCAGTCACTCCATTCTAAAGGAGATCAGACCTAGTTGTTCATTGGAAGGACTGCAAAAGCTAAAGCTTCAATTCTTTGGTCACCTCATTCGAGGAGTTGACTGACTGGAAAAGACTCTGATGCTGGGAGGGATTTGGGGCAGGAAGAAAAGGGGAGGATAGACAATCATATTGCTGAATGGCATCACTGACTCGATGGACATGAGTTTGAGTGAACTGCATGAGTTGGTGATGGACAGGAAGGCCTGGCGTGCTGTGATTCATGGGGTCGCAAAGAGTCAGACACAACTGAGCTGCGGAGCTTAACTGAATTATGATATAATGGTGTTAAGTGAAAAATAGTTACATAGTCAGGATAGTAGAAGATGCTTCTCAGTTTTCACAATCAATAGCCAGACAAAAGTAAAAGATAATTATAATTGCAGCCATATTGAGAATGTGATTAACTTAAAATTATAAAATCAGTTCAGTTCAGTTCAGTTCCGTCTCTCATTCGTGTCCGACTCTTTGCAACCCCATGAATAACAACACGCCAGGCCTCCCTGTCCATCACCAACTCCCGGAGTTCACCCAAACTCATGTCCACAGAGTCGGTGATGCCATTCAGTCATCTCATTCTCTGTCATCCCCGTCTCCTCCCGCCCCCAATCCTTCCTAGCATCAGACTCTTTTCCAGTGAGTCAATTCGTCCCATGAGGTGGCCAAAGTACTGGAGTTTCAGCTTTAGCATCAGTGCTTCCAGTAAACACCCAGGATTGATCTCCTTTAGAATGGACTGGTTGGATCTCCTTGCAGTCCAAGGGACTCTCAAGAGTCTTCTCCAGCACCACAGTTCAAAAGCATCAATTCTTCGGCGATCAGCTTTCTTCACAGTCCAAATCACACATCCATACATGACCATGGGAAAAACCATAGCCTTGACTAGACGGACCTTGGTTGGCAAAGTAATGTCTCTGCTTTTTAATATGCTATCTAGGTTGGTCATAATTTTTCTTCCAAGGAATAAGCGTCTTTTAATTTCCTGGCTACAATCAGCATCTGCAGTGATTTTGGAGCCCAAAATAATAAAGTCTGACACTGTTTCCATTGTTTCTCCATCTATTTCCCATGAAGTGATGGGACCAGATGCCATGATCTTTGTTTTCTGCATGTTGAGCTTCAAGCCAACCTTTTCACTCTCTTTTTTCACTTTCATCAAGAGGCTTTTGAGTTCCTCTTCACTTGCTTCCATAAGGGTGGTGTCATCTGCATATCTGAGGTTACTGATATTTCTCCTGGAAATCTTGATTCCAGCTTGTGCTTCTTCCAGCCCAGCATTACTCATGATGTACTCTGCATATAAATTTTTAAGCAGGGTGACAATATACAACCTTGACGTACTCCTTTTCCTATTTGGAACCAGTGTGTTGTTCCATGACCTGTTCTAACTGTTACATGCAATTTCGGGGGTCAAGCAGAATGATATGTAAGTAGAAGTGCATACATGTACATGTTTTCATCCACCTATGTCTTTTGTTTGCTACATTTAATCCATTTACATTTAAGTTTGCTATCGATATGTATTATCCTATTACTGTTTTCTTAACTTGGGGATTTATTTTCAGTAGTTCTTTTCCTTCTCCTGTGTTTCCTGCCTAGAGAAGTTCCTTTAGCATTTGTTGTAAAGCTCGTTGGCTGTTCCTCTCAACTTTTGCTTGTCTGGAAAGTTTTTTATTTCTCCATCAAATCTGAATGAGAATCTTGTTGGGGAGAGTATTAGTTAGAGGTTCTTTTCTTTCATCACTTTATATGTATCACGACATTCTCTTCTGGCTTGTATACTTTCAGTTGTGAAATCAGCTGCACCCTGATTGGAGTTCCCTTATATGTTATTTGTCATTTTTCTTTCGTTGCTTTTAATGTTTTTGCATTGTCTTTAATTTTGTCAGTTTGAATACCATGCAGTGTTTTCTCCCTTGGGTTTATCCTGCCTAGGACTTTCTGTCCTTCCTGGACTTGATTGCCTATTCCCTTTCCTATGTTAGGGAATTTTTCAGCTATTATCTCTTCAAATATTTTCTCACGTCCTTTCTCTCTCTCTTCTCCTTCTAGGGCCACTATCATGCAAATGTCGGTGTTGTCCCAGAGGTTCTCTTAGGTTGTCTTCATTTCTTTTCATTCTTCTTTTTATATTCCCTTCTGTGGCAGTGATTTCCACCATTCTGTCCTCCAGGTTATTTATCCATTCTTCTGCCTCAGTTATTGATTCCTTCTAGTATATTGTTCATCTCTGTTTGTTCTTTAGTTCTTCTATGTCTTTGGTAAAAATTTATTGCATCTTCTCCATTGTTTTCTTGAGATCCTTATCATCTTCACTATTATTATTCTGAATTTTTTTTTTCTGGAAGGTTGCTTTTTTCCACTTCATTTAGTTGTTTTATTCTGGGGTTTTATCTTATCCCTTTATCTGGAACATAACTTTCTGCTGTTTCATTTTAGCTGCTGTGGAACTGTGCTTCTTCTTGCTCCTTCTCTCTGCCTTCTGATTGATGAGTCTGAGAGCCTTGTGTAAGCTTCCTGGTGTGAGGGACTGATGATGGAAAATTGGGTCTTGCTCTGGTGGACAGGACCTTGCTCAGCAAACCTTTATTCCAATTATCTGCTGATGGGTGAAATTGTGCTCCCTCCCTGCTAGTTGTTTGGCCTGTGATAACCCAGCCCTGGGGTATAAGAGCCCTAGAGTAGAATAAATGAAGAACTTCAAGAGGGTTTATGCTAAGGGGAACCTTCCTGGATTGCTGTTAACAGTGCCCCTGGTCCTATGCTGATCCCCTAGCAAACTGCACCTCCATAGGAGGCCCTCCAACACTAGAGGGTAGTTTAGTTCAGCCTCCTTTAGGGTCACTGCTCCTTTCCTCTTGGTGCATGCAAGATTTTGTTTGTGCCCTCCAGAACGGGAGTCCCTGTTTCCCTAGTCCTATGGAAATCTTTATAATCCAATCCTGTTGGTCTTCAAAGCCAGATCCCTGAATATTCCCAGTCCCTTTGCCAGACCCTCAGACTGGGAAACCTGATGTGAAGTTCAAAACCTCACAATAGTGTGAGAACTTCTTCGGTATTATTGTTCCCCAGTTTGTGAGTCATTTACCCAGTAGGTATGGGATTTGATTTTATTGTGATTGCACACCTCCTACCATCCTGCTATGGCTTATTCTTTGTCTTTGCACATGGGATATATTTTTTTTGGTGGGTTCCAGTGTCCCCGTGTTGATAGTTGTTCAAAAGCTAGTTTCAATTATGGCACTTTTACAGGAGGAGATGAGTACACATCCTTCTATTCCACCATATTGAGCCAGAAGTTAAGACATTGAATATTAAATGCAATTATGGGTTGATTTTATGACATAATGTGATATAAGGGTCAAAATTAATTTTGATAGAGTACTACATTAAGTAAAATTTCCTTTATTCTTTTATGTACATATTCTTTCAGTCTGTTTAGGTGAGCATCTTTATTATTTCACTGCTGCTGCTGTTGCTGCTAAGACTACTATTCAATATTTCAGTATTATTTTAGAATAGGAGAATATATTTTTACTTTATTAAATTACAATATATATTAGAAATTTTACCAAAATCTTTTGACAATATTAACTCCATTCACTTCCTCTTGTTCTTTAATTTAATTTTGTACAATATTTCATTATAATTAGTCAATATGAAAGACATAGTTTCTGCTTAATATAATCAGTATTTAGATTGGATAACATAGTTCACTATTATCTATTTTTCTTTCCCCACTTTCACTTGTAGTTGCTTTAGCACAAAATTTTTTGTTCTTAAATATTTGAGACTTTAAATACTTACTATTTTCCTTGATTGTTATTCTTGGGAAATTAATATTTAATTTTTCAGAGGCTGTTTCTTGAGTTTTCTCCCAGATATGCTTGCCATACTCTGCCAAAGTTTGATTATAGCAATAATAATGTTGTTCTTAATTATGTATCTTCACAATTGTTTTCTCCCTAGGTATTTGAAGGCAAAGAATTCATGTTTCATGCTTGCTAAACTACTGTCTTGCACATAATTTGTGGTTAGATTCACAAGTAAATTAACATTCAGTCAGAGAAAATGCCCACCACTTTACAAAGAATATCAACAAAATCCAACTAACAATGATATAAAATTCACATTTTAACATTTTATTTCATCTAAAATTCTAAACTTGCAAAGAAGTAGTAAAATGTGTCCCATAGATAGAAGAAAAAGGTGCCCTTACAAATAGGTTTTTAAAAAATGAAATTAGCAGACAAGGATTTAAACCAGCTTTTTCAATAATAGCTGGTTTATAGTGCAGAGGCATGGCTGAGAGGAGATACCCCTCTCCCAAGGTCAGGGGCAGCGACTGAGAGTGCCAGGCTGAGACGTCACAGGAGCGGCCTAGAGGAGCTACTCCATGACCGAGGTTGGGGTGGTAGCCGAGAGGAGCGACCCCACGTCCAAGGTAAGAAGCAGTGGCTTCACTTTTCTGGAGCAGCCATGAAGAGATACCCCACGTCAAAGATAAGAAAAACCCAAGTAAGATGGTAGGTGTTGCGAGGGCATTGGAGGGCAGATACACTAAAACCATAATCACAGAAAACTAGCCAATCTGACCACACAGACCACAGCCTTGTATAACTCAGTGAAACAGCCATACCGTGTGGGGCCACCAAAGACAGATGGATCATGGTGGAGATGTCTGACAGAATGAGTTCCACTGGAGAATGGAATGACAAACCACTTCAATATTCTTGCCTTAAGAACCCCATGAACAGTACGAAAAGGAAAATAATAGGATACTGAAAGAGGAACTCCCCAGGTCAGTAGGTGATCAATATGCTACTGGAGATCAGCGGAGAAATAACTCCAGAAAGAATGAAAGGATGGGGCCAAAGCAAAAACAATACCGAGTTCTGGATGTAACAGGTGATAGAATAACGGTTCGATGTTGTAAAGAGCAATATTGCTTAGGAACCTGGAATGTCAGGTCCATGAATCAAAGCAAATTGGAAGTGGTCAAACAGGAGATGACAAGAGTGAATGTCGACATTCTAGGAATCAGTGAACTAAAATGGACTGGAATGGATAAACATAACTCAGATGACCATTATATCTACTACTGTGGGCAGGAATCCCTTAGAAGAAATGGAGTAGCCATCATGGTCAATAAAAGAGTCTGAAATGCAGTACTGAGATGCAATCTCAAAATAGAGAGAATGATCTCTGTTCATTTCCAAGGGAAACCATTAAATATCATGGTAATCCAAGCCTAGGCCCCAATCAGTAATGCTGAAGAAGCCGAAGTTGAATGGTTCTATGAAAACTGACGAGACCTTTTAAAGCTAACACCCAAAAAAAGATGTCCTTTTCATTACAGGAAACTGAATGCAAAAGTAGGAAGTCAAGAAACACCTGGAATAACAGGCAAATATGGCCTTGGAGTACGGAACGAAGCAGGGCAAAGGCTAATAGAGTTTAGCCAAGAGAACACACTGGTCATAGCAAACACCCACTTCCAACAACACAAGAGAAGACTCTACACATGGACCTCACCAGATGATCAACACAGAAATCAAATTGATTATATTCTTTGCAGCCAAAGATGGAGAAACTCTATACAGTTATCAAAAACAAGACCAGGAGCTGACTGTAGCTCAGATCATGAACTTCTTATTGCCAAATTCAGACTTAAATTGAAGAAAGTTGGAAAACGACTAGACCATTCAGATAGGACCTAAATAAAATATTTTATGATTATAGAGTGGAAGTGAGAAATAGATTTAAGACAGAGTGCCTGATGAACTATGGACGGACATTCATGACATTGTATGGGAGACAGGGATCAAGACTATCACCATAGAAAAGAAATGCAAAAAAGAAAAATGACTGTCTGCAGAGGCCTTACAAATAGCTGTGAAAAGAAGAGAAGTGAAAAGCAAAGGAGAAAAGGAAAGGTAAAAGCATCTGAATGCAGAGTTCCAAAGAATAGCAAGGAGAGATAAGAAAGCCTTCCTCAAAGATCAATGCAAAGAAATAGAGGAAAACAGCAGAGTGGGAAAGACTAGAGATCACTTCAAGAAAATTAGAGATTCCAAGGGAACATTCCATGCAAAGATGGGTTCATAAAGGATAGAAGTGGTATGGAACTAACAGAAGCAAAAGATATTAAGAAATGCTGGTATGAATACACAGAAGAACTGTACAAAAAAATCTTCACGAACAAGGTAATGACGATGGTATGATCACTTACCTAGAGCCAGACATCTTGGAATGTAAAGTCAAGTGGGCCTTAGAAAGCATTGCTATGAACAAAGCTAGTGGAGATGATGGAATTCCAGATGAGCTATTTCAAATCCTGAAAGATGATACTGTGAAATTGCTGTACTCAATATTCAAGCAAATTTGGAAACCTCAGCAGTGGCCACAGGACTGGAAAAGGTCAGTTTTCATTGCAATCCCAAAGAAAGGCAATGTCAAAGAATGCTCAAACTACCTCACAATTGCAGTCATTTCACACGCTAGTAAAGTCATGCTCAAAATTCTCCAAGCCAGGCTTCAGCAATATGTGAACTGTAAACTTCCAGATGTTCAAGCAGGTTTTAGAAAAGGCAGAGGCACCAGAGATCAAATTGCCAACATCCCCTGGATCATGGAAAAAGCGAGAGAGTTCCAGATAAACATCTATTTCTGCTTCATTGACTATGCCAAAGCCTTTGACTGTGTGGATCACAATAAACTGTAGAGCATTCTGAAAGAGATGGGAATACCAGACCACCTGACCTGCCTCTTGATAAACCTGTATGCAGGTCAGGAAGCAACAGTTAGAAGTGGACATGGAACAACAGACTGGTTCCAAATAGGAAAAGGAGTACGTGAAGGTTGTATATTGTCACCCTGCTTATTTAACTTATATGCAGAGTACATCATGAGGAATGCTGGGCTGGAAGAAGCACAAGCTGGAATCAAGATTGCCGGGAGAAATATCAATAACCTCAGATATGCAGATGACACCATCCTTTTTGCAGAAAATGAAGAGGAACTCAAAAGCCTCTTGATGAAAGTGAAAGAGGAGAGTGAATAGGTTGGCTTGAAGCTCAACATTCAGAAAATGAAGATCGAGAAAGGAAAAAGATGGCAGAGGAATATGATGGCGAGACCACTCTCTCCCCCACAAATTCATCAAAAGAACATTTGAACGTGGAATAAGTCCACAAAACAACTTCTGAATGCTGGCAGAGGACATCAGGCACCCAGAAAAGCAGCCCACTGTCTTCGATAGGAGGTAGGAAAAAACATAAAAGATATAAAGAGAGACAAAAGAGGTAAGGACGGAGTTCCGTCCCAGGAAGGGAGGTTTTAAAAAGAAAGATGTTTCCAAACACCAGGAAACACTCTCACTGATGAGTCTGTGGCGAGCCTTGGAACCTCAGAGGGCCACATAAGTGGGAGGAAAAAGAAAGAAAGAATTAAAACCCACAGATTACCCGCCAAACGGTAACTCCCAGCGGAGAAGCAGCACAGACGCCTGCATACTCCATTAGCAAGCGCGGGCTAAGCAGGGAGAAGCCAGCTGAACAGCTTAAAGAGAGGACTCGGCTTGAATGCCGTGAGGGCAATCTGAAAGAACTGGGGATAGCAAAGCAGACTGTGGGATAGCTTCCCTGCGAAAAGGCGGAAAACCCTAACTTAAGACTCCGCTAGTCACGCTCACAGAAAAAAGGGCTGAGCAGAGCGAGACAGCTGCGGTCGCCCATCCCCCATCCCCCGCCGAGACAGGCAGGAAGGTCAGCCAGAGCTGGAGGGGGCAACCACGGTCTCAGAAAAGCATCCGATACAAACTGCAGGCAGGCTTGTTGCTAATTAAGATATCTTGAGCTCGTGCCGGTCGATGTCTGCCTGAGAAGGTGCCCCGGCTGTACACCCAGAAAACTGAGTGGCAGGGACTGAGGAGGCGATAAGTCGTAGGGACCACGCTCACCAAACACCTGGTCACCTGAGCTGCTCAGACTGGGAAAGGCACAAAATGCAGGCCCAAACCAAGTCTGCGCCTTTGTGGAGTACCCGAGAAACTGAACGTGAACTGCTCAAACCTGGGAAGTGCATACAACCCAGCACCGGCCTCGGACAGTTCCTGGCAGAGCAACCTAGAGCCTGTGCAGTGTAGACTGGGACAACACACACCCTGTGAGCGGGGGCAAACCCAGTGTGGGCAAGATGCTGCGAGCATTCCCCGCAGACGCCAGAGATATTTGTCTGCAGCGTTCCTCCCTTCCCAGAACAGGACTGAACAACTGAGCCTTAAAAAGTGTCCACCCGGCCCCTAGTATCTGGGCGGAAATTAGACACTGAAGAGACCAGCAAACAGAAGCTAAAACAGAGGGAACCACCTTGGAAATGACAGATAGAAAAGTCTAGAGACTACTCCAAGAATAAGACCGAAAACCAGAGGCAAGAGGCTTAAGCCCGAATCCTGAGAACACCAGAGAACTCTTCACTCCAGGGAACATTAATCGATAGGAGCTCATCAAACTCCTCCATGCCTACACTAAAACCAAGCACCACCCAAGGGTCAACAAGTTCCAGAGCAAGACATACCATGCAAATACTCCAGCAACACGGGAAAATAGCCCTGAGCTTCAATATACAGGCTGCCCAAAGTCACTCCACCCCAATGACATCTCATAACTCATTACTGGACACTTCATTGCACTCCAGAGAGAAGAAATACAGCTCCACCCACCAGAATACTGACACAATCTTCCCTAACCAGGGAACCTTGACAAGACACCTGTCCAACCCCACACACAGAGAGGAAACTACATAATAAAGAGAAATCCACAAACTGCCCAAAGAGGGAAAGGCCACCCCAAGCAAAGCAATATAAGCAAGATGAAGAGGCAGAGAAATACCCAGCAAGTAAAGGAACAAGATAAATGCCCACCAACACAAACAAAAGAGGAAGATATAAGAATCTACCTGATAAAGAATTTCAAATTTTGATGGTGAAAATGATTCAAAATCTTGAAAGCAAAATGGAGTTACAGAAAAATAACCTGGAGTAATGGATTGAGAAGATGGAAGAAAGGTTTAATAAGGACTTAGAAGAAATAAAAAAGAGTCAATATAAAATGAATAATGCTATAGATGAGATCAGAAGCACTCTGGAGGGAACAAACAGTAGAATAACAGAGGCAGAAGACAGGATAAACAAGCTAGAAGATAGAATTGTAGAAATAAATGAAACAGAGAGGAAAAAAGAATTAAAAGAAATGAGGACAGTATTAGAGACCTCTGGGACAATATTAAACACTCCAACATTCGAATCATAGGAGTCCCAGAAGAAGAAGACAAAAAGAAAGACCATGGGAGAATACTTGAGGAGATAATAGTTGAAAACTTCCCTAAAATGGGGAACGAAATCATCACCCAAGTCCAAGAAACGCAGACAGTCCCCCAACAAGATAAACCCAAGGTGAAATACTACAAGACACATTAATCAAATTAACAAAGATCAAACTCAAAGAACAAATATTAAATGCAGCAAGGGAAAAACAGCAAATAACAAACAAGGGGATTCCCATAAGGATAACAGCTGATCTTTCAAAAGAAACTCTTTAGGCCAGGAGGGAATGGCAAGATATACTTAAAGTGATGAAAGAAAATATCCTACAGCCCAGATGACTGTACCCAGCAAGGATCTCATTCAAATATGAAGGAGAAATCAAAAGCTTTACAGACAAGCAAAAGCTGAGAGAATTCAGCATCACCAAACCAGCTCTCCAACAAATGCGAAAGGATCTTCTATAGACAGGAAACACAGAAAGGGTGTATAAACTCAAACCCAAAGCAATAAAGAAAATGGCAACGGGATCATACTTATCAATAATTACCTTAAACGTAAATTGGTTGAATGCCTCAACCAAAAGACAAAGGCTGGCTGAATGGATACAAAAACAAGACCCCCATATATGTTGTCTACAAGAGACCCACCTCAAAACGAGGGACACAAACAGACTGAAAGTGAAGGGCTGGAAAAAGATATCCCACTCAAATAGAGACCAAAAGAAAGCAGGAGTAGCAATACTCATATCAGATAAAATAGACTTTAAAACAAAGGCTGTGAAAAGAGACAAAGAAAGAAATTACATAATGATCAAAGGATCAATCCAAGAAGAAGATATAGCAATTATAAATATTTATGCACACAACATAGGAGAACCACAATATGTAAGAGAATTACTAACAAGTATGAATGCAGATGACACTACCCTTATGGCAGAAAGTGAAGAGGAACTCAAAAGCCTCTTGATGAAAGTGAAAGAGGAGAGTGAAAAGGTTGGTTTGAAGCTCAACATTCAGAAAACAAAGATCATGGCATCTGGTCCCATCACTTCATGGGAAATAGATGGAAAAACAGTGGAAACAGTGTCACACTTTGTTTTTTTGGGCTCCAAAATCACTGCAGATGCTGATTGCAGCCATGAAATTAAAAGACGCTTGCTCCTTGGAAGGAAAGTTATGACCAACCTTGATAGTATATTAAAAAGCAGAGACATTACTTTGCCAACCAAGGTCCATCTAGTCAAGGCTATGGTTTTTCCCGTGGTCATGTATGGATGTGAGAGTTGGCCTGTGAAGAAAGCTGATCACCGAAGAATCGATGCTTTTGAACTGTGGTGTTGGAGAAGACTCTTGAAAGTCACTTGGACTGCAAGGAGATCCAACCAGTCCATTCTAAAGGAGATCAATCTTCTGTGTTCACTGGAAGGACTGATGCTAAAGCTGAAACTGCAATACTTTGGCCACCTCATGCGACGAGTTGACTCACTGGAAAAGACTCTGATGCTGGGAAATGTTGGGGGTGGGAGGAGAAGGGGACGATGGAGAATGAGATGGCTGGATGGCATCACCGACTCTGTGGACATGAGTTTGAGTGTACTCCGGGAGTTGGTGATAGACAAGGAGGCCTGGGGTTCTGTGATTCATGGGGTCACGGAGAGTCGGACACGACTGAGTGACTGAACTGAACTGAACTGATTCCATTCACTATTGCAACGAAAAGAATTAAATACTTAGGAATATATCTACCTAAGGAAACAAAAGACTTGTACATAGAAAACTATAAAACACTAGTGAAAGTAATCAAAGTGAACACTAATAGATGGAGAAATATACCATGTTCGTGGATTGGAAGAATAAATATTGTAAAAATGAGTATACTACCCAAAATAACTTATACATTCAATGCAATCCCAATCAAGTTACCAACGAAATTTTTCACAGAACTAGAACAAATAATCTCACAATTTGTATGGAAATACAAAAAACCTCGAATAGCCAAAGCAATCTTGAGGAAGAAGAATGGAACTGGGGGAATTAACCTGCTGGACTTCAGGCTCTACTACAAAGCCACAGTCATCAAGACAATTTGGTACTGGCAGAAAGACAGAAATATAGATCAATGGAACAAAATAGAAAGCCCAGAGATAAATCCATGCACCTATGGACACCTTATCTTTGACAAAGGAGGCAAGAATATAAAATGGAGAAAAGACAGTCTCTTTAACAAGTGGTGCTAGGTAAACTGGTCAGCCACTTGTAAAAGAATGAAACAAGAACACTTCCTAACACCATACACCAAAATAAACTCAAAATGAACTAGAGCTAAATGTAAGACCAGAAACTAAAAAACTCCTAGAGAAGAACGTAGGCAAAACACTCTGTAACATAAATCACAGCAGGATTCTCCAAGACCAACCTCCCAGAATATTGGAAATAAAAGCAAATTAAACAAGTGGGACCTAATTAAAATCAAAAGCTTCTGCACAACAAAGGAAACTACAAGCACGGTGAAAAGACAGCATTCTGAATGGGAGAAAATAATAGCAAATGAAGCAACTGATAAAGGGTTAATCTCCAAAATATACAAGCAGCTCCTGCAGCTCAATTACAGAAAAATAAATGACCCAATCAAAAAATGGGCCAAAGAACTATACAGACATTTCTCCGAAGAAGACACAAAGATGGCTAACAAATACATGAAAAAATGCTCAACATCCCTTATAATCAGAGAAATGCAAGTCAAAACCACAATGAGATACCATTTCACACCAGTCAGAATGGCTGCTATCCAAAAGTCTACATGCAAGAAATGCTGGAGAGGGTGTGGGAACCCTCTTACACTGTTGGTGGGAATGCAAACTAGTACAACCACTATGGAGAACAGTGTAGAGATTCCTCAAAAAACTGGAAATAGAACTGCCATATGATCCAGCAATCGCACTTCTGGGCATACACACTGAGGAAACCAGAATTGAAAGAGACACATCTACTCCAACGTTCATTGAAGCACTGTTTATAATAGCCAGGACATGGAAGCAACCTAGATGTCCAACTGCAGATGAATGGATAAGAAAGCTTTGGTACATAAACACAATGGAGTATTACTCAGCCATTATAAAGAATGCATTTGAACCAGTTCTAATGATGTGATGAAACTGGAGCCTATTATACAGAGTGAAGTAAGCCGGAAAGAAAAACATTAATACAATATACAAACACATATATATGGAATTTAGAAAGATGCAAATGATAACCCTGTATATGAGACAGCAAAAGAGACACAGATGTATAGAACAGTCTTTGGGACTCTGTGGGAGAGGGTGAGGGTGGGATGGTTTGGTAGAATGGCATGGAAACATGTATATTATCATATGTGAAACGAATCGCCAGTTCAGGGTCAATGCATGATACATGATGCTCGGGGCTGGTGTGCGGGGATGACCCAGAGGGAGGATAAGGGGAGTAGGGAGGTGGGAGGGGGTTCCTGAGGGGGAACTCATGTACACCCGGGGTGGATTCATTTCAATGTATGGCAAAACCAACCAATATAATATTGTAAAATAATTAGCCTCCAATACAAATAAAAATAGAAAAATAATTTTTTTTTTAAAAAAGATAACTATAAAATTAGAAGGAAAAAGAAAAGAAAACGAAGATCATGGCATCTGGTCCCATCACTTCCTGGGAAATAGATGGGGATACAGTGTCATACTTTATTTTTTGGGGACTCCAAAATCACTGCAGATCCTGATTGCAGCCAGGAAATTAAGAGACGCTTACTCCTTGGAAGGAAAGTTATGACCAACCTAGATAGCATATTTAAAAGCAGAGACATTACTTTGCCAACCAAGGTCCGTCTAGTCAAGGCTATGGTTTTCCCTGTGGTCATTTATGGATGTGAGAGTTGGACTGGGAAGAAAGCTAATCGCCGAAGAATTGATGCTTTTCAACTGTGGTGCTGGAGAAGACTCTTAAGAGTCCCTTGGACTGCAAGGAGATCCAACCAGTCCATTCTAAAGGAGATCAATCCTGGGTGTTCATTGGAAGGACTGATACTAAAGCTGAAACTCGAATACTTTGGCCACCTCATCCGACGAGTTACTCACTGGAGAAGAGTCTGATGCTAGGAGGGATTGGGAGTGGGAGGAGACGTCTACGAGAGAGAATGAGATGGCTGGATGGCATCACTGACTCGATGGACATGAGTTTGAGTGAACTCCTGGAGTTGGTGATGAACAGGGAGGCCTGGCGTGCTGTGATTCATGGGGTCACAAAGAGTCAGACACGAGTGAGTGACTGAACTGAACTGAACTGAACTAAGCCTTACATTTACATCTTTAATCCATTTTGAATTTATTTTTTTGCATGGTGTTAGAGAGAGTTCTAGTTTCATTCTTTTAGACGTGGTTGACCAGTTTTCCCAGAACCACTTGTTAAAGAGATTGTCTTTTCTCCATTTTATATTTGTGCCTCCTTTGCCAAAGTAAGGTGTCATAGTTGCATGGATTTACCTCTGGGCTTTCTATTTTGTTCCACTGATCTATATTTCTATCTTTATACTAGTATCATACTATCTTGATGACTGTGGTTTTGTAGTAGAGCCTGAAGTCAGGCAGGTTGATTCCCCTAGTGCCATTCTTCTTTCTCAAGATTGCTTTGGCTATTCGAGGTTTTTTGTATTTCCATACAAATTGTGAAATTATTTCTTCTAGCTCTGTGAAAAATACCGTTGGTTGCTTGATAGGGATTGCATTGAATGTCTAAATTGCTTTCGGTAGTACACTCATTTTCACTCTATTGATTCTTCCAATCCATGAACACGGTATATTTCTCAATCTTTAAGTGTTGTCTTTGATTTCTTTCACCAGTGTTTTACAGTTATATATATATATGTCTTTTGTTTCTTTCAGTTCAGTTCAGTTCAGTCGCTCAGTTGTTTCCGCCTTTTTTGCGTCCCCATGAATCACAACACGTCAGTTCTCCCTGTCCATCACCAACTCCCGGAGTTCAATCAAACTCGTGTCCATTGAGTCGGTGATGCCATCCAGCCAACACCACATTTCAAAAGCATCAATTCTTCAGCGATCAACCTTCTTTAGGTAGATATATTCCTAAGTTTTTATTCTTTTCTTTGCAAAGGTGAATTGAATTGTTTCCTTAATTTCTCTTTCTATTATCTCATTATTAGTGTATAGGCATGCGAGGGATTTCTATGTGCTGATTTTATATCCTGCAACTTTATTATATACATTGATTAACTCTAGTAATTTTCTGGTGGAGTCTTTAGGGTTTTGTATGTAGAGGATCATGCCGTCTGCTAACAGTGAGAGTTTTACTTGTTCTTTTCCATTCTGGATTCCTTTTATTTCTTTTTCTGCTCTGATTGCTGTGGCCAAAATTTCCAAACTATGTTGAATAGTAATGGTGAGAGTGGACACCCTTGTATTGCTCCTGAGTTTAGGGGAAATGCTTTCATGTTTTCACCATTGAGCATAATGTTTGCTGTGGGTTTGTCATATATAGCTTTTTTTATACTTAGGAATTTTTGTTCTATTCCCACCTTATGGAGGGTTTTTATCATATATGGATGTTTAATTTTTAAAAGGTTTTCTCTGCATCTATAATCACATTGTTTATATTTTTCAGTTTGTTAATGTGGTGTATTACATGGATTGATTTGTGGATATTGAAGAATCCTTGCATCCCTGGGATAAAGCCCACTTAGTCATGATGTATGATCTTCTTAATGTGTTGTTGGATTCTGTTTGCTAGAATGTTTTTAAGGATTTTTGCCTCTATGTTCATCAGTGATATTGGTCTTTAGTTTTCTTTTTCTGTGGCATCTTTGTCAGTTTTTTGTATAGGATGATAGTGGCCTCATAGAATGGGTTTGGAAGTTTACATTCCTCTGCAATTTTCTGGAAGAGTTTGAGTAGGATAAGTGTTAGCTCTTCTCTAAATTTTTGGTAGAATTCAGCTGTGAAGCCGTCTGGACCTGAGCTTTTGTTTGCTGGAAGATTTCTCATTACAATTTCAATTTTCGTGCTTGTGATTGGTCTGTTAAAATTGTCTATTTCTTCCTGGTTCAATTTTGGAAAGTTGCACTTTTCTAAGAATTTGTCCATTTCTTCCACGTTATCCATTTTTTGGCATATAATTACCAATAACAGTCTCTTATGATCCTTTGTATTTCTCTGTTGTCTGTTGTGATGTCTCCATTTTTATTTCTAATTTTATTGATTTGATTCTTCTCCCTTTGTTTCTTGATTAGTCTGTCTAACGGTTTTTCAATTTTATCTATCTTCTCAAAGTACAAGCTTTTGGCTTTGTTGATTTTTGCTATGGTCTCTTTTGTTTCTTTGGCATTTATTTCTGCCCTAATTTTTAACATTTATTTTCTTCCACTAACCCTGGGCTTCTTCATTTCTTCCTTTCCTAGTTGCTTTAGGTGTTCAGTTCAGTTCAGTTCAGTCACTCAGTCATGTCCGACTCTCCACGACCCCATGAATCACAGCACGCCAGGCCTCCCTATCCATCACCAACTCCCGGAGGACACTCAAACTCATGTCCACCGAGTCGGTGATGCCATCCAGCCATCTCATTCTCCGTCGTCCCCTTCTCCTCCCGCCCCCAACCTTTCCCAGCATCAGAGTCTTTTCCAGTGAGTCAACTCGTCGCATGAGGTGGCCAAAGTATTGCAGTTTCAGCTTTAGCATCAGTCCTTCCAGTGAACACAGAGGATTGATCTCCTTTAGAATGGACTGGTTGGATCTCCTTGCAGTCCAAGTGACTGTCAAGAGTCTTCTCCAACACCACAGTTCAAAAGCATCGATTCTTCGGCGATCAGCTTTCTTCACAGTCCAACTCTCACATCCATACATGACCACAGGAAAAACCATAGCCTTGACTAGATGGACCTTTGTTGGCAAAGTAATGTCTCTGCTTTTTAATGTACTATCAAGGTTGGTCATAACTTTCCTTCCAAGGAGTAAGCGTCTTTTAATTTCATGGCTGCAATTTAGTTGACTTTTTTCTTGTTTCTTGAGGTATGCCTGTATTGCTATGAACCTTCCCCTTAACACTGCTTTTACAGTGTCCCATAATTTTAGGGTTGTTGTGTTTTCATTTTCATTCATTTCTATGCATATTTTGATTTATTTTGATTTCTTCTATGATTTGTTGGTTATTCAGCAGCGTGTTTTTCAGCCTCCATATGTTGGAATTTTTAATAGTTTTTCTCCTGTAATTGAGATCTAATCTTATTGCATTGTGGTCAGAAAAGATGCTTGGAATGATTTCATTTTTTTTTCTTTTTTAATTTACGAAGCCTAGATTTATGGCCCAAGATGTGATTTATCTTGGAGAAGGTTCCGTGTGCACTTGAGAAAAAGTGAAATTCATTGTTTTGGGGTGAAATGTCCTATAGATATCAATTAGGTCTAACTGGTGTATTGTATCCTTTAAAGTTTGTGTTTCCTTGCTAATTTTCTGTTTAGTTGATCTATCCATAGGTGTGAGTGGGGTATTAAAGTCTCCTACTATTATTGTGTTATTTTTAATTTCCTCTTTCATACTTGTTAGCATTTGTTTTACATATTGCGGTGTTATGTTGGGTGCATATATATTTAAAATTATTATATCCTCTTCTTGGACCATTATGTAGTGTCTTTCTTTGTCTCTTTTCACAGCCTTTGTTTTAAAGTCTATTTTATTTGATATGAGTATTGCTACTCCTGCTTTCTTTTGGTCTCTATTTGCATGGAATATCTTTTTCCAGCCCTTTACTTTCAGTCTGTATGTGTTCCTTCTTTCGGGGTGGGTCTCTGGTAGACATATAGGGGTCTTGTTTTTGTATCCATTCAGCCAGTCTCTGTCTTTTGGCTGGGGCATTCAACCCATTTACATTTAAGGTAATTATTGATAAGTATGATCCCTTTGCCATTTACTTTATTGTTTTGGGTGTGAGTTTATACACCCTTTCTGTGTTTCCTGTCTAGAGAAAGTCCTTTAGCATTTGTTGGAGTGTTGGTTTGGTGGTGCTGAATTCTCTCAGCTTTTGCTTGTCTGTAAAGCTTTTGATTTCTCCTTCATATTTGAATGAGATCCTTGCTGGGTACAGTAAACTGGGCTGTAGGTTATTTTCTTTCATCACTTTAAGTTTGTCCTGTCATCCCCTCCTGGTCTGAAGAGTTTCTATTGAAAGATCAGTCATTATCCTTATGGGAATACTCTTGTGTTATTTGTTGTTTTTCCCTGCTGCTTTTAATATTTGTTCTTTGTGTTTGATGTTTGTTAATTTGATTAATACGTGTCTTGGGGTGTTTCGTCTTGGGTTTATCCTGTTTGGGGCTCTCTGGGTTTCTTGGACTTGGGTGTTTATTTCCTTCCCCTTTTTAGGGAAATTTTCAAGCTTTTCATCTTTAACCTAGATGTTTTATCATCGGTGCTGTATAGATGCAGAAGTCCTGAGGCTACTCTAAGAATAAGATGGAAAACCAGAGGCAGGAGGCTTAAGTCTAAATCCTGAGAACACTAGATAACTCCTGACTCCAGGGAACATTAATCGATAGGAGCTCATCAAACGCCTCCATACCTACACTGAAACCAAGCACCTCCCAAAGGCCAACAAGTTCCAGAACAAGACATACCACACAAATTCTCCAGCAACACAGGAAAATAGCCCTGAGCTTCAATATACAGGCTGCCCAAAGTCACTCCAAACACACTGACATCTCATAACTCATTACTGGACACGTCAGTACACTCCAGAGAAGAAATCCAGCTCCACCCACCAGAACACCGACACAAGCTTCCCTAACCATGAAACCTTGACAAAGCACCCATCCAACCATGCCCACAGTGAGGAAACTCCACAATATAGAGAACTCGACAAACTGCCAGAAGATGGAAAGACCACCCAAACTCAGCAATATAAGCAAGATGAAGAGGCAGAGAAATACCCAGCAGGTAAAGGAACAGGATAAATGCCCACCAACCCAAACAAAAGAGGAAGAGATAGGGAATCTCCCTGATAAAGAATTCAGAATAATGATAGTGAAAATGATTCAAAAATCTTGAAAACAAATTGGAGTTATATATAAATAAACTGGAGACAAGGATCGAGAAGATGCAAAAAAAGGTTTAACAAGGACCTAGAAGAAATAAAAAAGAGTCAATATACAATGAATAATGAAATAGATGAGATAAAAAACACTCTGCAGGGAACAAACAGTAGAAAAACAGAGACAGAAGATAAGTGAGGTAGAAGATAGAATGGCATAAATAAATGAAACAGAAGGATACAACAAAAACAAATTAAAAGAAATGAGGACAATTTCAGAGACCTCTGGGACAATGTTAAATGCTCCAACATTTGAATCATAGGAGTCCCAGAAGAAGAAGACAAAAAGAAAGACCATGAGAAAATACTTGAGGAGATAATAGTTGATTTATTTTTAATTGGAGGATAATTGCATTACATTATTGGGTGGGAGGTGAGAGGGATGTTCAAGAGGGAGGGAACATATGTATACCTATGGCTGATTCTCTGAATTTATTTTTTATCTTTCAGCAGTCTCAGGCCTGTGGATACAAGGAAATAAAACAAAAATCAAAAACACGTATATTTCAGGAAAGACATATAGAAGCTTCTGCTGAGAATTTGAATCTCTAAGTTGAACTTTTCTTTCCCCACTTTTTCCAGTGACGTTAGTAGAAATCATCCAATTCCATTATACTTATTGACAAAACTGCTTGAAAGCATGATATATGTGGTCATTCACATTCTTGCTTCTTATAAATGTCTGATGAGGAATTCCCAATGATGATATTTTGTTTATTCCTATTGCCTATCACATCGTTGATGTGCTCTCTTTAATACTGGGAATAAAATCATTTGTGCCTTTAATCGGGTTTAGTGGTCAATTCCAAAAACACCAGAAGTAATCCAGAAAATTCATCTTTAAGATCCCGTTCCTCTAGAATTACTCCCACTACCTAAATTTGTAGTCAGAGCTATTCAGAGAACTAGAATAAATAGGATGTGTGTGTGTGTGTGTCACATGTATCTATTAAGAGACTTATTTTTAAAATTGCCTTATTTGATTATGTGGGATAAGATGTCGAAAATCTGTAGTGTGGGCCTGACAGGCTCAAAACACTATAGAGATTATGGTGCAGTTCCAGTCTGAAGGCCACCAGGTGGAGGTACAGGAGAGTTGGTTGTGCAGATGAAGTTTGAAGGCACTTTGCTGGAAATTTTTTTCTTGCCTGAGAAAGATGATTGTTTTGTTGATCTTTCAGTTGCTTTTTCCAGCCTTTCAACTGTTTGAATGAAGCTCATCCACATTATGGAGGACAATCTGCTTTACTCAAAGTTCACCAATGTAAAGGTATCTCTCATTTAAAAACATATTCCAAATTGACACATAATGTTAACCATTTGAGATGACATATTCTAAATGTTGAAAGAAAATTCAACCTGAAAATAGCAGAGTATTAAATAAAGCAAGAATATCCTTCTTATTTTGACTTTTTTTAAAAATTATTTTTTACTTTACATTATTGTATTGGTTTTGCCATACATTGACATGAATCTGCCCCAGATTTGAGAATGAAGACAGAACAAACATATACTCAAATAAAGTAAACTGAGGGAACCTACTGTTTGTGAACTTGCCCTACCACAGACACCAAAAGGTGTCCTTCAAACTTAAAACTGCACTAAGCTATTAATTATAAAATAGTACTTATGGGCTTATAATGTATAAAAGTATAATCTGTATGTCAATAATAGCACAAAGGAAGGGATAGGGAATGGAGCTATATTACAGTAAACTTTTTAATATATTTTTGAAATTAAGTTGGTGCTTATCTAAATTAGATTGTTTTAAATTAAGATATGAATTTGAAAACCCAGGGCAGTGATTTAGATAATAGCTCTAAAATATAGTTCAAAAGAAGCAAGAAAAATGTAAATAAAGAAGAAAATGTCCATTTAACACAGAAGTCAATATTGGAGGAATAGACAAATGAAAAGTGCTTACCTGCTGGCTCAGTGGTAAAGATAAAAGAGACTCAGGTTTGATCCCTGGGTCAGGAAGACCCCTTGGAGAAGGGCATGACAACCTACTCCAGCATTCTTGCCAGGAAAATTGAATGGAAAGAGAAGCCTCGTGAGCTACAGCCCATAGGGTCACAAAGAATCAGACATGATGAAGCTATTGGGCACACACACAGAGAAACAAAATAAATAAAGTAGATCATATATAAAACAAAGATCAAAATAGTAGCGGTAAATCTTATCAAATCATTACTTAACATTAAGTGTAAATGAACTAAGAACCCCCAAAACATAGTAAACATTTTACATTTACTAATAATGTCAGTAATCATTAGAAGTATTTATGAATCATGTGCTATCCTTTACTCCACTGCACAAAAATTTAAATTGATTTAGGATGTTTTCCAAGGCAGTATAGACATCCTCAGATTATGATTTTACCACTCTCAACTCAGGAGTGGGAATACATACAACAAAAAATTTTAAATTACTTTATGTATTGCTTGACTCATTAACTCATATTAGAACTCACTCTATTACTTGGTCTATTCGGAACAAAGCCTATTTGTTGTTGTTCAGTTGCTCACTCGTGCCTGATTCTTTGTTACCCCATTGACTACAGCACACCAGGCTTCCCTGTCCTTCAATATCTCCCAGACATTGCTCAAACTCATGTTCATTGAGTCGGTGATGCCATCCAACCATCTCATCCTCTATTGTGCACTTCTCTTTCTGCCTTCAATCTTTCCCAGCATTAGGTTTCTTTGAATGACTCAGTTCTTTGCATCAGGTGGCCAAAGTATTGGAGCTTCAGCCTCAGCATCAGTCCCTCCAATGAATATTCAGGAGTGATTTCCTTTAGGATTGACTGGTTTGATCTCCTTACAGTTCAAGGGAATTGCAAGAGTGTTCTCCTACACCACAGTTCAAAAGCATCAATTTTTCAGTGCTCAGCCTTCTTTATGGTCCATGTCTCACATCCACACATAACTATTGGAAAAACCATAGCTTTGCCTAGATGGACATTTGTTGGCAAAGTAATGTCTCTTTTTTAATATGCTGTCTAGGTTTGCCATAGCATTTCTTTCAAGGAGCAAGCGTCCTTTAACTTTGTGGCTGCAGTCACCATCTGCAGTGATTTCAGAGCCTGAGGAAATAAAGTCTGTCACTGTTTCCATTGTTTACCCATCTATTTTCCATGAGGTGATGGTACCAGATGCCTTGATCTTCATTTTTTGAATATTGAGTTTTAAGCGAGATTTTTCACTCTCCTCTTTCATCCTCATCAAGAAGCTTTTGAGTTCCTCTTTGCTTTCTGCCATTTCCACATCTGAGATTCTTGATATTTCTCCTGGCAATCTTGATTCCAGCTAGTGTGTTCATTCAGCCTGGCATTTCACATTATGTACTCTGCATATAAGTTAAATAAGCAGGGTGACAGTATACAGCTTTGATGTACTCCTTTCCAATTTTTTAACCAGTCTGTTCCATATAAGGTTCTAATTGTTGCCTCTTGACCCACATATTGGTTTCTCAGGAGGCAGGTAATTTGGTCTGGTATTCCTGTCTCTAAGGATTTTCCAGTTTGTTGTAATTCACAGAGTCCAAGACTTTAGCATAGTCAATGAGGCAGAAGTAGATGCTTTTCTGGAATTCCCTTGCTTTCTCTTCGATTCAAAAATGTTTACAATGTGATCCCAATTTATATTCTTATGTAAATCTAATACTTGTCTCATAAAATACAGAATTAATAAAGCAAAATAAAACAAATACACAAAAAATCTCCACCACAATATACTATGCAGCAATTGACAATTTATGGATCATACTTAATGCAAAATGGTGAAAGACATCAACAAATCTGTTTATGCAGGGTCATAGGGTAATCTTTTCCATAATTAAATAATTAGCATTGGCTTCCCATACCTGCCTGTTCAAAGGAAATGTTAGAACAAGTAACATTTTATTTGATGAGAACAAATTTTAGATTTTTAGTTTTCTTTTCTTTTTAGATCACCACAAAGCATTAAGCAGAGTTCCCTATGCTATATAGTAGGTTCTCTTTAATTATCTATTTATGCATAGTATTGTGGACATATATACATTGTTTAAGGGATCTAAAAAGCAGTGCATATATGCATATGTATGACTGATTCAGTTTGTTGTACAGTGAGAAACTAATACAACATTGTAAAGCAACTATGCATCAATAAAAATTAAAACACCAATCAAAAATATGTATCAATAAAAATTTAAAAAAGATTAGTAAAAATAATGCAGCTGTAAACATTGGGATACATGTATCTTTGCAAAATCATGTTTTATTTTCTGTGAATATATAAGCATGAGTGGAATTGCTGGGTCACATAGATGTTTTTTGAACAAACTCCATACTAATTTCCACAATGGCAGCAGCAATTTATAATATTACCAATAGTATACAAGTATTCCTTTTTATCCAAATCCTCACTAGCCACTGTTATTTGTAGACATTTGATGATAATCATTCTGACAGGTTCGAGGTGATATCTCATCATAGTTTTGATTTCTGTTTCTCTGATGAATAGCAGTGTTGAACATCTTTTCATGTGTTTAATGATCGTTCATGTATCTTCTTTGGGAAACTGCCTATTCAGGGCTTCTGTCCAGTTTTTAATTATTTTTTGTATGGCGTTGTATGAAATGCTCATATATTTCTGATGCTAACTCTTTTTTGTTTGTTTGTTTTGTTTTATTTATTTATTTTTTATTGGAGGCTAATTACTTTACAAAATTATATCAGTTGGTTTTGCCATACATTGACATGAATCCACCCCAGGTGTACATGTGTTCCTCCTCTTGAACCCCCCTCCCACCTCCCTCCTCCCCTTATCCTCCCTCTGGGTCATCAACGTGCACCAGCCCCGAGCATCCTGTACCATGCATCAAACCTGGACTGGTGATTCGTTTCACGTATGATAATATACATGTTTCAGTGCCATTCTCCCAAAACATCCCACCCTCACCATCTCCCACAGAGTCCAAAAGACTGTTCTATACACCTGTGTCTCTTTTGCTGTCTCGTATGGCAACCCACTCCAGTGTTCTTGCCTGGAGAATCCCAGGGACGGTGGATCCTGATGGGCTTCCGTCTATGGAGTCACACAGAGTTGGACACGACTAAAGTGACTGAGTAGCATACAGGGTTATCGTTACCATCTTTCTAAATTCCGTATATATGTGTTAGTATACTGTATTTGTGTTTTTCTTTCTGGCTTACTTCACTCTGTATAATAGGCTCCAGTTTCATCCACCTCATTAGAACTGATTCAAATGCATTCTTTTTAATGGCTTAATAATACTCCATTGTGTGTATGTACCAAAGCTTTCTTATCCATTCGTCTGCAGATGGACATCTAGGTTGCTTCCATGTCCTGGCTATTATAAACAATGCTGCAATAAACATTGGAGTACATGTGTCTCTTTCAATTCTGGTTTCCTCAGTGTGTATGCCCAGGAGTGCGATTGCTACTCTTATCAACCTTATCACTTGCAAATAATTTTTAGTGCAATTTTTTATTGATGGTTAGCTTCTAAGTTTCTCCCTATTCTTGATGGTAAGTTTTGACAGATAAAGATGTTTTGGTTGTCAGAATTTTTTTCATTTTAGTAGTTTTAATGTATGTACCACTCTATTCTGGCCTCAATGGCCTGAAGACACAAATGGGCAGAAAGGTCCTGATGACACAAATGCAACAAAGATCCATATAGTTAAGGCTATGGTTTTTCTGATAGTTATGTACGGATGTGAGAGTTGGACCATAAAGTTGACCACAGAAGAATTGATACTTTTGAACTGAGGTGTTGAAGAAGATTCTTCAGAGCCCCCTGGATTGCAATAAGATCAAACCAGTCAATTTTAGAAGAAATCAGTCCTGAGTATTCACTGGGAGGACTGATGCTGAAGCTGATCCTCCAATCCTTTGGCCACCTGATGCGAAGAGCTGACTCATTATAAAAGACCCTGATACTGGGAAAGATTGAAGACCAGAGGAGAAAAAGATGACAGGCAATAGTCACCCACTATCTAATCTGGCCTTCTTCTTTATAATACCTTAAAGGCTACCCCTCAGATGAGCTTATGGCTATATACAATGTAGAATAAAGTCTAATTTGCTTTTATTAAAAGTCTCTTTCTCTGAATATAGGTTTACACAATAGTATTTTGATTGATATTTTGTTTCCAAGGGTCAAAATGCTTGGAGAGGATTATAAGTTTTATGGAAATAAATAATTTTCAGAAAATAAATAGAATTTATAATAATAGATCCACTGCAGATAATTTTGTCTTCCTTAGGACTCACTGGAAAAGACTCTGATGCTAGGAAAGGTTGGGGGCAGGAGGAGAAAGGAACGACCGAGAATGAGATGGCTGGATGGCATCACCGACTCTGTGGACATGAGTTTGAGTGAACTCTGGGAGATGGTGATGGACAGAGAGGCCTGGCGTGCTGTGATTCATGGGGTCGCAGAGAGTCCAACACGACTGAGTGACTTTTTGTGACCTCATGGACTGCAGCACGCCAGTCTCCCTATGCATCACCAACACCCAGAGCTGGCTCAAACTCATGTCCATAGGGGTGTTGATGCCATCCAACCATCTCACCCTCTTTCATCTCCTTCTCCTCCTAACTTAAATCTTTCCCAGCATCAGGTCTTTTCCAATGAGTCAGTTCTTCCTATCAGCTGGCCAAAAATTTGTAACTTCAGCTTTACCATCAGTCCTCCTAATAAATATTTAGGACTGATTTCCTTTAGGATTGACTGGTTCTACCTCCTTGCTGTCCAAGGGACTCACAAGAGTCTTCTCCAAAACCACAGTTGAAAAGCATCATTTCTTTGGTGCTCAGCGTTCTTTATGGTCCAACTCCCAAGTCCATACATGAGTACTGGAAAAACCATAGCTTTGACTAGATGGACCTTTGTCAGTAAAGTAATGTCTCTGCTTTTTAATATGATATCTAAGTTTGTCATAGATTTTCTTCCAAGGAGCAAACGTCTTTTAATTTCATGGCTGCAATCACCATATGCAGTGATTTTGGAGCCCAAGAGAATAAAGGCTGTCACTGTTTCCATTGTTTCCCCATCTATTTGCCTTGAAGTGATGGACTAAATGTCATGATCTTAGTTTTTGGAATGTTGAGTTTCAAGCCAGCTTTTTCACTCTCCTCTCTCACCCTCAACATGTCTCTTTAGTTTCTCTTCATTTCTGTCATAAGGTGGTGTCATCTGCATATCCAAGATTATTGATATTTCTCCTGGCAATTTTGATTCCAGCTTGTGTTTCATCCAGTCAGGCATTTTGCGTGATGTATTCTGCATATAAGTTAAATAAGTATATGATAATATACAGCCTTGGTGTACTCCTTTCCCATTTTGGAACCAGTCTGTTGGTCCCTGTCCAGTTTAACTGTTGCTTTTTGACCTGTATACAGTTTTCACAGGAGGTAGGTAAGGTGGCCTGGTATTCCCATCTCTTTAAGCAATCTCATGGACTTTGCTCAAATTCAGGTACATAGGTTCAGTCATGCTGTCTAAACATCTCATTCTCTTCTGCCCCCTTCTCCTTTTGCCTTCACTTTCCCCAGCATGATGGAAAGGGTTTTCTCAGTGAGTTGGCTCTTCACATCAAATTGTCCAAGTACTGGAGCTTCAGCTTCAGTATCAGTTCTTCATATGAATATTCAGGATTGATTTCACTTAATAGAATTGACTGGTTTGATTTCCTTGCAATCTAAGAGACTCTCAAGAGTCTTCACCAGCACCACATTTTGAAAGCATCAGTACTTCAGTGCTCAGCTTTCTTTATTGTCCAACTCTCATATCCATACAGGATTACTGGAAAAAAAAAAAAAAAACTATTACTTTGACTATACAGACCTTTGTCAGCAAAGTGATGGCTCTGCTTTTTAATACACTAGGTTTGTCATAGTTTTCCTTCTGAAGAGCAAGTCTCTTTTATTTCATGGATTCTGTCACCATCCTCATTGATTTTGAAGCCCAGAAAAATAAAATCTGCTACTGCTTCTCTTTTTTTCCCATGTATTTGCAATGGAGTGATGGGACTTAATGCCATAATCTTAGATTTTTTTAACATTGAGTTTCTAAACAGCTTTTCACTTTCCTCTTTCACCCTCATCAAGAGACTCTTTTGTTCCTCTTCACTTTCTGTCATTAGTGATATCATCTCTATATCTGAGATTGTTGATATTTCTCCTGTCAATCTTGATTCCAGCTAATGACTCAATGATCCAGTCTGTATTTCATGTGATGTACTTTTCATGTATGTTAAATATGTAAGGTGACAATATACAGCTTTGAGAGCATTAACAGTCTCGGTAAAGAGGCCAGAGGTACCCACTGGGAAGGAGGAAATAAATTGCAAGTGGCAGATATTTTTTCTTTTCTCTTCTAATCCTGTATTGTCATGGTGATGCCTGGTTCTGCCTGAACTTAACTTTATCTCAAACCTTGAGCTAACCAATGCATTTTTCTTATGGAAATGTTTTTCTTAAGCTATATTAATGAAACCATGTTTTTGCTTTGGAATTTGCCTTTCTTCAAAGAGGTTCCACCTAAGACTAACTTTTTTTTTTTTCCTCAAACCGTGGGCTAATAATTGCTATTCATGTCAATCTTTTATGGACAGGAATGACACACCTTGTGCCATTCTGTCTCAAAAATGTATATTATGGGAGAGGGGCCTGATGAAGCTCCCTCAGCCTGGAGGTGTTTCCCTTATCTGATTAGCAGCTTGCTAACAGAAATAAAACACTTTGCTTAAAATTAGCAAAAGGGCACTCTTTCTGCCCTCTTCTTCTGAGGTCTATATCAGAAACTCTCTCTGTATCTTTTTAGACTTTAATAAAATTTTCCTACCGTAAAGCTCTGAATGATCAAGCCTCATCTCTGGCCCCATATTGAATTCTTTCCCCCCAGAGGCCTTGAATCCCGGTGTCCTTCATGGCTAGCAGCCTCAACCTTGCAGCCTTATCATGAGTGAGTGAATGAAAGTTGCTCAGTCGTGTCCGACTGTCTGTGATGCCATGGGCTGTATAGTCCAGAATGCTGGAGTGGGTAGCCTTTCCCTTCTCCAGGTGATCTTTCCAACCCAGGGATTGACCCCAGGTCTCCTGCACTACAGGCAGATTCTTTACCAGCTGAGCCATAAGGGAAGACCTTATCATACACTTTTTCCAATTTTGAACTATTCAGATTTCCATGTCTACTTTTAACTGTTGCTTCTTGACACAATACAGATTTCTCAGAAAGCATGTAAAGTGGTCTGGTATTCCTATGTCTTTAAGAGTTTTCTATAGTTTGTTGTGATCCACACAGTCAAAGGCTTTAGCATAATCAATTAAGCAGATATAAATGGTTTCCTAGAATTCCTTTGATTTCTGTATGATTCCACAATTGTTGGCAATTTGATCTCTGGTTCCTCTGCCCTTTCTAAACCCAACTTGTACATTGGAAGTCCTTGGTTCAAGTACTGTTCTGTTGAAGTCTAGCTTGAAGAATTTTGAGCATACACTTTTTAGGGCTATGGTTTTTCCCGTGGTCATGTATGGATATGAGAGTTGGACTGTGAAGAAAGCTGATCGCCAAAGAATTGATGTTTTTGAACTGTGGTGTTGGAGAAGACTCTTGAGAGTCCCTTGTACCGCAAGGGGATCCAACCAGTCCATTCTAAAGGACATCAATCCTGGGTGTTCATTGTAGGGACTGATGTTGAAGCTGAAACTGCAATACTTTGGCCACCTAATGCGGTGAGTGGACTCACTGGAAAAGACTCTGATGCTAGGAAAGGTTGGGGGCGGGAGGAGAAGGGGACGACGGAGAATGAGATGGCTGGATGGCATCACCGACTCTGTGGACATGAGTTTGAGTGAACTCCGGGAGATGGTGATGGACAGGGAGGCGTGGCGTGCTGTGATTCATGGGGTCACGGAGAGTTGGACACGACTGAACGGCTGAACTGAACTGAACTGAACTGAACTTTTTAGCATGTAAAATGAACTCAATTGTCCTAGAATTTGTACATTTTTTAGCATTGCTTTTCTTTGGGATTAGAATAAAATGTGAAATTTTCCAGTCCATTGTCCACTGCTGAGTTTTTTAAATTTGTTAACATATTGAGTGCAGCATGTTCAGAGCATCATCTTTTGGGATTTTAAACAGTTCAGCTGGAATTCCATTCACCTCCCCCAGCTTTGTTTATAGTAATGCTTCCTAAATCTCACTTGATTTCATACTCCAGGATGTTTAGCTCTAGGTGAGTGATCACACCATTGTGGTTATTCATGTCATTAAGACCTTTTTAGGTATAGTTCTTCTGTGCATTCTTACCACACTCCCTCCCACCTTATCCCTCCACACTAGGTTGTCACAGACACCAGACTGAGCCCCTGCCTTGTACAACGAATTCCTACTGGCTATCTACTTTACATATGATAATGCATATATTTCATTGGATTACAGAGTTTTTGTTTGAATAATAGGAATGCTTTAGAAATAGATAATAATGATGGTTTTAAAATAGCTTAAATATTATAATAGTGAACAGTTAAACATACATACATACATACATATATGTGTGTGTATATACATATATATACATATCCAATACAAAAAAAAAAATAACATAAGCTTTTAGCCTCAGGTTTGCTTTCCATTAGGAGACCAATATCTAAAGTAAATCTGAGCTTTTTCAATAGCTTTTATAAGTTTCAGACAAGCCCTTAATTTTCCCCACATTTGTAATGTTCTCAATCCTAAAATGAACCACATTGATTCTGGGAAACGAGCATTCTGATTGGACAGGACTGGGTCTTAAAGCTAAATCTAGTGTTAGATTATAGATTCTACTGCCTGAAAACAGATGGAATTAACTTCTTAATTATGAAGTTAACTTCTGTTTTCAGGAAAGAGATTAGTAAAGGAGAACTGTCATAGGCAGATCAAAATGACAAGTTGCTGTAGCAGGCTTTATTGTATATCTAAAATTAAGCTTAAAACTGTAAGCTATAGAAATTTTAAAAATGGAGGAGTAAGAGGACATAGAACTCCCCTTCTACCATAGAAAATACCTTGAGACAAATGAAAACATAACTTGCCAAAATCTATGGGTTGGAAAAGAGTTTACAAGAATATACAATGGATAGAACAGTCTCTTCAACAGTTAGTCTTATGAAAACTAGGCAGACACACTAAAGCAATGCAATTAGAACACTCATCACTCAATTACCAAAAACTAAACTCAAAATTGCTTGATGATCTACATGTGAGATCTGAAACCATAAAATTTCTAGAAGATAACATAAGCAGAACACTCTTTGACATAAATCATAGAAATATTTTCTTGGTCAGTCTCCTAAGGTGAAATAAATGAAAGTAAAGATAAACATATGGGTTAGAATTAAACTTAAAAGATTTTGCACAGCAAAGGAGACCATCAACAAAATAAAAAGACCATCTATGAGGTAGGAGAAATATTTGCAAATTATATGACCAATAACAGGCTAGTATTCAAACTATAAAAGCAGATCATATAGCTCAATATCCAAAAACAAGCAACCCAATCAAAAGATTCACAGAAGACATAGATATTTTTCCAAAGAAGATATAAGTACATGAAGAAATGTTCAACATTATCAACTATTAGAGAAATGTAAAATCAAAATCATAATGAGGTATGATCTCACACTCGTCCGAATGGCTATCATCAAAAAGTCTTCAAATAACAAATGTTGACAAAGATTTGGTTAAAGGTAAACCCTTGCATAATGTTGGTTGGACTGTAAATTGGTGTAGCCACTTTGAGAAACAATAAGGAAGCTTCTTAAAAAAGTAAAAGGTGGACTATCATATAATCCAGTAATTCCACTCCTGGGTGTATATCCAGAAGAAAACAAAAGCAAAAACAAACAACAACAACAAAAAATTTGAAAAAATACATGCACCTCTATGTTCATAGTAGCACTGTTTACAATAACCAAGACATGAAAGCCATCCAAGTACCCATCAACGGATCACTGGATTAAGAAGCAGCAGTATATATATATATATGTATATACACATATGTGTATACAATTAAATACTATATGCATATTATTGTATATATATAATTATATACATTATATTGTATATATATATAATGGAATATCACATACATATATATTATGTGTGTGTATATATATATACACACACAGAGAGAGAAAGGAATATTGTTCAGCCATAAAAAATGAAATCCTAGTGGAAAAAGATGGTGGAAGAGTAAGATGGGGAGATTGACAGCCTCCCCACAAATACATCAAAAGCTCATCAAGATATGGAACAACTCCTACAAAAAAAACTCTAGGCGACAGTAGAAGACCCCAGGCCTCCAGGGGGACAAGCTAAGCTCCCTGAAATGAGGTAGGAGAGAGGATCGAGACAAAAAGGGAAAAGATGGAGAACTACTGAGCAGGAGCTTGTGCCCAGAGGTAGGGACAGAGTCCTGAAACAGGAGAAGTTCCAGTGCAAGGGGAACACCCAAACAGGCAGGCCCAAGGGGGAGCTGCAGAATCTCAGAAAACCAGGTAAAACAGGGACCTAAAGGGCAGAAAACAGAGAAAGCTGCACTTTTCAACCCATTAACAGCTCATGGTGTGTGTCCCCAACCAGATGGCAGGCTTGGAAAACCGAGACTGGGGAGGCATACAAACCTAGCCAGAACACAACAGTTGAAACACAAGGGCAGGCACAGGCAGCTGAGCGTGGCAGGGCATACAAAACCCAGGAGCGCACACAACCATTGCAGCACAAAAGGTGGGACCAGGGTGCTGAGAGAGGGGAGGCATACAAACTTGGGCAATGCACAAAAGCCTCGTGGCACAGCCAAAAGAAGAAGACATAAACCCTGCTACAAAGAGGGCAGGAAGTGAGATGAAAAAACTGCACACAAATACCGAGATGCAGAGGGAGGGCCCCAGAAGCAGAGACAACAAGCAGGCAAATCCTGTAATGCAGAGGGTGAGCTCAGGTAGCTGAAGGAAGCCACAACACAGCAAATTTTGGCCAGCAGCACAGGGCAGGGCAGGGTAAAAGAAGCACTGACAATGATCTTAGGGACAAATAGGAAGCTGGTGGCAGTGAAGATATGCTAAGAGGGCCACTTTGAAGTTGCTTTGAAAATAGGTGTGTCTAATACTACCCATGGATTAGTTTCATTGAGTTAGACAAGGCTGTGGTCTGTGTGAACAAATCAACTAGATTTCTGTGGTTATGATTTCAGTGTGTCTGCCTTCTGATGCCCTCTCGCAATACCTACCACCTTATTTTGGTTTCTCTTACCTTGGTTCACGACCAAGATAATCACGATGGTGTGATCACTCACGTACAGCCAGACATCTTGAAATGTGAAGTCAAGAGGGACTTAGAAAGTAACACTATGAACAAAGCTAGTGGAGGCGATGGAATTCCAGTTGAGCTATTTTAAATCCTGAAAGATGATGCTGTGAAAGTGCTGCACTCAATATGCCAGAAAATTTGGAAAACTCAGCAGTGGCCACAGGGCTGGAAAAGGTCAGTCTTCATCCCAATCTCAAAGAAAGGCAATGCCAAAGAATGCTCCAACTACTGCCCAGTTGCACTCATCTCACACGCTAATAAAGTCATGCTCAAAATTCTCCAAGCCAGGCTTCAGCAATATGTGAACCGTGAACTTCCAGATGTTCAGGCTGGTTTTAGAAAAGGCAGAGGAACCAGAGATCAAATTTCCAACATCTGCTGGATCATGGAGAAAGCAAGAGAGTTCCAGAAAAACGTCTATTTCTGCTTCATTGACTATGCCAAAGCCCTTGACTGTGTGGATTACAATAAATTGTGGAAAATTCTGAAAGAGATGGGAATCCCGGACCACCTGACCTCCTCTTGAGAAAGCTGTATGCAGGTCAGGAAGCAACAGTTAGAACTGGACATGGAACAACAGACTGGTTCCAAATAGGAAAAGGAGTACATCAAGGATGTATATTATCACTCTGCTTATGTAACTTATATGCAGACTACATCATGAGGAAGGCTGGGATGGAAAAAGCACAAACTGGAATGAAGATTGACGGGAGAAATATCAATAACCTCAGATATGCAGATGACACCACCCTTATGGCAGAAAGTGAAGAGGAACTCAAAAGCCTCTTGATGAAAGTGAAAGAGGAGAGTGAAAAGATTGGCTTGAAGCTCAACATCCAGAAAACAAAGATCATGGCATCTGATCCCTTCCCTTCACGGGAAATAGATGGGTAAACAGTGGAAACAGAGTCAGACTTTATTTTTTGGGCTCCAAAATCACTGCAGATACTGATTGCAACCATGAAATTAAAAGACACTTACTCCTTTGAAGGAAAGTTATGACCAACCTAGATAGCATATTCAA
This sequence comes from Moschus berezovskii, assembly GCF_049115385.1. Classification (NCBI taxonomy): domain Eukaryota; kingdom Metazoa; phylum Chordata; class Mammalia; order Artiodactyla; family Moschidae; genus Moschus; species Moschus berezovskii. The sequence continues at coordinate 87,652,047 of NC_142472.1, read as the reverse complement.
AAGCAGAGACATTATTTGCCAACCAATGTCTGTCTAGTCAAGGCTATGGTTTTTCCAATGGTATGTATGGATGTGAGAGTTGGACTGTGAAGAAAGCTGATCGCCGAAGAATTGGTGCTTTTGGACTGTGGTGCTGGAGAAGACTCTTGAGAGTCCCTTGGACTGCAAGGATATCCAACCAGTCCATTCTAAAGGAGATCAGTCCTGGGTGTTCATTGGAAGGACTGATGCTATCGCTGAAACTCCAACACTTTGGACACCTCATGCGAAGAGTTGACTCACCGGAAAAGTCTCTGATGCTGGGAGGGATTGGGAGCAGGAGGAGAAGGGGACGACCGAGGATGAGATGGCTGGATGGCATCACCGACTCGATGGACATGAGTTTGAGTGAACTCCGGGAGTTGGTGATGGACAGGGAGGCCTGGTGTGCTGTGATTCTTGGGGTCATCAAAAGTCGGACATGACTGAGTGACTGAAATGAAATGAACTGGACTGAATACTACCAAATCCAGAATGACATACCAAAGGCATGCTGAACCCTACTGGATCCTACACTGCCCTTCAGAGAGAGGAGATTCACCTCCATCAACCAGAACACAGGCACAAGCTCCCCCAACAAGAAAAACATCACCGGACACTAACTCATCCACAATCCCATCCACATGGTCAGATTCAATAACCAAGAGCTATGACCTTGAGAACCTTTTTATTTTTATTTTCTTTTTTCCTATAAATCACACTGCTTATACCCCCTAGATATTTCCACCTTCACATTAAACTTTTTTTCTACTGTGGAGTTTTCCTCTTTGTTCCTCTTGCTTAAAAAAAATTAAAAATTCATCTTAAGATTTTCTTTTTCTTATAAATCACACTGTTTATTTCCCTACTGAACCCTCCTGCAAATGCAAGAAATATAGGTGACCCAGGTTCAATCCCTGGGTTAAGAAGAACCCCTGGAGGAGGAAATGGCAAATCACTCCAGTATTCTTTCCTGGAGAATCGCATGAACAGAGGAGCCTGATAAACTCTGATCCATGGGGTAGCAAAGAGTCAAATACGACTAAGCATAATATTATCAACATTTCCTTACATATTTCCACCTTCACACTTGCCTTTTGCAGTGCTGTTGAGCTTTCTTCTTCCTTTTTTTTTTCTTGTTAAAAAAATAATTTTAACTTTTTATTCTCTTATTCTTATAAAACACTCTTTATTCCCACTATATATTTCCATCTTCACACTAGCCTTTTGCTGTGCTGTGGAGTTTTTCTCTATTTCTTGTCAAAAAAAATCATTTTAAATTTTTGTCTTTATTTTGTTTTTGATATATTCAGTTGCTTTTCCTATAGTTCTTTACTGGCTGTAGCTATTCCTGAATATATATACATCTTTCCCACATACATCTATTCATCTTTGCTTTTCTAATTTTTCTTTTATCTCTCTCTTTATACTCTTTCCCACCCCTTTCTTCCTCTTTTGCCTCCATTCTCCTCTTTTTTCGCCCGCCCTTTTTTTTCTTCTCCCTTTTCCCTTCACTCTTCCTTTTTTCATCAAATAAGTCAAATTTTTGAGCTCACTTTGCTATATTCCACAGTTGGCCCTCTGCTCGTTCTCAGTTTCCCAGATTGAGTATTAGCTAGCTCTTCTTTTAATTGGTTGATATCACTTTTGGTTTTCTTTGTTCACCAAGCCAATATCCTATATTGTCAACCTCTCTTCTTTAGAAATCTTTGGTTAAAACTGTATGTGTGGAAGTGTGTGTATGCATCCCAATATTTCTATAATTACCTGCTTTATCTGTTTGATCTCCTCCCACCAGGACACAGGCACAAGCCAACACTAACAAGAAAGCAACACAAATTACTCAACCAACATTTCCCTCCAAGGGCAAAAACCGAAAGGAAAAAGTAATTCATCCCTAAAGCCTGGAAAAAGGATACCTCAAGTGGAGCAAGTTAGGAAAAAAAAAAAAGATGAAAAGACATAAAAAATACAACACAAATGAAAGCAAGGTAGAAACTCACAAGACCAAATAAACAAAGAGGAACTTAGCAATCAAACTGAAAGAAACTTCAAAATAATGATCTAAAGGCTTAAAAATAGAAAGGAGTAAATGCAAGAAACATTTAACACAGTTACTATAATCACCAAAAACAAAGAAGAAAAACAATAAACAAACAGAGATGAGTAACCCAATTACTGAAATTAAAAATGCCCTAGAAGGAACCAATAACAGAATAACAGAGGCAGAGGGATGGATAAGTAAGCTGGAGGATTGAAGGGTGGAAATAACTGCTGACGAGCAGAATAAAAGGGAAAGAATGAAAAGCAACCAAAAAATACAACTGACTGAATGGATACAAAACAAGACCCCATATATGTGTTGCCTAGAGGAGATCCACTTCAAACTAGAGATACATACAGACCAAAAGTAAAAGGAGGGAAAAAAGATATTCCATTCAAATGGAAACAAAAATAAAGCTGGAGTGATAATCCTTACTTCAGAAAACAAATAGACTTTAAAATAAAGAATATTATAAGAGATAAAGAAAGACACTGCATTGAATGTTTGATCCAAGAAGGAGTCATAATAATTGTAAATATTCATGCATCCAACATAGGAGCACTTCAATACACAAGGCAAACATTAACCGGCATAAGAGGTGAAATGGACAGCAACACAATAGTAGTAGAGGAGTTTATTGATCACCCCATTTACACCAATGAGCAGATCAATAAAACAGAGAATCAATAAGGAAACACAAACCTTAAATGAAACATTAGACCAAATGGGCCTAATTGATATCTTCAGGACTTTGCATCCAAATGCAGAAGAATATACTTTCTTCTCAAGTGCACATAGAATATTTTCCAGTATAGACCACATCTTGGACCACAAATCAAACCTCAGTAAATTAAAGAAAATTGAAATCAAAAGTATCTTCTTGACCACAACTCCATGAGACTAGATATCAGTTACAAGAGAAAAAAAAGAAAAAAACAGAAAAAAGCACAAATTCACAGATATCAAACAATACACTATTAAATAATGAAGAGGCTACTGAAGAAATAAGAGGGTAAATCAAAAGATTCCTAGAAACAAATGACAATGAAATCATGATGACCCAAAACCTATGGGACTCAGCAAAAGCAGTTCTAGAAGGGAAATTATAGCAATACAATCCTACCTCAGACAACAATAAAAGCATTGAATAGACAACCTAACTCTACATCTAAAGCAGCAGGAAAAAGAACAAAAAACCCTAAAGTCAGCAGAAAATATCATAAAGCTCAGAGCAGAAATAAGTGAAAAAGAAATGAAGTAAACATTAGCAAAGATTAATAAAACTAAAATCTGGTTCTTTGAGAAGATAAACAGAATTGAAAAGCCCCTAGTCAGACTCAGTAAGGAAAAAGAAAGCAAAATCATATCAACAAAATTACAAATGAAAAAGGAAATGCTACAACAGACAGCACAGAAATACAAAGGATCACAAGAGAATATTATGAGCAACTATATGCTAATAAAATGGACAACCTGGAGGAAATGGATAGATTCTTAGAAAAGTTCAAACTCTCAAAACTGAACCAGGAAGAAATAGAAATTATGAACAAGTCAATTAGAACTAATGCTTATTTTTCTGAAACTCTTCCAAAAAATTGCGGAGGAAGGAACGTTTCCAAACTCATTCTACAAGGCAACAATAACACTGATACCAAAACCAAGCAAGGACAACAAGAAAAAAGAAATTCACAGGCCAATATCAGTGATGAACGTAGATGAAAATCCTCAACAAAATTATATCAAGCAATTCAACAACACAATCAAAAGCTCACAGATCATGATCAAATAGTGTTTATTCCTGGGATGCAAGGATTCTTCACTATACACAAGTCAAACAATATGATACACTAAATTAACAAATTGAAATATATAAACCATATGATCATCTTAATAAGTGGAGAAAAAGACTTTGACAAAATTCAGCATCCATTTATAATAAAAGCGATTCAAAAAATGGATGTAGAAAAAACCAACCTCAACATAGTAAAGGTCATATATAATAAGCCCACAGCAAGCATTGTTCTCAATGCTAAAAAAAATAAAGTGTTCCCTCTAAGATCAGGAACAAGACAAGGGTGTCCTCTCTCATCACTATTATTCAACATAGTTTTGGATGTCCTAGCTATAGCTATTAGAGAAGGAAAATAAAATGAATCCACATCATAAAATAAGAATAAAACTATCACTGTTTGCTGCTGCTGAGAAGTCACTTCAGCCATGTCCAACTCTGTGTGACCCCATAGACGGAAGCCCACCAGGCTCCTCCATCCCTGGGATTCTCCAGGCAAGAACACTGGAGTGGATTGCCATTTCCTTCTCCAATATCACTGTTTGCAGATTACATTAAAACATACATAAAAAATGCAAGAGAAACTATCAGACAGTTACCACAACTAAGCAGTGAATTGAGCCAAGTCGCAGGATACAAGGTCAATACACAGAAATAACTTGCATTCCTATATACTAATAATGAAAAATGACAAAGAGAAATTAATGAATCATTCACATTCACCATTGCAACTAAAATAATTAAATGTCTAGGAATAAGCCTACCTAAGGAGGCAAAAGATCTGTATAACGAAAATTATAAGACACAGCTAAAAGAAATCAAAGATGACATTAACACATGGAGAGATAGTCCATGTTCCTAGGTAGGAAGAATTAATACTGTGAAAATGAATATACTACCAAAAGCAATCTACAGATTCAATGGAATCCCTATCAAATTACCAATGGAATTTTTCACAGAACTAGAACAAAAAATTTCACAATTCATATGGAAACACAAAAGACCCCAAATAGCCAAAGCAGTCTTGAGAAAGAAGAATGGAACTGGAGAAATCAATCTTCCTGACTTCAGACTATACTACAAAACTACAGTCATCCAGAGAGTATGGCACTGGCACAAAACAGAAATAGACAAATGGAACAGGATAGTGAACCCAGAGATAAACCCACACAGCTATGGGTATCTTATTTTTGACAAAGGAGGCAAGAATATACAAAGAAGTAATGATAGCCTCTTAAATAGGTACTGCTGGGAAAACTGGACAGTTACATGCAAAAGAATGAAATTAGAAAACTACCTAATGCCATGCAGAAAGATAAACTGAAAATAGATTAAAGACCTAAATGTAAGACCAAAAACAATAAAAGTCTTAGAGCAAAACATAGACAGAACACTCAATGACATAAATCAAAGCAAGTTTGCCGATGACCCACCTCCTAGAGTAATGGAAATAGAAACAAAAGAAACAAGTTGGACCTAATTAAACGTAAAATCTTTTGCACAGCAAATGAAACTACAAACAAGATGAAAGGACAATCCTCAGAATGGGAGAAAATAATAGCAAAGAAACAACTGATAAAGAATTAATTTCCAAAATATACAAGCAGCTCATACAACTCAATACTAGAAAAGCAAACAACCCAATCAAAATTTGGGAAATGGACCTGAAGAGACATTTCTCCAAAGAAGACATGCAGATGCTAACAAGCGCATGAAAAGATGCTCAGCATCACTCATTATTAGAGAAATGCACATCAAAAGCTACAGTGAAATACCACCTCACACCAGTCAGAATGACCATCATCAAAAAGTCTACAAACAATAAATGCTGGCGAGGGTGTGGAGAAAAGGAACGCTCTCGCATTGCTAGTGGGAAAGTAAACTGATACAGCCACTATGGAAGATAGTATGGAGAGTCCTTAAAAAACTGGAAATAAAGCCACCTTATGACCCAGCAATCCCACGCCTAGGCATATACCCTAAGGAAATCAAAATTGAAAAAGACACATGTACTGCAATGTTCATTGCAACATTATTTACAATAGCTAGAACATGGAAGCAACCCAGATGTTCATCAACCGATCAATGGGTAAAGAGACTGTGATACATATATGCAATGGAATACAATACTACTCAGCCATGAAAAGAAACTCATTTGAGTTAGTTGAATGAGGTACACGAACCTAGAGCCTATTATATAGAGTGCAGTAAGTTAGAAAGAGAAATATGGTATACTGGCACACATATATGAAATCTAAAAAGATCGCACTGATGAATTTGTTTTCAGGGCAGCAATGGAAAAACAGACACAAAGAACAGACCTACTGGGGGAGACAGTACCAGGGAAGAAGGGAAAGGGTGATATATGGAAAGAGTAAAATGGAAATTTACAAAACCACATGTAAAATAGATAGCCAATGGTAATTTGAAGTATGACTCAGGAAACTCAAACTGGAGCTGTGTGACAGGCTAAAGGGTGAGAGGATGAGGAAGGTTCAGGAGGGTGGGAACATGGCTAATTCGTGTTGATGTATAACAGAAAATCACAAAATTCTGTAAACCAATTAAAAAAATTTTAAAAATGAAATCCTGCCATTTACAACAATGTGGATGGGCCTAGAGAATATTATGTTTAGTGAAATGAGTGAAATAGTAAAATACAAATACTATATGATATCACTTACATTGGAATCTAACATAAAATACAGATTCAGTTCAGTTCAGTTCAGTCGCTCAGTCGTATCCGACTCTCTGCAACCCCATGAATCACAGCACGCCAGGCCTCACTGTCCATCACCAACTCCCAGAGTTCACTCAAACTCATGTCCAAAGAGCCGGTGATGCCATCCAGCCATCTCATTCTCTGTCGTCCCCTTCTCCTCCCGCCCCCAAACTTTCCTAGCATCAGAGTCTTTTCCAGTGAGTCAACTTGTCGCATGAGGTGGCCAAAGTATTGCAGTTTCACCTTTAGCATCAGTCCTTCCAATGAACACCCAGGATTGGTCTCCTCTGGAATGGACTGGTTGGATCTCCTGGCAGTCCAAGGGACTCTCAAGAGTCTTCTCCAACACCACAGTTCAAAAGCATCAATTCTTCGGCGATCAGCTTTCTTCACAGTCCAACTCTCACATCCATACATGACCATGGGAAAAACCATAGCCTTGACTAAACGGACCTTGGTTGGCAAAGTAATGTATCTGCTTTTTAATGTACTATCAAGGTTGGTCATAACTTTCCTTTCAAGGAGAAAGCATCTTTTAATTTCAGGACTGCAATCAGCATCTGCAGTGATTTTGGAGCCCAAAAAAACAAAGTCTGACACTGTTTCCACTGTTTTTGCATCTATTTCCCAAGAAGTGATGGGACTAGATGCCATGATCTTTGTTTTCTGAATGTTGAGCTTCAATCCAAACTTTTCACTCTTCTCTTTCACTTTCATCAAGAGAATTTTGAGTTCCTTTTCACTTTCTGCCATAAGGGTGGTGTCATCTGCATGCCTGATGTTATTGATATTTCTCCCGGCAATCTTGACTCCAGCTTGTACTTCATCCAGTCCAGCGTTCCTCCTGATGTATTTTGCATATAAGTTAAATAAGCAGGGTGACAATATACAACCTTGACACACCCCTTTTCTTATTTGGAACCAGTCTGTTTTTCCATGTCCAGTTCTAACTGTTGCTTCCTGACCTGCATACAGCTTTCTCAAGAGGCAGGTCAGGTGGTCTGGTATTCCCATCTCTTTCAGAATGTTCCACAGTTTATTGTGATCCACACAGTCAAAGGCTTTGGCATAGTCAATGAAGCAGAAATAGATGTTTTCTGGAACTCTCTTGCTTTCTCCATGATCCAGCAGATGTTGGCAATTTGATCTCTGGTGCTTCTGCCTTTTGTAAAACCTGCTTGAACATCTGGAAGTTCACGGTTCACATACTGCTGAAGCCTTGCTTGGAGAATTTTGAGCATGATTTTACTAGCATGGGAAATGAGTGCAATTGTGCGGACGTTTGAGCATTCTTTGGCATTGCCTTTCTTTGGGATTGGAATGAAGACTGACCTTGTGGCCACTGACGAGTTTTCCAAATTTGCTGGCATATTGAGTGCAGCACGTTCACAGCATCATCTTTCAGGATTTGAATTAACTCAATTGGAATTTCATCACTTCCACTAGCTTTGTTCGTAGTGATGCTCACTAAGGCCCACTTGACTTCACGTTCCAAGATGTCTGGTTCCAGGTGACTGATCACGCCATCGTGATTATCTTGGTCGTGAAGCTCTTTTTTGTACAGTTCTTCTGTGTATTCTTGCCACCTCTTCTTAATATCTTCTGCTTCTGTTAAGTACATACCATTTCTGTCCTTTATCGAGCCCATCTTTGCATGAAATGTTCCCTTGATATCTCTAATTTTCTTGAAAAGATCTCTTGTTTTTCCTATTTTGTTGTTTTCCTCTGTTTCTTTGCATTGATCTCTGAGGCAGGCTTTCTTAACTCTCCTTGATGTTCTTTGGAACTCTGCATTCAGATGCTTATATCTTTCCTTTTCTCCTTTGCTGTTCGCTTCTCTTCTTTTCACAGGTATTTGTAAGGCCTCCTTAGACAGCCATTTTGCTTTTTTGCATTTCTTTTCCATGGGGATGGTTTTGGTCCCTGTCTCCCGTACAGTGTCACGAACCTCCGTCCAGAGTTCATCAGGCACTATATCTATCAGATCTAGTCCCTTAAATATATTTCTCAATTCTACTGTATAATCATAAGGGATTTGATTTAGGTCATATCTGAAAGGTCTAATGGTTTTCCCTACTTTCTTCAATTTAAGTCTTAATTTGACACTAAGTAGTTCATGATCTGAGCCACAGTCAGCTCCTAGTCTTGTTTTTGCTAACTGTATACAGCTTCTCCATCTTTGGCTGCAAAGAATATAATCAATCTGATTTCAGTGTTGACCATCTGGTGATGTCCATGTATAGAGTCTTCTCTTGTGTTGTTGGAAGAGGGTGTTTGCTATGACCAGTGCGTTCTCTTGACAAAACTCTATTAACCTTGGCCCTGCTTCATTCCGTGCTCCAAGGCCAAATTTGCCTGTTACTCCAGGTGTTTCTTAACTTCCTACTTTTGCATTCCAGTCCCCTAGAATGAAAAGAACATCTTTTTTGGGTGTTCGTTCTAAAAGGTCTTGTAGGTCTTCATGGAACCATTCAACTTTGGCTTCTTCAGCGTTACTGGTTGGGGCATAGGCCTGGATTATTGTAATATTGAATGGTTTGCCTTGGAAATGAACAGAAATCATTCTGTCACTTTTAAGATTGCATCCAAGTACTGCATTTCGGACTCTTTTGTTGACCATGATGGCTACTCCATTTCTTCTAAGGGATTCCTGCCCACAGTAGTAGATTTTATGGTCATCTGAGTTAAATTCACCCATTCCAGTCCATTTTAATTCACTGATTCCTAGAATGTCTATGTTCACTCTTGCCATCTCCTGTTTGACCACTTCCAGTTTGCCTTGATTCATGGACCTAGCATTCCAGGTTCCTATGCAATATTACTCTTAACAGCACTGGACCTTGCCTCTATCACTGGTCACATCCACAACTGGGTATTGGTTTTGCTTTTGCTCCATCCCTTCAATCTTCCTAGAGTTATTTCTCCACTGATCTCCAGTAGCATACTGGGCACCTACCAACCTGGGGAATTCCTCATTCAGTGTCCTATCATTTTGCCCTTTGATACTGTTCATGGGGTTCTCAAGGCAAGTATACTGAAGTGCTTTGTCATTCCCTTCTCCAGTGGACCACATTTGGCTGTGGTCCATGTGATCAGATCGACTAGTTTCCTGTGATTATGATTTCAGTTTGTCTGCCCTCTGATGCCCCCTCACAATACCTACCGTCTTATTTGGGTTTCTCTTACCTTGGGCGTGGGATATCTCTTCACAGCTGCTCCAAGAAAGCGCAGCCGCTGAACCTTACCTTGGATGAGGGGTATCTCCTCAAGGCTGCCCCTCCTGACCTTGAACATGGAGTAGCTCCTCTCGGCCCTCCTGCACCTGCACAGTCACCGCTTATTGGACGTGGGGTAGCTCCTCTAGGCCGCCGGCCCTGGTCTCAGGCGTGGGGTAGCTCCTCTCAGCCATGCCTTTTTGTGTGTTCAGTTGCACCGGAGCCGGCGTCTCTCGCATCTGCACCGCTGAGGCCGGCGTCTCTCCCATCTGTGCCACCAGGGTTGTGTCTATTAATGTATATGAAAAGTATAAATATACTTACAGATACAGAAACCATATTTGTGTTTACAAAAGGGAGAGGGACAAAGTAAAGATTTGAGATGAATAGATACAAAATACTATATACAAAATAGATAAGCAAAGGGTTATATTAAATAGCACTGGAAATTATACACATTATCTTATGATACCAATCAGTTCAATTTAATTCAGTCCCTCAGTCGTGTCCGACTCTTTGTGACCTCATGGACTAGAGAATAATCTGCAAAAATGTTGAATCACTATGCTGTACCCTTCGAAAGCTATCATAATGTTAAAAATAAAAATCAACTATACTTAAATTAAAAAAAATAGTTATAGAAAAAATTTAATAAATATCAAAAATGTTCTAATGATTTTAAAATATTTGTAGTGATAGAGACATTTGTTTCTCACAATTTTTTTTAGTAATCTCTTCTACAATAAAAATTCTAAAATATGATGCAGTAAATGTACTCTCACCTTAATCTCTTATTTGAAGTAATTTCAGAAGATAAGAATAGCTAAATGTTAATGAACAATCATCTTTTGGTACTTAATAAACTTTATAAGTTGATTGCATGGGCTAGCTAGGGTAATAAATCATTTATTTGCGTGTGTGTGTGTGTGTTACTGTGTCCTGTTATATGGTATTTTCCTTCAGAGACCTGAATCCTCATCAAGGCGTTACATGTTTCCTTATACCTTCATATTTAAGAGAACTCAGTCTCAGTAGTGGAACACTGAATTTCTGGCAAATATTTTACTAAAAAAAGTCCACCCACTCTTTTCATTTATTTATTTTTAATTGAATATTAAATGCTTTACAATATTGGTTTGATTTCTGCCTACATCAGCATGAATTAGCCATAGGTGACATATCCCCTCTCTCTTAAATCTCCCTTCCACCTCACACCATTTCCCACACTTCTATGTAACTATAGAGCCCAAGTTTGAGTTCCCAAGTCATACGCCAAATTTCAATTTGCTATCTATTTCACATAGGGTGCTGTATCTGCTTCCATGCTACTCTTTCCATTCAACTCAACCTCTCCTTCCTCCCTTGCACCCTTGGCCATAAGACTGTTCTCTGTCTGCATCTCTGTTGCTGCCCCACAAATAGGTTTATCAGCACCATCTTTCTAGATTCCATATATGTGCATTAATATATAATATTTGTTTTTCTCCTTCTGATTTACTTCACTCTGTATAATAGGCATCATCCACATTATTAGAACTGACACAAAAATGTTCCTTTTAATGGCTGAGTAGAATTCCATTGCATATATGAAGCACAATTTCTTTATTCATTCATTTATCAATGGACATCTAGATTGCTTCCATGTCCTAGCTATTGTAAATAGTGCTGCGATGGCCATTGGGGTACCTGTGTGTTTTTTGGTTTTGTTTTACTCAAAGTATATGCCTAAATGTGGTATTGTTAGGTCATATCGTGGTTTTATTCCTAGTTTTTATGGGCATTTCCATACCCATAACAGTTTACATCCAAACTCTAACAGTTTACATCTGCACCAGCAGCACAAGAGGGTTGCCTTTGTTCCACACTCTCTTCAATACTTTTTTTTTTTTTTGGTGGATTTTTCGATAATGATCATTCTGACTGGTGTGAAGTAATATTGTAGCTTGATTTTCATTTCTATAATAATGAGTGATGTTGAGTATCTTTTCATGTTTTTATTAGTAAAGGAATGATATAAGCATCTGAATGCAGAGTTCCAAAGAATAGCAAGGAGAGATAAGAAAGCCTTACTCAGCAATCAATGCAAAGAAATAGAGGAAAACAACATAATAGGAAAAACAAGAGATCTTTTCAAGAAAATTAGAGATACTAAGGGAACATTTCTAGCAAAGAAGGGTTCGATAAAGGACAGAAATGGTATGGACCTAACAGAAGCAGAAGATATTAAGAAGAGGTGGGAAGAATACACAGAAGAACTGTACAAAAAAGATCTTCACGACCAAGATAATTATGATGGCGTGATCATTCACCTGGAGCCAGACATCTTGGAATGTGAAGTCAAGTGGGCCTTAGAGAGCATCACTACGAACAAAGCTAGTGGAAGTGATGGAATTCCAATTGAGCTATTTTAAATCCTGAAAGATGATGCTGTGAAAGTGCTGCACTCAATATGCCAGCAAATTTGGAAAACTCAGCCGTGGCCACAGGACTGAAAAATGTCAGTCTTCATTCCAATCCCAAAGAAAGTCAATGTCAAAGAATGCTCAAACTACCGCACAATTGCACTCATCTCACACTCTAGTCGGAGAAGGCAATGGCAAGCCACTCCAGTACTCTTGCCTAGAAAATCGCATGGACAGAGGAGCCTGGTAGGCTGCAGTCCATGGGGTCTCTACTAGTTGGACACGACTGAGCGACATCACTTTCACTTTTCACTTTCACACACTGGAGAAGGAAATGGCAACCCACTCCAGTGTTCTTGCCTGGGAACCCCAGGGACGGCAGAGCCTGGTCGGCTGCCATCTATGGGGTCGCACAGAGTCGGACAAGACTGAAGCGACTTAGCAGCAGCAGCAGCAGCACACTCTAGTAAAGTCATGCTCAAAATTCTCCAAGCCATGCTTCAGCAATATGTGACCTGTGAACTTCTAGATGTTCAAGCTGGTTTTAGAAAAGGCAGAGGAACCAGAGATCAAATTGCCAACATCCGCTGGATCATGGAGAAAGCAAGAGATTTCCAGAAAAACATCTATTTCTGCTTCATTGATTATGACAAACCCTTTCACTGTGTGGATCACAAAAAAAACGTGGAAAATTATGAAACAGTAGGGAATCCCAGACCACCTGACCTGCCTCTTGAGAAACCTGTATGCAGGTCAGGAAACAACAGTTAGAACTGGACATGGAACAGTAGACTGGTTCCCAATAGGAAAAAGAGTACGTCAAGGTTGTATATTGTCATCCTGCTTATTTAACTTATATGCAGAGTACATCATGAGGATCGCTGGGCTAGAAGAAGCACAAGGTGGAATCAAGATTACTGGGAGAAATATCCATAACCTCAGATATGCAGATGACAACACCTTCTTGGCAGAAAGTGAAGAGGAACTCAAAATCCTCTTGATGAAAGTGAAAGAGGAGAGTGAAAAGGTTGGCTTGAAGCTCAACATTCAGAAAACAAAGATCATGGCATCTAGTCCCATCACTTCATGGGAAATAGATGGGGAAACAGTGGAAGCAGTGTCAGACTTTATTTTTTGGGGCTCCAAAATCATTGCAGATGCTGATTGCAGCCATGAAATTAAAAGACGTTTACTCCTTGGAAGGAAAGTTATTACCAACCTAGATAGCATATTAAAAAGCAGAGACATTACTTTGCCAACCAAGGTCCGTCTAGTCAAGGCTACGGTTTTTCCCCTGGTCATGTATGGATTTGAAAGTTGAACTGTGAAGAAAGCTGATCACTGAAAAATTGATGTGACGGGAGCCAGCGAGGGAAATCCTACCCGGGCAAAGGCTAATCAGGACTCGAGGAACCCCCTGGACTTACCTGAGCATCTACCCCAAAGAAAACCAGAGTCTGACTGCCTTTCTCTCTTACGTCTCTTACCAAGCCCTCTAATACTTACGGGAGCTTCTCCCCAACCACCTTTCTCTGAAAACATTAATTCAGAACTGTAGTTAAAAAGTTCTCCTTGGCTTAATAGGAGTATTCCAATCCAAGCCCCTCTGATAGCTTTCTAACTTGCATGACAAGTTTGTCCGGGCTCTTACAACTATGAATGTGACTGTTTACAGCCTCCCAGCCATGCAAGGACAGAAAGCCTAATATTCTAAAATACAGGAATTTGTTGAAGAAGTTAAAATCATTAGAATAGTACTAAAAAAGGTTTCATTGTTGAATCAATGCTTGCTGCAAAGTTTCCTCTATCTATTGTATCCTTGGAAATATATTAATCACATATAGAGAAAATAAGTAGTAGCCTTTGATTTAACCACATCAGATCTTAAGTTAATAAATTCCTTTCTTGTAGCTCACTACACCCTTGCCTTATAGGAATGTAACTTTGTCATGTGTCTTTGAAGAATAGCACCTGACTTTAGGAAAATCAACTTAAAAGAATATAAGCCTTTTTCTAGTTAACTAACCTTTGTTAGGAGAGAGGGCCATAAACTGTTAGCAGGCCCCCTGGATGATGATGTAAACCACCAGAAGATGGTGTAAACCACCTAAAACTTTTGTATATCACGAGACATACAAAAATAAGCCTTGATCCTGATAAGGGTCAAGACTGCTGACCCCGTGTGATTTTGGCGTGACTCTATACCTCTCTTTCTCTATTTTTTATGTGCACAACTTAGGGTATAAAAACAGCACTGGAAAATAAAGTTTTGGGCCTTGCTCACTGAAGCTTTGTCTCCCCGTGTCATTCTTTCTCTTTTTCCATCCTTTTCTCTATTCTCCTTTTTCTGGTTGAGATCCTTGGAGTGCTGGGCCCTCTGCGTTTACTTATCTGCCTGGGCTTCAAAGACCCACTCGAGGGGGTGCCCTGGTGGGATACCTCCAGTGATTCAAGAGGGTGCCTGCGGCCTATGTAAACAGAGCAAACTCCGTGCTGGGGTTTTATTGGTTTCCTGCGTAAACCAAGGAATCATCAGCCCCTGTCTCTCTCTCTCTCTCTCTGACGCCGACGCCGTTCATCCCGAGGATACCCTGTGCCATATCGAGGCTGTTCCCTGATATTGATGCTTTTCAACTGTGGTGCTGGAGAAGACGCTTGAGAGTCCCTTGGACTTCAAGGATATCCAAGCAGTCCATTCTAAAGAAGATCAATCCTGAGTGTTCATTGGAAGGACTGATGCTAAAGCTGAAACTCCAATACTCTGGCCACCTCATGCGATGAGTTGATTCACTGGGAAAGAGTCTGTTGCTGGGAGTGATTGGAGGAGGGAGAAGACGGGGACAACAGAGAATGAGATAGCTGGATGACATCACGGACTCGATGGACATGAGTTTGGGTGAATTCCGGGAGTTGGTGATGGACAGGGAGGCCTGGCGTGCTGTGATTCATGGGGTGGCACAGAGTGGGACACAACTGAGTGACTGAACTGAACTGAGCTGAACTGGTATGTCTTATTTGGAGAAATTTCATCTGTTTGTGTGTTTTGCCCACCTTTTAATTGAGCTGTTTGCTTTCTGGTATTGAAATTAAACCTTTTATAAGCTACTACCGTATTTTGGAAATTAATCCTTTGTCAGATATTTCATTTGCTATTATCTTCTCCCATTCTGATGGTTGTCTTTTGTCTTGTTTACAGTTTCCTTTGCTGTACAAAAGTTTTTAAGTTTAACTAGGCTCCACTTGTTTGTTTCTGTTTTAATTTCCATTTCTCTAGGAGGTGGGTCATAGAGGATCCTGCTAGGATTTATGTCATTCTGCCTTGTTTTCTTCTAAATGTCTTATAGCTTCTGTTCTTACACTTAGGTCTTTAATTAGTTTTGATGTTGTCTTTGTGTAAGGTGTAACAAAGTGTTCTAACTTCACTCTTTAATATGTCGTTGTCCAGTTGTCCCAGCACTGCTTACTGAAGAAGATGTATTTCCCCCATTGTATATTCTTGTCTCCTTTGTCAAAGATAAGTGGCCCATAGGAGATTGAGTATATCTCTGGGTTTTCTATCTTGTTGCTTTTATCTATATTTCTCTTTTTGTGACAGTTCCAAACTCTCTAGATGACTGTAGGTTTCTAGTATAGACTGAAGTCAGGTCAGTTGATTCCTCCAGTTCCATTCTTGTTTCTCAAGATTGTTTCGGCTATTCTGAGTCTTTTATTTTTCCATACAAAATTTTGAAATTTTTCTTCTAGTCCTGTGAAAAATGCCACTGGTAATTTGATAGGAATTGCATTGAAATTGTAGATTTCATTTTGTAGTATCGTCATTTTCACAATATTGATTCTTTCCACTCAGGAGGATGGGATATCTCTCCATCTGTTTATGTCATCTTTTATTTCTTTCATCAGTATCTTATAGTTTTCTGCACTCAGATCTTTCATCTCCTTAGGTATATTTATACCTAGATATTTTATTATTTTGGTTGCAATATTCAATGACATTGATTTCTTAATCTTTTTCTGGTTTTTCATTGTTAATGTAAGGAATGCAGGTGATTTCTGTGTATTGATTTTGTGTCCTGAGATTTTGCTGAATCTACTGATTAGTTCAATTAAATTTCTGATACTAGCTGTAGGGTTTTCTATGTACAATATCATATCATAGGCAAATGAGATGAGAGTTTTACATCTTTCTTTCCAGTTTGCATTTTTAAAATTTCTTTCTCTGCTCTGATTTCCATAGCTAGGACTTCCAAAACTATGTTGAATAAAATGGCGGACTGGGCACCCTTGTTTTGTGCCTGGCCTTAGAGGAAATGTTTGCAGTTTCTCACCATTGAGAATAATGTTTTCTGTGCATTTGTTGTGTATGGCTTATATTATGTTAAAGTCAGTTCCTTCTATGCCCAGTTTGTGAAGAGTATTTTTTTTTTTAATCATAAATGGGTGCTAAATTTTGTCAAAAGCTTTTCTGCACCTATTGAAATTCCTGTATGGTTTTAATCTTTCAATTTGTTACAATGGTGTATCACATTGACTGGTTTGCATATATTGAAAAATCCTTGCATCCCTGGGTTAAACCCAACTTGATTATGATGTAAGATCTTTTAAACGTGTTGTTCAATTCTGTTTGCTAGAATTTTGCTGAGGATTTTTGCATCTATATTCATCAGTGATACTGGCCTGTAATTTTCTTTCTTTCTTTTTTTTTTTTTTTTGGTGATATCTTTGTCTGTTTTTGGTATCAGGGTAATTGTGGTTCCATAGAATGAGTTTGGAAGTGTTTCTTCTTCTGCAAATTTTGAAAGAGCTTCAGAAAGATAGGTATTAACTATTCTTTAGATGCTTGATAGCATTCATCTGTGAAGACATCTGCCCCCAGGCTTTTTTTTCCTGTGGGTGGGAATTTGTTATCACAAATTCTATTTCAGTGTTTGTAACTGACTTTCCAAAATTTCTATATCTTCCTCTTTCAATGTTGGAAGGTAGAACTTTTCTAAGAAACTCTCCATTTCCTCTAGGTTATCCAATTTATTAGCATATAGTTACTTGTTATAATCTCTTGTGAGAGTCACTCACTCGCATCTGACTCTTTTATTCCCCAGGCCAGAATACTGGAGTGGCTAGTCTTGCCCTTCTCCAGGTGATCTTCCTAATCGAAGGGTTGAATCCATGTCTTCTGCATTGCAGGTGGATTCTTTACAGCTGAGCCACAAGGGAAGTCTGCACAATTGCACTCTTCTCACACACTAGCAAAGTAGTGTTCAAAATTATCCAAGCCAGGCTTCAACAGTACGTGAACCGTGAACTTACAGATGTTCAAGATGGATTTTGAAAAGGCAGAGGAACCAGAGATCAAATTGCCAACATTCGATGGATCATTGAAAAAGCAAGAGAGTTCCAAAATAGCATCACTTCTGCTTTATTGACTGTGCTGAAGACTTTGACTGTGTGGATCACAACAAACTGTGGAATGTTCTTCAAGAGATGGGATTACCAGATGACCTTACCTTCCTCCTGAGAAATCTGTATGCAGGACAAGAAGCAAGAGTTCGAACTGGACATGGGAAAACAGACTGGTTGCAATTCGGGAAAGGAGTATGTTATGTGCCAGAGTATATAATGTGAAATGCAAGGATGGATGAAGCACAAGCTGGAATCAAGATTGCTGGGAGAAATATCAAGAGCTTCAGATACACAGATGACACTACCCTTATGGCAGAAAGCAAAGAAGAACTAAAATGTCTCTTGATGAAAGTGAAAGAAGGGAGTGAAAAAAGTTGGCTTGAAACTCAACATTCAGAAAATGAAGATCATGGCATCTTGTCTCATCATTGGGTGGCAAATAGATGAGGAAACAATGGAAACAGTGAGAGATTTTATTTTGGGGGGCTTCAAAATTACTGCAGATGGTGAATGCAGCCATAAAATTAAAGTATGCTTGCTCCTAGGAAGAAAAGCTATTACCAACCTACACAGCATATTAGAAAGCAGAAACATTGCTTTGCAGACAAAGTTCCATCTGGTCAAAGCTATGGTTTTTCCAGTACTCATGTATGGATGTGAGAGTTGGATTATAAAAAAAAAAAAAAACTGAGCAGCAAAGAATTAATGCTTTTGAGCTGTGGTGTTGGAGAAGTCTCTTGAGAGTCCCTTGGACTGCAAGGAGATCAAACCAGTCAATCCTAAAGTGAATCAGTCTTGAATATTCACTGGAAGGACTGATACGGAGGCTGAAACTCCAATATTTTGGCAAGCTGATGGGAAGAACTGGCTCATTGGAAAACACCCTGATGCTGGGAAAGATTGAAGGCAGGAGGAGAAGGGGATGACAGAGGATGAAATGATTGGATGACATCACCAACTCGACATTAGTTTGAGCAAACTCTGGAAGTTGGTGATGGAAGCTTGGCAGGCTGCAGTTCATGGGGATAACAAAGAGTCGGACACCACTGAGCTACTGAACTGAACTGAATAATCTCTTATGATCCTTTGTTTTGCTGCGTTCTCTTTTGCAACCTCCTCTTTTGCATTCCTAATTTTCTTAATTTAATTTTTCCATATTTTATTAATGAATTAGGCTAGTGGTTTGTAAATTTTATCTTCTCAAAGAATCAGCTTTTAGTTTTATCAATCTTTACTATTATTTCCTTTTTCTGTTTTAATTTATTTTTGCTCAGATCTTTATGTTTTATTTCCTTCTATTATCATTGGAGTTTTTTGTTCTTCCTTTTCCAGCTCTTTTAGGTGTAGAGTTAGGTTGTCTATTCTGTTTATCTTGTATTTTGATTTAAAAATTTATTGCTATAAACCTCCCTCTTAAAACTGCTTTTGCTGCAAGCCATAGGCTGTATATCATTGTGCTTTCATTGTCATTTATTTCTAAGGAATTTTTGATTACCCTTCTTATTTATTCAGAGCCTGTTTTTTAGACGTGAGAAACGCCGGCCCTGGCTCAATCGACCAGGCAAAGAGGCTCGCCAAGAGGAGCTAGCCCAAGCCTGAGGCCAGGGCCAGAGGTGGAGAGGAGCTGCCCCATATCCAACAGGCGGTGGCTGCACGGGCAGAGGAGGGCCGAGAGGAGCTACTCCACGTTCAAGGTCAGGAGGGGTGGCCTTGAGGAGATACCCCTCATCCAATGTAAGGTACAGCGGCTGCACTTTGCTGGAGCGGCTGTGAAGAGATTTTCCAAGACTAAGGTAAGAGAAACCCAAATAAGACGGTAGGTATTGCGAGGGGACATCAGAGGGCAGACACACTGAAATCATAATCACAGGAAACTAGTTGATCTGATCACATGGACCACAACCTAATGTGGTCCACTGGAGAAGGGAATGGCAAACCACTACAGTATATTTGCCTTGAGAAGCCCATGAACAGTATCAAAGGGCAAAATGATAGGATACTGAATGAGGAATTCCCCAGGTTGGTAGGTGCCCAGTATGCTACTGGAGATCAGTGGAGAAGTAACTCTAGAAGGAATAAAGGGATGGAGCAAACGCAAAACCAATACCCAGTTGTGGATGTGACCGATGATAGAAGCAAGGTCCGGTGCTGTAAAGAGCAATATTGCATAGGAACCTGGAATGTTAGGTCCATGAATCAAGGCAAACTGGAAGTGGTCAAACAGGAGATGGCAAGAGTGAACATAGACATTCTAGGAATCAGTGAATTAAAATGGAATGGAATGGGTGAATTTAACTCAGATGACCATAAAATCTACTACTGTGGACAGGAATCCCTTAGAAGAAACGGAGTAGCCATCATGGTCAACAAAAGAGTCTGAAATGCAGTACTTGGATGCAATCTTAAAAGTGACAGAATGATTTATGTTCGTTTCCAAGGCAAACTATTCAATATTACAATAATCCAGGCCTATGCCCCAACCAGTAATGCTGAAGAAGCTGAAGTTGAACGGTTCCATGAAGACCTACAAGACCTTTTAGAACGAACACCCAAAAAAGATGTCCATTTCATTCTAGGGGACTGGAATGTAAAAGTAGGAAGTCAAGAAACACCTGCAGTAACAGGCAAATTTGGCCTTGGAGCACGGAATGAAGCAGGGCCAAGGCTAATAGAGTTTTGTCAAGAGAACGCACTGGTCATAGCAAACACCCTCTTCCAACAACACAAGAGAAGACTCTACACATGGACATCACCAGATGGTCAACACCAAAATCAGATTGATTATATTCTTTGCAGCCAAAATGGAGAAGCTGTATACAATTAGCAAAAACAAGACCAGGAGCTGACTGTGGCTCAGATCATGAACCTCTTATTACCAAATTCAGACTTAAATTGAAGAAAGTAGGGAAAACCACTAGACCTTTCAGATATGACCTAAATCAAATCCCTTATGATTATACAGTGGAAGTGAGGAATAGATTTAAGTGACTAGATCTGATAGATATAGTGCCTGATGAACTCTGGACGGAGGTTCGTGACATTGTAAAGAAGACAGGGACCAAGACCATCCCCATGGAAAAGAAATGCAAAAAAGCAAAATGGCTATCTGAGGAGGCCTTACAAATAGCTGTGAAAAGAAGAGAAACGAAAAGCAAAGGAGAAAAGGAAAGACATAAGCATCTGAATGCAGAGTTCGAAAGAATAGCAAGGAGAGATAAGAAAGCCTTCCTCAGCGATCAATGCAAAAAATAGAGGAAAACAACAGAATAGGAAAAACAAGAGATCTCTTCAAGAAAGTTAGAGATTCCAAGGGAATATTTCATGAAAAGATGGGCTTGATAAAGGACAGGAATAGTATGGACCTAACAGAAGCAGAAGATATTAAGAAGAGGTGGCAAGAATACACAGAAGAACTGTACAGAAAAGACCTTCAAGACCAAGATAGTCACGATAATGTGATCACTGACCTAGAGCCAGACATCCTGGAATGTGAAGTCAAGTGGGCCTTAGAGAGCACCACTACGAACAAAGCTAGTGGAGGTGATGGAATTCCAGTTGAGCTATTTCAAACCTTGAAAGATGATGCTGTGAAAGTGCTGCACTCAATATGCCAGCAAATTTGGAAAACTCAGCAGTGGCCACAGGACTGGAAAAGGTCAGTCTTCATTCCAATCCCAAAGAAAGGCAATGCCAAAGAATGCTCAAATTACCGCACAATTGCACTCATCTCACACGCTAGTAAAATCATGCTCAAAATTGTCCAAGCCAGGCTTCAGCAATATGTGAACCGTGAACTCCCAGATGTTCAAGCAGGCTTTAGAAAAGGCAGAGGCACCAGAGATCAAATTGCCAACATCCACTGGATCATGGAGAAAGCAAGAGAGTTCCAGAAAACCATCTATTTCTGCTTCATTGACTATGCAAAAGCCTTTGACTGTGTGGATCACAATAAACTGTGGAACATTCTGAAAGAGATGGAAATCCCAGACCACCTGACCTGCCTTTTGGGAAAACTGTATGCAGGTCAGGAAGTAACAGTCAGAACTGTACATGGAACAACAGACTGGTTCCAAATAGGAAAAGGAGTGCGTCAAGGCTGTATATTGTCACCCTACTTATTTAACTTATATGCAGAGTACATCATGAGGAACGCTGGGCTGGAAGAAGCACAAGCTGGAATCAAGATTGCTGGGAGAAGTATCAATAATCTCAGATATGCAGATGACACTACCCTTATGGCAGAAAGTGAAGAGGAACTCAAAAGCCTCTTGGTGAAAGTGAAAGAGGAAAGTGAAAAAGTTGGCTTGAAGCTCAACATTCAGAAATCAAAGATCATGGCATCTGGTCCCATCACTTTATGGGAAATAGATGGAAAAACAGTGGAAACAGTGTCAGACTTTATTTTTTTGGGCTCCAAAATCACTGCGGATGCTGATTGCAGCCAGGAAATTAAAAGACGCTTACTCCTTGGAAGGAAAGTTGTGACCAACCTTGATAATATATTTAAAAGCAGAGACATTACTTTGCCAACCAAGGTCCGTCTAGTCAAGGCTATGGTTTTTCCCGTGGTCATGTATGGATGTGAGAGTTGGACTGTGAAGAATGCTGATCGTTGAAGATTTGATGCTTTTGGACTGTGGTGCTGGAGAAGACTCTTGAGAGTCCCTTGTACCGCCAGGAGATCTAACCAGTCCATACTAGGGGAAATCAATCCTGGGTGTTCATTGGGAGGACTGATGCTAAAGCTGAATCTGCAATAGTTTGGCCACCTCATGCGACGAGTTGACTCACTGGAAAAGACTCTGATGCTGGGAAGGGTTGGGGACGGGAGGAGAAGGGGTCGACCGAGAGTGAGATGGCTACATGGCATCACCGACTCTGTGGACATGAGTTTGAGTGAACTCCGGGATTTGGTGATGGACAGGGAGGCCTGGCATGCTGTGATTCGTGGGGTAGCGGAGAGTCGGACACGACTGAGCGACTGAACTGAACTGAATGTATAGTTTAGCTTTCATATTTTTGTGCTTTTAACAGTCCCCCCACCCCTCGCTCGATATGATATCATGTTTCATAGGGTTGTGGTCAGAAAGCAGACTTGATGCAATTTTAACTTTCCTGAATTTACTGAGGCTTGTTTGTTACCTAAACTGTTTTATCCTGATGATTGTCCAATTGTACTTGAGAAGAAAGTATATTCTTCTGTATTTGCATGGAAACTCCTAACGATATCAATTAGGTCTATTTGGTCTAATGTTTCACTTAAGGTTTGTATTTCCTTATTGATTTTCTGTTTTGATGTTATGTCCATTGGTGTAATTGGGATGTTAAAGTCCCCTACTATTATTGTGTTACTGTCTACCTCTCCTTTTATGTCTGTTAATGCTTGCCTTATGTATTGAAGTTCTTCAGATGATTGCATAATGCTTACAATTGTTATGTCTTCTTGTATTGATCCCTTGATCATTATGTAGTTCTCTTATTTATCTTTTATAATGTTCTTTGTTTTGGGGTATACCAGGCTTTATCTAATGAAAGTTCTTGACTTATAATTCTTATTTTATTAATAACTGCTAGCTATGGCTATATTATTTTTTATGTCACTTGTTTCACTGAGCCTGTGATATAATGCTGAACTGACAGTTCCATATATCATCAACAATTGTAATAATGTGACTCTGGGTATGGGAAAAAACAACAAGAGGAAATACTTTCCTGGACCAGGAGGCTAGTAAGACAGTGGTCCAGAGACTTTTGCTACTTGCAAGGCCTGGTCCAATTTTAGCACACTGAGTGGCCCATCACTTCCTTAGACCTGGGAATGAGCCTTCCCAGCACCGCGGGACACAATGGCCATGAAATGGTGTCACATGGTTAGATATGTGGCTATGAAGGGACCCTGCTGACTGGAAGTTGGTACTTGCCAGCTGCCTCTACAAAGATTACATCATGACCATTGCAAGCTGCTGACCTTCAACACCCCCTGAAAGAAGTTCAGGGTGAAAATCAGGAATGAGGAACTCTGTGCTCTGAAAAAAACAAACAAACAAACAAAAAAAATGGCAGAACGGCCTTCAGATAGTTAGATCTTTTCAGAAAAAGAGTTCCAAGAGTTTTATGAGTTCCAATTCTTGCATCTTCTCATACCTAGAAAAACACTGACGTCATTAACGGTGAAATCTGCTTTGGCTATTAATTTTCTTTTTTTTTACAATTAAAAGTCAACATAGAGTAGCTATGGTTCAGAAATCCTGGGAAATAAGTATTTCCCAGATATCCTGAAAAATGATATTATGGATGTGATTTCAGATTAGACGTTGAGACCTAATGTAGAACTTAATGCTCTTATAATGCATTTTTGCTTCTGTACTTTGCTTGCTGCTCGTAAAACCAAAGTTACTCCATTTTAAGATAAGGTTGTTTTTAAGTAAAATAAATAAATAAATGGTATCACCTGAATCTAAAAATAAATAAATAAAGTCTATTTTATTTTCAATGAGAAATGCCACTCTGGCTCTTTTGATTTCCCTTTCATGGAAAATCTTTTCCATCCTTTTACTTTCTGCCTGTATGTGTCTGTAGGTCTGAAGTATCTCTTGTAGACAACACATATAGAAGTCTTGTTTTTGTATCCATTCAATCAGTCGTATCTTTTGAATGGAGTATTTAATCCATTTATATTTAAAGTAATTGTTGCTATTTATGTTTCTACTGGTATTTTCTTAACTGTTTTGGGTTTGGTTTTGTAGATCTTTTCCTTCTCTTGTGTTTTTTGACTATATAAGTCCCTTTAATATTTGTTGTTAAGTTTTGGTGATATTAAGGTTTGGTGGTATTAAGTTCTTTTAAATTCTGCTTGCCTGTAAACCTGTTGATTTCTCCATCAATTTTGAATGAGATCCTTGCTGGGTATAGAAATATTGGACATATTTTTTCTTTCAGCACTTTAAATATCCCCTTCATGTATCATTGCCTCCTCATGACCAGAGGACTTGTTTAAATTAAAGAAACTATGAGCCATGACATGCAGGGCCACCTAACAGATGGATCATGGTGAAAAATTCTGACAAAAATTAGTCCACTGGAGGAGGGAATGGTAAACCACTCCAATATTCTTGCATCCCATGAACTTATAAAATGTAAAAAATATATAAAACAGAAAGATGCTCCACCCATGTTGGAAATATCCAATAAATTACTGGGGAAGGGCAGAAACAGTTACTAATAGCCACAGAAAGGATGAAGTGACTGGGCCAAAGAAGAAATGATACACGGTTGTAGATATTTCTTGTGATGAAATAAAGTTTGATATTGTAAAGAACAGTATTGCACAGGAACCTGGAACATTAGGTCCATGAAAATGTAAATTGGATTTAGTCAAGAAGGAGATGGCAAGAGTACATATTAGGAAACGGTAGCCTGAAATGGTCCCCTGGAGAAGAGAATAGCTAGGGACTCCAGCATTCTTGCCTGGAAAATTCCACGGACAGAGAAGCCTGTCAGGCTACAGTCCTTGGGGTCATGAAGAGTTGCTGACTAAGGTCCACCTAGTCAAAGCTATGGCTTTTCCAGTACTCATGTATGGATATGAGAGTTGGACTGTAAAGAAAACTCAGAGCCGAAGAACTGATGCTTTTGAACTGTGGTGTTGGGGAAGAGTCTTGAGAGTCTTTTGGACTGCATCAGTCTTGAATATTCATTGGAAGGACTCATGCTGAAGCTGAAACTTTAATACTTTGACCACCTGATGAAAAGGACTGACTTCCTAGAAAAGACCCTGATGCTAGAAAGATTGAAGGTGGGAGGAGAAGGGGGCGACAGAGGATGAGATGGCTGGATGGCGTCACCGACTCGACGGACATGACTTTGAGCAAGCTCTGGGTGTTGGTGATGGATGGGGAGGCCTGGCGTGCTACAGTCCATGCAATCACGAAGAGTCTGAGCAATTGAACTGAAATGAACTGAACTGAGCCGAAAATAAATGGTAAAGGGCAAATTTAATTCAGATGATCATTATGTCTACTACTCTGGGCAAGAATCCCATGGAAGAAATGGAATATTTCAAATAATCATCAAAAGAGTATGAAATGTAGTACTTGGGTGCAACCTCAAAAACAGCAAAATGATCTCCATCTCTAAGGCAAACTGGGCAACACCACATTAATCCAAGTCTATGCACCAACCACTGATGCTTAAGAAGCTGAAGTTGACCAGTTTTATGAAGACCTACAAGATGCCCTAGAACTCACATCACAAAAGATGTCATATTCATCATAGGGGATTGGAATGCAAAAGTAGGAAATGAAGATATAGCTGGAGTAACAGGCAAGTTTGGCCTTGGAGTACAAAATGAAGCAGGGCATAGGCTAATGGAATCTGCCAAGATAACACACCGGTCATATCAAACACCATTTTCCAGAAACACAAGAGATTAGTTTACACATGGACATAACCAAATGATCAATAGTTAAATCAGATTCATTACATCCTTTGCAGCTAAAGATGGGGAAGCACTATCCAGTCAGCAAAAGCAAGACCTAGAGCTGACTGTGTTTCAGATCATCAGCTCCTTACAGCAAAATTCAACCTTAAATAAAAGAAAGCAAGGAAAACTATTAGGCCAGAATGGCACAATCTAAATCAAATCCCCTGATCATATAGTGGAGGTGATGACTAGAATCAGGGGATTAGATCTGGTAAACACAGTGCCTGAAAAACTATGAACACAGATACATAATACTGTACAGTAGGAACTGATCAAAAACTTCCCAAAGGAAAAGTAATTCAATAAGTCAAAGTGGTTATCTAAGAAGGCGTTACAAATAGCTGAGGAAAGAAGAGTATTGAAAAGAAAGGGAAAGTTTTCTCCAGTTGAATACTTAATCCTAAAGTATAGCAAGGAGAGACAAGAAGGCCTTTTCTGATGAATAATGCAAAGAATTAGAGGAAAACAGAAAAAGGGTAAAGACTAGAGATAGCTTCAAGAAATTTAGAGATATCAAAGGAGCATTGCATGCAAAGATGGTCACAATTTAAGATAAATTATAAAGAACTGACAGAAACATAAGAGATCAAGAACAGACAGCAAGAATACACAGAGGAACTGTACATGAAAGATTTTAATGTCCCAGATAACCACGACAGTGTGTTCACTCACCTAGTACCAGACATTCTAGAGTGTGAAATCCAGTGGAATTAGGAAGCACTATTGTCAGTAAAGCTAGTGGAGGTAATGGAATTCCATCAGAGTTATTTAAAAACCTAAAAGATGATGCTATTAAAGTGTTGCACTCAATATGTAAACAAATTTGGAAAACTCAGCATAACTATGAGATTTCAAGAGGTCAATCTTCATCCCAATTCACGAGAAAGTTAGTCGTAAAGAATGTTCAAACTACCTGACAATTGCACTTACTTCCAATACCAGTACTGTTATGCTCAAAACCCTTCAAAATAGGTTTCAGCAGTACTTGAATTGAGAACGTCCAGATGTACATGCTGGGTTTAGAAAAGGCAGAGGAACCAGAGATCAAATTGCCAACATTCACTGGATTAAACTGAAAACAGGGGCATTTCAGGAAAAAAAAAAAAAACAAATGTACGTTGGTTTCATTGCCTGCACTAAAACCATTGACTGTGTGGATTGTTAAAAACTGTGGAAAATTTTTGAAGAGATGGGAATACCAGACCATCTTACTTGTCTCCTAAGAAACTTGTATGTGGGTCAAGATGTAACTGACTGGAAAAACTGTATATTGTCACCCCCGTTTGTTTAATTTACACATAGAGCTCATCCTACAAAATGCTAGGCTGCATTAGTTAAAAGCTGGAATCAGGATTGCCAGGAGAAATACAGTCAACCTCAAATATGCAGATAACACCATTCTGTTGGCAGAAATTGAAGAGAAACTAAAAAAATTCTTGAGGAACGTGAAAGAAGAGAGGGAAAAAACTGGCTTGAAACTCAATAGAAAAAAAACCAAAAAACTGAGAACATGGCATCGTCCCATAACTTCGAGGCAAAGAGAAGGGGAAAATGTGGAAGCAGTGATGGATCTTCTTGGGCTCTAAAATCACTGTAGATAGTACTAGCTGCAGCTAAGAAATTAGAAGATGATTGCTTCTTTGATGGAAAGATATGCCAAATCTAGACAGTGTAAGAAAATGCAGAGACATCACTTTGCTGACATAAGTCCATATTTTCAAGGCTATGGTCTTTCCAGTAGTCACGTATAGATGTGAGAGTTGTACCATAGAGAAGGCAGAGTGCTGGAAAATTGATGCTTTTGAATTGTGTTCCTTGAGTAGACTCTTGCGAGTCCCTTGGAAAGCAAGGATATCAACCCAATCAATCCTAAAGACAATCAAACTTGAATATTCATTGGAAAGACTAATCTTTCCCTTCTGGGCTGCAGTTTCTGCTGAAAGATCAGCTGTTAATCATATGAATTTTCCATTGTATGTTACTTGTTTCTTTCTCATTGTTGTTTTTAATATTCTTTCTTTGTGTTTAGTCTCTGATAACTTGATTAGTATGTGTCTCAATGTGCTTCTCTATACTGTATGGAACTCTCTTTACTTCTTGAATTTGGTTGACTTTTCTTTCTCATGTTGGGTAAATTTTCAGCTAGTGCAGTTCAGTTCAATTCAGTCGCTCAATCCTGTCCAACTCTTTGCAACCCCATGGACTTCAGCACACCAGGCTTCCCTTTCCATCACCAACTCTGGGAGCTTGCTCAAACTCATGTCCATTGAGTTGGTGATGTCATCCAACCATCTCATGCTCTTTCATCGCCTTCTCCTGCCTTCAATCTTTCCCAGCATCAGGATCTTTTCCATTGAGTCCAGTCCTTTGCATCACGTTGCCAAAGTATTGGTTTCAGCTTCAGCATCAGTCCTTCCAATGAATATTCAGGATTGATTTCCACTAGGATGGACTTGTTGGATCTCCTTGCAGTCCAAGGGACTCTCGACAACACCACAGTTCAAAAGCATCAATTATTCGGGGCTCAGCTTTCTTAATAGTCCAACTCTCAGATCCATACATGACCGCTGGAAAAAACAAGCTTTGACTACACAGAACTTTGTTTACAAAATAATGTCTCTGCTTTCTAATATACTGTCTAGGTTTGTCATAGCTTTTCTTCCAAGGAGCATGCAACTTTTAATTTCATGGCTACCATCACTGTCTGCGGTGATTTTGGGGCTCAAGAATTCAAAATCAGTCATTGCTTGCTTTTTTTCTCTAATTGACATAAACTGATGAGACTGAATGTCATTATCCTAGTTTTTTTTTTTTTTTTAATTGTTGAATTTGAAGGCAGCGTTTTCACTCTCCTCTTTCACTGTCATCAAGAAGTCATTCATTTCCTCTTCTTTTTATGCCATTAGAGTGGTATCATCTGCATATCTGAAGTTGTTAATATTTTTCTTAGAAATCTTAATTCCAGCTTGGATCCATCCAGTCCAGCCTTCTGTATGATATATATACTCTGCATATGAGTTAAATAAGCAGAGTGATAGTATAGAGCCTTGACATACTCCTTTCCCAATTTTTAACTAGTCAGTTTTTCCATGTCAGATTCTAATTGTTGCTTCTTGACCCACATATAGGTTTCTCAGGAGACAACTAAGATGATCGGTCTCTTTAAGAATTTTCCACAGTTTGGTGTGATCCACACAATTAAAAGCTTTGTGTAGATCATGAAGCAGAAGTAAATGTTTTAATTTTTTTTTTTTTCTGGAATTCCCCTGCTTTCTCTATGATCCACTTCAGAGGTAGCTCAAATAGTAAAGAATGTGCCTGCTCTGTGGAAAACCTGGAATTGCTCCCCGGGTCGGAAAGGTCCCTTGGAGAAGGGCATGGTAATGCACTCCAATATACTTGCCTATAGAGTTCCATGGAGAGATAAGCCTGGCGGTTCCTGTCCAGCAGGTCACAAAAACTCGGACATGACTGAGTAATGTTCATCTTCTCTATGACTCAAAGTTTTTGGCAATTTGCTCTCTGGTCCTCTGCCTTTTCTAAATCCATCCTGTACACCTGTAAGTCTGCAGTTCAAGTACTCCTGAAGTCTAGCTTGAAGAATTTTGAGCATAACCTCACTAGCATGTGAAATGAGGACAATTGTATGATAGTTAGAACATTCTTTGGCACTACCTTTCTTGGTGATTGTGATGAAAACTGACCTTTTCCAGTCTTATGGCCACTTCTGAGTTTTCCAAATTTGCTGACATGTTGAGTGCAGCACTTGTAGAGCATCATCTATTAGGATTTTAAATACTTCATCTGGAATTCAATCAACTAGATTTGTTGACAGGGACGACAGAGAATGAGATGGCTGGATGGCATCACCGACTCGATGGACATGAGTTTGAGTGAACTCCGGGAGCTGGTGATGGACAGGGAGGCCTGGCGTGCTGTGATTCATGGGGTCACGGAGAGTCGGACACGACTGAGTGACTGAACTAAACTGAACTGAACTGAAGGCCCACTTAACCTCACACTCCAGGATGTCTGACTCTGTGTGACTGACCACACTCTCATGGTTACTTTGGAGTATTTTAGAGATATTTCAGGAGTATTTTAGTGGCATTTTAGGAGCAGTACTTAAAATAAATTGTTTTTAATTAGTTTCCTTTTTCTCCTGGAGCATTTAGAGTTCTTCTAAAAGATCATGGCCAATCTAATTCTAAAATCAGACCAATTTGAATCTCTTAAACTTTGTTCCTGTTTGTCATCTTTCCACATTTAATACTTTTTTTTTTTTAAGCTCTCCTCTCTTGGCAACAGTGCACATTCCTGTTTCCCTTCTTTCTTTTCATCATTACTCCAAATATCACTAATAAAATCATTCTCATTTATTGTTGCCTTGAACATTTGCTTTCTTAAAAAAATAGCTTTGCAGTGCTGGGGTTCAGTATTTCCATAGCCTATTATTTTAATGTTTTAATTGAAAGATAATTGCTTTACAGAATTTTGTTGTTTTCTGTCAAACCTCAACATGAATCAGCCATAAGTATACATATATCCCTCCCTTTTGAACCTCTCTCTCATCTCCTTCCCCATCCCACCCCTCTAGGTTGATACAGAGTGACTGTTTGAGTTTCCTGAGACATACAGTAAATTTCCATTGACTATTTTATATATGGTACAAATCCTGAAAGATGATGCTGTGAAACTGCTGCACTCAATATGCCAGCAAACTTGGAAAACTCAGAAGTGGCCACAGAACTGGAAAAGGTCAGTTTTCATTCCAATCCCAAAGAAAGGCAATGCCAAATAATGCTCAAATTACTGCACAATTTCCCGCATCTCACACGCTAGTGCAGTCATGCTCAAAATTACCCAAGCAAGGCTTCAGCAATATGTGAACCATGAACTTCCAGATGTTCAAGCAGGTTTTAGAAAAGGCAGAGGCACCAGAGATCAAATTGCCAACATCCGCTGGATCATGGAGAAAGCAACAGAGTTCCAGAAAAACATCTATTTCTGCTTCATTGACTATGCAAAAGCCTTTGACTGTGTGGATCACAATAAACTGTGGAAAATTCTGAGAGATGGGAATACCAGACCACCTGACCTACCTCCTGAGAAATCTGTATGCAGGTCAGGAAGCAACAGTTTGAACTGTACATGGAACAACAGACTGGCTCCAAATAGGAAAAAGATTACGTCAAGGCTGTATATTGTCACCCCGCTTATTTAACTTATATGCAGAGTGCATCATGAGGAACGCTGGGCAGGAAGAAGCACAAACTGAAATCAAGATTGCCGGGAGAAATATCAATAACCTCAGATATGCAGATGACACCACCCTTATGGCAGAAAATGAAGAGGAACTAAAAAGCCTCTTTATGAAAGTGAAAGAGGAGAGTGAAAAGGTTGGCTTGAAGCTCAACATTCAGAAAACAAAGATCATGGCATCTGGACCCATCACTTCATGGGAAATAGATGGGGAAACAGTGGAAGCAGTGTCAGACTTTAATTTTGGGGGCTCCAAAATCACTGCAGATGCTGATTGCAGCCATGAAATTAAAAGACGCTTACTCCTAGGAAGGAGAGTTATGACCAACCTAGATAGCATATTAAAAAGCAGAGACATTACTTTGTCAACCAAGGTTTGTCTAGTTAAGGCTATGGTTTTTCCTGTAGTCATTTATGGATGTGAGAGTTGGACTGTGAAGAAAACTGATCGCTGAATAATTGATGCTTTTGAACTGTGGTGCTGGAGAAGACTCTCAAGAGTCCCTTGGACTGCAAGGAGATCCAACCAGTCGACTCTAGAGGTGATCAATCCTGGGTGATCATTGGAAGGACTGATGCTAAAGCTGAAACTCCAATACTTTGGCCACCTCATGCGACGAGTTGACTCATTGGAAAAGGGTCTGATGCTGGGAGGGATTGGGGGCGGGAGGAGACGGGGATGACAGAGAATGAGAAGGATGGATGGCATCACCGAGTCGATGGACATGAGTTTGAGTGATCTCCGGGAGTTGTTGATGGACAGAGAGGCCTGGCGTGCTGTGATTCATGGGTTCCAAAGAGTCGGACACGACTGAGCGACTGAACTGAACTGAATGTTAAGTTTCTATGAATAGATGTATAAATTATCTGTAATTATCAAATAATAAAGAATATAAGAATATAAAGATTATATTTCATATATCCAAAACGTGTGGAAGAAAGGAAGTTACAAAGAGCACTCTGCATTTAGAAAGTATAAAGTAAGAAATCTAATAAGTAATTTAAGGAAAAATAATGTAAATGTGTACTTTGCATTATGACTTAAACACAATATTGGGGGCATTTTATTATTTTTCATAATTCTTTCCATTTCTTCCTGTGAGAGAATTACACTTCTATGCCCCAAGGACCTCAGGATTAGTCATATGACTTGCTTTCCACTGAAATATAAATGTTATTACTTTTAACGAATAGATGTAAGAATTAGCTCATGGTTAGCTAAGGTTTCTTTTCTTTCTTGCACTGCTGCTGCTGCTGCTAAGTTGCTTCAGTCGTGTCCGACTCTGTGCGACCCCATAGACGGCAGCCCACCAGGCTCCCCCATGGAGTGGTTTGCCATTTCTTTCTCCAATGTGTGAAAGTGAAAAGTGAAAGTGAAGTCGCTCAGTCGTGTCCGACCCATAGCGACCCCACGGACTGCAGCCTACCAGGCTCCTCCATCCATGGGATTTTCTAGGCAAGAGTACTGGAGTGGCTTGCCATTGAAGAAGGGACAAATTCTTGAAAGAGAACTGGTTGATATCCTGGATGAAGATGATGTGGACAGAACGATACTGACTCATTATGGATGTGTGCCCATAAGTTAGAGATAAATCTCTATAGTTGTATTAAATCTCTATAGTTGTAAACCACTGAGATAGTTGAATTGATTTCACTAGCACAGTTTAGCCTATACAGAATGATAGAATACTACCTAGAGATTGCTTAATTCAGACCAACAGAATTCGATTTAAAAATATTCTCTATAGGATTTTAAGAATCATATGTATATAACTACTTTGATTTACCCACATATTTCTGCTGTTAGGCAACCAGGTCTCTTGGTTGGGATCATGATTGGGCCATTCAGAAAAAAAAGAAAAAACAGTCAAGATCTCTGCCATCATAATAACTTGCATTCTATTGAAAGTGAAAGTGTTAGTCATTCAGTCATGTCCAACTCTTTGTCACCCCATGGACTGTAGCCCACCAGGGTCCTCTGTTCATGGGATTCTGTACGCAAGAATACTAGCGTGGTTTGCCATTTCCTTCTCCAACATTCTAGTGAAGGAGAATGGTAAATCAAATACTTACATTATATAGAATTTTACATGATAAATATTGTGAGGAGAAATAGAGCAAGGAGAGTAGATGGAGAGTCCAGTGGTTGAAAGGGGATTGAAGCTTTAAAATATAGATCTCAGAGAAGATGTCACTGAGAAAGTAGCATTTTAACAAAGACTTAAATGAGGTGAAAGAGCAAGACTTCAGAGTATCTTGAAAAGAAGAATATAGGCTTGGAGAGCAGGCTGGACAAAGACTGTGAGCCAGAAATATAATAATAGCAAGGAAAACAACAAGTCCAGACCACAGTAAGCAGGAGAGAGCAGAGTAGGAGTGGAGACACGAAAAGCAATGTTATCCAGATTTGGGCTTTTATACTGAGTGAAATTGGCAGCCACTGGAGAGTTTAAACAGAAGTTCAGTGACATGCAACCACAGTGGCTGTTGTACTGTCAGTGTACTAAGGAGGTAGAATCCTGATGAAATGTTGGGAGATTTTACCTGTGGTCTGGAAAAAAAGATGATGATACTTGAAACACAGCAGTAGTGGTGCAATTTGGTTAAATTCTGGATATA
This sequence comes from Moschus berezovskii, assembly GCF_049115385.1. NCBI lineage: Eukaryota > Metazoa > Chordata > Mammalia > Artiodactyla > Moschidae > Moschus > Moschus berezovskii. The sequence continues at coordinate 87,618,097 of NC_142472.1, read as the reverse complement.
ATTTAAAGATAGAGCCATTTGAACATGATGATGACTAATAAAAAAAGGTGATCTAAAAAGGTATAAGAGATGGTTCATGTGTTTGCCTGAGTGATTGGAAGACAGGAATTGCTGTTAAATTTGAGAAATTCAGAGAAGCTGAGGATTAGGTATTGATGAAACTTTGGAATCTATTACACTAATGGACATATCAAGTTTGACATGTCTGTTAGTATTCAGCTAGAGATCTCAGATAACTATTGAATGCATGATCTGAAGTTGAGGAGAGTTCACAATCTACAGATATAAATTTAGAAGTAAAACAGGCTAATATAAAGTGATGAGAGGGGTGAGGGTTAGACATATTTAAGGAAATGAGAATTGAGCCTTGATTTGTAAATGGGATCACATACTCATAATTTCTTCTAAGGAAAGTGGTAAATTACAGGATCATAATCACGGTGTCAGAAATTCAAATTAGGAAAGAAATGAAACTTAAGAGTATAACTATGTGATTACCAAAGCCATTATCTGACATTCATCATGTATTCAAACAACCAAAATGTATGCAGTATAGATCCTTTCTTAACAAGATTATATTGTCAATATATAGGAAAATGACCATATGTCATCACTAATCTGAGTTGTGTTCCTCAATTACCTAAGTAATAGAAAGACAAAAATATTAAGAAATTTATTATACTGGGTTGTTTATTAAAAATAAATATCTGACCAGCAGAATGAAGTAAAAAGAAGAGGGAAACATCATGTTATTTGAAATGAAAAAATTATATCTATATGTAAGCTATTTTGTGAATTATATTATTTTTTTTACTGGGAAAATGTTCATCATTAATGATAATGTTAAATTATTACAATAACAAGTCAAGTATATCAGCAAAAAAGCAAATATTAAGAATATTAAATGTAAAGTTGTCAATCAATCTAAATCATAAGTTTTATTGGAGAAACTCAAAACGACTTCAGGTAAAAGATAATCTATAAGAAATAGAGAAAAAAAATCCTTTTACTAATCTACAAAAACATGTCTTTCTTCCTTCTGAAATAAAAATGAACACAAATTTATCAAGGGAGAGACAGCAATAAATAACCTGACAGCTGTCAACTCATATCTAACATAGGATTAACTTTCAGACTATGGTGCTCTGTTGAAAATAAATAATTTCACAAACTCACAATATCACATGAAATCATACTATGATCTTGACGAAAAGAAAGAAAGAAAAACTTTCTGTAATCACTTTTGAGCACAAACAGTAACAATAAACAGCCCCTTTTACAAGACACTACAACGACAGTTGCTTCTTTTCGCTTACACTTTTAGCCTGGCTCTGATTTTCCATCCTCCTAGGAAAAAAAATAAAATACTAACCAAGGGAGCCTTAATGTTCCCCTTAGGTTGACTTAACTGTAGTCAGCTTTCTTTGTAATGTTAAACCTCTGACCTCATTTATCTCAGATTTATCTCAGAAAACTTTTAATTGTAAATCTTTCTATATTCTTTGACTTAGTCTCTTTGAAAGAAGAGGATCTTAACTTTATCAATAAGCACCAACTAACAAACATAGAAGGAAAGTTACGACCAATCTAGATAGCATATTAAAAAGCAGAGACATTACTTTGCCAACAAAAGTCCGTCTAGTCAAGACTATGGTTTTTCCAGTGGTCACATGTAGATGTGAGCGTTGGACTGTGAAGAAAGCTGATAGCTGAAAAATTGATGTTTTTGAACTGTGGTGTTGGAGAAGACTCTTGAGAGTCCCTTGGACTGCAAGAAGATCCAACCAATCCATCCTAATGGAGATCAGTCCTGGGTGTTCATTGGAAGGACTGATGCTAAAACTGAAACTCCAATACTTTGGCCACTTCATGTGATGAGTTGACTCACTGGAAAAGACTCTGATGCTGGGAGGGAATGGGGGCAGGAGGAGAAGGGGATGACAGAGGATGAGATGGCTGGATGGCATCACCGACTCGATGGACATGAGTTTGAGTGAACTCTGGAAGTTGGTGATGGACAGGGAGTCCTCGTGTGCTGTGATTCAAGGGGTCGCAGAGTCGGACACAGCTGAGTGACTGAACTGAACTGAACTGAGCAAATATAGGTAACATTATCACCTTGCCAAATATCCTATCTAATGTCTCTCAGATCAGTTCAGTTGAGTTCATCTGCTCAGCCATGTCCGACTCTTTGTGACTCCATGGACTGCAACACACCAGGCTTCGCTGTCCATCACCAACTCCAGGATCTTACTAAAAATCATGTCCATTGAGTTGGTGATGACATTCAACCATCACATCCTCTGTCATCCCCTTCCCCTCCTGCCTTCAATCTTTCCCAGCATCAGGGTCTTTTACTCAGTTTTTCACGTCATGTGGCCAAAGTATTAGAGTTTCAGCTTCAGTATCAGTGTTTCCAATGAATATTCAGGACATTTATGATTGACTGGTTTGATCTCCTTGCAGTCAAAGGGACTCTCAAGAGTCTTCTTCAACATCACAGTTCAAAAGCATCAATTATTAGACATTCAGCTTTCATTATACTTCAACTCTCATGTCCAAAGTTTGGCTTAAATCTCAAAATTCAGAAAAATATTATCATGTCATCTGGTCCCATCACTTCATGGCAAATAGATGGGGAAAAAGTGGAAACAGTGACAGACACTGCGGATGGTGACTGCAGCCATGAAATTAAAAGATGCCTGTACTCCTTGGAAGAAAAGTTATGACCAACCTAGACAGAATATTAAAAAGCAGAGACATTACTTTGCTGAAAAAGGTCCATCTAGTCAAAGCTATGGTTTTTCCAGTAGTTATGTATGGATGTGAGAGTGATGAGACTGAGATGAGGATGAGATGGCTGGATGGCATCACCAGTCAGAGGGACATGAGTTTCAGTTAACTCTGGGAGTTGGTGATGGACAGGGAGACCTGGCATGGTGCAGTCCATGGGGTCACAAAGAATCAGACACGACTGAGCAACTGAACTGAACTTAGTTTTTTGAATGTTGAGTTTTAAGCCAACTTTTCCTCTCTCTTCTTTTATTTTCATCAAGATGCTCTTTAGTTCTTTTTCACTTTCTGCCATAAGGGTGGTGTCATCTGCATATCTGAGATTATTGATATTTCTCCCAGCAACCTTGATTCCAGCTTGTGCTTCATCCAGTCCAGCATTTCACATGATGTACTCTGCATATGAGTTAAATAAGCAGGGTGACAGTATACAGCTGTGACGTATTCCTTTCCTGATTTGGTACCAGTCTGTTATTCCATGTCCAGTTCTAACTGTTGCTTCTTGAACTGCCTAGGGATTTCACAGGAGTCAGGTAAGGTGGTCTTGTATTCCAATCTCTTTAAGAATTTTCTACAGTTTTCTGTGTTCTACACAGTCAAAAGTAAGTGTATTCAATAAAGCAAAAGTAGATGTTTTTCTGGAGCTCTCTTGCTATTTTGTGATCCAATGGATAATGGCAATTTGATCTCTGGTTCCTCTTCCTTTTCTAAACCCAACTTGAACATCTGTAAGTTCACATTTCACACACTATTGAAGCCTAGCATGGGGAATTTTGAACATTACTTTACTGGTGTGTGTGATTACTGCAATTGTGGGATAGCTTGAACATTCTTTGGCATTGGCTTTATTTGGGATTGGAATGAAAATTGCCCTTTTCCAGTCCGGTGGCCAGTGATGAGTTTTCTAGACTTGCTGGCATATTGAGTGTAGCACTTTCACAGTATCATCTTCTAGGATTTGAAATAACTCAGCTGGAATTCCATCACCTCCACTAGTTTTGTTCGTGGTGATGCTTCCTAAGGCCCATTTGACTTCACATTACAGAATGTCTGGTTCTAGGTGAGTGATCACTCCATCGTTGTTATCTGGGTCAAAAGATTTTTTTTGTACAGTTCTTCGGTGTATTCTTGACATCTCTTAATATATTCTGCTTATGTTAATTCCATACCTTTTCTGTCCTTTATTGTGCCCATATTTGCATGAAATGTTCCCTTGGTATATCTAATTTTCTTGAAGATATCTCTAGTCTTTCCTCTTCTGTTGTTTTCCTCTATTTCTTTGCATTAATCACTGAGGAAGGCTTTCTTATCTCTCCTTGCTCTTCTTTGGAACTCTGTATTCAAGTGGGTATATCTTTCCTTTTCTCCTTTCATTTTTTCTTCTCTTCTTTTCTGAGCTATTTGTAAGGCCTCCTCAGACAGCCATTTTGACTTTTTGCATTTCTTTTTCTTGAAGTTGGCCTTGAGCACTGCCTCGGGAACAATATCATTAACCTTCATCCATAGTTCTTCAGGCATTCTATCAGATCTAATCCCTTGAATCTATTTGTCACTTCCACTGTATAATCATAAGGGATTTGATTTAAGTCATACCTGAATGGTCTAGTGGTTTTCCCAGAACTGAGGAATACTTTCTGGCACTCTCAGTCACTCACCACTTAGATAAGAACATTTGCTAACAGGTCCAAATGCAAATTTTGTGTTCCCACATCAGCTCAAATAGTCATCCCTTTTCTTCTAGAAAGCCATGCCTCTCTCAGTACTTGATTCTCATGGCCAAAACTCACAGTGCCTATGAAGAATATGAAAGTTTACTCTGTTTGCATGCTAACAAGTTAGTCTGCCACAGTTTGATGGATATTATAAAGAAGAATGAATGTACTGAGTCAAAGATAAAGAGTTAGTCACAAAAGTAGCAATAGCCAGAATATCAACAATTGTGCTGGTTCCCTGAGATCCACTTCCCACAAAGTGATTCAAAGAGGGTTAGATATTGACTGAATATATTTTAGCCTGTATTACAATAGGAAATAAAACAAGTTTACAAACCCAAACTTTTATCCTGTTGGTCTATTGTTTTGCCCTGACATTGTTTTTATTATGGGTACACAGTGTCCTTAGTCTCTCAATTATGTCCAACTCTTCGTGACCGCATGGACTGCAGTCCACCAGGCTCCTCTGTGCTTGGCAGTTCTCCAGGCAAGAATATTGGAGTGGGTGCCATGTCCTCCTCCAAGGGATCTTCCCAACCCAGGGACTGAACCCAGGTCTCCTGCATTTCAGGGGGATTCTTTACTGACTGAGCGACCAGAAACAGCTCATCTTTATTATACTGGACTGTAATTAAGCTTGTCATGTTCTCCAGAGGGAGATGCTATCTTTCTCTTCCAAGACTCTGTGCTCTACAAATATCCTTCAAAAGGTAAGGTAGAGCAAAACCAGTCAACTCCTTTGCTCAGAAGACATGTAGCAGTGAAAGAGATTAATGGAGAATTATCCCCCAATATTCAACTGAACTCTACAAAAATCACAGGTAAAAATTGACAAGAAAGAGGCAAAAAAGTAGGAGGATTGGTTATGGGCATCTGGAACATAAGCCATGAAAACTACTTACAAATTTGAGACCTACCCAAGCCAAATTTTGTATATAATACATCTGTTTGATGATGGACTATTTCTGTATGCATACACCTTTAAGATTTGAAAGATCACAGAATACCTAAGTCATGATAGACAGCTCAGGTCAAATGGGAATTTTAGTCTGTATGGTCAAACATTTTATCTCTCCTAGAGCTCTGAAGAGAGGCAAAAGTTGTTTCTCAAAAAAAAAAAAAAAAAAAAGGGTTATTATCAGCTGGGTAAGGGATCACATTACTGCAAATTTCTAAGGAGCAATTCCTGAGTCAAATGGGAATTTTAATCTGTATGGTCAAACATTCTGTCTCTCCTAGGACTCTGAAGAGAGGCAAAAGTTGTTTCTCAAAAAAAAAAAAAGTTATTATCAGCTGGGTAAGGGATCACATTACTACAAATTTCTAAGGAGCAACCCCTGAGTCCAAAAAGCAATCTTGTGTGCACAGTTAGAGCCATTTCAAACCAAATGGGTTCCTCTGGGCCATATAGTCCAGCCGTAGAATAGTTTTGCAATTTGGTTTTTATGGAACAAGGCACATATTACAGAAATTTATATTGTTCTAAATGACTGTGGTTCAGATCATGTATTCCTTATTGCCAAATTCAGACTGAAATTGAAGAAAGTGGAGAAACCACTGTACCATTCAGGTTTGACCTAAATCAAATCCCGTATGACTGTACAGTGGAAATGAAAAATAGATTTAAACTCTCACTGTTTGCAGATGACATGATCCTCTACACAGAAAACCCTAAAGAGTCTACAAGAAAATTAGTAGAGCTAATCAATGAATATAGTAAAGTTGCAGGATATAAAATCAGCACACAGAAATCCTTTGCATTCCTATACACTTATATTTTCTATTTTCTATAAGAAACTAGAAAGAGAAATTAAGGAAACAATTACATTCACCATTGAAACGCAAAGAATAAAATACTTAGGAATGTATCTACTTAAAGGAAAAAAAATAACTATATAAAGAAAACTAATACACTGATGAAAGAAATCAGAGAGGACACTAATAGATGGAGAAATATACTGTGTTTATGGACTGGAAGAATAAACATTGTGAAAATGAATATATTACCCAGTGTAATTGATAGGTTCAATGCAATCCCTATCAAGCTACCAACGGTATTTTTCACAGAGTTAGAAAAAAAACAATTTCACCACTTGTATGGAAATACAAAAAAATTTAACTGGCCAAAGCAAACTTGAGAAAGAAGAATGGAATTGGGAGAATCAACCTGCCGGATTTCAGGCTCTACTACAAAGCCACAGTCATCAAGACAGTATGGTACTGGCATAAAGACAGAAATATAGATCAATGGAACAAAAGAGAAAGCCCAGAGATAAATCCAAACACCTATGGACACCTTATCTTTGACAAGGGAGGCAAGAATATTCAAAGGAGAAAAGACAATCTCTTTAACAAGTGGTGCTGAGAAAACTGGCCAACCACTTGTAAAAGAATGAAACTAGAACACTGCCTAACACCACACACAAAAATAAACTCAAAATGGATTAAAGATCTAAATGCAAGACCAGAAAATATATAACTCCTAGAGAAGAACATAGGCAAAACACTCTCCGACATAAATCACAGCAGGATCCTTCAGGACCCACCTCCCAGAATATAGGAAATAAAAGAAAAATATACAAATGGGACCTAGCTAACATTTAAAGCTTCTGCACAGCAAAGGAAACTATAAGCAAGGTGAAAAGACAGCCTTCAGAATGGGAGAATATAGCAAATGAAGCAATTGACAAAGAATTAATCTTAAAAATGTACAACAACTCCTGAAGCTCAATTCCAGGAAAATAAATGACCCAGTCAAAAAAAGGGCCAAAGAATTAAACAGACATTTCTCCAAAGAAGACATACAGATGACTAACAAACACATGAAAAGATGTTCAACATCACTCATAATCAGAGAAATGTAAATCAAAACCACAATGAGGTACCATTTCACACCAATCAGAATGGCTACCATCCAAAATTCTACAAGCAAAAAATGCTGGAGAAAAAGGAACCCTCTTACACTGCTGGTGGGAATGCAAACTAGTAAAACTACTTTGGAGAACAGTGTGGAGATTCTTTAAAAATGTGGAAATGTAGCTGCCATCAGTCAGTCAGTCTGTCAGTTCAGTCGCTCAGTAGTGTCCGACTCTCTGAGACCCAGTGAATCACAGCACGCCAGGCCGCCCTATCCATCACCAACTCCCGGAGTACACTCAAACTCATGTCCATAGAGTTGGCGATGCCATCCAGCCATCTCATTCTCTGTCGTCCCCTTCTCCTCCTGCCCCCAACCTTTCCCAGCATCAGACTCTTTTCCAGTGAGTCAACTCGTCGCATGAGGTGGCCAAAGTATTGCAGTTTCAGCTTTAGCATCAGTCCCTCCAATGAACACCCAGGATTGATCTCCTTTAAATATAACCCAGCAATTGCACTCCTTGGCAGACACACCAAGGAAACCAGAATTGAAAGAGACACATGTACTCCAATGTTCATCGAAGCTCTGTTTATAATAAACAGGACATGGAAGCAACCTAGATGTCCATCTGCAGACGAATGGATAAGAAAGCTGTGGTACATATACACAATGGAGTATTGTTCAGCCATTAAAAAGAATACATTTGAATCAGTTCTAATGAGATGGATGAAACTGGAGCCTATTATACAGAGTGAAGTAAGCCAGAAAGAAAAACACCAATACAGCATACTAATGCATATATAGGAATTCAGAAAGATGATAACGATAACCCTGTATAAGAGACAGCAAAAGTGACACAGATGTATAGAACAGTTTTTTGGACTCTGTAGGAGAGGGTGAGGGTGGGATGATTTGGGAGAATGGCATTGAAACATGTATATTATCATATGTGTAATGAATCGCCAGTCCAGGTTTGATGCATGATACAGGATGGTCAGGGCTGGTGCAATGGGATGACCCAGAGGGGTGGGATGGGGAGGGAGTTGGGAGGGGGTTTCAAGGTGGGGAACACATGTAAACCCGGGACAGATTCTTGTCAATGTATGGCAAAAACAACACAATAATGTAAAGTGATTAGCCTCCAATTAAAATAAATAAATTAAGAAAGAGAGAGAGAAATAGATTTAAGGGACCAAATCTGATAGACAGAGTGGCTGAATAACTATGGACAGAGGTTCCTGATGTACAGGAGACAAGAATCAAGACCGCCTCAAAGAAAAAGAAATGCAAAAATGCAAAACAACTGTATGAGGAGGCCTTACAAATAGCTGTGAAAAGAAGGGAAGTGAAAATCAAAGGAGAAAAGGAAAGATATATCCATTGGAATGCAGAGTTCCAAAAATAACGAGGAGAGATAAGAAAGCCTTCCTCAGCGATCAATGAAAAGAAATAGAGGAAACCAATAAAATGGGAAAGACTAGAGATCTCTTCAAGAAAATTAGAACTACCAAGCGAACATTTCCTGCAAAGATGGGCTTGATAAAGGACAGAAATGGTAGGGACCTAACAGAAGCAGAAGATATTTTAAAAAGGTGGCAAGAATAAACAGAAGAACTGTATAAAAAAGATCTTCATGACCCAGATAATCACGATGGTGTGATCACTCACCTAGAGCCTGACATCCTGAAATGTGAAGTCAAGTGGGCCTTAGGAGGCATCACTAAGACCGAAGCTAGTGGAGGTGATGGAATTCCAGTTGAGCTATTTCAAATCCTGGAAGAGGATGCTGTGAAAGTGCTGCACTTAATATGCCAGCAAATTTGGAAAACTCAGCAGTGGCCACAGGACTGTAAAAGGTCAGTTTTCATTCCAATCCCAAAGAAAGGCAATGCCAAAGAATACTCAAATTACCCCACAATTGCACTCGTCTCACACTCTAGTAAAGTCATGCTCAAAATTCTCCAAGCCAGGCTTCAGCAACATGTGAACTGTGAACTTCCAGATGTTCAAACTGGTTTTAGAAAAGACAGTGGAACCAGAGATCAAACTGCCAACATCTGCTGGATTAGCAAAAAAACAGGAGAGTTCCAGAAAAACATCTTTCTGCTTAATTGACTATGCCGAAGCCTTTGATTGTGTAGATCACAATTAATGGTGGAAAATTCTTCTAGAGATGGGAATACCAGACCACCTGACCTGACTCTTGAGAAACCTGTATGCAGGTCAGGAAGCAACAGTTAGAACTGGGCATGGAACAACAGACTGGTTCCAAATACGAAAAGGGGTATCTCAAGGCTCTATATTGTCACCCTACTTATTTAACTTATATGCAGAATATATCATGAGAAACGCTGGGCTGGAGGAAGCATAAGCTTGAATCAAGGTTGCCAGAAGAAATATCAATAACCTCAGATATGCAGATGACACGGCCCTTATGGCAGAAAGTGAAGAGGAACTATAAAGCCTCTTGATGAAAGTGAAAGAGGAGAGTGAAAAAGTTGGTTTAAAGTTCAAAATTCAAAAGACTAAGATCATGGCATTTGGTCCCATCACTTCATGGGAAATAGATGGAGAAACAGTGGCTGACTTTATTTTTCTGGGCTCCAAAATAACTGCAGATGGTGCTTACAGCCATGAAATTAAAAGACACTTACTCCTTGGAAGGAAAGTTATGACCAACCTAAATAGCATATTAAAAAGCTTTTTTTTTTTTTTTTTTTTTTGCATTACTTTGCCAACAAAGGTCTGTCTAGTCAAGTCTATGGTTTTTCCAGTAGTCATGTATGGATGTAGAGTTGAACTATAAAGAAAGCTCAGTGCCAAAGAATTGATGCTTTGAATTGTCTTGTTGGAGAAGGCTCTTGAGAGTCCCTTGGACTGCAAGGAGATCCAACCAGTCCATCCTAAAGGAGATGACTCCTGGGTTTTCATTGGAAGGACTGATGTTAAGGCTGAAACCCAATACTTTGGCCACCTGACGTGAAGAGTCGACTTATTTGAAAAGACCCTGATGCTGGGCAAGATTGAGGGCAGACAGAGAACCGGACAACAGAGGGTGAGATGGTTGGATGGCATCACTGACTCAGTGGATATGATTTTGGGTGGACTCCGGGTGTTGGTGATGGACAGGGAGGCCTGACATGCTTCAGTTCATGGTGTTGCCAAGAGCCGGACATGACTGAGAGACTAAAGTGAAGTGAACATGTCTGTATTATACTCTGTACTATATCTGCAAGTAGCAAGCTATGCTGTGTGTTAGAACTTAAGTCTAATCATCAGTTCAAGCTACAATAATTCAATTGCACTGAAAAGATTTTGTGAATTTTGACATGGTTTCCCACATGTTGATTAAGGAGCTGTTTCCCAAGTGATCTGATGCAAAAATAATGACTGTGACATAGATTGGTCGAAGACTCTGGCACCTTTATATTTCAGTTTCAGATAACTAGCACCCATTCCAAGGGGATGTTTTAGATTTTTATGTAGCAAACTATACAATAAAATAGGGACTATGTGATTAGAGAAATTTTAAATTTATGCAAAGTAAAACTTTGCCTTTCCTTAAATTAAAATAAACTAGACTTTACAACTAAATTATACTAGTGATAATAGATACAGTCAAGGAAGATGTATGCACAATTTTGTGATTTGGGTATAATTACTGCTTTTCACTCTACTGAGATATGCTTATGAGGCTCTTCTACGTTTTGTCTTGACCTGTCAAAGGCACAGAATTGCCTTGTTTGATATTGGGGTTCTACAAAGTTACATTCAACAGGAGAACATGACAGCCCAGGGGTTAGGGCTGGGCCACCTGCTAATTCCAATACCAGGCTGATAGTGCCAGGCCAGCTTCCACCTGTCATTTTCCTATGGAAATGTAGATGTGTAAAACTTAACATAATATCATAAAAGCAGAATAAAGAGTACAGATGACAGTTGAGTAAGGGAGAGGGGTGGCTATTTTCTATCAACTAGACTCACTTGAGACATTTATCTTAGCAAATGAAGTGCATACCTATCCAAGAAACTCAAAGATATTTTTGAATTCTGGAAATATTTGTGAGATCTGCTCAGGTTGTGACAACCACTTCAATTATATTACTAAGTGAACAATTTTTCTGAAGTAATTTTATGTGGCAGAATATTGTTTTTAAATGCCTTTTGAAGTATTAGTCATATCTCCTACTCAATATTTTCAGTTTTCCAGGGCAGTAACTGTACCATACACACCTTTCTATCCATAATATAACACCTACTCAATGATATTCTTAGTGATTGGTCATAGAAATAGATTAAATAACTAGTAATTAGTTGGAAAACAGAAATGGATTAAAAACAGAAGTGACTTATCAAACTACTACAATTCAAAATATTAGGTGTCATCAGCTTCAGGAAATAATTTTCTTCTGAAATGGATTTAAAATGAAATTTGTAGAATATGGTATTTTTATCTTCCTCCTCCTTAAAAGCTTGCCTTCAATTACTCTCTGAGCTGCAACTTGAGATAATAACTGTTTCATTTATTTCCTACTATCTCTGAAATTAATAAGGATAGCAAAGATACCCAGACATTTAGCCTTTATAAGCACTTATACTTTGACCTTCTCTGATTTCTAGAATTGTTATCCTATTGAAGAGTAGTTAGATTACTCCATACTTAGATATAGCTATCTCCTCCTAGAAGCTTATTAAATATTAGAATGATTTAAAATGTTCTCAAACTTTACCATATATTAAAAACAGCTGGAATCTTATGTCCACATAGTTTTTTGGGTCCCACCTTCAGAGTTCCAACAGACAAACAGATTTTGTCTTTGTCCAAAAGACAAACAGATTTTCATATAGAGCCTTTAGAAAGAAACTCAGCTCTACTGACACCTTGAGTTTAGCTTACTGAGATTCATGCTCGATGTATATAGAATGTAAAATAACAAATTCATCTTTTTAATCAAGAAATAAAATATAAAGTAATATAAAATGCATATAGGTATTGAAAAATTTCTATGACCTTAGAGTTATACTTCTCTATCTGTTCTTTACTGACCCTTCACCTGCCACAAATTCAAAATATATGTGACCATCACAGTGTGAAGATCCCTGAACTTAATACCAAAAAACTATCGTTTGAAACATTTATCTACCACTTACTATCTCTATTAATCTACACAAGTACATTTCTTCATTTAATTGACAAACATTTGACACTCTTCTATGGAAAAGGCATATCTTATGTGTTGGGACAGAAAATTAGGTATAGCTGCTGTCTTTAAGTAACTTAATGTTGGAGACAGGGCAGGAAATCAAGATATATAACAGTGTGAAATGATCTAGACATTGATATTCAGAATTGTGACATGAAAACCTAGAAAAGGGGTGTTTCAATCAAGTTTTATGATTCCAATATATTTTTTATATAGAATTATAGTTCTCACAAGGAAGGGGATCTAATATTTTATAAAGTTGGTCAGAGCTTCCAGGTGTTTAGGTGGTTAATTAAGACAAATAATGATCACTTTTTTATTCACTAAGTATAATAGTATAAGCGAGTGTCAAGAAATAGAATGCTGACAACTTCTTTCTTCCTTGAATATTGGCATCATTCTGGATCAAGTGATGTGCAAGGCAGACAAGGGGGATTGCTATGGTGTTGATGAACTCTGAATAAAAGGCTCTAGATGTTTTCTGGACCAGAAAACTTGGGGAAAGGGAAGGGTTAGGAGTGGGATAATAATGACTCTGCATAGTCAGAGCCCTCAGATAAAAATATCTGGGTACAAAGTCTGGAAAAGTGCTTCAGCAGTGTCCTCTCTTCTGTTCCCAGAGAAGAGACCTCCAAATGGAGGGGCCTAGATTAATAAAAATATGTAGTATAGCATGACTGGCCCCAGCTGGAAATTCTTGAATACAACTCTCTCGAAGGACTGCAGTTCATTGGCTGTGTATCCTCTGGTGTGAGGACAGCAGCTCCCCCCATGAGGTCTGTGAGTCATAGCCTTTGTAACTGTCAGTGGTTAGGGCTTAAAAATCAAACACGTAGAAATTAATCTCAAAAATATACAAGCAACTCCTGCAGCTCAATTCCAGAAAAATAAACGACCCAATCAAAAAACGGGCCAAAGAAATAAGCAGACATTTCTCCAAAGAAGACATACAGATGGCTAACACATGAAAAGATGCTCAACATCACTCATTATCAGAGAAATGCAAATCAAAACCTCAGTGAGGTACCATTTCATACCAGTCAGAATGGTTGCTATCCAAAAGGCTACAAACAATAAATGCTGGAGAGGGTGTGGAGAAAAGGGAACCCTCTTACCCTGTTGGTGGGAATGCAAGCTAGTACAGCCACTATGGAGAACAATGTGGAGATTCCTTAAAAAACTGGAAATAGAACTGCTATACGACCCAGTAATCCCACTCCTGCACATACACACCGAGGAAACCAGAATTGAAAGAGACACATGTACTCCAGTGTTTATCACAGCACTGTTTATAATAGCCAGGACATGGAAGAGACCTAGATGTCCATCTGCAGATGAATGGATAAGAAAGCTGTGGTACATATACACAATGGAGTATTACTCAACAATTAAAAAGAGTACATTTGAATCAGTTCTAATGAAGTGGATGAAACTGGAGCCTATTATACAGAGTGAAGTAAGCCAGAAAGAAAAACACCAATACAGTATACTCGGAGAAGGCAATGACAACCCACTCCAGTACTCCTGCCTGGAAAATCCCACGGACAAAGGAGCCTAGTCGGCTGCAGTCCATGGGGTCACTAGGAGACTGAGTGACTTCACTTTCACTTTTCAATTTCATGCATTGGAGAAGGAACTGGAAACCCACTCCAGTGTTCTTGCCTGGAGAATCCCAGGGATGGGGGAGCCTGGTGTGCTGCCGTCTATGGGGTCACACAGAGTCGGACACGACTGAAACAACTTAGCAGCAGTAGTAGCAGCAGCAACACATATATGTGAAATTTAGAAAGATGGTAATGATAACTCTGTATGCGAAGTAGCAAAAGCGACACAGATGTATAGAACAATCTTTTGGACTCTGTGGGACAGGGCGAGGGTGGGATGATTTGGGAGCATGGCATTGAAACATGTATATTATCATACGTGAAATGAATCGCCAGTCAAGGTTTGATGCATGATACAGGATGCTCGGGGCTGGTGCACTGGGATGACCCAGAGGGATGATATGGGAGGGAGTAGGAGAGGGGTTCAAGATGGGGAACACATGTGCACTCGGGCCGGATTCATGTCAATGTACGGCAAAACCAACACAATATTGTAATTAGCCTCCAATTAAAATTTTTAAAAAATCAAACACGTAATTCTAGGCTGACAGGTCCTATATGTATAGACCACTGCTGATTAAATAAAATGAATCATATAATTTTAAATTTTATACTAACCATATTAAAAACGTAAGGACAAATAAAATCAACATAATAACAAAGTTTATCTGAACCAATGTAGCTGAAATACATCCAAGTATATTCAATATTAAAAGTATTTTTAATTATTAAAAATTATTAATGAGATATATTGCATTCTTTTTTTTCCTGTGTTTTCAAACTCTGGTGTATGCACACACTTATATAGTATATCCATTGGGTCTAGTCACACTTCAAGTATTTAACCATCGTTGGCTATCATACTGGACACTATAGATATATGTCATTCTCTAAACATTTATGAAAAGGCACAAAAGTATAGTCCAAAATTATCCAATCCCAATTTTCAGTTTTGGGTACTCAGTTATTAGTCATGTGGCCATAGGGAAAATTGATACTTTCTTGAATCAATATATTTAAATTTTCTAGTAAAGACTCTGATACATATTTGGGACTAAAAATGCATTAGTTCCCTTTACCTAAAAATTTCTTGCTTTACATGAATTATCTTAATTGAAGAGGATCATTGTAGGGTTTTAATATGTAAAATACATTGAATATTTTGGTGGGTGTGCAGAAAGGAGTTAACAGAGCAGATCTTCATTTGCTATCTTTAGAAAGGCCGGCTTGCAAGGGTGGACCATGGCTACTATCTTGATCTATTTTTTAGCTGCCACTTATTTTCCTTTTCTGAATGTGGAATTCTGAAGATGAGGTAGAGGGTGCACATGTGATCAGGTCACTAAAACCACAGGAGCAGAGTCCCTAAGGGGCTTCCCTGGGAAGAAAGCTGCAAAGATTTTAATATACTTTTTCATTGCTTTGGAAAGACATACTTAATTTGCCCCATCATAAGAAGAAGAGAGCATAATGAATCCTGTTTATAGATTTCTACAGATACTGTCTACTTTGTCTTTTTTTTTTTTTTCTTGTTAATCCTATCATATATCTTTTCACTGTGATAAACCTTAGTCTGACTCCATCTAGTGAATCACTAAACGTGAGGGTGATCTTGGAGAACTCTGAAACATTCTAAACATGCAATAAATTATTATTTGAATTTAATCTCTATAATAAAACTATTTCCACTTGAGTAATGTATTAGCACTTTCAAGAAAGGCAAAATTAAATAAATAAAATACAATTTCTATGTAGACAAATTGAGAAAATTGAGCTTAAGTGACAGAGAAGTACTTGCAATCCACTTCAGTACTCTTGCCTGGAGAATTCCATGAACAGAGGAGCCTGGTGGGCCATGGTCCATGGAGTCACAGAGGGTCAGGCACGACTGAAGTGACTGAGCACGAGCACAAGCAGGAGCTAAGTGGTGCTTCTGGCTGAATTTCTGGGAGCCTTGAGAGCTCCCACCATGGACCTCCCACCAGAGACTATGATTTGCAATATGTTCAAAACTATTCAGGTTTGCAGCTAAGAAGGAAACCAAATGATTTATTTAGGACCCTGATACTTGTTTCATGATGGTGTATTAAAATAGATGAGATTAACTATTTGCAATGAATTTCCATATAAAAATCTCATAAATGTAGAAGCTGTAAATGGTCTGTCTTGGATATGGAGAAATACTCTCAACTAATTTCAGACCTTGTCAGGGTGGATATTTGTTGTTGGAAACTCCATAAAATCAAGATAATGTATCTAAGTCTCCCATTCAATGTGATAGGACCATATAACTAATTCTTAATGGAACATGGAAAGAAGTGATGTGTTTCGGCCAGGTTCCATTTTCTAAGAAGCAGATGTCCTTCTCCACTGCCTTCCACTTTGTCAGCTGGGTAGAGCAGAAAATCCCAAGATCACAGTGGATGAAAAAATTGAAAAACAGAAAGAGCCAATGCTTTCAACTTGATCACAGGCTAAATATCTGACCCAAAACATCCACATTAGGCCGTTATAGGAATAAGGCATACACATTGATTGTTTGAAGATTCTAAAACTGCAAGAATACTTAGTAGTTGTTTACTCTAGCACAAGAAAATTTCAGGATATAGGAAAATAACTATACTTAAAACCTGCCCCAATTTGACTTCAACATTCGAACACACCTTGATAAGTTTTACTTCCAGAAGATCCTGTTACTTGTGGATACATTAGTGCCTTGACAAGAGTAATGAGAGCACTCTCCATGGTGATTATGCTTTCTGAAGGGTTAAATCCTGAGTAGTGCAGTCCCAGATCAGAATTACTTTTAAAGAATCCCAGGCCAAAAATAAATATATAAAATTTAACCTAAATTGTTTCATAAACAATTAAAGACGTTTTTACAGTATAATTACCTCTGACTCTTAGTACCCACCTATGGCTAACAACTAGTATCATACAAACCCTAAAGCTTCAAACTCACTCAAACGCTCCAAGAAATCTCTCTAATGTTCTCTTGGTGTTCTCTTCATCATCTCTATTCTTTCATCCCCTCCAACTTTACCAAAATGTTGCTGCAGTCAGCAGAAGTGTGAACCCCATGAGTATTACAATTTCAAGTGGATACTTGTTAGGTACAATATGTAATACTACAGAAGATTTTTATACACTCAATGAATTATATATCAAGTGCCAGTTTGACACATAGTCATCCCTCAGTTTCTAAAGATATTGGTTCCAGGACCAAGCAGAGATGAAAATCTGTGGATATTCAAGTTCAATATATAAAATGAGTAATAATAACTGCAAATTTAATTTCTATATTTTCTTAACAGAATTTTAGTCAGTTATATGATGTTTTTTGAAGAGTCTGAAAACAAAAATCTCCAACTGTAGATGCCACAATACATAATATATATTTTTATATATTAAAAGATACAATATATTCTTAGTCTTTCCAGGAACAAGTAAATGTTTGCCTTTGACTGTGTGGATCACAACAAATTGTAGAAAATTCTTAAAAAGATGGGAATACCAGAGTGCTGCACTCAATATGCCAGCAAATTTGGAAAACTCAGCAATGGCCACAGGACTGGAAAAGGTCAGTCTTCATTCCAATCCCAAAGAAAGGCAATGCCAAAGAATGCACAAACTACCGCACAATTGCACTCATCTCACATGCTAGTAAAGTCATGCTCAAAATTCTCCAAGCTAGGCTTCAGCAACATGTGAATCGTGAACTTCCAGATGTTCAAGCAGGTTTTAGAAAAGGCAGAGGCACCAGAGATCAAATTGCCAACATCCGCTGGATTATGGAGAAAGCAAGAGAGTTCCAGAAAAATATCTATTTCTGCTTCATTTACTATGGTAAGGCCTTTGACTATGTGGATCACAATTAACTGTGGAAAATTCTGAAAAAGATGGGAATCCGAGACCACCTGACCTGCCTCTTGAGAAACCTGTATGCAGGTCAGGAAGCAACAGTTAGAACTGGACATGGAACAACAGACTGCTTCCAAATAGGAAAAGGAGTACGTCAAGGTTGTACATTGTCACCCTGCTTATTTAACTTATATGCAGAGTACATCATGAGGAACGCTGGGCTGGAAGAAGCACAAGCTGGAATCAAGATTGCCGGGAGAAATATCAATAACTTCAGATATGCAGATGACACCACCCTTATGGCAGAAAGTGAAGAGGAACTCAAAGGCCTCTTGATGAAAGTGAAAGAGGAGTGTGAAAATGTTGACTTGAAGCTCAACATTCAGAAAACGAAGATCATGGCATCTGGACCCATCACTTCGTGGGAAATAGAAGGGGAAACAGTGGAAACCGTGTCAGACTTTATTTTTTTGGGCTCCAAAATCACTGCGGATGCTGATTGCAGCCATGAAATTAAAAGACGCTTACTCCTTTGAAGGAAAGTTATGACCAGCCTAGATAGCATATTAAAAAGCAGAGACATTACTTTGCCAACCAAGGTCCGTCTAGTAAGGCTATGGTTTTTCCCGTGGTCATATATGGATGTGAGAGTTGGACTGTGAAGAAAGCTGGTCACCGAAGAATTGATGCTTTTGAACTGTGGTGCTGGAGAAGACTCTTGAGAGTCCCTTGGACTGCAAGGAGATCCAACCAGTCCATTCCAGAGGAGACCAATCCTGGGTGTTCATTGGAAGGACAGATGCTAAAGCTGAAACTCCAATACTTTGGCCACCTCATGAGACGAGTTGACTCACTGGAAAAGACTACAATGATGGGAGTGATTGGGGGTAGGAGGAGACGGGGACGACAGAGAATGAGGTGGCTGGATGGCATCACAGACTCGCTGGACATGAGTTTGAGTGAACTCCGTGAGTTGGTGATGGACAGGGAGGCCTGGCGTGCTGTGGTTCATGGGGTCGCTAAGAGTCGGACACGACTGAGTGACTGAACTGAACTGAACTGATATCTCTCTGCTTAGAAACCAGTATGCAGGTCAAGAGCAACAATTAGAACAGGATATGAGACAACTGACTGGTTCAAAATTAGAGAAGGAGTATGGCAAGGCTACATATCATCATTTAATTTATATGCAGAGTACATCATGCTAAATGCTGAATGGGATGAATTACAACCTGGAATCAAGACTGCCACTATTTCCTTAGAAGAAAAGCTAGGACAAATCTAAACAGTGTTTTTAAATGCAAAGACATCACTTTGCTGACAAAATTCGGTGTAGTCAAAGCTATGTTTTTTCCAGTAGTCACGTAAGGATGCATGAGCAAAAAGAATCTGAGGGCTGTAGAATTGATGCATTCAAACATAGTGATGGAGAAGACTCTTGAGAGTCTCTTGGACTTCAGGGAGGTCAAATCAGTCAATTCTAAAGGAAATCAATCCAAAATATTCATTGGAAGGACTGATATTGAAACTGAAGTTCTGAGTTTGACCACCATATGTGAAGAGCTGACAAAAAGAGAAGAGGATGGTTGAGGATGAGATGGTTAGAATACATCATTGATTCAATGGACATGAATTTGAGGAAACTCTGGGAGATAGTGAAGGATGGAGAAGCCTCACTTTCTGCAGTCCATGGGGTTGTAAATAGTAGAAATGACTTGGGACTGAACACAACACATCTGCTAAATCAGTTCAGTCGCATAGCTGTGTCCAGCTGTTTGTGTCCCCATGGACTGCAGCACTTCAGGCTTCCCTGTCCATCACCAACTCCCAGAATTTGTTCAAACTCATGTCCATCGAGTCGGCGGTGCTATCCAATCATCTTATCCTCTGTCACACCTGTCTCGTCCTGCCTTCAAACTTTCCCAGCATCAGATTTTTTCAAATGGGTCAGTTCTTCTCATCAAGTGGCCAAAGTATTGGAGTTTCAGCTTTAGCATCAGTCCTTCCAATGTACACCCAGGACTGATCTCCTTTAGAATGGACTGATTGAATCTCCTTACAGTCCAAGGGACTCTCAAGAGTCTTCTCCAGCACCACAGTTCAAAAGCATCAATTCTTCGGCGATCAGCTTTCTTCACAGTCCAACTCTCACATCCATCCATGACAACGGGAAAAACCATAGCTTTGACTAGACGGACCTTGGTTGGCAAAGTAATATCTTTGTTTTTAATATGCTATCTAGGTTGGCCATAACTTTCCTTCCAAGGAGTAAGCGTCTTTTAATTTCATGGCTGCAATCAGCATCCGCAGTGATTTTGGAGCCCCAAAAAATAAAGTCTGACACTGTTTCCACTGTTTCCCCATCTATTTCCCATGAAGTGATGGGACCAGATGCCATGATCTTAGTTTTCTGAATGTTGAGCTTTAAGCCAACATTTTCACACTCCTCGTTCACTTTCATCAAGAGGCTTTATAGTTCCTCTTCACTTTCTGCCATAAGGGTGGTGCCATCTGCATGTCTGAGGTTATTCCTATTTCTTCCAGCAATCTTGATTTTAGCTTGTGCTTCATCTAGCCCAGGATTTTGCATGATGTATTCTGAATATAAGTTAAATAAGCGGGATGACAATATACAGCCTTGACATACTCCTATCCTAGTTTGGAACCATTCTGTTGTTCCATGTCCAGCTGTAACTGTTGCTCTTGACCTCCATACAGATTTCTCAGGAGACAGGTCAGGAGGTCTGGTATTCCCATCTCTTGAACAATTTTCACAGCTTGTTATGATCTACACAAAGGCTTTAGCATAATCAATAAAAAGAAGCAAATGTTTTTCTGGAATTTTATTGGTTTTTCTATGATCCAGCGGGTGTTGGCAATTTGATATCTTGTTCCTCTGTCTTTTCTAAGTCCAGCTTGAACATCTGGAATTTCACAGTTCACCTACTGTTGAAGGCTCCCTTAGAGAATTGTCATCATTACATCAAAATTTTGAGAATTTTGAGCATTTCAGTCTGATGAAAATATCTCTATTAAAAAAAAAAAAGTAGATAGTTCTTGATTCTTTTTCTATTTCGCTGACTGAATATCTCATTCCTGGTGAATTTACAGCCATAACATAACAAGGAAAATATTTTTTGACCTCTGAAAAATGTATAACCATCAAAAGTTATTATAAAAGCATTTCTTATAACAATTTGACCATATTAAATTGAAGAATTACTACTCATCTTTACCCCTAAGGCAGGCCGAAGTATTAACCCATGGTATGGCCTAAAGCTGTTGTACCTAGTTTTTTTTTACTAAAAACTTCTGAGGATTTTTTTGGAGGTTATCGTTGAGGTAGTCCGAGTATGGGTTGGAAAAGAATTTCCAAATGGAAAGCATTTCAGAAGGAATGATTTTATTAAGAACAAACATCAGAGATAATGATGGCTCTGTGAGCACAGTGGGTCAAACTCCTGAAAGACCATGGAGAGTGACAATTTTCCTGGGTTAGTAGCCAAATTTTAGTCTCAAGACAAAGAAAACTCCTGGAAAGTTGTTAGTAGATGATTGGTTAGGGTACTATAGCGTGGCTGACCAGAGTAGGCATCTTTGCCTAATTTGAAGTCAAGAAGACTCTTAGTGATGATTGGGGTGGGGGTGGGGTGGGCAATGGTTAAAAAGGGGCTCAGTCAATTTCAGAGGTGAGCTTAGTTCTGGGGTCCACATTTGTGGCCTTAGTACAAGTCTTCGAACCTGTGGCTTTAGGGCAGGACTCAAGTTATGGTTTAGAAAAATATACATACAACATTATTTTCATCTACTTTTCATATTATTTCCAAGTTTCCTGAAACTTATTTATGGATCCAAGTTTTAAAATATGTGACTTGGAATATGTGTATCCCACACAGAAACACTATATTTCCTTTCCATTAAAAATCAAAGGCTTAAATATCACCAAGCCCCTGTTCTTTTTCTTACACTCATACAACATTAAATTTTCAAAAATTTGAGAAATGTTTAGAAACTTGAGTTTGAGACAAAACTTAATTTTTTGAAGTTCATAAATTTGTCTAATATCTGCTACCGTGCTGTTTATTGTTTGGGGCTTCCCCAGTGGCTCAGTGGTAAAGAATCTGCTTGCAATGCAGGAGACATGGATTTGATCTCTGGTTTGGGGAAGTAGATGCGTGAGTGCATGCCAAGTCGCTTCAGTTGTGTTCAACTCTGTGCAACCCTATGAACTGTTGTCCACTAGGCTCCTCTGTCCATGGGATTTCCCAGGCAATAATACTGGAGTGGGTTGCCATGTCTTCTTCCGGGTGATCTTCCCGACCCAGGGATCAAACTCAACTCTTCTGTCTCCTGCACTGGCCGGCAAGTTTTTTACCACAGCGTCACCTCGGAAATAGATAAGAATCTTAAAAATAAAGAAGAAATTTTACAGAAGGTATTTCCAATGATGACTACTTTTCAATTTTTTAAATAAGTCTTCATAATGTTAATATAAAAATAATCCAACTAGCTTTAACACTTAGGGCTTGCCCAGAACATCAACGAAATGGTAGTATAGGAATTTCAACTTGCTTATACCCCTCCACCAACCTCAGTTTGAACTATTGTCTGTGTAGAAAAATACCTTCACAAGATCCAAGGATTACAGGTGATTACAGAATCTGGGTAAAGCATAGAAATAAGACTCTGAGGATGGTGGGAAAAACAGATTCACACAAATGCCTTCACCCCTCCCCTAGGCCCAGGTAACCTGCAGGGAAACAGATACCTGTTCCCTGGGAGGAGGAGTAATGAGCACTTGACTGAAACATGGAAACCCAACTTTCTCTCTCTGTCTAGGTGACTTCTGAGGGTTCCCGGGAACTCAGGCCCCTGACTTGGCATGGGGTCTGCCAGAGGCCCCAAGTGTCTCCTTGCAGGATCCCATGAATTCATGAACCCATGAACCATAGCAGGTTCTGGGAGTAGGGGGACTTCTGTGAATCCAAGTCTACCCTCTCAGCATTCCCCTGTCCACTTCAGTGGCCCAGATATCCCAGAAGCCAGCCCAAATCAGAAGGCTCCACCAGCTCCTGCAGCTCCAGATGACTTCCAGGGCCTTAAACTCACAACACACTTCCTCAAACTGAGTTCCTAAGCTCACCTCATTGCTGCTACACTTGTGCACTGATGGTGAGATTGCAAATTGTTGCAACCACTATGTAAGATTATGGAGACTCCTCAAAAAAATCCATTTCTGGATATTTTTCAAATGAAATAAAATCATTATATGGAAAATATATCTGCATTTTCCCATATTCATTGTAGCATATTTACAACACCCGAGAAATGGAGACAATCTAACTGTCCATTTAGGAATGACTGGATAAAGAAAGCATGGTATATAATGGATTATTACCCAGTCATAAGAAAAAGTGACATCCTATTATCTGCATGGATGAATCTTGAGGATGCTATGCTAAACGAAATAAGTAAAAGAAAGACAAATATTTCACACATATGTGAAATCTAAAAAAGCTGAACTCAAAGAAATACAGAATAGAATGGTTTTCATCAGGGGCTCTCTGTGGGAGAAAAGGGGAAAGTTTGTCAAAGGGTACAAATTATAAGTTTGTAAGTTTATAACCTTTACAGTTATAAGGTGAAGAAGTTATGGGTATCAGGAATCTAATGTATAGCATGGTAAATATAATTAATGATACTGTATTATATAGTTGAAAATTGTTAAGAGAGTAGATCCTAAAATTTATTATGACAAAAAATATTAATTATGTGAGGGATTGCAGGTGTTAACATATTGTGATAATCATTTCACCACACATGCATATATCAAATCATCACTTTCTACACATCAAATTTGCGTGTTACATGTCAAGAACAAATCAATAAAGATGGGAAAATAATTTTAAAAAATTAATGAAAAAAGTGCCTTCATTAATGTTTGTACTAATTTGTGTTTCTAACAGTAGTGTCATATGGGAAACTATTTCTTCACAGTTATATGAACTTTGGGCACTATTACACCTTTCAGTTCAGTTCAGTCCCTCAGTCCTATCCGACTCTTTGCAACCCCATGAATCACAGCATGCCAGGCCTCCCTGTCCATCACCAACTCCCGGAGTTCACTCAAACTCATGTCCATCGAGTCGGTGATGCCATCCAGTCATCTCATTCTCTGTTGTCCCCTTCTCCTCCCACCCCCAATCCTTCCCAGCATCGTAGTCTTTTCCAGTGAGTCAACTCGTCGCATGAGGTGGCCAAAGTATTGGAGTTTCAGCTTTAGCATAAGTCCTTCCAATGAATACCCAGGATTGATCTCCTTTAGAATGGACTGGTTGGATCTCCTTGCAGCCCAAGGGACTCTCAAGAGACTTCTCCAGCACCACAGTTGAAAAGCATCAATTCTTCGGAGATCAGCTTTCTTCACAGTCCAACCCTCACATACATTTATGACACCTGGAAAAACCGTAGCCTTGACTAGACGGACCTTTGCAGGCAAAGTAATGTCTCTGCTTTTTAGTATATTACCTAGGTTGGTCATAATATTCCTTCCAAGGAATAAGCGTCTTTTAATTTCATGGCTGCAATCACTAATTCTAATTTAAAAATTGAATCTTAGGTGCATCTGGAAATGTTTTAATAACAAATACTTAACTTGAAACAGGTGGTAAAGAATCTGCCTGCCAACGCAGGAGACACAGGAGACGTAGATTCCATCCCTGGGTCGGGGAGATCCCCTGGAGTAGGAAATGGCTCCAGAGGAGCCTGGTAAGCTAAAGTCGGTGAGACCACAAAGAGTGGAACATGACTGAGAACACACGCCTAAACTTGAAGCAATTACCTTTAGTATCTGAAAGTAAAGAATGAAAGTGAAAGTGTAGTCATTCAGTCCTGTCTGGCTGTTTGTGATCCTATTGACTGTATGTAGCCACCAGGCTCCTATGTCCATTGGATTTTCCAGGAAAGAATACTGGAGTGGGTAAAGAATATAAATAGCCAAAATATTTTAAGGTGTCAAACTTATTTTCTTCTTTTATTATAGTATTAAATCTTTATCCTTATATTTCAAAATATTAATCATCAATGTCTGGAGTCTTTCTGAGTTCTTGGTTTGCTGTTGTTGATGTTGTTTTGTCACTAAGTCGTGATAATAAAGTGCAAGTGAGATGACTGACTTCTCAGTCTTCTGTTTCTGTTCCAATTTTGCCCCACCCAATTCACCATAGAATTATTTCTAGTAGAAATTGATCCTTAATACCCTAGAATCTGTCTTATTTATTATTTTCCTGCATATACAAAACTACAATATTTTGATTATGCCTTATTTCTTCACTGTATCTGCATGTATATTTTAGCTGTAAACTATACTAAGGGACACTATATTCCTAAGCCATCCCAAGTAGGACTTATAGTCATTGTACAATCAAGTCTCATAAGATGGCTGGTCTCTTGCTCTCTGTACATCCCTTGCAAGAACTGTCCCTGCCTCACTCTTACCTTATGCACATGATTTTCTTTCTCTCCTAAGCGGAAAAGTTTAATCAGTAACTACATGTATGATCAGTCCAACTCCCACCAACAATTATCCTATCCCTGAAACCAGACCAGAAAGGCTCCATATTTGAGTCATCAACTTGAAACAATAGTCTTCTTAACAGTTGCCAACACAAAAAGCTGGGGAGGGACTTATTACAACAGTATCCTGGCAAGTAAGGAGGCTTTCTGTTTTCATGCCCCCTATGTATGATAGCTTCCTTCTCCCCTACATAGCAAAGATAGTTGCTGTGTCCTGCCTGCCATTGGTCTTACATGGTGGGCTGTCACTCTAGGACTTTTGCCTCTAAGATTCTCTGTCCAGTAAAGCTGATGTGTCTGTCACTGACTCAGTCTTCAGTCTCATGGCTGGCAATTGCAAGGATCGTAGAACTGTTGAGTGCAGCCCAACATTCATGAATAATACAAGACTGTCCTTATTTAAACTGTTTAAATGCTATGGATAAAAGCTTACAACCTGCCATCCTATCTGCCCCTGGGATGGATTTTCCATACTCTAAATACTAAATTATGACACACCAGTCCTCCAGAATTCATGATTAGTCCAGAATTTGCCACAGAATACTTTATGAAGGAGATCACTACATTGTTTCTGGACTAGAATCAGTGGTCTAAACAAGAAGTACTTCTAAATGCCTTAAATATTGCTGATGACTGGCACTTGTGCCTAATTGTTACAAAAGTCTGGACACATCAAGAAAATGACAAACTGAAATATCTCACTTAGACATTATCTATTGCTTAAATCTTCCTACCATTTCTGTATGATGAATTAAATTGTGTAAAAATTAAAAATGCATCAAACTATTGACCATACTAATTCCATGTGATGATCAAATATTAAAACATTTAAAAAAAATAGATGAATAGCTAAAGTAATAATAGCACTCTAAAACTGTATTGTCTTAGGCAGTTTTCACATGTCACTATTTAAATATAAAATTTAAGTCTATTAAAATCAAATTTTAAAAATCAGTTCTTTGGTTGTGGAAAATAATTTTCCACCTTTAAATGCACAGAAACGCTTGGTTATATATTTATTCCCAAACTTGGAAGCTAGCATGAGTTATTTTGAATGATCAAGGACAAAGATAATGATTAGATTAATCAAGATAAACATGTAGCAAAATCTGGTTTATTTTGCACTGTTAAATTTCCACTTTTATGTAATACTTGCTTTAATAATGATCAATTGCTGTGTCCAGGGCACCTTTGCAAAAATCTCTATGTCCAAAAATTTAAGTTGTAAAGCTACTCTTTGCTTTTTTAAAATACAAGGGAGAAAAATAGCAAATGAAATGCCAGAATCAAATTGACATATCCATGAAATAAGTATTTTTCATAACTACTAAGGGAATTATAACTGCTCCATTGTGCGACAGTTCTCTGTAGAAAGAAAAACAGATTGAACTTTTTGGTTTAATATTTCTTTTATTAGAAAGTAAAATCCACATTTAAATTTGACAACTATTTAAATTCTAGCTATCTTTCAGAGACTGAAATTACAGTTTATTTACTAAACCTACAAAAAAGAATTTATAAACCACAAGAAATAGATGTCTGTCCTGGGTGTACATTGGAAGGACTGATGCTAAAGCTCAAACTCCAATACTTTGGCCACCTCATGCGATGAGTTGACTCACTGGAAAAGATTCTGATGCTGGGAGGAATTGGGGGCAGGAAGAGACGGGGACGACAGAGAATGAGGTGGATGGATGGCATCACCAACTCGATGCACATGAGTTTGAGTGAACTCCGGGAGTTGGTGATGGACAGGGAGGCCTGGCGTGCTGTGATTCATGGAGTCGCAAAGAGTCGGACACGACTGAGCGAATGAACTGAACTGAACTGAAGAGGCAGTGTTAAAGTAAACTTTTAAAAAGAGAAGATTTTAACTAAACTACTGAAGCATTCTATCCTTCTCCACAATAATAATAATAATAATAATCCTTCTCCACAAAAAATAACGAATCTTTCTCCTCAATATCATTAAAACTCATGTGTTTGTGCACCACACATTTGGCAAACTACTATAAGTTATTAAATGGAGTATGGGACATTTTTGTCCTCTAAACCATATTTTCCTGGGAAATTAATAACTTGTTAATTAATAAATTGTAAGCTTGATATTTCTCCTATAAACAAATAATTTTTCTTTCTGTATGTAATAAAACTTTTTTAGAAAATGTAGTTAAGCTTCTTCTCTCTCTGTTTTTTTTTGTTGTTGTTGTTGTTGTTTGTTTTTTAAGCTTTGGCTTTGCCTCCTTATACTCCTAATTGCCTAAAGATCATTATTATATTGCAACAGGACTAAAAATAAATATTATAAATAGTATAAATTATACCACTTCTGAGACATTATTATGTTGATATTTTCAAAATATGTACCTAATTACTCTCTAATAACACATTATAAGTGATTTTTCTAAATTAAAGTGATCAGCATTTAATGTAATGAAAGTTAGCATTATTTCTGTTTTAATGATTACACGTGAAAATAATGATGATAAGTGAACAAGGGAATGAATTATAATTAAAAATCTATATAAAATATGATTAAATGTATAAGTGAAAATCTCTATCCACTGGGAATAGAGATTGTTTATATTTAGTATACTTATTTTCACATGCCAATATATAATAACAAATCTGTGAGAGACTCACAGTGTTAATTACTTTGAAAAAATACACCACATTGTTATTTAGTTTGTAAATTAAACAATTTCATCACACTTAAAGATTTCTTCAGCACCTCTTCTACTTAAAATTTTAAGTACACAACAGGTCTTTCCAGTTTTGTGAGTATAACTATTTACAATTTAAACAAATCTGTATATGATCCATTTTCAACAATGCTCGAAATTTAATACATTTAAATCTATATTTGAATGAATGCCTTATTATTTTTTAAATTAACTATTAAACAGTGCTCAGTTTATTCAACACAGAAAACTTAAATTAGCTATTTGTAGCACAAAACCAATGCCAATCACAAGTGAAAGTACAAAAGTCCTTTTTTGTGTGCATTGATTATTGCGCAATAAAATGCATATTTGTTCATATAAAAATAGCATAAATGTCTCTTTCTATGGACAACTTACACCCCAACTATATGCTAAAGTGTTATTTACCCTTGAGAGATGGACAAGTACTTGGGTTTGGGTTTTGATACTCTATATAATTTTGTCTTTACAAATTTAAGAATTTTTTAAAATATGAAATACACATATATGAATATTAAGTTAAGCTGTTGATTGAATAACTTTGAGTTTTCAAAAATATAATTGTCAAAATTCCCAAAATGTCAATTATGTCAAAATGCCTTTAATACACCTATAATATATTCAATATTAATAGCTACATTTTAAGTAAAATATACTTGCAAATTTTGGAATTCTTTCACTTAATTATTCAAATTTAAGGTAGTTATTCCTTCATATGAAAAATATTCCTTGTAACATACCTTAAATAAATGTGCTAATTTTGCATATTTTTTCTTATTTATATTCACTCAATTCATTAATGAGGTATCATATTCAAGTACTGAAGATATATGCTCCTATAAAATAATACTGGTGTGGGTTGCCATTTCTTTCTCTAGGGAATCTTCCTAATCCAGGAATCGAATCTGCATCTCCTGAATCTCCTGTGTTGGCAGGCAGATTTACTGCTGAGTCAGCCATAAAAATGTTTTATCTCTTAAATTTATAAAATGACCATTTTGTGCAGATTACAAAAGAAATACAAAATGTGTTTTTTAATATTTCATGAGCTAATTGGGGAAAATGAACATTACGTTGCTAGGTAAATGTTGAATTTAATACATCTAGAAACAGATTATAAAGTTCTAATCTAATAAATGTATCAGGTAAAAACAGATGTCTGAATAATATAGTTGTGTGGCCCAACAAGGGTAACATTAATGGAAGGCATGCTGTGAAATGTGTCAAGTACTTCATATGCTTAAACTTCTTGCTCATTTTACAGAAAAGAATACTGAAACATAGAAAGGTCTAGCGGCTTGTTCAAATTCACACAGCAAGTACGTAGCAGGGCAGGGGACAGAATTCCGGAAATCTAACCCAAAATACAACACTTGTCATTACTGTAATACATTTCCTCTGAAGAGAATCTTTAGCCCCATTGCAGTTGTTTTACAATAAACACAAATTAATTGCTCTTGGATAAAATCAATTTTGGGAAAGGAAATTACTCACATTGGCAAATGTGACATAAGAGGTAGAGGAAAGGGGAAAGATTTTAAATGGAAATGTGTGACTTGGAATTTCACAATACATATTATACATATTTTCCATTTTTTTTTTTTTCTGAGGAGTCATAAATTTTGGACAGCTCAAAATTTAGCTTCATTAAATTGAGAGGGAAGAGAATTCTCATTATTGGTTCCCACAATTGTGACCTATCTGATCACTACAAGTAGTCACAAATGCTGTAAAACATATTTCCTGGTGTCTGTTCTGGAAAGATGACAAGAATGTACTTCTCTGTCTCTTGGAAGTAACGTGGAATGAGAGCAGAAACTACTCATAAACTTCTTCTAGGAATAGCCAGTGAGTAGTTAGCCAACTTCCCTTCTTTCTGCTATAGTGATCAAAGAGCATGTGTCAAGGGCAAGTCTCCACTGGCCTGGGTTTCAGAAAGACTACAATGAATTGAGCCTCTCCGACAACTTCTGTAGAACATATAGCCTGGTGAGAAATAAACATATATTCTAATAAAACCTCTGATATTTAGGGTCTATTTGTTACATCAGGTCATGCTGAATAATACATTCTCAAAGCACCATGAGGTGTTTGGGAAATAATTATGTCTTTATGCAAAACCTGGGCTTCCCTTGTGGCTCAGCTGGGAAAGAATCTGCCTACAATGCAGGAGACCTGGGTTCAGTCCTTGGTTTGGGAAGATCCCCTGGAGAAGGAAAAGCCTACCCACTCCAGTATTCTGGCCTGGAGAATTCCATGGACATTATAGTCCAGAGGTTGCAAAGAGTTGGAAATGACTGAGCTACTTTCACTTCACTGCATGCAAAACCTTGGTCATAAAATTGTAAGGAGGATTTTATTACTAATAAACCTAAAACGAATTTTAAAATAATTACTTGAGACAACTATTTCTCAAAAGTTAACTTTGAATATATGTTCTAAAATAGGAACAAATAATCTTCACTTTATAATTCCATTGCTGAAAATGTCCATGGATATAAATCACGATACATCTCCTAGTCAGAAGATAACATCAGTACTGTATCATCAACAAATTTAGCAAAGAAAAGGGGTGCTATTTTTCCATTAGTTATGATATCCAAATTTTAGATATCTTCTCCTTAATCTGGAGTAACCTTGGAGTAATCATCCCCTTTTGTTAGTTGAAATATTCTCTTTCAAGAATATCTCTGAGTTTCCCCACTTAACCAATGTTATTTAGGCAGAAAAGACAGAGGGGTGAAAAGGATGAGTATTCTAGAGAATGTAAAACCAGAGTGTAGATAAAAAGCAGCCTTTTCTATATATGTACTACCAAGTGGCCATTATGCCATTACCATTTTTTTTTTTTTTTTTTTTAGCTACTACTACTCTTCCCAATTTTGAAAAGGTATCGTGGTAAAAATTTGTTGTCAAAGTAACATTTTTTTCTGTGGCAACACCCACCTTCAGGGCAATATGTTTTGTTAGGAGATTTTGAGTTAGTAATTAAATTTACATGTTAATTGACTAGCTCAACATAGTCTAAACAGAATTATATTAAAAGTATAGATTTTTTAGTTTTCACACTAGCATAAAAAACCTGCACAAATTGTGTGTGTGTGTTTATATATCTTTCAGAAAATTAACTTTATTTATGGGAGCTTTTGACTTTCCATACACTAAATATATCTCAGCAACATCAAATTTTTTCATTTTTATGTCAAGGTGTAATTATTTGCTCTGGAGAAGAAAGTGGCAACCCACTCCACTGTTCTTTCCTGAAAAGCCCATGAATGGAGAAGCCTGGCAAGCTACAGTCCAAAGGGTGGCAGAGTCGGACAGAGCTGAACTATTGAGCACACACACTACACATTTTTAAAATGTGGTTGTAGTTTGGAGGAAAATATTAAAGCAATTTTTAATAGTGCTATTTACTTTTTAGCTAGAAAATTAATGTTATTTTTAATGAAATAGTTCAAAATTGAGGCAAGACATGAAGTTCTCAAAATGGACTTTGAATTACTATCAATAAGTAAAGCTTGTGACATGGTCTTCCAGTGCTTTTTTATTGTATTATTGATAATTGAAATTAGATTTTAAAAAAGATTTGATATTTCACAAATTTTTATGAGTAATTTGGCTGCTGAATCAATGGTTCATGCTTTATTTAGTTTACCTTTTCAACCACATTTGTAAGTGTAATAATTTAGTATTGTATTAACAAAGAGAAAAAACTTCCTATAATTAACTGATTAAATAATATTCAAAAGTGTATCTTGATCAAAAATTTATTTTTTTGTGTGTTAGGAAGAAAATATCAAATTAAAGGT
This sequence comes from Moschus berezovskii, assembly GCF_049115385.1. Taxonomy (NCBI): domain Eukaryota; kingdom Metazoa; phylum Chordata; class Mammalia; order Artiodactyla; family Moschidae; genus Moschus; species Moschus berezovskii. The sequence goes on along the minus strand of NC_142472.1, from coordinate 87,585,977 downwards.
AGTAAATATAGTTGAAATATCAGTGAAAGTGAAAGTCGCTCAGTCATGTCTGATTCTTTGCGACCCCATGGACTATATAGTCCATGGAATCCTCTAGGGCATAATACTGGAGTGGGTAGCCTTTTCTCCAGGGAATCTTCCCAAACCAGGGATGGAACCCAGATCTCCTACTTTGCAGGCAGATTTTTACCAGCTCAGTCACCAGTGAAAAGCTGTTGCTGAGCCATGAAAGATGTTGGGATTCTTAGCTTCTGGAAGAGAAGAATTCAATCCATGGCCAGTGACATGGCTTGATAGCTCAGAGCTTTTGCGTGATAAAGCTTTATTGAAGTATAAAAAAGATAGAGAAAGCTTCTAACATAGACATCAGAAGGGGACTGAAAGAGTGACTCCCCATTAGTCTAAAGCTGGATATTAAATAGCTACTAGCAGTCTGCTAATTAGAGAAAGGAGATGTCTCAAAACTCAGAGACTGGCACCAGGTCCCTCACCCACAACATGCATTTTGAGATAACATTGGCACAATGAGGGTTGTCCCAGGCCATAAAATGATTGACATGAATCTTGAAGAAAGGCAGCTTTCCAAGTAAATATAGTCTCATTAACATAGCCTAAGAGAACATTTGCATGAGTAAAACATACTGGTTTGTCAAGTTGATTCTAAGTCTTAGGCAGAACCTACTTTAAGACAGAGTCTAGGGTAAATATATAGTTTATTAACATAGCTTAAGACAAACATTTCCATAAGAAAAACACATTGGTTAGCTCATGGTTTGAGAAAAGTTAAGTTCAGGTGGAACCAGGTGTCTTCATGGTGACACACAATTTTAAAAGAAACCTGTTTTTCAATTTGTATAGAGAAGGGGAAAAAATATAACACTAGTAGTTTGTTTCCTCCTGCTGCTTAAGAGAGAGATTAAAATATGTCTGACATTTGCAGCCTATTTCTTCTATTTGGAGACCCCTGGCCTTCCTGCCTGTTACCCTCTCACCGGGGAAGCCCAATCAAGTGCTACTCAAATTCCAATTTGTTTTAATTTTTTTTTTTTCTTTTTACTCAAAGGATCAAAAGTGCTCTCTAAAAAGATACCAGAAAGGAATGTTATGGATAACTTTATTATATAATTCATAGCCAATTCATTTACAAATATGTAAATTAATAAAAAAAAAAGAATCTATGTGAATATATATAGAGAGAGCGTTCCATATTTGATGAACTTTTCGTTTTTCACTACATTAATTATATGTCATTTTAATGTAAGAATTTCAGAAAAGAATAGAATTTATAAGCCTGAGAAATAAATATTATAGCATTTCTCAGAGTATGGGGTTGGCACTTGTAGTTTTGACATAATATTCACTTCTCCCTTTTCAACAATAGTATTTGAATGTTTCTTTGTAGAACAATCTTTTGCTCTGTAGACTCAACTTACAGAAATGAGTGTGTAGTTCAAAACTAGTAGCCTAGCTACAGTGAATGGATTGTAGATGGATAAATGACCATATTCATTGTAGATTGGTGGCTTTATATTCAATAATTAAAGAACAGGAAAAAAAAAAAAAAGGAACAGCATTAAAGAAATCCAAGTAACAAAGGCTGGCTTGAACAAGAATAAAAAGCAATACATATGTAAGAGGAAGGTATAGGTGGATACAAATAGTCTAGATTGAACAGGCAGATAATCTAAAGTTGTATTTGATTGAGCTGCATAAAAATCCACATTTTCCTTTTGTCATCTACTCTTGTTACTTTAATCAAAGTAATATGCAAAAACATGCAAAATATAAAGAGATAACTGTGTATTCTATATGCTTTCTGGATAACTTCATTATCAGTTTTGTTTATATACATTTGTTAAAATGGTGTAATTGAATGGAGAGGCAACTGCAATTTGCTGTCTCAACTGGACCTTTGGCTCAATGACAATGTTTCTCTAAGGGAATTGAACAAAGCTGACTTTGATTTCACTGTGACAATTAAATGTTTGTGGAATGATAAAAAGTTCCTATTTTATAAATTCCTCTTTATTTATAAGATGTATATTTATTAGCATAAAACAAAAAGCTTCACTTTGAAGCTTTTTGAATAGTCTACACTGATCTCATCCTAGTCTGAAAAAAGCAGACATTGGTCAACCTGGTCTAAGAATAGAAAACAAACATCATTTATCTGGATTACATATTTCAGCTGAGCTGATTTTATTAAACCTTTCATTAGCTTCATCAAGACATGTTGTAATAAAACCCATATTCACAGAGATCAAGGGAGAATGTCAGCTTTAAGTGGAACATATTTTCTGGAAGCAATTTTTAACAGATACGTCATAGTTCAAGGGCTTAACATCCATATAGATTTTCTGTAAAAGCTCATTTTTTAGTCTAATTATGGGTTAATTTACTTCTCTTTTAACTATATTAGAATCAAAAGATCAATGCTGCATCTTAAATAAACCAGGACATTTTTGGTTATTTTTACAAAATGAGTTCTGTGGTAGATTCAGCATTTTAATGAAATTTTAAATATAAACTTTTAAATATTATACCTATAGAAATACACATTGATTTTTAACATCATTGATCAAATTAGGATAAAGCTACACTACTTACTCTTCCCCCAAATTTGTCTTTTTTCACTATAATTTTGTTTCCATTAATTTTTACTAATTAACTTTGTTGAAGTCAATTCAATGAATGTTTATATTGTCTTTAGTATGAGAATTGTTGAAGGGGACAAAAAATTATCAACTAGGCCTGTTCAATCAAATTTTCTTATAGTGTTGAGTGAAGAATGCATTATTATGAAGTATAAGTTTCATGTAAGAAAGACTCATCCTTTCTGATGATATTAGGAATGATTTTATACAGGAGCAGAGTAGGAATCACTTATTTACTCTGAAAGATGTTCAAGTCATATCCAGATGTCTGGGGAGTTTGTAATTTCCTTGGTTCTGTCTTATCATAAAAAAAAATTTGAAGTGATGGGCAGAGAAGTATTACAGCCCTAAGAAAGACCAGTGTTACAGCTCTGTGTTACATCTCAGTTTTATTTAGAAAGCAAAGGAAAATGTATCCTCGAGGCATGAGGAAATGCTTACCCAAAAGACTTGAAGAGAAGAGAGGCCACGAGCCCAATTTTGGCTCCTCTTTTTACATGTTTTTTTCTCCTCCCCTGGGCCTGTCTTATGTAAATTGGGTGAGTCAGGAGTGCTGTTTGTTGTAACTGATGTCCTTTGACCTTCGTTTGTTCTATTTTTTTTTTTCGGACATTCCCCTTCCTTGTCTTTTAGCCACCACCATTCTGGACTCCATTTTCCTATTCTAACTACCTGTCAAGGCTGTATATTGTCACCCTGCTTATTTAATTTATATGCAGAGTACATCATGAGTAATGCTGGTCTGGATGAAGCACAAACTGGAATCAAGATTGCTGGGAGAAATATCATAACCTCAGATATGCAGATGACACCACCCTTATGGCAGAAAGTGAAGAGGAACTCAAAAGCCTCTTGATGAAAGTGAAAGAGGAGAGTGAAAATGTTGGCTTGAAGCTCAACATTCAGAAAACAAAGACCATGGCCTCTGGTCCCATCACTTCATGGGAAATAGATGGGGAAACAGTGTCAGACTTTATTTTGGGGGGCTCCAAAATCACTGCAGATGCTGATTGCAGCCATGAAATTAAAAGACACTTACTCCTTGGAAGGAAAGTTATGACCAACCTAGATAGCATATTAAAAAGCAGAGACATTACTTTGTCAACAAAGGTCCGTCTAGTCAAGGCTATGGTTTTTCCCGTGGTCATGTATGGATGTGAGAATTGGACTGTGAAGAAAGCTGATCGCCAAAGAATTGATGCTTTTCAACTGTGATGCTGGAGAAGACTCTTGAGAGTCCCTTGGACTGCAAGGAGATCCAACCAGTCCATTCTAAAGGAGATCAATCCTGGGTGTTCATTGGAAGGACAGATGCTAAAGCTGAAACTCCAATACTTTGGCCACCTCATGCGATGAGTTAATTCACTGGAAAAGACTCTGATGCTGGGAAGGATTGGGGGTAGGAGGAGACAGGACGACAGAGAATGAGATGGCTGGATGGCATCACCGACTCGCTGGACATGAGTTTGAGTGAACTCCGGGAGTTGGTGATGGACAGGGAGGCCTGGCGTGCTGTGATTCATGGGGTAGCAGAGAGTCGGACACGACTGAGCAACTGAACTGAACTGAACATTTACCCCTGAAGAGATAGGAGGTCCAATTCTTTGGGATTAGGGATGTTGAGGTCTCTCTGGCTACTTCTTGCTGAACTGGGACAACGAGGGGCATTGGGTTTCCCCTCTTGCTAGTCTTAGACCTCAGAATCCTTATAAAAGTGTCCATCTAAGGGTGAGTAATATTTTCTGTGGCCAACTGTAGTTTTATATATCCTTGTTGAACTGGCACTGTGTATTGTAGCTTGTTGACCTGGGCAGAGACAAATGGGTTAGACAATTTATAATACATGGAGGAATCACAAGCAGCATCAATATGGTGATGACAAAGACTAGTAGTGGCCTTAGCCAACTCGAAATTTCCCATCACCAGCAGGATCCCCCAAAGAGAGATTGTAGCCACTTCGAGAACTCTCTAGTTCATTCTTTGAGATCCAGTAGGGTATGAATCCTTTTCTTGAGGACTGTGAGACTTTCTTTAACTTAGCTGGAGGTATTTACCCAGAAACAACATGTCTCATTCAAGATGTCTCAAGTCCCTCCTTGTTCAGGGATCCAGAGATCTATATACTGTCTGTTTTGGAGTACAACCTCTGCCAAGCTCTGTTGACCTTTTAGAGATATCCTGATAATTCTTATCCACAGAAAATTAGATTTGGGGGTGTTCATTAGAATGGCATTCATTTGTACTTCTGAATAGGTTTCTGAGATCTCCCAGGGGCTTACAGCTGTATCGAGTGTCCGCTTCTGTTTTCTTCCATGGCTTGACTCATGAGTAGTGATCCAGGAATCATGCCCTGGTACCTTGACTGCTGTAAGGGTAGAAAGTATGACAAGGTAGGGACCCATATATACAGTGTATATATATATATATATATATATATATATATGGTGACTCTTTCAAATCTTTTGGGTCCTGGTTGACACCCCACAAGTATATATTCGTTAGAATTGCCCAATGGCCATGGTATAAGATAAGAGGTCCGAGTCTCTGGATCTAGGAAGAGGTTATTGACATAAACAAAATGTCTCCATATAACATCTCATAAGGACTAAAACCAACCTGTTCCTTAGGGGCAATACAGGTGTGGAGGAGAGCTATTGATAAAGCCTCCTTCCATCCCACGAAGGTCTCCTCAGTTATTTTTTTAATCACTGATTTTAAAATTGGTTGGCTCGCTCTAGTTTTCCTGAAGATTGAGATCTCCAGTCACAATGGAGTCTCCTCTCCTGGGTAGGTCCCACGTTGTTGGACAGGATGGACCAGCTCCTTGGGGGTTGTTTAATTGGCAAGTGGGACAAGAGGAGACCACTTGCCTTATAGTCATTTGGAGGCCTGTTCCTCTGAAGGATCTTTCTAGTAATTTTTGGAGGGCCTTTTCACCTAAATGATTGGTGGCATGTAAGTAGTTAACCAACATCCATTGGAGGTTCCCAGACAGAAAAAGGAGTTCCTCCTTTTGGAACCACCCCATATGATCTTAAAAGCCCTCACTCTTAGCTTTAAGAGTCTCACCTTCAGTATATGAAGGAGTTTTTCCCAAATTAGTCTGTGGAAATAGGGTGACAACCCCATTAGGTCATTATCCTGTAATGATGTTCTTTTAGCTGCCTGATCCACTGCTTGGTTTCCTCGTGCCACTTCTGTGCTCCCTTTTTGGTGTCTTTTACAGTGGGAGAGTGAAACTTCAGTGGACAGATGGACTGCCTCCAAGAATCACTATAATCAAATGGGGACACTGGGGTGGCCAAGTGGCCCCTTTCTTTCCAAATAGTCTCATGTGCATGTAGCACCAGAAAGGCATACTTGGAGTCAGTGTAAATGGCTACTCTTTTTCCTTTTCCCAGCTCTAAAGCTTGAGTCAGGGCTATGAGCTCAGCTAATTGGGCTGAAGTACCTGGTGGCAAAGGTTTAGCCTCTATGGTCTCAAAATTTGAGACCACTTCATAGCCAGCTCTTCTTTTTCCATCCAAAACAAAGCTGCTTCCATCAGTGTACCAGATTTTCTCAGGATTGGTCAGAGGATGCTCCGACAATCCCTCTTGGGATTTTGTCCAGTGGTCCAAGGTTTCTAGGCAAGAGTGAAAGGGGAGAGAGCCCTCGGGGATAGGCAGGAGATTGGCTCGGTTAAGAACCTCACAAGAGGATATAGTCAGGCCTGGATTTTCCATCAGCACTGCTTGATATCTGAGGAATCTTTGATCAGACATCCATAAATGGCCTCTCTCATTTAGGAGTTATTTCACTTGAAAGCGAAAGTGAAATCACTCAGCCGTGTCCAACTCTTTGTGACCCATAGACTGTAGTCAACCAGGCTACTCCTTCCATGGGATTTTCCAGGCAAGAATGCTGGAGTGGGTTGTCATTTCGGTGGCTTGTAAAAATCGTTAAAGTGAAAGTGAAGTCGCTTAGTCATGTCCGACTCTGTGACACATGGGCTGTAGTTGACCAGGCTTCTCCATCCGTGGGATTCTCCAGGCAAGAGTACTGGAGTGTGTTGCCATTTCCTTCTCCAGGAGATCTTCCCAACCCAGGGATTGAACCCGGGTCTCCCTCAACGCAGGCAAACGCTTTACCATCTGAACCACCAGGGAAGCTCTAAAAACTCGTTAGTTTACCCCCAAAAGAGAGTTTTAAAGCATCTGCTATCAGAATTTCAATAGTTAAGGCTTGTTTTATTGTAGCCTCTGCTTTCTTTGGAGGAGTTCCCCCCATCAGTTGGATTGAATCATCCCGTTCCTTCAAGGTTTCATATAAGGGCTGGGCAATTAGACCATAGCTGAGTATCCAAATTCTACAATACCCAGTTAGGCCCAGGCAAGCTCGCAATTGTTTTCGAGTCGTGGGGGAGGGCAAGTGAAGGATTCCTTGTACCTGACCAGAGGACAGCCTACTGGACATATGGGTAATCTGAAATCCCGGGTAAGTGACCTTTCTCTCGACCATATGTCCTTAGCACAGGAGACTTTAGGTCACCTCTCTGCCAAAAAGTTTAGAATCTGAATTGCATGTTATTGGACATATTTCTCATCTGGAGAGCAGATTATTAGGTCATCTATATTGCAATATTTTCCCATTAGGTTCCAGGTCCAGATCTAGCAGATCCTTTCTAATAGTCTGCCCAAACAGGTGAGGGCTATCTCTGAACTCCTAAGGTAACAGTGTCCAAGTCATCTGTCAGTGTTTTTCTCCACTAGAAGGTAAAATGTTATTGGGATTCTTTAGCCAGTAGTATGCAAAATAATGCATCTTTGAGATCCAAGACTGTAAATCACTTGGCACTGGGTGGGATTTCCTCCAAGATTACATAGTGATTGGGTATTGTGTAATGGCGGGGAACTGCAGCTTCATTTATAATCTGGAGATCTCGAACCATTCACCAGGTACAGTCCTTTTTCTTTACAGAGAGGATTGGGGTGTTACATTGCGAATTAGTGGGCACCAACAGCCCATAGGCAAGGAATTTATTTATTAGAGGCTGTAGTCCTTCCCGAGCTTCTCTTTTGAGGTGATATTGTTTCTGGCTAGGAAACCACGTGGGATCTCGGAGGGCAATGATGACCGGTTCAGCTTGGTGGGCTTGTCCAGGAGTCCCCTAGTCCCACACCTGGGGATTAATTCTGTCCTCTCATAGTTTTGGTCCCTCTCTTTGCAGAGGGTGTAATGGTTTCTTCGGTAGTAACCAGAAGCTGTAGGAATTTGGCTGCTGAAAAGCTTCCCATCACAAGGGTGGTCCCCAGTTTAGTGAGTATATCTCTTTTCAATAAAGGAGTAGTTCCCTCAGGGACCACCAAAAACTTGTGGGAAAATATTTATCCAATCCAGCAATAAAGAAGTGCTCAGGTGAATCTTTTAGTAATTATTTTTCCTGTAGCACACAAAATGGTACAGGTTTGGGAGGAGAAGGCACCAGAGTAGGAGGTCAGGACAGAGTAGGTAGCTCCTGTGTCTGCCAGGAAATTCTCGAACCTATCTGCCGCATCCTGCAGCACTGTTGGCTCCAGTCCTGTGATAATTATCTGTGATAGGTGGGCTGACTGTAGTGGGCCGCTTCAGTCCTATTGAACCATTGTGATGCAAGGCTTGGTGCTTGACCTTGAGGCTCTTGATTTCCCAGGGCAGTGTGCCACCTTTGTAGCGAGCCGTTTTAGGAGACTTGTCACTGTTTGGACACTCTTTGGACCAATGTCCTCCCTGTCTACGGGTTAGGCATTCGCCTCTTACCTTATCCTTCGAGGACTTGGGGTTTGCCATAGGACTTCCCTGGAGGGCAGCCAGCATCTGCGCAGGCCTTGTCTCTTCCCTTTTCTCCCTTTCCTGGGCATTGGCCTCCCTCTCCTACTCTCTGTTATGAAAGGTATTGGCGGCTGTCTGGACCATCTCATCTAAAGAGGCAGAAGAGTCCTGCTGCTGTAGCTGTTGTAACTTTATCCTGATGTCAGATGCACATTGGGATAGAATTTGTCCTTTAAAATCACCTGCCCCTCGTAAAAGTCTAAGTTCAGATTGGAAAACTTTTGGAGGGTTTCCAGAAAGGCAATGGGGATCTCACTGGGCTCCTGAGTTACTGCTGAGACCCAGGAACAGCTGATTATTTTTTTCTGGGTTGCTTTCAATCTTGCCTTCACACAGATAAGAAAATGATCCCTTTCACAGATGTGCTCAGGGTCATTAAAATTCCAATTAGGATCTGAGGAGGGGACTGTAGTTTCCCCTACTGGGTTTTTATTGCTAGACATGTGAAGCCCCATTGCATACCTTCAGGCTTCCTTTAAGACCCTGGTATGCACAGGGTCAGATAAATTTTGACTAAATATGGCCATGGTATTCTTCCATGTCAAGTCAAAGGCCAAGGTAATGTGTTGGAATATATCTAGATATTTGCTTGGGTCATCTGTATAGCTTCCCAGGTCTTGTTTGATCTGTCTTGAGAACCCCATGAACAGTGTGAAAAGGAAAAGGATAAGATACTGAATGAGGAATTCCCCAGGTCGATAGGTGCCCAGTATACTACTGGAGATAAGTGGAGAAATAACTCCAGGAAGAATGAAGGGATGAAGCCATAGCAGTTGTGGATGTGACTAGTGAGAGAACCAAGGTCTGATGCTGTAAAGAACAATATTGCATAGGAACCTGGAATGTTAGGTCCATGAATCAAGGCAAATTGGAAGTGGTCAAACAGGAGATGGTAAGAGTCAACGCAGACATTCTAGGAATCAGTGAACTAAAATGGACTCAGATGATCATCATATCTACGAATGTGGGCAGGAATCCCTTAGAAGAAGTGGAGTAGCCATCATGGTCAACAAAAGAGTCCGAAATGCAGTACTTGGTTGCAATCTCAAAAAAGACAGAATGATCTCTGTTCGTTTCCAAGGGAAACCATTCAATATTACAGTAATCCAAGCCTATGCCCCAACCAGCAATGCTAAAGAAGCTGAAGTTGAACAGTTCTATGAAGACCTACAAGACCTTTTAGAACTAACACCCAAAAAAGATGTCCTTTTCATTATAGGGGACTGGAATGCAAAAGTAGGAAGTCAAGAAACACTTGGAGTAACAGGCAAATTTGGCCTTGGAGCAAAACATGAATCAGGGCAAAGGTTAATAGTTTTGCCAAGAGAAAGCACTGGTCATAGCAAACACCCACTTTCAACAACACAAAAGAAGACTCTACACACGGACATCACCAGATGGTCAACACCGAAATCAGATTGATTATATTCTTTGAAGCCAAAGATGGAGAATCTGTATACAGTTAGCAAAAACAAGATAAGGAGCTGACTGTGGCTCAGATCATGAACTCCTTATTGCCAAATTCAGACTTAAATTGAAGAAAGTAAGGAAAACCACCAGACCATTCAGATAGGACCTAAATCAAATCCCTTATGATTACAGAGTGGAAGTGAGAAATAGATTTAAGGGACTAGATCTTATCGACAGAATGCCTGATGAACTATGGACGGACATTCATGACATTGTACAGGAGACAGTGAACAAGACTATCCCCATAGAAAAGAAATGAAAAAAGGAAACTGGCTGTCTGAGAAGGCCTTACAAATAGCTGTGAAAATAAGAGAAGTGAAAAGCAAAGGAGAAAAGGAAAGGTAAAAGCAACTGAATGCAGAGTTCCAAAGAATAGCAAGGAGAAATAAGAAAGCCTTCCTCAGCAATCAATGCAAAGAAATAGAGGAAAACAAAAGAATAGGAAAAACAAGAGATCTCTTCAAGAAAATTAGAGATACCAAGAAAATATTTCATGCAAAGATAGGTTCGATAAAGGACAGAAATGGTATGGCCCTAACAGAAGCAAAAGATATTAAGAAGAGGTTTCAAGAATACACAGAAGAACTGTACAAAAAAGATCTTCACGAACAAGATAAGCACGATGGTGTGATCACTCACCTAAAGCCAGATATCTTGTAATGTGAAGTCAAGTGGGCCTTAGAAAGCATCACTACGAACAAAGCTAGTGGAGGTGATGAAATTCCAATTGAGCTATTTCAAACCCTGAAAGATGATGCTGTGGGCGTACACACCGAGGAAACCAGAATTGAAAGTAACACATGTACTCCAATGTTCATTGCAGCACTGTTTATAATAGCAAGGACATGGAAGCAACTTAGATGTCCATCTGCAGATGAATGGATAAGAAAACTTTGGTATATATACACAATGGAGTATTTTTCAGCCATCAAAAATAATGCATTTGAGTCAGTTCTAATGAGGTGGATGAAATTGGAGCCTATTATACATAGTGAAGTAAGCCTGAAAGAAAAGCATTAATACAGCATACTAACACTGGAATTTAGAAAGATGGTAACCTTAACGTTGTATACGAGACAGCAAAAGAGACATAGGTGTATAGAACAGTCTTTGGGACTCTGTGGGAGAGGGTGAACATGGGATGATTTGACAGAATGGCATTGTAGCATGTATATTATCATATGTGAAATTAATCACCAGTCCAGGTTCGACGCATGATACAGGATGATTGGGGCTGGTGCACGGGGATGACCTGGAGGGAGGATATGGGGAAGAGGGAGGTGGGAGGGAGGTTTAAGAGGGGGACACATGTACACCCGGGGCAGATACTTGTCAAAGTATGGCAAAACCAACCAATATATTAATGTAAAGTGATTTGCCTCCAATTTAAAAAAAAAATAAAGTGCTGCACTCAATATGCCAGCAAATATGGAAAACTCAGAAGTGGCCACAAGACTGGAAAAGGTCAGTTTTCATTTCAATCCCAAAGAAAGACAATGACAAAGAATGCTCCAACTACTGCACAATTGCACTCATCTCACACACTAGTAAAATCATGCTCAAAATTCTTCAAGCCACGCTTCAGCAATATGTGAAATATGAACTTCTAGATGTTCAAGCTGGTTTAGAAAAGGCAGAAGAACCAGAAATCAAATTGCCAACATCCGCTGGATCATGGAGAAAGCAAGGAAGTTCCAGAAAAATATTTATTTCTATTTCTGCTTCAATGACTATGTCAAAGCCTTTGACTTTGTGGACCACAATAACCTGTGGAAAATTCTGAAACAGATGGGAATACCAGACCACCTGACCTGCCTCTTGAGAAACCTGTATGAAGGTCAGGAAGGAACTGTTAGAACTAGACATGGAACAACAAACTGGTTCCAAATAGGAAAAGTAGTACGTCAAGGCTATATATTGTCACTCCGCTTATTTAACTTATATGCAGAGTGCATCATGAGGAACGCTGGGCAGGAAGAAGGACAGGCTGAAATCAAGATTGCCGGGAGAAATATCAATAACATCAGATATGCAGATGACACCACCCTTATGGCAGAAACTGAAGAGGAACTCAAAAGCCTCATGATGAAAGTGAAAGAGGAGAGTGAAAAAGTTGGCTTGAAGCTCAACATTCAGAAAACAAAGATCATGGCATCTGGTCCCATCACTTCATGGTAAATAGATGGGGAAACAGTGGAAACAGTGTCAGACTTTATTTTTGGGGGCTCCAAAATCACTGTAGATGCTGATTGCAGCCATGAAATTAAAAGACGCTTATACCTTGGAAGGAAAGTTATGACCAACCTAGATAGCATATTAAAAAGCAGAGACATTACTTTGCCATCCAAAGTCCGTCTAGTCAAGGCTATGGTTTTTCCCGTGGTCATATATGGATGTGGGAGTTGGACTGTGAAGAAAGCTGATCACCGAAGAATTGGTGCTTTTGAACTGTGGTGCTGGAGAAGACTCTTGAGAGTCCCTTGGACTGCAAGGAGTTCCAACCAGTCCATTCTAGATGAAATCAATCCTGGGTGTTCATTGGAAGGACTGATGCTAAAGCTGAAACTCCAATACTTTGGCTACCTCATGCGACGAGCTGACGCACTGGAAAAGATTCTGATGCTGGGAGGGATTGGGGGCAGGAGGAGAAAGGGAGAGACAGGGAATAAGATGGCTCAATGGCATCACCAACTCAATGGACATGGGTTTGAACTCCGGGAGTTGGTGATGGACAGAGAGGCCTGGCATGCTGTGATTCATGGGGTTGCAGAGAGTCGGACTCAACTGAGCAACTGAACAGAACTGAACTGACCTGAATTCCCAGGAGAGAGGAGCTGAAGGACAGGAGGAAAAGGCATTGGAAAAACATGCTAAGGAATCTCCTTCATAATCTTCCAGAAAATCTGCTAAATAACTGTGACCTATGCTCACAGTTTTCATTGACCTGATTCTTGGCACAAAGAAGATTAAGGACAGAAGAACACCCACTGGCTTGGGTAACAGCTACTAGAGCACAGAGGATAGTGGAGTCTTCAGGACACACTGGGGAGTAGCCTCTCCAGAGCCCTTCAATGGCACCAACTGCCACTCGCCTGTTCTTGGAAGGTTCGAGGAAACAGGAAATGAGAGATTGTAAAGAACTGAATTTGTTAGGCTTATGTCCTTCCAGGCATAGGAGCGATACCCTCCTACCTTAACCAAAGGTTTTCTGGAATCTGAGACTGACCTGTGTCAGTTTTCTGCTGAGTTTGTTTTTTGCTGTCCCAGTTTCCAGCATACTGGGCTTCTTGTCATTTCTCCTGTTCTGGGTTTTCTTCGTGTTCAGCTTCCACCATAGGAGCTTTCACCGATTTGGGCTCCTGCTCTGCTTGGCCTCCTCCTTGTGGGGGCCACGCTGAGGTTGTTTCAGTCAGATTAAATCCAAGAAACAGCACTATCGATGCAGGGGAAATTTGTAATTTCCTTAGTTCTGTCTCATTGCAACAAAAATTTGAAGTGACACATGGACCAATGTTACAGTCCTTGGATGGATTAGTATTGCAGTTCCGTGTTACAGCTCAGCTTTATTTAGAAATCAAAGAGAAATACATGCTTGAGGCATGAGGCAAGGCTGACCCAAAAGACAGGAAGAGAAGAGAGTCCCTCAGCCCAATTTTGGGTCCTCTTTTTATATGTTTCTTTCTCCTCCCCTGGGCATGCCTTATGTAAATTGGGTTAGCCAAGAGTACTGTTTGTTTTACCTGAGGTCCTCGCTCTGGTGCTCAGGCCTTCTTTTGTTCTATTTTTGAGGGTTTTTCCCTTCCTTGTCTTTCAGCCATGGCCATTCTGCATTCCTATTTCCTATTCTAAATACCTAACACATATTCAGCAAGAAATATTTGACTGTATCTTTAAAAATGGTAAAAGTTATTTCTGAATAATAATTTTACATCTAGAAACTAATTTCCAAAAAAGTTGCCCTATTCATAAGTACAAGATTATTTCATTGACTATATTATAAATGTTAAAAGCTAAAATTTGAATTCTAATGAATACTAGAGCAAATGAAAGTACATAATTCATTTATCAAAGTGAGCTAGAGGAATCCACCTGTACCAAATTAAAGTGATATCAACATATATTAATAAGAAAAAGTTAGTTGCCCAAGATTGTGGTTATATTTATATGAAAAAGCACATAGATAATCACAATAAGAGAAATTTATATCAGCTCAATGGTTGTATTTTTGAGTTGTAATTTGGCAGACTCTCACTTTGTACAACATATATTTTAGGAATCTTTGATTTTTGAAAGTGTATGTATTACTTTTCTTTTTTTTTACTTTATTTATTTTAATTGGAGGCTAATTACCTTACATCATTGTATTGGTTTTGCCAAACACTGATATGAATCTGCACCGGGTGTACATGTGTTCCCCATCTTGAAACCCCTCCCACCTCCCTGCCCATCCCATCCCTCTGGCTTATTCCAGTACACCAGCCCCGAACATCCTGTATCATGCATTGAACCTGGAATGGCGATTCATTTCACTTATGATAATATTCATGTTTCAATACCATTCTCCAAAGTCATCCCACACTCGCCCTCTCCCACATAGTCCAAAAGACTCTTCTATACATCTGTGTCTCTTTTGCTTTCTCGTATACAGGGCTATTATTCTCATCTTTCTAAATTCCATATATATATGCTTTAGTATACTGTATTGGTGTTTTTCTTTCTGGCTTACTTCACTCTGTATAATAGGCTCCAGTTTCATCCACCTCATTAGAACTGATTAAACGTATTCTCTTTAATTGCTGAGTAATGCTCCATTGGTATTTGTACCACAGCTTTCTTATCCATTTGTCTGCAGACGGACATCTAGGTTGCTTCCATGTGCTCACTATTGAAAACAGTGCTGCGATGAACATTGGAGTATATGTGTCTCTTTCAGTTCTGGTTTCCTTGGTGTGTATGTCCAGGAGTGGGATTGCTGGGTCGTATGGCAGGTCTATTTCCAGTTTTCTAAGGAAACTACACACTGTTCTCCACTATGGCTATACTAGTTTGCATTCCCACCAACAGTGTAAGAAGTTTCCCTTTTCTCCACACAATCTTCAGCATTTATTACTTGTAGACTTTGAATACCAGCCATTCATATTGGCATGAAATGGAACATCATTGTGGTTTTGATTTGCATTTCTCTGAATATGAGTGATGTTGAGCATCACTTTTGTTATCAGAAAACTGTGAAAGACTTTGAGAACTTTTCTAGATACCACCTTACCTCTCTCTTCACCAGTTCAGTTCAATTGCTCAGTCGTGTCCGACTGTTTGCTACCCCATGAATCACAGCACGCCAGGCCTCCCTGTCTATCAGCAAATCCCGGAGTTCACTCAAACTCATGTCCAGCGAGTCGGTGATGCCATCCAGCCATCTCATTCTCTGTCGTCCCCGAATCCTCCCACCCCAATCCTTCCTAGCATCAGAGTCTTTTCCAGTGAGTCAACTCGTCGCATGAGGTGGCCAAAGTATTGCAGTTTCAGCTTTAGCATCTGTCCTTCCAATGAACACCCAGGATTGGTCTCCTCTAGAAATGGACTGGTTGGATCTCCTTGCAGTCCAAGGGACTCTCAAGAGTCTTCTCCAGCACCACAGTTCAAAAGCATCAATTCTTCGGCGATCAGTTTTCTTCACAGTCCAACTCTCACATCCATACATGACCATGGGAAAAACCATAACCTTGGCTAGATGGACCTTGGTTGGGAAAGTAACGTCTCTGCTTTTTAATATGCTATCTAGGCTGGTCATAATTTTCCTTCCAAGGAGTAAGCGTCTTTTAATTGCATGGCTGCAATCAACATCCGCAGTGATTTTGGAGCCCAAAATAATAAAGTCTGACACTGCTTCCACTGTTTCCCCATCTATTTACCATGAAGTGATGGGACCAGATGCCATGATCTTTGTTTTCTGAATGTTGAGCTTCAATCCAAAATTTCACTCTCCTCTTTCACTTTCATCAAGAGACTTTTGAGTTCATCTTCACTTTCTGCCATAAGGGTGGTGTCATCTGCATATCTGAGGTTATTGACATTTCTCCCGGCAATCTTGATTCCAGCTTGTGCTTCTTCCAGCCAAGCATTCCTCATGAAGTACTCTGCATATAAGTTAAATTAGCAGTGTGACAATATACAACCTTGACACACTCCTTTTCCTATTTGGAAGCAGTCTGTTGTTCCATGTCCAGTTCTAACTGTTGCTTCCTGACCTGCATACAGGTTTCTCAAGAGGCAGGTCAGGTGGTCTGGTATTCCCATCTCTTTCAGAATGTTCCTCAGTTTATTGTGATCCACACAGTCTAATCTTTGGCATAGTCAATGAAGCAGAAATAGATGTTTTTCTGGAACTCTCTTGCTTTCTCCATGATCCAGCGGATGTTGGCAATTTGATCTCAGGTGCCTCTACCTTTTTTAAAACCTGCTTGAACATCTTGGAATTCACGGTTCACATATTGCTGAAGCCTGGCTTGGAGAATTTTGAGCATGACTTTACTAGCGTGTGAGATGAGTGCAATTGTGCAGTAGTATGAGCATTCTTTGGCATTGCCTTTCTTTAGGATTGGAATGAAGACTGACTTTTTCCAGTCCTGTGGCCACTACTGAGTTTTCCAAATTTGCTGACATATTGAGTGCAGCACTTTCACGGCATCATCTTTCAGGATTTAAAATATCTCAAACGGAATTCCATCACCTCCACTAGCTTTGTTCCTAGTGATGCTCTCTAAGGCCCAAGATGATGTGATCACCCACCTGGAGCCAGACATCTTGGAAGAGAACTTTAACTTTGTTTAAATAAGCACCTCTCTCCTTCATTTCTCAAGAGATATTGCTCCATCTCCAACATAGAGGTAAATGCTGAATGGACTGAATCAATCAGAGTGAAACAATTCCCCAGTTAATGTAAAGGCTGGCCATGTGTTCTGTTCCTATTCAATGAGATTTTATAACATATCTAAGGTCACAGAAGGAAAGTTATGACCAACCTAGATAGCATATTAAAAAGCAGAGACATTACTTTGCCAACAAGCTCCGTCTAGTCAAGGCTATGTTTTTTCCCGGGTCATGTATGGATGTAAGAGTTGGACTGTGAAGAAGGCTGACCACCGAAGAATTGATGCTTTTAAACTGTAGTGCTGGAAAAGACTCTTGAGAGTCCCTTGGACTGCAAGGATATCCAACCAGTCCATTCTAAAGGACATCAATCCTGGGTGTTCATTTGAAGGACTGATGCTAAAGCTGAAAGTCCAATACTTTGGTCACCTCATACAAAGAGCTGACTCACTGAAAAGAGTCTGATGCTAGGCAGAATTGGGGATGGGAGGAGACAGGGACGACAGAGAATGAGATGGCTGGATGGCATCACCGACTCGCTGGACATGAGTTTGAGTGAACTCCGGGAGTTGGTGATGGACAGGGAGGCCTGGAGTGCTGTGATTCATGGGGTCACAAAGAGTCGGACACGACTGAGCGACTGAACTGAACTGAACTGAACTGAAGGTCACAGATGACTTCCCACGAGTTTCAGAGTTAAAGAATATACCTGCCAATTCAGGAGACGCAGCAAATGTAATTCCACCCTTGGGTCAGGAAGATCCCTGGAGACGGGAATGGCAACCCACTCCAGTATTCTTGCCTGGAGAATTCCATGGACAGAGGAGTCTGGCAGGGTACAGTACACAAGGTTGCAAAGATTTGGACAAAAGTGAATGATTGAGCATGCGTGAATGCAAGGTAACAGATAGACTTGAATGGTTTTCTATATATTTGACTGCTACCTCTACGACTACAGCACTTTGTATCCATGATAAAATCACTCTGAGGGCAGAAACACAAATGAAGATGATGAAACACAAAGGAGATGAGAGTGTTAAATCATTATAAAAAAAATAGAAAGAAAAGAAAGAAATCTAGAAAACTGCCTTTCAGTTCTTGTTCCATGGACAATTCATTTTTTTTTTTCCTATATAAGTCAATTTAACTTGAGGTTTCCAGATACTTACAGCCCAAAGAATCCTAAATAAGAGATTGCTATGTGCTCTAGAATGCCTCATTCATCACCTGTCATCCGGACTATCCACTCACTGAGGGGTCACACATAGTAACAGCCTTTGGAATTGTAACTTCTAGGTCTCTAGCTCAGAATTCCCTGCATTAAAAAAAAAAAAATGTATTGACAAATCACAGCACCTGCTAACTTCATGTTGGTGCCTCATGTGTACTTTTTTTCCCCCACTGAATTGTACATTTTCAATGATTGTATTAAAAGACATCTGAGGTATCTCAATAAAGACGTTAAAGAAGGAGAGACAGAATCAGTAAATAGTTTGAAGTGTTAGTCGTTCAGTCATGTCTGACTCTTTGTGACCCTATGAACTTTTATCTGCCAGGTGTCTCTGTCTGTGGAATTCTCCAGGCAAAAATACTGGAGTGGGTAGTCACTCCCTTCTTTAGGGGATTCTCCCAACCCAGGGATGAAACTGAGATCTCCTGCATTGCAAGCATGTTCTTTACCACCTGAGCCACAAGGGGAGCCCCAGTCTACCCTAATTCATTCTAATCTGACACATCCCACCAAAATTGGAAACCATTCATTTTCCTTTTATAGGCATACAACTCTTAACTGCTGTCAGTTATATCAGCCAAGAAAAATGTAAAAGAACTTTAGTTCATGAGCTTTTGTGTGGGGAACAAGAAGGGACCTGAGTAGCCAGGTACTGTGCCTTAAGTCAGTTTATTTCTGTTTATCCTGTAAGAAATTTAAGAAAATAGAAGTTTTGTTATAGGGAATAAATTAAAAGTTCACAAGCAAATGTTGTAAAAGAAAACACAACAACTCACAAAATGATGTAACTAATAAAAATGAAATAAAATTGCAAATGCCAGAAAAAAAATTATACAGATGAAAAGAAATACACCAAGTTTGAATCTTAATTCTAATCTTCCTAGCAGGAAGATGTTGGAAATCACTAACCATTCCAAGCATTGTTTTTCTCTTTCATGGAAAGAGAAATGGAATTTTTATACTATGCAAGGTTGTTCTGAAGGTTAGAAATAATGTATATAAGCGCCTGGCACTGAATAAATGGTGGTAATTGTTGTAAAGAACATACATAGAGGCTCTACCTTTGGTCTAAAATATTATGCATATTACTTTATTAATTCTGAGTAAACATATGATAGTCAGGATAAGCTATTATGGTGCAATATTCAATAATTTCAGAGTCTCAATGGCTAAAAAAAATTGAAAGGCTTATTTCTTCCTCAATTTACATGTCCATCATATGTTGACTTGAGACTTAACTCTATGCCATCCTCTGAGGCCACCATTGCCCTAATACCTAAACCTGACAAAGATGCCACACAAAAAGAGAACTACAGGCCAATATCACTGATGAACATAGATGCAAAAATCCTTAACAAAATTCTAGCAATCAGAATCCAACAATGCATTAAAAAGATCACACATCATGACCAAGTGGGCTTTATCCCAGGGATGCGAGGATTCTTCAATCTCCACAAATAAAGCAATGTAATACACCAGATTAACAAAATTAAAAATAAAAACCATATGATTATCTCAATAGATGCAGAGAAAGCCTTTGACAAAATTCAACATCCATTTATGATAAAAAAAAACCTCCAGAGGCGGGAATAAAAGGAACATTCCTCAACGTAATAAAAGCTATATATGACAAACCCACAGCAAACATTATCCTCAATTGTGAAAAACTGAAAGCGTTTCCCCTAAAGTCAGGAACAAGACAACGGTGCCCACTCTCACCACTATTATTCAACATAGTTATGGAAGTTTTGGCCAGAGCAATCAGAGCATAAAAAGACAAAAGGAATCCAAAATGGAAAAGAAGTAGTAAAACTCTCATTGTTTGCAGATGACATGATCCTCTACACAGAAAACCCTAAAGACTCTACCAGAAAATTACTAGAGCTAATCAATGAATATAGTAAAGCTGCAAGATATAAAATCAACACACAGAAATCCCTTGCATTCCTATTCACTAATTATTAGAAAATAGAAAGAGAAATTAAGGAAACAATTCCATTCACCATTGCAATGAAAATAATAAAATACTTAGGAATATATCTACCTAAAGAAACAAAAGACCTATATATAGAAAACCATATAACACTGGTGAAAGAAATCAGAGAAGACACTAATAGATGGAGAAATATACCGTGTTTATGGATTGAAAGAATAAATATTGTGAAAATGAAGATATTGCCCAGAATAATTTATAGGTTCAATGCAATCCCTATCAAGCTACCAACGGTATTTTTCACAGAGCTAGAACAAATAATTTCACAATTTGTATGGAAATACAAAAAACCTCGAATATCCAAAGCAATCTTGAGAAAGAAGAAAGGAACTGGGGGAATCAACCTGCAGGACTTCAGGCTCTACTACAAAGCCACAGTCATCAAGACAGTATAGTGCTGGGATAAAGACAGAAATATACATCAAAGGAACAAAAGAGAAAGCCCAGAGACAAATCCATGCACCTATGGACACCTTATCTTTGACAAGGGAGGCAAGAATATTCAAAGGAGAAAAGACAATCTCTTTAACAAGTGGTGCTGGGAAAACTGGTCAACCACTTGTAAAATAATGAAACTAGAACACTCTCTAACACCACACACAAAAATAAACTCAAAATGGATTAAAGATCTAAATGCAAGACCAGAAACTATAAAACTCCTAGAGGAGAACATAGGCAAAACACTCTCCGACATAAATCACAGCAAGATCCTTCAGGACCCACCTCCCAGAATATAGGAAATAAAAGCAAAAATTAAAAAATGGGACTTAAAATTAAAAGCTTCTGCACAGCAAAGGAAACTATAAGCAAGGTGAAAAGACAGCCTTCAGAATGGGAGAGCATAATAGCAAATGATATAACTGACAAAGAATTAAGCTCAAAAATATACAAGCAACTCTTGCAGCTCAATTCCGAAAAATAAACGACCCAATCAAAAAATGGACCAAAGAACTAAACAGTGATTTCTCCAAAGAAGACATACAGATGGCTAACAAACACATGAAAAGATGCTCAACATCACTCACTATCAGAGAAATGCAAATCAAAACCACAATGAGGTACCATTTCACGTCAGTCAGAATGGCTGCTATCCAAAAGTCTACAAGTAATAAATGCTGGAGAGGATGTGGAGAAAAGGGAACCCTCTTACACCGTTGGTGGGAATGAAAACTAGTACAACCACTATGGAGAACAGTGTGGAGATTACTTAAAAAACTGGAATTAGAACTCCCACACAACCCAGCAATCCCACTCCTGGGCAGACACACTGAGGAAACCAGAATTGAAAGAGACACATGTACTCCAATGTTTATCACAGCACTGTTTATAATAGCCAGGACATGAAAGCAACCTAGATGTCCATCTACAGACAAATGGATAAGAAAGCTGTGGTACATATACACAATGGAGTATTATTCAACAATTTAAAAGAATACATTTGAATCAGTTCTAATGAGGTGGATGAAACTGGAGCCTATTATACAGAGTGAAGTAAGCCAGAAAGAAAAACACCAATACAGTATTCTAACGCATATATAGGGAACTTAGAAAGATGATAACGATAACGCTGTATACGAGAGAGCAAAAGAGACACAGATGTATAGAACAGTCTTTTGGACTAGTGGGAGAGGGCGAGGGTGGGATGATTTAGGAGAATGGCATTGAAACATGTATATTATCATATGTGTAACGAATCGCCAGTCCAGGTTCAATACTTGATACTGGATGCTCGAAGCTATGGGAGGGAGGTGGGAGGGGGGTTCAACATGGGGAACACATGTACACTCGGGGCAGATTCATGTAAATGTACTGCAAAAACAACACAATAATTTCAAGTAATTAGCCTCCAATTAAATAAATAAATAAGTATAAATAAATATAATAAAGTAAATTTTAAAAATTAAATAAAATTAATAGATTTTAAAAATAAAAAAAATAAATAATAAAAATCCAGAAACAATATTGTAGCAAATTCAATAAAGAATGTTTGAAAATGGAAAAAAATAAAATTAAATAAAAAATAAAAAACCTAGTGTTTTACAAATCACTTTGGATAATATGGGTTCACATATGGGAAAAGTGTGATCAATCACACACAGATTCCTACAATGTATGTCTGGAGATGACACATGTTATTTTGATTCCATTTTACTGGCTGATCCAAGTCACATGGCCATATTTCTCTTCAAAAGGGTAGGGAATTTCTTCTTAAACATATGCATCAGTTCATTTCAGTTCAGTCGCTCAGTCGTGACCGACTCTTTGCGACACCATGAATCACAGCAACCAGGTCTCCCTGTCCGTCACCAACTCCCGGAGTTCACTCAAACTCATGTCCATCGAGTCGGTGATACCATTCAGCCATCTCATTCTCTGTCGTCCCCTTCTCTTCCCATCCCCAATCCTTCCCAGCATCAGAGTCTTTTCCAGTGAGTCAACTTGTCGCACGAGGTGGCCAAAGTATTGGAGTTTCAGCTATAGCATCAGTCCTGTGGAAAATTCTGAACGAGATGGGAATACCAGACCACCTAAGCTGCCTCTTGAGAAAGCTGTATACAGGTCAGGAAGCGACAGTTAGAACTGGACATGGAAAAACAAACTGGTTCCAAATAGGAAAAGGAGTGCGTCAAGGTTGTATATTATCACCCTGCTTATTTAGCTTCTACGCAGAGTACATCATGAGTAATGCCGGGCTGGAAGAAGCACAAGCTGGAATCAAGATTCCTTAGAGAAATATCAATAACCTCAAATATGCAGATGACACCACCCTTATGGCAGAAAGTGAAGCGGAACTAAAAAGCCTCTTGGTGAAAGTGAAAGAGGAGAGTGAAAAGGTTGGCTTGAAGCTCAACATTCAGAAATCAAAGATCATGGCCACTGGTCCCATCACTTCATGGAAAATAGATGGGGAAACAGTGAAAACAGTGTCAGACTTTATTTTGGGGGCTCCAAAATCACTGCAGATGTTGATTGCAGCCATGAAATTAAAAGACGCTTACTCCTTGGAAGGAAAGTTATGACCGAACTAGATAGTATATTAAAAAGCAGAGACATTACTTTGCCAACCAAGGTCCGTCTAGTCAAGGCTATGGTTTTTCCTGTGGTCATGTATGGATGTGAGAGTTGGATTGTGAAGAAAGCTCATCGCCGAAGAATTGATGCTTTTCAACTGTGGTGCTGGAGAAGACTCTTGAGAGTCCCTTGGACTGCAAGGAGATCCAACCAGTCCATTCTAAAGGAGACCAAACCTGGGTGTTCATTTGTAGGACTGATGCTGAAGCTGAAACTCCAATACTTTGGCCACCTCATGTGACGAGTTGACTCACTGGAAGAGTCTGATGCTGGGAGGGATTGGGGGCAGGAGGAGATGGGGACGACAGAGAATGAGATGGCTGGATGGCATCTCCAACTCGATGGATGAGTTTGAGTGAACTCCGGGAGTTGGTAATGGACAGGGAGGCCTGGTGTGCTGTGATTCATGGGGTCGCAAAGAGCCGGACACGACTGAGTGACTCAATTGAACTGAACTGAACCGAAACTGATCTTCCTTGTAGCTCAGATGGTAAAGTATCTGCCTTCAGTGCAGGAGATCCAGGTTCGATCCCTGGGTCGGGAAGATCCTCTGGAGAAGGGAATGGAAATCCACTCCAGTATTCTTGCCTGGAGAATTCCATGAACAGGGGATCCTGACGGGACACAGTCCAAAGGGTCACAGAGTCAGACACAACTGAGCTACTATTACTACCCACAACTAAATAACCCTGTGCTGTTTCTGGTTTGTCTTATTATCCCTTTCACCACAACAGCTATTCACCACAATTTCCTTAAAAGCTACTTCCCCTTATTCCCTGATCTTATTTCTCACTAAAATTAAAAGAAAAAAGTTTGTCAGTCTTCTACTGATCTGATTAATTCATTTAAAATAACATTATATGAAGATGAGTAAAGTACAATCAATATCTTCCTCATTATTAGAAGTTAACTGCTGCTACAAATCCCTTTGCATTTATCTAATGATTGAGATATTCTTTCTCTTGTAATTATTTTTCCTTAACATTATGAGGAGAAAATTTTTCAAAGTTTAAATTCTGAATAATTTTAAAAAAGTTTTGAAAACGTACAAGGATGGCTCTCCGGATTTTAATTATATTTTCTTGAAAGATAATGCAATACTTACAGTAATATAATTAGAAAACTGTGGATGATACAACAGTGATGATTTAATTTTACTGTTCCATAATTCCTCTAGTCAATTCCACTTCTTGTCCATTTTATCATTATTTTAGTCTTTTATATTATGGACTAACAATTGGCAAATAATGTTGAAATTATTTCTAGAATAATGAACTGCAAAATATTTCAAAATATTGTATTTGTTTTTGAATTCTAATAAAGAATAAAAGTTTCAAAAGATCAATTTTTGTAAATTATTAGAATTTTTAAATAAAAAGCTCAAAATTCCATCGAGTTCAATAAATCTTGATGACAAAATAAGAAGTAAAGATGAATGTTTGAAGTCACTTGCTTGGAAAAGATTTCTGCCAGTTGAGAACATAAATGTCAAAGACATAGTATTATGTATGGCAGAGGACTGAAGTCATAAACATAATCCCTATTGCTGTTCAGTTGCTTAGCTGTGTTGGATTCTTTGTGACCCCATGGGCTACAGCATGCCCAGCTCCTCTGTCCTCTACTATCTGCCAGAGTTTGCTCCAATTCATGTCCATTGAGTCAGTGAGGCTGTCTAACAATTTCATCTCGTGTTGCCCCCTTCTCCTTTTACCTTCAGTCTTTCCCAACATTAGGGTCTTTTTCAATAAGTCAGATCTTCATATCAGGTGGCCAAAGTATTGAAGCTTCAGCTTTAGGAACAATCCTTCCAGTGAATATTCAGGGTTGATTTCCTGAAGCTTGATTGCCTGAAGGTTGATTTCCACAAGCTCTATACTTAAGATGGTCACAGAAAATACAACTGGACATTCTTCTTGCATTTCCTGGCTTAACAAATTACAATATTATTTTTATTTTTACCTTTCTTTTTCACTTCTCTATTATGTATGTAGGTTATTTGGTGGTTGTAGCATTTTTTTCATTCACACAACACAGAATACCAGTGTCTCTCATAGCTACAAAATTGAAAAAAACAGACACCAATTTAAATTCTAGACTTGAGTTTTATTTTGTAACTGAGCGTGACTTTAGTTTTTCTTTATCAGGGATAAGGTCAAACATTTTCAGTGTTTTTCTGGGAGGAAAGAAGTAACAGAGGTTCCCTTCAGTTCAATTGCTCAATTGTGTCTGACTCTTCATGACCCCATGGACCACAGCATGCCAGGCTTCTCTGCCTATCACCAACTCCTGGAGTTGAAAAATTCTTTTCACCAAGAAGAATTGTCCTGCTTTGAGGGAAGCTGTAACCTTAGAAGTGGAAATGTTAATGTCACAGATGAAGATTATATTTTATCTTTATAGGATTTACCCACAATAAAATATTTCATGTAACATAAAAATTAATGGAATTTCAATGGTTAACTTTGCATTGCTTTCTAGGGTGGGCAGAAGGAATGGAGTAACCCTCAGAGTCCCAAATTCAATATGTGAGTGCAACCCCAGGAGATAAAAAGAATTATCTTGAGGGGAGAACAAGATGACAGAGGAGTAGGTGAACATGGAGTACATCGCTCTCCACAATTACATCAGGAATTCAATTTCAGACAAAAGTGCATGCAGAGCACCAGCTGAGAGTGGACAGGAGACCGAACCAGCAGAAAAGAATATATAGAACCATGCAAAACTTGGTAGGATGAAGGAACTAGGGGGAAAAACAGGAGTGTTAGTAGGACTAGAACTGCCCTCAGCAGGTGGGGGATCTGAAACAGGGATCTGATCCCCACATCGGGGCAATTGTCTGAATCAGAGGAGAAACATTTAAAGCTGAGAGTGAAACAGCTGATCTGTGGCAGCCTAATGGATTGAGAATCAAACAATCCTTGCCACAGCCATACATACCCCAGAGAGGGACGTAGATCCCCTGGAAGGCACAGAGGCTGGGAGCTGGAGTTTAGGGATTTTGGAACAATCCCTGGATGAAGGCTGCTGTTGGCTGTGGAGAGATGGATCGAGGGGATGTGAGGGAGGAGACTGTGGTGGGAAATGCCTGTGGAGGAAAACTGGGCAGCCATGGAAGCAAGGTGATACTGCTGAGTCATGTGTAGGGAGTGGAATCATCACCATAGTCTCTCTCCCCCCAGCATCACCAATTGAACAGTAGAGAGGCTGGCCCAGCAAACGACTGATGCACTGAACTACAGAGTATGACCGCACCCACGGTGCTCCTTTAAGTGACTGATGCGCTGAATTACAGAGTAGGACCCCAGATGGGGAGCCCTTCTATGTGCCTGACATGTGGAAAGACAGAGACGAGCCCCAGGCAAGGGAGCCCTCTAAGTGCCTGAATGGGTGAAGCTATGGAGATAGACTGGCCAAAGTAGCCTTCTGATCGCCAAGCTACAAGAGGCTTGAAAAAAGACTCTGATAGGGTCATAACTCCTGGGATGGAGGCAGTCTGTGTCCCTGCACACTGGGTACCACCACGGTCCCCAAAAGCCAAGCAGCTGCACCACCTTCACGCTCAACAGTCACTGGGGTAGAGCTACCACAGGCAAAAAATATCTTGCATCTATGCACACAGGGTCATTTCAGTAGTTTCCAACTCTTTTTGACCCTTTAGACTGTGGCCTGGCAGGCTTTTCTGTCAGGGAGGGGGTTTCTCCAGACAAGAAGACTGAAGTGTACAGGCTAATACTGGTTGCCATACCATTCTAGAGCACTATATTTCCTGCTGCCCTCGCTGCCAACTCACCTGAGTACCTGGTGCTTCGAGAACCGCTGCTACCCAAGCAGCTACACCACCTCCACATCTGGCCCTCACAGAGACAAGCTCTAGTCCTCCAGGGCAGCCTCAGGACCATACCCCAGTGGATGACCCACATGCAGAGGTGGAAATAAAACACAATTGATACCCAGGGGAAGTGTGACTAAGGAAGAAGACCCAAAACCTTCCCACCAGCTCTGCAAGCTGCAGATTAAATCCAAACGATTAGCTAGTCAAACTATGGAATATACAAAAGGTTGAGAGCTCCAACAAAATAAAACAAACTAGTTCTGATAGCTGTGGACATTGGAGGAAAGAACACACAGGAGTATGACCAGATTAGTATTTGAGCTGCCCCCACAACAGGTCCAGAGATCAGCACAATGTTGGAGGGCATCCTAGGGAGGTGAGATGGGTTGACTCCCAGTAAGGGAAAGGACTCTTGACAGCAGTGACACAAGAAAAACATTTATTAGTTTTATGTTTTGACTTGTACTGTAGATTCTTTTGGAATGCTTTTCTTTTCCTTTATTTTAACCCTCTACTGTAGTTGTTGATTTTTTTGGCACTATAAAACTTAATTAAGCTTTTGAGCTTTTTTTTTTTCTTTTCTTTCTTATTTTTTTAATCAGTCACATTTTTTATTGTTATTATAAACCCCTGCCACGACATTGAGCTTTTGCAGTTCTGGGGAGTTTCCCTTTTCTCATTTTTCTATTTTTTGTTTTGTTTACTCTCTCTCTCTCTCTCTTTTTTTTTTAATTTTAAGACTATTATTATTTTTTTTCTACATTTATTCTTTTGTTGGCTTTTCCACTTTTTCCTTGCAGTTAATCTTTAATGTACATAAATCTTCTTTATCTACTTCTATTTAACTTTTCATATCTATTTTCTTTCATTTCATTTCTTTCCTCTCAACATATTTATTAGTTTTATTTTAATTGCTTTATTCCCAATTGACACCTTGGTTTACTTTGTCTTCCAGTTTGTGCTTTAGCTAAGTTTGTTCTGGTAGACATAGTTTTTGCTTTCCTTTGCTCACTGGGTCAACCTAATGTACTTTATTTTTTTTTTGGACTGTTTTGATTTTGCTTGTGGATCTATATGTGTATGTATATATTCTGTCACACTTCATTGTTGTTACAAACCTCTGCCTCCATGTTGGGTTTTTACAGTTCTGTGGCAATTTCCTTTTTTTTTTTCTTCTTCCATTTCTTTTTTCCCTTTTTTATACTTTTAACTTTCAATTTTTTAAACCTATTGTATTTGTTCTACACTTATTCTTTCTTTGCCTTTCCTACTGTTCTTTTCCCATTGCAGTTAGTCTTAGATGGATATAAATCTTCTACATTTACATTGATTTAACATTGATATCTATTCTTTCTTTTCTATCAACATATTTGTTAGTTTTCTTTTCATTGGTTTATTGCTCCCTTTACACCTTGTTTAGTTTTGTTTTGCACTTTGTGCTTTACTTAGTTTTGATCCTAATTGGTAAATATAATTTTCTATTTCCTTTAATTGGTGGGTCAAACTATTGTATTTAATTTTCTGGACTGTTTTGACTTTGCTGATAGGTATATATGTATATGTGTATATTCCACTATTTAAATGTTATTTGCCTGATTTAGTAACTTTTATTTGTCTGGGGTTCATCTTTGGTTTCCCATTTTTGGATATTTGATTTAATCTCACTTAATACCATAACAAACCACTTGTGGAATCTTCATTACTGACCAGAGATCAAGCCCTGAGCTTTTGGAGCGGAAGCACTGACTCCAACGTCCTAAACTACCAGAGAACTGACCCTAGGGAGTATCAAACAGTGAGAACTCATACAAAGTTGAATACAAGACCAGGCATCACGCAACCACCAGTAGCACCTTATGTAGGACACCTCAGCTAAACAACAACAACAAAAAAACAAGAATGGAAACGCAATCGTCAGAAGAAAGGATTACCACCTCATTCAGCATTGCCCATCAGAGGAAAAACAAGCTAACAAACAAAAATTTCAGCACAAATCTGAAACTATAAAAAGGTGACACAAACTACTGGACCAACTGTAAGAGTGCAGAAACCAAAAGGAAGAAAGAATTCAACTGATAAGTCTGATGAAAGGAATCTCAAACACTATAAGTTAAATTTAAAAAAAAAAGAAAGAAAAGAAAGAAAATGCAGAGAAATACTACACAAATGGAGAAACAAACTAGGAACAGAGAAGTCGAAATAAATGAAGAAGAAATAGGAGAAAAAAACCTCTAAAAATTTCAGAACAGTGATAGTAAAGATGATCAAAAACATTGAAAACAAAATGGAGAAAATGTAAGAATCAATTAACAAAAGAATAAACATGCAGAGAGAAACAACATCATTACTAAATGCAAAATACTGTAGAAGGAATCAATAACAGAATATCTGAAGCAGAAGAACGAATCATTGACCAGGAAGATAAAATGGTGGTAATAACTTCTAAAGAGAAGAATAAAGTGAAAAGAATGAAAAGAACTGAGGACTGTCTCAGAGATATCTGGGACAATTTCAAACACACCAACATTGGAATTATAGAGGTCCCCAAAATGAAGAGAAAAATAAAGGATATGTGAAAAATTTTGAAGAGATTATAGCTGAAAATTTCCCAACACGGAAAAGGAAATAGTCAATCAAGTTCAAGAGGCACAAAGAGTCCAGTACAGGATAAGCCCAAGGAGAAACATGCCAAGACACACACTGATCAAACTAACAAAGATTCAGTTCAGTCAGTTCAGTCGCTCAGTCGTGTCTGACTCTTTGTGACCCCATGAATCACAGCACGCCAGGCCTCCTTGTCCATCACCAACTCCCGGAGTTCACCAAAACCCATGTCCATAGAGTCGGTGATGCCATCCAGCCGTCCCATTCTCCATTGTCCCCGTCTCCTCGCACCCCCAATCCTTCCCAGCATCAGACACTTTTCCAGTGAGTCAACTCCTTTCATGAGATGGCCAAAGTATTGGAATTTCAGCTTTAGCATCAGTCATTCCAATGAACACCCAGGACTGATCTCCTTTAGAATGGACTGGTTGGATCTCCTTGCAGTCCAAGGGACTCTCAAGAGTCTTCTCCAGCACCACAGTTCAAAGGAAGCAATTCTTTGGCAATCAGCTTTCTTCACAGTTCAACTCTCACATTCATACATGACCACTGGAAAAACCATAGCCTTGACTAGACGGACCTTTGTTGACAAAGTGATGTCTCTACTTTTTAATATGCTGTCTAGGTTGCTCAAAACTTTCCTTCCAAGGAGTAAGCGTCTTTTAATTTCATGGCTGCAATCAGCATCTGCAGTGATTTTGGATGCCTAAAAAATAAAGTCTGACACGGTTTTCACTGTTTCTCCATCTATTTCCCATGAAGTGATGGAACCAGATTCCATGATCTTTGTTTTCTGAATGTTGAGCATCAAGCCAACTTTTTCACTCTCCTTTTTCACTTTCTTCAAGAGGCTTTTGAGTTCCTCTTCACTTTCTGCCATAAGGGTGGTGTCATCTGCATATCTGAGGTTATTGATATTTCTCCCAGCAATCTTGATCCAGTTTGGGCTTCTTCCAGCCCAGCGTTCCTCATGATGTACTCTGCATATAAATTAAATAAGCAAGGTGACAAAATACAACCTTGACGCACTCCTTTTCCTATTTGGAACCAGTCTCTTGTTCCATGTCCAGTTCTAACTGTCGATTCCTGACCTGCATACAGGTTTTTCAAGAGGCAGGTCAGATGGTCTGGTATTCCCATCTCTTTCAGAATGTTCAACAGTTTATTGTGATCCACACAGTCAAAGGCTTTGGCATAGTCAATGAAGCAGAAACAGATGTTTCTCTGGAACTCTCTTGCTTTCTCCATGATCCAGCGGATGTTGGCAATTTGATCTCTGGTGCCTCTGCCTTTTCAAAAACCTGCTTGAACATTTGGAAGTTCACGGTTCATATACTGCTGAAGCCTGGCTTGGAGAATTTTGAACATGACTTTACTAGCGTGTGAGATGAGTGCAATTGTGCGGTAATTTGAGCATTCTTTGGCATTCCATTTCTTTGGGATTGGAATGAAGACTGACTTTTTCCAGTCCTGTGGCCACTGCTGAGTTTTCCAAATTTGCTGGCATATTGAGTGCAGCACTTTCACAGCATCATCTTTCAGGATTTGAAATAGCTCAATTGAAATTCCATCACCTCCTCTATCTTTGTTCATAGTGAGGCTCTCTAAGGCCCATTTGACTTCACATTCCAGGATGTCTGGCTCCAGGTTAGTGATCACGCCATCATGATTATCTTCTTTGGGAAGCTCTTTTTTGTACAGTTCTTCTGTGTATTCTTGCTACATCTTCTTAATATCTTCTGCTTCTGTTAAGTCCATACAATTTCTGTCCTTTATCGAGCCCATCTTTGAATGAAATGTTCCCTTGATATCTCTAATTTTCTTGAAAAGATCTCTTGTTTTTCCTATTCTGTTGTTTTCCTCTATTTCTTTGCATTGATTGCTGAGGAAGGCTTTCTTATCTCTCCTTGCTATTCTTTGGAACTCTGCATTCAGATGCTTATATCTTTCCTTTTCTCCTTTGCTTTTCACTTCTCTTCTTTTCACATCTATTTGTAAGGCCTCCTCAGACAGCCATTTTGCTTTTTTGCATTTCTGTTCCGTGGGGATGTTCTTGGTCCCTGTCTCCTGTACAATGTCACGAACCTCCATCTAGAGTTCATCAGGTAAACAGAAAGAAATAATATTAAAAGCTGCAAGGGAAAAGGAACAAATAAGGGAAACTTCATATGCTTAACAACTGATCTTTCAGCAGAAACTCTGCAGGCCAGAAGGCAATGGCAGGATATATTTAAAGTACTGAAAGGGAAAAATCTACAACCAAAATTATTGTACCCGGTAACCATATCATTCAAAATTGATGGAGATATGAAAAGCTTTTCAGACAAGCAAAAGTTAAGAGAATTCAGTACCATTAAGCCAGGTTTATAACAAATGTTAAAGGGACTTATATAGTCAAGAAATACAATAGAAAGAAAGATCTACAAAATCAACCATAAACAATTTTAAAAATGTCAATAGAAACATATACATAATTAATTACTCTAAATGTAAATGATTCAATGTTCTAAGCAAAAGACACAGACAGGCTAACTGGACATAAAAAGAAGACACATATTTTTCTGTCTACGAGAAATGCACTTCAGCCCTAAAGATACGTATAGACTGATAGTGAGAGGATGGAAAATATATTCCAATCAAATGGGAGGCAAAAGAAAGCTGTAGTAGTAATCCCCACGTAGACAAAATAGACCTTAAAATAAAGAAGACTACAAGAGATAAGGAAGGACACTGCATAATGATCAAGGGATCAATCCAAGAGGAAGACATAACTATTGAAAATATCTATGCATCCTACATAGGAGCACCTCAGTACATAACAAACACTAAAAGACATAAAAGGAGAAACTGACAATAACACAATAATAGTAGGAGACTTTAACACCCCACTCTCACAAAAGGACAGATCTTCCAAACAGTATAAATAAGGAAACACAAGTCTTAAAGGAAACATTAAATGACACGGCTCTCATTGATATCTTCAGGATATTTCACCCAAATGAAGAAGAATAGACCTTCTCAATTGCACATGGAAATTTCCGAAGGATAGATCACATCGTGGGTCACAAATCAAACCTCAGTAAATTTAAGAAAATTGAAATTATATAAAACATCTTTTCTGACTATAAGCTGGGAGTTCAGTTCAGTTCAGTCGCTCAATCGTGTCTGACTCTTTGCGACCCTATGAATCACATCACACCAGGCCTCCCTGTCCATCACCAACTACCAGAGTTCACTCAAACTCATGTCCATAGTGTCAGTGATGCCATGCAGACATCTCATTCTCTCTCGTCCCTTTCTCCTCCTGCCCCCAATCCCTCTCAGCATCAGAGTCTTTTCCAGTGAGTCAACTCTTCGCATGAGGTGGCCAAAATATTGGAGTTTCAGCTTTAGCATCACTCCTTCCAATGAACACCCAGGACTGAACTCCTTTAGAATGGACTGTTTGGATGTCCTTGCAGTCCAAGGACTCTCAAGAGTCTTCTCCAAACCCTCAGTACAAAAGCAAAAATTCTTCAGCAATCAGCTTTCTTCAGAGACCAACTTTCACATCCATACATGGACACTGGAAAAATCATAGCCTTGAATAGAAGACATTTGCTGGCAAAGTACTGCCTTTGCTTTTTAATATGCTATCTAGGTTGATCATGACTTTCCTTCCAAAGAGTAAGCGTCTTTTAATTTCATGGCTGCAATCAGCAACCACAGTGATTTTGGAGTCCAAAAAGATAAAGTCTGACACTGTTTCCACTGTTTCCCCATCTATTTCCCATGAAGCGATGGGACAAGATGCCATGATCTTAGTTTTCTGAATGTTGAGTTTCAAGCCAACATTTTCACTCTCCTCGTTCACTTTCATCAAATGGCTTTTTAGTTCCTCTTTACTTTCTGTCATAAGTGTGGTTTCATCTGCATATCTGACGTTATTGATATTTCTCCCAGCAATCTTGATTCCAGCTTGTGCTTCTTCCATCACAGCATTCCTCATGATGTACTCTGCATAGAAGTTAAATAAGCAGGGTGACAATATACAGCCTAGATGTACTCCTTTTCTTATTTGGAACCAGTCTGTTGTTCCATGTCCAGTTCTAACTGTTGCTTCCTGACCTACATATAGGTTTCTGAAGAAGCAGGTCAGGTAGTCTGGTATTCCCATCTCTTTCAGAATTTTCCACAGTTTATTGTGACTACACAGTCAAAGGTTTTGCCATAGTAAATAAAGCAGAAACAGATGTTTTCCTGGAACTCCCTTGCGTTGTCCATGATCCAATGGATGTTGGCAATTTGATCCCTGGTTCCTCTGCTTTTTCTAAAACCAGCTTGAACATCTGGAAGTTCACGGTTCTCGTATTGCTGAAGCCTGGCTTGGAGAATTTTGAGCATGACTTTACTAGCGTGTGAGATGAGTACAATTTTGTGGTAGTTTCAGCATTCATTGGCACTGCATTTCTTTGGAATTGAAATGAAATCTGACCTTTTCCAGCCCTGTGGCCACTGTTGAGTTTTCCAAATTAACTGGAATATTGAGTGCAGCATTCACAGCATCATCTTTCAGGATTTGAAATAGCTCAACTGCAATTCCATCACCCCCACTAACTTTGTTCCTAGTGATGCTTTCTAAGGCCCAGTTGACTTCACATTCCAAGATATCTGGCTCTAGGTGAGTGATCACAACATGGTGATTATCTTGGTCTTGAAGATATTTTTTGTACAGTTCTTCTGTGTATTCTTGCTACATCTTCTTAATATCTTCTGCTTCTCTTAGGTTCTTTATCAAGCCCATGTTTGCATGAAATATTCCCTTGGTATCTTTAATTTTCTTGAAGAGATCTCTAGTCTTTCCTATTCTGTTGTTTTCCTCTATTTCTTTGCATTGACGATGAGGAAGGCTTTCTTATCTCTCTTTGTTATTTTTTGGAACTCTGCATTCAGATGCTATTATCTTTCCTTTTCACTTCTCTTCTTTTCACAACTATTTGTAAGTCCTCCTCAGACAGCCATTTTGCTTTTATGTATTTCTTTTCCATGAGGGTGGGGTTGATCCCAGTCTCCTGTACAATGTCACGAACCTCCGTCCATAGTTCATCAGGCACTCTATCTATCAGATTTAGTCCCTTAAATCTATTTCTCACTTCCACTGTATAATCATGAGGGATTTGATTTAGGTCCTAGCTGAATGATCTAGTGGTTTTCCCTACTTTCTTCAATTTAAGTCTGAATTTGGCAATAAGGAGTTCATGATCTGAGCCACAGTCAGATCCCAGTCTTGTTTTTGCTAACTGTATAGAGTTTCTCCATCTTTGAATGCAAGGAATATAATCAATCTTATTTCGGTATTGACCATCAGGTGATGTCCATGTGTAGAGTCTTCTCTTGTGTTGTTGGAAGAGGGTGTTTGCTATGACCAGTGCGTTCTCTTGGCAAAACTCTATTAGCCTTTGACCTTCTTCTTTCCATGCCCCAAGGCCAAATTTGCCTATTACTCGAGGTGTTTCTTGACTTCCTACTTTTGCATTCAGTCCCCTATAATGAAAAGGACATCTTTTTTGGATGTTAGTTCTAAAAGTTCTTGTAGGTCTTCATAGTATCTTTCAACTTTGGCTTCTTCAGCATTATTGGTTGGAGTATAGGCTTCTATTACTGTAATATTGAATGGTATGCCTTGGAAACGAATAGTTCATTCTGTCGTTTTTGAGATTTCATCTGTCAGACTTTATTTTCTGGGGTTCCAAAATCACTACGGATGCTGATTTCAGCCATGCAATTAAAAGACGTTTACTCCTTGGAAGGAAAGTTATGTCCAACCTAGATAGTATATTAAAAAGCAGAGACATTACTTTGCCAATAAAGGTCCCTCTAGTCAAGGCTGTGGTTTTTCCAGTGGTCATGTATGGATGTGAGAGTTGGACTGTGAAGAAAGCTGATGGCCGAAGAATTGATGCTTCTGAACTGTGGTGCTGGAGAAGACTCTTGAGAGTCTCTTGGACTGCAAGGAGATCCAACCAGTCCATTCTAATGGAGATCAATCCTGGATGTTCATTTGAAGGACTGATGCTAAAGCTGAAACTCCAGTACTTTGGCCACCTCATGCGATGAGTTGACTCACTGGAAAAGACTCTGATGATGGGAGGGATTAGGGGTGGGAGGAGAAGGGGACGACAGAGAATGAGATGGCTGGATGGCATCCCCAACTTGATGGACATGAGTTTGAGTGAACTCCGGGAGCTGGTGATGGACAAGGAGGCCTGGCGTTCTGTGATTCATGGGGTCGCAAAGAGTCGGACATGACTGAGCGACTGAACTGAACTGAAGTGTACTGCATTTCAGAATCTTTTGTTGACCATGATAACTATTCCATTTCTTCTAAGGGATTCCTGCCCACAGTAGTAGATATAATGGTCATCTGAGTTAAATTCATCCATTCCAGTCCATTTTAGTTCACTGATTCCTAGAACGTAGATGTTCACTCTTGTCATCTCCTGTTTGACCACTTCCAATTTGCCTTAATTCATGGACCTAACTTTCTAGGTTCCTATGCAATATTGCTTTTTACAACATTGGACTTTGCTTCTATCACCAGTCACATCCACAACTGGGTACTGGTTTTGCTTTGGCTCCATCCCTTCATTCTTTCTGGAGTTATTTGTCCACTGATCTCCAGTAGCATATTGGGCACCTACCGACCTGGTGAGTTTCTCATTCTGTATCTTATCATTTTGCCTTTTCTTACTGTTTATGGGGTTCTCAAGGCAAGAATACTGAAATGGTTAGAGAGGAGCAACCCCACGTCCAAGTGGCAGCAGCTACATGTGCTCACGAATGCCGATAGGAGCTACTCCACTTTCAAGGTCAGGAGGGGCGGATGTGAGGAGATACCCCTCATCCAAGGTAAGGAGAAGTGGCTGCACTTTACTGGAGCAACCTTGAATAGATACCCCATGACCAAGGTAAGGGAAACCCAAGTAAGACTGTAGGTATTGCAAGAGGGCATTGGAGGGCAGACACAGTGAAGTCATAATCACAGAAAACTAGTCAATCTGATCACACAGACCACAGCCTTGTCTAACTCAGTGAAACTAAGCCATGCTGTGTGGAGCCACACAAGGTGGGTGGGCCATCAATGAGAAGTCTGACAGAATGTGGTCCACTGGAGAAGGGAATGGCAAACCACTTCTTATCCTAGTGTAGTGTAGTTTCCTCTTTTTGAGCATTGTTTTAAGGTGAGTTTGAGTTCAGCAGGACTCTCTATAGACCAGTCCAGCTTAGGGACCTTGAAAGTGGGAGTTAACCCAAGAGTCAGTTTCCCTTCAATTTCACTGGTCATGAGTGAGTTAAAAGTATCTGATAGGAAGGTCCTTCCATCCAGGTTGGAGACAGTTCCTTAAATTTTGTCTTCTTCCAGTCTTGTCTGCAGGTCATCCATGAGGCAACTGATTTTCAACCAAAGACAGATTACTGAGATAAGGTTCAGAAATAACCATAGAGTGTCCTTTAATAATTCAATTCAATTTTATATTAATATACACTAACAGCAAAGAACTATCCAGGAAATGAGTCTTGGTAGATACAGACCTTTATTAACAAACCTGGATTTAACATTCATTGAAACATAATTTTCTCCCTAAAGTCACTGTATTTTTACAAAATATAACCAAATTAAGACTTGTTTGTTACATAGGTCTGATCTCAATAAACTTGGCCTGATGATTTATATAGCCATAATTTATCATGGAGTTTTTTTTTTCTTTGCTGAGACTTTTATAGAGTCTCAGACTGAACTTTTAAAATAAAACCACTCAGGGCTAAGAAAGTCATGCCAAAGTCTTATCACAGATTTTGCCTAACAAATCTAAGTAAATTCCTCCCTTCTCAAGGTCTCCAAAATTTCTTGAGATTTCTCTAACTGTTAGTGAGATAACCTTCCTAACTTATCTGATAAAGTTGCTGGAAACTAAGTGCTTTCAACCTCTGGAGGGTTCAGATTGAGAAAAAAAGATAAATATTTCAATTTGTCTATAAAATATAATTTTACCAATTATTGTCATAATTGTTTTGAGGGGAAGGTTTTCCTTACACCTACAACACACAGATTCAACCCAGTAGTTTTTTAGATAGAAACCATAAAATTTACAATATATTTGCCAGTTCATTCAATCCTTTTGTTAACCTTTGTGCTGTCATCCGATTTCCCTTTAGAATCCTTAGCTAGTTCTGAAACTGGTATTTATCCAAAGTCCTTTCTATAAATCTTCAATAAGAGGAAGCAATTTTGTGAAACTTGGTTAGTGCTATGACATATTTAAGACAGAAACTAGAATTATGACTGATAACATTTCATCAAACATATCAGAACTTTAGGAATTCCATACAGCTTCTAGGATATCTGTATTAGCAACATTTACCATGCAATATAACCCTTGTATCGCAAGGAGATCCAACCAGTCCATTCTAAGGGAGATCGATCCTGGGTGTTCATTGGAAGGACTGATGTTAAAGCTGAAACTCCAATACTTTGGCCACCTCATGCGACGAGTTGACTCACTGGAAAAGACTCTGATGCTGGGAAATTTTGGGGGTGGGAGGAGAAGGGGACGACAGAGAATGAGATGGCTGGATGGCATCACCGACTCTGTGGACATGAGTTTGAGTGAACTCCGGGAGTTGGTGATGGACAGGGAGGCCTGGCGTGCTGTGATTCATGGGGTCGTGGAGAGTCGGACACGACTGAATGATTGAACTGAACTGATAACCTGAGACTTATTACTTGACAATATGTCCCATGTAATTCTGAATACAAAACGAAGCAAATTAGTGTAATGTCTCTCTTTGGGATGTTTCAGGGACCCTCTGAAGTATCATTCAGGAAAGTTTTTCAACAAATGTCAAAAAGGTTTAGAACATTCAGTCAGATCATTATGAAACAGTGACTATTCACTTACCCAAAGTGACTATAAAGGATTTTAGAACAGATCATTTAAGAGATAAAGAAACTTAAATCTATTATCAAAAGCAGTTCAACATCTGAAGAAATGGTGTCATCTTAACAGAGAGGAAAGCGAAATTCAAGTTTTTGCACCAGTTTGCTTTATTTAAAGGGTAACCAATTAAATTTATTTGAAATATTATTTTAAGCCATGTACAAAATTCTTTTCTCATGATTCATATTCCACAAACTTTCTTATCATTTTCTCTACCCATTACTTTGTTCTTCCATTCTAAAAACCACCCGTAAATCAGGCTTGCTTTTTTTTCCCTTAACAAAACGTAATTCCATTCCTCATACCTTCTTTACAGAAAACACACTTCCTACTTTGCTTAAGTTATCAAGAACTGACATTTTTATTAGCATTTTATAGATTGGTGAGCATAAGTACCAGTGATAATTTCTAAAACCTTTGCTTTCTTAGAGAGAACATTTTAGGATGACAACAAATATCATTCATTTTTAATCCCAAATCTCTTTAATTTCTCTGTAAGAGAAAATTAGTGTTCAATAGTAAATGCTTCAAAATCTTATTTTATTTGGAAATGACTTAGCTATTCAATAGACTTCCAACACTTAGTTTAGCACAACCCTTAGAAATTCAAGTTACCCCAATCTGGAGAGACTATTTTAGACACATATTCCTAAAGTATAATTATTCTTAAAAGAGTTTATCTAAAAACTCCTATCTCATTTACATTTTTTAGAAGTTACTTCACTCAAAGTAATTTTCTTACTGACAAACTTGTAACAACTATAATAATATTTAGCTTATATTAAACCTAGGTACAATGAAAATATTTTGCTTAATGTTAATTACTCTTAGACATGTCTATATTAGTTAGATCAAACAAATATTAATATCAGCTATTTAATGTGAATATTTCCCAATTCACGTGAACCTGAAATTAATTTAGGTTAATTTTTCTTGTATTTAGATTAGAATTATTTGATTTGCACTTACTATTTTTTAAGGCCAATTAGATTAGAGCTCATTTACAAACTGATCTCAGCAATCAAGAATATTACCCAAAAAACAAAGACACACTGAGACATACATATATCCAAATAGACGCAAAAGGTCCTGTAGGTTTGCTTTCCAAACTTAGTTATGAATCAGATATCACAATACAAAAAACACTAGTTATAAAAAAAAAAAATGGTTGGAATAATATTTTAAAAGGCTTTGTTCCCCTTTCTTTCCCTTTTGTTTCAGAAACTAGAGATGGTCTAAAAAAGTGATCAAAAAAGTTCTGGTCTAAAGGATTAGGAGGAGTTACTGCCTTGGGGCATTTTTTTTTTTTTTTCTTCAAGCTTTATCTGGAATCTAAAGAATATTGTGGCCACATAGTCAAAAATCATATTTTCCTGTAGCAATAGTTTTATAGCCAATATTTAGACGAGACAGTGCTCAACTTGGCCCTGATAACAAGGGAAGGTTGTTCCCAGCAGGGATTGTTCCTCTGGGGAAATAAGGGTCTTAGTTTGATCAACCCCAGGCTATTGACTACAGGAGGAAGTCCTGGACATAAGGGAACTTCAGTCCATTTGCCTATCCTATGTCAATAAAGATCTTATATTTTAAGGCCATTTTTCTTATAATTGGATCACAGCTATAGATTGCCCCCCCCAAAAAAAAAAAGAAAAAAAATAATTTCCCAAGTGTTCCCAGGTGGACTGTGGAACTTAGAGTTAACAATTCACATATTAACTCATTCAGTTTGTACCA
The DNA here is from genome assembly GCF_049115385.1 of Moschus berezovskii. NCBI lineage: Eukaryota > Metazoa > Chordata > Mammalia > Artiodactyla > Moschidae > Moschus > Moschus berezovskii. Next base: position 87,545,689 of record NC_142472.1, on the reverse strand, counting down.
GATGTCTGTGCACTCAAACCAAACCAACAAAATTAAAACTAACCAGAACTTCATCAGCCAAGAGTTCCACTCCAAATGAAACAAAAGGCAAAGAGATGCCCAGAAATCAAAAGTCAAGTGACAAGAGTTCCCCAAAAGATGGTAAAGTGACGCCCAGAAATTAAAAGCCTAATGGCATAAATGCTAAATGTGACCTTCCAGTTCCAATAGACCTGAAATCTGGCAAAGCCAGGGCTAGCAGTCTTTTTTGGTTCTAATACAGTTTCAAACAATTCCTTGTTGGTTTCCTGTGAAGAAGTTACCCTATCATTTGCAGTTTTAGAAGCTTCTAGATAACAATCAAAGTAAGCATGGCCAAACTTTTCTAATTGTGGGTGCAAAAATATCAATTGTGGAATATCAAAAGAACTCCAATCTGGCAATTTTAGTATAATTTCTCCAGTTAACTAGGCCCTTGCAACTATGAGTTCCATATGTATTGTACATGAATCTGGCTTGAATGTTAGTAACTGGCCTTCTTATACCCCTTTGTTTCTGTTTTTGAGAGATTCTGTTTCCCATTTACAGCTGAATTTGTCAGGCATAAAAATCACTAGTGAACTTGTGTAGTAGGCCCATATGCTGTTTTTGAGCTTAACTCCTCCAGGAGTCACTCCCTAGTCATTTCAGCTTATCTTATGTGTCTCAGATTCGACCTGCAGCAATCTAAGACCAGGGCTGCTCAGGTCACTGAACTGCCAATTCTTATAAGTGACCCCTAGATGAGTAAGTATTTTAATTAATGAGTGGTTTTCCCTATGGGACCACTGCTCGGTATGAGGACTAGGCCTCCACCACTCCCGTAAACTTCTCAGTCACCTGAGAAAACTGAAACTGGCTGGGAGGGATCTTGCCCATTTTCTTCAGGGCAAAGCTCTCATACATATTCCTCATTTTTTTTTTTTTTCCACTGAACAAATTTAATCTGAAAAAAGTATAGTAAGAGTAGTCAAGGAGATTTTCCCTTTCTCAGTTATATTCTGTTTCTCTGTGGGGAAGATGTTATCTCTAGAGAGCTTGCATAATTGCAAGGTACAAAGTAAGGTGTAATATAGGTGGTTGAAAAAGGAGAAATTGGATCTTTAGAACATAGTACATTTAACAAATCTCAAATTTTTCTCCAAAGTTGATGTTCAAACACACATGTGTGCATGTGTGCATACACAGAAAGACACAGACGAGAGACTAGGTTCAGATCAGTTCAGTTCAGTCGCTCAGTCGTGTCCGACTGTTTGTGACCACATGAACTGTCCATCAACAACTGCTGAAGCCCACCCAAGCCCATGTCCATTGAGTCGGTGATGCAAACCAAACATCTCATCCTCTGTCATCCCCTTCTCCTCCTGCCCTCAATCTTTCCCAGCATCAGGGTCGTTTCCAATGAGTCACCTCTACCTATCTGGTGGCCAAAGTATTGTAGTTTCAGCTTCAACATCAGTCCTTCCAATGAACACCAGGGACAGATCTACTGTAGGATGGACTGGATGGATCTCCTTGTAATCCAAGAGACACTCAAGAGTCTTCTCCAACACCACAATTCAAGAGCATCAATTCTTCTGCACTCAGCTTTCTTTATAGTGCAACTCTTCATCGAAAAATCAAGAGAGTTCCAGACAGACATCAATTTATGCTTTATTGATTATGACAAAGACTTGACTGCATGGATCACAAAAAACTGTGGAAAATTCTGAATGTGGTGGGAATACCAAACCAACTGACCTACCTCCTGAGAAATCTGTATGCAGGTTAGGAAGCAACAGTTTGAAATGGACATGGAAAAACAGACCGGTTCCAGAGAGGAAAAGGAGTACATCAAGGCTGTATATTGTAACCCTGCTTATTAAACTTATATGCAGAGGGCATCATGAGAAAATTTGGGCTGAAGGAAGCACAAGCTGGAATCAAGATTGCCCTGAGAAATATCAATAACCTCAGATATGCAGATGACACCTCCCTTATCGCAGAAAGTGAAGAAGAAATAAAGAGTCCCTGATGAAAGTGAAAGAGGAGACAGAATAAATTGGTTTAAAGCTCAATATTCACAAAACTAAGATCAGAAAACCTTAAAGACTCTACCAGAAAATTACTAGAGCTAATCAAAGAATATCATAAACTTGCAGGATATAAAATCAATACACAGAAATCCTTCGCATTCCTAAACACTAATAATGAGAAAATAGAAAGAGAAAATAAGGAAACAATCCCATTTAATGTTGCAATGAAAAGAATAAAATACTTAGGAATCAGTTCATTTCAGTTGCTCAGTCGTGTCTGATTCTTTGTGACACCATGAATCACAGCACACCAGGCCTCCCTGTCCATCACCAACTCCTGGAGTTCACTCAAACTCATGTCCATCGAGTTGGTGATGCCATCCAGCCATCTCATTCTTTGTCGTCCCCGTCTCCTCCCTCCCCCAATCCCTCCCAGCATCAGAGTCTTTTCCAGTGAGTCAGCTCATCGCATGAGGCAGCCAAAGTATTGGACTTTCAGTTTTAGCATCAGTCCTTCCAGTGAATACCCAGGAGTGATCTCCCCTAGAATGGACTGGTTGAAACTCCTTGAAGTCCAAAAGACTCTCAAGAGTCTTCTCCAGCACCACAGTTCAAAAGCATCAATTCTTCAGTGAACAGCTTTCTTCACAGTCAAAATCTCACATCCATACATGACCATGGGAAAAACCATAGCCTTGACTAGACGGACCTTGGTTGGGAAAGTAATGTCTCTGCTTTTTAGCATACTATCTAGGTTGGTCATAACTTTCCTTCCAAGGAGCAAGCGTCTTTTAATTTCATGGCTGCCATCAGCATCCGCAGTGATTTAGGAGCCCCCCAAAAATAAAGTCTGACATTGTTTCCACTGTTTCCCCATCTATTTCCCATGAAGTGATGGGACCAGATGCCATGATCTTTGTCTTCTGAATATTGAGCTTCAAGCCAACCTTTTCACTCTCCTCTTTCACTTTCATCAAGAGGTCTTTTAGTTCCTCTTCACTTTCTGCCATAAGGGTGTTGTCATCTGCATATCTTAGGTTATTGATATTTCTCCCAGCAATCTTGATTCCAGCTTGTGCTTCTTCCAGCCCAGCGTTCCTCATGATATACTCTGCATATAAGTTAAATAAGTAGACTGATAGTATAAAAACTTGACGCACTCCTTTTCCTATTTGCAACCAGTCTGTTTTTCCATGTCCAGTTCTAACTGTAGCTTCCTGACCTGCAGACAGGTTTTCAAGAGGCAGGGCAGGTGGCCTGGTACTCCCATCTCTTTCAGAATGTTCCACAGTTTATTGTGATCCACACAGTCAAAGCTTTGGCATAGTCAATGAAGCAGAAATAGATGTTTCTCTGGATCTCTCTTGCTTTCTCCATGATCCAGTGGATGTTGGCAATTTGATATCTGGTTCCTCTGCTTTTTCTAAAACATGCTTGAACATCTGGAAATTCACGGTTCACATATTGCTGAAGTCTGGCTTGGAGAATTTTGAGTATGAATTTACTAGCGTGTGAGATGAGTGCAGTTGTGCGGTAGTTTGAGCATTCTTTGGCATTGCCTTTCTTTGGGATTGGAATGAAGATTGACCTTTTCCAGTCCTGTGGCCACTGCTGAGTTTTCCAAACTTGCTGGCATATTGAGTGCAGCACATTCACAGCATCATCTTTCAGGATTTGAAATAGCTCAATTGAAATTCCATCACCTTCACTAGCTTTGTTCGCAGTGATGCTCTCTAAGGACCAGTTGACTTCACATTCCAGGATGTCTGGCGCCAGGTGAGTGATCACGTCATCGTGATTATCTTGGTTGTGAAGATCTTTTTTGTATAGTTCTTCTATGTATTCTTGCCATCTCTTCTTAATACTTAGGAATATATATACCTAAAGAAACAAAAGATCTTTGTATAGAAAACTATAAAACACTGGTGATAGAAATCAGACAGGACACTAATAGATGGAGAAATATACCAAGTTCATGGATTGGAAGAATAAATATTGTGAAAATGAATAAATTACCTAAAATAATTTATAGGTTCAGTGCAATCCCTATCAAACTAACAACGATATTTTTCTTAGAGCTAGAGCAAATAATTTCACAGTTTGTATGGAAACACGAAAAAACACGAATAGCCAAAGCAATCTTGTGAAAGAAGAATGGAACTGGGAGAATCAAAGTGCCGGATTTCAGGCTCTACTACACAGCCACAGTTATCAAGACAGTATGTACTGGCATAAAGACAGAAACATAGATCAATGGAACAAAATAGAAAGCCCAGAAATAATTCGATACACCTATGGACAACTTATCTTTGACAAAGGAGGCAAGAATATTCAATGGAGAAAAGACAATCTCTTTAACAAGTGGTGCTGGAAAAACTGGTCAACCACTTGTAAAAGAATGAAAGTAGAACACTCCGTAACACCATACACAAAAATAGCTTCTGCACAGCAAAGGAATCTATAAGCAAGGTGAAAAGACAGCCTTCAGAATGGGAGAAAATAATAGCCAATGAAGCAACTGACAAAAGGATTAATCTCAAAAATATACAAGCAACTCCTGCAGCTGCATTCCAGAAAAATAAATTACCCAATCTTAAAATGGGCCAAAGAAATAAACAGACATTTCTCCAAAGAAGACATACAGATGGCTAACAAATACACGAAAAGATGCTCAGCATCACTCATAATCAGAGAAATGCAAATCAAAACCACAATGCAGTACCATTTCATGCCAGTCAGAATGGCTGCTATCCAAAACTCTACAAGTAATAAATACTGGAGAGGGTGTGGAGAAAAGGGAACCGTCTTACACTGTTTTTGGAAATGAAAACTAGTACAACGACTAAGGAGAACAGTGTGGACATTCCTAAAAATACAGGAAATACAGCTGCCATACAACCTAGCAATCGCACTCCTGGGCACACACACTATGGAAACCAGAATTGAAAGAGACACTTCTACTCCATTGTTTATCGCAGCACTGTTTATAATAGCCAGGACCTGGAAGGAACTTAGATGTCCATCTGCAAATGAATGGATAAGAAACCTGTGGTACATATACACATTGGAATATTCAGGTCAGGTCAGTTCAATCGCTCAGTCGTGTCCGACTCTTTGCGATGCCATGAATCACAGCACGCCAGGCCTTCCTGTCAATCACCAACTCCCAGAGTTCATTCAAACTCATCACCATCGACTCGGTGATGCCTTCCAGCCATATTATTCTCTGTCGTCCCCATCTCTCCCGGCTCCCAATCCCTCCCAGCATCAGAGTCTTTTCCAGTGAGACAACTCATCACATGAGGTGGCCAAAGTATAGGAGTTTCAGCTTTAGCATCAGTCCTTCCAATGAACACAAAGTATCAAACTCCTTTAGAATGGACTGGATGGATCTCCTTGTACTCTAAGGGACTCTCAACAGTCTTCTCCAGCACCACAGTTCAAAAGCATAAAGTTTTCAGCGATCGGCTTTCTTCACAGTCCAAATTTCACATCCATACATGACCACTGGAAAAACCATAGCCTTGACTAGACGGATCTTGGTTGGCAAAGTAATGTCTCTGTTTTTTAATATTCTTTCTAGGTTGGTCAATCAGGATTTAGAAAAGACAGAGGCACCAGAGATCAAATTGCCAACATCCGCTGGATCACGGAGAAAGCAAGAGAGTTCCAGAAAAGCAATTATTTCTGCTTCGTTGACTATGCCAAAGCCTTTGACTGTGTGGATCACAATAAACTGTGGAAAATTCTGAAAGAGATGGGAATCCCAGACCAACTGCCCTGCCTCTTGAGAAACCTGTATGCAGGTCAGGAAGCTACAGTTAGAACTGGACATTGAAAAACAGACTGCTTCCAAATAGGAAGAGGAGTACGTCAAGTTTGTATATTGTCACCCTGCTTATTTAACTTCTATGCAGAGTACATCATGAGGAACGCTGGGCTGGAAGGAGCACAAGCTGGAATCAAGATTGCTGGGAGAAATATCAATAATCTCAGATATGCAGATGATACGACCGTTATGGCACAAAGTGAAGAGGAACAAAAAAGCCTCTTGATGAACGTGAAAGAGGAGAGAGAAAAAGTTGGCTTGAATCTCAACATTCAGAAAACAAAGATCATGGCATCTGGTCCCATTACATCATGGGAAATAAATGGGGAAAGAGAGGAAAGAGTGTTAGAATTTTTTCGGGGGGATTCCAAAGTCACTGCAGATGCTGATTGCAGTGATGAAATTAAAAGATGCTTACACCTTGGAAGGAAAGTTATGACCAACCTAGATAGTATATTAAAAAGCAGAGACATTACTTTGCCAACAAAGCTCCGTCTAGTCAAGGCTATGGTTTTTCCAGTGGTCATGTATGGATGTGAGATTTGAACTGTGAGGAAAGCTGATCACCGAAGAATTGATTCTTTTGAACTGTGGTGCTGGAGAAGAATCTTGAGAGTCCCTTGGACTGCAAGGAGATCCAATCAGTCCATTTTAAAGGAGATCGATCCTGGGTGTTCATTGGAAGGACTGATGCTAAAGCTGAAACTGCAATATTTTGGCCACCTCATGCGACAAGTTGACTCACTGGAAAAGAGTCTGATGCTGGGAGGGATTGGGGGCAGGAAGAGAAGGGGACGACAGAGAATGAGATGGCTGGATGGCATCACCGATTTGATGCAAATGAGTTTGGGTGAAGTCCAGGAGTTGGTGATGGACAGGGAGACATGGTATGCTGTGATTCATGGGGTTGTAAGAAGTTGGTCAAGACTGAGCGACTGAACTGAACTGAACTGAGGTTGGTCATAACTTTCCTTAGAAGGAGAAAGCATCTTTTAATTTCATGGCAGCAATCAGCATCCACAGTGATTTTATAGCCCAAAGAAATAAAGTCTGAAACTTTCCACTGTTTTCCCATCTATATCCCATGAAGTGATGGGAACAGATGCCATGATCTTTGTCTTCTGAATGTTGATCTTCAAGCCAACATTTTCACTCTCCTCTTTCATTTTCCTCAAGAGGCTTTTGAGTTCCTCTTCACTTTCTGCTATAAGGATGGTGTCATCTGCATATCTGAGGTTATTGATATTTCTGCTGACAACCTTGATTCCAGCTTGTGCTTCTTCCAGCCCACCGTTCCTCATGATGTACTCTGAATATAATTTAAATAAGCAGGGTGACAATATAAAACCTTGACATACTCCTTTTCCTATTTGGAACCAGTCTGTTGTTCCATTCCCAGTTCTAACTCTTGCTTCCTGACCTGCATACAGGTTTCTCAAGAGGCAGCTCAGGTGGTCTAGTATTCCCGACTCTTTCAGAATTTTCCACAGTTTATTTTGATCCACACAGTCAAAGTCTTTGACATAGTCAGTGAAGCAGAAACAGATTTTTTTCTGGAACTCTCTTGCTTTCTCCATGATCCAGCGGATGTTGGAAATTTGATCTCTGGTGCCTCTGCCTTTTTTAAAACCTGCTTGAACATCTGAAATTTCATGATTCACATATTGCTGAAGCCTGGATTGGAGAATTTTGTGCATGACTTTACTAGCGTGTGAGATGAGTGCAATTGTGCAGTAGTTTGAGAATTCTTTGGCATTGCCTTTCTTTGAGATTGAAATGAAGACTGACCTTTTCCAGTCCTGTTGCCAATGATGAGTTTTCCAAATTTTCTGGCATATTGAGTGCAGCACTTTCACAGCATCGTCTTTCAAAATTTGAAATAGCTAAACTGGAATTCCATCACCTCTACTAGCTTTGTTCATAGTAATGCTTTCTAAGGGCCACTTGACTTCACATTCCAAGATGTTTGACTCTAGGTCAGTGATCACACCACTGTCATTATCTTGTTCGTGAAGATCTTTTTTGTACAGTTCTTCTGTGTATTCTTGCCACCTCTTCTTAATATCTTCTGCTTCCGTTAGGTCCATTCCATTTTTGTCCTTTATCGAGCCCATCTTTGCATGAAATATTCCCTTGGTATTTCTAATTTTCTTGAAGAGATCTCTTGTTTGTCCTATTCTGTTGTTTTCCTCTATTTTTTTGCATTGATTGCTGAGTAAGGCTTTCTTATCTCTCCTTGATGTTCTTTGGAACTCTGCATTCAGATGCTTATATCTTTCCCTTTCTCCTTTGCTTTTCACTTCTCTTCTTTTCACAGATATTTGTAAGACCTCCTCAGACAGGCATTTTGCTTTATTGCATTTCTTTTCCATGCGGATGGTCTTGAGCCCTGTCTCTTGTACAATGTCACGAACCTCTGTCCATAGTTTATCACACACTCTATCTATCAGATCTAGTCCCTTAAATCTATCTCTCACTTCCATTGTATAATCATAAGGGATTTGATTTATGTCATATCTGAATGATCTAGTGGTTTTCCCTATTTTCTTCAATTGCAGTCTGAATTTGGCAATAAGGAATTCATGATCTGAGCCACAGTCATCTACTGGTCTTGTTTTTGCGTAGGTGCCCAATATGCTACTGGAAATCAGTGGAGAAATAACTCTAGAAGGAATGAAGGGATGGAACCAAAGCAAAACCAATACCCAGTTGTGGATGTGACTGGTGATAGAACCAAGGTCCTATGCTGTAAGAGCAATATTGCATATGAACCTGGAATGTAAGGTCCATGATTCAAGGCAAATTGGAAGTGGTCAAACAGGAGATGGTAAGAGTCAACATAGACATTCTAGGAATCAGTGAACTAAAATGGACTGGAATTGGTGAATTTAACTCAGATGACCATTATATCTACTACTGCGGGCAGGAATCCCTAAGAAGAAATGGAGTAGCCATCCTGGTCAACAAAAGAGGCCGAAATGCAGTGCTTGGATGCAATCTTAAAAGTGACAGAATGATTTCTGTTCGTCTCCAAGGCAAACCATTCAATATTACAGTAATCCAAGCCTATGCCCCAACCAAAAACGCTGAAGAAGCCGAAGTTGAACTGTTCTATGAAGACCTACAAGACCTTTTACAAATAATACCCAAAAAAGATGTCCTTTTCACTATAGGGTACTGGAATACAAAAGTGAGAAGTCAAGAAACCCCTGGAGTAACAGGTAAATTTGGTCTTGAAGCACGGAATGAAGCAGGGCAAAGGCTAATAGAGTTTCCCAAGAGAACGCACTGGTCATGGCAAACACCCTCTTCCAAAAACACAAGAGAAGACTCTACACATGGACATCACCAGATGGTCAACACCGAAATCAGATTAATTAATGGAGTATTACTTAGCAATTTAAAAGAATACATTTGAATCAGCTCTAATGAGGTGGATGAAACTGGAGCCTATTAAACAGAGTGAAGTAAGCCAGAAAGAAAAACACCAATACAGTGTACTTACACTTATATATGGAATTTAGAAAGATGGTAATGATAACCCTGTATAGGAGACAGCAAAAGAGACACAGATGTATAATAGAACAGTGTTTTGGCCTCTGTGGGAAAGGGTGAGGGTGGGATGATTTGGGAAAATGGCATTGAAAAATTTATATCATCATATGTGAAATGAATCGCCAGTCCAGGTTTAATGCATGATACAGGATGCTCGGGGCTGGTGTACTGGGATGAACCAGAGGGATGGGATGGGGAGGGACGAAGGAGGGGATTCAAAATGTGGAACACATGTACACCTGGGGCAGATTCATGTCAATGTATGGCAAAACCAGTATATAATGTAAAGTTAAAAAAATAAATAAATGAAAAAAATAAAATAAGTCAAAACATAAATAAAAACAAAAATAAAGAAGAAAGCTAAGATCATATTCACTTCAGTTCAGTTCTGTCGCTCAGTCGTGTTTGACTCTTTGCGACCCCATGAATCACAGCACGCCAGTACTCCCTGTCCATCACCAACTCCCGGAGTTCACTCAATCTCATGTCCATCGAGTCAGTTTTGCCATCCAGCCATCTCATTCTCTGTTGTCCCCTTGTCCTCCCACCCTGAATACTCTCCAGCATCAGAGTCTTTTCCAGTGAGTCAACTCTTCGCATGAGGTGGCCAAAGTATTGCAGTTTCAGCTTCAGCATCAGTCCTTCCAATGAACACCCGGACTGATCTCCTTTAGAATGGACTGGTTGGATCTCCTTGCAGTTCAAGGGACTCTCAAGCGTCTTCTCCAACACCACAGTTCAAAAGCATCAATTCTTAGGTGATCAGTCCAACTCTCACATCCATATATGACCACTGGAAAAACCATAGCCTTTAACTGCATGGCAAATACACGGGGAAAGAGTGGAAACAGTGGTTGACTTTTGGGAAGCTCCAAAATCACTGCAGATGGTGATTATAGCCATGAAATTAAAAAGCGCTTACTCTTTGGAAGGAAAGATATGACCAACCTAGACAGCATATTAAAAAGCAGAGACATTACTTTGACAACAATAGTCCATCTAAGCAAGGCTATGATTTTTCCAGTGGTCACATATGGATGTGAGACTAGCTTGGTAAAGTACAAAAATTCATGAGACTTAATTCCTTATTCTATAGCATGTAAAAACTATTTGAATAAAAATACATGAGAACACATACATGGTGGCTATTATTTGCTTTAAATTGAAAGATTTAGTCAGATCTTCCCTTGCCACAATCTTTAATACTCCCGATTTTTATATGACAGAAGGGATTTACCCATATGAATGCAGAGTTCCAAAGAATAGTGAAAAAAGATTTTAAAAATAAATAAATAAATAAAAGCCTTCCTCAGTGATCAGTGCAAAGAAATAGAGGAAAACAATAGAATGGAAAAGTCTAGAAATCTCAAGAAAACTACATATACCAAGGGAACATTTCATGCAAAGATGGGCTCAATAAAGGACAGAAATGGTACGGACTCAACAGAAACAGAAGATATTAAGAAGAGGTGGCAAAAAAAAAAAAAAAAAAAAAGAAGAAGAAGAAGAAGAGGTGGCAAGAATACACAGAAGAACTACACAAAAAAGATCTTCATGAACCAGGTAATCAGAATTGTGTGATCACTCACCTAGAGCCAGACATCCTGGAATGCGAAGTCAAGTGGCCCTTAGGAAGCGTCACTACAAACAAAGCTAGTGGATGTGATGGAATTATATAGTTATGTTATTCCAAATATTAAAAGATGATGCTGTGAAAGTGCTGCCCTCAATATGCCAGCAAATTTGGAAAACTCAGTAGTGACCACAGGAATGGAAAATATAATTTTCATTCCAAACCTAAAGAAAAGTAATGCCAAAGAATGATCAAACTATCACACAATTACACCCATCTCACATGCTAATAAAGTAATGCTCAAAATTCTCCAAGCCCAGTCTTCAGCAATACGTGAACTGTGAACTTCTGGGTGTTCAAATTGGATTTAGAAAAGGCAGAGGAACAAAAGATCAAATTGCCAACATCCATTGTATCATCAAAAAAGTGAGAGTGTTCCTGAAAAAGCATCTACTTCTGCTTTATTGACTATACCAAAGTCTCTGATTGTGTGGATCACAACAAACTGCAGAAAATTCTTAAAAAGATTAGAATACCAGACCAACTGAACTGCCTCTTGAGAAATCTGTATGCAGGTCAGGATGAACAGTTAGAGCTGGACATGGACTGGTTCTAAATAGGGAAGGGAGTATGTCAAAGCTGTATATTGTTACCCTGCTTATTTCATTTATATGCAGAGTACATTACGAGAAATGCTGGACTGGATGAAGCTCAAGCTGGAATCACGATTGCTGGAAGAAATATCAACAACCTCAGATATGCAGATGACATCACCCTTATGGCAGAAAGTGAAGAAGAACTAAAGAGCCTCTTGATGAAAGCAAAAGAGGAGAGTGAAATGTGGCTTGCAACTCAATATTCAGAAAATTAAGATCATGGCATCTGGTCCCATCACTTCATGGCAAAGAGATGGGGAAAGAGAGGAAAGAGTGACAGGGTTTATTTTGGGGGGCTCCAAAATCACTGCAGATGGTTACTGCAGCCATGAAATTAAAATACACTTGCTCCTGAGAAGAAAAGTTATGACAAACCTAGACAGCATATTAAAAAACAGAGACATTACTTTGCCAACAAAGTAATAGTCAAATAGTAATAGTAATAGTCAAAGCTATGGTTTTTCCAGTAGTCATGTATGGATGTGAGATTTGGACTATAAAGAAATCTGAGCACTGAAGAATTTATGCTTGGAACTGTGGTGTTGGAGAAGACTCATGAGAGTCCCTCGGACTGCAAGGAGATCCAACCAGTCAATCCTAATGGAAATCAATCCTGAATATTCATTGGAAGAACTGATGCTGAAGTTGAAACTCCAATACTTTGTCCACCTGATGCAAAGAACTGACTCACTGGAAAAGACCCTGATGCTGGGAAAGATTTAAGGCAGGAGGAGAAGGGGACAACAGAATATGAGATGAGATGGTTGGTTGACATCACTGATTCAATGGACATGAGTTTGAGTAGCCTTGGGAGTTGGCGAAGGACAGGGAGGCCTGGCTGCTGCTCTTCATGGGCTTGCAGAGTCACGTACAACTGAGGGACTGAACTAAACTGAGGGACTTACGGTTAGTTTGTTCACTTTTGAGTTACTATTTGTTAAGTAATTGATTCTTGATCATTTTTAGAGGTCGGTTGTACTATTGTTGTGGTCATTAATGTTGAAATCATTTAGATCAAGTGGTGATCCCAACTGAACTCGTCAAAGCTGGATCTTTGATGTCCATATCAGGAATGTCAAAATCATGTCCCCGGTTTAAAGGAAAATTTTAAATAAACATAATTTGACAAGTTTCTTATTTATTGTCTTGTTGGGTCTTCATTACTGCCCAAGGGCTTTCTCTAACTGTGGCAAGCAGGGGCTACTCTCTAATTGCAGTGTTTGGCTTATCATTAAGTTGTTTTCTCATGTTGTGGAACACTGGCTCATTATTTGGGGCACATGGGATTGGTTGCTTTGAGGTATGTGGAATCTTCTTGGATTAGGGATTAAAGTGGTCAAGTAAAATTCTTAACTACTGAACCACCAGAAAAGTCCCTAAATAAGCATAATTTGAAAGCATATAATCACAAACATAAGACCCTTTTTTCAAAAATTTATTTATTTTAATTGGAGGTTAATTACTTCACAATATTGTATTGGTTTTGCCATACATTGACATGAATCCTCCCCGGGTGTATATGTGTTCCCAATCTTGAACCCCTCCTCCCACCTCCCTCCCCATATCATCCCTCAGGGTCATCCCAGTGCACCAGCCCTGAGAATCCTGAATAATGTATGCGTCAAAACTGGACTAGCGTTTCATTTCACATATGATAATATACATGTTTCAATGTCATTTTCCCTAATCATCCCACCCTCGCCTTCTCCCACAGAGTCCAAAAGACTGTTCTATACATCTGTGTCTCTTTTGCTGTCTCGCATACAGACTTATCATTACTATCTTTCTAAATTCCATATATATGCATTAGTATACTGTATTGTTTTTTTTTCTGGCTTACTTCACTTTGTAAACTCCAGTTTCATCCACCTCGTTAGAACTGACTCAATGTATTCTTTCTAATGGCTGAGTAATACTCCATTGTGTACATGTACTACAGCTTTCTTATCCATTTGTCTGCAGATGGACATATAGGTCGCTTCTGTGTCCTGACTATTATAAACAGTGCTTCGATGAACATTGGAGTACATATGTCTCTTTCAATTCTGGTTTCCTCGGTGTGTATGCCCAGGAGTGTGATTGCTGGGTCATCAGTTCAGTTCAGTTCAGTCGCTCAGTCCTGTCCGACTCTCTGCAACCCCATGAATTACAGCATGCCAGGACTCCCTGTCCATCACCAACTCCCGGAGTTCACTCAAACTCATGTCCATCGAGTCGGGGATGCCATCCAGCCATCTCATTCTCCGTCGTCCCCTTCTCCTCCCGCCCCCAACCTTTCCCAGCATCAGGGTCTCTTCCAGTGAGTCAACTCGTCGCATGAGGTGGCCAAATATTGCAGTTTCAGCTTTAGCATCAGTCCTTCCAATGAACACACAGGATTGATCTCCCTTAGAATGGACTGGTTGGATCTCCTTGCGGTACAAGGGACTCTCAAGCGTCTTCTCCAACACCACAGTTCAAAAGCATCAATTCTTCGGCGATGAGCTTTCTTCACAGTCCAGCTCTCACATCCATACATGACCACAGGAAAAACCATAGCCTTGACTAGACGGAACTTTGTTGGCAAAATAATGTCTCTGCTTTTCAATATATTATAAAGGTTGGTCATAACTTTCCTTCCAAGGAGTAAGCGTCTTTTATTTTAATGGCTGCAATCAGCATCTACAGTGATTTTGAAGCCCAAAAAAATAAAGTCTGACACTATTTCCACTGTTTTTCCATCTATTTCCCACGAAGTGATGGGACCAGATGCCATGATCTTTGTTTTCTGAATGTTGAGCTTCAAGCCAACCTTTTCACTCTCCTCTTTCACTTTCATCAAGAGGCTTTTGAGTTCCTCTTCACTTTCTGCCATAAGGGTAGTGTCATCAGCATATCTGAGATTATTGATATTTCTCCCAGCAATCTTGATTCCAGCTTGTGCTTCTTCCAGCCCAGTTCTATTTCCTGGTTTTTAAGGAATTTCCACACTATTCTCCCTAGTGGCTGTACTAGTTTGCATTCGCACCAACAGTGTATGAGGGTTCCCTTTTCTCCACACCCTCTCCAGTATTTATTACTTGTAGACTTTTGGATAGCAGCCATTCTGACTGGAATGAAATGGTACTGCATTGTGGTTTTGACTTGCATTTCTCTGATTATGAGTTATGCTGAGCATCTTTTCATGTATTTGTTAGCCATCTGTATGTCTTCTTTGGAGAAATGTCTGTTTATTTCTTTGGCCCATTTTTAGATTGGGTAATTTATTTTTCTGGAATGCAGCTGCAGGAGTTGCTTGTATATTTTTGAGATTAATCCTTTTGTCAGTTGCTTCATTTGCTATTATTTTCTCCCATTCTGAAGGCTGTCTTTTCACCTTGCTTACAGTTTCCTTTGCTGTGCAGAAGCTTTTAATTTTAATTAGGTCTCATTTGTTTATTTTTGCTTTTATTTCCAGTATTCTGGGAGGTGGGTCATGGAGGACCCTGCTGTGATTTATGTCGGAATGTGTTTTGCCTATGTTCTCCTTTAGGAGTTTTATAGTTTCTGGTCTTACATTTAGATCTTTAATCCATTTTGAGTTTATTTTTGTGTATGGTGTCAAACAGTGTTCTAGTTTCATTCTTTTACAAGTGGCTGACCAGTTTTCCCAGTACCACTTGTTAAAGAGACTGTCTTTTCTCCATTTTATATTCTTGCCTCCTTTGTCAAATATAAGGTGTCCATAGGTGCATGGATTTATCTCTGGGCTTTCTATTTTGTTCCATTAACCTATGTTTCTGTCTTTTTGCCAGTACCATACTGTCTTGATGACTGTGGCTTTGTAGTAGAGCCTGAAGTCCGGCAGGTTGATTCCTCCAGTTCCATTCTTCTTTTCCAAGATTGCTTTGGCTATTCGAGGTTTTTTGTATTTCCATACAAATTGTGAAATTATTTGTTCTAGCTCTGTGAAAAATACCGTTGGTAGCTTGATAGGGATTGCACTGAACCTATAAATTACTTTGAGTAATATACTCATTTTCATAATATTTATTTTTCCAGTCCATGAACACGGTATATTTCTCCATATATTAGTGTCCTCTCTGATATCTTTCACCAGTTTTTTATAGTTTTATGTATATAGGTCTTTTGTTTCTTTAGGTAGATATATTCCTAAGTATTTTATTCTTTTCATTGCAACGGTGAAAGGAATTTTTTTCCTTAATTTCTCTTTCTACTTTCTCATTATTAGTGTATAGGAATGCAAGGGCTTTCTGACATCAGACCCTTTTGTGAGAGACTGAAATATAAGAATTCGTGTTGGTTTTGACTGAAGAACAGTGGGATAAAAACTGAAATTCCTTAATAAGGAGACTAAAATCAAAGGCTGGAAAGCAGAGAACACGATGCAATTTTGAAGACATTCATTTGGGAAATACAGTTCAGGAAAAGGCCCAGGAGGAGGGATTCCTAAGAGCTAGCAGAAGATTAAAGTTTCATAGAAGTCCTAGTTCTAGGGCTCTGTGATCTGGATTTAAATTTTTCTTCTGTCTCTTAGAACTGTTAGTCACTTAGTCTTAGTTTCCCTGTCCAAAGATGGATATACAAGAGTTACTATGCCTGTTCAACAAGAAAATAAATAATAATAGGAATAATCATAGGTATCAAATGTCATATAAACCATACATTTCCATTTAGTCAAGTGTATATTGTTTTAAAGCAATCTTACTTTTTTTGCTTTGTTATAAATATTATGGAATTATTTTTTAAATTTATTTATTTTTAATTGAGGAATAATTGCTTTACAGAATTTTGCTGTTTTCTGTCAAACCTCAACATCAATCAGCCATAGGTGTAAATATATACCCACCCTTTTAAACCTCCCACCCATTTCCCTCCCCATCCTAATCCTCTAGGTTGATACAGGTCTCCTATTTGAGTTTTCTGAGCCATACAGCAAATTCCCATTTTCTATCTATTTTGCATATGGTAATGTAGGCTTCTATGTTACTCTTTACATGCATTTCACCTTCTCCTCCTCTCTTCTCATGTCCATAAGTCTATTCTCTATGTCTGTTTCTCCATTGCTGCTCTGTAAATAAATTCTTCAGTACCACATTTCTAGATTCCATATATATGCATTATAATATATTTATCTTTCTTTTTCTGACTCACTTCACTCTGTATAATAGGTTCTAGGTTCATCCACTTCATTAGAACTGACTCAAATGTGTTCTTTTTATGACTGAGTAGTATTCCACTGTGTATATGTACCACAACATCTTTATCCATTCATCTGTCGAAGGGCATCTTGATTGATTCCAAATTCTAGCTATTGTAAAGAGTACTATAATGAACCATGAGATACATGTGTCTTTTTCAATTTTGGTTTCCTCAGGGTATATGCCCAGGAGTGGCATAGCTGGGTCATATCGGTGGTTTTATTCTTAGTATTTTAAGGAATCTTCATACCCTCTTCCACAGTGGCTGTATCAATTTATATCCCAACCAACAGTGCAAGAGCGTTGCCTTTTCTCCACACCCTTTCGAGCATTTATTGTTTGTAGACTTTTTGATGAGGGCCATTCTGACCGGTGTGAAGTGATAATTCACTGTGTTTCTGATTTACATTTCTCTAATAATGAGCAATGTTGAGCATCTTTTCATGTGTTTGGTAGCCATCTGTATGTCTTCTTTGGAGAAATGTCTCTATAGGTCTTTTTTTCACTTTTCCATTGGGTTCTTTGTTTTTCTGGTATTGAGT
This sequence comes from Moschus berezovskii, assembly GCF_049115385.1. Classification (NCBI taxonomy): domain Eukaryota; kingdom Metazoa; phylum Chordata; class Mammalia; order Artiodactyla; family Moschidae; genus Moschus; species Moschus berezovskii. Next base: position 87,528,321 of record NC_142472.1, on the reverse strand, counting down.
TGTGTGAGCTGTTTGTATATTTTGGAAATTAATCCTTTGTCAGTTGTTTCATTTGTTATAATATTCTTCCATTCTCAGGGTTGTCTTTTCACCTTGCTTGCAGTTTCCTTTGCTGTGCAAAAGCTTTTAAGTTTAATCAGGTCCCACTTGTTTACATTTGTTTATATTTTTATTACTCTAGAAGTTAGGTCAAAGAGGATCTCTCTTTGATTTATGTCATCAAGTCTTCTGCTTATGCTTTCCTCTAAGAGTTTTGTAGTTTCTGGTCTAACATTTAGGACTCTGAGCCATTTTGAGTTTCACATTGTGTATGGTATTAGGAAGTGTTCTAATTTCTGCCATTGATAATTTGATAGGGATCAAACTGAGTATGTAGATTGCATTTGGTAATATAGTCATTTTCACAATATTGATTCTTCCTACCCAGGAATATGGAATAACTCTCCATTTGTTTATGTCATCTTTGATTGGCTTCATTACTGTCTTATACTTTTCTGAGTACAGAACTTTTATTCTTTAGGTAAGTTTATACCTAGATATTTAATTCTTTTTCTTGCAATCGTGAATGAGTTGATTCCTAAAATTATTTTTCTTATTTTTCATTGTTCGTAATGCAAGTGATTTCTGTGTATTGACTATGATTCCTGCAGCTTTGTTAAATTCACTGATTCAGTTTAGTTCACTTCAGTTCAGGCGCTCACTTGTGTCAGACTCTTTACGACCCCATGAATCACAGCACGTCAGGACACCCTGTCCATCACCAACTCCAGGAGTTCACTCAAACTCATGTCCATCGAGTTGGTGTTGCCATTAAGCAATCTCATTCTGTCGTCCCCTTCTCCTCCTGCCCCAATCCCTCCCAGCATCAGAGTTTTTTCTAATGAGTAAACTCTTCTCATGAGGTGGCAAAAGTATTGGTTTCAACATTAGCATCAGTCTTTCCAATGAACACGCAGGATTAATCTCTTTTAGAATGGATTGGTTGGATATCCTTACAGTCAAAGGGACTCTCAAGAGTCTTCTCCAGCACCGCAGTTCAAAATCATCAATTCTTCGACCATCAGCTTACTTAACAGTCCAACTCTTACATCCTGATTAGCTTTAGTTATTTCCTGATACTATCTTTAGGGTTTTCTACTCAACATTAGAGTAATCTAAGCCTATGTCCCAACCAAAAAGGCTAAAGAAGCCAAAGTTGAACAGTTCTATGAAGACCTATAAGACCATTTAGAAATAACACACAAAAAAAGATGCCCTTTTCATTATAGGGGACTGGAATGCAAAAGAAGGAAGTCAAGAAACACCTGGAGTAACAGGCAAATTTGGCCTTGGAGCACGGAATGAAACAGGGAAAAGGCTAACAGAGTTTTGCCAAGAGAAAGCACTGGTCATAGCAAACACCCTCTTCTAACAACACAAGAGAAGACTCTACACATGGACATCACCAGATGGTCAACACTGAAATCAGATTGATTATATTCTTTGCAGCCAAAGATGGAGAAGTTCTATACAGTTAGCAAAAAACAAGACCAGGAGCTGACTATAGCTCATATCATGAACTCCTTATTGCCAAATTCAGATTTAAATTGAAGAAAATAGGGAAAACCACTAGATCATTCAGGTATGACCTAAACCAAATCCCTTATGATTATACAGTGAAAGTGAGAAATAGATATAAGGAACTAGATCTGATAGATAGAGTGCCTGATGAACAATGGAAGGAGGTTAGTAACATTATACAGGAGACAGGGATCAAAGACTTCCCCATGGAAAAGAAATGCAAAAAAGCAAAATGACTGTCTGGGGAAGTCTTAAAAATAGCTGTCAAAAGAAAAGAAGCAAAAAGCAAAGGAGAAAAGGAAAGATATAAGCATCTGAATGCAGAGTTCCAAAGAATATCAAGGAGAGATAAGAAAGCCTTCCTCACCGATCAAAGCAAAGAAATAGAGGAAAACGACAGAACAGGAAAGACTAGAGATCTCTTCAAGAAAATTAGAGATACCAAGGGAACATTTCATGCAAAGTGGGCTCGATAAATGACAGAAATGATATGGACCTAACAAAAGTAGAAGATATTAAGAAGAGGTGGCAAGAATTCACAGAAGAACTATACAAAAAATAATCTTCACGACCAAGATAATGACGATGGTGTGATCCCTGACCTAGAGCCAGACATCCTGGAATGTGAAGTCAAGTGGGCCTTAGAAAGCATCACTAAGAACAAAACTAGTGGAGGTGATGGAATTCCAGTTGAGCTATTTCAAATCCTGAAAGATGGTGATGTGAAAGTGCTACATTCAATATGCCAGCAATTTGGAAATCTCAGCCGTGGCCACAGGGCTGGAAAAGGTCAGTCTTCATTCCAATCCCAAAGAAAGGCAATGCCCAAAGAATGCTCAAACTACTGCACAATTGTACTCGTCTCACATGCCAGTAAAGTCATGCTCAAAATTCTCCAAGCCAGGCTTCAGCAATATATGAACTGTGAAATTGCAGATGTTCAAGCTGGTTTTAGAAAAGGCAGAGGAACCAGAGATCAAATTGCCAACTTCCGTTGGATCATGGAAAAAGCAAAAAAGTTCCAGAAAATCATCTATTCCTGTTTCATTTACTGTTACAAAGCCTTTGATTGTGTGCATCACAGTAAACTGTGGAACATTCTGAAAGAGATGGGAATACCAGACCACCTGACCTGCCTCTTGAGAAACCTGTATGCAGTTCAGGAAGCAACAGTTAGAACTGGACATGGAACAACAGACTGGTTCCAAATAAGAAAAGGAGTACATCTAGGCTGTATATTGTCACCTTGCTTATTTAACTTCTATGCAGAGTACATCATGACGAACGCTGGGCTGGAAGAAGCACAAGCTGGAATCAAGATTGCTGGGAGAAATATCAATAACTTCAGATATTCAGATGACACCACCCTTATGGCAGAAAGTGAAGAGGAATTCAAAAGCCTCTTGACGATAGTGAAAGAAGAGAGTGAAAATGTTGGCTTCAAGCTCAACATTCAGAAAACGAAGATCATGGCATCTGGTCCCATCACTTCATGGGAAATAGATGGGGAAACAGTGGAAACAGTGTCAGACTTTATTTTTGGGGGCTCTTAAATCACTGCGGATGCTGATTGCTGCTATGAAATTAAAAGGTGATTACTCCTTGGAAGGAAAGTTGTGACCAACCTAGATAGCATATTAAAAAGCAGAGACATTACTTTGCCAAGGAAATACAATCAGTTCATTCTAAAGGAGACCAGTCCTGGGTATTCATTGGAAGGACTGACGCTAAGCTGAAACTCCAATATTTTGGTCACCTCATGCGAAGTGTTGACTCACTGGAAAAGACTCTGATGCTGGGAGGGATTGTGGGCAGGTGGAGAAGGGGACGACAAAGAATGAGATGGTTGGATGGCATTACCGACTAGATGGACATGAGTTTGAGTGAGCTCCTGGAGTTGGTGATGTACAGGGAGGCCTGGCGTGCTGTGATTCATGGGGTCGCAATGAGTAGGACATGACCGAGCAACTGAACTGAACTGAAGCGAGCTATAATCCTTTGTATTTCTGCATTGTCTATTGCAACATGTCTTTTTTCATTTCTCTTTTTGATGAATTGATTCTTCTGTTTTTTGTTCTTGATGAGTGTGGCTAAAGTTTTTCAATTTTGCTTATCTTCTCAAAGAACCAGCTTTTTGTTTTATTAATCTTAAATATTGTTTTTTTAATTTGTGTTCCATTTATTTCTCCTCACATCATTATGTTTTCTTTCCTTCTACTAGTTTTGGAGTTTTTTATTCTTCTTTTTCCAGTTGTTTTATATGTAAAGTTGGGTTATCTATTCGATGTTTTTCTTCTTTCTTGAGGTAGGATTTTGTTGTTCTAAACTTCCCTCTTAGTACTGTTTTTGCTTCATCCCGTAGATTGTCATGTTTCATTGCCATTTGTTTCTAGAAATATTTTTATTTCCCTCATCATTTCTTCAGTAACCTGTTGATTATGTAGAAATATGTTTTTTAATCTCCATGTGTTTGTTTTTCTTACATCTTTTCTTGGACTTGATATCTAGTCTCAATCAACTGTGGTCAGAGAAGATGCTTGATATGATTCAATTTTCTTAAATTTACTGAGGTTTGATTTGTGACCCAAGATGTGGTCTATCCTGGAGAATGTCCCATGTGCACATTAGGAGAGGATATATTCTTCTGCATTTGGATGGACTCTTCTGAAGATATCAATGAGATCCATCTCATCTGATGTATCCTTTAAGACTCGTGTTTCCTTATTAATTTTCTGTTTTGGTGATCTGTCCTTCGGTGTGGCTAGGGTGTTAAAGTGTCATACTATTATTATATTACTGTCAATTTTTCCTTGTATGTGTGTTAATGCTTGTCTTATATACTGAGGTGCTACAAGGTTGGGTGCATAGATATTTACAAATGTTGTGTCTTTCTCTTATATTGATCCTTTGATCATTATGTAGTATTCTTCCTTATCTGTTATAATCTTTATTTTAAGGTCTATTTTGTCTGATATAAGGATTATTACTCCAGCTTTCTTGTGTTTCCCATTTGCATGGAATATATTTTTCCATCCTCTCACTTTCAGTCTATATGTGTCTTTAGGTCCGAAGTGGGTTTCTTGTAGACTGCATATATAAGGGTCTTGCTTTTGTATCCATTCAGCCAGTCTGTGTCTTTTGGTTGGAGCATTTAATCACTTTAAGTAATTTACATTTAAAGTAGTTACTGATATATATGTTACAATTGCCATTTTCTTAATTGCTTGGGGTTGATTTTGTAAATCTTTTTTCTTCTCTTGTATTTCTTGACTATATACGTCCTTAACATTTGTTGTAAAACTGGTTTGGTGGTACTGAACTCTCTTAACTTTTGTTTGTCTGAAAAGCTTTTGATCTCTGTCAATTTTGAGTGAGATTACTCCTGGGTTCAGTAATCTTAGTTTGTAGATTTTTCCCTTTCTGTACTTTAAATATATCCTGTCATTTCCTTCTGGCCTGCAGAGTTTCTGCTGAATGGGCAGTTGTTAAGCATATGAGGTTTCCCTTGTATGTTACTTGTTTCTCTTTCCTTGCTGCTTTTAATATTCTTTCTTTGTGTTTAATCTTTGTTAGTTTGATTATTATGTGTCTTGGAATGTTTCTCCTTGAGTTTATCTTCTGTGGGACTGTTTACACCTCTTGGACTTGAATGACTATTTCCTTTTCCATATTGGGGAAATTTTCAACTATAATCTCTTCAAAAATTTTCCCATACACTTTCTTTTTCTTTTCTTATTCTGGGACCCCTATAATTTGAATATTGGTGCATTTGTTATTGTCCCAGATGTCTCTGAGACTATTCTCAGTTCCTTTCATTCTTTTTACTTTATTCTGCTCTTCAAAAGTTATTACCATCATTTCATCTTCCAGCTCACTGATTCATTCTTCTGCTTCATATATTCTGATATTGATTCCTTCTAGAGTATTTTTAATTTCAGTAATGGTTTTCTTTGTCTCTGTATGGTTATTCTTTAATTCCTAGATCTTTGTTAATTGATCCTGGCATTTTCACTGTTTTGTTTTCAAGGTTTTTGATCATCTTCACTATCATTATTCTGAATTACTTTTCAGATATTGCTTTTCATTTATTTGGACTTGTCTGTTTCGAGTTTGTTCCTCCATTTGTGTAGTATCTCTCTGCATTTTCATTATTATTATTATTTTACTTATTCCGTTTGAGTTCTCCTTTTCTCTGGCCTCAGGGATGAATTCTTTCTTCCTTTTGGTTTCTGCCCTCCTAAGATTGGCCCAGTGGTTTATCTGATTTTTGTATAGGGTGAGATTTGTGCTGAGTTTTTTTTTTCCTCATGGGAAAGCCTGAGTGATGTGGTAATCCTGTCTGTTGATGGTTGGGTTTGTATTGTGTGTGTGTTTGTGTGTGTGTGTGTGTGGTTTAGATGAAGTGTCCGGCACAGGGTGCTACTGGTGGTTGGATGATGCTGGATCTTTTATTCAAGTGATTTCCATTGTGTGAGTTCTCATGGTTTGATACTCCCTAGGGTTAGTTCACGGAAGAATTGATGCTTTTGAACTGTGGTGCTGGAAAAGACTGTTGAGAGTCCCTTAGACTGCAAGGAGACCCAACCAGTCCATTCTAAAGAAGATCAATCCTGGGTGTTTATTGGAAGGACTGATGCTAAAGCTGAAACTCCAATACTTTGGACACCTCATGTGACTAGTTGATTCACTGGAAAAGTGTCTGATGTTAGGAGGGATTGGGGGTGGGAGGAGATGGGGACGACAGAGAATGAGATGGCTGGATGGCATCACCGACTTGCTGGACATGAGTTTGAGTGAACTCCGGGAGTTGGTGATGGACAGGGAGTCCTGGAGTGCTGTGATTCATCGGGTCGCAAAGAGTCGGACACGACTGAGTGACTGAACTGAACTGAACTGAACTGAGGGTTGGTTCTCTGGTACCTTAGCGTCTTGGGGTCAGTGCTCCGACTCCAAAGGCTCAAGGCTTGATCTCTGGTCAGGAATGAAGATTCCACAAGTGGTTTTTTATGACATTATGTGAGATTAAACAAATACCCAATAATGAGAAACCAAAGTTGAACCCCTGACAAATGACAATTACAAAATCAAGCAAACAGTTAAAAGAACGGATGCACATATACATATACACCCATATGCAAAATCAAAACAATCCAACAAAGATAAAGTACAGTAGACTGGCACAGAGAACAAAGGAAATCATAAACTATATCTACAATTTAAGAACAAAAGTCACTGAAGGGAAAACTGGAAAGCAAAATTAAAGAAGACTTATATACATGAAAGGTTAACTGTTAGGGGAAAAAACAGTAGGAAAAGCAAGCAAAACAATAAATGTAGAAAAAATTAATTAAAAAACTTAAAAGTTAAAATTATAAAAAAGAAAACAGTAAAAATTAAAGGAAGACAAAAATAAATAAATAAAAACTTCACAGAACTGCAAAAGCCCAACATAGAGGCACAGATTTATAGCAACAATAAAAATATTACTGAGAAAAATATAAAAGCTCAAAAGCTTAATTAGATTTCATATGATAATAAAATTAACAGCTACAATTGGGGTGGGAAGAAAAAGCAAAAAGTAAAAAAAAAAAAAAAAAAAAAAAAGATCAAAAAGAATCTATAGAACAAGCAAAACATTAGAATAACAAATGCTTTTCTTGAGTCATTGTTGTCAAAGTCCTTTCCTTCCACCTCACCTCCATGAGATGCCCTCCAACACTACTGGTCTCTGGATCTGATTTGGGGTCAGCTCAGATTCTAATCTGGTCTTACTGTGGTGTCCTTGCCTCCAATGTGCACAGCTATCAGAACTAGTATGTTTTCTTTTGAGGGAGATCTCACTGTCCTTTTATATATTCACAGACACAGAGTCTGTCTAGTTGATCGTGTGGATATAATCTGCAGCTTGTACAGCTGGTGGGAAGGTTTTTGGGTCTTTTTCCTTAGCCGTACTGCCCCTGAGTCTCAACTGTGGTTTTATTTCCGTTGGTGCATGTGGGTCATCCAAGGGAGGTTTGTTCCTGAGACTGCCCTGGAGGACTTGTGTCTGCCTCAGTGAGGCTCAGGTGTGGGGGTGATGCAGCTGCTTGCTTTGCAGAAGTTCTGGCTGCACCAGGTACTCAGGGGAGTTGACGGCTAGGGCAGCAGAAAATATAGTGCTCTAGAAGGGTATGGCTACCAGTATTAGGAGAGTACACTCCAGTATTCTTGTCTGGAGAATCCCCCACTCTGACAGAGAAACCTGGCAGGCCACAGCTCAGTTCTGTTCAGTTCAGTTGCTCAGTCATGTCTGACTCTTTATGACCTCATGAACCGCAGCACGTCAGGCCTCCCTGTCCATCACCAACTGTCGGAGTTTACCAAAACTCATGTCCATTGAGTTGGTGATGCCATCTAACCATCTCATCCTCTGTCCTCCCCTTTCCCTCTGGCCTTCAATCTTTCCAAGCACCAGGGTCTTTTCTAACGAGTCTTTGCATCGGTGACCAAAGTATTGGAGTTTCAGCTTCATGATCAGTCCTACAAATGAACACCCAGGACTGATCTCCTTTAGGATGAACTGGTTGGATCTCCTTTCAGTCCAAGGGACCCTCATGAGTCTTCTCCAACACCAGAGTTCAAAAGCATCAATGCTTCAGTGCCCAGCTTTCTTTAAAGTTCAACTTTCACATCCATTAGTGACTACTGGAAAAATCATAGTCTTGCCTAAATGGACTTTTGTTGACAAAGTAATGTCTCTTCTTTTTAATATGCTGGCTAGATTGGTCATAACTTTCCTTCCAAGGAGTAAGTATCTTTTAATTTCATGGCTGTAAGCACCATCTTCAGTGATTGTGGAGCCAAAAAAATCTAAAGTCAGCCACTGTTTCCACTGGTTCCTATCTATTTCCCATGAACTGATGGGACCAGGTGCCACGATTTTTGTTTTCTGAATGTTGAGCTTCAAGCCAACTTTTTCACTCTCCTCTTTCACTTTCATCAAGAAGCTTTTGAGTTCCTCTTCATTTTCTGCCATAAGGGTGGTGTAATCTGCATATCTGAGGTTATTGATATTTCTTCCGGCAATCTTGATTCCATCTTGTGCTTCTTCCAGCCCAGCATTTCTCATGATGTACACTGCATATAAGATAAATAAGCAGGGTGACAATATACAGCCTTGATGTACTCCTTTTCCTATTTGGAACCAGTCTGTTGTTCCATGTCCAGTTCTAACTGTTGTTTCCTGACCTGCATACAGGTTTCTCAAGAGACAGGTCAGGTGTTCTGGTATTATAATCTCTTGACAAATTTTCCACAGTTTATTGTGATCCACACAATCAAAAGCTTCGGCATAGTCAATAAAGCAGAAAAAGAGATTTTCCAGGAACTCTCTTGCCTTTTCGATGATCCAGGGGATGTTGGCAATTTGATCTTTGGTTCCTCTGCCTTTTCTAAATCCAGCTTGAACATCTGGAAGTTCACACTTCATATATTGCTGAAGCCTGGCTTGGAAAATTTTGAACATTACTTTACTAGCATGTGAGATGACTGCATTTGTGGAATAGTTTGAGCATTCTTTGACAATACCTTTCTTAGGAGTTGGAAGGGAAACTGACATTTTCCAGTCCTGTGGCCACTGCTGAGTTTCCCAAATTTTCTGGTATATTGAATGTAGCACTTTCACAGCATCATCTTTCAGGATTTGAAATAGTTCAATTGGAATTCCATCACCTCCACTAGCTTTATTCAGAGTGATGCTTCCTAAGGCCCACTTGACTTCACATTTCAGGATGTCTGGCTCTAGGTGAGTGATCACACCATCGTGATTATTTGGGTCATGAAGATCTTTTTGTATAGTTCTTTTCTGTATTCTTGCCACCTCTTCTTAATATCTTCTGCTTCTGTTAGGGCCCTACCATTTCTGTCCTTTATTGAACCCATCTTTGCATGAAATATTCCCTTGGTATATCTAATTTTCTTGAAGAAATCTCTAGTCTTTCCTATTCTATTGTTTTCCTCTATTTCTCTGCATTGATCGCTGAGGAAGACTTTCATATCTCTCCTTGCTATTCTTTGGAAATCTGCATTCAAATGGGTGTATCTTTCTTTTTCTCCTTTGCTTTTTGCTTCTCTTCTTTTCACAGCTATTTGTAAGGCCTCCTCAGACAGCCATTTTGCTTTTCTGAATTTCTTTTCCACGGGGATGTTCTTGATCCCTGTCTCCTGTACAATGTCAAAAACCTCCGTCCATAGTTCAATATGCACTCTGTCTATCAAGTCTAGTCCTTTAAATCTATTTCTCACTTCCACTGTATAATCATAAGGGATTTGCTTTAGGTCATACCTGAATGGTCCAGTGGTTTTCCCTACTTTCTTCAATTAAAGTCTGAATTTGGCAATAAGGTATTCATGATCTCCTCCCAGTCTTGTTTTTGTTTACTGTATAGAGCTTCTCCATCTTTGGCCACAAAAATATCATCAATCTGATCTCGGTGTTGACCATCTGGTGATGTCCATGTGTAGAGTCTTCTCTTGTGTTGTTGGAAGAGGGTTTTGCTATTACCAGTTAATTCTCTTGGCAGAACTCTTTTAGCCTTTGCCCCGCTTCATTCTGTACTTCAAGGCCAATTTTACCTCTTTACTCCAGGTGTTTCTTCACTTCGTACTTTTGCAATCTAGTCCCATATAATTAAAAGGACATCTTTTTTGGATGTTATTTCTAGAAGGTCTTGTAGGTTTTCATAGAACTGTTCAACTTCAGCTTCTTCAGCATTACTGGCCAGGTCATAGACTTGGTGAAGAAGGAAATGGCAACCCACTCCAGTGTTCTTGCCTGGAGAATCCCAGGGATGGGGGAGCCTGGTGGGCTGCCGTCTATGGGGTCGCTCAGAGTTGGACACGACTGAAGTGACTTAGCAGCAGCAGCATAGACTTGGATTACCATGATATTGAATGGTTTGCCTTGGAAACGAAGAGAGATCATTCTGTCATTTTTGAGATTGCACCCAAGTACTGCATTTTGGACTGTTTTGTAGACTATAGTGGCTACTTCATTTCTTCTATGGGATTCCTGCACTTAGTAGTAGATATAATGGTCATCTGAGTTAAATTCACCCATTCTAATCCATTTTAGTTTCCTGATTCCTAGAATGTCTAAGTTCACTCTTGCCAGCTCCTGTTTGACTACTTTCAATTTGGCTTGATTCATGGACCTAACATTCCAGGTTCCTATGCAATATTGCTCTTTACAGCATTGGACCTTGCTTCTATCACTAGTCACATGCACAACTGGGTGTTGTTTTGCTTTGGCTCCATCCCTTTATTCTTTCTGGACTTATTTCTACATTGATCTCCAGTAGCATATTGGGCACCTACCAATCAGGGAAGTTCATTTTTCAGCGTCCCATCTTTTTGCCTTTTCATACTGTTTATGGGGTTCTCAAGGCAATAATACTGACGTGCTTTGCCATTCCCTTTTCCAGTGTACCACATTCTGTCAGACCTCTCCACCATGACCCGTCTGTCTTGGGTGGCCCCACACAGCATGACTTAGTTTCATTGAGTTAGACAAGCTGTGGTCCATGTTATCAGATTGGCTAACTGTCTGTGATTATGATTGCAGTGTCTGTCCTCTGATGCCCTCTCGTAATACGTACCATCTTCTTATTTGTGTTTCTCTTACCTTGCACATGGGGTATCTCTTCATGGCTGCTCCAGCAAAGCACAACTGCTGCTCCTTACCTTGGGCTTGGGGTAGCTCCTCTCGGTTGCTCCTGTGCCTTCTCTCAGCCGCCACAGTTCACAGTGTTGGAAAAGATTTGGACACAACCATAGCAACCCTGCATACCTACATTCAAAATTTTTTTTTTTTTTTGCTTGTGGCAGCTCTGCCCCAGTGAGGGTTGAACGTGAAGTGGCGCAGTTTCTTGGCTTTCGGGGACCCTGGCAGTCCCAGTGTGCAGAGACATGGACTGCCACTGCCACAGGATATGTGACTCTATCAGAGTCTTTTTTCGAACCTCTTATAGCTTGGTGATCAGAAGGCTACTTTGGCCAGTGTTTCTCTGTAGTTCTGTTCCTTCAGACTTAGAGGACTCCCTTGCCTGGGGTCCTTCTCGGTTTTTCAGTGCATCAGGCACATAGAGGGGCCCCCCTGGCTGTGAACTGGCACATCAGGCACTTAAAGGGGCACACAGGGTGGGGTACTACTCTGTAATTCAGCACATCAGTCACTTAAAGGAGCACCCTGAGTGGGGTCCTACTCTGTTGTTCAATGTGTCAGGCATTTAATGGGACAGCCTCTCTAATTTTTGAGCTATCTATGCTGGCATGTGGGGAGAAAGAGGCTTTGGTGATGACTCTACCCCTACATGTGACTCAGCAGTATCGTCTTGCTTCTATGGCTACCTGGATTTCCTCCACAGGTTTTTCCCACTACAGTCTCTTTCCTCACATCCCCTTGATCTGTCTTTCTGTGGTCATCAGCAGTCCTCACCCTGGGATTGCTCCACAATTCCTAAACTTTAGCACCTTCTAGGGGACCTGTGTCCCTGTTCAGGGTATGTATGTCTGTTCAAGGACTGTCTGATTCTCATTCCATTTAGGCTGCCACAGATCAGCTGTTTCACTCTCAGTGCTAAATGTTTTTCCTCTGACTCAGACAATTGCCCCAATATGGGGATGGGACCCCTGCTTTAGTTCTCCCATCCACCAAGGGCAGGTCCAGTCCTACTAACACTCCTATTTTTCACCCAACTTCCTTTGTCCTATCGAGTTTTGCGTGGATCTATATATTCTTTTCAGCTGTTCAGATACACCTGTCCACTCTCAGCTGGTGTTCTCCAGGCACTTCTGTGTCTAAGTTGTATTCCTGAAGTATCAATGGAAAGAGATGTACTCCACATCCACCTACTCCTCTGCCATCTTTTTTCTCAAGCCATTTTCCTCACTTTTATCCTGAAAAATTCTATAACAGCTGTCAGACTGAGGTAAAGTGTCAGATCAGCCTCTTAACCACTCAGCCAGGACCATTCAGACCTGGCTGACATTGGCATCTTTCAGCCAAGCCCTGAGTATTCCTCGATTTTCTTCCCCAGTTGAGCTCCCCTACCCTGTACCTTTCCACTGAGTAGGTAATTCCCCTGACATCTTTCAGCCTGCTCCCGACCCAGTATATTTTGCCTGGGTGGGAATTTCTCAGTCAACAGAGCCCCACTTAGTGTCTAGACCATGAGTGTGTATGCCTTGGATCCTTCACTCAGCCCTTCCCCAGTATCTGTCCTACTGGGAGGGGGTAGGTAACCTATTCTACCACCAAATAAAAATCAGAATCTCAACAAATATGGGAAGTTTGAGAACCAGGAGACACTTACCCAAATTCATCTGCACTTCGTGAGGATGCAGATGTGCACAAGGGGCTGCTGCTGGTACTAAAGGTCTGGTTCTTTGTGGAGTCCAGTCAAAAGAAGGAAGTTCACTCTGGGTCACTTCTTTGGTTGCCATAATGTCGTCTAAAAATATGTACAACATGAGAGTTAAGTTTTATTTGGGGCAAAATGAGGCCTGTAGCCTGGAAGGCAGAATCTCAGATAACTCAGACAGACTGCTCCAAAGCAGCAGCGGGGGGAGGTCAATATATAAGGTTTTGGTGAAGGGGGAATTCAATACCATGAAGTATTCATTTACAAAATGTCATTTTTTTAGTCAGGAGGATCTGATGTCACCATGGAGGGATTTAGTGCTTCTCTAGATGTAAGGAGATGCAAGGATATAGATCATAAATTCTATTCCTAAAAACATCCAACTAAAGGACAGTCTCACCAGATTCCTTGGAGCACAGAGTGCCTCACTCCACTCTAAATTCCCTCAGAGGTTGTTGAAAGTCAACAGTTATAGCCGCGTGGGGTTCAATCTCCATAGAGGCAGATGGCAAATGCTTTTGGTGTTCAGTCATTGGCAATGATCTTGGTGAGTGCCAACTTACAGTTAACATTCACTGTCTCCTGGAGCTTGCTCAAACTCATGTCCATTGAGTAGGTGATGGCATTCAACTATTTTGTGCTCTGTCATTCCCTTCTCCTTCTGCTGTCAATCTTTCCTAGCATCAGGGGCTTTTCTAATGAGTTAGCTCTTCACAAAGTTGGCCGAACTACTGGGCTTGGGCTTTCATCTTTACCACGAGTCCTTCCAATTAATATTCAGGATTGATTTCCTTTAGGAATGACTGGTTTTATCTTTCTGCAGTCCAAGGGACTCTCAAGAGTCTTCTCCAACACCACAATTCAAAAGCATTTATTCATGTTGATGTATGGCAAAAACCACCACAATATTGTAAAGTAGTTATCTCCCAATTAAAATAAATTAATTGATTTTTTTTTAAAAGCATCATTTCTTCGGCACTCAGTCTTCTTTATGGTTTAACTCTCACATCCTTACATGACTACTGGAAAAAAACATAGCTTTGAGGATATGGATCTTTGTTAGCAAAATACTGTCTCTGCTTTTTAACATGTTGTCTATGTTTGTGATAGATATTCTTCCAAGGAACAACTGTCTTTAAATTACATGGCTGCAGTCACCATCTGCAGTGATTTTGGCACCCAAGAAAATAAAGTCAGTCACTGTTTCCATTGTTTCCCCATCTATTTGCCATGAAGTGATGGGACTGGATGTCATGACCTCAGTTTTTTGAATGCTTAGTTTTAAGCCAGCTTTTTCACTCTCCTCTCACCTTTATCAAGAAGTTCTTTAGTTCTTCTTGGCTTACTGCTATTAAGGTGGTGCCACCTGCATATCTCAGGTTATTGATATTTTTCTCTGCAATCTTGATTTCGGCTACTCTTTCATCCAACTTGGCAATATGCATGATGTACTCTACCTAAAATTTAAATAAGCAGGATGGCAATAAACAGCCTTGACATACTCTTTTCCCAATTGCAACCAGTCCATTGTTCCATGTCTGGTTCTAACTGTTACTTCTTGACCTGCATACAATGTTTCTCGGGAGACAGGTAAGGTGGTCTGATATTCCCATCTCTTAAAGAATTTTCCAGGTATTTGTGATCTGCATAGTCAAAGGCTGTAGCATAGTTAATGAAGCATAAGTAGATGCTTTTCTGGAATTATCTTCCTTTATCTATGTTCCAACAAATGTTGACAATTTGACCAGACTACCTTACCTACCTCCTGCAGAACTTGTATGCTAGTCAAGAAGCAACATTTAGAACCAGACATGGAGCAATGTACTGGTTCAAAATGGGATAGGAGTACATCAAGGCTTATATTGTCATCCTGCTTATTTAACTTATATGCAGAGTACATCATGAGAAGTGCTGGACTGGATGAAACACAAGTTCGAATGAAGATTGCCAGGAGAAGTATCAATATGCAGATATGCAAATGATACCATATTTATGGCAGAAAGCAAAGAACTAAAGAGACTTTTGATGAAAGTGAAACAAGAGAGTGAAAAAGTTGGCTTAAAACTCAACATTCAGAAAAACTAAGATCATGGTGAGAGAGTCATTTCCTAGGCATGTTGATTAGAAGACTAGGGGTCCCCATGGAGAGAGGGGTCTGGAATTCTCAAGGAGGAAGAAAGGACAAACTTTTTTTCCCTCTACATTCCTTATGTATCCTGCTTGACAGTCTCTGGAAAAAAACCTCCTGGCTAATCCTGTTATCTTAAAACGTAAATTATGGGAGTAGGTTTAATGAGATCTTTATCAACAAAGCTAGTGCAGGTGATGGAATACCAGTTGAGCTATTACAAATCCCGAAAGATGATGCTGTGAAAGTGCTGCACTCAATATGCCAATAAATTTGGAAAATTCAGCAGATGCCACAGGACTGGAAAAAGTCAGTTTTCATTCCAAACCCAAAGAAAGCCAATGCCAAAGAATGCTCAAACTACCGCACAATTGCAATCATCTCACACGCTAGGAAAGTCATGCTCAAAATTCTCCAAGCTAGGCTTCAGCAGTACGAGAACCGTGAACTTTCATATGTTCAAACTGGTTTTAAAAAAGATAGAAGAACCAAAGATCAAATTGCCAACATCCGCTGGATCATGGGAAAAGCAAGAGAATTCCAGAAAAACATCTATTTCTCTTTTATTGACTATGCCAAAGACTTTGACTGTATGGATCACAATAAATTGTGGAAAATTCTGAAAGAGATGGGGATACCAGACCACCTGAGCTGCCTCTTGAGAAACCTGTATGCAGGTCAGGAAGCAACAGTTAGAACTGGACATGGAACAACAGACTGCTTCCAAATAGGAAAAGGAGTATGTCAAAGTTGTATATTGTCACCCTGCTTATTTAACTTATATGCAGAGTACATTATGAGGAACGCTGGGCTGGAAGAAGTGCAAGCTGGAATCAAGATTGCCGGGAGAAATATCAATAATCTCGGATATTTCTCCGAGGCACCACCCTTATGGCAGAAAGTGAAGAGGAACTAAAAACCTCTTGATGAAAGTGAAAGAAGAGAGTGAAAAACTTGGCTTGAAGCTCAACATTCAGAAAACTAAGATCATGGCATCTGGTCCCACCACTTCATGGGAAATAGATGGGGAAACAGTGGAAACAGTGGCAAACTTTATTTTCTTGGGCTCCAAAATCATTGCAGATGCTGATTGCAGCCATGAAATTAAAAGACTCTTACTCCTTGGACGGAAAGTGGAGAAGACTCTTGAGAGTCCCTTGGACTGCAAGGAGATCCAAACAGGCCATCCTAAAGGAGAACAGTCCTGGGTGTTCATTGGAAGGACTGATGCTGAAGCTGAAACTCCAATACTTTGGCCACCTCATGCGAAGTGTCGACCCACTGGAAAAGACTCTGATGCTGTGAGGGATTGTGGGCAGGAGGAGAAGGGGACGACAGAGAATGAGATGGCTCGATGGCATCACCGACTCGATGAAAATGAGTTTGATTGAACTCCGGGAGTTGATGATGGACAGGGAGGCCTGGCGTGCTGTCGTTCATGTGGTCGCAAAGAGTCAACACGACTGAGTGACTGAACTGAATTGAACTGAACTTACAACCTACAGACATTCTTTGATTCATTGTAATAACTAGATAGTATATATTCCATTGCTAATGCTACCAAAGGGGTACACTAGAAAGGAAATTACTATTTCTGCCCCCTTCTGATGACTATGTCAGAAGCTTTCTTTATCTCTTTTATTCTTTAATAAAACTTTATTACACAAAATCTCTGAGCGATCAAGCCTCATCTCTGGCCCCTGTTTGAATGCTTCTCCTCTGGAGGCCAGGAATCCCAGCGTCTTTGCGTGGTTCAGCAACAACCTTTCATCTTGGGGACTATTCCGGGATACTTTTGGGCGATGTAAGGATGCTTGGAGCTCTAGTTCTTTTTTCTCCTAGTGAACACGTTTTCTGCTGTACTTTACTAACTCTACGGTGTGCTTCTGTGAATGAATGACATGCCCTATGCAAAGCAAGTGAGAAGCCCTGCTCTGTGGTTCCATGGTAACCTCATACGGATTATGGCAGAAACCTGATAGGGGTTTATACTGACCTGCCAACGCCAAGAGGCACCCAATGTCTCCTTTGGGGAACCGATGAGAAATGGGCAAGGCGTGTGGACTGAACTTTCCTTTCTTGCTCAAACTTGTCAGTCTCTTTGACCATTTCATAACTCCTTGGAAATTAGAAGTACTAACCTAATCTGTCGGATCATAGACTTTCAAGGGTCTTGTGATCTATGCTGTTATTGTGCACTGTTACTTAGGTCCCAAACTTGGGTTGGTAGTCAGGAAGTTCCTAGCCTTGCTAGGAATCGGAAGTTAAGAAGCTAGATGGAGCTCTAGCTCCAAGAGCATCTCTGAGGTTAAAGATTACTCAGATTGGAGCTACAGTGGATTATTTTTTTCCTTTGGTAATGTTGGCTCTTAGGGGACCAGAGGAGACTCCTATACTGGTGTGGTGATGCTTCAGTTCAGTTCAGTTCAGTCGCTCAGTCGTGTCCGACTCTCTGCGACCCCATGAATCACAGCACGCCAGGCCTCCCTGTCCATCACCAACTCCCGGAGTTCACTCAAACTTATATCCAGCAAGTCGCTGATGCCATCCAGCCATCTCATTCTCTGTCGTCCCCATCTCCTCTCACCCCCAATCCCTCCTAGCATCAGAGTCTTTTCCAGTGAGTCAACTAATCGCATGAGGTGGCCAAAGTATTGCAGTTTCAGCTTTAGCATCTGTCCTTCCAATGAACACCCAGGATTGATGTCCTTTAGAATGGACTGGTTGGATCTCCTTGCAGTCCAAGGAACTCTCAAGAGTCTTCTCCAGAACCACAGTTCAAAAGCATCAATTCTTCAGCGATCAGCTTTCTTCATAGTCCAACTCTCACATCCATAAGTGGTGATGCTTAGGAGGCTCTTATACTGGTGTGGTGACGCTTGGAAGGAACATCTCTGTTTTGTTTGTATAGGTCTTATTGTAGTCAAGAATATACTCAGGGTTGTGCACAGGCACTCAGCTGAGAAATGTTTCCCCCAGCGGTTTAGCCTGGGAGGCATTCCGGAAGGTTACTCTGATTGCACCCCGGGTGGCATCAGAAGTAAGCAAGGTTTTAATGGTGAGGAGCTGGACGTCAGTCAGGGATGCCATCAGGTCTACCTCTGGTGCATCTCCACCCCGTCTTGGTGGCAGAACTGGGAAGGATGAGTATGTCGCCTGTGTCGGTGAGGGACAGACTAAGTCTGACCAGGAAACAAAAGCTTTGCTGTAAAGTCTGTCTATATCCCCATCTAGAGCAGGGAGGGCTGCCTCCAATAGAAAGAGGGCGCTGGTCGCTTTATTTTTCTCTCTTACAGATGGGAGCTAACAATTCCAGCCTCACTGCTTTGAACTGTATCCTGAAAAACTGGAATAGATTTGATCCCCAGGGCTTAAAGAAGACCCACCTGGTCTTCCTATGTGATACTGCATGGCCAAGGTATCCATTGGAGGATGGCGAACGGTGACCAGTTAGAGGGTTTCTTGAGTATAATACTGTTTTACAGTTAGACCGGTTCTGTAAAAAACAAGCAAAATGTGTAGAAATAGACTATTTGTTGCCCTTTTTCTATCTGTGAAATATACCAGAATTATGTCCTAATGGTAGAAATTTGGGTGTGACTCCTTTAACTCCCTCCTGTCCTCCTACTTTGCTAGATGAGATAGAGGACAGGAGGCAAAGAGATAAAGAAAAACAGGTTTCTCCAATCTATCCTTGGGATCGTATGCACAGAACAGCCAGAGAATGAGGAAGAGCCACCAATATGTTGCCCCTTCATGAAGCACCCACGAGGAAAAATAATCAGTCTATGAGGGTTAATAAGCCTTTTTCTTATCAAGAAATACAAAGAAATAAAGGAGGATCTGGAAGAATATTTAGAGGACCCAGAAAAATATATTAGAGCTGTTAAAGGTGTTACTCTGCTTTATGACCTTACTTGGTTATATGTGATGTATATCTTGGAACAAACGCTGACTCCCGACTCAAAAAGTAGAGTTTTGGGAAAAACGGTTGCTTATGGAGATAAATAAAGTGATGGGACCAGATGTCATGATATTCGTTTTCTGAATGTTGAGCTTCAATCCAAACTTTTCACCCTCCTCTTTCACTTTCATCAAGAGGCTTTTGAGTTCCTCTTCACTTTCTGCCATAAGGGTGGTTCCATCTGCATATCTGAGGTTATTGATATTTCTCCTGGCAAACTTGATTCCAGCTTGTGATTCTTCCAGCCCAGCTTTCCTCATGATGTACTCTTCATATGTGTTAAATAAGCAGGGTGACAATATAGAACCTTGACATACTCGTTTTCCTATTTGGAAGCAGTCTGTTATTCCATGTCCGGTTCTAACTGTTGCTTCCTGACCTGCATACAGGTTTCTCAAGAAGCAGGTCAGGTGGTCTGGTATTCCCATCTCTTTCAGAATGTTCCACAGTTTATTGTGATCCACACAGTCAAAGGCTTTGTCATAGTCAATGAAGCAGAAATAGATGTTTTTCTGGAACCTTTCTACATGATCCAGAAGATGTTGGCAATGTGATCTCTGGTGCCTCTGCCTTTTCTAAAGCCTGCTTGAACATCTGGAAGTTCATGATTCACATATTGCTGAAGCATAGCTTAGAGAATTTTGAGCATGACTTTACTAGCGTGTGAGATGAGTGCAATTGTGAGGTAGTTGGAGCATTCTTTGGCATTCCCTTTCTTTGGGATTGGAATGAAGACTGACTTTTTCCAGTCCTGTGGCCACTGATGAGTTTTCCAAATTGCTGGCATATTGAGTGCAGCACTTCCACAGCATCATCTTTCAGGATTTGAAATAGCTCAATTGGAATTCCATCACCTTCACTAGATTTGTTCATAGTGATGCTGTCTGAGGCCCACTTGACTTCACATTCCAAGATGTCTGGTTCCAGGTGAGTGATCACACCATCGTGATTATCTTCGTCATGAAGATCTTTTCTGTACAGCATTTTTGTGTATTCTGGACATCTCTTCTTAATATCTTCTGCTTCTGTTAGGGCCATACCATTTCTGTCCTTTATCGAGCCCATCTTTGAATGAAATATTCCCTTTATATCTCTAATTTTCTTACAAAGATCTCTTGTTATGCCTATTCTGTTTCTTTCCTCTATTTCTTTGCATTGATCGCTGAGGAAGGCTTTCTTATCTCTCCTTGCTATTCTTTGGAACTCTGCATTTAGATGTTTATATCTTTCCTTTTCTCCTGTGCTTTTCGCTTCTCTTCTTTTCACAGCTATTTGTAAGGCCTCCTCAGACAGCCATTTTGCTTTTTTTGCATTTCTTTTCCATGGGGATGGTCTTGATCCCTGTCTATTGTACAATGTCACGAACCTCCGTCCAGAGGTCATCCTGCACTTTATCTATCAGATCTAGACCTTTAAATCTATTTCTTACTTCCACTGTATAATCATAAGGGATTTGATTTAGGTCATATCTGAATGGTCTAATGGTTTTCCCTACATTCTTCAATTTAAGTCTTGCGGATGCTGATTGCAGCCATGAAATCAAAAGACTCTTACTCCTTGGAAGGAAAGTTATGACCAGCCTAGATAGCATATTAAAAAGCAGAGACATTACGTTGCCAAACAAGGTCCGTCTAGTCAAGGCTATGGTTTTTCCAGTGGTCATGTATGGATGTGAGATTTGGACTGTGAAGAAAGCTGATCACCGAAGAATTGATGCTTTTGAACTGTGGTGCTGGAGAAGACTCTTGAGAGTCCCTTGGACTGCAAGGAGATCCAACCAGTCCATTCTAAAGGAGATCAATCCTGGGTGTTCATTGGAAGGACTTATGCTAAAGCTGAAACTCCAGTATTTTGGCCACCTTATGCGACGAGTTGACTCACTGGAAAAGAGTCAGATGCTAGGACGATTGGGGGTAGGAGGAGACAGGGACGACAGAGAATGAGATGGCTGGATGGCATCAGCGACTTGCTGGACATAAGTTTGAGTGAACTCCGGGAGCTGGTGATGGACAGGGAGGCCTGGCGTGCTGTGGTTCATGGGGTCGCAGAGAGTCGGACATGAATAAGCGACTGAACTGAACAGAACTGAATGGAGATAAATGGCTTACTAAGAAATCAGTAGGGAAGCGGGAGGACGAGATAACTGCCTTCCCCAATGAAAATCAGGCGGTCCCAACACAGCTAAAGGAAGATGGGATGAGAGTCATTTTGTCAGATGTATTCTTGAAGACTCAGGCAGGTGTGTGCTAAGCTTTTTAGTTCAGTTCAGTTCAGTTCAGTCTCTCAGTCGTGTCTGACTCTTTGCGACCCCATGAAACACAGCACGCCAGGCCTTCCTGTCCATCACCAACTACCGGAGTTCACTCAAACTCATGTCCATCGACGCAGTGATGCCATCCAGCCATCTCATTCTCTGTCGTCTTCTTCTCCTCTTGCTCCCAATCCTTCCCAGCATCAGAGTCTTTTCCAGTGAGTCAACCCTTCGCATGAGGTGACCAAACTATTGGAGTTTCAGCGTTAGCATAAGTCCTTCCAATGAACACCCAGGATTGATCTCCTTTAGAATGGACTGGTTGGATCTTCTTGCAGTCCAAGGGACTCTCAAGAGTCTTCTCCAGCACCACAGTTCAAAAGCATCATTCTTCGGCCATCAGCTTTCTTCACAGTCCAACTCTCACATCCATACATGACCAAGGGAAAAACCATTGCCTTGACTAGACGGACCTTGGTTGGCAAAGTAATGTCTCTGCTTTTTGATATACTATCTACGGTGATCATAACTTTCCTTCCAAAGAGTAAGTGTCTTTTAATTTCATGCCTTCAGTCAGCATCCGCAGTGGTTTTGGAGCCCAGAAAAGTAAAGTCTGACACTGCCTCCACTGTTTCCCCATCTCTTTCCCATGAATTGATGGGATCAGAGGCCATGATCTTCGTTTTCTGAATGTTGAGCTTCAAACCAACGTTTTCACTCTCCTCTTTCACTTTCATCAAGAGGTTTTTGAGTTCCTCTTCACTTTCTGCCAAAAGGGTGCTGTCATCTGCACAACTGAGGTTATTGATATTTCTCCCAGCAATCTTGATTCCAGCTTGTGCTTCTTCCAGCCCACCGTTCCTCATGATGTACTCTGCATATAAGTTAAATAAGCAAGGTGACAATATACAGCCATGAGTTACTCCTTTTCCTATTTTGATCCAGTCTGTTGTTCCATGTTCAGTTCTGACTGCTGCTTCCTGACCTGCATACAGGTTTCTCAAGAGGCAGGTCAGGTGGTCTGGGATTCCCATCTCTTTCAGAATTTTCCACAGTTTCTTGTGATCTACACAGTCAAAGGCTTTGGAATAGTCAATGAAGCAGAAATAGATGTTTTCCTGGAACTCTCTTCCTTTCTCCATGATCCAGCGGATGTTGGCAATTTGATCTCTGGTACCTCTGCCTTTTCTAAGACCTGCTTGAACATCTCGGAGTTCACGGTTCACATATTTCTGAAGCCTGGCTTGGAGAATTTTGAGCATGACTTTACTAGCGTGTGAGATGAGTGCAATTGTGCGGTAGTTTGAGCATTCTTTGGCATTGTCTTTCTTTGGGATTCGAATGAAGACCGA
The DNA here is from genome assembly GCF_049115385.1 of Moschus berezovskii. NCBI lineage: Eukaryota > Metazoa > Chordata > Mammalia > Artiodactyla > Moschidae > Moschus > Moschus berezovskii. The sequence continues at coordinate 87,505,667 of NC_142472.1, read as the reverse complement.
CATTTTCCAATCATGTGGCCACTGCTGAGTTTTCCAAATTTGCTGGCATATTCAGTGCAGCACTTTCACAGCATCATTTTTCAAGATTTGAAGTAGCTCAACTGAAATTCCATCACCTCCACCAGCTTTGTTCGTAGTGATGCTTTCTAAGGCCCACTTGACTTCACATTCCAAGATGTCTGGCTCTAGGTCAGTGAGCACGTTATTATGATTATCTTGGTCGTGAAGATCTTTTCTGTACAGTTCTTCTGTGTATTCTTGCCACCTCTTCTTAATATCTTCTGCTTCTGTTCGGTCCATAACTTTTCTGTCCTTTACGAGCCCATGTTTGCATGAAATGTTCCCTTGGAATCTCTAATTTTCTTGAAGAGATCTTTGTTTTTCTTATTCTGTTGTTTTCCTCTATTTCTTTGCATTGGTCACTGAGGAAGGATTTCTTATCTCTCCTTGCTATTCTTTGGAACTCTGCATTCAAATGGGTATATCTTTCCTTTTCTCCTTTGATTTTTGCTTCTCTTCTTTTCACAGCTATTTGTAAGGTCTCCTCAGACAGCCAAAAAAAATGCTTTTTTGCATTTCTTTTCCATGGGGATGGTCTTGGTCCCTGTCTCCTGTACAATGTCATGAACCTCCGTCCAGTGTTCATCAGGCACTCTATCTATCAGATCTAGTTCGTTAAATCTATTCCTCACTTCCACTGTATAAGCATAAGGGATTACTTTTAGGTCATATCTGAATGGTCTAGTGGTTTTCCCTGCTTTTTTCTATTTAAGTCTCAGTTTGGCAATAAGGAATACATGATCTGAGCCACTGTCAGCTCCTGGTCTTGTTTTTGCTAACTCTATACAGCTTCTCCATCTTTGGCTGCAAAGAATATAATCAATCTGATTTTGGTGTTGACCATCTGGTGATGTCCATGTGTAGAGTCTTCTCTTGTGTTGTTGGAAGAGGGTGTTTGCTATGACCAGTGCGTTCTCTTGACAAAACACTATTAGCCTTTACTTTGCTTCATTCCGTGCTCCAAGGCCAAATTTACCTGTTACTAGAGGGGTTTCTTGACTTCCTACTTTTGCATTCCAGTCCCCTATAATGAAAAGGACATCTTTTTTGGGTGTCAGTCCAAAAGGTCTTGTAGTTCTTCATAGAACCATTGAACTTCGGCTTCTTCAGCATTACTGGTTGGGTCATAGGCCTGGGTTACTGTAATATTTAATGGTTTGCCTTGGAAACGAACAGAAATCATTCTGTCGTTTTTAAGATTGCATCCAAGTGCTGCATTTCGGACTCTTTTGTTGACCATGATGGCTACTCCATTTCTTCTAAGGGATTCCTGCCCACAGTAGTAAATATAATGGTCATCTGAGTTAAATTCACCCATTCCAGTCCATTTTAATTCACTGATTCCTAGAATGTCTATGTTCACTCTTGCCGTCTCCTGTTTGACCACTTCCAATTTGCCTTGATTCATGGACCTAACATTCCAGGTTCCTATGCAATATTGCTATTTGTAGCACTGGACCGTTCTTCTATCACCGGTCACGTCCACAATTGGGTATTGGTTTTGCATTTGCTCCATCCTTTCATTCCTTCTAGAGTTATTTCTCCACTGATCTCCAGTAGCATACTGGGCACCTACCGACCTGGGGAATTCCTCATTCAATATCCTATCATTTTGCCCTTTGATACTGTTCATGGGGTTCTCAAGGCAAGTATACTGTAGTGGTTTGCCATTCCCTTCTCCAGTGGACCACATTCGGCTGTAGTCCATGTGATAAGATCGACGAGTTTCCTGTGATTATGATTTCAGTGTGTCTGCCCTCTGATGCCCCCTCGCAATACCTACCGTCTTATTTTGGTTTCTCTTACCTTGGCCGTGGGATATCTCTTCACAGCTGCTCCGAGAAAGCGCAGCCACTGCACCTTAACTTGGATGAGAGGTATCTCCTCAAGGCCTCCCCTCCTGACCTTGAACGTGGAGTAGCTCCTCTCGGGCCTCCTGCGCCCGTGCAGCCACCGCCTGTTGGACGTGGGGTAGCTCCTCGGCCATGCCTCTTTGCGTGGTCGGTTGGGCCGGGGCCGGCGTCTCTCGCGTCTGCGCCTCCAGGGCCGGCGTCTCTCGCGTCTGTGCCACCAGGTCGGCGTCTCTCGCCTCTGAACTATGGCAAATTGGCAGACATAGAACAGGAGGAGAAGGAAGCTCCTGGTAAATTCCTAGATAGACTGAGAGAAACCCTTTACAGATTCATTGAGATTGATCCTGAAAGTGAAGAGGGAAAAGTGATCTTAAAAGGTAGATTTCTTACTCAGTCAGCTCCAGATATCCACCGTAAGCTGTTAAAACGGGTTTATGGGACAAATCAGTCTTTAGATCATCTGTTACAACTGGCTCAGACAGTCTATTATGGTAGGAAATACGAAAAAAAGAAAGAAAGGCATAAAATGACAAAGGAGCAGTAGGAAGCCTTCGCAATGGCTGTGAAAACCATTCTTTAACAGCCTGAGAATAATGCCCAGAGGGACCCATGTGTAAAGGGATGGGCTTGCTATTACTGTGGAAAGGAGGGGCACCTCAAACGAGATTGCCTTCAGGCATCTAAGCCACCCCTGGCTCCATGTCCAGTCTTCAAAGGACCACACTGGAAGAGAGACTGCCTCCAGAGGCATATGTTTCAGTTGTCAGTTAATAACTGTAGGGGGCCAATCCCTCGATTTCCTTTTAGATACTGGGGCAACTCACTCCGTGCTTACTGAAGCCCCTGGCTCACTTTCTTCCTGATCCACTTCCGTAATGGGACTGTCTGGACGAGTCAAAATGTATCGAGTCAGTGTTCCTGTCAGTTGTGACTGGGATTCGGTGCTATTGTCACACGAGTTTCTGATTGTTCCAGAGTATCCCTCACCCCTTTTGGGGAGGGATACACTGAACAAGGTCCAATCCTCTGTTTCCATGAATATGGAGCCTTCCCTTTCTCTCCCTTTAATTGAACAAAATGTAAATCCTAGAGAATGGGCTAATGGAAAATCTGTGGGTCGAGCATAAAATGCTATTCCTGTAGTTGTCAAGCTCAAAGACCTGCACTTATTTCCCCATAAGAAGCAGTATCCACTGAAACCTGAGGTTAAAGAAGGGTTAAAATCCATCATCAAAAATATAACGGAGCAGGGACTATTAATTTCCTGTAACAGTCCATACAACACTCCTATTTTGGGTATAAATAAATCAAATGGTAAATGGAGACTAGTTCAAGATTTACAAATAATAAATGAGGCTGTAGTTCCTTTACACCTCATGGTGCCTAATCCTTATACTCTATTATCTGAAATTTCTGAACGAGCCAAATATTTCTCACTAATTGATTTGAAAGATGCCTTCTATTCAGTGCCTTTGGTGGAGGAAAGTCAATTTCTATTTGCCTTTGAGGACCCCACACAGCCAGTTTCCCAGTTAATCTGGACAGTTTTTCCCCAGGGATTTTGTGACATTCCTCATTTATTTGGACAAAGTTTGTCACAGGATCTACAAAACTGTAATAGCTCTGAAGCAGTGGTTTTATAATACGTAGATGATATTTTGCCCTGTGCTGAGACAGAGGAAGCTTGTTCACGAGCCTCAAAAGATTTCTTAAACCTTCTGGCAGGCTGTGGTCACAAGGCATCAAGAGATAAGGCTCAGCTTTGTCAACAATCTGTTAGTATCTGGGCCTAATAATATCAGATGGGACTAGGGCCATAGGCCCCAAGAGAATTAAACCTATACTAAATCATCCCCTACCTATGACTTTAAGATAATTGAGAAGATTTTTGGAAATCACAGGTTACTGTCGCATTTGGATTCCGGGTTATGGGGAACTTGCACGGCCTTTATAGAAATTTACAGCTCAAACTCAGCAGGCCCAAACCACCGACAAACTGGATTGGTCTCCAGATACTCAAAAGGCTTTTAAGGTTCTTCAGACTGTCCTCCTGCAAGCTCCCGCTCTGAGCTTGCCCACAGAGTCAGAATTTAAGTTGTTTGTCACTGAAAGAAAAGGTGTGGCTTTGGGAGTTTTGACACAACCCCGAGGGCCTCACCAGCAACCTATTGCTTATCTAAACAGAAAATTGGATGTAATTTCATGTGGGTGGCCCGACTGCCTAAGAGTAATTGGGGCAGCAGTTTTATTAGCACCTGAAGCTTTAAAAATAATTACTGTACTGACTTCTCATGATGTGAGTGGAATCTTAAATTCTAAGATTAATATTTGGATGACAGACAGTAGGCTTCTTAAATATCAGTCATTGGTTTTAGAAGGACCAGTAACTAAGCTTAAAGTTTGTGGAAATTTAAATCCTGCCACTTTCCTTCCTGAAAAGGAAAATGAAACATCTGATCACAATTGTTCCCAATTCCTAACTTTAAACTATGGAGCTCGGGAAGATCTCATGGATACCCCATTAGACAACCCTGACATGGAAATATTTACTGATGGCAGTTCTTTTGTTCGGGATGGAAAGCGTAAAACAGGTTACACCATGGTGACTGCTGAACAGGTTGTAGAAGCAAAATCTCTCCCCCAGAGAACCAGTGCTCAGTTAGCGGAACCTGTGGCTCTGATCCGAGCTCTATGGTTAAGCAAAGGACAGCCGGTAAATATCTACACTGATTCCAAGTATGCTTGTTTGACTTTACATGCTCATGCTACAATATGGAAAGAAAGACCGTTTAAAACAGCAACAGGAGAACCTATTAAGCATTTCAGAGAGATCGAGAGACTTTTAACTGCTATATGTTGTCCTAAAGAAGTATCTGTTATGCATTGCAAAGGGCACAGCAGGGGTGGGAGTAAAGTAGCCAAAGGTAATCAGCTGGCTGACTGTCAAGCCAGAAAAGTGGCACTTTAAGAAACCCCTTCACTACAGACGCCTTTGATCTGGACAGGTCCTGTGGAACAGAAAAAAGAAAAAAAAAAACCCACAATATACTGAGGAAGAATTAGAAAGATATGAGAAAAAAGGATCAAAAATTACTGATAAAGGATGGTTACATCTTGAGGATGGACAATTAATAATTCCTGAAAGTGCTCAATGGAAAATTCTTAAGGATTTACACCAGAGTTTTCATTCGGGTGCAGAGAGTACTTACCAGATGGCTTCTCGTTTGTTTGAAGGTAAAAATGTAATGAAAACTTTAAATAGCTTTATCAAAAGGTGAGAAATTTGTCAGAAAAATAACCCAAAGACTGAAAAGCTAGCAAAATCTGGATTACAATGAAGTGGAATGTATCCTGGAGAGGACTGGGAAATTGATTTTACTCTTATGCCAAAAGCTAATGGGTATTCTTGCTTACAAGTTTGGGTGAATACTTTTACTGGGTGAATTGAGACTTTTCCCTGTCCTTTTCCTAAGGAGGTTATAAAGATTTTAATCCATAAAATTATCCCCAGGTTTGGACTGCCACGGAAACTTCAGAGTGACAATGGCTCCGCCTTTAAAGCTGCTGCAACTCAGGATGGTATCTAAAGCTCTAGGAATAGAATATCACTTACACTGTTCCTGGAGACCCCAATCCTCAGGAAAGGTTGAAAAAGCTAATGACATTATCAAAAGACATCTGCGCAAATTAACTCAAGAGACTCAGGACAATTGGATTAAAGTCCTACCCATAGCTTTAATGAGGGTTCGAAATGCCCCCCAAAAGGAGGGACTGTCCCCCTTTGAATGTATTTATGTAAGTCCTTTCTTATGCACAGACATTGTTATAGACCCTGAAGCCTTGGAATTAACTAATTATGTAAATCAGCTCTCAGCTTTTCAACAGACATTAACAGAACTCTGGGAGACAACTCCTGACCCAGCCTCAGTCAAACAAGCCTCTATTTGAGCCAGGAACTGAGGTCCTCATAAAAACATTAGGATCTGGGGGGCCAATCCCTTGAGCCCCTCTGGGAAGGCCCTTACCAGGTTATTCTTTCTTCTCCCACAGCAGTCAAAGTGCCAGGAATTGATTCGTGGGTACATCACACTCGAGTTAAGAGGTGGCACCCTGACCACAATTAAGTGACTTCATTTTGTATCTTTATGTTCTATGCTCTGACTTGGTACTTTTCAGATGGGCCTGATAATCTATGCGAGCCTACTTCTGCTGACTCCAAATATCCTGAGTCTGCCATTTGATCCTCAAGACAATGGTCCTCAAGACAAAAGTCCTTGTCCTGGACTCACTCCTACGCATCATTTCACAATCAGTCTAGTTGCTGGGTCTGAAGAGCGCTCCCCTCTTCATCAGTGGAAGGTGGACATCTCCACTTCAAAGAAAAGACTTTCTCCAAAGTCCAAAGACTTTCTGAGAATACCTTCAACAACAATCATATGCGATGCCTCTTCTTCATCTTATGACATCCCACAATCCTAAAATGGACTGGTAACACGTTGTACTTTAACTGTGGACATAATGTGACTTTTAATTTGGCTATACATTGTCTCGGTTCAATGACTATTTCACTGCACATAAGGCAAATAGGTCTAGATCTAATGGTTTTTTACCTGATGTTAATCAAATATGGGATGAGGTTATACGGTTAACTCCTGAAAAAGGACGTGTAATATCTCCTGACCCTATATGCTGGGAACAGATAAAGCCATCCCCAGATGTTAGTCAACAACTTAATTATAATGATTGGAAACACTTGGGATTTTTGCCTCAGGAAATATGCAATGTAATCATTCGCGTGTTTTCCAGCTCCAATTCAGGTCCTCCGCTTGTCTGGCCAGGCACTAATTGGGACTGGAAGTCATGCTGGCTTGCTCCAAATGGGACCTATTGGATATGTGGCTCTTACCTATGGGCATGGCTTCCCCATTGTTGGATAGGGAGATGCACCCTACGTCTAGCCTTTACTCACGGTTTTATATTTTCAGAGATTCCAGAAAAGCCTAATTTACCCCACCTTAAAACTCGATGGGCAAGGTCTGTATTTCACTGGTATGATTATTTGGCTGCAGTGTTTGTTCCCTCTTTGGGAACAATAGATGTTATGCTACGAGTGGATGCTTTGACTAATTTTACTCAACAGGCATTACAAGATTATCAAAAAGCTATTTCAGTTCTTAATGCTGAACAACCACAAATTAGAAAGGTGGTTTTACAAAACAGATTACCTTCAGGTATTCTGACAGGTGCACAAGGAAGAACTTGTGCCATTATTCATACCCAATGCTGTACTTATATACCTGATATGAGCACTAACGTTACTCATTTTACTAAACACATAAACAAGATAATCGGGGCTGTGGATACTCCTGAAGCCTCAATTACCTCACTTTGGGAGACGTTAACTAGTTCCCCATGATGGAAAACTATCTTAATTGCAATAATTCTGATTGTTTTATTTTTGCTGTTTGCTCCCTGCATCTGTAACTGTGTAATTGGGTTTGTTTCTAGTCACATGAGGGCTTTTAAGTTACAAATGGTTGTCCGAGCTTCTATGAGAGCCACAGCCTCCTCCAACTATTACCTGGGGCTGCTGAATCACAGACCCTCAATATCAGGGTTAGGAGAATATGTTACCTTAACAATTTAGGGACCACGACCCTAAACAGCAGGAAGTAGTTATGGAATGAAAATGACTCCCCTTTCCCTTGGCAACATAATTCTCCTAAAAGAAAAGGGAGGAATGAGAGAGTCATTTTCTAGGCAGGTTGATAAGAATTCTAGGGGTCCCCAAGTAGAGAGGGGTATGGAATTCTCAAGGAGGAAGAAAGGACAAACTTTTTTTCCCTCCACATTCCTTAGGATTATATAACAAAAATGTATCCTGCTTGAGGACAGTCTCTGGAAAAAATCCTTCTGGATAATCCTGTTATCTTAAAATGTAAATTATGGGAGTAGGTCTAGTGAGGTCTTTACAAACTCCAGGCATTCTTTTGATTCACTGTAATAACTAATTAGAGAGTATGTGATTCCATTGCTAACACTAACAAGGGGGTACTCTTTCTGCCCCCTTCTGATGCCTATGTCAGAATCTTTCTCTATCTCCTTTACACTTTAATAAAATTTTATCACACAAAAGCTCTGAGCAATCAAGCCTCGTCTCTGGCTCCGGATTGAATTCTTCTCCTCTGGAGGCCAAAACTCCTGGTGTCTTTGCGTGGTTCAGCAACAAGCTTTCAATGGCATCTGGTTCCATCACTTCATGGCAAATAGATGGAGAAACAGTGGAAACAATGACAGACTTTATTTTTTTGGGGGGAGAGGCTCCAAAATTACTGCACATGGTGACTGCAGCCATGAAATTAAAAGACATTTGCTCCTTGGAAGGAAAGTCATGAGCAATCTAGACAGCATATTAAAAAGCAGAGACATTACTTTGTCAACAAAGGTCCGTTTAGTGAAGGCTATGGTTTTTCCAATAGTCATGTATCGATGTGAGAGTTGGACTATAAAGAAAGTTGAGTGGTGAAGAATTGATGCTTTTGAACTGTGGTGTTGGAGAAGACTCTTGAGAGTCTCTTGGACAGCAAGGAGATACAACCAGTCCATCCTAAAAGAAATCAGTCCTGAATATTCATTGCAGGGACTGATGTTGAAGTTGAAACTTCAGTACTTTGGCCACCTGATGAGAAGAACTAACTCATTTGAAAAGACCCTTTCAAATGATGCTGGGAAAGATTGAAGGCAAGAAGTTGAGGACAGAGGACGAGATGGTTGGATGGCATCACCGACTCGATGGACGTGAGTTTGGGTAAACTTTGGGAGTTGGTGATGGACAGTGTAGCCTGGAGTGCTGTGGTCCATGGGGTTGCAAAGAGACACGATTGAGTGACTGAACTGAACTGAACATCATGTGCAAAGGATGGATGAAGTTCAAGTTGGGATCAGAATGCAGGGAGAATATCAAAGACCTCAGATATGTAGATTATACCACTTTAATAGCAGACAGCAAAGAGGAACTAAAGAGCCTCTTGCTGAAGGTGAAGAGTTAAAAAGTTGGCTTAAAACTCAACATCCTTAAAACTAAGTTCATAGCATCCAGTCCCATCACTTCGTGGCAAATGGATGAGAAAAACCTGGAGACAGTGACATATTATGTTTTCTTTGTCTCCAAAGTCACTGTGGATGTGAGTGCAAGCATGAAATTAAAAGATGCTCACTCTCTGGAAGTTCAGTTCAGTCACTCAGTCGTGTCCAACTCTTTGCCACCCCGTGGACTGCAGAACACTTTGGAAGAAAAGCTGTGACAAACCTAGACAGCATATTAGAAAGTAGTGACATCAACTTTCTGACAAATGTCCATGTAGTCAAAGCTATGTTTTTTTCCAGCAGTCGTGTGTGGATGTGAGAGGTGGACCACAAAGATGGCTGAATACCAACGGATTGATTCTTTCAGACTCTGGTGCTGGAGAAGACTTTTGAGAGTCCCTTGGACAGGAAGGAAATCAAACCAGTCTGTCCTAAAGGAAATCAACCTTGAATATTCATTTGAAGGACAGGTGCTGAAACTGAAGCACTGATACTTTCACCACCTGATGGGTAGACTCTTTTGAAAAGACTTTGATAACGGGAAAAATTGAGGGCAAGAGAAGAAGCAGGCAACAGAGGATGAGATTTATGGATGACATTATTCACTGAATGGCTATGAGGTTGAGCAAGTTCAGGGAGATATTGAAGAACAGGGGAATCTGGTATGCTGCAATCCATAGCCTGCAAAGAGTTGGACATAACTTAGCAACTGAACAAGAAAAACAAGTTGGCTCAGTGGTTGATCCTGTTCGTGTTGCCAACTGTCTTGCTGTTCACACTCTTCTCACTGTTCACTGAACCCATGGTAGGAAAGGCATAAGCTAAGAGGCTGGAAGAATATGTGAGGAGCCATAGGAGTTGCAGACATGTTTATTCTCTCTTGGCTGGCACTACAGTCATAACACAACCTCTCTTCTGGCTGACACAGCAGCTGTAGCAGCAGTCATAACATCACCTTAATGTAGTTATAACATAGCCAAAACATAAACTCCCATAACATAACCATAATGTTGCCTCAGTGGAGCCCCAGTGCAGCAGATGTTAGGGCTTTCATGGTGAAGCTCATACAGATGTACCGTACAAAGTAGCCTGTGACCAAGTGAGTACCTCGTGATGTCCATGTGCAGTGCTATAAGTGATTTCAGCTGTTACATAACTATGCAAAGTCATTGTTTACAAGAGGGCATGAAAGCATGGTCCTAGAGAGTCTGACTGGTGCCACCTTATTTATTTGCCCATAATGGTAAATATTCTGATTGCCAATGTAGGAGACACAGGAGATGTGAGTTGCATCACTGGGTCAGGAAGAGCCCCAGGGGGAAGAACTGGAAACCCACTCCAGTATTCTTGCCTAGAGAGTCCCATGGACAGAAGAACCTGGCAGGCTACAGTCCATAAGGGTTGGACATGACTGAGCACACTCACAAATAAACATTTAAAAGGTAATTATTAATTAGCATCAAATTATATCTGTAAACTTTTATAATAAAAACTTGCATAATTTATCCTCTGAGATACTTTTCTCAAAAAATAATACAAAATTTGGAGATCTTTGAAAAGCATAAGAACATGCATTAAGCAATAAAATTATCGGAGATAATCAAATTACAAAATTCTTTCCTGTAAATAAAAAAAAACTGAAATCTTTCATTGAAAAAAAAATGGCTCATTTAAATCAAATGATAATGATATCTACAAGACAAATTTTCAGTCAGTGAACAGAAAACAAAAGTTTTAACTTGGAAATCATGAGATTAATGGAAAATAAGAATAATACAAATAAGATTGCAAAAGAAGTCTTACTTACCTATGTTATAGAATGTGTATTTAAATCTTTCACATCTTTAATTTTCAAAAGTCAAAGGATATTTTCAGTATATAACAGTGATATCTAATTATGTTATCAAACAAGCATAAGTAAGTTGGGCTAGCACTTAGGAATATTACCAGCTGCTACCATTTTTACTTTCACAATGAACTGAAAAATAGCTCAAAATAAAACTATAAATAAAGTCATTTCAATCTTATTTTACAGGTTGGAAAATAGTCACAATGAAATCCTTCAATGAGTTGCCATTTTTCAAGCTGTCTTGCAGTATTAATAATGTTAGACAATATGCTAAAGGGAAATTCTAAATAATACTCTTATATTATTGTTTTGTTAGAAGGTATTACGATAGTTTGAACTTTCCTTGTATCTGAGTTGGTAAAGAATCTGCCTGTAGTGAAGGAGACCAGGGTTCGATCTCTGGTTCAGGAAGATCCCCTGGAGAAAGAAATGGCAACCCGTGCCAGTATCCTTGTCTGGAAAATCTCATGGACACAAGAGCCTGGTGGGCTACAGTCCATGGGGGCGCAAAGAGACTGGCATGGCTGAGTGACTAACACTTCAGTTCAGTTCAGTTGCTCAGTCGTGTCCGACTCTCTGCGACCCCATGAATGACAGCACGCTAGGCCTCCCTGTCCATCACCAACTACTGCAGTTCACCCAAACTCATGTCCATAGAGTCGGTGATACCATCCAGCCATCTCATTCTGTGTCGTCCCCTTCTCCTCCCGCCCCTAACCTTTTCCACTATCAGAGTCTTTTCCAGTGAATCAACTTGTCGCATGAGGTGGCCAAAGTATTGCAGTTTCAGCTTTAGCATCAGTCCCTCCAATGAACACCCAGGATTGATCTCCTCTAGAATGGACTGGTTGGATCTCCTTGCAGTACAAGGGACACTCAAAAGTCTTCTCCAACACCACAAACACTTACATACCTACTATACCGGCTCCGGCGGCACAGACGCGAGAGACGCTGGCTTGGCGCAACCGACCACTTGCATAAGCATGGCCGAGAGGAGCTAAACAACGTCCAAGGTAAGGTACAGCGGCTGCGCTTTGCAGGAGCAGCTGTGAAGAGATATTCCACGAACACAGTAAGAGAAACCCAAATAATATGGTAGGTATTGCAAGGGGGCATTTGAGGGTAGACACAGTGAAATCATAATCCTATGAAACTCGTTGATCTGATCATGTGGACCACAGCCCTGTCTAACTCAATGAAACTAAGCCGTGCTGTGTGGGACCACTCAAGACGGACGGATCATGGTGGAGAGGTCTGACAGAATGTGGTCCACTGGAGAATATAATGGCAAACCACTACAGTATACTTGCCTTGAGAACCCCATGAACAGTATCAAAAGGCAAAATGATGGAATACTGAATGAGGAATTCCCAAGGTCGGTAGGTGCCCAGTATGCTACTGGAGATCACTGGAGAAATAACTACAGAACGAATGAAGGGATGGAGCCAAAGCTAAACAAATAGCCAGTTGTGGATGTGACTGGTGATAGAAGCAAGGTCCGATGTTGTAAAGAGCAATATTGCATAGGAACCTGGAATGTTAGGTCCATGAATCAAGGCAAATTGGAAGTGGTCAAACAGGAGATGATAAGAGTGAACGTCAAAATTCTAGGAATCAGTGAACTAAAATGGACTGGAATGGGTGAATTTAACTCAGATGACCATTATATCTATGACTGTGGGCAGGAATCACTTAGAAGAAATGGAGAAACCATCATGGTCAACCAAAGAGTCCAAAATGCAGTATTTGGATGCAATCTTAAAAACGACAGAATGATTTTTGTTCGTTTCCAAGGCAAATCATTCAATATTACAGTAATTCAAGTCTATGCTCCAACCAGTATTGCTGAAGAAGCCAAAGTTGAACGGTTCTATGAAGACCTTCAAGACCTTTTATAACTAACACCCCCAAAAGATGTCCTTTTCATTATAGGGGAGTGAATGCAAAAGTAGGAAGTCAAGAAACACCTGGAGTAACAGGCAAATTTGGACTTGGAGCACGGAATGAAACAGGGAAAAGGCTAATAGGGTTTTGCAAAGAGAACACACTGGTCATAGCAAACACCTCTTCTAACAAGACAAGAGAAGACTCTGCACATGAACATCACCAGATGGTCAACACCGAAATCAGATTGATTATATTCTTTGGAGCCAAAGATGGAGAAGCTCTATACAGTTAGCAAAAATAAGACAAGGGGCTGACTGTAGCTGAGATCATGAACTCCTTATTTCCAAATTCAGACTTAAATTGAAGAAAGTACGGAAAACCACTAGACCATTCAGATATGACCTAAATCAAATCCCTTATGATTAGGGAGTTGATTGAGAAAGAGATTTAAGGGACTAGATCTGATAGATAGAATGCCTGATGAACTCTGGATGGAGGTTCGTGACGTAGTACAGGAGACAGGGACCAAGATCATCCTCATGGAAAAGAAATGCAAAAAGCAAAATGGCTGTCTGAGGAGGCCTTACAAATAGCTGTGAAAAGAAGAGAAGCGAAAAGCAAAGGGGAAAAGGAAATATATAAACATCTGAATGCAGAGTTCTAAGGAATAGCAAGGAGAGATAAGAAAGCCTTCCTCAGTGATCCATGCAAAGAAATAGAGGAAACCAACAGAATAGGAAAAACAAGAGATCTTTTCAAGAAAATTAGAGATATCAAAGGAATATTTCATGCAAAGATGGGCTCGATAAAGGACAGAAGTGATATGGACCTAACAGAAGCAGAAGATATTAAGAAGAGGTGGCAAGAATACACAGAAGAACTGTACAAAAAAGATCTTCATGACGAAGATAATCACGATGGCGTGATCTTTCACCTGGAGCCAGAAATCTTGGAATGTGAAGTCAAGTGGGCGGTAGAGAGCATCACTACGAACAAAGCTAGTGGAGGTGATGGAATTCCAATTGAGCTATTTCAAATCTTGAAAGATGATGCTGTGAAAGTGCTGCACTCAATATGCCAGCAAATTTGGAAAACTAAGCAATGGCCACAGGACTGGGAAAGGTCAGTCTTCATTCCAATCCCAAAGAAAGGGAATGCCAAAGAATGCTCCAACTACCGCACAACTGCACTCATATCACACGCTAGTAAAGTCATGCTCAAAATTCTCCAAGCCAGGCTTCAGCAATATGTGAACTGTGAACTCCCAGATGTTCAAGCAGGTTTTAGAAAAGGGAGAGGAACCAGAGATCAAATTGCCAACATCTGCTGGATCATGGAGAAAGCAAGAGAGTTCCAGAGAAACATATATTTCTGCTTCATTGACTATGACAAAGCCTTTGACTGTGTGGATCACAATAAACTGTGGAACATTCTAAAAGCGATAGAAATACCAGACCACCTGACCTGCCTCTTGAGAAACCTGTATGCAGGTCAGGAAGCTACAGTTAGAACTGGACATGGAACAACAGACTGGTTCCAAATAGTAAAAGCAGTACGACAAGGATGAATATTGTCACCCTGCTTATTTAACTTATATGCAGAATACATCATGAGGAACGCTGGGCTGGAAGAAGCACAAGCTGGAATCAAGATTGCTGGGAGAGATATCAATAACCTCAGATATACAGATGGCACCACCCTTATGGAAGAAAGTGAAGAGGAACTCAAAAGCCTCTTGATGAAAGTGAAAGAGGAGAGTGAAATGTTTGGCTTGAAGCTCAACATTCAGAAAACGAAGATCATGTCATCTGGTCCCATCACTCATGGGAAATAGAATGGGAAACATTTGAAACAGTGTCAGACTTTATTTTTTGGGGCTCCAAAATCACTGCAGATGCTGATTGCAGCCAGGAAATTAAAAGACACTTACTCCTAGGAAGGAAATTTATGACCAACCTAGATAGCATATTAAAAAGCACAGACATTACTTTGTCAACAAAGTCGGTCTAGTCAAATCTATGGTTTTTCCAGTGGTCATGTATAGATGTGAGATTTGGCCTGTGAAGAAAGCTGATGGCTGAAGAATTGATGCTCTTGAACTGTGGTGCTGGAGAAGACTCTTGAGAGTCCCTTAGACTGAAAGGAGATCCAACCAGTCCATTCTAAAGGAGATCAGTCCTAGGTGTTCACTGGAAGGACTGATGCTAAACCTGACGCTCCAATAATTTGGCCACCTCATGTGAAGAGTTGACTCACTGGATGCTGGGAGGGATTGGGGGCAGGAGGAGAAGGGGACCACAGAGAATGAGATGGCTGGATGGCATCACTGACTCTATGGACGTGAATTTGAGTGAACTATGGGAATTGGTGATAGACAGGGAGATATGGCGTGCTGTGATTCATGGGGTCGCAAAGATTTGGACACGACCGAGCGAATAAACTGAACTGAACTGGACTAATAGCCAGGCTTTCATTGTGACGCTCATACGTATTCACGCATACTTATATAAATAACAAGCATACATATATGTATGTACATATTTATATATATTTTTAGGAGATAACACATTATCATAAAATGTAATTGATGCTATTCAATCCTGCTTCTGCTACTGCTATGTTGCTTTAGTCATGTCTGATTCTGTGCGACCCCATAGACGGAAGCCCACCAGAATCCCCAGAATCCCTGGGATTCTCCAGGCAAGAACACTGGAGTGGGTTGCCATTCCTTCTCCAATGCATGAAAGTGAAAGGTGAAAGTAAAGTCGCTTAGTCGTGTCTGACTTTTAGCGACCCCATGGATTGCAGCCTACCAGGCTTCTCCATCCATGGGATTTTCCAGGCAAGAGTACTGGAGTGGGGTGCCATTGCCTTCTCTGGATGCTATTCGATAGGTAAGCATTATTCATTAGTTAAAATTCAAAACCACAATATTAATCTAGCCAATACCAGAATCCCATAGTGTCTCTTCTTATAATTTGACTATACAAATTTTCTTATATTTAATAAATACAAATTAATGTGTAGATAATTATTTAGTGAATTATTAAAGTTGTATTCTAGATTTTCACTCTTTGAAGAAAAAATGTCAGCAAAATTAGTTTACTGAGGGTTAAAGATATTTTCCTGGATTTATAAATTAGAATGAGTATTTGACTTATTATCACAACATTGTAGGCTGATCATTGCACATAGATTAAAAAAATAATAATTATTATTTAAGATGAAGCCCAGAAGGAAGTTACAAAATTTCATTCAATACTAAATCCATTACTTTACAAAAGCAATCTGAATGTCAAATTCCTGACATCAAAATTGGTAGCAAGTAAGTCGACTCGATGGACATGAGTTTGAGTGAACTCCGGGAGTTGGTGATGGACAGGGAGGCCTGGCATGCTGTGTGATTCATGGGGTCACAAAGAGTCAGACTCAACTGAGCTACTGAACTGAAGTCTCACAGAACTAAACTGCAAAGCAGCATGAAAAATTTAGAACAGTAGGTTGTATAATTAGAGCCTGTGCTTTCAAATATAAAAGTCATATGTTCCTCATGTAGAAATAAAACTCTTTGGAAATTAGCAGTCTAGTTGTACTCTTTAAAAACCCTTAAGACAAACAGAACGGCAACAGATAAAACATGTCTACTAAGTTAGGAGAAGCAGGCTTTCCACAGATAAATGTGTAAGATCATTAGCAGAACTAAGCAGAGAATGCTATTATGTTTTGCCTTCCTTTATACTTAAATATTTTGCCTACATTTCTTTCAATAGAAGAAAGGTTTGTAAAGGTTTAAGGCAGAGACATGTCAAACCGAAAAAACTTGCATTTCCAAAACTCTCGCATACTGCATTCATTCACAAAACAAATAATCCCAGATATTTATAACAAGGTAGTATTTTAAATTTGGGAGATACAGAAATGAAGGAGGAATAATCCCTTTCTTTAATGCACTTATATACTAATGATATAGACAGATGGTGAATAAAAGTTTAAATAAATATAAAATAAAGTGGACAGTAAATAAAAAGTGATTTGAGTGGGGGATAATTGGCAAAGAGCAGTCATACAAACACATTCTGAAGGGGTGTCTTCTTTTTTAATTTAATTTATATTTTACATTGGAGTTAGTTGATTTACAATTAGTATTAATTTCAGGTATACAACAAGGTGATTCAGTTATTTGCTGCTTAGTCACTAGTCATGTCTGACTGTTTGTAACACCATGGATTATAGCCCCCAAGGTTCTTCTGTCCATGGGATTTCCCAGGCAAGAATTCTGGAGTGTGTTGCCATTTCCTTCTCAGGGTATCTTCCCCATCCTTGGATTGAACCTGCATGTCAGGCATATTCTTTAACACTAAGGTATATATATATATGTATATGTATATTCTTTTTCAGTCTTTCCGAGGTAAGTTATTAGAGAATATTGAGAAGAGTTTCCTGTCCTTGATGATTATTTTATATAGAGTTTTGTGTATATGTTAACCCCAAACTTCTAACTTATCCCTCCAATCCAATCTTTTCCCTTTGGTAAACATAAATTCGTTTTTGAAGCCAGTGAGTCTGTTTCTGTTTTATCAATAAGTATATTTTTCTCTTTTTCTTCAGTTCAGTTCAGTTCAGTTGTGTCCAACTCTCTGCGACCCCATGAATCACAGCACGCCAGGCCTCCCTGTCCATCACCAACACCCAGAGTTCACTCAAACTCATCTCCATCGAGTCGGTGATGCCATCCAGCCATCTCATTCTCTGTCGTCCCCTTCTCCTCCTGTCCCCAATCCCTCCCAGCATCAGAGTCTTTCCAATGAGTTAATTCTTCACATGAAGTGGCCAAAGTATTGGAGCTTCAGTTTAGCATCAGTCCTTCCCACGAACACCAGGATTGATCTCCTTTAGAATGGACTTGCTGGATCTCCTTGCAGTCCAAGGGACTCTCAAGAGTCTTCTCCACCCCCACAGTTCAAAGGCATCAATTCTTCAGAGATCAAATTTCTTCACAGTGCAACTCTCACATCCATACATGACCACTGGAAAAAACATAGCCTTGACTAGATGGAACTTTGTTGGCAAAGTAATGTCTCTGCTTTTTAATATACTATCAAGGTTGGTCATAACTTTCCTTCCAAGGAGCAAGGGTCTTTTAATTTCCTGGCTGCAATCAGCATCTGCAGTGATTTTGGAGCCCAAAAAAAATAAAGTCTGACACTGTTTCCACTGTTTCCCCATCTATTTCCGGTGAAGTGTTGGGACCAGATGCCATAATCTTAGCTTTTTGAATGTTGAGCTTCAAGCCAACTTTTTCACTCTCTTCTTTCACTTTCATCAAGAGGCTTTTCAGTTTCTCCTCACTTTCTGCTATAAGGGTGCTGTCATCTGCATATCCGAGGTTATTGATATTTCTCCCAGCAAACTTGATTCCAGCTTGTGCTTCTTCCAGCCCAGCGTTCCTCATGATGTACTCTGCATAGAAGTTAAATAAGCAGGATGACAATATACAACCTTGATGTATTCCTTTTCCTATTTGAAAGCAGTCTGTTGTTCCATGTCCAGTTCTAACTGTTGCTTCCTGACCTGCATGCAGTTTTCTCAAGCAGCAAGTCAGGTGGTCCGGTATTCCCACCTCTTTCAGAATTTTCCAGATTATTGTGATCCACAAAGTCAAACTCTTTGGCATAGTCAATGAAGCAGAAATAGATGTTTTTCTGGAACTTTCTTGCTTTTTCCATGATCCAGCGGATGTTGACAATTTGATCTCTGGTGCATCTGCCTTTTCTAAAACCAGCTTGAACATCTGGAATTTCACGGTTCACATATTACTGAAGTCTGGCTTGGAGTATTTTGAGCATGACTTTACTAGCATGTGATATGAGTACAATTGTGCGGTAGTTTGAACATTATTTGGCATTGCCTTTCTTTGGGATTGGAATGAAGACTGACCTTTTCCAGTCCTGTGGTCACTGTTGAGTTTTCCACCTTTTCTGGCATATTGAATTCACAGCATCATCTTTCAGGATTTGAAATAGTTCATCTGGGATTCCATCACCTCCACTAGCCTTGTTCGTAGTGACGCTTTCTAAGGCCCACTTGATTTCACACTCCAAGATGGCTGGCTATAGGTGAATGATCACACCAATGTGATTATCTTGGTCGTGAAGATCTTTTTTGTACAGTACTTCTGCATATTCTTGCCACCTCTTCTTAATATCTTCTGCTTCTATTAGGTCCATACCATTTCTGCCCTTTATCGAGCCCATCTTTGCATGGTGTTCCCTTGATATCTCTAATTTTCTTGAAGAAATCTTTTGTTTTTCCTGTTCTGTTGTTTTCCTCTATTTCTTTGCATTGATCACTGAGGAAGGCTTTGTTATCTCTCCTGCTATTCTTCGGAACTTTGCATTCAAATGCTTATATCTTTCCTTTTCTTCTTTGCTTTTCACTTCTCTTCTTTTCACAGATATTTTAAGGTCTCCTCAGACAGCCATTTTCTCTTTTGCATTTCTTTTCCTTGGAGATGGTCTTGGTCCCTGTCTCCTGCACAATGTCAGGAACCTCTCCATAAATCATCAGGCACTCAATCTATCAGATCTAGTCCCTTAAATCTATTTCTCATTTCCACTGTATAATCATAGGGATTTTATTTAGGTCCTATCTGAATGGTCTGGTGGTTTTCCCTACTTTCTTCAATTTAATTCTGAATTTGGCAATAAGGAGTTCGTGATCTGATCTACAGTCAGTTCCCGGTCTTGTTTTAGCTAACTGTATAGAGCTTCTCCATCTTTGGCTGCAAAGAATATAATCAATCTGATTTCGGTGTTGACCATCTGGTGATGTCCATGTGTAGAGTCTTCTCTTGTGTTGTTGAAAGTGGGTGTTTGCTATGACCAGTGCATTCTCTTGACAAAACTCTATTAGCCTTTTCCCTGCTTCATTCCGTGCTCCAAGGCCAAATTTGCCTGTTCCTCCAGGTGTTTCTTGACTTCCTACTTTTGCATTCCAGCCCCCTATAATGAAAATGACATCTTTTTTGGGTATTACTTATAAAAGGTCTTGTGGGTCTTCATAGAACCATTCAATTTCAGCTTCTTCAGCGTTACTGGTTGGGGCATACCCTTGGATTACTGTAATATTGAATGGTTTGCCTTGGAAACTAACAGAGGTCATTCTGTCGTATTTGAGATTGCATCCAAGTACTGCATTTCGGACTCTTGTTGACCATGATGGCTACTCCATTTCTTCTAAGGGATTCTTTCCCACAGTAGTAGATATGATGATCATCCGAGTTTACTTCACCCATTCCAGTCCATTTTAGTTCACTGATTCCTAGAATGTTGACGTTCACTCTTGCCACCTCCTGTTTGACCACTTCCAATTTGCCTTGATTCATGGACCTAACATTCCAGGTTCCTATGCAATATTGATCTTACAGCATAAGACCTTGCTTCTGTCACCAGCTGCATCCACAACTGGGTATTTTTTTTGCTTTGGCTCCATCCCTTCATTCTTTCTAGAGTTATTTCTCCGCTGATCTCCAGTAGCATACTGGGCACCTACCGACCTTGGGAATTCCTCATTCAGTATCCTATCATTTTGCCTTTTGATACTGTTCATGGTGTTCTCAAGGCAAGTATACTGAAGTGGTTTGCCATTCCCTTCTCCAGTGGACCACATTCTGTCAGACCTCTCTACCATAACCTGCCCGTCCTGGGTGGCCACCCATGGCATGCCTTAGTTTCATTGAGTTCGACAAGGCTGTGGTCCATGTGATCAGATTGACTGGTTTTCTGTGATTATGATTTCAGTGTGTCTGCCCTCCGATGCCTTCTTGCACTACCTACTATCTTATTTGTGTTTCTCTGACCTTGAACGATGGGTATCTCCTCACGGCCGCCCCTCCTGATGTCTCTGTCTGACTTATTGCACTTATAAGCTTTGCATAGCAAAGGAGACAATAAACAAAAATGAAAAGGCAACCCACAAGGAAAATATCCACAAACTATGAAATGATAAGGGATTAATCTCCCAAATACATAGACAGCTCATGCAACTCTCTCTCTCTTTCTCAATGTATAGATAGATAGATAGATATAAATATATATGTATATCTATCTCTCCTTTATATATATATAAAACAATCACAAATGGGCAGAAGATTTAAAAAGACATTTCTCTGAAGAAGACATACAGAAGGTCAAGAAGCTCATAGAAAGATGTCCAACATTGCCAATTCTTAGAGAAATGCAGCAAAACCACAACAAAGCTGTGATTCGTGATTCACCTCACACCAGTGCGAATGTCCACTATCATAAAGTCTACAAACAATAAATGCTAGAGAGTATATGGTCAGAATGTATTAATAAATATACAACCACTATGAATAACAGTATGGGTGTTCTTTAAAAATTAAAAGTAGAACACACACATGATCCAGCAATTCCACTCCTGTGCATATATCCAGAGAAAACTATAAAAATTCAAAAAGATACAGGCATCCCAATGTTCACTGAAACTCTATTTACTATAGCCAAGACATGGAAGTAGCCTATGTGTGCATAAAGAGAGTAATGGATAAAGAAGAAGTGGTGTATATATACAATGGAATATTACTCAGCCATTAAAAACAATAAAATAAAGTCATCTGCAGCAACATGGATGGACCTAGAGATTATCATACTAACTGAAGTGATGTCTTTTGAAGTGAGACCAGGATTAAATGAGCACATGATCCATGCAAAGATATGAAGGAGAAACATCATGCAGCTAGAACAGCAAGTTCACAGAGGCAATGAACCAGGTTATTTTGACAGGGGACAAGTAGAAGGGAAATGAGGTGAAACCCATTATTAGGTATTTCTAGAACTCTAAGAAACGAAGTATAAATTAGGATTGCGCTATCATTGTGGAAATGATAATAATTATATTGAGATTATAATTGAATTTTGAGGCAATTGTAAATCAGTTCCATGTGGTCTGAGAGGAAAAGAGAAACAGATCAAATATGTTGCCAATATGTTGTTTTAGCTATAGGGTAAATGATGGGATAACTACTTATATTGTACCATTGGACGGAGACAGTAGAACCAAGAATTACATATTGGATACATCAGATTTGAGATACCTCTATATTTGTACCTCTGTATTTCAAAGCCAGATGTCCAGAGATATCTCACCCCCAATATATCAGAACTATTACTCAGTATTTCCCTGCCTCTTTCCAGAACCTTTCACTGTTTTCAGAAGAGCACCAACTCAATCTAGCTTTTAAAACTGAAAACTGGGAGTGATCCATAAGTTTTTCTTTCCTTCTTCTCTATACTCATACCAGCATATCTTACATTCATTATACTTCCTTTGTGTATTCTGTCTAGTTATCTCTTTGTCTTATGTGCTCCATCTCTTATCTGACAGCATCAACCTATTTTGTCTCCCGATGTGAGAGTTGGACTGTGAAGAAGGCTGACCGCCGAAGAATCGATGCTTTTGAACTGTGGTGCTGGAGAAGACTCTTGAGAGTCCCTTATACTGCAAGGAGATCCAACCAGTCCATTCTGGAGGAGATCAATCCTGGATGTTCATTGGAGGGACTGATGCTAAAGCTGAAACTGCAATACTTTGGCCACCTCATGCGACGAGTTGACTCACTGGAAAAGACTCTGATGCTGGGAAAGGTTGGGGGCGGGAGGAGAAGGGGACGACGGAGAATGAGATGGCTGGATGGCATCATGGACTCTGTGGACATGAGTTTGAGTGAACTCCGGGAGTTGGTGATGGACAGGGAGGCCTGGCGTGCTGTGATTCATGGGGTCGCGGAGAGTCGGACACGACTGAGCGACTGAACTGAACTGAACTGAACTGAACTCTTAAATAAGGCTCACTCTTTCTCAGTACTAGCTTTAGGCTTCATATTTCTACATTATCTGAGATCTATTTACCACTCCACCCTTATTTAGAATGTCACATACCTAAATAAACCAAGAAGGGACTATAAAAAGTCTTTTTCATGTGTCTAGAGACCATGAGGTGGCAAAGAATATAAATTAATTTAATAATAAGAATAAGTTAATTTAATAGCAACACTATAGTGTAAAATATGCACCTTTGCTATGGGAAACTAAAGTCAAAAGTATCTTCTTTTAGAAATTATAATTATTTTACGACCAACAGCTAAAGGAATGGCATATACTCTAAAAATTAAAATGCAGAATCTAAGACAATTTATCTGAATTTACCCTCAAATAATAGGATCAGATTATGATAAACTATCAGCTCATATTTTAAGTGAGAGTTATAGAAAACAAAATACATTTTCAGAAGTTAAATTCAATTGCCTATAAGAAAGAATGCATTGTATAAAATTGCATCCTGACACCTTTACTCTTTACTTATGGAAATCATCCTAATTTTTCAAAACCTAACTCAAAAGCTGTCTTCTTAATGATGACTGTTTTAAAGCCTAATTATCTATTATCTAATACTCCATCTGCTTACTGTGTTTTACTTCTAACTTTCTTGTAAGACATAATTTATTGAGCCTGAAACAAAATAAAATAAAATATTTTGTTTAATTAAATTTTAATTTTTAACAATTTAATTAACAAATAAAAATTTGTTAACAAATTAAAATAGTTTTGTTGATAGCATACTGCAAAATGTTATATCTTCCTTGAAGACAGGTGATATGATTACACATATTTGCTTTCACTGAATACAAATATCCCTCAATTAATAAATATTAGGGTTTTATAATTGTATTTTATCGTGTCTTAATATAATTTCTATATTTTCTTTTTATTTTTAGTTAAAAGATACAAATGAACATAGAAGAATTTAACTCCATATGTGCCACAAAACTTATTTTACTACTAATTCAGACTATGATTTCTCATGAAATAAATAGCTATATGTGCTACCACCACTTATTATACAATTACTCTTTATGTAGGTTAAGGTTTATAATCATTTGTAGTCATTTTAAGTGAATGTATGCATACAAACATACATATCATACTAGACATATATATAACAAATATGTATAGCCTGTTATACATGCACACGTTTATGTGCATAAATCAGAGGCTAAATTTTTTTGTGAAATTCTTCACAGACATAGATCTCAAATGAAATTAGAAATATGACTGGTGTTATAATAAATTGATTAGAAATTAATTATTTAACACTGAGAATGAGACTCAGAAACTATTTTGAATACCAAATAGAATATAATTCTCAGTGACTTCAATGGAGCAATTTCTTTTTAGTTTACTCAGAATACTTTAAAGTCATCCTAAGCAGCCATTTTGATTAACACCCTTAATCCCACGTTTTATTTTTAGAAAAAAAGATGTCACTGATCTTGGTTTGACCTTATGCACTCTCTCAGTCATTACAGTTGAGTTGATAGAATTAAAGATATCTTAATTTTTGCCCATATGGCATATAGTTAGAATCTGACAGCCAGAGTGATGGGAGGGTCATTTTAACAATATGGTGAATTTTAATGTGTATATTATCTCTCCAAGTTCTATTCTACCATTTTCAAGATGTTTTTCAAGAAAGAGTGGATTACAAAACAGAGGCTCTGGGCTTCTGTGGAAACCTGTCCTGATGAACACAGGCAAGCCCGATTTATTTTATTATGCATCTCTCGAGTTCAGTTCAGTTCAATCACTTAGTCATGTCCGACTATTTGCGACCCCATGGACTGCAGCAAGTCAGGCTTCCCTGTCCATCACCAACTCCCAGAGCTTGATCAAACTCATGTCTATCTAGTCAGTGATGCCACCCAACAATCTCATCCTCTGGTCCCCTTCTCCTCCTGCCTTCAATTTTTCCCAACAGCAGGGTTTTTCCAATGTCAGTTTTTCGCATCAGGAGGCCAAAATATTGCCGTTTCAGCATCAGTCCTTTCAATGAATATTCAGAAGTGATTTCCTTTAAGATTGACTGGTTTGATCTCCTTTCAGTCCAAGGTACTCTCAAGGCCCTGATCTAAAGAATTGATTCCAATGCAATTATTGAAATATTATTATTAGATACCAAAAATCAATGTTTAAAAATCAATGGAAAATATCATCAACTAGGTGGAGACTTTGAAAGGTTTTATTTATTGATTGATTGATGATTATTTTGAAATACAAAATAACGCTTAAGTCATTGGAATTTGGGTTACTTCTTTTAAAAATATTAAATGATTCTCTAGACATAGGGACTGACCATATTTTGCCTAAGTTGGAGTTTCCCGAACTTGGCAATATTAACATTTTGGGTCAAATAATTGTTACGGGAAGTTGCTCTGTGGAATATAGGATGTTTAGCAGCAAGGCAATGGCAAGCCACTCCAATACTCTTGCCTAGAAAATCCCACGGATAGAGGAGCCTGGTGGGCTGCAGTCTGTGGGGTCGCTAAGGGTCGGACACGACTGAGGGACTTCACTTTCACTTTCACACATTGGAGAAGGAAATGGCAACCCACTCCAGTGTTCTTGCCTGGAGAATCCCAGGGAAGGGGGAGCCTTTTGAGCTTCCGTCTATGGGGTCACACAGAGTCGGACACGCCTGAAGTGACGCAGCAGCAGCAGCACCCTTGGTCTGTACCCACTAGGGGTCAGTCGCACCTCTTCCTCAGGTTGTATCATCCAAAATAGACCTTGTTAATGCTTTCCATATTAGCTCAAAGAAACTTTGTGCTATTGGTCAAGACAGAAGTTCATTACATTGACTTCCAAAATGTGAGACTAAGAGAAATATCCAGATATGAAAAGGAGTATTTGGACAAAGAGACATATTATACATAGCAATCATAACAAATTATAGTGTAAGTATCTTTAAGATGTTACAGAGTAACATTTTAACAATATCATGAATTTTAATGTGTAAAAATGATGAAAAAGTGCTAAGGGTATATTTGTGACATATGACATATTAAGCATTGTCTCTGTTAGGGTTAAATTTGGTTATCAATCTCCATATTTATGGTCACTAGATTATTATATCCTGAATATCATTTTTCTATTCTTATTAATTTGGATATAGATAGTATTATAAATATATTGGAAAGAAAACGTGTGTATATATATATATATATACATGTATATACAATACACACCTATATGCTTGTGTGTGATGTTATGTATAATATATGTGAAGTGAGTATATATTATTTATACATAATATGTTTGAAATATATATATATAAATGTTGAAAAAATCATTGAAAAATAATATTCCACTGCCAAAATTGAAAATAATCACCTCTTTGTAAACTGAGAATGTCTCTAACATTTCCTCCGTTTCCTAATAAAATATACATAAAACATAGTTATTCTCATTTATCCCCATTTAAGTATTTCATATCCTTGCTTTTTTCCAAAATAGATATTTCAGTATCTATAGACTTCAGTCAACAGCCTTGTCTCACAAAAACTTGAGGAATTTAGAGTTTAATCAGTAGTTAAAATGCCACTATTTAAAAAAATTATATCCTATATATTGATTTTTAGACCTCAAGTGGCCACCTCATGCGACGAGTTGACTCACTGGAAAAGACTCTGATGCTGGGAAGGGTTGGGGGAGGGAGGAGAAGGGGACGACCGAGAATGAGATGGCTGGATGGCATCACCACCTCTGTGGACATGAGTTTGAGTGAACTCCTGGAGTTGGTGATGGACAGGGAGTCCTGGCGTGCTGTGATTTATGGGGTCGCGGAGAGTCGGACACGACTGAGCGACTGAACTGAACTGAACTGAACTGAGTGACATTCAAAAGTGCCCACCATGCTGAGCACCATGACTTTGGGATGAAATTATGGGTGTATAGGTAATATGAATTGTTACTACTTTAATATTCCTGTCTCTAGAAAATTTCATCCAAGCCTTAAGGAAAACTGTTGTTATTTTCACATGAATTACACAAGTAATTTGTGTCTGCAAGGAATAGCGACTTTTTAGTTACTGGTATATTGATTAATAATAATTTGGTATTGTGTGGGTGTTTCTGCATGCAGTGTATGTTCTTATTTATATTATTTCCTCTCAGTATGTATGAATGCAAAATTGGTGATGATATTTCCATTATGGACATTTATTAGTGATATTTGAGCATCATTGTTCTCACAGAATAATATTATGTAATAATATCTTCATGTTAAAGTTCAAAATAAATTTCGCTATTATATCATTTAAAACTTTTGATAGAATTCTCCATTCTATCACACAACCTTGTGTTTATCAGTCACTTTTACATTATTTGGACTACATTCTTCTTTTAGATACATTTAGGTATCTAAATGGATATTCTAAGATTTAAAATGTTAAGACTAACGGGGCCCGAAACTGGGCTCTTGTCTAACACTCGGAAAAGAATTGTCCGAGGAGACACGAGCTGACAAAGCAAGAGACTTTATTGGGAAGGGCATCTGGGTGGAGAGCAGTATGGTAAGGGAACCAAGGATAACAGTTCTGCCCCTTGGCTCGCAGTCTCAGGTTTTATGGTGATGAGATTAGTTTCCAGGTGGTCTTTGGCCAATCATTTTTATTCAGAGTCTTTCCTGGAGGCGCACGCATCACTCAGCCAAGACAGATGCTAGCGAGGGAGATTCTGGGAAGTGGACCGACACCCAGTGTCTCCTTTTCACCTTTCCAGAACTCTTCGTTGGTGGTGGCTTATTAATTCCATATTCCTTATCAGGATCTCCTGTCATTAAACAATTCGTGCAAATGGTTACTATGGTACCTGGCCAGAGTGGGCGGTTTCAATCAGTTCTTCCCCTAACAACTCCCCACTGAGAAATTTCACACTCAAGGTACTTCTTGGGAGTTGGGGCAGAGGTCTCTTTCTTCTGTAATTTCTTCCTGCTGTGCATGGGCGTAGGCCTGCCTAGTAGAGCAGAAGTTTCTCTCTACCTGAACTAAGTTGGGGGTGTTCCACATCTGAAACCAGCTTCCACCCTTGTAGTAACAGAAATTTAGTTTGAAACTACTGGCTCCTCTCAGAGATGAAATAGAAAGAGGGCAAACAGGAGACCTAACAGGATGGTCATCACTGGTCCCCAGAAACAGGAGGCAACATTTGGGGTGAGGGCTGCAGGGTTTGTGACTTTTTGTTTTGATTGGTTGGTGGTGAAGCAACAGAGCTATGCTCCGGGAGTCTTTTGTTCAGTCTGAAGTTACCATCCTCCACCAGGGTGGGGGTTCCAGTTCTGTAGAACTCAAAGATATTTTTATGCATATTTCTTTGAGTAGGAACAAGGACCCTGTCTCAAGGCTGTACCACTATTTGATTGTTTCTCCTCTGTTTCTGTTTCCCCTCCCTTCCCTGATAAGCAACTGTTTGAATCTACCCTTTGTAACTTAGGGAAGGTGAAAGAGGCTGAATGAAGCCTATATCCTACAGATAAGAAATGGAGAACACATAACAGATCTGTACTCCAGAGCCCCACAGAGTCCTGCTCAGTTTTAATTTAGGGAACTGGGCAACTATGACTGTGATAACTTCCTGTCAAAATGGGGTATAGGACTGCCTCAGCTTGGAGAAGAGACACTGAATTGGAAGTATTCCTGAATTCCAAGTCCTAGATCTGAGATTTGTATGATTAAAATCTCATTTATTTTTAGAAGAATAGGCCTGAAATCCAGTCTGGACCTAGCACTTAAGGGAGACTTGTAGCCAGCTAGCCAGTTGCCTAGTTTTATAAAAAGTAAGGTTGCAGTTACTAGCTTCCAGCAGACAGTGTTTTAAGAATGGTGGCATCAAGCCTGACACGACTCAGAAAACTCAAGTGTTTAGCAATATAACGTCTAATCTGAAATTACACCCATAGTATCACCTAGTTATTTCCCAGGATGTCTGAACCATAGCTACTTTATTTGACTTTTAATTGTAAAATTTTTCTTAATAGCCAAAGCAGATGTCATCATTAATAACGTCAGTGTTTTTCTAGGTATGAGAAGATGCAAGAATTGGAACTTGTAAAATCGTCTCCTGAGAAAATCTATCTAAAGGTCTGTTTTTCCCAGAGCACAGAGTGCCTCATTTCTGGTTTTCACCTTGAACACCTTTCAGTGGTGTTGAAAGTCAGCAGTTGCAGTGGCCATGATTTAATCTCTGTAGATATAGATGGCAAGTGTCAGTCTTCAGTTGGCAGAGCCCCTTTTTGCTTATAAACTTGACCATGATTTTGAGGGGGGCATTTCAGGACCATTTTATCCCATGGTGTTGAGAATGTCCATTCTCCGGTTTGGCAGAGATTTTGTTGATAGGCCACTCAATGTGCTGTTACTGGACTAAGCCATAAAACAGTATCCAAAATTCTCTGGACCACCTGTCTTACTAGCTTCTCGGTCCAGGAAAGTATTTCCTCTTGTTGCTTCTTCCCATATCTAGAGTTACACTGCTACCATCATCGATCTCTATTAGAGGACTCAGACACACATTTGGCAGTGTAAGAAATAGCAATTTTGTAAAACAGGTGAAATACAAATAAGATAGCCAGCAAAGTCACAAGTAAGACTTAAGTTAAGAGCTTTCATTAGATGACCTGAGATTAGTATATCTCAGGTCATCTGACTTAGTCTACTCTGTAGAATCGTTATCTTCCAGGGAAATTATATATTGGCACCACACTCTATATTGGCACATAGCCTAGTTTTTTAGTGTTACTAGACTGATTATCCTTAGTATGATTTAATTGTTTCCAGCACAGAGGAGACTTTAAACCTAAATTACCATAGCCTGGAGTTATCTATATAAATCTATCCTATAACTGTGGGAGATTTTTTCCTTTGTTGAAACTTTTCTTGTTGCTCTGATTGAGCTTGAGTAACAGAAAGAAAGCTAAAATTTATTGCCAGAGTCAGAGCAGGCATTATTAATTGGCCCGGTGATGGGATCCCATCTAGTAATAACACAGTGACCTGAATATGACTATAATTTATTTTTTAAGTAAATTTTTTTCAGGGCCAACCGGTTAGAATCTTGTAGTAATTTACCAAGGTAACCCAGAACTAGACACAGGTAATTGGCCACAAACCCGACAATTGGATTGATTTCTAAAACTAGCATAAGATCAGGCCTATAATAGAAAAGCATTTCATTTATATGCAAAGGTCTAAGAAGTCAAGAAAACATTATAAATGACCACATGAATCATGCAAAGCATCTTGGGCAAGCTGTCTACCTCTGGTGTCATCATCTTCTCATCCTGGTGTAGAGTAGTTTCTCCTCTGTTTGAGCATCATTTTAAGGTGAGATCAGGTCAGCTGTCTTCTCTATAGACCAATCCAGTGTAGGGGCCTTTGGAAGTGGGAATAAATTTAAGAGTTAATTTCCCTTCAGTTTCACTGTGCATGAGCTAGTTAATAGTACCTGATAAAAAAAAGTCCTTCCATCCAGATTGGAAACAGCCCCTTAAATTTTGTCTTTTTCCAGTTCTGGCTGCAGGTCATGAAGCATCTGATCTTCATCCAAATATAGATTACTGAGATAAGCTTCAGAAACAAACTTAAGGTGTTCTTTAGGAATTCAATTAAATTTTGCATTAATATAACAAAACAGCAAAGAACTATCTAAGAAATGAGTCTTACTACCTCCACTGGTAGACCTCCATTAACTAACTGGGATTTAACATTTATGGAAACATCTTTTTCTCCCATAAATTACCCTCATTTTTATCAAATATAACAAAATTAAGGCTAGCTTGTTTGCAAAATAGGTCTGTTCTCACTAATTTTGGTCTTATGACTTATATAACCATAATTGATCACAGACTTTTTATTTTGCTGAAGCATTTATAGAATCTCAGACTGAACTTTTAAAATAAAACAGGGTTAGGAAACTCACACCAAAGGCTTATCACAGATTTTGCCTAACAAATCTAGGTGAATTCTTCCCTTTTTAAGGTCTCGAAAATTCCTTGAGATTTTTGTACCTGTTAGTGAGATAACCTTCTTAGCTCATTTGATAAACTTACTGGAAACCTAAGAGTTTCAAATTTCTGAAGGAGTCAGATAGAGAGAAAATATAATTACTTTATTTATAACATATACTTTTACCAAATTATTTTCATAATTAGTTTGAGAGGAAGGTTTTCCCTACTCCCGGAAAACACAAGATTCAAACCTGTAATTTTTCAGATAGAAACCATAAAAGTTATAAGCATATTCGCTGGTTCATTCAGTCCTTTGTTAACTTTTGTGAAGTCATCAGGATTTTTATTGGAATACCAGGACATGTCAAAATGTTAAGAACTCCACATAATTTCTAGGATATCTGTACTAATAATTTTAGCATACATTATAACATGAGGAAATTTATTACTCATTTGATAAGCTTTTTTCATGTAATTTAACCAACCAAATAAACACAGTTTAATATCTCTCTTTGGAAGGTTTCAGGGGCCCTCTGAAGCACCCCAAAGTTAGCTGGAGGTCAAAGGAACTTCAAAAGAATTTTATTTAGGAAGTTTTCTTGAAAAGATCAATTAAAAGCATTTAGAACATTTGGTCAGATTTAGTCAATGGTGATGATTGTATCATTTAGCTCGTTGATATGTCACAATGGGTATAAATACCAAGACTGAAGGTCTTTTGAAAGTCAGCTCCGCTATCTTGGACCGAGTTGGCTCTAACCAGTTTTCTTATGTCTGTATTATTCCTAACAAAATCCATTTATCTAACTAACTGTAATCCAATTTTAGAAAATTCTGATCATGCATAACTCTTTTTAGTATTTTTTTCATACTTCTTTTTTTTTACTGAAAACACACTTCTTACTTTTCTTTAGCAACCAAGAACTAACTTTTATATTAGCATTTTATGGATTTGTGAACATCAATACCAGTGATAATTTCTAAAACCCTTTCTTCCAGTGATAATTTCTAAAACCCTTTCTTTCTTAGAACATTTTAGAATGGCACCAAACATTATTCATTTACAGTCCCAAATCTCTTTAGTTTCTCTGTAAAAGGATATTGGTGTTTAGTAGTAAAGGTTCTTTTTGGAAATGACCTAACTATTCAATAGATTTCTAACACTTAGCACATTTAGCACAACCCTTAGAAATTTAAGTTATGCCAATCTGGAGAGGCTATTTTAGACAGATATTCCTAAAGAATAATTATTCTTAATACAGTTTATCTAAAAGCTCATATCTCACTTACATTTTTTTAGAAGTTTTTTCACTCAAGGTAATTTCCTTGTCAACAAACTTGTAACAGATATAATATTTGACTTATATTAAGACAAGGTACAATGAAAATATTCTACCTAATGTTAATTACTCTAAGACATGTCTGTATTAGATAGGTCAACAAACAAACATTAATATCAGGTATTCAATACTGAATATTTCCCAGTTCACCTGAACCTGGAATTTATTGTTTAATTTAGAATTATTTGATTTGCAAGCACTTACCTTTCTTTAAGCCAATTAAATAGAGCTCATTTACAAATTAACCTCAAAAATATTACCCAGAGACAAAGACATACCAAGACATATTTAGACAGACACAGTGCAAGATCTAGCTTCATTTTCTAAGTTTTTAGTCATGAATTAGATATTACCATAAAAAATTTACCAGTTTATAAAACAACAGTTGGAATAAATATAACTTTTAAAGACTTTTTCCCATTTTTCCTCAGTCTCAGGGATTAGAGGCGGTCTAGATAAGTATCCCTGAGGACAGAGCCAGAGCCCTGGTCTCAAGGCACAGGGAAAGAAAATCAACTTCTAACAAAATGGCGGCAGTTCTAAACCAAATGGTAGCCAGACAAAGCAAAATGGCCATGAAAAATCAGAACACAAAGTTAAAACACACATATAGACCTGGCAGTCTTCATCAGACACTCCCTTAAATATAAGAATACAGTCTCTCAAAAAACCTCCTATAGGGACACAGAACTTCAGATCCAAGTGCTAACAGAGTAAAGGAAAATATCTCAGGTCTTCACCGATTTCAAAGGGAGGAAAGGGAGCCAGGTTGAAAGAAGAAGGGGGAGGAGGTGGGAGAGAGGGGCAAAAGCAGTGGCCTTATAGACATCTCCTGCCACCTGCAGACACCCAGGCATTACGGGACTTTTCCCTGGGCCTCCAGAGAAGGGAGGACTGTAACTCGGCCCTACCAGAAATCAGACCAGACCAGAACCAGAATTTAAGTTTCTTCACTCTGCCAAGAAGAGGTGATCAGTTTCCAATCCTCCGCTCAGGCTGAGGCCCTTCACCCAGATTCCTGCATCCAGGACGGGGGCACTAGAAACACAGGAAAAGATAGGAAGGGTTAAGGAGAGGAAAGAGAGAGGGAAAAGGAGAGAGGTCAATAAAGTCTCTTGTTCCTTACCAGTCGGGGCACCGTGGCCAGTTGTCCGTGTCAGGAGAAGACCAGGGACAAAAAGTCCCAGCTGAGGCCACTGGGTCTGGTCCTTTGGCAGGCAAGCTGGCCCCTGAGTACCCTGAGTGGTCAGGATATCAGTCTCAGTGAAGAAGAGTCCCCACCAGGGTCGCCATTTGTTGCAGGAAACGGGATCCCTTCCAGGGCCCGAAACTGGACTCTTGTCTAACACTCGGAGAAGAATTGTCCGAGGAGACACGTGCTGACAAAGCAAGAGACTTTAATGGTAAGGGCACCTGGGTGGAGAGCAGTATGGTAAGGGAACCCAGGAGAACATCTCTGCCTCGGTGGCTCGCAGTCTCAGGGTTTATGGTGATGGGATTAGTTTCCAGGTGGTCTTTGGCCAATCATTTTTATTCAGAGTCTTTCCTGGAGGTGCACGCATCACTCAGCCAAGACCGATGCTAGCAAGGAGGATTCTGGGAAGTGGACCGACACCAAGGGTCTCCTTTCCACCTTTCCAGAACTCTTCCGTTGGTGGTGGCTTATTAGCTTCATATTCCTTATCAGGATCTCCTGTCATAAAACAACTAAAGCAAATGGTTACTATGGTACCTGGCCAGAGTGGGCGGTTTCAGTCAGTGTGCTTCCCCTAACAACACTACATGCAATTTTGATGCTCAGTTCAGTTCAGTTCAGTTCAGTCGCTCAGTCGTGTCTGACATTTTCTGACTCAATGAATCACAGCACACCAGGCCTCCCTGTCCATCACCAACTCCCAGAGTTCACCCAAACTCATGTCCATCGAGTCGGTGATGCCATCCAGCCATCTAATTCTCTGTCGTACCCTTCTCCTCCCGCCCCCAATCCCTCCCAACATCAGAGTCTTTTCCAGTGAGTCAACTCGTCGCATGAGGTGGCCAAGGTACTGGAGTTTCAGTTTTAGCATCAGTCTTTCCAATGAACAACACGATTGATCTCCTCTCGAATGGACTGGTTGTATCTCCTTGCAGTCCCAGGGACTCTCAAGAGTCTTCTCCAGCACCACAGTTCAAAAGCATAAATTCTTCGGCGATCAGCTTTCCTCACAATTCAACTCTCACATCCATACATGACCATGGGAAAAAACATAGCCTTTACTAGAGGGACCTTGGTTGGCAATGTAATGTCTCTGGTTTTTAATGTGTTATCTAGGTTGGTCATGCTTTCCTTCCAAGGAGTAAGCGTCTTTTAATTTAATGTCTGCCATCAGCATCTGCAGTGATTTTGGAGCCCAAAAAAAAAAAATCTGACACTGTTTCCGCTGTTTTTCCATCTATTCCCCAAGAAGTGATG
Source organism: Moschus berezovskii (assembly GCF_049115385.1). Lineage (NCBI taxonomy): Eukaryota > Metazoa > Chordata > Mammalia > Artiodactyla > Moschidae > Moschus > Moschus berezovskii. Next base: position 87,471,281 of record NC_142472.1, on the reverse strand, counting down.
GGACCAGATGCCATGATTTTTGTTTTCTGAATGTTGAGCTTCAAGCCAACCTTTTCACTCTCCTCTTTCACTTTCATCAATAGGCCTTTGAGTTCCTCTTCACTTTCTGCCATAAGGGTGGTGTCATCTGCATATCTGAGGTTATTGATATTTCTCCTGGCAATCTTGATTCCAGCTTGTGCTTCTTCCAGACCAACATTCCTCATGATGTACTCTGCATATAAGTTAAATAAGCAGGGTGACAATACACAACCTTGACACACTCCTTTTGCTATTTGTAACCAGTCTGTTGTTCTATGTCCAGTTCTAACTGTTGCTTCCTGACCTGCATACAGGTTTCTCAAGAGGCAGGTCAGGTGGTCTGGTATTCCCATCACTTTCAGAATGTTCCACAGTTTATTGTGATCCACACAGTCAAAAGCTTTGGCATAGTCAATAAAGCAGAAATAGATGTTTTTCTGGAATTCTCTTGCTTTCTCCATGATTCAGTGGATGTTGGCAATTTGATCTCTGGTTCCTCTGCCTTTTCTAAAACATGCTTGAACATCTGGAAGTTCACGGTTCTAGTACTGCCGATGTCTGGCTTGGAGAATTTTGAGCATGTCTTTACTAGCATGTGAAATGAGTAAAACTGTGCGGTACTTTGACATTGCCTTTCTTTGGGATTGGAATGAAGACTGACCTTTTCCAGTCCTGTGGCCACTGCTGAGTTTTCCAAATTTGCTGGCATATTGAGTGCAATACTTTCACAGCATCATCTTTCAAGATTTGAAATAGCTCAATTAGAATTCCATCACCTCCACTAACTTTGTTCGTAGTGATGCTCTCTAAGGCCCACTTGACTTCACATTCCAAGATGTCTGGCTCCAGGTGAGTGATCACGCCATCGTGATTATCTTGGTTGTGAAGCTCTTTTTTGTACAGTTCTTCTGAGGCTATGTAGGTCTGTAGTCAGCTAGTGACTATATCAGAGAAGGCAATGGCAAGCCACTCCAGTACTCTTGCCTAGAAAATCCCATGGATGGAGGAGCCTGGTAGGCTGCAGTCCGTGGGGTCGCTAAGGATCGGACATGACTGAGCGACTTCACTTTTACTTTTTCACTTCTGTGTATTCTTAATATCTTCTGCTTCTGTTAGGTCCATACCATTTCTGTCCTTTATCGAGCCCATCTTTGTATGAAATGTTCCCTTGATATCTCTAATTTTCTTGAAGAGATCTCTTGTTTTTCCTATTCTGTTGTTTTCCTCTATTTCTTTCCATCAATCGCTGAGGAAGGCTTTCTTATCTCTCTTTGCTGTTCTTTGGACCTCTGCATTCAGATGCTTATATCTTTCCTTTTCTCCGTTGCTTTTCACTTCTCTTCTTTTCACAGCTATTTGTAAGGCCTCCTCAGACAGCCATTTTGCTTTTTTGCATTTCTTTTCCATGGGGATGGTCTTGGTTCCTGTCTCCTGTACAATGTCACGAACCTCCATCCAGAGTTCATCAGGCACTCTATCAGATCTAGTCCCTTAAATCTATTTCTTACTTCCACTGTATAATCATAAGGGATTTGATTTAGGTCATATCTGAATGGTCTAGTGGTTTGCCCTACTTTCTTCAATTTCAGTCTGAATTTGGTAATGAGGAGCTCATGATCCGAGCCACAGTCAGTTTCTGGTCTTGTTTTTGCTATCTGTATAGAGCTTCTCCATCTTTGGCTGCAAAGAATATAATCAATCTGATTTCGGTGTTGACCATCTGGTGATGTCCATGTGTAGTGTCTTCTCTTGTGTTGTTGGAAGAGGGTGTTTGCTATCACCAGTGCGTTCTCTTGGCAAAACTCTATTAGCATTTGCCCAGCTTCATTTCGTACATAGGTCTTCATAGAATCGTTCAACTTCAGCTTCTTCAGCATTACTGGTTGGGGCATAGACTTGGATTACTGTAATATTGAATGGTTTGCCTTGGAAACAAACAGAAATCATTCTGTTGTTTTTAAGATTGTATCCAATACTGCATTCCGGACTCTTGTTGACCATGATGGCTACTCCATTTCTTCTAAGGGATTCCTGCCTACAGTAGTAGATATAATGGTCATCTGAGTTAAATTCACCCATTCCAGTTCATTTTAGTTCGCTTCTTCCCAGAATGTCGACTTTCACTCTTGTCATCTCCTGTTTGACCACTTCTAATTTTGATGCTATTATGATATAATTGCCCAAATTTTAATAATGAAATTAGATAAAAGCAATAATGTTAAAAAATTAGACTTTGAGTAACTCCAATAGGAAAATATCCAGAATAAATATAATTCAGCAAATGAATAAAATATACATGCTGGTAATAGGTTTGCATTAGTAGCAGAAATCATTTTCCATTACTTTTCTTAGGTTACTGCCACCTTACTAATTAAACGTCTCTCCCCCTTTTCTCCTATATTCTTCCATTTAGTGGCATAGGAAAAGAATAATCTTACAAACAAGGAGTCTCTGTGTTCATATAACAAAGGCATTTTAGCAACTAGGCCACTCACAATATTAACATCTTAGCAGATTAAAAAATTGCCTGTAATGAAAGCAATGATTATACTAAAAATTCTCCCTGAAAATATAAAGGAAAACCACAGTGAGCAATCATGATATCTTAATGTATAGGACAAAGTGAATTGGATTTGTTTAATCACAGCATTGTTGATTTTTATTGAGAAGGAAAAAAAAAAAAACATCCAAACATCTAAAGCCATCTGAGAGAAGGTAGAATTACTCAATGTTAAATCTTTTTTGTAATAGGCTGGTTGATATGTTCCTTGAAGCCTAATGGATCATTGTAGACACAAAGTGGTTTTATTAACTAAAGACCTGAAAATTTGTCCTACATTGGGGCTCCCCTAGTGACTCAAACAGTAAAGAATCTGCCTGTAATGCAAGAGATATGGCTTTGAACCCTGGGTTGAAAAGATCCTCTGGAGAAGGGAAAGACTACTTATTCCAATATTGTTGCTTAAGAATTTCATGGACAGAAGAGCCTGGAAGTGCAAAAGAATTAGACTCAACTGAGTGACTAAGTTTTTTTTTGGACTGATAAACTTCGAGATGGGCTTCCCTGGTGGCTCAGAAGGTAAAGCATTTGCCTCCAATGTAGGAGACCCAGGTTCGATCCCCAGGTAGGGAAATGAAATGGCAACAGACTCTAGTAATTTTGCCTGGAAAATTCTATAAACTTCAAATCAGAATAATTCATAAACTTATATATGTAAAAACACTATACAATTTTTCCTATCTTATATATACAGTTAGCATGCTTATTTATAAATATCTCTGTTTGAAGATCTACCAATTCATGTATATTTATGCACAGATATACCGATATTGTTATAGGAATTAGCCTTGTTCTAAACGCTACTGCAATGGTTATGTATAAACTTAATACAATAGATGTTTAACAGGATGATCAATGAATCAGGAGACGAGTATGTATCTCTTCAATAAAGTAAATCTGTAATAACCTAAAGTTGCATAACAAAAAAGAAAATTATAGTATTATTCTTAGTTATTATAAGGAAAAAAGATCCCAAATTTTAATGGCATTGGATGCATGTTTTTCATAGCATGTGGTTCTCAATGAAATAATGATTATACCAGCTTAATATATCAATAATTTTTACTTATTTTTAATATATATTTTTTATTTTATTCATTTATGTTTTTGGCTGCACTGGGTCTTCATTGCTGTGTATAGTCTTTCTCTAATGTGTCAAGCAGGGACGACTCTCTAGTGGGGTTCATGGGCTTCTCATTGTGGTGGCTTCTGGTTTTGCAGAGCATGGGGTCAAGGGCATGTGGGTTTCAGTAATTACAAGATATGGGCTCAGTATCTGCCGTATGTGAGCCCCAGAGAGTGCATGTTCAGAAGCTGCTAAGCAGGGGTTTAGTTGCTCCTCAGCATGTGGAATCTTCCAAGAAAAGAGATTGAACTTGTGTCCCCTAAATTGTCAGGCAGATTCTTAATGTCTGGACAACCACAGAAGTATTTCTACTACTTAACTTTTTACTGTTGTTCTTTTTAGGCATTTCTTAATATTTTATTATTTTTTAATCCTTCCTTATTTTAAATGCCCTTTTCTTTATATTATTGAGAGGCTAATTATTTTAAAATATTGTGGTGGTTTTTGCCATACACTAACATGAATCAGTCATGGGTGTACAAGTGTTCCCCATCTGGAAGCCCCTCCCACCGACCCTCCCATCCCATCCCTTAGGATCATCTCAGTGCAGTGGCCCTGAGCACCCTGTCTCACGCATGGAATCTGGACTGGCGATCAGTTTCACATATGATAATATACATGTTTCAGTGCTATTTTCTCAAAAAATCCCTTGACTTTTCCCAAAGAGTCCAAAAGTCTGTTCTTTACATCTGTGTCTCTTTTTCTGTCTTGTATATATGGTCATCATTACCATCTTTCTAAATTCCATATATAGGCGTTAATATGCTGTACATATACTGTATTTGACAAATTCAGACTGAAATTGAAGAAAGTGGACACACCCACTAGACCATTCAGGTATGACCTAAATCAAATCCCTTATGATTATACAGTGGAAGTGAGAAATAGATTTAAGGGGCTAGATCTGACAGACAGAGTGCCTGATGAACTATGGATGGAGGTTTGTGACATTGTATAAGAGACAGGAATCAAGATGATACCCAAGAAAAAGTAATGTCAAAAGGCAAAATGGCTGTATGAGGAGGCCTCACAAATAGCTATGTAAAGAAGGGAAGTGAAAAGCAAAGGAAAAAAGGAAAGATATACCGATTTGAATGCAGAGTTCCAAAGAATAGCAAGGAGAGATAAGAAAGCCTTCCTCAGTAATCAATGCAAAGAAATAGAGGAAAACAATAGAATGGGAACGACTAGAGATTCCTTCAAGAAAATTAGAGATACTAAGGGAACATTTCATTCAAAGATGGGCTCAATAAAGGGCAGAAATGTTAGGGACCTAACAGAAACAGAAAATTTTAAGAAGAGGTGGCAAGAATACACAGAAGAACTGTACAAAAAACATCTTAATGACCCAGATAATCATGATGGTGTGATCACTCACCTAGAGCCAGACATCCTGGAATGTGAAGTCAAGTGGTCCTTAGGAAGCATCACTATGAACAAAACTAGTGGAGGTGATGGAATTCCAGTTGAGTTGTTTCAAATCCTAAAAGATGATGTTGAGAAAGTGCTGCCCTCAATATGCCAGCAAATTTGGAAAACTCAGCAGTGGCCACAGGCCTGGAAAAGGTCAGTTTTCATTCCATTCCCTAAGAAATGCAATGCCAAAGAATGTTCAAACTACCACACAGTTGCACTTATCTCACACGCTAGTAAAGTAATGCTCAAAATTCTCCAAGCCAGGCTTCAGCAATACATGAACCGTGAACTTCCAGATGTTCAAGCTGGTTTTAGAAAAAGCAGAGGAATGAGAGATCAAATTGCCAACACCGCTGAATCATGGAAAAAGCAAGAGAGTTCCAGAAAAACATCTATTTCTGCTTCATTGACTATGCCAAAGCCTTTGACTGTGTGGGTCACAATAAACTGTGGAACATTCTGAAAGTGATGGGAACACCAGACCACCTGACCTGCCTCTTGAGAAACCTATATGCAGGTCAGGAAGCAACAGTCAGAACTGAACATGGAACAACAGACTGGTTCCAAACAGGAAAAGAGTACGTCAAGGCTGTATATTGTAGCCCTGCTTATTTAACTTATGCAGAGTACATCATGAGGAAGGCTGGGCTGGAAGAAGCACAAGCTGGAATCAAGATTGCCGGGAGAAACATCAATAACCTCAGATATGCAGATGACACCACCCTTATGGCCGAAAGTGAAGAGGAACTAAAAAGCCTCTTGACGAAAGTGAAAGAGAAGAGTGAAAGAGAAGAGTGAAAAAGTTGGATTAAAGATCAACATTCAGAAAACTAAGATCATGGCATCTGGTCCCATCACTTCATGGGAAATAGATGGGAAACCAGTGGAAACAGTGGCTGATTTTATTTTTCTGTGCTCCAATATCACTGCAGATGGTAACTGCAGCAATGAAATTAAAAGACGCTTACTGCTTGGAAGAAAAGTTATGACCAACTTAGACAGCATATTACAAAGCAGAGACATTACTTTGCCAACAAAGGTCCGTTCAGTCAAGGCTATTGTTTTTCCAGTGGTCATGTATGAATGTGAGAATTGGACTCTAAAGAAAGCTAAGTGTCAAAGAATTGTTGCTTTTGAACTGTGGTGTTGGAGAAGACTCTTGAGAATCCCTTGGACTGCAAAGAGATACAACCAGTCCATCCTAAAGGATCAGTCCTGGGTGTTCATTGGAAGGACTGATGCTGAAGCTAAAATTCCATTACTTTCGTCGCCTGATGCGAAGAGCTGACTCATTGGAAAAGACCCTGATGCTGGGAAAGATTGAGGGCAGGAGGAGAAGGCGATGACAGAGGATGAGATGTTTGGATGGCATGGCAGACTCAATAGACAAGGTTTGGATGGACTCCGGGAGTTGGTGATGGACAGGGAGGCCTGGTGTGCTGCAGTTCACGGGGTCACAAAGAGTCAAACATGATTGAGTTACTGAACTGAACTTATCCCATATTGGTGTTTTTTTTGTGTGTGTGACTTACTTCAGACCGTGTAATAGGCTCCGGTTTCATCCACCTCATTAGAACTGATTCAAATGCATTCATTTTAATAGCTGAGTAATATTTCATTGTGTATATGTACCACAGCTTTCTTATCCACAAGTCTGCCAATGGACATCTAGGTTGCTTCCATATCCTGGTTATTGTAAACAGTGCTGCCATTAATATTGGGGTACACGTTTCTCTTTCAATTCTGGTTTCCTCAGTGTGTATGCCCAGCAGTGGGATTGTTGGATCATATGGCAGTTCTATTTCCAATTTTTTAAGTTTTTACATCTCCACATTGTTCTCCATCAATTCAGTTTAGTTCAGTCTCTCAGTCGTGTCCGACTCTTAGCGACCCCATGAACCACAGCAAGCCAGGCCTCCCTGTCCATCACCAACTCCCGGAGTTCACTCAAACTCATGTCGAGTCGGTGATGCCATCCAGCCACCTCATTCTCTGTCGTCCCCGTCTCCTCCTACCCCCAATCGCTCCCAGCATCAGAGTCTTTTCCAGTGAGTCAACTTGTCGCATGAGGTGGCCGAAGTATTGGACTTTCAGCTTTAGCATAAGTCCTTCTAAAGAACACCCAGGATTGATCTCCTCTAGAATGGACTGGTTGGATCTCCTTGCAGTCCAAGGGACTCTCAAGAGTCTTCTCCAACACCACAGTTCAAAAGCATCAATTCTTCAGCGATCAGCTTTCTTCACGGTCCAACTCTCACATCCATACATGACCACGGGAAAAACCATAGCCTTGACTAGACGGACCTTGGTTGGCAAAGTAATGTCTCTGCTTTTTAATATGCTATCTAGGCTGGTCATAACTTTCTTTCCAAGGAGTAAGCGTCTTTTAATTTCATGGCTGCAATCAACATCCACAGTGATTTTGGAGCCCAAAAAAATAAAGTCTGACACTGTTTTGACTGTTTCCCCATCTATTTCCCATGACGTGATAGGACCAGATGCCATGATCTTCATTTTCTGAATTTAAGCTTCAAGCCAACCTTTTCACTCTCCTCTTTCACTTTCATCAAGAGGCTTTTGAGTTCCTCTTCACTTTCTGCCATAAGGGTGGTGTCATCTGCATATCTGAGGTTATTGATATTTCTCCTGGCAATCTTGATTCCAGCTTGTGCTTCTTCCAGCCCAGCGTTCCTCATGATGTACTCTGCATATAAGTTAAATAAGCAGGGTGACAATACACAACCTTGACGTACTCCTTTTCCTATTTGGAACCAGTCTGTTGTTCTATGTCCAGTTCTAACTGTTGCTTCCTGACCTGCATATAGGTTTCTCAAGAGGCAGGTCAGGTGGTCTGGGATTCCCATCTCTTTCAGAATTGTTCTCCATAGTGGCTGCAATATTATGCATTCCCACAAACAGTGTAAGAGGGTTCCTTTTTCTCTGCACCCTCGCCAGCATTTATTGCTTGTAGACTTTTTGATAGCAGCCATTCTGATTGACATGATATGGTATCTCATTTTGGTTTCGATTTGCATTTCTCTGATATTGAGTAATGTTGAGCATCTTTTTATGTGTTTGTTAGTCATTTGTGTCTTCTTTGGAGAAATGTCTGTTTCGTTCTTTGGCCCATTTTTTGATTGGGTATTTATTTGTTAACTTTTAAATTAACCATGGTTCTCTATAAAATGTAAAATTTATGTTTTAATAATATGATATCCTGGTTCACAGAAGAGGAGGTGTAAATGAAGAGAAGAGCTATCTAGCTGAAAAATAGCTAAAGTTGATAGATCAAAATTAGATATTTAAGTATATTTCTTAGAGGATTAAGGGTAAGAGTTAACATAACAAAAATATAGCTAACAAAATATGAGGATGGAAATTGAAAGATAATTGTAAGTAGTATGTTCAATTTTTCTTATGTTTAAAACAATCAGTTAACAGAGGTATTTGTTCTTTATTTAAAATTATGGTGTTATATACCACCACTAAAAGCTAAATATGCTTACCTCAAAGAAGTGGTAAAAGTATTAGGAAGGAATGGGGCAAGAGACTTTTACTCTTCATTTTCCATCCCAGAGAGTGATCTGTTTTTCACCAGATGCATGCCCAAGATTGAAATTGCAAGGTTATATGGCAGCTCTATTTTTAGTTTTTTAAGGAACCTCCATGCTGTTCTCCATAGGGGTCGTAAAAATTTACATTCCAGAGAAGGAGTGTCCCCTTGTCTTCACACCCTCTCTAGCATTTATTGTTTGTGAATGTTTTGGTTATAGCCATTGTGATTGGTGTGAGATGATATATCATTGTATTTTTGACTTGCATTCTATGATAATTAGGGATGTGGAACATATTTCATATGCCTCTTAGATGTCTGTATATATTTTTTTGGAGAAACCTTAACGTTAATTTAGACCAAATTTCAAATTGACTCCTCAGTGAATTAATATGCATCTCCAAATCATTAGCTGTAGAAGGGAGAAAAATAAAGAAAATCATCTTCAATTTCACTCTTTTAGTCAATCACTGATCATTAATCTAGTGTGCATTATCCAATGGGTCTCATCCTATAGTATTTCAGAAAAAATTTTTGTGAAATACTGGCAGTTCTAACATACCAGCAAGTTGTACTATAAAGTTCATTTGTAAGTCACAGAATATAAAGGTCAGAAAAGACCTTAAATACCATTATAATTCCATTAGAGTCCTATTATTTGTAGAGGACCATTATTTGTATAAATCCCTCTGGAACATCTTTATCACTGACAGATGGTCATTCATCCTATGTTAAAAATGTCAAGTTCAGTAATTTAAAGGCAGCCCATTTTACTTTTGGAAGGATTATTTATTAAATTTTACTTCCGTTGAACTGTTTCCCTATACTCATGCATTTCTGCCTCAAGAATTTATTTAATGCCAGATATGTAAGATACATCAAAATCACAGAATTTACTGTATAATAGAAAAGACATAGAATAACCAAGAAATAACTCAAATCTAAATTAAGATGAGTGCAGAGAAAAATAAAAAATAAAATAAAAAAACAGGAGTGAGTGAGTGAGTGAAGTCGCTCAGTCGTGTCTGACTCTTTGTGACCCCATGAGCCTACCAGGCTCCTCCGTCCATGGGATTTTCCAGGCAAGAGTACTGGAGTGGGTTGCCATTTCCTTCTCCAGGAGATCTTCCCGACCCAGAGATTGAACCCTGGTCTCCCTCATTGTAGGTAGATACTTTACCATCTGAGCCATCCTGAGAGTGAGGGAGTCCTTAAATTTTGGGCCCCAAGTTGCCTCACACTAGTTCAAGTCCTTCAAAGTTGGGCTGATGGTACAAAATCAATGGTTTGTAAAACTGCTGGTATTTTAAACTAGTAGTCATTGGATTCCTCACCCCAATCTAGTAAACAGGCAAACAAATATGAAAGTTGTCTTCAATATAAGCAATTGTTTTTTGAGCTGAACTTTTTTTTTCCATGGAGTATCACTTTCATCTGAAAGAATCACCAAGAGACAAATTTATGATTATTCAGATAAATACCTGACAGACATTTTTCTCAATGGTGAACAAAGTAGATCTGCCAAATTCAAGGAAGAAAGAACAGTACTTGCTGCTGATGATAAAATTTGAACTTTCAAGTACACATTAGAATTTTGAAAAACTTATATTAGTTACCATGAACTTGACAATTTCCCAATACTTAAAGGCATTTCTGTGAAATTAGTGGTGATATTAATAAATCTCATTTAAAAAAATTAACAATGTATCAATATTTGGAAGACATACATAACTCAGTGAATGAGTATTTTCTAAATGAACAATGAAAATCCCATTCAAAATGGGACACCGAGGGATTTTAATGTAACAGAACATGAGGAGTTAATTGATATAGTGTCAGATTCCATACTGCAACTAAACTTTAAGAAAGTATCTCTCAGTAAATTTTGCTGTTGTATTAAAAAAGAATATCCACAACTTTCTGAAAAGGTTATTAAACTATTATTTCCCTTTCCAACTACGCATCTGTGTGAGGACAGATTTTCTTCATAGATGTCAACCAGAACAACATTTCACAACAGGCAATGCCAAAAGCAGATATGAGAATAAGCTAATTTTTTACTATTATTATTAAGCTAGATAATAAAGAGATTTAAATGAATGTAAAGCAATGGCAGTCTTCTGATTAAAATTTACTATTTGGGGAAATATAATTATTTTTCATGATATGTGTATTAGCTCAGCCTGCCATAACTAAATACCATAGATTGGGTATAGTTATATTAGAGGTTAGAGCTTCAACACATGAATTTGAGGTGGGAGAGAGACACAGTTCAGTTCATAGAAATATGTTAACATGCAATGGGTTTCTGTGATTTTTTAAATAATTAATAAATATTGTTAAAATTTGTTTCAATTTCTAATATGGTAAATACTGGGCATATAATCACTATTTAAACAAAAACTCTGTGAGGTACTCAATCATTTTGAAGAGTATAAAGATTCCTGGATCTAAAAAGTTTGAGAACCACTTTTGTAAAGCAAGGGGAAAGAATTTGCTAAAAGGAGAAGTATCATAGGCAAGGAAACTAGTTAGGATGCACAGCAATAATCCAGGAAAGAGATATCCAAGGCCCAGATATGGGGCAATGAATGCTGAACAGAGTCAAGGCAATTTTTGAGGGAAAACAATGAGGGTCAATGGTCTAAAGAAGGAAGGCTAAATAAAAGAGATATTATCTAAAACAACTCAAAGGTTTCTCTTATGGAAATTAATAGATTTTAGGATTGTGGAGAGTATCTATTGAAAGAAAATTAGCACCTTCACTTTGGACTGTAAGGTTAGGATTGCTGAGGGCCATCAAATGTGAAGATTTCTAGCAGAGTTAGAAATGTGGGTCTAGAATATAAAGGAGAGCTTGAGGGCAAAAATTTAAAATTGGCTCTCCTAAAATATATTATAGAATAAGATGCAAATACCCAGGGAGAGAAAGTGGAACCAAAGAACTTTGACTCAGTCTCACAATAGGGTGTAAGATTGTATAATGTATTATTGTTATAATTATTTACAACTGGACTATGAGCTTCCTGATGACAGATCTATGTCATATTCATTTTAACATGCCTTATTCTTGAGAGCTTCTTTGGAGGTTCTAGCAGGGGAGCGCAGCTACTTGTATACCCTTTACCAAAAACTGATCCTCCTCTGTCAGGGGTGGTCATACTCTTCCACCAAGCGTGTAACTTTGGGAGGGATGCACACTGGAGCAGTGAGGGAGGAAGGGGACACCTGCCTAGCCAGCCAGATAAGCCGAATCAACCCTGGCGATCAATGGGGTAACAGATGTCACAACCAGTTCGCCCTCACATCCAATATGCCCTATTCTTAAGAGTTCTATAATTATTTTATGAAAGGGGAGAAAGGAGAAGAGAGAAGAAAATTACCATTATTCCTTCCCGTACTTCCTAAATGGCTATCAACCCCATCCCTACTAATCCTTGTCAACTCCCACTCACGATTTATGGCTCAATTTAAATGGTTCTTTCTCAGAGAACTTCCCTGATCACACATAAAAAGTGCCATCGATTTCAATCAGGTAGTATTTTTCTACTAAACTAATACAAACTTCATGTTTAGTTTACTGAACAAACGAGACATTATGGCATTCTACAGAATTAACTCATTTGTATTATTACTGCATGATTATAACCGACACCAAATGAAAGTGAAAGTGAAGTCATTCAGTCCTTTTCAACTCTTTGAGACCCCATGGACTTTAGCCTACCAGGCTCCTCTGTCCATGGGATTTCCATACCAAATGAAAGGAACAATAATCCAAAAATGTCACTTCTAATTGGCTTCAAAGATTTTACTTTCCTAATTGTATAATTACTAGATACATATAGAAGAATGGTCTACAATTTAAGTATGACAACAGAATATTCATACATTAATAACAGATTTTGATGTCTTTGTAAATATACTGACAAGAAAAAATATTTTTCCTAACTTTGCTCTCTTGGCAGAGATGGCTAATTGTCTCTGTTCTCTCCTTTATCAATAATACGATCCCCTTATCACCTGGGCACATGTACATTGAGAAAATGATTACAATTTCTAACCTCCCATACAGCTAGTGCTAGCCGTTTGATAAAGACCTGACCAGTAGAAAGTAAGTCAAAATAGTATATAACGCTTCTGGGAAGTATCCTTGGCTGCTGTGGGGAAAGTGTCTTTCTCCTGGCCTATTCTCCTTCCTGCTGACTAGAATGTGGACATGATGGCTGAAGTCAGAGCAACTGTCTGGGAACACAAGGAAAAACTGCACAAGAGATGTCAGGCTAATAAAACAGGAGTCAAAAAATAAAAAGAAAAAGAAATAGAAGGAGTCTAGATCTCGGATGATCATTGCTCTCCATATCAGCCATTAAACCTATATTTAAAAGAAAGACAAACTTCTATTGTTAAATGTTTTCTATCTGCCATGGTTAAACAGAGTCTTAACTATACAGCTCTGAAAGCACATTTCATTTCACTTGACAAATTCTCCCTGCTGGTTTTGCTTTCTCTGCTGTTGGAAGGCAATGGCAAGCCACTCCAGTACTCTTGCCTGGAAGGTCCCATGGACGGGGGAGCCTGGTAGGCTGCAGTCCGTGGGGTCGCTGGGGGTCGGACACGACTGAGCGACTTTACTTTCACTTTTCACTTTCACACATTGGAGAGGGAAATGGCAACCCACTCCAGTGTTCTTGCCTGGAGAATCCCAGGGACGGGGGAGCCTGGTGGGCATCCGTCTATGGGGTCACACAGAGTCGGACACGACTGAAGTGACTTAGCAGCAGCAGCTGTTGGAAGGAGAACCTGGCTGTGAGATGCTGCTTTCTGTTCCTCCCATCAATGGTCACAAATGGGTTACAGAAACTTGCCCAATAAAAGATGTGCCATGCTTATTAAAGTACCACCATTCAAATATCTGTGACAAAGAGAAAACATCTTTCATTTAAAACAGAACTGATCAGCAGATATGAGTTCAAGTCAAAACATTCTCTCAAGACGTTCCTAAAAACAAGAAGTCACTGCTAATTCTTAGCTGGGAAGTGATGTCCTCTAGGATCTCACAAAAAACACATTGAGACAATACTATTGCAAAAACTGAGATAATGTGGAAGTTAAACAGAGGTTGGGGTGGTGATGGAATTAGGGGTGGAGGATGTCCAGAGAAGGTAAGGGAAGGAAAGATTGCTTCTTTTCATACATCAGAGTGAGGAAAATGGGGAGTGTGCATTTTGATTGGGATGGAGACCTTTGCATTTAAGAAACTGAACAGAGGGACAAGGCTGCATATTGTCACCCTATTTATTTGACTTATATGACAACTGCATCACGCAAAATGCCAGGGTGGATGAAGCCCAAGCTGGAATCAAGATTGCCAAGACAAATATCAGTAACCTCAAGAATGCAGATGACACCACCCTAATGGCAGAAAGTGAAGAGCAACTAAAATCCCTCTGGATGAAAGTGAAAGAGAAGAGTCAAAGAACTGGCTTAAATCTCTACATTCAAAAGATGAAGATCATGGCATCTGGTCCCATCACTTCATGGCAAATAGATGGGGAAACGAAACAGTGACAAACTTTATTTTCTTGAGCTCCTAAATCACTGCACATGGTGACTGCAGCCATCAAATTAAAAGACGCTTACTCCTTGGAAGGAAAGTTATGACCAACCTAGACAGCATATTAAAAAGCAGAGACAAACAAAATCCGTCTAGTCAAAGCTATGGTTTTTCCAGTAGTCATGTATGGGTGTGAGAGTTTGACCATAAAGAAATCTAGAAAAATTGTACTGAAAAATTTATTTTCAGGGCAGAAATGGAGAAACAGATATAGAGAACAGACTTATGAACATGGGGAGAGGGAAGGAGTGGGTAAGATGTATAGAGAAAGTAATGTGGAAACTTACATTACCATATACAAAATAGACAGTCAGTGGGAATTTTCTGTCTGTCTCAGGGAACTCAAACTGGGGCTCTATATCAATCTGGAAAGGTGGGATGGGGAGGGAGGGGACGTATGTATACCTATGGCTGATTTATGTTGAGGTTTGACAGGTGGTGCTTTAATCGCTAAGTCCTGTCCGACTCTTTGCTATTCTTTGGACTGTAGCCCACCTGGCTCCTTTGTTCATGGGATATTGCAAGCAAGACTCCTGGAGTGGATTGCCATTTCCTTCTCCAGGGGAACTTCCAGACCCAGGGACTGAACCCAGGTCTCCTATGTTGTAGGTAATCTCCTGCACTGCAGACAGATTCTTTACCAACTGAGCCACCAGGGAACTTGAGGTTTGACAGAAAACAACAAAATTCTATAAAGCCATTATCCTTCAATTAAAAAATAAATACATTAAAAAAAGAAAGAAAGCTGAGTGACAAAGAACTGGTGCTTTTATGTTGTGGTGTTGGATAAGACTGTTGAGAGTCCCTTGGACTGCAAGGATACCAAACCATTCAATCCTAAAGGAAATCAGTACTGAATATTCATTGGAAGGACTGATGTTGAAGCTGAAACTTCAATACTTTAGCTACTTGATGTGAAGATGTGACTCAGAAAAGACCCTGATGATGAGAAAGATGGAAGGCAGGAGGAGAAGGGGATGACAGAGGATGAGATGGTTGGATGACTTTACTGAAGGGGTTTATAAAAACAAAATTGTAATATACACCCGTGCAAACTAGATGCAAAATACAAAACAAAAATGCAAAACCAATTTGACTATTACTAGAATTTCTTTCCTGACCATTAAACATCGAAAGAATTTTAATTGATTATTGGAAGTTTTTCAAAAGAAATGATGTACCACTGATGATCATCACTCCCCAACACTTTCCCCACAACTATGGCAATTTTCTGCCAAACTGTTGTTGTAGTTTAGAAATGGATTCCAGAAAACTGTCATTTCAAGGTCTCTTACCACGGCTCTTCTGGTATGGTAGACAGTCTTTGTCTGAGATCTGCCCCAGTTTCAGGTTACATTTTTGAGTGCACTTAAATTTCTGAGGCAGAGACAGAGGAAAACAGAGGTTCACAAAGACAATTTATTTGGCTGGGGGGGAAATACCAACAGGTGGCTTTTTATTTTTATTTTATTTTTTCAAAAACAATTTTAGGAATCTTTACTTAAAAACAACCTTATCTTAAAATGGAATAACTTCGGTTTTACGAGCACAAGCAAAGTACAGAAGAAAAAATGCATAGAGCACATATGATTAGAAAAACTTCCTCCTGAAGTCTGGTAATAGGCTGACTTTAAATTCCAGTTTATGGTTCTGTAGAGAGGTTTGCCTTACTCTGTAATTTCTTAGATTGTTAGATAGATGTTGGAATAAGTTGGTTTAGGGAGGCTAATCCAGTGTATTTTACGCCAAAGAAAATCATATAATTTTTTTTTTTAACTTAGGTTTCATTTGGGTTTGACTTCCCTTATATATTTAAGCATGACTGAGCACACTTTACAAAACTGACAAAAGGTTAGTAACAAAAATTAGAAATTCCTGATTTTTCCAGTCTAAAAACCGTTCCCCACAGGCAACAAATTTTAATTTTTCAAATTCCTTGAGTATTAACTGATTTTTAAAAATAATCTACTATGCTACTTTTCCTTAGTTTGTTGATTTTGTGAATTATTTGTTGATATTTAATGATGCTAGATGACTATTTAGACATCTAAGAGTTATCAACCTCTCTTTACTCATAAATACATGTATGAGGGCTTTTAATTACTGTTTTTATTGTAATAAGATACTGTTGCCAAATAATATGCTTTCTATGATTTGAATGGAGAAGGCCTGAAAGTTGTTGAGATGATTTATGGACTATCACACATGTAATATTTGTAATTGTGTTCAGTGTGCTTAAAATAATATGTATTCTATAATTGTTGGGTGAAATACTCTATGCAAGCCATTAGGTAGTCATTTAAACATTTCTTAGATTTTTTTATACACATTGAGTTTTTGGCTTTTTTTTTTTTCTTCTTTTTTTCTTTTTTGCTAATTGCTAGTAGATGTCAGGTTAAATAGAAGAATTTTGTATGTTACTCTCTTGGTCAGGTCCAAGTCTTTTGCAACCCCATGGACTACAGCCTGCCAGGCTCCTTTATCCATGGAATTCTTCAAGCAAGAATACTAGAGTGGGTAGTCAGTCCCGTCTCCAAGTGATCTTCCCAAACCAGAGATCAAACCTATGTCTCCTCCATTGAAGGTTAATTCTTTACTGTCTGAGCCACCAGGGAAGATGTAAAATAGTCCTTAAAAATATCTGTGAAACTACAAAAGATCTTAATTTAGGTAAAACAATTTTAAGCAAGAAGAACAAGACTAGAGGTATTATACTTCTTGAATTCAAACTATATATTACAAACTATAGTAATCAAAGTGCTATGGCATTGGCATTAAAAACACGCACACAGATCAATGCGATGGAACAAAGATCCCAGAAATAAACTCATACTAATACATCAACTAATTTTCAACAGCAGTATTAAGAGTGACAATAGGGTTAAAGATAGACTCTTCAATAAACAGTACTGGGAAAAACTGGATAGCTTCTTGTGAAATAATTTGGATCCTTATTTTAACAGTATACATAACGACTAATTCAAAATAGATTAAAGATTAAACGTAAGACCTGAAACTAAAACTACTGGAAGAAAACATAAGGAAAAATTTTTGGCAATGAGTTTTGGATATGCATAGGCAAACCAAAAGTACAGGCAAATAAATAAATAAAAACAAGTGGAACTATATCAAACTAAGTATCTTCTGCACAAAAAAATAAATAATCAAGATAAGAAAAAGACATCTTGCATAATTGGAAAAAAAATGTTCACTAAACACATATTCTGTAAGTTGCTAAAATTCAAAACATATAAATCACTCTTGCAAACTCAATACCAAAAAACAAACAAGCAACAAAAATTAAAATGAATTAAGGACTTAAGTAAACAATTTAAATGATTTATTGGGCATAGTATTCTTGATTATGTACATTTCTTAAAATCAAAGTTCTCATTCTACTGTCTTCTGTAAAAATATATTACAGAACATACTAATAGATATATAATACAACATTTCATAGTATCTTTTGTGTCTCATTTCTTATTCTGCATTTCCATATTTTCTCTCTATAGTCTTCAATAATTTTGCTCAATAAATCTCATTTAGTTGCGTATAATCTATAGTTAAGCAGCAAAGTTCATTTTAAAAAGTGAATGCCTTTAAGAATAAGTTTGTGGATAGCAATTGAGGCAGATTCCGGGATAGCAGTGTGACCCTGTTCAAGCAGGTAACACGCTGGCTTCCTCTTGCAGAGAGTTTTTTAAGTGCCAGTGCTGAGAGTTTGCTCAGAAACTGGGAAAATTTCCTATCTCCCTTTTATATTAATTCTATTTAAGCTGTTTTCAAATAAAATCGTGCTATTTGCATAATTACAAATTAAAAAATAAATAACTTCGGATTTTTGTACTTTCCATTTTTATTTGGTTGTTTTCCAAATTGGTATTTTACTTTTAATAGTTTCTTGCTGTCTATAAATATTTTCAGAAGTTTTCCTATCTCTTTAAAGTCTGATTATTTTTTAGCCTATACCTGATAATTTCATTATCTCTTGTTTTTGTACTATTGTATCTTTTATCTATTTTTACCGATTTTCTTTCATTATTCCTAATTTTCTTTTCAGTCAGTCAGTTCAGTCGCTGTCGTGTCCAACTCTTTTGCGACCCCATGAATAGCAGCAGGCCAGGCTTCCCTGTCCATCACCAACTCCCGGAGTTCACTCAAACTCATGTCCATCGAGTCGGTGATGCCATCGAGCCATCTCATTGTCTGTCTTCTCTTTCTCCTCCTGACCTCAATCCCTCCCAGCATCAGAGTGTTTTCCAATGAGTCAACTCTTCACATGAGGTGGCCAAATTATTGGAGCTTCAGTTTCAGCATCAGTCCTTCCAATGAACACCGAGGACTGATCTCCTTTACAATGGACTGGTTGGATTTCTTTGCAGATCAAGGGACTCTCATGAGTCTTCTCCAACACCACAATACAAAAGCATCAATTCTTCAGCGATCAGCTTTCTTCACGGTCCAACTCTCACATCCATACGTGACCACTGGAAAAACCATAACCTTGACTAGACGGACCTTTGCTGGCAAATTAATGTCTCTGCTTTGTAATATGCTATCTAGGTTGGTCATAACTTTCCTTCCAAAGGAGTAAGCGTCTTTTAATTTCATGGCTGCAATCGCCATTTGCAGTGATTTTGGGGCCCCCAAAAAATAAAGTCTGACACTGTTTCCCCTGTTTCCCCATCTATTTCCCATGAAGTGATGGGACCAGATGCCATGATCTTAGTTTTCTGAATATTGAGCTTCAAGCCAACTTTTTCACTCTCCTCTTTCACTTTCATCAAGAGGCTTTTGAGTTCCTCTTCACTTTCTGCCATAAGGGTGATGTCATCTGCATATCTGAGGTGATTGATATTTCTCCTGGTTATCTTGATTCCAGCTCGTGCTTCTTCCAGTCCAGCGTTTCTCATGATGTACTCTGCATATAATTTAAATAAACAGGGTGACAATATACAGCCTTGACGTACTCCTTTTCCTATTTGGAACCAGTCTATTGTTCCATGTCCAGTTCTAACTGTAATCTGTATCTTAGACACTGTATAAAAAATAGTTTTTGGTATAATTTGTAGCCTAGGGTAGCAGAACTTTTCCCATAGAGGAATTTCAAGCTTCATTTTGAATCTTTTGGGCACTACATATCTGGGAGATACTGAGTCTATTTATATTATGCTAGGTTCCGTGGACCATTCTAGGTAACAGAAGACAACTACAATTATTGGCGAAGTTCTGATAATCCCAGTAATTTTTAACATGAAGCCAATGTCCCAGCTTAAAGTGGGGAATGTTGCAAGACTATATCTTGTGCAAAATCTGAGTTTTACTTCTTCTTTTCTTCTTGATGTTGCTAAAAATACAGCTCAATTTCAGAGTTGTTTGCAGTATATTTTCAAGTGCTCAGGGCATAGGGAGCTATAGCTATATGGTCTTAAGTTTAAATATCTTTTTTCTTACTTTTTCCTAGAATTTGGATGGGTTTATACGAATATTTGCTTGCATTTCTATTTTTTCTGAATTTTTAAAAAGATAATGACTATATAGCTTATATTATTTTTATACAAAGAGAAATGGAAAACATTGATATCATGTAACTTCTATTTTTTTTCCTATCATTTATCTTGTCAATTTGTGCTGATGAAAATATATTGCTGCTTATTATCTAAAGTGAAATACAAGAATATCCTAATGTCAAGAAATGATGTCAAAATTCACCAATTTTATCATTTTACAAACAAAAGTCAAATTATCCTGAATCAACAGTCAATAATAACTCAGTTCTAAAAGCAAACTAGTTCACAACTTGACTGCTAATACCAGAGAGACTAAATAGAAAATTGTGCCTAACTTTGTTATAGAGCAAATTTATATTTGCAAAAGTAATTGTTAATATCCATACGTTTATAATCTTCTCTTTAAAATAAATAATTGTTTTCCCTAAGAAAAATGTAATATGAAGAATGGAAAACAAGATAACTTCACTATTTTACCAAACAAAGTTGAAATAGGCATACTCAGATGGCCTTGAGTCTTGTCTCGTCTTCCCCTCCATTTTATGCACTACCTAAGCAATCCCCTATAGTTTCAGATATTTGAAAGTACATTGCTATTCAGTGAAGTTGGCAGTTAAGCGGAAATCAAAATATATACCTCAGTTCTTGCTGCTGCTGCTGCTAAGTCACTTCAGTCGTGTCCGACTCTGTGTGACCCCATAGACGGAAGCCCACCAGGCTCCCCCGTCCCTGGGATTCTCCAGGCAAGAACACTGGAGTGGGTTGCCATTTCCTTCTCCAATGTGTGAAAGTGAAAGTGAAGTCGCTCAGTTGTGTCCGACCCTTAGCGACCCCACGGACTGCAGCCTACCAGGCTCCTCCATCCATGGGATTTTCTAGGCAAGAGTACTGGAGTGGCTTGCCATTGCCTTCTCCGACCTCAGTTCTTACTTTTCACCAGTTCAGACTTACTAGTTAGGCAAATTTTGAGTTGTGAATTCAACCTTCTGATTAAGTTTTCAACTTGCTCCTGGTAAAACTATTTCTCATAAGAGAGAAATATTTCATATTTATTTTAGAAGATTCATCCTGAATAGGAAATTTGCATGCTTTACTTTGTCCTAAAATAATTTTCTTATAGGGCATTAACCTCTGAAACTTTGTCTTGCAGTATTATATACCCATTAGATATTTTCATGTCACAAAATTATAAATCTCTTTATATTCATCCTCATTTTTAATCACGTTTAAAAAAGCAATCAAATCTTTCTCCATGCTATAATTTTCAGGAACAAAAGCTAGTCACTCTTATAGTATAATTGAGACTTGTTTGTATTGTTATAAGGAGGAAATGCAAACAGTAGTTTTAGACATGTAAAGGGAATAAATTTACAGTTTTCTAAATGACTTGTAGGTTTTAAGGATGTCACCCTAGTGTCCAATACTGACACATCTACTTTTTGCCTTTTGTAATGAAGATAAACTCCAATACATTTAACTTAATGCAACAAATATTTCCAGGGAAAAGTAAGCCATATTCAGCATAACTGCTTCAAATAATTCATATTATTTATGGGACAAAAATAAGAATTAAAATGTCCTTAAAAGCAAAATGTATACATGAATTATAAACATAGCTTCACAAATAAAATTATTAGAATGACAGAATATGGCATGCTAATATAAGTTACTATAAATGACTCCAATATTTTTACAAATGGATATAAAAATTGTATTAAAATGCATGACAGAATTTACTGTCTTCACCATTTCTAAATGTTCAGTTCAGTAATGTTATAAATGTTCACACTGTTGTATAACCAATCTCCAGAACATTTTCATTTTGCAGAAATTCTATACTCATTAAATAACTACATATATCTCTCTCCTAGGTGAAATACATACAAATGAATGAAATGTTTAAAATAAGACATAGTGACATTGGTTCTTAACACTCAGGATCTTTTTCTCCCTTCTTTTATCTCAGCAGAACCTAAATTTAAATCAAGTACTCTCTCCATTACCAATCCCAGGATGAATACAAGCCCATAATAAAATCCATATTCCCAGTAATTGTTTTAGGAACCCAGGCTTTAGTCGATCACCATATAATTTTTTCTTGTTAATTATTTTTTCTCTTTAGTAGTAAACATTCATACTGAGTTACTAAACAGAGTCTAAGGAAGAACGTATTATCTATAGTTGGGAGATCAGTTTTTTCTCTCTCTAATTAAACTCAAAGAAAGAAACAGACTATCTTAATTGCTACTGGAAATCACATAATAACAGACCAAGATAGTCTTAATGTTTTTCTCAGTGTGACTAAACTTTAGACAGGGTTCTGCTTGACTCATGGCCTCTGATTTCCCTTTTCTTAGAACATTTACTTCAGATTTTTTTTTTCACTTTTTATTTTTTTTAATTTATTTATTTTAATTAGAGGCTAATTACTTTACATTATTGTATTGGTTTTGCCATACACTGACATGAATCTGCCCCAGGTGTACATATGTCCCCCATCTTGAACCCCCTTCCCACCTCCCTCCCCATCCCATCCCTCTGGTTCAATTGAAAATCTCTTCTTTGCCCTTTTGAAATGTAAATGTTTTAAAAAGACAAATGCTAATTTTATAAACGAGGTTTGTAATTTTCCAGGGTTTATGAGGCCAACTTTTTGAAATGTAATTATTCAGGATGCTGGATAACCCCTCTTCTGATTTGCGAGGTAGAGTAGGAACCTAATTTCTGGGGTCACCTTGCTCCAATTGTAAAACTATCAATACTTCCTTCCATGGAAATATGAGAAAGTTCAGTTTCATGTAGGTACAGACAGTTAGCCAGTTAACAAACGCAGAAGGTCTACGATACACTTCACTCTATCTCTTAAAAATCCTTCTTTTTTCATCATAGTTGAGTTCAGACTGTTCTGGCCTCTGTCTCCTCTATCACAACAGCTTCAGATAAAATCTTCTTACTTATTTAATAATGCCTACTGAAAATTTTGCTTTGATATAGTTATGTGATCTGATAGCTTGGGGACAAAGGTTTTGGTGTAGGGTAGAAAATAAAGGCTGCTGTTGCTGCTGAGTCACTTCAGTAGTGTCCGACTCTGTGTGACCCCTTAGACGGAAGCCTACTAGGCTCCCCTGTCCCTGGGCTACACCAGGCAAGAACACTGGAAAGGGTTGCCATTTCATTCTCCAATATGTGAAAGTGAAAGTGAATTCATTCAGTCGTGTCCGACCCTTAGCGACCCCACGGACTGCAGCTGACCAGGCTCCTCCATCCATGGGATTTTCTAGGCAAGAGTACTGGAGTGGCTTGCCATTGCCTTCTCCGAAGTAAAGGCTAGAAAATAAAAAAAAAGAAATGAAACCAGAGCCCTGATGATACCATGTCTCTATTCTACCTTCTCTGTAGGTTTCCTGTTATATGAAATAATAAAATGTCATAAAAGTTGAAGTCAGCTTGATTGAGGATTCTGTAATAGACACAGATTTATTCATGATAATCTTATATTTTAACATCATATAATAGATATCAAATTACTATTGACCCATTCAGTTTCAGTTCAGTTCAGTTCAGTTCAGTTCAGTCGCTCAGTCGTGTCCGACTCTCCGCGACCCCATGAATCACAGCACACCAGGACTCCCTGTCCATCACCAACTCCCGGAATACACTAAAACTCATGTCCACAGAGTCAGTGATGCCATCCAGCCATCTCATTCTTTGTCGTCCACTTCTCCTCCCTCCCTCAACCTTTCCCAGCATCAGAGTCTTTTCCAGTGAGTCAACCCGTCGCATGAGGTGGCCAAAGTATTGCAGTTTCAGCTTTAGAATCAGTCCTTCCAATGAACACCCAGGATCGATCTCCTTTAGAATGGACTGGTTGGATCTCCTTGCAGTATAAGGGAATCTCAAGAGTCTTCTCCAGCACCACAGTTCAAAAGCATCAATTCTTCAGCGATCAGCTTTCTTCACAGTCCAACTCTCACATCCATACATGACCATGGGAAAAACCATTGCCTTGACTAGAGGGACCTTGGTTGGCAAAGTAATGTCTCTGCTTTTTAATATACTATCAAGGTTGGTCATAACTTTCCTTCCAAGGAGTAAGCGTCTTTTAATTTCATGGCTGCAAATAGGATCTGCAGTGATTTTGGAGCCCAAAAAAATAAAGTCTGACACTGTTCCCACTGTTTTTCCATCTATTTCCCATGAAGTGATGGGACCAGATGCCATGATCTTTGTTTTCTGAATGTTGAGCTTCAAGCCAACCTTTTCACTCTCCTCTTTCACTTTCATCAAGAGGCTTTTGAGTTCCTCTTCACTTTCTGCCATAAGGGTAGTGTCATCTGCATATCTGAGGTGATTGATATTTCTCCCGGCAATCTTGATTCCAGCTTGTGCTTCTTCCAGCCCAGCGTTCCTCATGATGTACTCTGCATATAAGTTAAATAAGCAGGGTGACAATATGCAACCTTGATGTACACCTTTTCCTATTTGGAACCAGTCTGTTGTTCCATGTACAGTTCTAACTGTTGCTTCCTGACCTGCATACAGGTTTCTCAAGAGGCAGGTCAGGTGGTCTGGGATTCCCATCTCTTTCAGAATGCTCCACAGTTTATTGTGATCCACACAGTCAAAGGCTTTGGCACAGTCAATGAAGCAGAAATAGATGTTTTTCTGGAACTCTCTTGCTTTCTCCATGATCCAGCGGATGTTGGCAATTTGATCCTTGGTGCCTCTGCCTTTTCTAAAACCTGCTTGAACATCTGGGAGTTCACGGTTCACATACTGGTGAAGCCTGGCTTGGAGAATTGACCCATAACATATAATAAATGAAATTAGAAGTTGAAGTAATTCTTATTTTTACTTATTAAAGTTCGATGGGCTAAAGATTTAAGCTGTGAAAACTGTATGGAAAACACTTATATCAAAGTTCTGATATTTTTCCAGTAAGGATAGCATATATGAACTTTTATATAACTAAAACGGAAAGATCTAATTAATAAAATTTAAATATACTAATTTTACTGTGGTCAATACATAAGGCAGTGTCTAAAGTCTGTTATCACTGAAAAAATATTCATTAATTGAATAATCATTGCTATGCTGAATCTACCTACCATAATACAAAATAATTTTGCTTAAACCAAAATAATTGTTCAAAAAGAATGTGTATTTTTAAAAGAAATTTTATCTTAGTCTTTAAATGAACATCAGCACTATTTTCCATGTATGAAATGAGTGTCTTACCTGTTTACTTTGCAAAAATAAAATCTTACAAATTAGAAGTCACTGTAGAATCTAGATTCATTCAGTGCTATTTTTTTCTGTCAGTGAAAAGATATAAGATATACAGAATCACATAGGCAAATATAGGAAATGGCCTAGTGCCATGCAAAGGACTTATGCAAAACTATCAGCTTTAGGAGATCGATAGTAAACCGCTAAATTACTGAATCCACAACTGCAAGAAAGTTAGCGAGAAACTTGGCAATGAAGAAACAGAAAACATACATAACTCTGCT
The DNA here is from genome assembly GCF_049115385.1 of Moschus berezovskii. Taxonomy (NCBI): domain Eukaryota; kingdom Metazoa; phylum Chordata; class Mammalia; order Artiodactyla; family Moschidae; genus Moschus; species Moschus berezovskii. The sequence goes on along the minus strand of NC_142472.1, from coordinate 87,445,968 downwards.
TTTGCTGCCAACACGCAGCCCATTGGCCCTGTGTAGTGACTGGATGACACAAGAAAATATCAGAACAGAGAATCCTTGCCTACCCTTTTCTCTCAGGTTTTGTGCTCCTCTGCAGGTGACAGAATCTTCTTGAGAAAATCCAACTTCTGGAGGAAAAAAAGCCAACCTTAGCTACTGAGTGATATCACAGAGTTAACATGCACTTATTTTCACAAGTTTTAAATATTCATGAATCTCCAATACCTGCAGGCAACGGTAAACTAAGCTGACCAGGAGAAACATGCTGTCCCTGTGTGAATGTGATAAGAAATAATATGAAAAATATGGTATTAAGCATTCTAAATATATCATATTAGCAGTGTATCATAGATCTTACTTTTTCCCAGTACAGTACAGAAATCATTATTAAGACTTTCTTTCAAAGAAATATTTGAAAAAGAGCTAATGGGATAAAAGGTCTAAAATGCATTGTGATTTCAACTTTTTCTTAAAAAAAAAAAAAAAAAGTATATCTTTAAAACTCTTCCCCAAATCACAATGTCTAAAAATGTTTGGTTTGTATTATCCTTTGGAAATAATATTTTTGTTACGAAATTTTTATTACTGTATATTCTTACTATCTTTTGTCAGAAATGGGCAACTAGGTATTTGACATTTATGTGTGTGTGTATGTATATAACTTTATAAGTGTGAAGGCCTGTGTGGGGTTTGAGTGTAAAGGTATGTGTGTCCAGGTTTATAAAACAGGTGGAATTAGAATAGTATTAGAACTGAAAAGGGTCTATGAAGTTATATAAGATATTTACTTTCAAGTTTCCAAATGACTTGTGAAGAAATCTATATGTCAGTATATATATTGTAGAATTCTTATTCTTTGTCTTAGAAAAGTGGACAAATTTTAAAATAAAAAGTCATTAGTAAATCAACATTTAATAACCACATCAAAATTATGTAAAGTGACTTGTCCATAAAATGGTTTGTCTACCTTGTTTCAGCAATTATGATTTCTATTTACTTATTTCATCTTGAAAGAATATAAATTATGCTTAATCAGAATTTGAAGGTGAAAATTTTTATATGCCTTTCATATTTAAAAAGACAGCATAATTTACTGATTTAATGGCCACTCTAGCAAATATATAGAAGTTAATATTCTTCACAGAGCCCAGCCTTGCTCTCTGTGATGACCTGGAAGGGTTGGGATGGGGAGAGATGAGGGAAGATGAAGAGGGAGAGGATATGTGTATAATTATGGCTGATTCACGTAGTTGCACAGCAGAAACCTATATGACATTTTAAAGCAAATTTCCTACAATTAAAAAAAAAAAAAAAAAGGTGGTGTTCTCCGTTGTTTTGTGTATATCTTAGCTCAATTGAAAATATGCTTTGGCGTCACGTATGATTTCATCTTCAATGTCAATCTTAGAATCTTGCTAGTAGTAAAACAGGTCTTTAAATGAGAATTAATTAATGATTGATCATTGAAAACTAACATAGATGGTATAGTCTCCTGGAACTGAAGACTAAACCCAGTCTAATTTTTCACCAGTTTGCCTGGACATGTTATACACATAGATTGCAAGATGTTTAGCAGATTTCTAAATTAAATAATTCTAGGTTACATAGTTGATTTTCAAAGGTGAAATATTTTATTTAAAGGGTGAATATTAAGATAATTTAGATACCTTTTTCTGCATTTTTTAAAAGGAACTCAGGTTTGTACATCATTAAAACATTAAAATAGATGATATGCTCATATTCAGTTCAGTTCAGTTCAGTCGCTCAGTCGTGTCCGACTCTCCGCGACCCCATGAATCACAGCACGCCAGGATTCATCACCAACTCCAGGAGTGCACTCAAACTCATGTCCACAGAGTCGGTGATGCCATCTAGCCATCTCATTCTCGGTCGTCCCCTTCTCCTCCCTCCCCCAACCTTTCCCAGCATCAGAGTCTTTTCCAGTGAGTCAACTCGTCGCATGAGGTGGCAAAAGTATTGCAGTTTCAGCTTTAGCATCAGTCTTTCCAATGAACACCCAGGATCCATCTCCCTTAGAATGGACTGGTTAGATCTCCTTGCGGTACAAGGGACTCTCAAGAGTCTTCTCCAGCACCACAGTTCAAAAGCATCAATTCTTCCTCCATCAGCTTTCTTCACAGTCCAACTCTCACATCCATACATGACCACGGGGAAAACCATAGCCTTGACTAGACTGACCTTGGTTGGCAAAGTAATTTCTCTGCTTTTTAATATATTATCAAGGTTGGTCATAACTTTCCTTCCAAGGAGTAAGCATCTTTTAATTTAATGGCTGCAATCAGCATCTGCAGTGATTTTGGAGCCCCAAAAAATAAAGTCTGACACTGTTTCCACTGTTTTTCCATTTATTTCCCATGAAGTGATAGGACCAGATGCCATGATCTTTGTTTTCTGAATGTTGAGCTTCAAGCCAACCTTTTCACTCTCCTCTTTCACTTTCATCATGAGGCTTTTGAGTTCCTCTTCACTTCCTGCCATAAGGGTAGTGTCATCTGCATATCTGAGATTATTGATATTTCTCCAAGCAATCTTGATTCCAGCTTGTTCCTCTTCCAGCTCAGCGTTCCTCATGATGTATTCTGCATATAAGTTAAATAAGCAAGGTGACAATATACAGCCTTGACATACATCTTTTCCTACTTGGAACCAATAGTCTGTTGTTCCATGTCCAGTTCTAACTGTTGCTTCCTGACCTGCATACAGGTTTCTCAAGAGGCAGATCAGGTGGTCTGGGATTCCCATCTCTTTCAGAATGCTCCACAGTTTATTGTGATCCACACAGTCAAAGGCTTTGGCATAGTCAATGAAGCAGAAATAGATGGTTTTCTGGAACTCTCTTGCTTTCTCCATGATCCAGCGGATGTTGGCAATTTGATCTCTGGTGCCTCTGCCTTTTCTAAAACCTGCTTGAACATCTGGGAGTTCATGGATCACATATTGCTGAAGCCTGGTTTGGAGAATTTTGAGCATGACTTTACTAGCGTGTGAGATGAGTGCAATTGTGCAGTAGTTTGAGCATTCTTTGGCATTCCCTTTCTTTGGGATTGGAATGAAGACTGACCTTTTCCAGTCCTGGGCGTCTCTCGTGTCTGTGCCGCCGGGGCTGGCGTCTCGCTCATATTCAGTGTTTTGCATTTATTAAATATATTTTCTCAATATTGTATACCATGCATATCTTCATTATTTAATACTTGAAAATATTTTCTACGTTATTTGTATCTGAATCAAGTAATGAATCCCAGTAAGTAGTGAAAAATGGAGAGAATAAGAACAGTGAGAAGGAAATAGCCACTCTGGCTGATTTGGAAGAAAGGTAGAAAGAGAGAAAATCAGGAAGAAAGAAAATAATTTAAAAAAGGAAAGTAAAAAGGAAAAATAGGGAAAAGGAAGGAAGAAAGAGAAAGGAAAAAATGGAATGGAGAATGAAAGCTCTGATCCTTGTAATAAACATACGAATTTGAAGGAGATATAAATATTCAGTCCATAACAAAGACTGAGTGATTTGCTCACAGTCAAACTGCTAATTGGTGACAGAAGGAGAAGATCGTTACTTAGATATTCTGAAAATTGGTCTGATGTCACTTCCACTGCATGATTACCCATAATTCCTGCTTCTCAAAGGGGTTAAAAATGATAGAAACAAATCATCAGGGGAATCACTCAAATCCAATCTTTCTCAGGAATATGATTCAGCTTTATTCTATCAGTCCTTTTCTAAGGCATTGCTCCACAAATATTTCCATCTTCATTTCCTCTCTCTAAATATTCCATAAAAGTTTCCTTCCTTAATTTCCAACATTCTATTTAACCATGTCCCCAATATAATTCTTATCACTCAAACAGTTGGAAAAGTTTGCTCCCATAAATGGTCTCCACAACTATATTGCTGAGTCTGGTTTTATTCTTCACACTCTTCAGAAGTTTCAGAGTATAATCACACATTAAGGATGGCAAATAATATTCCTATTTGAAGTTATACATCATCCAAGTGACAGGAGATTTTATGAATGTTACTTAATTTATCCATCTAAAATGATTTAAGGATTATTTACATTTCAGAGGAGAAAACTCATTGATCTATGAAATAACTCATTCATTATTGTTCAAAGTTTGTCTAATTATACAGATCATTGCTGTCTATCACAGTCACCTTATAAATTCCTTCAAAACCTTCTTACTTTCAAGTTACATTAAATATTTTCCCAAGAATTTATTGATTTAATTGATTTTTCATTCTAACACACAAAACTTTCTCTAAGTGCTACATCTAATGTTCTCTTCTTAAATCTTGATTTCTGATTAATTTTCACCAGATTATTTTCTGGCTTTGGGCATTATCAACTCTCCATGTATTCTGGTACAGAGTGGAATTTAAGAGTGTGATTTTCAGTCAGAGAGACCAGAGTTTGAACCTTACCTCTAACACTAGATACATGTAGCATTAAGCAAATTCAACTATTTGCTGTTTCGTTCATTGTATTTGTAAAATTAGCAATATAAGATAATATTTCAAAAGTCTGTTGGTGGCAGCAGGGGCAGGGCATGGTGATGTGAAAGAAAGGATATAAGAACTTAGTGTTTAACACCTAAATACTTTTCTAAAATTACCCTTCATTTCCACAAAAATGTCTGCTCCCTTTGTATAATCTTTCTGCTTTAAAGCTATACCTCTCTGATATCTTTTTCTCAGTTGTCCTTTAAATGTTAGAATCCAGATTCCTGATTTTGACTCCTCTTATCCCTTTGACTACTATCCCTAGATGATTTTAAAAAGCCCATGGTTTCACTTGCCATGGTTAAGTTGATTTTTTTATGTTTTTCTTTAATTTATTTTTTATTGAAAGACAATTGCTTTACAGAATTTTATTGTTTTCTGTCAAACCTTAACATAAATCAACCATAGGTATACATATATTCCCTCCCTTTTGAACCTCCCTCCCATCTCCCTCCCATCCCACCCTTCTAGGTTGATACCAGCCCCTGTTTGAGTTTCTTGAGGCATACAGAAAATTCCCATTTTACGTACAGTAATGTAAGTTTCCATGTTATTCTTTCCGTACATCTAACCTTCTCCACTCTCCCCATGCCCATAAGTCTATACATTTCTATTGTTCACCTCTGTCCAGAAATTAGCCTGCATGTCTAAATACTCATAATTATTTCTCAAATAAGGAATATTAAATACAATTTCAACAGATAACTTGTCACTTTTCCCCCATTAAAATATGCCCCCAGTTATCAAAAATAGAAATCATGATCATGCAGAAATGTTCTCAATTCCTTTCCAATTGTCATTCATATGTATTAAATGGAACACTGAACTCCTCACATCTTAGTTCTCTTTTCTACTGTAAATCCATCCCTATCATTCTACCTCATGGCTTCAAAATATCACCCTACTGAGCAATTTATCTTTTCAGAAGTTTTTTTTTTTTTTTTCTTTACTGTTCCTGGGCATCTTTAACTACTCTGTTTGTGTTACATTTATTTTCTGTCTAAAAAATTCATTTGTAATATTCTTAACTTTAAATGCTCTCTTTTATTTTCCTCCATAAATTCTCTAGGATTTAATGGATTTCTTACTACCACTTTGCAAGTGACTCTCACATGGCATTGTATTATAATCATTTTGATGTACCTTTGCCTTCAGAAAAGAAGCTGAATATTATTCATTTCTTATACAAGTAGAGTTCAAAAATCTTTAACACCAAGAAATTGAATATTAATTTATCCCCAGATATGTGTGTTTTTGTTTTTTTTTTTTTTTTTAATTTGGGAAGAAAATAATTCACTCTCATGCAAAATTTCTTATAGTCTTCAGGGGAAAAAATGGTCAAACATTGAGAGTCACTTAATGAAAGTACTTATTTCCTATAGCTAATTGTTAATGCCTGCATTATATAATGATTGATACAAAAACAATACACCACTTTAAAAATTCTGAATAAAAGCAGTAAATTAGCTCACACTGAAACTAAGAACTAGACAAAGCAGCTATTCATGAATCTCTATTGTTTCCCTATGCCACTCGCTGCCTTCCTCTCAGATATAACTGTTAGTCAGAATTATATGTTCACAGTTCCTTTATTTTTCCTAAAATCTATGGCTCTTTTACATACATAAGTATCTTTAAACAGCGCTAAGTTGTGTTCTCAATTAGAGGGGTCAAATGATCTAGTGCCAGCAGTATACGAGAATCCCTACGTGTTCATACACACTTGGATTTATTAGACTTGCTAATTTTCACCCATTTATCAAGTATAAACGTGCCTTAAAAAATAAAGTCTTGATTTTAATTTATCTGAATCCTAATGAGCTTTATTTTATTTCTTTTTTCTCCCTTTTATTAAACCAAGAACCAATACATCCTACCTGTTGCTCCTTACCATCCAACATGACTTTTCAACAAAGTATTAGGGTTTTGATACAGTGTGATGAGATTAGTTTGGCCAAATAATTTCAAAGGCTATGAAAATTTAATAATAATTTGTCATTTAATTAGTGGAATATAAGGAAAAAGGAGTAGATATATAAGACAAAGTGATTCTGTTTTTAACTGTTGTCTGCTTAAATTATAAAAGATGTTATGTAGACTCATAATTAAAATTTCTGAGATTCAGAATTTTAATGTAAGTAATGAAAGTTAGAGTCTAAATGATCCAACATATTTTTAAATAAATTATAAAATTGCAGCACATAAGAAAGTCAAGTGACCTGATCAAGGTCAAAGTCATCGTTAGAGATAATCAGAGCCAAAATATATTTTCTTCCTTTTAAGGATTCTATGCCGTCCTGTAGGATCTATGTCAGTCCAAACTGAGAGTAGTTTATAACAGTCTCAGATAAAGAAGAATAGAAATTTGTGAGCAGGTAATGTTCAATTTGAAAAGAAGTGTTTAATATGATAGAAGTTCAATATTTTAGATTTATTTTGTTTATTTTTCAATAAAACATTTTAAAAATTGTTATTTACTTATTTAGGGTCTTCATTGTTTAGTGCAGGCTTTCTCTAGTTGTGGTCAATAGGGGTTACTCTTCTTTGTGATGCAAGGACTTACTCTGGTGGCTTCTTTTGTTGCGGAGCACAGGCTCTAACTAAGCACATGCGCTGCAACAGTTGCAGCATGCAGGCTCAGTATTTGTGGTACATGGACTTAGTTGCTCAACCACTTGTGGAATCTTTCTGGACCAGTGATTGAACTCTTGTCCTGTGCATTAGCAGGTGGATTCCTATGAACTGCACCACTAGGGAAGTACTAGATCTATTTAACTATTGTTACATATTCATTGCAGACTGATGAACTTATAAAGTCTTCTTATTGTAGACAATCTTTGCAGCAATAATAATAATTTCTCTGGAGGAATGTAGAAGATAGAATAAATATTAAAAAAAAATACAGATCTCTAGACCTGCTGTTGAAAATTACCTTGTTACAAAAGCATACAACCTTATAGTTGTAGTACAGTTTTTCATTAAAAAGCCGTGTTATACAGCTGATTCATATCATAATCTCATAGGTCCCACAAGAAGGAAGTATTTCTTCCTCTAGATGACTAAAATGGCATTGCAACATATGGAATAAGAATGTGAGAAGCCAGCCAAGCCTTCTAAAGTCACAGGTAAATTTATCATAATATAAAATTAATCAATGCACAATTCATTATATGCCTCTGTAAGTTCACTTTTGCTTTGCTTCAAAGCTTCTCTTGTTTATTCTATGAAATTCAAGGCATTTGTGGTAAACATCTTCATGTTTAATTGTAAACTGATCAGAATATTCAAAATTAAAAATTTATCAGAACTATAATTCAATGAAAAGTAAAAGATAAATATGTAGCATTACAAGATAACAGTAAATAGACTTAAGTAGTCCTACTTAGGTATTAGTTAGATATTTAGTAGTATGACCTTCACTTCTCTAAGCCTAGTTTCCCCATATATGCAATAAGAGTTTTATAACATTAATTGGATTCTAAGGCATCTTACTAGGCTAAATATGTATAAATTTAATAGGTAATGCTAACTATACAAATTGTACAAGCAAATCAAATTTGAATTTGCCTCAGTTAATTCTATTTTGTATTCTTAATTGGTTTTATTTAACTCTTAATATATGGCACTGTGGTCATTGTTGCCAATGACCTCAATAATTTTTTATCACAGTGTAGTAAAATATTTGATTATAATGAGTTAAAACTTAATGCAAATCAAAAGAAAGGCACTAATCTAGAAACACAAAAAAGACAGAAACTTCATTATCCTAATTTATTTCACTGTTGCATATGCTTTTTTATAACAGGTCCATACAAATTTGTAACCTTATGTATGTCTGAAATTATTTTGGCAATAAAATGTCTTTCTTTTTCCCAGTAAGCACTGTTTGGAATAATTCTAATATACCAGAAAGCATTTCTATCCATTCCCAAAAGAAATCCAGCATCTTTTCTCAGACTTTATGATCCTCATCTTATTTGTTATTGAGCAGACAATAACAAGAAAATCTGAAATCCAATATATATTTTAGGTTTTTTGTTTTATCTGGCTGGACTAATGGTATATATAGAAAAAGCACACTTTATAGTATGTGGAGTATTTACACTTATATTTTGCATAGTGTATGTAAATTTTAATATAGAAAATCTGAAATCTACTTGTTACTTAGAAAATTAGACAAAAAATTGGTTCATGCTTAGACTGACTCAAGCACTTTTATTTAATAGGCCTAAAAAAAAAAAAAATTTCTATAGCTCTAGGGTATAGGTAGAACGACCTGAATACTTTGTCCTCCCTCTCGACTAGTAAACTCATAACATAACTGATATAGTGTGACACTCAAGAATTTGAAGGGAATGAGCAATTGAGAGGCACTCCTTTAAAAAGTCAGGTAAACTAAACAGACACTGGAATAGTCAGTTATTGATGTCAGTTGTAAATATTATATATATTTATATTTTAATTATGTATATATGGTATATACATGTTATTTCCTGAAATATAACGAATATGTTTTCAGCGAATAGTATGTTCTCGAGCACATTCTTCATGGATGTGTATTAGATGAGACAAAGTTATAATTTTTCAATAAGTCATTTCTTTAATAGTTCTGAACACAATAGGTATTTGGAATAAAAAATACAAATATCAATTAATAAGATTACAATTTTATTTAGAATGAAAAATAATGTTATCTTATTAAATACTAACAGTAGTATAGTTGCTAGTATGATTGACTTTGGAGCCAGCTTATGTAGATTTGAATTTCAGTTCCACTCAGTACAGTTCAGTCACTCAGTCGTGTCCAACTCTTTGCTGCCTCATGGACTGCAGCACAACAGGCCTCCCTGTCCATCACCAACTCCCAGAGTCCACTCAAACTCATGCCCATTGAGCCGGTGATGCCATCCAAGCATCTCACCCTCTGTCATCCCCTTCTCCTCCTACCTTCAATCTTTCCCAGCATCAGGGTCTTTTCCAATGAGTCAGTTCTTCGCATCAGTTCCATTACTTACTAGCTATTTGACCTTGGACAAGCTACTTACACTTTGTGCTGAAATTATTCTGTGTTCAAACCTGACTCCTCTTTCCTTCTTAAGCTTAAGAAAAGACTGTATTTCTCCATCTCTTACAGATTGGCAAGAAATGCGGTGAGTTTTGGCCAGTGAAGTATTTCCAGAAAAGATGCCTGTACAGTTGGGACACGATTGGTATGAGAGGTCCATATTTTCTTCTCTCCACTATAGGGGCCCTGAAAGCTAAGAGCTGAGGCAGAGGAATCACAAACAGTGCAGTCTTCATCAACCTGGTGTCATAATTTAGAATGTATGGAGACCAACAATGAACCTGTGATTATATTATAGCAAGAAAAAATAAAATAAACCTTAGTTGTGTTAAGCTGAGAGTTGGAATTTATTACTGCATATGACCTTGCCTAATATGGCTTGTATACTCACTGTGTCTCAGTTTTCTCATTTATAATTGTGATAATAACAGGATCTACTTTTATGGCAGCTAGAAAGACTTTATTGAAGTAAGAGATCAATACATTTTTTTATTCCTATTAAAATTAGCAGCATACACATCTCCTCACTTAATAGATTTTAATTATAGAACATTCTACCTGTTATAAAGCCCAGATTTAACTAGAAGTGAGCTATCTCTGCAATTCCTACCACCACAAATTAAAAAAAAAAAAAGAATAGAAAAAGACAAGGTCTCAAATTCTGATCTAATAAAATATCAATATTTCTACTAATAGGAAACAATGGAAACAGCAACAGACCTTATTTTCTTGGGCTCCAAAATAACTGCAGATGATGACTGCAGCCATGAAATTAAAAGATGCTTGCTCCTTGGAAGAAAAGCTATGACCAACCTAGAGAGCAGATTAAAAAGCAGAGATATTACTTTGTCAACAAAGTCTGTCTAGTCAGAGCTGTGGTTTTTCCAGTAGTCATGTGCGGATGTGAGAGCTGGACCATAAAGAAAGCTGAGTGACGAAGAATTGATACTTTTGAACTGTGGTGTTGCAGAAGATTCTTGAGGTTCTCTTGGACTTCAAGGAGATCCAACCAGTCCATCCTAAAGGAAATCAGTCCTGAATATTCATTGGAAGCACTGATGTAGAAGCTGAAACTCCAATACTCCAATACTTTGGCCACCTGATGATTTATTGGAAAAGACCCTGATGCTGGGAAAGATTGAAGGTGGGAGGAAAAGGGGATGACAGAGGATGATGATTGGATGGCATCATCCACTCGATGAACATGAATTTCAGCAAGCTCTGGGAATAGGTGATGGACAGGGAAGCCTGCATGCTACAATCTACGGGGTCGCAAAAAGTTAGACACAACTGAGTAACTGAGCTGTTTTCTACTAAAATATGCATTTTTGTCATGTGTAACATTTGCATGTCGACAAATATTCCAGTTTCTGACTTAATAATAACAGCATTCACCTTTAGAAACAATAATTTTTTTCCCTATTATACAAAATAAAATACTAGCTAGGTAAGAGAAAGAAGTAGAGGAGGGTAGAGAGAAACAATAATGAAAAATACAAAAGATTAATGCCGGATTCTCCTGTAATGCTCTGATTATACCTTTATCTATCAAGCTCTAGAATTGAAAACTGTTTGAATTTATTTCTGAACATAGGAATGAAATAAAAATTTTCTTTTTGCTTCAGAAATTTAAGTTGTTTACAGACATTCTTTTTATTTAACCTACATTACATCAGAGAAAGGCATTGTTTCCTGCATTTTTCAGCTAAGAACAAATATATCCTAGACCACAGGAAAAATAAAAGAGAGTCACTCCTTACCCAAAGACATTATCTTTCTGTGGGGAAAGCAATTCTAAGATCTTCATTTCCATTCAGTTTCTTATTTATTGCTCTCTCATGGATTAAAATAGGGCCAAAAATGAAAAGAACTATTACTTAAAGTGTAAAGAAGAACACATTTTCCCTGGAGGAGCAAAGTATTTTTATATTATTTTTATTTTGCTGAACTCTACTAAAGAGTGTAACGACCAAGAAAAGAACCAAGTGGATTAGAAGCTTTTACTGGATCAACAATCTCTAGATCCTAGATGTCTCTGCCATCCAGTAGTGAGAAAACTAAGAATATAAAATTTTCAATATGTTTACTTTGGAAAAAAAAAGAGTATCATATTTATTCAATAAAGTTAATCACATTGCATTTTAACTTTGGTTAATAAATATTAATTGATTTGTTTATACTCAGTTAAGAGAATTATATAATACATATTATAGTCAAAAAGCATTTATGTTAATACACATTGTTATATTCATTTAAAAAAAAAATGAAGACTTTAAAAATATCACATATGTAAGCAGAATCTCCTGTACCTAGAAATTCATTATCCATGCTGCTAGTGAAACTTGGAGATGTTTTAGCGTATTTAAAAATTACCTAAAATCAAAGATATTAATGCTTTTGGTAACTTAATAATTATTTATTGTGCTTTTGGTATCTTCCCAGTCTTTACTAACTATTATCCATAAAGGGCTTGTTATTTAGTTGGAGAAATGCAAGTCATGATAGAGCAAAAAGTTAAGAAACCTATCTAAAATTTGACAGACAAATCAGTTTTCCTATCACTTATGAATAGTGAACTCTATAAAGCAATAAGAAAAACTATGAATTGCCCCCCCCAAAAAAAAAGCTTGAAAGAAATTTTCCATTTAACAAGACTATTACTCTTCCAATAAAAGCAATGATAAATGTTATTTAGGCTTATCATATTGGAAATAAATAAAACAACATCATCTACTAATGATGTCAAAGTAAAGAAATGAGAGACCTCATATATTGCAAATACTACTGCAAATTACTAAAAACATTCTTAGGATATATTTATTAATCTTCTTCTTCTTCATTTACTGTACTAAGCCTTTGACTGTGTAGACCACAACAACCTGTGGAAAATGCTTAAAGAGATGAGAATACAAGATCACCTTTCTTGCCTTCTGAAAAATCTGTATGCAAGTCAAGAAGCAACAGTTAGAACTGGACATGGAACAATGGACTGGTTCAAAATTGGGAAAGGAGAATGTCAAGGTTGTATGTTGTCACCCTGCTTTATCTAAATTATATGCAGAGTACATCATGTAAAATGCTGGGATGGATGAAGAATAAGGGAATCAATATTGCTGAGACAAATATCAATAACCTCATATTCAAATGACACCATCCTCATATCAGAAAACAAAGAGGAATTAAAGAACCTTTTGATGAAAATGAAAGAGGAGACTGAAAAAGCTGGTTTAAAAATCAACATTCAAAAAACTAAGATCATGCCATTCAGTCCCATCGCTTTATGGCAAATAGATGGAGAAACAATGGAAATAGTTACAGACTTGATTTTCTTGGGCTCCAAAATCACTGCAGATGGTGACTGCAGCCAGGAAATTAAAGGACCCTTGCTCCTGAGAAGAAAATCAATGACAAACCTACATATAAAATTAAAAAGCCTAGACATTACTTTGCCTACAATGGTCTGTATAGTCAAAGCTATGATTTTACCAGTAGTCATGTACAGATGTGAGAGCTGGACAGTAAAAAAGACTTAGAGCTGAATAACTGATGCATTGAATTGTGGTGCTGGAGAACACTCTTGAGAGTCCCTCGGACTGCAAGGAGATCCAACCAGTCAATCCTAAAGGAAATCAACCTTGAATACTCATTGGAAGGGCTGATACTAAAGCTGAAACTCCAGTACTTTGGCCGCCTTACATGAAGAGCTGACTGACTGGGAAAGACCCTAATGCTGGGAAAGATTGAAGGCAGGAAGAGAACGAGTCTACAGAGCATGAGGTGGTTGGATGGTATCACTGACTCAACAGACATGAATTTGAGCAAACTCTGGGAAATGGTGAAGGACAGGGAAGCATGGCTTGCAGCAATCCATGAGACTGCAGAGTCAGACATGATTAAGCAACTGAACAAAATAACATTATACTAATATTTAGAATGATATATTTCATGGGCTTTCCTGGTGCTTCAGTGGCAAAGAATCCACCTGCAATGCAGGACATGCTGGTTCGATTCCTGGGTCAGGATTATCCCCTGGAGAATGAAATGGCAACTCACACCAATATTCTTGCCTTGGAAATCCCATGGACAAATGAGCCTGGTTGGTTACAGTCCATGGAGGTGTAAAATGTCAGACATAACTTAATGACTAAATAACAGCAAATTATATTTCATACTAGGAAATATTAATGTGTCAGTTTTTTAACATGTTATCTAGGTTGGTCATAAGTTTCCTTGCAAGGAGTAATAGTCTTTTAATTTTATGGCTGCAATCACCATGTTCAATGATCTTGGAGCCCAAAAAATAAAGTCTGACACTGTTTCCACTGTTTCCCCATCTATTTCTCATGAAGTGATGGGACCAGATGCCATGATCTTCGTTTTCTGAATGTTGAGCTTCAAGCCAACCTTTTCACTCTCCTTTTTCACTTTCATCAAGAGGCTTTTTAGCTCCTCTTCACTTTCTGCCATAAGGGTGCTGTCATCTGCAAATCCGAGGTTATTGATATATCTATTGGCTATCTTGATTACAGCTTGTGTTTCTTCCAGCCTAGCATTCCTCACGATGTACTCTGCATATAAGTTAAGTAAGCAGGGTGACAAGTTGCAGCCTTGACGTACTCCTTTTCCTATTTGGAACCAGTCTGTTGTTCCATGTCCAGTTCTAACTGCTGCTTCCTGACCTACATATAAGTTTCTCAAGAGGCAGGTCAGGTGGTCTGGTATTCCCATCTCTTTCAGAATTTTCCACAGTTTATTGTGATCTACACAGTCAAAGGCCTTTGCATAGTCAATAAAGCAGAAATAGATGTTTTTCTTGAACTCTTGCTTTTTCCATGATCCAGTAGATGTTGGCAATTTGATCTCTCGCTCCTCTGCCTTTATTTTTTTTAATTTATTTATTTTAATTGGAGGCTAATTACTTCACATTTTTGTACAGTTTTACCATACATTGACATGAATCTGCCCCGGCTGCCTCTTCTAAAACCAGTTTGAACAACTTGAAGTTCACGGTTCACATATTGCTGAAGCCTGGCTTGGAGGATTTTGAGCATTATTTTACTAGCGTGTGAGATGAGTGCAATTGTGTGGTAGTTGGAGCATCGTTTGGCATTGCCTTTCTTTGGGATAGGAATGAAAACCAAACTTTTCCAATCCTGTGGCCACTGCTGAGTTTTCCAAATTTGCTGGCATATTGAGTGCAGCACTTACACAGCATCCTCTTTCAGGATTTGAAATAGCTCAACTGGAATTCTATCACTTCCACTAACTTTGTTCATAGTGATACTTTCAAAGGTCCACTTTACTTCACACTCTAGGATGTCTGGCTCTAGGTGAGTGATCACACCATCGTGATCATCTGGGTCATGAAGATCTTTTTTTGTACAGTTCTGTGTTTTTTTGCCACCTCTTTAATATCTTCTGCTTCTGTTAGGTCCATATCATTTCTGTCGTTTACTGAGCCCATCATTGCATGAAAGCAGGGACATTACTTTGCCAACAAAGGTCTGGCTAGTCAAGGCTTTGGTTTTTCCTGTGGTTGTGTATGATGTGAGAGTTGGACTGTGAAGAAAGCTGATCGCTGAAGAATTGGTGCTTTTGAACTGTGGTGCTGGAGAAGGCTCTTGAGAGTCCCTTGGACTGCAAGGAGATCCAACCAGTCCGTTCTAAGGGAGATCAGTCCTGGGTGTTCATTGGAAGGACTGATGCTAAAGCTGAAACTCCAATACTTTGGCCACCTCATGTCAAGAGTTGACTCAATGGAAAAGACCCTGATGCTGAGAGGGATTGGGGGCAGTAGAAGAAGGGGACGACAGAGGATGAGGTGGCTGGATGGCATCACTAACTTGATGGACAGAGTTTGAGTAAACTCAGGGAGTTGGTGATGGACAGGGAAGCATGGTGTGCTTTGATTCATGGGGTCTCAAAGAGTTGGACACCACTGAGTGACTCAACTGAACTGAACTGAGGAAGTATTAAATTTTTGCATCCCATTTTTTTAAGTTTTTTTTTTTAATATGAATCATTTTTAAAGTCTCTGTTGAATTTGTTACAATATTGCTTCTGTTTCATGTTTTGACTTTTTGGTCATGAGGCATGTGGGATGTTAGTTCAACACCCGGGCATTGAGCAGAATGAAAAAGCAAAAGGAGAAGGGAAGAGAGAGGATGAGATGGTTGGATGGCATCACCAACTCGATAAACTTGAGTTTGGGGAAGCTCTGAGAGTTGGTGACGGACAGGTATGCCTGGTGTGCTTCAATCCATGGGGACACAAAGAGTCAGACACAACTGAACTGAACCCCTTCATTGGAAGTGTGGAGTCTTAACCACTGTACCACCAAGGAAGTCTCCTACAGGCCATTTTAAATACATATTCAATGTTTAATAACTTCTACTAAATAATCATGACAGTACAAGGTGTGGATAAAGGAAGCTTCACTGAAAACATGTATATATGAAATATTGAAATACTTAAAATGTTTATATCCACCAGAAAAAAATTGTGTGAGTGAATTCTGTCCTGTCCAAAAATTATACAGGAAAATAAATAAAGATACACAATATACTCATAAGTCATTATAAAATATAAGTAAAATGATTTAAAAATCTAATAGCAATCTGCACATCCAGGTCCAGAAGCAACAGTTCAAACTGGACATGTAACAGCAGACTGGTTACAAATTGGAAAAGGAGTACTTCAAGGTTGTATATTGTCATCCTGTTTATTTAATTTATATGCAGAGTACACCACGTGAAATGTAGGGCTGGATGAGCACAAGCTGGAATCAAGATTTCCAGGAGAAATATCAGTAACCTCAGATATGCTGATAATACCACCCTTATGAAAAAGTGAAGAGGAATTAAAGAGCCTCTTGATGAAAGTAAAAGAAGAGAGTGAAAAACGTGGCTTGAAACTCAACATTCGAAAAACTAAGATCGTGGCATCTGGTCCCATCACTTCATGGCAGATAGATGGGGAAACAATGAAAACAGTAACAGACGATTTTCTTGAGCTCCAAAACCACTGCTGATGGTGACTGCAGCCAGGAAATTAAAAGACGCTTATTCCTTCGAAGGAAAGTTATGACCAACCTAGACAGCATATTTAAAAGCATAGATATTATATTGTCAACAAAGGTCCATCTAGTCAAAGCTATGGTTTTTCCAGTAGTCAGGTGTGGATGTGAGAATTGGACTATAAAGAAAGCTGAGCACAGAAAAATTGATGCTTTTGAATTGTGGTGTTGGAGAAGACTCTTGAAAGTCACTTGGACTGCAAGGAGATCCAACCAGTCCATCCTAAAGGAAATCAGTTCTGAATATTCATTGGAAGGACTGATGCTGAAGCTGAAACTCCAATACTTTGGTCACCTGATGGGAAGAACTGACTCACTGGAAAAGACCCGATAATGGGAAAGATTGAAGGCAGGAGGAGAAAGGGATGACAGAGGATGAAATGGTTTGATGGCATTGCTGCCTTGATGGACATGAGTTTGAGAAAGCTAGGTGAGTTGGTGATGGACAGGGAGGCCTGCCTTGCTGCAGTCCATGGGGTTGCAAAGAGTCGGCCACAGCTGAGCTACTGAACCTAACTGAACTCAATTCAGTAAAATCCATAGGAATAAAAATTGATATAGATAAAAGTGCCAAAAAATGGAATAAATTAAACCACATACACTGGACTGTGCAGGATAAGTATGTTGTGAAAAACTTAGTAGACAATATAGGAATTTTTAATTAAAGAAAAATGTGTTTTGAAAAAACAATGATTATGCAGTATGCTGTAAATAAAAACAGCTATGGGGTTTAATCTGAGTGAAAGTAGATGATGAGAAGGAGACGCTTACTCCTTGGAAGGAAAGTTATGACCAACCTTGATAATATATTGAAAAGCAGAGACATTACTTTGCCAACAAAGGTCCGTCTAGTCAAGGCTATGGTTTTTCCCGTGGTCATGTACGGATGTGAGAGTTGGACTGTGAAGAAAGCTGATCGCTGAAGAACTGACTCTTTTGAACTGTGGTGTTGGTGAAGACTCTTGAGAGTCCCTTGTACCGCCAGGAGATCCAACCAGTCCATTCTAAGGGAGATCAGTCCTGGGTGTTCATTGGAAGGACTAAAGCTAAAGCTGAAGCTGCAATACTTTGGCCACCTCATGCGACGAGTTGACTCAATGGAAAAGACTCTGATGCTGGGAAAGTTTGGGGGCAGGAGGAGAAGGGGACGACTGAGAATGAGATGGCTAGATGGCATCACCGACTCTGTGGACATGAGTTTGAGTGTACTCCGGGAGTTGGTGATGGACAGGGAGGCCTGGCGTGCTGTGATTATTGGGGTCGCGGAGAGTCGGACACGACTAAGCCACTGAACTGAACTGATTGTTACATTTTCCGAGCTAGCATTTATTGAACCTCACTTTGTGCCAAGACTCTCACAGAAATAGTTAAATGCACTCTCTAATTTACATCCTTACCACTACTAGGTTTGTTGTTGTTTAGTCCAACTCTTTTGTGACACATTAGACTATAACCTACCAGATTTCTCTATCCATGGGATTTCCCAGGCAAGAATACTGGAGTGGGTTGCCATTTCCTTCTCCTGGGAATCTTTCTGACCCAGGGATTGAACCCATGTCTCTTGCATTTGCAGGCAGCTTCCTTACCACTGAGCCAGCCTCTTAGTAGCTGCTGCTGCTGCTGCTAAGTCGCTTCAGTCGTGTCCGACTCTGCGCGACCCCATAGATGGCAGCCATCAGGCTCCGCCATCCCCGGGATTCTCCAGACAAGAACACTGGAGTGGGTTTCCATTTCCTTCTCCAGCTAAGTACTCTTAATTCTGTTTTACAGGACAAATTAAAGAAGAATTCTAGAAGCACTCTGACTCATTTTGTATCTCAGCAATTTACTGAGCTTTCTGGTCTCATGTTAAAATAATGAGTTCATATGATTACTTATATGATTAGTTTATATGATTTTTATGTAGATTAAATGATTTAAAATGAGCAATGACCTTGTGACAGTGCCTGGAAAATGGCAAGTAACAAGAAATTGAAGGCATTTTTATTAATGGAAATACTGAGTCTTCAAATTTCTAATAAAACTCAAGGTAGTACCACTAGTAACTTGTAGAATGGGGAATTGAAGCCAGATCTTGAGAAACATCAGGTTGCCTGGTTATGTCTGACTCTTTGCAGCCCCATGGACTGCAGCACTCCACACTTCCCTGTCCTTCAATAACTCCAAAATTTGGTCAAATTCATGTCATTGAATAGATAATGCCATCCAACCATCTCATCTTCTGTCACTCCATTCTCCTCCTGCCTTCAATCTTTCCCAGCATCAGGGTCTTTTCCAATGAGTCATCTCTTCACATCAGATGGAGGCCAAAGTATTAGAACTTTAACTTCAGCATCTGTCCTTCCAATGAATATTCATGCTTAGTTTTCCTTAGGATTGACTAGTTTGATCTTCTTGCTGTCCAAGGGACTCTCATGAGCCTTCTCCAGGACCACAGTTTAAAGCATCAGTCCTTCAGTGCTCACCTTCTTTATGGTACAATTCTCATATCCATACATGACTATTAGAAATACCATAACTTTGACTATACAGACCTTTGTCAGCAAAGTGATGCCGTTGCTTTGTAATACACTGTCTAGGTTTGTCATAAATTTTCTTCCAAGGAGCAAGGGTCTTTTAATTTCCTAGCTGCAGTCACCATCTGCAGTGATTTTAGAGTCCCCCCCCCTCCACAAAATAAAGTCTGTCACTGTTTCCATTTTTTCCTGTCTCACCACAATGACAAGGCTAATAGGCAAAATGTCCTATTGTCCATACAAACAGGCTACACTACATTCAGGAAAACAATGCCTGGATTAAGGTAATACTTTAAAGTCTCAGAAATTAGGGAAAATGCCCTCTTCCCTGATTTTATACACTATCAGAGCAAAAATTTGAAAGTGCTTTTCACTGAAGAGAACAGTTCCTGGTCATTAGTGTTCTCCATCCCCTGAGAAAGGTATCTATGCTTTTAAAGAAAGCAAGTGTTCATCATTTAAACACACAATGGAAGACAAATGGCTGTGGACTGTCTTATACTCAAGCTACTGTGCATAAACATGATTAATTTTGTAATTTTATTCTCACAGTTCTTCTTTTGCCTCCAATTTAGATTTGTCTTCAGAAAAGAATTCATTGACCATGCTACAGTATATAAAAGTCTTTGCAACAGTTATATTTTTATAACTCATTGACTTTATGTAACAGTCTTGCAAGTATGTTTACTTTAACTTGGACTTAACTTTCATTATCTAAACCACAGTATTTTAAGAGTGAAAGAGGTCACTATCAATGCCCTGAGGCAATAGACTAAAACACTGTTTTTGGGGAAATTGGGACATGAAGTCAAATTAGTCAATTTGACTTAATCTTGATATTTTATGATATGATATATTGGTTGGATGACATCACCGACTCGATGGACATGAATGAGTTTGAGTAAGCTCCGGGAGTAGGTGATGGACAGGTAAACCTGGCATACTGCGGTCCATGGGATTGCAAAAAGTCGGACGCTATTGAGCAACTGAACTGAACTGGACTGATATTTTAAAATATTCTCCCTCTTCTCCTTCCCCAACTTAGATTTTTCAGCCTGTATGACTGTATAGCCTAGCACAGTCAGGAAAACAGTTCCTGAATTAAGGCAATGTGTGAAAGGTTTTAAATTACAGATATATGCTCTTGGCTCACATAATTCTTTAAGGTGTAATTTCCACATTTTTAAACTGGAAATTGTTATTCCTGAATGATAGTGCTGTTGTGAGAGTCATATTGGACATATACATACTTGTGTATGCATGTACATACATATCCATATATGTGTGTATGTGTATATACATATAAGCACATTCATATATGTATATATCTTAGTCCTGTGAATGCTCAAAAGCTAGCAGCTGTTATTATTTTGTCACTACTCCTATTAGCTCTCAGAGGATTCTTGAAAGGTAGGTAGCTGATTTCTCAAGCAACAGTGTTCGGTAATGCTATGTGATTTCTTCAAACTTTTATCTCTGCTCTGATCCAGGAGTAGTTAGCCCTCCATATGTGAAAATGATGAAAACAAAGCTCTGCACCTCAGTTCTGCCTTTCTCCAAAAGATGGAAAGAGTAGTTATTGGCTTCATAATGTACACGGACTGCCTTTTATTTGTGATTATAAGTATGGATATTTCTGTTTTATGCTAGAAGCATTGTCATATGTTAGATGTCTTGATCTAAAACAGACCATTTTTAAGAAAGAACAAGTATTCATAAAAGGGAATTTTCACCCAGGAGAAAGGCATACTCAGGTCCAGAAAACTTCTCCTTATTGTGGTTGTTCAGTTGCTCAGTCATGTCTGACTCTTTGCAACACCATAGATTGCAGCACATCAGGCTTCCCGGTCCTTCACTATCTCCCATAGTTTGCTCAAACTCATGTTCATTGAGTCGATTATACCATCCCACCATCTCATCTTCTGTTGACCACTTCTCTTCCTGCCTTCAATCTTTCCCTGCATTAGGGTCTTTTCCAATGAGTCAGCTCTTCCCATCAAGTGGCCAAAGTATTGAACCTTCAGTTTCAGCATCAGTCCTTTCAATGAGTTTTCAAGACTGATTTCCTTTAGGACTGACTTGATCTTGCTGTCCAAAGGACTCTCAAGAGTTTTCTCTAGGACCACAGGTTGAAAGCATCAATTCTTCAGCACTCAGCCTTCTTTATGGTCTGCCTTTCACATCCAGTAGTACATGACTACTGAAATGACTGTAGTTTTTACTAGACTGGCCTTTGTTGGCAAAGTGATGTCTCTGCTTTTGAATCTGCTGTCTAGGTTTGTCTTAGCTTTTCTTCCAAGGAGCAACTGTCTTTTAATTCCATGACTGCAGTCACTGTCTTCAGTGATTTTGGAGCCCAAGAAAATAAAATTTGTCACTGTTTACATTTCTTTCCCTATTTATGAAGTGATGGGATTAGATCTTCCTTTCCCATGATCTTCCTTTTTTGAATGCTGTTTTGTTTTGTTTTTAATTGAAGGATAATTGCTTTTACAGAATTTTGTTGTTTTCTGTCAAATCTCAACATGAATCAGCCATAGGTATACATATATTCCCTCCGTTTAGAACTTCCCTCCCCATCTAGGTTGATACAGAGCCCCTGATTGAGTTTCCTTAGCTGTATAGCAAATTCCCAATGGCTATTTTACATATGGAAATGTAAGTTTCCATGTTACTCTTTCCATACATTTCACCTTCTCCTCCCCTTTCCCCATGTCCACAAGTTTATTATCTGTATCTGTTTTTCCACCGCTGCCTGTAAGTAAATTCTTCGGTACCATTTTTCTAGATTCTATATATATGCATTAGAATACGATATTTATATTTCTCTTTCTGACTTACTTCACTCTGTATAATAGCTTCTAGGTTCATTCACTTCATTAGAACTGACTCAAAGACATTCCTTTTAATGGCTAAGTAATATTCCACTGTGTATATGTACCACAAAGTCTTTATATTATTTATATTATATTATAATATTCATTAACTTCTGTCAATGGACATCTAGGTTGCTTCCATGTACTAGGTATTGTAAATAGTGCTGCAATGAGAAATGGGATACATGTGTCTTTTTCAATTTTGGTTTCCTCACGGTACATGCCTAGGAGTGCAATTGCTGTGTCATATGGTTTTAAGCCAGCTTTTTCACTCTCCTCTCTCACCTTCATCAAGAGACTATTTAGTTTCTCTTCACTTTCTGCCATTGGGGTGGTGTCATCTACATATCTGAGGTTATTGATTTTTCTCTCTGCAATCTTGATCCTACCTTGTGCTTCATTCAGCCTGGCATTTAGCATGATGTAATTTGCATATTGACTGTGTGGATCACAATAAACTGTGGAAAATTCTGAAAGAGATGGGAATACCAGACCACCTGACCTGCCTCTTAAGAAACCTGTATGTAGGTCAGGAAGCAACAGTTAGAACTGGACATGGAATATAGACTGGTTCCAAATAGGAAAAGGAGTACGTCAAGGTTGTATATTGTCACCCTGCTTATTTAACTTATATGCAGAGTGCATCATGAGGAACGCTGGGCTGGAAGAAGCACAAATTGGAATCAAGATTGCTGGGAGAAATATCAATCACCTCAGATATGCAGATGACACCACCCTTATGGCAGAAAGTGAAGAGGAACTCAAAGGCCTCTTGATGAAAGTAAAAGAGGAGAGTGAAAAGGTTGGCTTGAAGCTCAACATTCAGAAAACGAAGATCATGGCATCTGGTCCTATCACTTCATGGGAAATAGATGCAAAAACAGTGGAATCAGAGTCAGACTTTATTTTTTTGGGCTCCAAAATCACTGCAGATGCTGATTGCAGCCATGAAATTAAAAGACACTTACTCCTTGGAAGGAAAGTTATGACCAGCCTAGATAGCATATTAAAAAGCAGAGACATTACTTTGCCAACCAAGGTCCGTCTAGTCAAGGCTATGGTTTTTCCAGTGGTCATGTATGGATGTGAGAGTTGGACTGTGAAGAAAGCTGATCGCCGAAGAATTGATGCTTTTGAACTGTGGTGCTGGAGAAGACTCTTGAGAGTCCCTTATTCTGCAAGGAGATCCAACCAGTCCATTCTGGAGGAGATCAATCCTGGGTATTCATTGGAAGGACTTATGCTTAAGCTGAAACTCCAATACTTTGGCCACCTCATGTGACGAGTTGACTCACTGGAAAAGACTCTGATGCTGGGAGGGATTGGGGGTAGGAGGAGACGGGGACTACAGAGAATGAGGTGGCTGGATGGCATCACCGACTCGATGGACATGAGTTTGAGTAAACTCCGGGAGTTGGTGATGGACAGGGAGGCCTTTCGTGTTGTGGTTCATGGGGTCGCTAAGAGTCGGACACGACTGAGCGACTGAACTGAACTGAACTGAATTTGCATATAAGTTAAATAAGCAGAAAGAGAAAATAAAAGTGAAAGTGAAGTCGCCCAGTTGTGTCCGACTCTTTGCGGCCCCATGGACAGTAGCCCACCAGGCTCTTCCATCCATGGAATTTTCTAGGCAAGAGTACTGGAGTGGGTTGCCATTTCCTTCTCCAGGACATCTTCCCGAACATGGGGATCAAACCCGGGTCTCCTGCATTGCAGGCAGATGCTCAGAGTGACAGTAAACAGCCTTGACATACTCCTTTCCCAGTTTGGAACCAGGCCATTGTTCCATGTTTGGTTCTAACTGCTGCTTCCTGACTTGCATACAGGTTTCTCAGGAGGCAGGTAAAGTGACCTGGTATTCCTATCTCTAACAATTTTCTCCAGGTTGTTGTGATCCACACAGTGAAAGGATTTAGCATAGTCAATGAGGCAGAACTTCTCCTAATGGCAGAAAATATCTGTGTTTGTAGAACAGGGTTAAATGGGTGAATAGAATCATAAGGAAAGGGCTTCCCAGTGAGTGATTGGAAGGAAACAAAAGATCTTTGGAGGAACCTGTATTAAGAAGTTAGAAAAGAAAATTCAGCCAAGGCAAAATAGGCTCGGGATAAAGGGTTGAAAATACATTTCAGTTTCAGGCATCCCAGATGGCACAGTGGTCAAGAATCCACCTGTTAATATAGGATACAAAAGAGAAGCAAATTGAGTCCCTGATTTGGGAAGAATCCCTGGAGTAGGAAATGTCAATCCACTCCAGTATTTTTGCCTGGAAAACTCCATGGACAGATGAACCTCGCAGTCTACAGTCCATGGGGTTGGATGTGACTGAGCACTCATGCACATTTCAGTTTCATAGAATCAGGGAAAATGGAAAACGAACATGTAAAGTCAGGAAAAGTACACCATAATCAAGCGACAGCAACACAAAAATACAAGTCCGGCACCTTCTATTTTATTTCTGCCATCATTCTGTGTCTGGTAATTTGTAAGGAATATATTGCTTACTTGCCAAAACCTATTGGAGGAGAAATATAAAGGTGGTTCAAGATTTGTAATGATTTTTGATTAATGGTATGTGATAAGTGAAAACCTGATCTTTTGCAAAAAAAAAAAAAGTCACTGCTGCTTCAATTATGGTACTAAGGAGGTTAACTGTAGCCTTTGCTATAACACCTTGGAGAGCCTTGGTATTGATATTGATTCAGAGTACCCATATCTAGTCTACAAGAGCTTCTTTTAGTTATTACATACATAAGTGGAGGTGGCACCTGGAATAAATCTTGATCCAGAAATCCCAGAGAAACGCTAAAATATTCACACTCACAGGTATCAAGGGTGCCTGAGATTTCTCAGCTTTGTGACTAGTAGATGTTGTGTGTGAAACATCTTTTATGATCATTACTAAATAGTTTAACAAGCTCTAGCAGGACTTTAGTAGACTCAGGGCTTTTGAAAAAAAGGTTTTGGAATATGGAAGTAGCATTAACTGTGTTTTAATGCTTTTTTCCCTCCAATAAAGCATATCATATATATGAACATTTAGGATGAAGGAAATTGCTTCTACTGAAAATATATGTCATGCTTATGATGCATTTAGAGAATTCTTTATCTTATTATTTAGAGGCTTCCCAGGTGACGCAGTGGTAAATAATCTGCTTGCCAGTGCGCAGGATGCAGGGGGAGTGGGTTTGATCCCTGCGTGGGGAAGTTCCCCTGGAGAAGGAAATGACAACCCGCTCCAGCATTCTTGCCTGGAGAACCCCATGGGCAGAGGAGTCTGGTGGGCTACAATCCATGCGGTCGCAAAGAGTCGGACACGACTGAAACAACTGAGTATGAATATGATAAAAAGTTCTTCTCAAGTGAATTTCTCAGTTTCTAGCATTTTTTCTTATTCTGTCTGCTGCTGCTAAGTCACTTCAGTCGTGTTTGACTCTGTGTGACCCCATAGACGGCAGCCCACCAGGCTCCCCCGTCCCTGGGATTCTCCAGGCAAGAACACTGGAGTGGGTTGCCATTTCCTTCTCCAATGTGTGAAAGTGGAAAGTGAAAGTGAAGTCACTCAGTCGTGTCTGACCTTTAGCTACCCCACGGACTACAGCCTACCAGGCTCCTCCATCCATGGGATTTTCTAGGCAAGAGTACTGGAGTGGCTTGCCATTGCCTTCTCCGTATTCTGTCTATATAAGTGTTAAATTGCTCAAATGGGTAATAAAAATATTATTCCAGTCATTTTAACTTATTTGCATTTCTTTGAGTTATTTTAAATCCTAAAAGATCTTATAAACATTTAAAATAAAGTTGGTAATGCAGTTTTGTCACTAAAAGCCAGTTACTGTTAGTGATGTTCTCATAAATCTAGTTAATGAAGAAATTATTTATCCATAAAGAGGAGCAATCCACAAAAAATTTATAATTATTGTTGATTCCATATAAAGTTGATACCAATTTTATCAGGTTTAAATACTATTTATGATTAAGGATTGGTGGGCCTTTAAGATGCTTATGTATTTTTTTCTCAAGAAGCACACTTCTTTCACTAAATAAATGTTTTGCTGCCATATAATTCCAAACCATTAATGAAAGTTTATTTCCAAAATGTTTCTTTTCTTGATAGTCTAAAAAAGGAAATTAAAAATATTTGTTATTTCATAAATTGGACTTATATACATTTTTATTGAAGTTCATAATTATGCAATTTTTTCACAAGTTTGGTATTTTGGGAGTGATTCTGTTGCTGTCAGATTCTTCCCATTGTTGATAACACTCACATATTCAACACACAACATACGTGCTTACCTCAGTGAATATTAGATTAATACCAATACACAGAAAGAAGAATATGAAATTAAAATAAACTACCAAATTTTCCTTATTTAATTCTAACTTGGCCTAATTCCTGGCTATATGACCTCAAGCCACCTACTACTCTCTGAGAATTTCAGATTTCTACTCTTAAAAATGGGATTATTAACTTTCAGTTTTCTTGAGAAGGTTAGAGATAATGTTCACCATGCACCTGCAAAACTTAGGTGCTCAATGATTGGTACCTGTCAGCAGCAAATGAAATTGATGTCAGCAACTGTACCTTCTTCCTACAAAGATACCCAGAAGGAAGCTAATGGTCATAGGGATACTACTATGAACATGTTGACTTTTTACATCATTGACAGAGAGTTTGATTAACCCTACAGCACTAATTCAGTGTATGCCAAGATCAGAACAGTCATTCAGTTTTTAGCAATCCCATCTTTAATTCAAAGACTCAGATAAGAAAGAGATTTTTGAAAGCCAGGCAAAATATCCGTCAGTCTGTGTAAAATATTACAGGAGGACAAGTGTTCATTAAGCTTTTACCAATGTAACGCTTCAATCTGTGAGAGTGAAGAAAAGGTACCTGAAGGATATAGGACACAGGATCCGTGTCCTAAAACGAAATTTCAAATGATTTCTCTCCTTCAATAGATTTGTTTTGTCCCTGACCTAATTTCTATGCTAATTTACAGGGTTTAAAATCGCTTCATTCTCAGCAAAGCCCATAATTCTCCCTTCTTTCGACTCTCCCAGGGGCTGACTCTAGGGAACAAGGCTGGATGATACATATACGTCATCAATAAGCTGCATTTGGTTAACTGTTCATCATTCAGCAATTGCTGATCCACTTTGTGGATTTTTGCATGCCCTTCATTTAGTATTCTCCTCAATCCTGCTACCTTTCTTTTGATGATTTCACTGCTCATTATCACCTGTACCAGAAGTGAGAAGGAAGAATGTGAAATTTAAATGAATCGAAAATGACTTTGAAATTTATTTTAAGGATCAGGAAAGAAAGTTGAAAATGTGATCTAAAATTAGTCCTGGAGTTTTCTGATGACTTCATCCAGCTATACTTATCCCTTTTAAAGTGCTTCTTATGGAATTCTGAAAATAAAAAGACAGTTTAATTCTACTACATTCCTTCCTCTTGGAAAACAGGGGAAAAAAGAGATATGTGAAAACTATTTATACAAAGTTTTCTAAAACAAAAAGGAAAGTGCTATTCAGAGTAGACCAAAGCTTAACAAAAGTCACATTTATAAGTTGCACAGTACAGTGGTAAACACAATTTTGTATTACAGTAAATTAGTTTATGTGTGCCCTTTCGATATAAATAATGCAAGATAAATACATATTTATTTCTTAACTATCCAGCTTTCTTAGCAGAAGAACCAATATGTTTACTTTCTATTAGTCTTACAATCAATTTCTTAGTTGTGTAGGGAAAAACACAATAGGATTTTTTCAAAGTTTGTTATACTTGAACAATAATTTACTGAAATTACTGATGATGATCATTTAATTAGTAAGTCCACATCTGACTCTTGCGACTCCATGGACTGTAGCCCACTGGGCTTCTCTGTCCATGGTATTCTCCAGGCAAGAATACTGGGTATGGGTTGCCATTTCCTTCTTCAGGGGATCTTCTCTACCCAGGAATTGTACCTGGGTCTCCTACACTGCAGGCAGATTCTTTGCCAACTGAGCTACAAGAGAAGCTATTATTGTTTCTTTAAAAAGTTTTCAAATTTGTAAAATTAATAAAATAGAAAACAAAGTAACCAGTAGTTTTGGCAATGTTTATTAGTAGAGTTTGGGAAAAAACAGATAGTTTAAAAAAAATAAACACTCTTTTACTAAGCTATCCTCTATTATTGGAGAGATAATCCTGAGGCCAAAATCCACTACTATTTTAATTTGAAGATTCTCATTGGCTAAGGACCATCTCTCTTGCTCTCAACTAATATGTAAAATGAGGGCTAACTAGGAGATTCATAAAGTTATTCAGACCCTCTCAAGTATACACATATACATCAGTAAAAAAAAAAAAAATAAATCATAATATATGTTGTTTACAAGTTGTGAGAAGATCTTAGTTAGCCAAACATTAAGATGTTCATGTGTGTGTGTGCGTGCATGCATGCGTGTGTGCTCAGTCCTGTATGACTCTTTGCAACCCCATGCCATCCGTAGCTGCAAAGGACATAATTTCATTACTTTTTGTGGCTTAGTAATATTCCACATCTTCTTTATTCAGTCATCTGTCAATGGATATTTAGGTTGTTTCCTTGTCTTTACTGCTGTGAACAGTGCTGCTATAAATATAAGGGTGTTTGTGTCTTTTCAAATCATACTTTGTCTAGATATATGGCCAAATGTGGGCTTGTTGGATCATATAGAAACTCTGTTTTTAGTTTTTTGAAACCTCCATATAGTTCTTCACAGTAGGTTCTATAGTGTAGCGGTTATCATGTCTGCTTTATACCTCCATATAGTTCTTCACAGAATTGTACCAATTTGCATTCCTACCACAGTGGAGGTGGATTCCATTTTCTTCATGCATGTTATTTCTTATTTGTACATTTTTTAATAATGACCATCCTGAATAGTGTGAGTTGGTACCTCAATGTAGTCTTTATTTGCATAAAGTAGTTTTCAAATAAGGTCATATGCTTAATTTGTATTTATTTATAATCTTGAATAACCAGAATGTGTTTCAAAATAGGTTTAACTATCTGTATATGCATTAATCACATATTATGAAATATTATGGATAGCATACTGTCATTTAAATACTTTAAATGATATTATCAGAGTTAACTGAAAAATACAAATAAAAACTACCTGGAAAACATAACACTTCACAATTTTAGAAGTTTTAGGATATGTTTGCTAAACTTACAAAGTTTGATAGACACTTGCAAGGTCACAGCAAATAAAGTGATTCTCTCAAGGAGAGAATGCTTGCAATAAATGAAAATTATTATTAACCTTCTACATTACACTGTAATAAAATAAAGATCAAACTAACCTATGTATCATTATGTAATTTCTATCAAAGACATTTATTCGGTAAGCTATTTCCCTCATATATATGTATGTAGTGTGTATGGGTATTTTTATACGAAACTGAAGCAGTGAGATCTTATGGCTTGCCTAAAGTCACACAGTAACTTCATAACAACCTAGAGAAGGATGTCCAAATCCCCTGGTTCAGTTCAGTGTCATTTATTTCATCAAATTGTTTTCCTTGTCTATAGAAAAAATAAGCTTGGGAGGCTTATAATCTAGCTATTCTTCTAGATGGATTTTTACAGAACACCTGGGAAACAGGCCCAGAGCAAATGAGATATCTGAGAAGTTCATAAGTATTATTTTCAAGGGGTTAATAGCATAGAAGTTCTCTAAGTCATCCTTAGAAAGAAATACGTGACACCAGATGGCAGGTCACAGAGTTGGCTCATAAGGAACAGGAGTTTGGGGACACTTTCACAGTGCCAAGTAAGAAGATACAAGAGGAAAAAACAAAGGAATTTGTTGTTTTCTTTTTATTTCTAAGATCATTTACAGTTTAAACCTGCATGAAATCTCTACTTAGAAAGTAGCTCAGTTAACAGTTTGGAATGTGTCATGTAAGATGCTACCCCAAATTGTGCTGGCCTTGATGACAAACTTCCATGCAGGAACTTTGCAATAACCACAGCAACTTAAAGCAAAGGAGGTTATTACTGTCCCAAACATTATCTCCAGAATGTTTAATTTCTGTGTTTTGACTTATAATTTATATGGTCATTATTTATAGAAACACTAGATACAATTATTGCTGATTATAGTGTCCTTCTAGACAAAGGATAAACTAAAGAAAACAAATCCCAACTTTTCTCCAAAATAGAAGGTGAGTGATCTTAACCTGTTGGCGAGGGGATGAGCTGTAAGGGAATATAGTCTACTACTGTTGCTATCTGTACAGATGTAGACTTAATTCAGATTGTGTATCTAAGCTGTATGTATTCTGACTATGGATGGATAGCCTAATTCTGGTCATGTGCCCCAAACTTCCAGAAGCTGTGAGCATTGTGTGAAGACATAAATTAAACACATTTCAGAAGCAGCTTTCTACTGATTTTTGAAGTCGGATATTTTTCAACTGTAGATCCCAAAGAAATTGTTTATCAATCATGTGGTAAAAGTTCAGTTGTAGGGCAGAACAAGCAGCTGAATAAGCAAGGAGAGGCAAAACATACTTCCCTGACTCTTGTTTACCAGCTGTATGATGGCCTTGCACCTACACGTACATGATCATCTGTGTTTACCACTTAATCAGCATTACAATTTCACTCAAAGAGCTTAAAGGAGCTAGTTTTATAAGCCAGATTTGTATTATAAGAAGTTTTGTTTGTGAACTCCTTGTGTAGCCACATTAGTGCAATAAGAAACTGTTACACACACCAGGTTTTCTGATGTAGTGTGGCATCAATATTTAGGACTTTTGTGTCTCTAGGATTAGTAGGGATGAGGAGAAAATAGGAAGTGTTAGAAGCGAAACAATTAGTTCTGCTAAGCAATTTATGTTCTATTCAGCATACAGTAGAAGAAAAAAAATTAAAGTGGATCCTATGGAAAACATAGGATGTCAGATCTTTTTCCAACCCAAGAGAAAGACTTTTCTATTCCATGCTCAGGGGTTAGTTACTCAGCGCCAGGGCTTCATGTTTAAGAAAGTACACGTGATACATGAAAACCTAGTGATGAAGTGAATGTCTAATCGGGGAAAGGCCGATGGTCTTTCCCATTAGGCACCCTGCAGATCAAAGAGTGTTTCACAGACTTAACACACTGTCGTTTCACACCAGCCTGATTTTATAAATTAGAATTTTGTCACATGTTTATTTAGTGCCGGAGTCAGAGGGGCTATCCAAGCATTTTGCACCACACTCCTCCAGTATTCCTTTCCCAGTAAGCATTCCAAGAAAAAAAAAAAGAATAACCTGAAAAGTAGCCTTTATTTCTAAAAAGCTTCAGTAAAGAAAAGGGAGAAAGATAGCCCTAAGTCGTGTCCGACCCTTGCGACGACCCTATAGACTGTAACCTGACAGGCTCCTCTGTCGACAGGCTCCTCTGTCCACAGGCTCCTCTGTCCACAGGATTCTCTGTCCACAGGATTCTCCGGGCAAGAATACTGGAGTGGGTTGTGATTTCCTTCTCTAGGGGATCTTCCCAACTGATTTCCTTCTCTAGGGGATTTTCCCAACCTAGGAATCGAACCCAGATCTCCAGCATTGCAGGCAGATTCTTTACCAACTGAGCTATGCGGAAGCCCCAGGCTTCAGTAAGTGCCCTGTAAAAGAAAAGAAAAAAAAAAAAAAATATATATATATATATATATATATATCTCCACCTCTTTTCCTTAGAAAAATATGGTAAAGTTGCTTGCAGGCAGAACCACTTGTGCTACCAAGCAATAGTTTCCACCCTCCCCTTTGGCTCTTTACCTTAGCCAGAAGTCGCGACTCTTTTAAAGATCACAAGGCAGACACCCAGGGGTGCTTGCGCCTACCACAAGTAAACTGGCAGAAACCCTGCCACCATCAACATCGAAGCTTGAAAATTAAAGCATATTGAAATCTTCACCAAGTTCCTATATTTGCTTCTCAGCTTCAGACCACCTTACAAAGAGCTTGAAATCCCTTCCCTCCGCAGAGAAAGTGGAGTTTTTTTCCTCCTTGCAAACATTGCTGAATCCAAGCCTCCGATGAACTGGTGGCAAAGCTGGCATTTGGGGATCGCGCCCATGGTTGCTCTGTAGCGCGGAATTGGATATAAATGCATACTTATTCTCCATTTGGATGTGAATGCATACTTATTTACTTGCTATGCTCTATTCGGATATAAATGCAGACTTATTTATTTAATCTAATTCTCCCTCTCACATTTTCAACTTGTGGACTTGGGTCCTGACTGGGGCTATGAGGAGAGAGGCGAGGGGCACGCTCCCAGAGCCGGACGAGGTGGAGCCTAGCCGCGGTCTTCCGAGGCAAGTCACCGCTCTGGCTCCTCAGGCCGGGTCTGGACGTGCCCACGTGCGGAGCAGGAAATCGCAACCGTGCCCCAGTGCCCCCAAGCATTTCTGGCCTCCTGGAGCTGCTGTCCTTGATTGACAAGCCGGGGACTATTGGCTGAAGTTCCCCCAGCGATTTGCATGCCCAGAGAGGGAGTGTCCTCTGCCGCCCTCCTGCGCCAGCGCGCAGCCCGCAGCCTCCCGGGGAATGCGCGGCGGCGGGGATGAGTGCGGCTCGCCGGCCCGGGCAGTGAGCTGGAGTCGGGCGACCTGGCGCCTGCGCCCGGATATGGGGAGTCTCAGTCTTCCTAGCAGCAGCGCCAGCCACGGAAACCTGCCGGTAAGTGTTGCGGTTCAGGAGTCCAGCGGCCCTGACAGGGTGCAGCACCGTGGTGCGGTTCCTACTCCTTCATGTTTTTCAAACCTTTTACCTTATTCCAAACTTCTCGGGAAGGTTGAGGGGAGGGAAAGGGAGTTTGGGATAATGTCTCTTCATTTTAGCAAGGAATAGACAAGTCCTCGGGTAGTGAGAAGTTTCTGAAGCAGGAATGGAAGGAGACGAGGTGGAAGGGGTTAGGGTGTGCTCATAGGGCTTTAAGATAGAGGGGTTTCTGCGGCCGGCATCTGGCTTCGAGTGTGTACTGCAACTGACGAATTGTTTTTGCATTTCACGTTCCGCGTTTGCTACTCTACCCCTAGGGAAGGGGATTAGTGAGAGTTTATCATGGGGTGGAAATTCAGATATTTTCGACTTGATTTTAGGTACGTGTTAAAACGAAGATCAATTCTTCAGACCTAAAGCGTTTATTTAGTGGAGTAGGGAGCCCGAGGGGCTAGAGTTGCTATGTTTTTATTGTTGTTGTTGTTATCGGTTTCATGGCAAGGGATGTAAGACATTTCGCGTTTCTGGGACCTTAGCTGTAGAAATATTTCAGTGGGAAAAAATAAACAGCCCGCTTCTCGGTCCTCTCCACTACCAGCCCCCTCCCTCCCCGTGACCTACCCTGGTGATTTCCCTGCCGCACGGTGCGGTCCCTCCACCGTACTTTCCCGGGATGCGTGATGGTTTGGGATTCTGCACGTTTACTGGGTAGGGGTGATAGGGAACCGACGAGAGCCGGGGTGGGGGTGCGGTGCAGAAAGTAAACAGAAAATAAGTTTTGGAGACAGCGTTGCGGCGCAGATCTCCCCCTTGCAGCAAGTTTCCTCTTAACCCTGTTTTGACTGGAGCCTTTGCCTTTGGAAGTGGGGATGGAGCCCGGGGCACGCGTCCTGACTTCAGGTTCTGTGATGCCGCGAGTGTGTAACAAGCCTTCTCTCCCCGTCCCCCGACCCATTCAGCATCTGCTTCTGTTCTTCCTCTTCGTGGGACCGTTCGACTGCCTGGCGAGTTACAGCCGGGCCACTGAGATCCTGTACAGCCTGAACGAGGGGCTGCCGGAGGGCGTGCTCATCGGCAGCCTGGCGGAGGACCTGCGGCTGCTGCCCAGCGCAGGGGCGCAGGATCCGCGGCCTCAGTCGCCTCAGCATCGCGTCGCCGAGCGGAGCCCTCCTCTCTCCTTCAGCCTGTTCTCGCAGGGGCTGAGTGGCCAGTACGTGACCCTAGACAACCGCTCAGGGGAGCTGCACACTTCTGCCCAGCAGATCGACCGGGAGGCCTTGTGTCTTGAAGGAGGCGGAGGGACTGCCTGGGGAGGCAGCATTTCCATCTCCTCTTCGCCTTCTGCTGACTCTTGTCTTTTGCTTCTGGATGTCCTAGTCCTGCCTCAGGAATACTTTAGGTTTGTGAAGGTAAAAATCGCTATCCAGGACATCAATGACAATGCCCCGCGGTTCCCTATTTCCCAAATATCAGTTTGGGTCCCAGAAAATGCACCTGTAAACACCCGGCTGGCCATAGACCATCCTGCCGTGGACCCAGATATGGGCACTAATGGTGTTCAGACCTACCGCTTGCTGGACTACCATCATATGTTCACCCTGGACGTAGAGGAGAATGAGAATGGGGAGCGCACCCCCTACCTAATTGTCATGGGACTGTTGGACAGAGAGACCCAGGACCATTATGTGAGCATCATCATAGCTGAAGATGGTGGGTCTCCACCACTGTTAGGCAGTGCCACCCTCACCATTGGCATAAGTGACATTAATGACAATTGCCCACTCTTCACAGACTCACAAATCAACATCACTGTGTATGGGAATGCTACTGTGGGCACACCAATTGCAGCTGTTCAGGCTGTGGACAGAGACTTGGGAAACAATGCTCAGATCATCTACTCTTACAGTCAGAAAGTTCCACAAGCATCCAAGGATTTATTCCATTTGAATGAAAACACCGGGGTCATTAAACTTTTCAGTAAGATTGGAGGAAGTGTTCTGCAAACACACAAGCTCACCATCCTTGCTAATGGGCCAGGCTGCATCCCTGCTGTGATCACTGCCCTGGTGACTATTATCAAAGTCATTTTCAGGCCACCTGAAATCGTCCCTCGTTATATAGCCAGTGAGATAGATGGAATTATTTACCTGAAAGAATTGGAACCTGTTAACACTCCAATTGCATTCTTTACCATAAGAGATCCGGAAGGTAAATCCAAGGTGAACTGCTATCTGGACAGTGAAGGGCCATTTAGGTTATTTCCCTACAAACCATACAGTAATGAGTACCTTCTAGAAACGACAAAACCTATGGATTATGAGCTACAGCAATTCTATGAAATAGCCGTAGTAGCTTGGAACTCTGAGGGATTTCAAGTCAAAAAAATGATTAAAGTGCAACTTTTAGATGACAATGATAATGCTCCTGTTTTTCTTCAACCCTTGGTAGAACTAACCATTGAAGAAAATAATGCACCCAATGCCTTTTTGACTAAGCTAGATGCTACAGATGCTGACAGTGGAGAAAGGGGCCAAGTTTCATATTTTCTGGGACCTGATGCTCCATCATATTTTTCCTTAGACAGTGTCACAGGAATTCTGACAGTTTCTACTCAGCTGGATCGAGAGGAGAAAGAAAAGTATAGGTACACAGTCAGAGCTGTTGACTCTGGGAAGCCACCCCAAGAATCAGTCGCCACTGTGGTTATCACAGTGTTGGATAAAAATGACAACAGCCCTAGGTTCATCAATAAGGACTTCAGCTTCTTTGTGCCAGAAAATTTTCCAGGATATGGTGAAATTGGAGTAATTAGTGTCACAGACGCTGATACTGGGCAAAACGGATGGGTCGCTCTCTCCGTGGTGAACCAGAGTGATATTTTTGTCATAGACACTGGAAAGGGCATGCTGAGAGCTAAAGTCTCTTTGGACAGAGAGCAACAAAGCTCCTACACTTTGTGGGTTGAAGCCATTGATGGGGGTGCACCTCCCCTCTCCTCTACTGCAAAAATCACAATTCTCCTTCTAGACATTAATGACAACCCACCTCTCGTTTTATTTCCTCAGTCTAACATGTCTTACCTGTTGGTGTTGCCTTCTACTCTCCCTGGCTCACTAGTTACAGAGGTCTATGCAGTTGACAAAGACACAGGCATGAATGCTGTCATAGCCTATAGCATCATAGGGAGAAGAGGGCCTAGGCCTGAATCCTTTAGAATCGACCCTAAAACTGGCAACATTACTTTGGAGGAGGCATTGCTGCAGACAGATTATGGGCTCCATCGTTTACTGGTGAAAGTGAGTGATCATGGTTATCCAGAACCTCTCCATTCCACAGTCATGGTGAATCTATTTGTCAACGACACTGTCAGTAATGAGAGCTACATTGAGAATCTTTTAAGAAAGGAACCAGAAATTAGCATAGAGGAGAAAGAACCACAGATTTCAATAGAACCAACTCATAGGAAAGCTGAATCCGTGTCTTGTATGCCCACCTTAGTAGCTCTATCTGTAATAAGCTTGAGTTCTATCACATTCTTAACAGGGATGGGCATATATATATGTTTAAGGAAAGAGAAGAAACACCACAGGGAGGATGAAAATTTGGAAGTACACACTCCATTAAAAGGAAAAATTGACTTGCATATGAGAGAGAGGAAACCAATGGATATTTCTAATATTTGATTTTTTTGCTGTGGAATAACAAATATTTCAACTAGCTTTGGGGATTTCTCACCACCAAAACAAGAATGTGGATGGCAGTTCCAATGAAGGACATCTAATTTATAACTTATACTATATTATAAATAGCTGTTTACAGGTTTTTAAATTCAAAATCAGAGGTTATAATATGTGTACAGAAATTTTTAAATGAAATTGGTACTAACAGCTATGGAGCTGTTATTTAGAAAGTCTTGGACATGATTTGCAGCTTTCATACACCAAGCAGATGATTGTTAAAACCTAGGAGTAAGGTAAGAAAATGTACATTGCATTTTTTTGTCTAAAAAGTCTAACCACAAGAGGGCTTCGACTGCTCCTTTGCAGGAAACTGTTTTAAGGTATTGTACATGACAGTTGTACATGAAATTAATGAAAGAGTCTATTTTAAATATATTCTTTTTAACATTAAAAAAAGATGAGATTAAATGGGATTTCATCCTACTTAAATATATGATTAAAAAGAAAATAAATGCATTTGTAAACAGAATGTTTATTACCTCACAAATGCATCATGTATAATTTGAAAAAGAAGGCATCTTTAATTTGAAAAAGAGAGCATCTGTGAAGAATCACAGTTCTTTTTTAACAAGGATAAATATTTTGCCATGTGTTAAAGACTTGATGTGCTGAAGAATAATTCACGTTCTGTGTACTCTTGTGGCTTTCTGTTTGCTTTACCACTGCATTTACTATTATTACAGGGAATTCTTTCTTAAAGAAAATGTAACTAGAAGTTATGTCCAAGAAAAACAACCAGAATCAAAGATGTTTCAATCCTTAGTTGCTTAATAGGTGTTTATGACATTTTGATGCTTTCACAACTCGTCAGTAATACTTTATATTTGGGCTTTGCGTTAGATCTTATATACTTAAATTCATGTGTTACATAAAAAAT
Organism: Moschus berezovskii; assembly: GCF_049115385.1. Lineage (NCBI taxonomy): Eukaryota > Metazoa > Chordata > Mammalia > Artiodactyla > Moschidae > Moschus > Moschus berezovskii. The sequence continues at coordinate 87,408,525 of NC_142472.1, read as the reverse complement.
AAAGAAATCTTATTAAAATTATTCTAGAAGCTGGTGGACATTATCTGTTTTAGCAGGACCTTTTCTATGAAAGTTATACTTATCGTTTTGTTGTTGTTTAGGTTTGTTGGCTACTGTTTCTAGCTTCCTTTCTTTGGCTTTGGATTAGTCCCAAGAGTTTATTTGTAAGCCCAGCAGCAGACCTCTTTGATAATTTAGCTTTTACTGAATGCTTTGCCATGAAGCAAGCTGGTTTATCAGTGATTGATCACCCTCACTTCATTGTGTGAGCTGGAAATTTTATTTTATATGAGAACTATGGCAAAATTGTCTGTGTAAACAAAAAATTTGTTAGCTTAAACTGGATCATTCTACTTTTTGGCATCATGTGTCTGTACTGTACCAAAAGTGTTTATATGTCTGCAAATTAAAGGTATATATTTTCATAATTTTCTCATTTTTACTGTTTTATATTTGAACATGGGTTTGTTGTTTTACTGAAGTGCCCGTTAATGGCATTCATCTGCTTTTAAAGATAAATGTGAGTAAATTGTAAATATTATGCTATGCTAAAGTTTACATCATACTAATTTATTACTTAAATAAACATTGGGTAAATTATTAAACATGTGTAGTTATAGACATGTGTGTGTGTGTGTGTGTCATGGACAGAGACTATGGCTATGTACTTGATAGTTCATATGAAAATTTATAACCATGCATGTGTACATGCACATTTATCTACTATGACTTAGAGTCAATTATAAACACTCATTTTAATTGCAAATCCTCTATTAACTCTGCTATAATCTTCAATTTTAAAATAAAAACACATTGCAAAAACAAAGAATTGAATACAAAAGCTTAAGATCTTTTGCATATATATTAACTCATTTTCTTATTTTCAATTTGACAATTTAAATGTCAGATAGTAAGACATGAAACAGTAGTGCTTGCTACAAAAGGGAAATATACTTGGAAATTCCTTTTATTTGAGAGCCAACTGAGCTAAGAAACTAAGATCATTTAGCTTCCCAAACTTTTCATTCATAATTGATATAGCCCTCCAAACTTCATTTGTTATTAATAGAGAGGAATGGTGGAAACCGTTCTCCACTATTTCTCTTTTTTACACAAAGGAATTACATGTGAAACAAGTAGCACCATTAAAAGGAAAAAAAAAAAAAGTCCTCCACAATTGCAATGATTTGATTATCAGTATGAATAGCAAAATACTTTATTCACTTCTGAATTTGAAGAGGTTCATGTGTTTGGGGATATGGATTTCATCTCTAGAATTAAAAAATGCCTTTAACATTAATAAAAGGTCTTATTTCGATAACTTCTTGTGCCACAATTTCCTTTACAAAAACATCTCATTCTCACTAAAAACATTTATAACAAGGGAAGTTAAACTAAATTAAGCTCAAAGATAAAAGACCCTTTTTACTAACACCTTGTGCTAGAATGGTTGCCAAAATGTATGCTAATCATGTCAATGTTGCTAGTTGAGCTGGCACAAAAATAAATGTTCCATTCATTAAAAGCCCTACTATCCATTTAACAGTTTGAGGACCAGTGAGTCTTCTTTGCCCAATTTAATGAAGAAGAGATTGCTCTGATCTTTGCACTGCCAAATCCATTCTTATACTATAAAGAAAATTGTTCATTAATTTGGATTGGGAAATATAAAGCAACAAGGCAATTGCAGCTACAAGGGAGGAAACAATTTGTATTACTTGACTTTTTAGATGCTTTGACCCTATTAAAAAAAAAAAAAAGGTTTTCTTGGCAGTCATGCTTCTATCAATGGTAGATAAAAGGAAAAGGAAAAAGAAATTATTCTTTTAAAACAATAGTGTAGAATATGTGTATTAAAAATAAAATCCAAAGCCTTTGTCTTTTTGAGTGCTCTGCATGTATTTTATGTAGACACCAAGCGTAATCTTGCCTATGAAGTAGCATCACTGAAGCAATATTGCGTGTGATAAGTCGTTTCAGTCATATCCAACTCTGTGTGACCCCGTGGACTGTAGCCAGACTCCTCTGTCCATAGGATTTCTCAGGCATGAATATTGGATTGGGTAGCCTGGTTCCTTCTTCAGGGGATATTCTCAGCCTAGGGATGGAACCCATATCTTTCATGTCTCCTGGATTGGCAGGCATGTTCTTTATCAATAGCACCACAATAGCTGATTTGTACAATCTCTGCACAGCAATGTGCCTTTAGAGTGTGAGTAGTCAACAAATATTTATTGAAAGGAAGAGGATTGACAGTTATGCAAATAGAAGCAAAAAAGAAAAAAATCAATCAGTTAAAATAAAAGTAATTCCTGAGCAAAATACTCACTGTAATTTTTTTCTAGTTATTTATAGTTCTGATAAGAAACGTTCATCAATATTTTTCAGATGGTATATATGTGAACACCTACAGTCTATAATCATTTTTTAAATGTCAGTTATTGTTTGTAATTGTTCTTAAAATACTAGTACTGTTTCCTCTGATAAAATTCTAAACTGGAAATGTATTCCACTAAGGATATAAAACAAAACTGAATAAACTTTAAGGCTTAGCCCACTGGAGTCAAGAAGTAGGAAGACTGCAGTCGATGTATGCAAAACCAATACAATATTGTAAAGTAATTAGCCTCAAATTAAAATAAATACATTTATATTAAAAAAATAATCAGTCATTCATATCATACATATTTATTTCAGTACTCTAAATATCATGGGCTTAACGGAGAACAAGACAGTGTCCCTTGATGGCTTTAGATAATGCTGTGAAAGGCTAACAAGAAAAACTTCAATCTGAAAGCAGAAGCATTGTGTGGGATAAATGCCTGTTTCCAGAATATCAAGTGAACAGGATCTAACTCAATCTTGGGAAGTCTCTGAGAAAGCTTCCCAAGGGAGGTTATTTCTAGAGTGGACACTCTCAGGAAGATGATGTCTAATCTGAGTATTAAAAGGAGAAGTTAGCCAAGGGAAAGTGGGCAGAAGAGAGAAGGTTATTTGAGGAAGAAGAAATAATGTGCAAGGCACACAAGTTGTAATGAGCACTACATGATTTTTTGTTGGTGTTGTTAAGTCGCTAAGTCATGTCCAAATCTTTGTGACCTCATGAATTGCAGTATTCTAGGCTTCCCTGCCCTTCACTATCTCCCAGAGTTTGCTCAAATTCATGTCCACTAAGTCAGTGATGTCATCCAACCATCTCATCCTCTGTTGCCTCCTTCTCCTCTTGCTCTCAATCTTTCCAACCATCAGTGCTTTCCAATGTGTCAGCTCTTTGTATCGGGTAGCCAAACTATCGGAGCTACAGCATCAGCATCAGTCCTTCCAAAGAATATTCAGAGTTGAAATCCTTCAGAATTGATCTCCTTGCTTTCCAAAGGACTCTCAAAAGTCTTCTTCAGCACCAGTTTGAAAGCATCAATTCTTCGGTGCTCAGTCTTCTTTATAGTCCAACTGCCGTATCCATACATGACTACTGGAAAAATCATAGCTTTGACTATATGGACCTTTGTCGGCAAAGTGATGTCTGCTTTTTAATACACTCTCTAGGTTTGTCATAGCCATTCTTCCAAGAAGCAAGCGTTTTTTAATTTCATGGCTGCAGTCACCACCTGCATTGATTTTGAAGACCAAGACAATGAAATCTGACACTGTTTCCACATTTTCTCCATCTATTAGCCATAGGGTGATAGGACCTGATGCCATGGTCTTCATTTTTTGAATGTTGAGTTTTAAGCCAGCTTTTTAACTCTCCTCTCTCACCTTTGTAAGTTCCTGTTCACTTTCTCCCATTAAAGTGGTATCGTTTCCACATCTGAGGTTGTTGATATTTTTCCTGGCAATCTTGCTTCCACCTTGTGGTTCATCCAGTCCATCATATCACATGATATGCATTGCGTGTAAGTTAAATAAGCAGAGTGACAATATACATCCTTGACATACTCTTTCCCCAATTTTGAACTAGTTCATTGTTTCATGTCAAGTTGTAATTGTTGCTTCTTGCCTTTCTTTGGGATTGGCATGAAAACTGATCTTTTCCAGTCTTGTGGCCACTGCTGAGTTTTTCAAATTTGCTGGTGTGATGAGTGCAGCATTTTAACAGCATCATCTTTAAGGATTTGAAATAGCTCAGCTGGAATTCTATCACCTCCACTAAATTTGTTCATGTAATGCTTCCTAAGATCCACTTAACTTCACACTTCAGGATGTCTACCTCTAGGTGAATGACCACACCATCGTGGTTATCTGGGTCATTAAGAACTGGTCATAGAGTTCTTCTGTGTATTATTGCTGCCTTTTCTTAACCTCTCCTGCTTCTGTTAACCGCTATTCCTTGCAGTTTTTATTCTTCATTGTGTCCATTTTTGCATGAAATATTCCCTTGGTATCTCCATTTTTCTTAAGAAATATCTCTAGTCTTTCCCATTCTATTGTATTCCTCTATTTCTTTGAATTGTTCACTTGAAAAGGCTTTCTTATCTCTCCTTGTTATTCTTTGGAACTCTGCATTCAGTTGAGAATATCTTTCCCTTTCTACTTTGCCTTTTGCTTCTCTTCCTTTCTCAGCTATTTTAACCCCTCCTTAGACAACTGCTTTGCCTTCTTGCATTTCCTTTTCTTGGACATGGTTTTAGTCACCACCTCCTGTACAGTGGTATGAACCCCTGTCCATAGTTCTTCAGGCACTTTGTCTATCAGTTCTAATCCCTTGAATCAATTTATCACCTCCACTGTATCATCTTAAGGGATTTGATGTAGGGCATACCTGGTGACCTAGAGGTTTTCCCTGCTGCTGTTGTTGCTGCTAAGTCGCTTTAGTCGTGTCCGACTCTGTGCGACCCCATAGACGACAGCCCACCAGGCTCCCCCGTGCCTGGGATTCTCCAGGCAAGGACACTGGAGTGGCTTGCCATTTCCTTCTCCAATGCATGAAAGTGAAAAGTGAAGTAGCTCAGTCGTGTCCGACTCATAGCGACCCCATGGACTGCAGCCTTCCAGGCTCCTCCGTCCATGGGATTTTCCAGGCAAGAGTACTGGAGTAGGGTGCCATATCTTTCTCCGAGTGGTTTTCCCTACTTTCTTCAATTTGAGCTTGAATTTTGCAATACAGAGCTGATAAAGGAGCTTAGTTGTGAAGTCGCTCAATCGTGTCTGACTCTTTGCAACCCCATGGACTGTAGCCTACCACGTTCCTCCATCCATGGGATTTTTCAGGCAACAGTACTAGAGTGGGTTGCCATTTCCTTGTCCAGAGGATCTTCCCGACCCAGGGATCGATCCCGGGTCTCCTGCATTGTAAGCAAATGCTTTACTGTCTAGCCAAAAAGGAGCTTAGTTTTGCAATAATGATTTGAGCCACAGTCGGCTCCAGTTCTTGATTTTGCTGACTGTATCAAGTTTCTTCATCTTCAGCTACAAAGAATATAATCCATCTGATTTCGGTATTGATCATCTGCTGATGTCCTTGTGTAGATCCGTCTCTTGTGTTGTTGGAAGAGAGTGCTTACTATGACCAGTGCATTCTATTGGCAAAACTCTGTCAGTGTTTTCCCTGCTTCATTTTGTACTCCAAGGCCAAATTTGCTCATTATTCTAGGTATCTCTTGATTTCCTACTTTTGCATTCCAGTCCCGTATGACAGAAAGGACATCTTTTTAGTTCTAAGAGGTCTTGTAGATCTTCATAGAATTGTTCAACTTCAACTTCTTTGCCTTTGGGGCATAGACTTGGATTACTGTGATGTCGAATGATTTGCCTTGGAAACAAACAGAGATCATTCTGTCATTTTTGAGACTGCAACCAAATACTGCATTTCAGACTCTTTTGTTGACTATGGGGGCTATTCCATTCCTTCTAAAGGATTCTGGCCCACAGTAATATATATAATGATCATCTGAATTAAATTCACCCATTCCAGTCCATTTTAGTTCATTGATTCCTAAAATATCAGTGTTTACTCTTGCCTTCTCCTGTTTGACCACATCCAATTTACTTCGATTCATGGACTTACCATTCCAGGCTTCTTTGCAATATTGTTCTTTCTATCATCAGAATTTACTTTTACCAACAGATACAACCACAGCTGTGTGTTTTTCCACTTTGGCTCAGCGACTTCATTCTTTCTGTACCTATTTCTCCGCTCTTTCCCAGAAGTATATTGGCCATCCACCGACCTGAGGGGAGTCATCTTTCAGTGTCAAATCTTTTTGCCTTTTCATACTGTTCATGGGGTTCTCAAGGCAAAAATACTGAAGTGTTTGTCATTCCCTTCTTCAGTGGGCCACATTTTTGTCAGGCCCTAAATATCAGGGACTAAAGAGGAGCAAATATTTCTGTTCTCAGCTGAAGGGATGAAGAGATTAAAAGATATTATTAACAATGAACTTAGAAATGTACATGTGCTGCAAATAATAAAGAGACTTGTGTCATATCTCGAGGTTGATATTTTACCCCAGATGTAATGGGAAATTTAAGGTTTTGACCAGAGAATATGTGCTTGTATTTTTAAATTTTTTTTCACTTTCTTTTTTTTTTTTTAATTTTTCTTGGAGGCTAATTATTTTACAATATTATATTGGTTGGTTTTGCCATATATTGACATGAATCTGACCCGGGTGTACATGAGTTCCCCCTCCCGAACCCCCCTCCCACCTCCCTCCTCCCCTTATCCTCTCTCTGGGTCATAAAAGATCACATTGCCCATATGTGGCACTTGTATTAAAGAAGATTCTGGAAACTGGCTAGAAGGAGTAGTGACAAGTGAAAGACAGGGCCTTAAATTAGGCAATATAAAAAGGATATACAACATAGTAGATAGTAATTTATAACCGATAAAGAAATGTGATAATAATAAGAATTAATCCACATGTAATATATAATAAAGTTCATACTTTTCATAATTTACTTTCAAGCCTATTTTACAAATTTGAAAAGCATAGAGAAATTGTTTATTAAACATTAAATAATGAAAGCACTGTAGCCATAACCCCCATTCTAATTTTGGGTTTTGTGTCACAGATGGAATTATAAAGAAACTAATTCACTAAGTTTATTTCATACTCATGACTGTCAGTTCTATTCAATTGTACAAATAGTACTGTGTGCCCATGTGGTAGATATTCCAACATGAGGTTGACCTCATCGAGAATATTTTATGCAAGACATTTGCAATATTTTGCTTGTAGTTGCTTTAAAAATCTCCACTTGAGGACTTCCCTAGTGGTCCAGTGGTTGAGAATCCTCCTGCCAATGCAGGAGACATGGGTTCAATCCCTGGTCCGAGAAGATCCCACATGCCACAGGGCCACTGAGCCGGTGTACCACAGTTACTGAACCCATGCCCCCTAGAGTCTGTACTTCACCACGAGAGAAGCCACCACAGTGAGAAGCTAATGCACCACAACCAGAGAGTAGCCCCACTCACTGCAACTAAAGAAAGCTCATGCACAGTGACAAAGACCCAGCACAGCCAAAAATAAAAATACATAAAAATTTGTCTCCACATGCAAAAGAATCATGTTGGAAATTTAAGAAGAAGGCAATAAAATGTCAAGTGGACAGTGTAAGATGTATGTATAATTTCAAGCGTTGTGGGAGTATCAAGAAAAAATGATATATCTGTGGCAGGCAATTCTAAATAAGATTCAGGAAATACAAGCAGGTGAAAGAGGTAGTTGGGGTCAGAAGTATAGATCTTCAAGTTTAACATCACTTTTGGATGAAATAAGTTATTTAACATATTTTATGCTTCAGTTTATTTAGTAGTATCTAGTACCCACTGGTGGAAACTCCAAACCAGGTCTAAATAAATTTATATAATAGATGAAAAAAAAATATTGTATGCAGTTCTAGCTTCAAGAAAAGTCATTTGCCCTCTCCAAATTTGCCCCTCTTCTGGCTTATCTGTGTGAAAATTATTAACTTATTCTACTTCACAGTGTAATTTTGAAAATCAAATAAATTAGTTTATGCAAAATGTTTCACACAAATGAAATGTTCCTCAAATATTAGCTATCATTATTGCTATTTGTATTAAAAGGTGTGCTATAAGATTTTCTTAGCAGTTTTTCACTCATTTTTCTTTCAAATTCATTCAATCCTTATTTTTATTACACAGAAAAGTAATCCATAAATTTGATAGTGTTTAGATTAAAGGTTGATGTGCTCAATATATTCTAATGTGTTCATCCTCATTATCCATTTCACAGGCCCATTGTTTCCACAATGACTTCGTATGTCCTTTTTCATTTGGAAATCTCATGAGGGCCAGAAATATGATATAAATTATCAGAACATGAACTGTCACATGATAATTTGGTCAAACCTCATCATTTTACAGTTGAAGAAACTAAGAATATCATGAAAAAAATTGACAATTGAGGGAATTGGAATAGAAAACAACAATCATGAATGTAAAAAAAAAATACAAAATCTTACTGAAAACAGCAGTTACTTTCCCTTCAAATCTTTCCTTAAAACACACACTTTTACATTTTCTAGAAAGTTAACCAAAATGTGATACTTAAAAAGACAATATGCAAAATATTAAAAATTAATTATCTGAGATAAAACTGTACTTAAAAATGAAGTCAATTAAAACTAATCATTAAAATGAATTAATAAGAATTTTATATCTTTCCTTCATACCCTTGTAGAAAAAAATAGATACAATTTAAAACATAAAGTTACTTCCCTGGTGGTTCAGCTGGTAAAGAATTCACCTGCAGTGTGGGAGACTTGGGTTCGATCCCTGGGTTGGGAAGATCCCCTGTAGAAGGGAACTACCCACTCCAGAATTCTTGCCTGGAGAATTCCATGGACTGTATGGTTTGTGGGGTTGCAAAGAACTGGACTTGACTGAGCAGCTTTCACTTTCCCTTTCCCTGGTGGTTCAGTAGTAAAGAATATGCCTGCAAGGAAGGAAATGCAGCATGAAGCTATGAATTTGATCCCTGTATTGTGAAGATCCCCTGGAGAAGGAAATGGCAACCCACTCCAATATTCTTCCCTAGGAAATTCCATGGACAGAGGATCCAGGTGAGCTACAGTCCATGGGGTCATGAATGAGTCAGATATGCCTTAGGACTAAATAGCAAGAATAAAAATGTTTCATAAAGAGAAAAATACTAAAAAATTATAAAATTATTTATTTGATAAATTGCAAGAAAATAGTAGGGAAACAAACTTGAGGAGATGAGAGAATAAGTGAGAATAATCAAGGAAAACTGTGTGAGCCTTACAGAAAAATGGAAGGAAGAAACTTGATTTATAAGATGGGAATAAATATTCACTTATGCAAAATTTATATATGCACACACACATATACATATATATAATGTATATATATAAGACAGCTTCAGTGTGGTTATGAGATACCGTTAATTTGAAAATGAAGATGACCAGGCTTGTACACAGTAAGGTAAATGAAGGTAAACCCAGAATGACTGAATGTAGAAACCAACTAAATCACAAATTTGACAACCTCAGAAGAAGTCTGGATTATTGTCCTTCTCCTTACAGTTTTGGATACAATATCCTAACACATCACCAAAGATAAAAACCATTATCAACTATTTATTTACTTAACATATTCGCTATTAGCCAATACCTCTGATAAGCAAGACATTGTGCTAGGCACAAGGGTAAATTTCCTTCTGTCCTCAAAAAAACCCTTTCTCCAGTTTGAGGAAACTAATGAAAACCGCACAGGATAATGAATGAGTATGTCCTCCCTCTATCTACTTTCCACTTGTGCTTCTCGCGTCTATACCAGAGGGAGACAAGGATCATAATGGCAGATGAAATAAACTACATACTGGGAGCTAATAAGGAGAATTTCAAAATTATTAGAAGAATGCAATCTTTGCAATGTTCATAAATAAATAGGAACTGGGTGCTTTCTATAGATAGAATAGGTGAATTGAAAGACTTTTATGACATATATTTTTTAATCATTTTGAAAATTGGAATTCCCTATAACTCCAAGTAAAATTTTCACTTAAAAGATTTAACAGGCAAAAGCAATGGGTGCTGTGAACAAGCTGTTCTCTTCAGATTAACATGTAACTATGATATTCATAAAACTTCCCTGATGGTTTAGATGGTAAAGCGTCTACCTACAATGCGGGAGACCCAGGTTCAATCCCTGGGTCAGGAAGATCTCCTGGAGCAGGAATGGCACCCCACTCCAGTACTCTTGCCTGGAAAATCCCATGGACGGAGAAGCCTGGTAGGCTACAGTCCATGGTGTCCAAAGAGTCGGACACGACTGAGCGACTTTGCTTTCACTTTCACGATATTCATTGACTGCATATGTACATATAAACTGTGCCACTATATTTCAAAGATTTCTGTTTTGCAAATATACTTTATATCATTTCAAATTCATAGTTTTGAGCTAATAAGCTTTCTTAAGGTACTTCCTTGGCAATGTGAGGTTTTGATTTAATGGAGTGTAAAATATACTTTGGAAATTGTTATGTAAATCTTTCAAATAATAACATGCAACAGTATTTTTCAAAGTTATGAGATCTGGTATAATGTACAATTGGAGGATATTTTAACATTAATATAAAAAAATTACTGCACATATATTCTGAATCCTCCATCTCATTATGAAAAAAATATAAACTCCAGAGAAGTTAATTCTAGAAGATTCATAGAAATAAAAGGTGTTGTACATTAGAGTGAAGTGGGCAAATAATATATATTTTTAATCTAAAAACCTAAATTGTTTTTGTCTCCTTTCAAAAAACCTCATCTACCCAATTTTCTTCCTCACCCCACTGTCTTATTAAATTTGGAAATTAGTTTCCTTCACATTTTTCCAGTTAAATTATAAAATCACAAAAATTTTCAATCAGATAAATGAGGGCAATGCTAATTATAAAGTAGGTGCAAAAATCACTATTGGTTTATATTGGGACAAATTTCCATTTATTATTTTTTCAATTATTATTTCACTGTAAAAAGTTGAATTTGGTTTACAGATTTTCATGTAAGTAGCAGCAGTTAATATTCACTGCAAAGAGAGAAGTTACAATAATAGGTATTTAGTTTATCCTTCGGAGAAGGCAATGGCAAGCCACTCCAGTACTCTTGCCTAGGAAATCCCATGGATGGAGGAGACTGGTAGGCTGCCGTCTATGGGGTCGCACAGAGTCAGACATGACTGAAGTGACTTAGCAGCTTAGCAGCAGTAGTTTATCCTTAAAATGCTAACATTGAATTATCTAAGCATTCAAGTTTAGCAAAGCCAACTAACCTGTATGTATTTGATTTCCCTGTCTATGCCTACAAAGAATTTTTCCTACAAAAAGCAATACAGAACATATAACTTTCCGAATTTCATTTACACGTGTATTTAGCAACTGAATCAGATTTCCGTGAAGAATAACTGAGTATAAGTTGTCTGATAAGAGTATCTGAAATGGGAGATTTAATGTAACTTCAGTAAATCAAATCGATCCCTTTTTTGTGTTTTATGCTTGACTCAGGACATACTGCTTCACATGCCATGACAAATCAGCATCAAACCATTTTATGGGGAATGTCAACTCGCACAATTAGAGATGATTTCTAAAAGACCTTACTAGTGAATGTACACATCAGGAAAAAAAGGTAAAATATCTATGAAAATTTATAAAACTTCTGTCTCATGGAGTCAGGAGGAATCTTAAAACATCAGTGCTTTCTTTCCCTTTGAATTTCTCTGATTTTTCTTACTCTATCATCTTACTGATCTCTAACAAGGAAAGTTCAATATTATCATAATCCAGTGATTAATCTGTCTATGGTATCAAGATTGCTGGGGAAAATAACAACAAACTCAGATATGCTGAGATACCACTCTAATGGCAGAAAGCAAAGAGGAACTAAAAAGCCTCTTGATAAGAGTGAGAGAGGAGAGGGGGAAAGCTCACTTAAAGCACAACATTAAGAAAAATAAAATCATGGCATCCAGTCCCATCCCGTCCCGTCCCGATCAGTCGCTCAGTCTTGTCTGACTCTTTGCGACCCCGTGGACTGTAGCCTACTAGGCTTCTCTGTCCATGGGATTCTCCAGGCAAGAATCCTGGAGTGGGTTACCATTTCCTTCTCCAGGGGATCTTCCCGACCCAGGGATCGAACCCGGGTTTCCCGCACTGGAAGCAGACGCGTTAACCTCTGAGCCACCAGGGAAGCCCCCAGTTCCATCACTTCATGACAAATAGAAGGGGGAAATGTGGAAGCAGTGACAAATCTTCTCTTCATGGGCTCCAAAATCACTGTGGATGGTGACTTCAGTCATGAAATTAGATGTTTGCTTCTTGGAAGGAAGGCTTTGACAACCTAGATAGAGTACTGGAAAGCAAAGTCATCACTTTGCCAACAAAGGTACTTATAGTCAAAACTATGGACTTTCCAGTAGTCATGGAAGGATATGAGAGGAACTATAAAGAAGGTTGAGTGCTGAAGAATTTATGATTTCAAACTGTGGTGTCAGAGAAGACTCTTGAGAGTCCCTTGTACAACAAGGAGATCAAACCAGTTAATCCTAAAGAAAATAAACCCTGAATATTCATTGGAAGTGCTGGTGATGAAGCTCCAATATTTTACCCACCTGTTGTGAAATGCCAACTCAGTGGAAAGACCCTGATGCTGGGAAAGAGTGAAAGCAAAAGGAGAAGAGAGTGGCAGAGGATAAGATGGTTTGGTACCATCCCTGATTCAATGGACATGAACTTGGGCAAACTCTGGGAGATAGTGAGGGATACGGATGCCTGGAGTGCTACAGTCCATGGAATCACAAAGAGTTGGACACAACTTGGTGACTGAACAACAATGGTAGGCAAAATGGTCCCCTATAGTTATACACACCTTCATGCAAGGAACCTATGAACACATTATATTATGTGGCAAAAAGGATCTTGCAAATGTAATAGATGTTATGGACCTTAAAACAGAGAAATAGCCAGCCTGATAGTCAGCAAGGAATGAGCATGTAAGTGGATTCATTCACAGAACTTCCAGAAAGCAATACAGACCTACTGATACCTTGATTTCTGCATTTCAAAACACCAAGTAGGGAACCAACTGAACCACTTCTGGCTGCAAGAACTTAATAGATTGGTTTATTTTAAACTTCTAATTTTATGACAGTTTGTTAAAGCAATGATAAAATACTATCACAGTATCCTGAAAAGTACTTTACACATCCATTAAAGGTGGAGTTTAGTTGACCTATTATAGCAAAATATTTGTTTTATTTTGGGTAACTTTCCCAATACTTTAATTTTTCTTTACAAAGCATATTGGCTAAGTATACATTTAATGATAATTTGCTAAATGAACTAAAAAACAAATCTGTAGAATAATATATATATATATGAAAATGAAATATGTATGAAAATACATATTACAGAAAACAATTTACACTGGTAAAATTATATTATTTTCAATAACAGTCAAATGTTTTGGATTTATATCAGAACTCCTGTGAATGAAAAGCTAAAATACAATCATTTTCCCCTCATTTTGCAAAAAAACATGTTTCTTTCTCAAATGTGTACATATCTCTTTCACTTTGTATGCCAATCATTTTCAGTAAGTATAGGGTTTTGTACGAGTTCTAATCAAAGGGAAAAAAATAAGGATAATAATTCAAATAAATTCAAAATAAAGGAAATACAATAAAGCATATTCCAAGAATGATTTTTTCATGAATTTAATAAAGAAATGGGGTGGAGAGACAGGAAATTGTAAGTGATCATTTAGAACATACTTTAGAAAGAAACTGGGATCATCACTCATGGAGCTAGATATCTCACTTCTAAATGTTGTTGAGTATAAGCTACACTGCACAAAAAGAGGATGTCTTTCCCATCATTTGTCTAATCACTCACTATGTTGTGGAATAATTTCTATTCAAGTTATTTACCTATGAAACACATTAGGATATGAAGAAGCTACAAAATTGGAATTTCACATAGAAGCGAAAAGTCTGGCTCCCTCTTATCTTCCTACAGGTTTAGTTGTTGATTAAGCATATGCCTGAAAAAAATAAAATAAACATATGCCTGGGGCTTCCCAGGTGATGCTAGTGGTAAAGAACCTGGGAATTCGATCCTTGGGTCAGGAAGATCCCCTGGAGGAGAACATGGCAACCTACTCCAGTATTCTTCCCTGGAGATTCCCATGGACAGAGGAGACTGGTGAGCTACAATCCATATGGTCTCAAAGAGTCAGACACACACACAATGAATTTCCCAAAGACTTTTAAAATCAGCATTTCCAGGTGCACATCCTAGAAGTCCTTCTCGTACTTGGGTTGGGATGGGAGTTCTTCCAAAGTTGTGAGAGAAACGTATGACACTGAAGAGTCTCTTCTCTATGTTTAGGTGGTCCATGTTGATGTGGAGCAATGTGCCTCCACTATCACTGATGGGCTGGGTAACTGCTGATCAGAAAAGGACAGGCAGCTAGCTGCAGAGCCTTTACATGCCCGATAAGGTGACATGAGTTGTTGCCTTGTTATATTCACTAGGTGGCATACAGTTCAATAGCAGAAGCTGTAGCAATTTCTGGGTGCTTGTAGGACATGAAGAATGTAGAGCCTACCCCTGATCCATTAAACTAGAATCTATGTTTAATAAAATTCTTCGTTGATTTGCCTGTACATTAAAGATTGATAAAAAAAAAATATGTTGGATCATTGACTATTGAGTGTGTCTACATGTTGAAATAATCTAGGGAGTTAAAAAATAACAACTGATTCTTTCTTAATTTAATTGGTACAGGGCATACGGGCTTCCCTGGTGACTCAGCAGTAAAGAATCCTCCTGCCAATGCAAGAGATGCAGGGGTCTCACCTTTGATCACTGGGTCAGGAAGATTCCCTGGAGGAGAAAATGGTAACTGACTCCAGTATTCTTGCCTGGAGAATTCCATGGACAGAGGAGTCTGGCAGGGTACAGTCCACACAGCTGGAAAGAGTTGGACAAAACTGAGCACACATGCACACACAGGGTAAAGCATGAAGGAGGGCTTCCCTGGTGGCTCAGGTGGCAAAGAATCTGCCTGCAGTGTGGAAGACCCTGATTCTATTCTTAGGTGGGGAAGATCCCCTGGAGAAGGAAATGGCTACCCACTCCAGTATTCTTGCCTGGAGAATTCTATGGACAGAGTAATCTGGAAAGTTACAGTCCATGGGATCGGAAGAAGTCAGACATGATTGAGCAAGTAACTCTTTCACTTTCATAGGATGGGGGTTAGGATTTTTTAAAATTTCCCTAGCAGTTTTTTAATGGGCAGTAAAGTTTGAAAATCACTAAGTTCAGATCAGTTCAGTTAGTCAGTCGTGTCCAACTCTTTGCAACCCCATGAACCACAGCACACATGAATAAAGAATTTATTTTATTGCTGTCAACCCCTCCCAACCTACTATAAAGTGACACTATTTCCGATACTTCCTGAAGACTAAACTCATAAATTGGCATGAATCAGATATTTTTCATTACCATTGTCATCGGAACATTATCATTATCATCAAAAACAAATAACTAGGATAATAACTAGCATGTCTGTTTCTACCTTTTGGAAAATTTAGTCTAGGAAAATTCCTGGGATATAAACCTGATGAGCACAGCAACTTTTTCTTTTTCTTTTCTTTTTCTTTTTTTTATTTAAGTGTAGCTCTAGTACCTAGGAAAATATTTGGTACATCATGGAGCATTCATAAATGTATCTGTGGAATGAATGAATGCATGAACGACAGATATTCCTAATACATAGATTAGTATATATATGTACTTCAGGGCTTCCCAGGTGGAGATACAAGAGATGTGGGTTCGATGAGTTGGGAAGATCCTTAGAGTAGGAAATGACAATCCACTTCAGTATTCTTGCCTGGAAAGTTCTATAAGCAGAGAAGCCTTGCAGGCTACAGTCCATGGGGTCTTGAAGAGTTGGACACAACTGAACGACAGAGTACACATATACTTTAGAGAGAGAGAAAAAAACACACACCATATTTTGACTTTAAAATGGCAATATAAGAAACTATACTCAATATTTCATAATAATATATAAGGGAAATTATTTATATATGTAACTGAATCACTTTGCTTTACAACTGAAACTAGCAAAATATTGTAAATCAACTCAATTTCAATTAAAAAAATAAAAGAACTTAAAAGAAACAATGTGGCAGTCTTGAAACAGAGTTGTGATTTGAGAAAGAATTGCAGTTAGAATAGCTATGATCTTTCTCCATCATTTTACATACCCTTAGTGTTCTGGTTCGTCCTTGGGAGGGAAAAATAGGGAAATGGGTAGCAGAAATATCATGTATTGGCCACTGAGACAGGTGTAATTATTTAGGAGGTTCTCTTTTCTAGGGAATATAAAAGCTATTTCAATTATCAATATGTGAAGTACCTAGTAAGGCAAAACAATAGTGGAAAAGGACAGAAAAGTATATTCTAGGTGTGAAAGTCTGAAGTAAACAAAAATGAAATTACTAGCAAATTCTATTGTTAAGAATGAAAGATGTGCTGATGAGAATGTCAGTACTTATCCTTCCATTTTATATAATTGAAAACAAACAGAGAAATCCTGCCTAACTCAATTAGAAGTGAAATAAAACTGGCAAACCTGGAGAAGGAAATGGCAATCCACTCCAGTATTCTTGCCTGGAGAATTTCATGGACAGAGGAACCTGGCAGGCTAGAGTCCACAGGATTACAAGAGTCAGACACTACTTAGTGACTAAACCACCACCACCACCAAAACTGGAAAAATCCAACAAAGTAAAGGAAACATGTATTTAAACCCTTCATCTTCTGACTACTGGTATTAAAAACTAGGGAAAACGTCATGAATATCCAACCACCTTTTCTCCAAATGCACCCAGGATTTGACCTGGGTTTGTTATGAGTCTAGAAATAATGCATGTAATGTGACCTCTCTCTGTCTTGAATATGGGAGTCAATAGTTCAAATATTATTTCCCATCTCAGTTCCTGTTTGCCCGCTCACATTATTTAAAGAATGACACATCAAAGGCATAGCTATCTTCAATGTCAACTTTTATATCTTCAAGATCTAGCACTAATTGCCTGTTCAGTGTACAAATAATAAAGGTGGTTAGTATTATCTTAGGCTTCAATTACTTTGAATGGGGGTTAGGGTAAAAAAAAATGAAGATGCAAAAATTGATTCTTAAATGACTTAGGTAGGGAATTGGGTTTTTTTTTTTTTTTTTGCAGCTTGAGGCAGTTGTAAAATAACTTAATGTAGCTTTTTGCAACTGTGTATTCTATAGTATTTTTTTATTTGGTTATATTTTAACTGTTAATGTTTATGGCATTGTGCTTTCTACCATTTATTAAATATTATAAATAAAAAAAATAAAACCTGAAAAAAATAAAATAAAAAAATAAAATTCTTATTAAGGTTCCAGTATGTAGAATGTACAGAAATATTTTAAAATCTTCAACTGGAAGTATTCTTTGGCACACAGAGTTTTTCTAAGGGCACTGAAATAAAATTGCAATTTAATGGGATAAATTCATCCCCTATTGAGATAAATTGAGATAAATTCATCCCCTATTGAGAAAATAGGGGATGAATAAAGCCAAGGGAATCAATTCAAGGATTTGGTTTACAGTATTCTTCTATGCAGCTGGTTTCAATTCAAAAATTATTAATAGTCTCAAGGATGAGGACATTTCATTGAGTGTCCACATATATCGTTATAGCAGAACCAGCAGGAAAGGCAGGCTGAAAGATTTGAGGATTTTGGGCTAGAGGCATCAACCACCTGTTCCTTAGATTTTTCTTCCTTTTCTCTCTCCTGCTTTGTAATTACATCCAAACAGCTTTCTCATTTGTTTTTCTGGCCCTTACATCTGAGACATGGTGCAAGTAGCACATGCCATCTTCATCTGACTCCTTTCTTTCTAATTTATACTGTTAACCTATTGTTTTTATAAAGATGTAGGATTTGTCAATTCTCTCTTACATCTGACTTTATCTTTGAGTTAGATATACATAGATATCTTTTATGATTAGAAATTCAGTCACAAGATAGTAAATGTGCTGACCAACTCTCTTTGCTACCTTTACCAACAAAACGGTGAATGGACCCAGAAGACAGCAATAAATGTATCTCACTTTGCAAAAATATACACAAAAAAATTATCTTCCAATGGAATTGCACTATCATATTGACAGTTACAAAGATGCATAAGTTCAGGGGGTCTATTCTTCTGAAAAATTAATACAATTAGATTGTTGATGAAACTGAAAGCTAAGTTATTTTTTCTTAAGGCTAATTATTGGATGATATGTATGATATGTATACATATATAACTATGCATTATTCTTTTCCTTGCATTTCAAGTTCTAAAACTACAAACAAAATAGCTTCCACAGGCATACTTATTGTAAAGTTTAATAGCAATGGGAAAAACTTTACATTTACATTAATACATAATTGCTAAATAAATTGGTTAAATGAATTATGATATAAACATAGTAAAGATCATATGTTTCAATTATCACAAATGCCACAGAATTTTTTTGTTTACCTGTATTATCCCTCTAGTTACTAGAGTTACCTGCATTTCTGACAAAGGCTCACCATTTATCTATATCAGTTTCTTAACCTGATATATATATGACAGAAATGTGGGTAAAAAAAAATAGAAAATAAAATGTGACAGGACATATTATCAGGAAATTTACATCTTCCATGGGAGATTAGTCATAAAATGGATACACACTTTGTGATCCAGGATGATCTTACTTCATTGGAACAACTGATTGTAGTTCTCTGTACACCCCATGATATCTGTCTCTGCATTTTGCACATGCCGATCCTCCCCTCCCTCATCCACCTGGAGAGTATTTACAGTCAATAAGTCTTAACTCAAGGGTCCGTTCTTCTGGAAGCCTGCCCTTGAGGGCTTATCTTCTTCTGCTCCCAGGGCACATAATTATACCATAGCAACAAACTAGAAATTCTTGTGTATTTTAATTTTTCTTCAGCATAATTTTCTTATTAACAAAGTATAAGTTCCTCAACGAAAAGTTTTTTTTTTTTCTTTAAGGAAAAGAGATAAAATGGAGAATTGTTTCCCCATCAAATCAGAGGTACATCAGAGATCTATCATTCAATTCTTGGCTTTTTATGTCAATCAAGCCAGTTACTAACAACAAGTGAGATTTTAAATCTTTCAGTGTTCCATTTGTACTTTTAAGTCAATTTATATTACTTAGGAGGAATAGTCTGTTTCTAACATATTTAGTGCCCTTATTTTTACTAGATAATTCATGAGGCAAAACTTTCCTCATTAGTTTCCATGTTCCCCAGAAATATTTGGTTCATATTGCTATTAAAAACTTCAGATGTTTTGACCTGTGTTATCAAAGTAGGCCATGAAAATCTGCAATATTAAGTAAAAAATAAATTGTAAATATCCACAAAATAATGAATACGAGTGTATAATTGATTCATCTTATTTTAATGTAACGAAATATAGGTTGCTAAGTCAGAAGCCCTCAATTCAAGATCAATCTTTGCCATTTATAGCCTCAGGTATGTCATCTTGACATAATTAACTTTTAGAACATCAATTTCTTTCTCAGAAAATATGGATAATACTACAAGTTTGAAATAACACTAAAAGATCCAAAAGTAAGTAGGAATAATTTGTTTATTCTGAAAATGCCTGATAATTCTAGTAGCACCAAAGTTACAATGGTCTTGACCAGAGAAGTTTTAGCGGAGTGGTGAGTGTGAAAGCAAAAATGCAGTAGAATTTGGAGTTAATTGAAAGTGGATAAGGAGAGATAATTTCTGCCAAAAGAAATTTGGTTTTGAGAGAGAGGAGAGATATGGGGCAAATTTGAAGAGCCATGTCTGGTCAGGGGAGGTTTTATTTTCTCCTGCCTCCAGTTAAAAATACTGGATGTGGTGAAATAGATAGAAAAGAAGATTTGAAGGCAGAAAATGGAGAAAATCAATGGCTCAACTCAAAGAAAAGCCAGTAAGGCATGTTATCCAAAAAAAGAGTAGATGTAGAGACTGGAGGCAGGATTAACCATGCTTCATTTTATTGAGAAAGGCACCAAAGATGCAATCATAGATATGTGAAATTGTAGAGTTCTTTGGAGGAATTTAAGGGAGTAATTATCTATTCCTTCTGTGAAATAGAAGGAAGTATAAAGGTGAAATCATCTGTTGAGAATTAAAAGGAGATGGGAGAATAGAAATTTGTAGGCAGTGGAAGAGGTTTGAATTGACTGCTTTCAAGGAAAGAAATAGGAATCATTTATAGAAAGTGAAAGTGAAACTCACTCAGTCGTGTCCGACTCTTTGTGACCCCATGGACTATATAGCCCATGGAATTCTCCAGGCCAGAATACTGGAATGGGTAGCCTTTCCCTTCTCCAGGGGATCTTCCCAAACCAAGGATTGAACCCAGGTCTCCCGCAGTGCAGGCAGATTCTTTACCAGCTGAACCACAGGGAAACATAAGAATACTGGATTGGGTAGCCTATCCCTTCTCCAGCAGATCAGATTCTTTACCAGCTGAGATATCAGGGAAGCTTTCATTTATGGAAAGGATAACATCAATTGGGATGACTGTGTGACCTGATCTAAATCACTGCTCAGATGCATAGATGAACTTGACATGGAGAAAGGAAACATATAAAACCAAAGCAAGACTGAGATACAAGTGGTGAAAAGAGTGCAAAGGATATAAAGATACCAGCAGAGGGTGGTTGAAATGGTTATTACTCAGGGAGATGTAAAAAAAAAAAAAAAAAAATTTGTGATGAAACAGAGCTGCCATGGAGAAATTAGAGATTTCTATTGATTAAAATATAGAATAAGGTTGCATAATTGATTTATTTTAATTAAAAGAGAATGTCAAAAGTTTATGATCAGACAAAATTATTTATTATTTTAGAATTTGAGCAGCTTTGGTTGACCACAAAGTCAACCATTGATCAAAGGTGATCAATGGGGAAGGGAGGTTTAACAGTGGAGATGGAAGAGAACTAGACATAAGGTAATAGATTACTAGAGTAGTGTCAGTATTAACTATGTGGACCGTAACCTGTGAAGTGGCAGGACCCGAGGAATTAGGGAAGACTATGAGGAATATTTCATACCCTCAATGAACAAGCAGAAAGGATGAGGACTTTGACAGTGACAAAGAAAAGTAGTATAGCAGAATGCAAATATTTCTATCTCAAACACTGTTTGCGGTATGAAACACAAAACTTTGCGTTTATTTACCACTGTTTCTTCAGTTCAGTCAGTGAGTTCAGTTGCTCAGCCATGTCCGACTCTCTGCGACGCATGAATCACAGCGCATAGGCCTCCTTGTCCATCACCAACTCCCGGAGTTCACTCAAACTCATGTCCATCGAGTTGGTGATGCCATCCAGCCATCTCATTCTCTGTCGTCCCCTTTTCCTCTTGTCCCCAATCCCTCCCAGCATCAGAGTCTTTTTCAAGGAGTCAACTCTTCGCATGAGGTGGCCAAAGTATTGGAGTTTCAGCTTTAGCATCATTCCTTCCACTGAACACCCAGGATTGATCTCCTTTAGAATAGACTGGCTGGATCTCCTTGCAGTCCAAGGGACTCTCAAGTGGCTTATCAAGAACTACAGTTCAAAAGCATCAATTCCTCGGTGATCAGCTTTCTTCACAGTCCAACTCTCACATCCATACATGACCACAGGAAAAACCATAGCCTTGACTAGACGGACCTTGGTTGGCAAAGTAATGTCTCTGCTTTTTAATATGCTATCTAGGTTGGTCATAACTTTCCTTCCAAGGAGTAAGCGTCTTTTAATTGAATGGCTGCAATCAGCATCCGCAGTGATTTTGGAGCCCCCAAAAATAAAGTCTAATACTGTTTTCATTGTTTCCCCATCTATTTCCCATGAAGTGATGGGACCAGATGCCATGATCTTAGTTTTCTGAATGTTGAGCTTCAAGCCAACTTTTTCACTCTCCTCT
This sequence comes from Moschus berezovskii, assembly GCF_049115385.1. Taxonomy (NCBI): domain Eukaryota; kingdom Metazoa; phylum Chordata; class Mammalia; order Artiodactyla; family Moschidae; genus Moschus; species Moschus berezovskii. The sequence continues at coordinate 87,386,511 of NC_142472.1, read as the reverse complement.
TTCACTTTCATCAAGAGGCTTTTTAGCTCCTCTTCACTTTCTGCCAGAAGGGTGGTGTCATCTGCATATTTGAGGTTATTGATATTTTTCTCGGCTATCTTGATTCCAGCTTGTGCTTCTTCCAGCCCAGCCTTCCTCATGATGCACTTTGCATATAAGTTAAATAAGCAGGGTGACAATATATAGCCTTGACGTACTCCTTTTCCTATTTGGAACCAGTCTGTTGTTCCATGTACAGTTCTAACTGTTGCTTCCTGACCTCCATACAGGTTTCTCAAAAGTCAGGTCAGGTGGTCTGGTATTCCCATCTCTTTCAGAATTCTCCACAGTTTATTGCGATCCACACAGTCAAAGGCTTTGGCATAGTCAATGAAGCAGAAATAGATGTTTTTCTGAAACTCTCTTTCCTTTTCCATGATTCAGGGCCTGATTGCAATTTGATCTCTGGTGTCTCTGCCTTTTCTAAAACCAGTTTGAACAACTGGAAGTTCACGGTTCACGTATTGCTGAAACCTGGCTTGGAAAATTTTTAACATGACTTTACTAGCGTTTGAGATGCGAGCAACTGTACAGTAGTTTGAGCATTCTTTGGCATTGGGATTGAAATGAAGACGGGCCTTTTCCAGTCCTTTGGCCACTGCTGAGTTTTCCTAATTTGCAGTCATATTGAGTGCAGCACTTTCACAGCATCATCTTTCAGGATTTGAAATAGCTCAATTGGAATTCCATGAACTCCACTAGCTAAGTTTGCAGTTATGCTTTCTAAGACTCACTTGACTTCACATTCCAAGATGTCTGGCTCTAGGTGAGTGATCACGCCATCGTGATTATCTTGGTTGTGAAGATCATTTTTTTATAGTTCTTCTGTGTATTCTTGCCACCTCTTCTTAATATCTTCTGCTTCTGTTAGGTCTATACCATTTCTGTCCTTTATCGAGCCCATCTTTGCATGAAATGTTCCCTTGGTATCTCTAATTTTCTTGAAGAAATCTCTTGTCTTTCCTATTTTGTTGTTTTCCTATATTTCTTTGCATTAATCGGTGAGGAAGGCTTTCTTATCTCTCCTTGCTATTCTTTGGAACTCTGCATTCAGATGCTTATATCTTTCCTTTTCTCCTTTGTTTTTGCTTCTCTTCTTTTCACAGCTATTTGTAAGACCTCCTCAGACAGCCATTTTACTTGTTTGCATTTCTTTTCCATGGGGATGGTCTTGGTCTCTGTCTCCCGTACAGTGTCACGAACCTCCATCCATAGTTCATCAGGCACTCTATTTATCAGATCTAGTCCCTTAAATATATTTCTCACTTCCACTGAATAATCATAAGGGATCTGATTTAGGTCATATCTGAATGGTCTAGTGGCTTTCCCTATTTTCTTCAATTTAAGTCTGAATTTGGCAATAAGGAGTTCATGATCTGAACCACAGTCAGCTCCTGGTCTTGTTTCTGCTAACTGTATAGAGCTTCTCCATCTTTGGCTGCAAAGAATATAACCAATGTGATTCTTAACATGTATGAATATACTCATTGTTACCAAATGAGAAATTGCATGGACCTCACAAATTCTCTGCTGCTGCTACGTCACTTCAGTCGTGTCTGACTTTGTGTGAACCCATAGACGGCAGCCCACCAGGCTCGCCCGTCCCTGGGATTCTCCAGGCAAGAACACTGGAGTGGGTTGCCATTTCCTTCTAAAATGTGTGAAAGTGAAAAGTGAAAGTGAAGTTGCTCAGTCATGTCTGACTCGTACCAACCCCGTTGAGTACAGCCTACCAGGCTCCTCCGTCCATGGGATTTTCCAGGCAAGAGTACTGGAGTGGCTTGCCATTGCCTTCTCCATGAACTTTAAATTAAAAAATTCAATTAAAAATAAAAAATCTTTTTATCAACTCTAAAATTCAAACATTGTTTCAAACCAAAATACTTTTTCATTAATCTTCTCAGTCTCAACTATTCTACTAAAATGAATGAGCATGAAATTTGTTTATTTTAAATTGTTGAGAATTCTCACTTTTGTTATCACAGTTTAAAATGTGATACCAATTTCATCTCATTGAACTACTGTCAACTTTAAATCTGTATTGTATGAATGCACTGTATCTTTAGGTAGTAGGGTTTTCACATCAGATTGGAGATATGATAGTAGTTTCCAGTAATGTGAGGTAAAAGAATATTTTTGCATGTCTTGACCCCGAGTCAAATGAGGTAGAGGAAAATGGAGAATTTGGTGGTCTATAGGGCAATCCCAAAGAAAGGCAATGCCAAAGAATGCTCAAACTACCGCACAATTGCACTCATCTCACACGCTAGTAAAGTCATGCTCAAAATTCTCCAAGACAGGCTTCATCAGTATGTAAACCGTGAAATCCCAGATGTTCAAGCAGGTTTTAGAAAAGGCAGAGGCACCAGAGATCAAATTGCCAACATCCGCTGGATCATGGAGAAAGCAAGAGTTTCAGAAAAACATCTATTTCTGCTTCATTGACTATGCCAAAGCCTTTGACTGTGTCGATCACAATAAACTGTGGAACATTCTGAAAGAGATGGGAATCCCAGACCACCTGACCTGCCTCTTGAGAAACCTGTATGCACGTCAGGAAGCAACAGTTAGAACTGGATATGGAACAACAGACTGGTTCCAAATAGGAAAAGATGTACGTCAAGTTTGTATATTGTCACCTTGCTTATTTAACTTATATGCAGAGTACATCATGAGGAACGCTGGGCTGGAAGAAGCACAAGCTGGAATCAAGATTGCTGGGAGAAATATCAGTAACCTCAGATATGCAGATGACACTACCCTTAGGGCAAAAAGTGAAGAGGAACTCAAAAGCCTCTTGATGAAAGTGAAAGAGGAGAGTGAAAAGGTTGGCTTGAAGCTCAGCATTCAGAAAACAAAGATCGTGGCATCTGGTCCCATCACTTCATGGGAAATAGATGGAAAAACAGTGGAAACAGTGTCAGACTTTATTTTTTTGGGGCTCCAAAATCACTGCAGATGCTGATTGCAGCCATGAAATTAAAAGACGCTTACTCCTTGGAAGGAAAGTTATGACCAACCTTGATAGTATATTAAAAAGCAGAGACATTACTTTGTCAACCAAGGTCCTTCTAGTCAAGGCAATGGTTTTTCCCGTGGTCATGTATGAACTGTGAGAGTTGAACTGTGAAGAAAGCTGATCGCCGAAGAATCGATGCTTTTGAACTGTGGTGTTGGAGAAGACTCTTGAGAGTCCCTTATTCTGCAAGGAGATCCAACCAGTCCATTCTAAGGGAGATCAGTCCTGGATGTTCATTGGAGGGACTGATGCTAAAGCTGAAACTGCAATACTTTGGCCACCTCATGCGACGAGTTGACTCACTGGAAAAGACTCTGATGCTGGGAAAGGTTGGGGGCGGGAGGAGAAGGGGACGACAGAGAATGAGATGGCTGGATGGCATCACCGACTCTGTGGACATGAGTTTGAGTGTACTCCGGGAGTTGGTGATGGACAGGGAGGCCTGGCGTGCTGTGATTCATGGGGTCGTGGAGAGTCGGACACGACTGAGCGACTGAACTGAATTGAGGGCAGCAATAATCTCTGGAGAAAATCATGTTTCTGTTTAGTTCAGAAAATGAAATAAAGTATCAAAGAAAAAGTGTGAAGTAGTTAACTGAGTGTGGCAGAATAAGAATCTGAGACATTAATGTGGAATATTTTTTCTGCTACTCCATGATCACTGAAATTCAGAGTTTAGGACCCGAGAATGTCATTCACTTTAGAGAAAAATGTCTGACTAAAAGCCAGGTAGAAAAGAAACATTTTCCATTTCTAAGTTCAAAAGCTGAGGTTCCAGATGTGAGAGGAAAAGTCCTCATATCCTGGCCAAAGAAGTTCTTCCTTGAAGTTTGTGAACTAGAAAACACTTTAAAGAAAGGACAAAAAAGAAGTGAATTTGGAAAAGGAAAACTGCTGCTGCTGCTGCTGCTGAGTCACTTCAGTCGTGTCCGACTCCGTGTGAACCCATAGACGGCAGCCCACCAGGCTCCCCCGTCCCTGGGATTCTCCAGGCAAGAATACTGGAGTGGGTTGCCATTTCCTTCTCCAATGTGTGAAAGTGAAAAGTGAAAGTGAAGTCGCTCAGTCGTGTCCGACTCGTAGCGACCCCATGAACTGCAGCCTACCAGGCTCCTCCGTCCATGGGATTTTCTAGGCAAGAGTACTGGAGTGGCTTGCCATTGCCTTCTCCGAAAAGGAAAACTGTGTTAGAAATAATGTGTGTGTATGGTGGGAGGTAGAGGCATGTTAATTCACTGCCTCTATCTCTCTACCTGGAATCCACCATCAAGTTTGGAAGACAAAAGTAGGGGTCAGCTGTGCTTCTACACATGGGATCAAAGTGGCAGAAACAGAAGCCTGGTGCTGAAAAGTAGAAATCTCATGATTGATATGTGTGACATTTGCAGACTTTTAATGCCTGGAGATCATTCATGTTGTCTGAGTTCATGGGTTAAAGCAGTATCTGAAAGCTTTTCTTATTTCCAACTAAGGTTAGCTGAGAAAAAGCTATTGGGCCTGTCAAAAGATGGCTTGACAACTGCATCTGGAGCACTCTCGCTGGAAATTGTGTGCAGATAAATCTCAAGTATTAGTGGGTTGTTAGTACCAAAAGGCAAAATAGAAATATAATAATATGCTTCAACTCCATTCACCTTGCCATGCCTTTGCCCATGCACATAGTTTCAGATGTTTGATATTCTGAAGAATATAGAGATTTGTGTCTTTATAGTAGCCCTCCAGCAAAAGATGTGACTGGGAGAACTGACATTTACAGTCACTTCATTATGGAAGGGCAAGGAGAAGACCTCAGACGTACACCTATACCTTGGCGGTGGTGGCTTAGTCTCTCATTTGTGTCTGACTCTTGCAACCCCGTGGACTGTAGCCTGCCGGCTCCTCTGTCCATGGGATTTTTCAGGCAAGAAAACTGGAGTGGGTTGCCATATCCTTCTTCAGGGGATTTTCCTGACCCTGCATTGCAAGCAGATTCTTCACATCTGAGTCATCAGGGTAGTCCACATGTTTATCATAACATTATTTAATTTTAAGCACATATTAAAAAATAATGACAGATTTGACTGTTTACTTTGAACTGGCAGATTAAGCTTTCCATTACAGAACAAAATGAGGTTTAAAATAAAACTTAAATTGGATTTTATGAAAACACAGTTACATCTTTGTGCACTTGAGTATATAAACAGTAAAATGCCTACCTATTACAAACAGAATAGAGTTCGAATCAGGCATGTTAAAAAACTAGGAGAGAGATGAGTGAGAAACGGGTTCAAAAGAAAGGACAATATGCGTTGGAAAGGTGATTGTGAAAGCACACATCTTAAATGTAAACCAGGAAAATAGAGGAGTGGATTTAAGGTTAAACAGAATAACTTCTGATCGTCCCAAACTGGTAAGGATTTGGAAAAAGAAGATACTACTCAAGACACCCAGGATTTACTTGTAGGTTAAGTTATACAAGGAATTCAGGTCTGTAAATATTTTTATTCCAGTCCCTATGAACAATACTAATTATGGTTCATCTGAATTCAAGAGCTTAAAGGAGGGGATAGGGACTCAAGATCATAGTTATTTAATTTTAAAGTTTCATGGAGGATCCAGGGGTTGAGCTTAGAGGTGGTAGTGCCGTATTTCACGAATTGTAAGATGTGAAATTCTGCATGCATATTATCTCTGAAATAGAAATAGAGTTCATACTTGGCATTGTTTTTGCTGTCTTAGTACTACATGTTATAATCAATGACGACTGTGTTTCAAAAAAATGCAGTATGTATTAAACAGATTTTCATTGAAGAAATCAGTTTCATATCTAGTTTCCTTTCCACTGAAATGAAAGTGAAAAAAACCTTGACTCTTGTACTCAAATCATTAATAATCTACTGTTGAGACACAGTTGAACAGAATGTGTTTTCAAAAGTCTATATGTGGTTTGAGGGGCAGAGAAAATTAATGCTTGGACAATGTCTTGATTGCCTTAAAATCCCATTTACAATAAATGCAATAATATATGCTTCAAGCATAATTTTTTATTATGAGCACTATATTTCATGTAAAATATTCTAGGATTTTAGAGGGTTTCTTTTTCAAGTTAGCATAAAATGACAAAATAATCTTATCCATTTGTACATTTTCCCTTATAAACTCATATGAACTATAACGATGCATAATAAAATGCAATTGCTGCTGTTAGATTTTGAATTATCAATTGAATTATGATTTCAATCGTTTTAAAAATCCAGTTTCATCTCCACTGTCAAGAGTTTTTTTTTTTTTTTTTTTAACAGAAAAGCATTCAGAATTTGTAGAGATTCTTCAGATAATGTTAGGTGCTGGGAGAAGAAATCTTTCAAAATTTAGTAATTTGATATATCTGGGTTAAAGATTTTGTAATTTAAAGAGTCTCCAGAGGGCTTTTTCTTTAATTAGAAAACTAAATACTGTCTAATACCTTTACATTAAAACATTGAAAAACTCATCTTACTTCAGTTTTGACATTAATTTTACAAATACATGTTTATAAACCTGTCAAATTTAACATTGTTTCTACAGTATCTTTGAAAAGTGATTGGTTTCTTTTACAAACGTAGGAAAAAGACTTTAAATCCTACTACAGAGTGAGATAATTTTATTATTTTTTAACAGGTGTTGGCAATGAGTTTGTTATGCTTATCAATTTAAATGTTTTATTATGGAAAAATTGCAAACATTCAAAATAATAAATATAGTATAATCAACATTAATACATTCATCAGATGGCAACTCTAGGCATCCCAGCACTCATTTTTTAACTTTCTAATTGGAGGATAAAGGCTTTACAATGTTGTGTTGCTTTCCACCATACAACAAGGTGAATCAGCCATAAGTTCAGTTCAGTTCAGTCGTTCAGTCGTGTCTGACCCTGCGACCCCAAGAATCACAGCACGCCAGGCCTCCCTGTCCACCACCAACTCCTGGAGTTCACTCAAACTCATGTCCATCGAGTCGGTGATGCCATCCAGCCATCTCATTGTCTGTCGTCCCCTTCTGCTCCTGCCCCCAATCCCTCCCAGCATCAGACTCTTTTCCAGTGAGTCAACTCATTCCATGAGGTGGCGAAAGTATTGGAGTTTCAGCTTCAGCATCAGTCCTTCCAAAGAACACCCAGGATTTATCTTTAAAATGGACTGGTTGGATCTCCTTGCAGTCCAAGGGTCTCTCAAGAGTCTTCTCCAGCACCACAGTTCAAAAGTATGAATTCTTTGGCGATCAGCTTTCTTCACAGTCCAACTCTCGCATCAATACATGACCATGGGAAAAGCCATAGCCTTGACTAGACGGACCTTGGTTGGCAAAGTAATGTCTCTGCTTTTTAATATGCTATCTATGTTGGTCATAACTTTCCTTCCAAGGAGTAAGCGTCTTTTAATTTCATGGCTGCAATCAGCATCTGCAGTGATGTTGGAGCCCCCAAAATAAAGTCTGACACTGTTTCCACTGTTTCCCCTTCTATTTCCCATGAAGTGATGGGACCAGATGCCATGATCTTAGTTTTCTGAATGTTGAGCTTGAAGGCAACCTTTTCACTCTCCTCTTTCACTTTCATTAAGAGGCCTTTGAGTTCCTCTTCACTTTCTGCCATAAGGGTAGTGTCATCTGCATATCTGAGGTTATTGATATTTCTCCCGGCAATCTTGATGCTGGCTCTGGCGGTGCAGACGTGAGAGATGCCGGCTTGGCACAATGGAACACGTGCAGAAGCGTGGCCAAAAGGAGCTACCACACGCCCAAAGTCAGGGAGGTGGCCGAGAGGAGCTGTCCCACATCCAAGAGGTGGTGACTGAGCGGGCACAGGAGGACCGAAAGGAGCTACTCCACATTCAAGGTCAGGAGGGGCGGCCTTGAGGAGATAACCCTAGTCCAAGGTAAGGTACAGCGGCTGCACTTTGCTGGAGCAGCTGTGAAGAGATATTACACAACCAAGGTAAGAGAAATGCAAATAAGATGGTAGGTATTGGGAGGGGACATTAGAGGGCAGACGCACTGAAATTATAATCACAAAAAAACTCGTTGATCTTATCATATGGACCACAGCCCTGTCTAACTCAATGAAACTAAGCCATGAGGTGTGGGGCCACCCAAGATGGACGGGTCATGGTGGAGAGGTCTAACAGAATGTGGTCCACTGGAGAAGGAAATGGCAAACCACTTCAGTATACTTGCCTTGAGAACCCCATGAACAGTATCAAAAGGCAAAGTGATAGGATACTGAATGAGGAATTCCCCAGGTCGGTAGGTGTCCAGTATGCTACTGGAGATGAGTGGAGAAATAACTCCAGAATGAATGAAGGGATGGAGCCAAAGCGAAACAAATACCCAGTTGTGGATGTGACTGGTGATAGAAGCAAGGTCCGATGCTGTAAAGAGCAATATTGCTTAGGAACCTGGAATGATAAGTCCATGAATCAAGGCAAATTCGAAGTGGTCAAACAGGAGGTGACAAGAGTGAACGTTGACATTCTAGGAATCAGTGAACTAAAATGGACTGGCATAGGTGAATTTAACTCAGATGACTATTATATCTACTACTGTGGGCAGGAATCCCTTAGAAGAAATGGAGCAGCCATCATGGTCAACAAAAGAGTCCGAAATGCAGTACTTGGATGCAATCTTAAAAATGACGAAATGATTTCTGTTCGTTTCCAAGGCAAACCATTCAATATTCAGTTCAGTTCAGTTCAGTTCAGTTGCTCAGTCGTTTCCGACTCTCTGCGACCCCATGAATCACAGCACGCCAGGCCTCCCTGTCCATCACCAGCTCCCGGGGTTCACTCAAACTCATGTCCACAGAGTCAGTGATGCCAATATTACAGTAATCCAATTCTATGGCCCTAACCAGTGATGCTGAAGAAGCCGAAATTGAACGGTTCTATGAAGACCTACAAGACCTTTTAGAACTAACACCTAAAAAGATGTCCTTTTCATTATAGGGGACTGGAATGCAAAAGTAGGAAGTAAAAGAAACACCTGGAGTAACAGGCAAATTTGGCCTTGGAGCATGAAATGAAGCAGGGAAAAGACTAGTAGAGTTTTGCCAAGAGAACACACTGGTCATAGCAAACACCCTCTTCCAACAACACAAGAGAAGACTCTACACATGGACATCACCAGATGGTCAACACTGAAATCAGATTGATTATATTCATTGCAACCAAAGATGGAGAAGCTCTATACAGTTAGCAAAAACAAGACCAGGAGCTGACTGTGGCTCAGATCATGAACTCCTTATTGCCAAATTCAGACTTAAATTGAAGAAAGTAGGGAAAACCACTAGACCATTCAGATATGACCTAAATCAAATCCCTTATGATTATTCAGTGGAAATGAGAAATAGATTTAAGGGACTAGATCTGATAGATAGAGTTCCTGATGAACTCTGGAAAGAGGTTCATGACATTGTACAGGAGACAGGGGCCAAGAACATCCCCATGAAATAGTAATGAAAACAAGCAAAATGGCTTTCTGAGGAGGCCTTACAGATAGCTGTGAAAAGCAGAGAAGAAAAAAGTAAAGGAGAAAAGGAAAGATATAATCATCTGAATGCAGAGTTTCAAAGAATAGCAAGGAGAGATAAGAAAGCCTTTCTCAGCGATCAATGAAAAGAAATAGAGGAAAACAGCAGAATAGGAAAAACAAGAGATCTTTTCAAGACAATTAGAGATATCAAGGAAACATTTCATGCAAAGATGGGCTCGATAAAGGACAGAAATGGTATGGACCTAAGAGAAGTAGAAGATATTAAGAAGAGGTGGCAAGAATACACAGAAGAACTGTACAAAAAAGATCTTCATGACTAAGATAATCACAACGGCGTGATCACTCACCTGGAACCAGACATCTTGGAATGTGAAGTCAAGTGGGCCTTAGAGAGCATCACTACGAACAAAGCTAGTGGAGCTGATGGAATTCCAACTGAGCTATTTCAAATCCTGAAAGATGATGCTGTGAAAGTGCTGCACTCAATATGCCAGCAAAGTTGGAAAATTCAGCGGTGGCCACAGGACTGGAAAAGGTCAGTCTTCATTCCAATCCCTAAGAAAGGGAATGACAAAGAATGCTCACACTACCGCACATTTGTACTCATCTCACAGGCTAGTAAAGTCATGCTCAAAATTCTCCAAGCCAGGCTTCAGCAATATATGAACCGTGAACTTCCAGATGTTCAAGCAGGTTTTAGAAAAGGCAGAGGAACCAGAGATCAAATTGCCAACATCCGCTGGATCATGGAGAAAGCAAGAGAATTCCGGAAAAACATCTATTTCTGCTTTATTGACTATGCCAAAGCCCTTGACTTTGTGGATCGCAATGAACTGTGAAACATTCTGAAAGAGATGGGAATCCCAGACCACCTGACCTGCCTCTTGAGAAACCTGTATGCACGTCAGGAAGCAACAGTTAGAACTGCACATGGAACAACAAACTGGTTCCAAATAGGAAAAGGAGTACATCAAGTTTGTATATTGTCACCCTGCTTATTTAACTTATATGCAGAGTACATCATGAGGAACGCTGGGCTGGAAGAAGCACAAGCTGGAATCAAGATTGCCTGCAATCAGCTATAAGTATACATATATCATGAGCCTGCTTCCCACCTACCATCATCCCATTCCTCAAGGTCTTTACAGAGCACTGGACTGAGCTTCCTGTGTTACACTGCAACTTCCCACTAGATCTCTATTTTGCATATGTTAATGTATATATTTTAATACTACTTACTCAATTAGTTCCACCTTCTCCCTCCCCACAACTCATATTTCCAATTTAATGTTTATTTTTTCAGGAATTTTTTGTGGGTATAATTGTGTTTTAATGTTGTATTCGTTTCTGCCACATAATGTCTATTTTGAAGAATAAATTTTGGTTATTAGTAAAGATTTTTAGCATCATATTTTTAAAAAACACTGTTCATTTCTGATTTTTCTTAATGTTTAATTTTTCAGGCATGTTAATTATGATTCTGCAGTAACATCCATAATTGAAGTCAAGCATAACGGATATTAATTTCTTCATATACTATATATATATTTGTTTTCTGTATTTACTCTTTAAAAATTTCACAATTTCAGTAAAATGCTAAAATTATGAAATAAAACATTTCGTATATCATATTCTTGGGAACAATTAGATAGGACTGAATTTAGAAAATGTTGAGTGAAAACATCTTATGCTGCTGTTCAAGGGAGTGTAAGGAATGTTTCACAAGTGTCAGCCATCTAAGAGTCTCATGTCTCCCAGGAACCAGTCTGGCAGCTAAGTGATCGTCCTAGAGCAGGCTGTATGAGGTACAGTCTTGGCACAAAGTTAGTAATGGATTTCAAAGCACAGAACCTGGAGCTCTTGTTCAATTATCACCTCTGTAGAAAAAGCCCTGGCATAAATAAGTGTTATAAAGGCTAAAATGGAAAGAAGTAAAATGAAATAAAAATGTGCAAATTGTCCCTAGGACCCTCCTTAGCTATTCTGTTTACAAATACAATGCCTTTATTAGCATGGAGAGTAAAACTAGAAGTATTTTCCATTTGTAACTTTAAATCTGTTTTGAAGGAAGGCAGAAAGCATACCCAGAGACCTACTTGCCACATGTATTTTAATAACAGTATGCTTTTGTAGGAATATACTTTCTGTTTGTCAAGTTTTGGGGAGGAAATTTCTGCTTATTCAGTATTTCAGCAGCTTTGAATATAGGCTTTGTTCTGTAAGACATAGATGTGATTCCCTCATAAGACTTTTCTCAATAGGTTTTCATTCTGGATTAAAAGAGAATACTACACACTATTATATATAAAATAAAAAACTAATAAGGACCAACTATATAGCAAAAGGAAAGTAAGACAACATTATAAACTAAATATAAATCTGTTTTTTATTTTTTTAAGAGAGAATATTACTTAGAAGATGCATATACATACAAGTGCTCACACAGGAGATGTACCACCAGTGTCACATGAGCAGTTGGGATATCTGGCCTCCATCTGAGCCAGGGATAGAGATAGACTGACATAGGTTTATCATATTTGTGGAGAGTCTGATAGTTCTCTGATTCAGTGGACTCTAGTGGTGTGTCTCTTGACAAATTTCAAGTTTGTCTTTACCACCACAATGATCTGTTTAGGACTTGTCACTCTATTTGTAATTAACTTTAGAAAACTAACGTAGTTGTGCATTTCTTTATTATCTCTAAAATAGCACATAGAACACACAATCTACATTCTTTTAAGTTTATAATTTTTATGAAAACATTTCTTTTACAAAACATCACTTGGAATGAGTCTGTAATATTTTTATAATTATAATAAATTAAATAAATAACATGAAGTCTAGATAAAAATATTTCTCCTTCTTGCTTTTTATTCATCAAAATAAATTACTTTCTAACTTTACATGAAATAGAACTTGTGCCTTTTTATTTAACTATTATTAGGTGATGCTCAATATTTAATAATATCACTTTAGAAATAGTGGATTTTAACTTTTTTAATGTCAGTCACAATAATTCTTCAAGGTAATTGATCATTTATTTTAGCCCTTAATAAATTATATTCCTATCAAAATTAATTAATTAATTTAAAAAAAAAGCCCCCCTTCCGAAAAAAGGTCCTGTCACTTGACTTTGAAAGAGAGGTAGGAGGTTGAAGTTTTAAATGATAAATACAATTTCAGACAAGTATTTACCTGGCATCTTTAATATAAAAATGTGAGAATATTTTTCTAAAGAAAGGAAAATTGTTCAAAGAGGCAGTAACTTCTTTCAAAGTAAGAAATTATTCAATTCTATTAAGAAGACTTTTCAATATGTTATGACTCCACAGTAAAATTATTGGGCCATTTTCTAATATTTTCATAATTTAGAGTACTTCTTCAGTGAAAGTTTTTGCTTCTTCATATTTGGGTTTATCCATAATAGGTATAGAACAAGTATATATAAAATGTTTTTTTGTTGTTCAGTAGCTTAGTTATGTCCGACTCTTTGCAACCCTATGGACTGCAGCAGGCCAGGCTTCCCTGTCCTTCACCATCTCCCAGACTTTGCTCAGATTCATGTCCACTGAGTCAGTGATGCTGTCTAACAATCTTATCTTCTTCTACTTTCATCTCCTTTTGGCTTCAATCTTTCCCAACATCAGGATTTTTCCCAGTGAGTTTTCTCTATGCATCAGGTGGCCAAAGTATTGGAGCTTCAGCTTCAGCATCAGTTCTTCCAATTTCTAGGGTTGATTTCCCTTAGGATTGACTGGTTTGATCTCCTTTCTGCCCAAGGGATTCTCAAGAGTCTCCTCAGTTCAGTTCAGTTGCTCAATCGTGTCAGACTCTTTGCAACCTCATGGACTGCAGCACACCAGGCCTCCCTGTCTATCACCAAATCCCAGAGTTTACCCAAACTCATGTCCATTGAGTCAGTGATGCCATCCAATCATCTCATCCTCTGTCATCCCCTTCTCCTCCTGCCTTCAATCTTTCCCAACATCAGGGTCTTTTCAAATGAGTCAGTTCTTCACATCAGGTGGCCAAAATATTGGAGTTTCAGCTTCAACATCAGTCCTTCCAATGAGTATTCAGGACTGGTTTCCTTTAGCATGGACTGGTTGGATCTCCTTGCAGTCCAAGGGACTCTCAAGAGTCTTTCCCAACACCACAATTCAAAAGCATCGATTCCTTGGTGCTCAGCTTTCTTTATAGTCCAACTCTCACATCCATACAGGACTACTGGAAAAACCATAGTTCTGACTATATGGATCTTTGTTTGCAAAGTGAGGTCTTTGCTTCTTAATATGCTGTCTAGATTTGTCATAGCCATCCTTCCAAGGAGAAAGTGTCTTTTAATTTCATAACAGTAGCCACCACCTGCGGAGAAGGCAATGGCAAGCCACTCCAGTACTCTTGCCTGGAAAATCCCATGGATGGAGGAGCCTGGTAGGCTGCAGTCCGTGGGTCGCTAAGGGTCGGACACGACTGAGCGACTTCACTTTCACGTTTCACTTTCACACATTGGAGAAGGAAATGGCAATCCACTCCAGTGTTCTTGCCTGGAGAATCCCAGGGACGGGGGAGCCTGGTGGGCTGCCGTCTATGGGGTCGCACAGAGTCGGACACGACTGAAGTGACTTAGCAGCAGCAGCAGCAGCCACCACCTGTAGTGATTTTGGAGCCCAAGATATAAAGTCTGTCACTGTTTCCACTTTTTTCTGATCTAGTTGCCATGAAGTGATGGGACTGGATACATGATCTTAGCTTTTTGAATGTTGAGTGTTAAGCCAGCTTTTTCACTCTCCTCTTTCACCCTAATCAAGAGGCTTTTTAGTTCCTCTTTTCTTTCTGCAATTAAAGCGGTATCATCTGCATATCTTATATATAACTGAATCACTTTGTTTTACACCTGAAACTAATGCAAAATTGTAGATCGACTACACTCAAATACAATTTTTTTTTTTTTAAAGCACAGTGATTTGTTTCTTTTGGACATGTACTCTAGAATGGGATTGCTGGATCATATATTAGCTTTAATTTAATTTAATTTTTTGAGAAATCTTAATATTGTATTCCATAGTAACTATGTAATTTACATTCCCATCAACAATTCAAAGTATTGTCACCATATTTTCTTTTTTTTATTTTTTTGTTTTTGTTTTTTTTAATATATTTTTTTAATGGTGGCTAATTAATTTACATTATTGTATTGGTTTTGCCATACATTGACAGGAATCTGCCCCAGATGTACATGTGTTCCCCATTTTGAACCCCCCCTCCCATCTTCCTCCCCATTCCAACCCTCGGGGTCATCCCAGTGCACCAGCCCCAAGCATCCTATATCATGCATCAAACCTGAACTGGTGATTCGTTTCACATATGATAATATGCATGTTTCAATGCTCTTCTCACAAATCATACCAGCCTCGCCCTCTCCCACAGAGTCCCAAAGACTGTTCTATACATCTGGGTCTCTTTTGCTGTCTCGGAGAAGGCAATGGCAAGCCACTCCAGTACTCTTGCCTAGAAAATCCCATGGATGGAAGAGCCTGGTGGGCTACAGTCCATGGGGTCGCTAAGGGTCGGACACGACTGAGCGACTTCAGTTTCACTCTTCACTTTCACACATTGGAGAAGGAAATTGCAAGTCACTCCAGTGTTCTTGCCTGGAGAATCCCAGGGACGGGGGAGTCTGGTGGGCTTCCGTCTATGGGGTCACACAGAGTCAGACACGACTGAAGTGACTTAGCAGCAGCAGCAGCAGCATACAACATTATTGTTATCATCTATCTAAATTCCATATATATGCGTTGGTATACTCTATTGGTGTTTTTCTTTCTGGCTTACTTCACTCTGTATAATAGGCTCCAGTTTCATCCACCTCATTAGAATTGACTCAAATGTATTCTTTTTAATGGCTGAGTAATACTCCATTGTGTTTATGTACCACAGCTTTCTTATCCATTCATCTGCAGATGGACATCTAGGTTGATTCCATGTCCTGGCTATTATAAACAGTGCTGCAATGAACATTGGAGTACATGTGTCTCTTTCAATTCTAGTTTCCTCGGTGTGCATGTCCAGCAGTGGCATTGCTGGGTCATATGGCAGTTCTATTTCCAGTTTTTTAAGGAATCTCCACACTCTTCTCCATAGTGTCTGCACCAGTTTGCATTCCCACCAACAGTGTAAGAGGGTTCCCTTTTCCCCACATCCTCTCCAGCATTTATTGCATGTAGACTTTTGGATAGCAGCCATTCTGACTGGCGTATTTTTCACCATATTTTTCACCAATATCTTTTATCCCTTGTCTTTTTGATGACAGTCATTTTAACAGAGATGAATTTCATTGTGGTTTTGATTTGCTTTTCTCTGATAATTAGTGATATCGGGCATATTTTCATGTGCCTGTGGGATATCTTTCTACCTTCTTTGGGAAAATACCTAATCAGGCAGGTAGAATTTAATTTAAATATAAATAAAGGAATATGTATCATGGGGAAAAAAAAGGCAGTTTTGCACACATGAAATGGAAAATACATAAAATTTTAGTCAGGAAATGTTGGGTCCTTTAATGGACTGGGACCTGGTGGTCCAGAGATGACAATAAACAAATGAAAGAGAGAAAGAGGCTGATATTACCTAGTTTATGCAAAAAACCAATAAAGTCTTGGCACAGGACTTGTGTCTCCCACGAAGGCACTGGGTGCACTCTCGAGGGGGAGTTAAGGCACAGGGTGACTTCTAGAGAGAGTCTTAGAAGCCCGGGCAGGAGAGTGGGCAAGACGGGTCTCTATGCTCAAAAGAATCAACCGAGGAGAGAGAAAGAGAGAGAAAGAAAGAAAGACATGGGGACCCAAGCTCTGATGGAGCAAAGGTGCTTTAAGGATTTCTCTGTGAGTGTATAAAGGTTGTGGTACAAGAAATTTCTTTCAACAATGATAAAGATCAGAAAACCAAACGTACAGTAACCGTTACCAAGGGAACCAGGGGTTAATAATAGTCACAAGGCCAAGAGACAATCCATATCTCAAGAAAGAGGATCGAGACTGAGCAGTTTTGTTATAAAAAGAATGTTTATTAAAGCAGACCCAAGCCCGTCTCACACAATGACCTTAGTTCCTGGGAACAGTGTGCTGTTCCACATAAAAAGAAACAAAGGACTTGTGAGAAACAGCACATAGGAATCCTCCTGTTAAAGATTCCCTGACAGGGAAACACTGTATAGTTCCATAAGGTTTATCACTGAACTCAAGAGACTATGTTTTATCCCATTGTAAAAACTAGTAATCTGTTCCCCTATTCTAAAATGGTAACTGTCCATCACAGTATCAGATGACTTAGTCAGAGTACTACTCTACCACTCAAATTCGATCCCTGTCTCTGCCCAGCTGGAGGATTGCCGCTCCAACATTGAAGTCTAATAATATTTTCCAGTAAGGTTGAATGACAGCAATTATGAAAAAGAAACTCTATGACACACTGATAATAGAAGTGCTGATTGAAATAGGGGAGATTAAGTGAAGATTGCATCCTGACTGCTATAATCACAAGCTCCTTTTACCCACTTGAAACCTAGGGGTGTCAGAATGAGGCTTCATAATATGATGGTGGCCTAAATGCAGAAATAGCAGTATGATAAATAAATGGTCAATAAGATTTTATCTAAGAAAGAAATCAGTGAGAATTTCACTGTTTTGAGTCTAAACAAATACAAGAATAAAATTGTCGTTTGCTGATAAAAGAAAGGGCATATATAGTGAAAAGCATTTTGGAAATGAAGCTTTAGATGTTGAAAAAGCATACAGCTCTAAAGTTTTAATATGAGTGCTAAGCTACAAATATGCATGGAATTCATTCATATAAAAATAGTATTGAAACGGAGAAGGCAATGGCAAGCCACTCCAGTACTCTTGCCTAGAAAATCGCACGGAGAGAGGAGCCTGGTGGGCTGCAGTCCATGGGGTCGCTACTAGTCGGACACGACTGAGCAACTTCACTTTCACTTTTCACTTTCACATATTGGAGAAGGAAATGGCAACACACTCCAGTGTTCTTTCCTGGAGAATCCCAGGGACGGTGGAGCCTGGTCAGCTGCCGTCTATGGGGTTGCATGGAGTCGGACACAACTGAAGCGACTTAGCAGGAATAGCAGCAGCAGTATTGAAAATCACAGGACTGGTTGTACTTACCTAGGCATTTCCTATATACAGAGTTGAGCCTAGAACATGACAATACAAAGAGGTCAGGGAAAAGGAGAACCAATGAAGGACACTGAGGGGGCAGTAGGAGGTGAGATTGAGGACAGAAAATAAATGATGTCTTTTTACTCCTCTGAGTGCTTTATATATAAAAAGAACATGGTGATAATAAAATAAGAAGTAGAGACATGATGTTGTTAGGAAAGGAGGTACGTTTAATGTTTCTATAAGGGAATTTTTAACAGTTTAATTAAAATATAATTTTAAAATACATTTCAACTATTTTATGTGTATAACATGATTTGTTTTTAGTATCTTAGCAGAATTTTACAATCATCATCATCACAATCAAATTTAGAACCCTTTCATCACCTCACAAAGAAACCCAAAGCCATTCTACTCCCTCCCACTCCCAGTCATAGGCAAATACATGTTCTGTCTTTATGGATTTTCCTTCTTTGGATATTTCATATTAATGGACTTATACAATACGTAATTTTGTGTGACTGGTTCTTTGACTTGTCATATTTTAAATACTCATCCACGTTGTAGTCTAAGTAGAATTCATTTCTTCTTTTTGCATAATTATATTCCAAAATGTGAGTGTGCATTTTGTATGTCCATTCCTAATTGATGAATATTTGGGTTGCGTCAACACTTTTGGATTATTTTAAATAACACTAATATGAATATCATACAAAGTTTTTGTGGCGACATTCCAGTTGAGCTATTTCAAATCTTGAAAGATGATGCTGTGAAAGTGCTGCACTTAATATGCCAGCAAATTTGGAAAACTCAGCAGGGGCCACTAGACTGGAAAAGCTCAGTCTTCATTCCAATCCCAAAGAAAGACAATGCCAAAGAAAGCTCAAACTACTGCACAATTGCACTCATCTCACATGCTAATAAAGTCATGCTCAAAATTCTCCAAGCCAGGCTTCAGCAATATGTGAACCGTGAACTTCCAGATGTTCAAGCAGGTTTTAGAAAAGGCAGAGGCACCAGAGATCAAATTGCCAACATCCAGTGGATCATGGAGAAAGCAAGAGAGTTCCAGAAAAACATCTATTTCTGCTTCATTGACTATGCCAAAGCCTTTGACTGTGTGGATCACAATAAACAGTGGAACATTCTGAAAGAGATGGGAATCCCAGACCACCCGACCTGCCTCTTAAGAAACCTGTATGCAGGTCAGGAAGCAACAGTTAGAACTGGACATGGAACAATGGCCTGGTTCCAAATAGGAAAAGGAGTACGTCAAAGTTGTATATTGTCACCCTGCTTATTTAACTTGTATGCAGAGTGCATCATGAGGAATGCTGGGCTGGAAGAAGCACCAGCTAGAATGAAGATTGCTGGGAGAAATATCAATAACCTCAGATATGCAGATGACACTACCCTTATGGCAGAAAGTGAAGAGGAACTCAAAAGCCTCTTGATGAAAGTGAAAGAGGAGAGTGAAAAGGTTGGCTTGAAGCTCAACATTCAGAAAACCAAGATCATGGCATCTTGTCCCACCCCTTCATGGGAAATAGATGGGGAAACCGGGAATGTGAAGAAAGTTGATCGCTGAAGAATTGATGCTTTTAAACTGTGGTGCTGGAGAAGACTCTTGAGAGTCCCTTGGACTGCAAGGAGATACAACCGGTCCATTCTAGGGTGTTCATTGGAAGGACTGATGCTAAAGCTGAAACTCCAATATTTTGGACACCTCATGCGAAGTGTTGACTTACTGGAAAAGAGTCTGATGCTGGGAGGGATTGGGGGTGGGAGCAGACGGGGACGACGGAAAATGAGATGGCTGGATGGCATCACCGACTCGATGGAGATGAGTTTGAGTGAGCTCTGGGAGTTGGTGATGGACAGGGAGGCCTGGTGTGGTGTGATTCATGGGGTTGCAAAGTGTTGCACACGACTGATCGACTGAACTGAACTGAACTTTTGGTAACTCTGTTTAACCTTTTGAAAAACTGCCAGACATTTTTTTCAGCATCCTCATCAGTACTTGTTATTTTTTGTTTTTGTTGTTTTTCTTTTTTCTTTTTTTTTTTTTTTGCCTCTGTTTGTACTCTTGGTTTTGATTAGCATTTTGTGTGCCTACAATCAATATCTGTATGTCTTCTTTGCAGAAATTTCTGTTCAAGTACTTTGTTCATTTTTTAATTTGGTTTCTTGTATTTTTGTTATTGATTTGGAGGAGTTCCCTAAGTATTATCTATACAGGTTCTTTGTCAGATACGTGATTTGCAAATATTTTCTACCATTCTATTTTTCTTGATGTGTCCTTTGAAACAAAAGTCTCTAATTTTATCTATTCTTTCTTTGGTCATTTGTGATTTTTGGGTCACATCTATGTTTTACATAATCCGAGGTCACAGAGATCTATTCCTCTGTTTTTACCTAAGAATCTGTAATCCTGTACTGCTGTGCTGTGCCTAGTCTCAGTCATGCCTGACTCTGCCAGGCTCCTCTGTCCATGGGGATTCTCCAGCAAGAATACTGGTGTGGGTTGCCATGCCCTCCTTCATGGGATCTTCCCAACCTGGGGATCGAACCCATGTCTCCCATATTGCAGGTGGATTCTTTACCATCTGAGCCACCAGGGAAGCCCAAGAATCCTGAAGTTGGTAGCCTATCCCTTCTTCAAGGGAACTTCCCAACCCAGGAATTGAACCAGGATCTCATGCATTACAGGTGGATTCTCTACCAGCTGAGCTATCTGGGAAGACCATTTATAATTCTACCTCTTACATTTTGCCCTGTGAACTATTTCGAGTAAGTTTTCATATACAACATGGGGAAGAAGTTCAACTTCATTCTCTGGCTTGTGGATGTACAGTTGTTCCAGTACCGTTTGTTGAAAAGATTATACTTTCCTTCTTGAATTGTATTGGCTCCCCTATAAAAAATCAACTGATTACAAATTTGAAGATTTATTTATGAGCTCTAAATTCTATTCCATTTATCAATATATCTAAGCTTAGTCACGTCCACATTATTTTGATTACTGAAGCTTTACAATGTGTTTTGAAACTGAGAGGTGTGAGTCCTCCAATTTCTTTTTCTTTTTCAAGATTACTATTTGATCCCACTGGTTTCTTAAATTTCTGTATGTATTTTCAGGTCATTTTGTCAAAGAATTTATACAAAGAATCTAGCTGAGATTTGATAGAGATTGAGTTGTATCTGTAGATTAATTTGGGGAGTATTATCTTAACAATATTAAGTCTTATGGCCCATAAACGTGACATATTTTCATTTATTTGGATTTTCCCGATTACCTTTCAGGGTATAAACTTTGCATTTCTTTCTTAAAGTTAGACTTGAACTTTGTTTTGAATCTATGGTAAATATAATTGTTTCCTTAATTTCTTTTTCATGCTAGTGTAAAGAGTATAATTTATTTTTCAAATTGATTTTTAAATTGGTTTTTAATTGGAGGACGATTGCTTTACAATGCTGTGTTGATTTTTGTCATACAACAACATGATACATATGCCCCCTCTCTCATGAACCTCCCTTCCAATCCCCACCCTATCCCGTCCCTCTAGGTTGTCACAGAGCACCAGAATGAGCTCCCTTTGTTACAAGCCACTTTCCATTCAGTTCAGTTCAGTTCAGTCTCTCAGTCATGTCCGACTATCCGCCACGCCATGAATCACAGCACGCCAGGCCTCCCTGTCTATCACCAACTCCCGGAGTACACTCAAACTCATGTCCACAGAGTCGGTGATGCCATCCAGCCATCTCATTCTCTGTCGTCCCCTTCTCCTCCCCCCCCCCCAACCTTTCCTAGCATCAGAGTCTTTTCCAGTGAGTCAACTCGCCACATGAGGTGGCCAAAGTATTGCAGTTTCAGCTTTAGCATCAGTCCCTCCAATGAACATCCAGGATTGATCTCCTTTAGAATGGACTGATTGGATCTCCTTGCAGTATAAGGGACTCTCAAGAGTCTTCTCCAACACCACAGTTAAAAGCATCGATTCTTCGGCGATCAGCTTTCTTCACAGTCCAACTCTCACATTCATACATGACCATGGGAAAAAACCATTGCCTTGACTAGACGGACCTTGGTTGGCAAAGTAATGTCTCTGCATTTTAATATACTATCAAGGTTGGTCATAACTTTCCTTCCAAGGAGCAAGCGTCTTTTAATTTCATGGCTGCAATCAGCATCTGCAGTGATTTTGGAGCCCAAAAAAATAAAATCTGACACTGTTTCCACTGTTTTTTCATCTATTTCCCATGAAGTGATGGGACCAGATGCCATGATCTTAGTTTTCTGAATGTTGAGCTTCAAGCCAACCTTTTCACTCTCCTCTTTCACTTTCATCAAAAGGATTTTGAGTTCCTCTTCACTTTCTGCCATAAGGGTAGTGTCATCTGCATATCTGAGGTTATTGATATTTCTCCCAGCAATCTTGATTCCAGCTTGTGCTTCTTCCAGCCCAGCGTTCCTAATGATGTATTCTGCATATAAGTTAAATAAGCAAGGTGACAATATACAACCTGGACGTACACCTTTTCCTATTTGGAACCAGTCTGTTGTTCCATGTCCAGTTCTAACTGTTGCTTCCTGACCTGCATACAGGTTTCTCAAGAGGCAGGTCAGGTGGTCTGGGATTCCCATCTCTTTCAGAATGTTCCACAGTTTATTGTGATCCACACAGTCAAAGGCTTTGACATAGTCAATGAAGCAGAAATAGATGTTTTTCTGAAACTCTCTTGCTTTCTCCATGATCCAGCGGATGTTGGTAATTTGATCTCTGGTGCCTCTGCCTTTTCTAAAACCTGCTTGAACATCTAGGAGTTCACGGTTTACATACTGCTGAAGCCTGTCTTGGAGAATTTTGAGCATGACTTTACTAGCGTGTGAGATGAGTGCAATTGTGCAGTAGTTTGAGCATTCTTTGCCATTGCCTTTCTTTGGTATTGGAATGAAGACTGACTTCTTCCAGTCCTGTGGCCAGCGCTGAGTTTTCCAAATCTGCTGGCATATTGAGTGCAGCACTTTCACAGCATCATCTTTCAAGACTTGAAATAGCTCAACTGGAATTCCATCACCTCCACTAGCTTTGTTCGTAGTAATGCTTTCTAAGGCCCACTTGACTTCACATTCCAAGATGTCTGGCTCTACGTCAGTGATCACCTTATCGTGACTATCTTGGTCGTGAAGATCTTTTTTGTACAGTTCTTCTGTGTATTCCTGCCACCTCTTCTTAATATCTTCTGCTTCTGTTAGGTCCATACCATTTCTGTCCTTTATCGAGCCCATCTTTGCATGAAATGTTCCCTTGAAATCTCTAATTTTCTTGAAGAGGTCTCTTGTTTTTCCTATTCTGTTGCTTTCCTCTATTTCTTTGCATTGATCACTGAGGAAGGCTTTCTTATCTCTCCTTGCTATTCTTTGGAACTCTGCATTCAGATGCTTATATCTTTCCTTTTCTCCTTTGCTTTTCGCCTCTCTTCTTTTCACAGCTATTTGTAAGGCCTCCTCAGACAGCAATTTCGCTCCTCTGCATTTCTTTTCCATGGGGATGGTCTTGGTCCCTGTCTCCTTTACAATGTCACGAACCTCCATCCAGAATTCATCAGGCACTCTATCAATCAGATCTAGTCCCTTAAATCTATTTCTCACTTCCACTGTATAATCATAAGGGATTTGATTGAGGTCATATCTGAATGGTCTAGTGGTTTTCCCTACTTTCTTCAATTTTAGTCTGAATTTCGCAATAAGGAGTTCATGATCTGAGCCACAGTCAACACCTGGTCTTGTTTTCGCTAACTGTATAGAGCTTCTCCATCTTTGGTTGCAAAGAATATAATCAATCTGATTTCGGTGTTGACCATCTGGTGATGTCCATGTGCAGAGTCTTCGCTTGTGTAGCTATCTATATAACATATGATAATGTATATGCTTCAATAGTACTCTTTCAATTTGTCCAATCCTCTTCTTCCGCCTACTGAGTCCACAAGATTGTTCTCTATGTTTATGTCTCTATATTAGCCCTACAAATAGGTTCAATAGTACCATTTTAATAAATTCCTATATATGCGCTAAAGTTGCTGTTGTTTGGTCACCCAGTCTTGTCCAACTTTTTATAACTCCAGGGACTATAGCACACCAGGCCTCACTGTCCCTCACCTTCTCCTGAAGTATGCCCAAATTAAGTTCGTGTCCACTGCTTTGGTGATGCCATCCATCCATCTCATCCTCTGTTGCCTTCTTCTCCTTCTGCCCTCAATGTTTCCTATCATCAGGGGCTTTTCCAATGAGCTGTCCATTTGCTTCAGGTGACCACAATACTGGAGATTCAGCTTCAGTGCTTCCAATGAAAATTCAGGATTGATTTTATTTAAGATTGACTTGATTGATCTTCTTGCTGTCCAGGGAACTCTCAGGAGTCTTCTCCACCATCATAGTTTGAAAGCAATGAGTCTTTGGTGCTCTCACAGCAGTATGCAATGATAGACAAAATTTATTTTTATTATAATAAATAAATTTTATTTTCTTTATTAAATAAAGAAAATTTATTTTCTTATTTCACTCTAACAAGCCTGGGTCCATCCACCTCTTTTTCATCTTGAAATATAGCTGCTTTCATTTATTACTTCTAACCTTCATGGGAAATAGATGGGAAAACAGTGAAAACAGTGTCAGACTTTATTTTTTGGGGCTCCAAAATCACTGCGGATGCTGATTGCAGTCATGAAATTAAAAGACGCTTACTCCTTGGAAGGAAAGTTATGACCAACCTAGAGAGTATATTAAAAAGCAGAGACATTACTTTGCTAACCAAAGTCCATCTAGTCAAGGTTATGGTTTTTCCAGTGGTCATGTATGGATGTGAGGGTTGGACTGTGAAGAAAGCTGATCGCCGAAGAATTGATGCTTTTGAACTGTGGTGCTCGAGAAGACTCTTGAGAGTCCCTCGGACTGCAAGGAGATCCAATCAGCCCATTCTAAAGGAGATCAATCCTGGGTATTCTTTGGAAGGACTGATGCTAAAGCTGAAACTCCAATACTTTGGCCACCTCATGCGACGAGTTGACTCACTGGAAAAGACTCTGATGCTGGGAAGGATTGGGGGCGGGAGGAGAAGGGGACAACAGAGAATGAGATGAGTGGATGGCATCACCGAATCTATGGACATGAGTTTGAGTGAACTCCGGGAGTTGATGATGGACAGGGAGGCCTGGCGTGCTGTGATTCATGGGGTCGCAAAGAGTCAGACACGACTGAGCGAACAAAATGAACTGAACGGAACTGAACTGAACCTGTGAGAAATTTTTAATTTTAATTTTTATTTGCAAGGAAATATAATAGGATTACTGGATTCTATGGAGTACCCAGGTAAGATTTTAGAATCACGTATTTAAAGATAAAAGAGTTATCAAGGAAGAGTGATTTACTTGATTTGAGTTCAGTTGCCTATGTCAGAAGTACATAAAACTATGCTAAATATTTGATAAATGAAATGAACAATGAAAAGTATGAAAAAATGACTGAATACTACTTAAAAAAAAGTTTGATGGTCTCAAAACTGTAAATTACTTTTTAAATGGTTTTCTCTGAAAACTATTTGTGTAACTTTATATAAATAGTAATTAAGGCCCAAATAAAATAATCATCTTATTTCTATGTAGAAAAATCCTTGAAGAAAAATCTCAAACATTTATCACAAATTAAAAATATTTTAAAAAGTTCTCACTTCTCAGCAGACATTCTGTAATTGTATATTTAATGAATAATGAATAAATTAATTTTGAATTTGTCAGGATAAATTAAATAAACTTATACATGTATGTACTTATTTTTTTAATGACCTAATTAGGCATTATTTACTTAAAGCACCCCCCCAGAGTTTTTTTATTTAATTAATGAAGTAGGGTCTAATAGCAAGGAGAGATAAGAAAGACTTCCTCAGTGATCAATGCAAAGAAATTGAGGAACAAAATAGAATGAGAAAGACTAGGGACCTCTTGAGGAAAATTAGAGAAACCATGGATACCATGGGTATATTTCATGCAAAGATGGGTACAATAAAGGACAGAAATGGTATGAAAATAACAGAAGCAGAAGATGCTGAAAAGAGGTGTCAACAATATACAGAAGAACTATACAAAGAAGATCTTCTTGATCCAGATAACCACGATGGTGTGATCACTCATCTAGAGTCAGACATCCTGGGATGCAAAGAAAAGTGGGCCTTAGGAAACATCACTACAAAGAAAGCTAGTGGAGGTGATGGAATTCCAGTTGAGCTATTTAAATCCCAAAAGATGATGCTGTGAAAGTGCCACACTCAATATGCCAGCAAATTTGCAAAACTCAGCAGGGGACAAAGGACTGGAAAAAGTCAGCTTTCATTTCAATCCCATAGAAAGACAATGACAAATAATGGTCAAACTACTGCACAATTGCACTCATCTCACATGCTAGCAAAATATTGCTCAAAACTCTCCAAGACAGGCTTCAACAGTATATGAACCATGAACTTCCAGATGTTCAAGTTGGATTTAGAAAAGGCAGAAAAACCAGATCTCAAATTGCAAATATCTGTTGGTTCATCAAAAAAGCAAGAGAGGACCAGAAAAATATCTACTTCTTCTTAGGGCCTATGCCATAGACTTTGACGGTGTGGTTCACAGCAAACTGTAGAAAATTCTTAAAGAAATGGGAATACCAGACCACCTTCCCAGCCTCCTGAGAAATCTGTATGCAGGTCAAGAAGCATCAGTTAGAACCAAACATGGAACAATACACTGGTTCCAAATTGGGAAAGGAGTACATCAAGGCTGTATATTGTTACCCTGCTTTTTAAACTTATATATTGTGTACACCATGAGAAATGTCAGACTGGATGAAGCAAAAGCTGGAATCAAGATTGCTGGGAGAAATATCAGTAACATCATATATGGAGATGACACCATGCTTATGGCAGAAAGCAAAGAGAAATTAAAGATCCTCTTGATGAAAGTGAAAGAGGAGAGTGAAAAAGCTGGCTTAAAACTCAACATTCAAAAAACTAAGATCATGGCATGTGGTCCCATCACTTCATGGCAAATAGATGGGGAAACAATGGAAACAGTGAGAGACTATTTTTGGAGGGTCCAAAATCACTGCAGATGGTGACTGCAGCCATGAAATTAAAAGAAAATTGCTCCTTGAAAGAATAACTATGACCAACCTAGACAGCATATTAAAAAACAGACATTACTCTTCTTACAAAAATCCTTTCTGTAAGAATATGAGATAATAGGATGATGTCACTGACTCAATGGACATGAGTTTGATCAAGCTAAGGGTCCTGGTAATGGACAGGAAAGCTTGGCATGCTACAGGCCATGGAGTCACAAAGTGTCAGATATGACTGAGTGAATGAACTGAACTGAACTGAAGTGGGGTCTAAGCAGGAGTACTTTAAAAACTACCAGGTTGATTCTAATATGGAGCACATGGGAGCACGGGAAGATGGCGGAGGAATAGGACAGGGCAACCACTTTCTCCCCCACAAAATCAGCAAAAGAACATTTGAACGCTGAGTTAATCCCACAAAACAACTTCCGGATACCGGCAGAGGACATCAGGCACTCAGAAAAGCAGCCCATAGTCTTCGAAAGGAGGTAGGAAATAGTATAAAAGATAAAAGGAGACACAAAAGAGGGAGGGACGGCATAAAAAAAAAGAGAGAGAGAGAAGTTTCCAAACACCTGGAAACACTGGCGAGTGGAACTTCAGAGGACCACATAACTGGGAAACAAAAGACATAAATAATTAAAACTCACAGACTAAGTGCCCAGAGGAAACTCTCAGTGGGTAAGTGATGTAGATGCCCACACCCTCCACTAGCAAGCGGGGGCTGGGCAGGGAGGCGTGGGCATCGGCGCATAGAGGGAGAACCGAGCTTGAACACCCCAGGGAAAACTGAGGGTGTGAACTTAAAATAGCAAAGCAGACCCTGCAGCTAAAAGGTGAAAAGCCTGCGAAAATCCCCAACCCAAGACTCTGCCAGCACGCCCCACATAACAAAGCACTGAGCAGAGCGAGCTGGCAGTGAGCCACCCAGGCCCCAGACCCCGCCGTCACAGGAAGGGAGGGTAGCCAGTGCCAGAAGGGGCAGACCCAGCCCCAGAGAGGCTTCCCATACCAAGCTGCAGGCAGGCATCCTTGCTAACCAACACTTCTTGGGTTCGGGCCAGTCGATATCCACCTGAGAAAGTGCGCCTGTTGTACACCCAGAAAACTGAGCAGCAGGGACTGGGAAGGTGATAAGTCGCAGCAACCATGCTCGCCAAATGCCTGGTCACCTGAGCTGCTCGGACTGGGGAAGGCACAAAACGCAGGCCCAGCCAAGTCTGCGCCTTTGTGGAGTACCTGAGGACCTGAACCTGAGCTGCTCAGACCTGGGAAGTGCATGCAACCCAGCGCCGGCCATGGACAGCTCCCAGCAGAGCAACATAAAGCCTAAGCAGTATAAACAGGGAAAGCACACACGCCTCAAGGGGGAGCATTCCCAGTGTAGCCGAGACACTGTGAGCACTCCCCACAAACGCCAGGGATATTTGTTAGCTGCATTCCTCCCTCCCCACAGCAGGACTGAACAGGTGAGCTGGGGGAAAAAAAAAAGTGTCCACCACCGCATCCTCGTATCAGGATGGGAATTAGACACTGAGGAGACCAGAAAACAGAAAAGCTTTTTCAACAGAAGGAACTGCCTTGGAAGTAACAGAGGGAGAAGACTTGAGCCTACTGCAAGAATAAGACTGAAAAACAGAGGCAGAGGCTTAAGTCCAAATCCTGAGAACACCAGAGATCTCCTGTTCCAGGAAACATTAATTGATAGGTACTCATCAAATGCCTCCATACATACACTGAAACCAGGCATCGCCCAAGGGTCAACAAGTTTCAGTGAAAGACATACTCCGCAAACTATCCAGCAACACAGGAGAATAGCCCTGAGCTTCAATATAGAGGCTGCCCAAAGCCACTCCAAACCCACTGACATCTCAAACTCATTACTGGACACTTCATTGCACTCCAGAGAGAAGAAATCCAGCTCCACCCACCAGAACATCGACACAAGTTTCCCTAACCAGGGAATCTTGACAAGTCACCTATCCAACCCCACACACAATGAGGTAACTACATAATAAAGAGAACTCCACAAACGGCCAGAAGATGGAAAGGCCACCCCGAACACAGCAATATATGCAAGATGAAGAGGCAGAGAAATACCCAGCAAGTAAAGGAACAGGATAAATTCCCACCAACACAAACAAAAGAGGAAGATATAGGGAACCTACCCGATAAAAAATTTCGAATTTTAATTGTGAAAATGATTCAAAATCTGGAAAGCAAAATGGAGTTACAGATAAATAAACTGGAGAAAAGGATTGAGAAGATGCAAGAAATGTTTAATAAGGAATTAGAGGAAATTAAAAAGAATCAATATAAAATGAATAATGCAATAGATGAGATCAGAAACACTCTCGAGGGAATAAACAGTAGAATAACGGAGGCAGAAGACAGGAAAAGCGAGCTAGAAAATAAAATTGTAGAAATAAGTGAAACAGAGAAGGAAAAAGAAAAAAGAATTAAAAGATTAACTCTACATCTAAAGAAACTAGAAAAGGAAGAAATGAAGGACCCCAGGGTTAGTAGAAGGAAAGAAATCGTAAAAATTCAGTTCAGTTCAGTTCAGTCGCTCAGTCGTGTCCGACTCTCCGCGACCCCATGAATCACAGCACGCCAGGCCTCCCTGTCCATCACTAACTCCCGGAGTTCACTCAAACTCATGTCCACAGAGTCGGTGATGCCATCCAGCCATCTCAATCTTTGTCGTCCCCTTCTCCTCCTGCCCCCAACCTTTCCCAGCATCAGAGTCTTTTCCAGTGAGTCAACTCGTCGCATGAGGTGGCCAAAGTATTGCAGTTTCAGCTTTAGCATCAGTCCTTCCAATGAACATGCAGGATTGATCTCCCTTAGAATGGACTGGTTGGATCTCCTTGCAGTATAAGGGACTCTCAAGAGTCTTCTCCAACACCACAGTTCAAAAGCATCGATTCTTCGGCGATCAGCTTTCTTTACAGTCCAACTCTCACATCCATACATGACCACGGGAAAAACCATTGCCTTAGGGCACAGATAAATGCAAAAGAAACAAAAGAGACCATAGCAAAAATCAACAAAGCCAAAAGCTGGTTCTTTGAGAAGGTAAATAAAATTGACAGACCGCTAGCCAGACTCATCAAGAAACAAAGGAAGAAGAACCAAATCAATAAAATTAGAAATGAAAACGGAGAGATCACAACCAACAACACAGAAATACAAAGGATCATTAGAGAATACTATCAACAATTATATGGCAATAAAATGAATAAGTTGGAAGAAATGGACAAATTCCTAGAGAAGTACACCTTGCCAAAACTGAACCAGGAAGAAATAGAAAATCTGAATAGACCCATCACAAGCACGGAACTAGAGGATGTAATCAGAAATCTTCCAGCAAACAAAAGTCCAGGTCCAGACGGCTTCACAGCTGAATTCCACCAAAAATTTAGAGAAGAGCTAACACCTATTCTACTCAACCTCTTCCAGAAAATTGCTGAGGAAGGGAAACTTCCAAACTCATTCTATGTGGCCACCATCACCCTAATCCCAAAACCTTGTAAAGATCCCACACAAAAAAGAAAACTACTGGCCAATATCACTGATGAACATAGATGCAAAAATCCTTAACAAAATTCTAGCAATCAGAATCCAACAACACATTAAGATCATGACCAAGTGTGCTTTTTCCCAGGAATGCAAGGATTCTTCAATATCCTCAAATCAATCAACGTAATACACCACATTAACAAACTGAAAAATAAAAATCATATGATTATCTCAATAGATGCAGATAAAGCCTTTGACAAAATTAAATGTCCATTTATGATAAAAACCCTCAGAAAGTGGAAATAGAAGGGACATATCTCAACATAATAAAAGCTATATATGACAAACACATGGCAAACATTATCCTCAATGGTGAAAAACTGAAAGCATTTCCCCTAAAGTCAGGAACAAGACAAGGGTTCCCACTCTCACCACTACTATTCAACATACTTCTGGAAGTTTTGGCTACAGCAATCAGAGCAGAACTAAACATAAAAGGAATCCAAATTGGAAAAGAAAAAGTAAAACTTTCACTATTCGCTGATGACATGGTCCTCTACAGAGAAAACCCCAAAGACTCTACCAGAAAACTATTAGAGCTAATCAATGAATACAGTAAAGTTGCAGGATATAAAATCAACACACAGAAATCCCTTGCATTCCTATACACTAATAATGACAAAATGGAAAGAGACATTAAGGAAACTATTCCATTCACTGTTGCAACGAAAAGAATTAAATACTTAAGAATATATCTAGCTAAGGAAACAAAAGACTTGTACATAGAAAACTATAAAACACTAGTGAAAGTAATAAAAGAGGACACTAATAGATGGAGAAATATACCGTGTTCGTGGACTGGAAGAATAAATATTGTAAAAATGAGTATACTACTCAAAGTAATTTATACATTCAATGCAATCCCTATCAGGCTACCAACGATATTTTTCACAGAACTAGAACAAATAATCTCACAGTTTGCATGGAAATACAAAAAACCTCCAATAGCCAAAGCAATCTTGAAGAAGAAGAATGGAACTGGAGGAATTAACCTGCTGGACTTCAGGCTCTACTACAAAGCCACAGTCATCAAGACAGTATGGTACTGGCAGAAAGACAGAAATATAGATCAATGGAACAAAATAGAAAGCCCAGAGATAAATCCATGCACCTATGGACACCTTATCTTTGACAAAGGAGGCAAGAATATAAAATGGAGAAAAGACAGTCTCTGTAACAAGTGGTGCTGGGAAAACTGGTCAGCCACTTGTAAAAGAATGAAACTAGAACGTGTCCTAACACCATACACCAAAATAAACTCAAAATGGATTAGAGAGCTAAATGTAAGACCAGAAACTATAAAACTCCTAGAGGAAATCGTAGGCAAAACACACTCCGACATAAATCACAGCAGGATCCTCCAAGACACACATCCCAGAATATTGGAAATAAAAGCAAAAATAAACAAATGGGACTTAATTAAAATCAAAAGCTTCTGCACAGCAAAGGAAACTATAAGCAAGGTGAAAGACAGCCTTCAGAATGGGAGAAAATAATAGCAAATTAAGCAACTGATAAAGGATTAATCTCCAAAATGCACAAGCAGCTCCTGCAGCTCAATTCCAGAAAAATAAGTGACCCAATCAAAAAATGGGCCAAAGAACTAAACAGACATTTCTCCAAAGAAGACATAAAGATGGCTAACAAACACATGAAAAAATGCTCAATATCCCTCATAATCAGTTCAGTTCAGTCGCTCAGTCGTGTCCAACTCTTTGCGACCCCATGAATCACAGCATGCCAGGCCTCCCTGTCCATCACCAACTCCTGGAGTTCACTCAAACTCATGTCCATCGAGTCGGTGATGCCATCCAGCCATCTCATTTTCTATTGTCCCCGTCTCCTCCCACCCCCAATCCCTCCTACCTTCAGACTCTTTTCCAGTGAGTCAGCTCTTCGCATTAGGTGGCCAAAGTATTGGAGTTTCAGCTTTAGCATCAGTCCTTCCAATAAACACTCAGGTGTTCCAATGAACACCTCATAATCAGAGAAATGCAAATCAAAATCAAAATGAGATACCATTTCACACCAGCCGGAATGGCTGCTATCCAAAAGTCTACATGCAATAAATACTGGAGAGGGTGTAGAGAAAAGGGAACCCTCTTACACTGTTGGTGGGAATGCAAACTAGTACAGCCACTATGGAGAACAGTGTGGAG
This sequence comes from Moschus berezovskii, assembly GCF_049115385.1. NCBI lineage: Eukaryota > Metazoa > Chordata > Mammalia > Artiodactyla > Moschidae > Moschus > Moschus berezovskii. The sequence continues at coordinate 87,353,874 of NC_142472.1, read as the reverse complement.
ATTCCTCAAAAAACTGGAAATAGAACTGCCATATGATTCAGCAATCGCACTCCTGGGCATACACACCGAGGAAACCAGAATTGAAAGAGACACATGTACTCCAATGTTCACTGCAGTACTGTTTATAATAGCCAGGACATGGAAGCAACCTAGATGTCCATCTGCAGATGAATGGATAAGAAAGCTGTGGTACATATACACAATGGAGTATTTTTCAGCCATCAAAAAGAATGCACTTGAATCAGTTCTAATGAGGTGGATGAAACTGGAGCCTGTTATACAGAGTGAAGTAAGCCAGAAAGAAAAACATCAATACAGTATACTAACGCATACATATGGAATTTAGAAAGATGGTAACCTTAACCCTGTATCCGTTCCGTTCCGTCGCTCAGTCATGTCTGACTCTTTGCAACCCCGTGGACTGTAGTCTACCAGGCTTCTCCGTCCATGGGATTCTCCAGGCAAGAATACTGGAGTGGGTTACCGTTTCCTTCTCCAGAGGATCTTCCCGACCCAGGGATCGAACCCAGGTCTCCCGCATTGGAGGCAGACGCTTTAACCTCTCAGATACGAGACTGCAAAAGAGACATAGGTATATAGAACAGTCTTTGGGACTCTGTGGGAGAGGGTGAAGGTCAGATGATTTGGGAGAATGGCATTGTAACATGTATATTATCATATGTGAAATGAATCACCAGTCCAGGTTTGACGCATGATACAGGATGCTTGGAGCTGGTGCACGGGGATGACCTGGACGGAGGATATGGGGAAGGGGGAGGGGGGAGGGGGGTTCAAGAAAGGGAACATATGTACACCCGGGGTGGATTCGTGTCAATGTATGGCAAAACCAACCAACCTATTAATGTAAGGTGATTTGCCTCCAATATAATAAATAAATAAATAATAAATATTATGGAGCACATGTTGGGAACAAGAGGTCATTAGCTTCTTTAGAATGCAATGATTTTGATTAAAGTATAATTATTATTGCTATTAGAAGCTATTTTAGTCCAAAATAGTCCGTATGTTTAGTTACATACAAGTATAACACTTATTCTGTATGATATGCATGATATAATAGCTTATGTGTAGAAGGAAATCCATGCATTGTATTTACCTAGAATTTTTTAATATATTTTATGTGCTTTGATAACATGCATTTAAGTGTTCTAATTACAGTACACAATGTTCTATGTAATAGTCAAAATCATCCTAAGATTTTGCTCCTCTTCATACTCATATCTTTCAAAATGTCATTTTTTAACAGAAGGATCACATTCCCAAAGGACTGTCCATTTTGGAGAAGCAGAATTCCTTTGAGGAAGCAAAGAATGTGTAAGTTCCAAAAATTATGCCTATGGTTCCTAAAGTTCATTCATTTATGCATGCCCTCAAAATTCAAGAACACTACTTAATGAAAAATCTGGGAGAAATTGTAAATTTATCATGAGGTGATAAGTCCATCTTCTAAGTTCTCAACATGTTGTAGGAGTAAAGATATTTCTAGTGATATTGAATTTCAATTATAAAAGATATTTTATTGTCATCTGCAAACAGTGAGAGTTTTACTTCTTTTCCAATCTGGATTCTTTTTATTTCTTTTTATGCTCTGATTGCTGTGGCCAAAACTTCCAAAACTATGTTGAATAGTAGTGGTGAGAGTGACACCCTTGTCTTGTCCCTGACTTTAGGGGAAATGCTTTCAATGTTTCACCATTGAGGATAATGTTTGCTGTGGGTTTGTCATATATAGCTTTTATTATGTTGAGGTATGTTCCTTCTATTCATGCTTTCTGGAGGAAAACATCCATTTTTATCATAAATAGATGTTGAGTTTTGTCAAAGGCTTTCTCTGCAACTACTGAGATAATCATATCGGTTTTATTTTTTAATTTGTTAATGTGTTGATTGATTTACGGATATTGAAGAATCCTAGCATCCCTGGGATAAAGTCCACTTGGTCATGATGTATGATCTTTTTAATATGTTGTTGGATTCTGTTTGCTAGAATTTTGTTAAGATTTTTTGCATCTATGTCATTAGTGATATTGGCCTGTAGTTTTATTTTTTTGTTGCATCTTTGTCAGGTTTTGGTATTAGGGTGATGGTGGCCTCATGTCAGGAAACAACTAACAGGAGGTTTCTTGTGTGCTGTTTTGGATATGTCAGGAATTCTCTGTTCCTTTCAGGAATTAGGAGGAGAGGCAAGCCTCCCCGGGGGCCGAGGAATCCAGGCATTTCCTTAGTTAGTTTTTCTATATGGTTTAAGTACCCTTTTCCTTTTTATGAACCATATGGTAAAAGTGATTATTTACAACTCTCTCTATTTTATATGGGTCGCCTATGTTTTGAAAGTCTGGAATTTTAATCTTTATCTTTGCTGAGAATAACTATAGTATATATGCCCACACCATATTGATTAAAACACCTTTGCTCCATCAGAGCTTTGGTTCCCATGTCTTGCTTTCTCTCTCTCTCTCTTTCAGGCTAATTCCTGGAGCATAGAGGCTCTCTGTGTTCACTTTCCTGCCGGGCTTCTAAGACCTTCTCAAGAAGGCCTCTGTGCCTTCACCCCTTCGAGAGGGCACCTGAGGTCTTCGTGAACAGAGCAAGCCCCATGCCAGGGGCTTTATTGGCTTTCTGCCTAAACCAAGGAATATCAGCCTCTTTCTCTCTCCTTTACTTTCTTATCAGTCGACTCCAGACAACCACATTCCAGTCCATTAAAGGACCTCAACAGACTCATAGAATGAGTTTGGAAGTTTACCTTCCTCTGCAATTTTCTGGAAGAGTTTGAGTAGGATATGTGTTAGCTCTTCCCTAAATTTTTGGTAGAATTCAGCTGTGAAGCCGTCTGGATCTGGGTTTTGTTTGCTGGAAAATTTCTGATTACAGTTTCAATTTCCATGCCTGTGATGGGTCTGTTAAGATTTTCCATTTCTTCCTGGTTCAGTTTTCGAAAGTTATACTTTTCTAAGAATTTGTCCATTTCTTTCAAGTTGTCCATTTTATTGGCATATAGTTGCTGATAGTAGTCTCTTATGATCCTTTGTATTTCTCTGTTGTTCGTTGTGATCTCTCCATGTTCATTCTAATTTTATTGATTTGATTTTTATCCCTTTGTTTCTTGATGAGTCTGGCTAATGGTTTGTCAATTTTATTTGCACTCTCAAAGAACCAGCCTTTGGCTTTGTTGATTTTTGCTACGGTCTCTTTTGTTTTGCATTTATTTCTGCCCTAATTTTAAAGATTTCTTTCCTTCTACTAACCCTGGGGTTCTTCATTTCTTCCTTTTCTAGTTGTTCTAGGATTAAGTTATTTGGTTGGCTTTTTTCTTGTTTCTTGAGGTATGCCTGTATTGCTATGAACCTTCCCCTTAGCACTGCTTTTACAGTGTCCTAGAGGTTTTGCATTGTTGTGTTTTCATTTTCATTCGTTTCTATGCATATTTCGAATTATTTATTATTCTTCTGTGATTTTTTGGTTATTCAGCAGTGTGTTGTTCAACCTCCATATTTTGGCATTTTTAATAGTTTTTCTCCTGTAATTGAGATCTAGTCTTACTGCATTGTGGTCAGAAAAGATGTTTGGAATGATTTCAATTTTTGTGAGTTTACCAAGGCTAGATCTATGGCCCAGGATGTGATCTATCCTGGAGAAGGTTCCGTGTACACTTGAGAAAAAGGTGAAATTCATTGTTTTGGGGTGAAATGTCCTATAAATATCAATTAGGTCTAACTGGTCTATTGTGTCATTTAAAGTTTGTGCTTCCTCCTTAATTTTATGTTTAGTTGATATATCCATAGGTGTGAGTGGGGTATTAAGGTCTCCCACTATTGTTTTATTGTTAATTTCCCCTTTCATACTTGTTAGCCTTTGTCTTACATATTGCAGTGCTCCTATGTTTGGTGCATATATATTTATAATTGTTATATCTTCTTCTTGGATTGATTCTTTGATCATTATGTAGTGTCATTCTTTGTTTCTTTTTACAGCCTTTGTTTTAAAGTCTATTTTATCTGATATGAGTATTGCTACTCCTGCTTTCTTTTGGTCACTATTTGAATGGAATATCTTTTCCCAGCCCTTCACTTTCAGTCTGTTTGTGTCCCTTGTTTTGAGGTGGGTCTCTTGCAGACAACATACATAAGGGTCTTGTTTTTGTATCCATTCAGCCATCTTTGTCTTTTGGTTAGGGTATTCAACCCATTTATATTTAATGCAATTATTAATAATTTCCTCTACATAGAAAACCCTAAAGAATCCACCAGAAAATTACGAGAGCTAATCAATGAATATAGTAAAGTTTCAGGATATAAAATAAACACACAGAAATCCCTTGCATTCCTATACACTAATAATGTGAAAATAGAGAAATTAAGGAAACCATTCCATTCACCATTGCAACAAAAAGAATAAAATACGTAAGAATATATCTACCTGAAGAAACAAAAGACATCAAAGATGACACTAATAGATGGAGAAACATACCGTGTTCATGGATCAGAAGAATAAATATTGTGAAAATGAGTATACTACCCAAAGCAATCTACAGATTGAATGCAATCCCTCTCAAGCTACCAACGGTATTTTTCAGAGAGCTAGAATAAATAATTTCACAATTTGTATAGAAATACACAAAACCTCGAATAGCCAAAGCAATCTTGAGAAAGAAGAATGTAACTGGAGGAATCAACCTGCCTGACTTCAGGCTCTACTACAAAGCCACAGTCATCAATACAGTATGATACTGGCACAAAGACAGAAATATAGACCAATGGAACAAAATAGAAAGCCCAGAGATAAATCCATGCACCTATGGACACCTTATCTTTGACAAAGTAGGCAAGAATATTCAATGGAGAAAAGACAATCTCTTTAACAAGTGATGCTGGGAAAACTGGCCGACCATGTTTAAAAGAACGAAACTAAAGCGCTTTCTAACACCACACACAAAAAATAAACTCTAAATGGATTAAAGATCTAAGTTTAAGACCAGAAAATATTAAACTCCTAGAAGAAAACGCAGGCAAAACACTCTCCGACATAAATTACAGCAGGATCCTCTATGACGCACCTCCCAGAATATTGGTAAAAAAAAAGTAAAACTAAACAAATGGGACCTAATTAAAGGTAAAAGCTTCTTAACAGCAAAGGAATCTATAAGCAAGGTGATAAGACATCCTTCAGAATGGGAGAAAATAATAGCAAATGAAGCAACTGACAAAGGATTAATCTCAAAAATATACAAGCAACTGCTGCAGCTCAATTCCAGAAAAATAAACAACCCAATCAAAAAATGGGCCAAAGAACTAAACAGACATTTCTCCAAAGAAGACATCCAGATGGTTAAAACACATGAAAAGATGTTCAACATCATTCATAATCAGAGAAATGCAAATTGAAACCACAATGAGGTACCATTTCATGCCAGTCAGAATTGTTGCTATCCAAAAGTCTACAAGCAATAAATGCTGGATAGGGTGTGGAAAAAAGGGAACCTGTCAGGAGCCGGCATGAGAGACCCCCGCCCATGACAAGGTCTTGACTTGAGGAGCTGGCACTCAAGGCCGTCCAGACCTCTGGGGATTTCTCGGGGCTGCCCCATCATCTACTCCGGGGCCTCCGTCTCTTCTTCTTCTGATGCTTGGTAGTCCTCTGAGCTTTCTAAGAATTCTGACTCCTGCTCAAATATCCCCCTTGAAGCCCTTGTGTAGTAGCAATACAGTTTCTGAGGGTGTATGGGCCCTATAAACAGGCCAGGAAAGAAAAAAAAAATATTTTTACACAGACCATCCTAACCCTTCTGACCCTGTTGGGGTTATAATTGTCAATTTAGAGTTTGAAATGTTCAGGACTGCACAAAGCACCGCTGGCATAAAACTAAGTCTGCTAACAATAGGCCTAAACACTCCACAAGTAAAATAGATATAAAGCCTTTCATGAGTTTATAAGGGCCCCTTAGAGTGAGATCTGGAGGGAGCTCAAGAGACTCTTGGCCCTCAAGGTCACATACCAGTGCTTGCTGATATGTCTCCCTGCCCCCTGTCCATGGTGTGCCTGGGAGTACACTAGAAGAAAACATAGAGATAAAGGTTGATAACAAAATGAATAAGAATATAGTATTAGTGTAGAAAATTGTCTCTGCAGATGTATGGGGGTAGAGCCCAGAAACAGATACCATGCTACCTGTTCTGTTCTGTTCTGTCGCTCAGTCGTGTCCGACTCTTTGCGACCCCGTGGACTATAGCCTACCAGGCTTCTCCATCCATGGGATTCTCCAGGCAAGAATACTGGAGTGGGTTACCATTTCCTTCTCCAACCATGCTACGTAGGGAGTCACAAAGTCTGCGCAGAACTGAGGCTCCCAAGATAAGGCTTGTTAATAGTTTTTACAGTTGACTAACTAACACACAAATAAAGCCATTTCTCATGTCTTGTGGCCTTGATGTCTTAAAAGCCCATTGTTTAAGAGTTATGTGTGAAGGTACTGACTGTTCTAGAAGATGGTCTATGACTGTGTTCCTGGCACAATTTTATCAAGACAATCCCTCCTCCCTTTTTAGTATTGCTGGGTTTAGGGTATATAACCACTGAAGTAGAAAAATAAAGCAGTCTTGATTCCTCACTCAACCAAGACTCGACTCGCCTTTTTTTTTCTTTTTTCACTAACGCCGCTCATCCTGAGGGTATCCCTGGACACTGCCGAGGCTGGACTCCGTCAGGAACCCTCTAAAACTGATGGTGAGAATGCAAACTAGTACTACCACTATGGAGAACAGTGTGGAGATTCCTCAAAAAACTGGAAATAGAGCTGCCCTACAATCCAGCAATCACACTCCTGGGCATATACACCGAGAAACCAAAATTGAAAGAGACACATGTACTCCAATATTTATCTAAGCACTGTTTATAATAGCCAGGTTGTGGAAGCAACCTAGATGTCCATCTGCAGACGAATGGATAAGAAAGCTGTGGTACATATACACAATGGAGTATTACTCAGCAATTGAAAAGAATGCTTTTGAATCAGTTCTACTGAGGTGGATGAAACTGGAGGCTATTATACAGAGTGAAGTAAGCCAGAAATAAAAACACCAATACAGTATACTAATGCATATATATGGAATTTAGAAAGATGATACTGATATCCTGTATCAGTTCAGTTCAGTTCAGTCACTCAGTCGTGTACAACTGTTTCCGACCCCATGAATCACAGCATGCCAGGCCTCCCTGTCCATCACCAACTCCTGGAGTTCACTCAAACTCATGTCCGTCGAGTCGGTGATGCCATCCAGCATCTCATTCTTTGTCGTCCCCTTCTCCTCCTGCCCCCAACCTTTCCCAGCATCAGAGCCTTTTCCAGTGAGTCAACTCGTCGCATGAGGTGGCCAAAATATTGGAGTTTCAGCTTTAGCATCAGTCCTTCCAATGAACATCCAGGATTGATCTCCTTTAGAATGGACTGGTTGGATCTCCTTGCAGTCCAAGGGACTCGCAAGAGTCTTCTCCAACACCACAGTTCAAAAGCATCAGTTCTTTGGCGATCAGCTTTCTTCACAGTCCAACTCTCACATCCATACATGACCACGGGAAAAACCATAGCCTTGACTAGACGGACCTTGGTTGGCAAAGTGATGTCTCTGCTTTTTAATATGCTGTCCAGGTTGGTCATAACTTTCCTTCCAAGGAGTAAGTGTCTTTTAATTGCATGGCTGCAATCAGCATCCTCGGTGATTTTGGAGCCCAAAAAAATGAAGTCTGAGATTTTTTCCACTGTTTCTCCATCTATTTCCCATGAAGTGTTGGGACCAGATGATATGATCTTAGTTTTCTGAGTGTTGAGCTTCAAGCCAACTTTTTCACTCTCCTCTTTCACTTTCATCAAGAGGCATTTTAGTTCCTCTTCACTTTGTGCCATAATGGTGGTGTCATCTGCATATCTGAGGTTATTGATTTTTCTCCCAGCAATCTTTATTCCAGATTGTGCTTCTTCCATCCCAGCGTCCCTCATGAGACAGCAAAAGAGACACAGATTTATAGAACAGTCTTTTGGACTCTGTGGGAGAGGGCGAGGGTGAGATGATTTGGGAGAATATCATTGAAACATGTATATTTTCATATGTGAAACAAATCGCCAGTCCAGTTTTGATGCATGATACAGGATGCTCGGGGCTGGTGCACTGGGATGACCAGAGGGATGGGATGGCGAGGGAGGTGGGAAGGAGGTTCAGGATGCAGAACACATGTACACCCCGGGAAGATTCATGTAAATGTATGGCAAAACCAATATAATAATGTAAAGTAATTAGCCTCCAATTAAAATAAATAAATTATAAAAAAAGAAAAAAATATTTTATTTCATTACAGTTATTGGCAAAGTTCTAACCTAGACAGTCAGGGTTAGATATCACTTTTCTCTTTAGAGAGGAGAGGGCAAATAAAAATATATTTGTGTCATACCTGGGACAATCCAGATATCCTTAAATTGTTGCCTCCCTCCCAGAAAAATCTCTGAAATAGTGCCTTGGGAATCTAAAATGCAGCATGAACAGTAAAAGCCATTTATCAGATTATTCTGGTTAATTTCCTTACCACTTAGAAAATAATTACTTTTAAAAGGTTCCTTTCATGCATTATTTTTTAGTCACTAAACTGGAAATGTCATACATATTTTTGTACTACCTATACTACGTCTAGTTTTAGAAGAATTCTGCTCGATTGCCACATTAAATGACCATTTCCTGGCTTGTCTTTGTATCTTTTCTATTCTTACTGGATCCAATATAAGTTAAAAACCCATGGACTCTATAAAATCTTAAAACTGAACCGACATTTCTATAATTGCACAATACAGGGAAGTAGTGATTACTATATCCCTTTCTTCATTCATACTATATAAATAGTGAGTTATTATACTGATGTGCCCCTCCTGTTGGACTGTTTCTTGTACTTTTTATAATATCATTCTAACAATACTGTGATATTCTTTTTAAAGAAAGGGAGGACAGATTACAGACAAACAAATGATAAGATGACTTCTCATTTCTCCTACAGCATTTTTGGACTAGTTTTATTATAGAATTTTGTCAAATTTAATATAATAGAGACATTAATGTGAACTGATGCCACCAATAACATTGCAGGTATTTTACAATGTCCTAGAATTCATGGAGTACTAGAACATGCATCTGTTTTATTGTATATATTTTATATCCAATAAACTTCTAGTGGCCATTATTGTGTATAATAGTTCCTATATTAATCTCATATACATGTTTTCATCTAATTTTACCAAGCCTATTGGATGATTAAATTTCCTGGTTTTACAAAAACTCGGATTATTTTGTAATATTTACTGATTTCTGTGGTGTAAATTTGCTGTCTGCTGTGCTTAGTCATTCAGCTGTGTCCTACTCTTTGCAACTCCATGTACTGTAGCCCACCAGGCTCTTCTGTCTGTGGGGATTTTTCAGGCAAGAATACTGGAGTGGGTTGCCATGCCTTCTTCCAGGATAAATTATCTAACCATGGCTAATTTCAAGCTCCCCGATAACTACTCTCCAGTTGGGAAAAGGGCACAGTAGGTTCAGTAAAATCAATTGGAGTTTTTCCATGCCACTTGATGTATTAGACAAGACCATAAAGATTAGCAAATTGACTTAATAAGTACATGCAGGCCATTGCTCCTACTACTAACTGCAATACTCCTCTTTCTACATTGGGAACTTTTGCTATAATGACTGACTTATGTTTGGCAAGAGAGTTGAAGAGATAAAAAATAATACAAAATATTTATATTATCACAATTAAGATAGAAATGAATGAGAAAAGGGTGTTTGGAAATTATCCAATAACTCACTGATTTTAAAAATTGAATGAATATTGGATACATAAATTCATTGAATGAATGAATATTGAATGAATGTTGAAAAATAGTGTATATTAAAACTAGGGAGATACAACTTAAATTAGATGGGAATATATACAGCTAAATGTATATATTAACAATAAGAATGTTAACAATCAATAGACCAAGGCTTTATCATGAGAAATCAGTGTAAGGAGGACATATTGAATTAAATAATATAATACATAAATAATAAGATATAAGGAGGAATTATAAAACAGAAAAACTAAAATAAAAATAGAAGATCAACAAAACCAAAGTAAAAGCACTAACAAGTTGGTTGGAAGGAGCTGATTTAAGAGAATAAATGGCTATGTGATTTTGAACTGACAACTCGCAAAAGAGAATTTGATATATTTTATTTTTGTACAGAATTTTCACACTCTTTTATGTTTTATTAATAAAAGTCTTCACCATGCAAATTCATTGGCTTTGGGCAAGGAAATATGAGTGAAAGTAGCATGTGCTACCTGAGCAAAAGCTTAACCCATTGAGTGTACTTATCATGTTCTCCTTTACATTTGGCATGAGACAAGTGATGTCTGGGAAGGGTCATCTTTATCAGGTTAGGTCCCAGAGTGTAGAACCTGTGGAGAGCCAAAACCAAATCTCAGTTCAGTTCAGTTCAGTCTCTCAGTCGTGTCGGACTCTTTGCGACCCCATGAATCACAACACGAAAGGCCTCCCTGTCCATCACCAACTCCCGGAGTTCACTCAAACTCATGTCCATCGACTCGGTGATACCATCCAGCCATCTCATTCTCTGTCGTCTCCGTCTCCTCCCACCCCTAATCACTCCCAGCATCAGAGTCTTTTCTAGTGAGTCAACTCGTCTCATGAGGTGGCCAAAGTATTGGAGTTTCAGCTTTAGCATTAGTCCTTCCAGTGAACACCCAGGATTGATCTCCTTTAGAATGGACTGGTTGGATCTCCTTGCAGTCCATGGGACTCTCAAGAGTCTTCTCCAGCACCACAGTTCAAAAGCATCAATTCTAGATGTATGAAAAACACATATTTGTCATTTGAAGTCTCAGATTTCTTTCCATTTTCCTTCTGTCTTTTTTCTTCCCTTTCTTTTCTTTTAAATTTTATTCATTTTTTTTATTTGTTTTATTAAGCATCAAAGCAATTTACAATCAATTGACAGACACAAAGATTAAAGAAATGAAAAATAATTCACGAGTATGCTAATTAAAATCATGAGGTACTGTTAATCATTCATGTGAATGTATGAACTTAAAGATACTGATAATACGGAACAATCTCACAATACAATATTAAGCCAGACATAAAAATGAAATATGCTAAATGACGTGTCTGACTCTTAGCGAACCCATGAACCACAGCACGCCAGACCTCCCTGTCCATCACCAACTTCCAGAGTTCACTCAAACTCATATCCATCTAGTCGGTGATGCCATCCAGCCACCTCATTCTCTGTCGTCCCCGTCTCCTCCTACTCACAATCGCTCCCAGCATCAGAGTCTTTTCCAGTGAGTCAACTTATCGCATGAGGTGGCCAAAGTATTGCAGTTTCAGCTTTAGCATAAGTCCTTCCAATGAACACCCAGGATTGATCTCCTCTAGAATGGACTGGTTGGATCTCCTTGCAGTCCAAGAGACTCTCAAGAGTCTTCTCCAGCACCACAGTTCAAAAGCATCAATTCTTCAGCGATCAACTATCTTCACAGTCCAACTCTCACATCCATACATGACCACTGAAAAAACCATAGCCTTGATTAGACGGACCTTGGTTGGCAAAGTAATATCTCTGCTTTTTAATGTGCTATCTAGGCTGGTCATAACTTTCCTTCCAAGGAGTAAGCATCTTTTAATTTCATAGCTGCAATCAGCATCCTCGGTGATTTTGGAGCCCCAAAAAATAAAGTCTGACACTGTTTCCACTGTTTCCCCATCTATTTCCCATGAAGGGATGGGGCCAAATTCCATGATCTGTGTTTTCTGAATGGTGAGCTTCAAGCCAACCTTTTCACTCTCCTCTTTCACTTTCATCAAGAGGCCTTTGAGTTCCTTTTCACTTTCTGCCAGAAGGGTGGTGTCATCTGCATATCTGAGGTTATTGATATTTCTCCCAGCAATCTTGATTCCAGCTTGTGCTTCTTCCAGCCCAGAGTCCCTCATGATGTATTCTGCATATAAGTTAAATAAGCAGAGTGACAATATACAACCTTGACGTACTCCTTTTCCTATTTGGAACCAGTCTGTTGTTCCATGTCCAGTTCTAACTGTTGCTTCCTGACGTGCATACAGGTTTCTCAAGAGGCAGGTCAGGTGGCCTGGTATTCCCATCTCTTTCAGAATTTTCCACAGTTTATTGTGATCCACTCAGTCAAAGGTTTTGGCATAGTCAATGAAGCAGAAATAGATGTTTTTCTGGAACTCTCTCTCTCTCTCCATGATCCAGCAGATGTTGGCAATTTGATCTCTGGTTCCTTTGCATTTTCTAAAACCTGCTTGAACATCTGGAAATTCACGGTTCACATATTGCTGAAGCCTGGCTTGGAGAATTTTGAGCATGACTTTACTAGCTTGTGAGATGAGCGCAATTGTGTGGTAGTTTGGACATTCTTTGGCATTCCCTTTCTTTGGGATTAGAATGAAGACTGACCTTTTACAGTCCTGTGGTCATTGATGAATTTTCCAAATTTGCTGGCATATTGAGTGCAGCACTTTCACAGTATCATCTTTCAGGATTTGAATTAGCGCAACTGGAAGTCCATCACCTCCACTAGCTTTGTTCGTAGTGATGCTAAGGCCCACTTGACTTCACATTCCAAGATGTCTGGTTCCAGGTGAGTGATCACACCATCGTGATTATCTTCTTTAGGAATCTCTTTTTTGTACAGTTCTTCTGTGTATTCTTGCCACCTCTTCTTCATATCTTCTGTTCTGTTAGGTCCATACCATTTCTGTCCTTTATCGAGCCCATCTTTGCATGAAATGTTCCCTTGATAGCTCTAATTTTCTTGAAAAGATCTCTTGTTTTTACTATTCTGTTGTTTTCCTCTATTTCTTTGCACTGATCCCTGAGGAAGGCTTTCTTATCTCTCCTTGCTATTCTCTGGGACTCTGCATTCAGATGCTTATATCTTTCCTTTCCTCCTTTGCTTTTCGCTTCTTTTTTTTTTTTCACAGCTATTTGTAAGGCTTCCTCAGACAGCCATTTTGCTTTTTTGCATTTCTTTTCCATGGGGATGGTCTTGGTCCCTGTCTCCTGTACAATGTCACGAACCTCCGTCCAGAGTTCATCAGGCACTCTATCTATCAGATCTAGTTCCATAAATCTATTTCTTACTCCCACTGTATAATCATAAGGGATTTCATTTAGGTCACATCTGAATGGTCTAGTGGTTTTCCCTACTTTCTTCAATTTAAGTCTGAATTTAGCAAAAAGTTGTTCATGACCTGAGCCACAGTCAGCTCCTGGTCTTGTTTTTGCTAACTGTATAGAGCTTCTCCATCTTTGGCTGCAAAGAATATTATCAATCTGATTTCGGTGTTGACCATCTGGTAACGTCCATGTGTAGAGTCTTCTCTTGTGTTGCTGGAAGAGGGTGTTTGCTATGACCAGTGTGTTCTCTTGGCAAAACTCTATTAGCCTTTGCCCTGCTTTATTTCGTGCTCCAAGGAAAATTTGCCTGTTACTCCAGGTCTTTCTTGACTTCCTACTTTTGCATTCCAGTCCCCTATAATGAAAAGGACGTCTTTTTTGGGTGTTAGTTCTAAAAAGTCTTATAGGTCTTCATAGAACTGTTCAACTTCAGCTTCTTCAGCATTACTGGTTGGGGCATAGACTTGGATTACTGTAATATTGAATGGTTTGCCTTGGAAATCATTCTGTCGTTTTTATGATTGCATCCAAGTACTGCATTTTGGACTCTTTTGTTGACCATGATGGCTACTCCATTTCTTCTAAGGGATTCCTGCCCACAGTAGTAGATATAATGGTTATCTGAGTTAAATTCACCCATTCCTGTCCATTTTAGTTCACTGTTTCCTAGAATGTCGACATTCACTCTTGCCATCTCCTGTTTGACCACTTTCAATTTGCCTTGATTCATGGACCTAACATTCCAGGTTCCTATGCAATATTGCTCTTTACAGCATTGGACCTTGCTTCCATCATCAGTCACATCCACAACTGGGTATTTGTTTCACTTTGGCTCCATCCCTTCATTCATTCTGAAGTTATTTCTCCACTGATCTCCAGTAGCATAATGGGCAACTACCGACCTAGAGAATTCCTCATTCAGTATCCTATCATTTTGCCTTTTGATGCTGTTCATGGGGTTCTCAAGGCAAGTATACTGAAGTGGTTTGCCATTACCTTCTCCAGTGGACCACATTCTGTCAGACCTCTCCACCATGACCCGTCCATCTTGGGTGACCCCACACGGCATGGCTTAATTTCATTGAGTTAGACATGGCTGTGGTCCATATGATCAGATCAACTAGGTTTTTGTGATTATGATTTCAGTGTGTCTGCCCTCTAATGCCCCGTCCCAATACCTACCATCTTATCTGGGTTTCACTTACCTTGGTCGTGGAATATCTCTTCACAGCTGCTCCAGCAAAGTGTAGCCTCTGTACCTTACCTTGGACGAGGGGTATCACCTCAAGGCTGCCCCTCCTGACCTTGGATGTGGAGTAGCTCCTCTCGGCCCTCCTGTGCCCGCGCTGCCACTGCCTCTTGGATGTGGGACAGCTCCTCTCAGCCACCGCCCTGTCCTTGGTCGTGGGGTAGCTCCTCTCGGCCACGCCTCTGTGCGTGGTCGGTTATGCCGCGCCGGCGTCTCTCGCTTTTGCACCGCCGGAGCCGGTGTCTCTCACGTCTGCGCTGCTAGATAAACACAATAAGAAGCTTTACAATGAGTTAGAAAATATAAAAAAGAACCAAACAGAACTGAAGAGTATAAGTGAAATAAAAAATACACTAGAAGTAATCATCAAAAGAACAAATAACATAGAGAAATAGGTTAGGGAATTAGAAGAAATGGAAGGCACCCAAGCTAAATGGAAAAAAAAGAAAAAAATGAGAATTTACAAACAGACCTCTGAAACAATATCAAGCAAGTGAGATTCATATTATATGAGTCCCAGAAGGAATAGAAAAGGAGAAAAAAATAGAAACTTCTTTTGAAGATAGAATAGCTAAAGTTTTCCAATTCGCTAAATTGAGAAAAGAAGCAACTATCCAGGGCCAAGAGTCACAGAGTCCCAAGTAAGAAATAACCCAAAGAGGTCCACACTGAGACACCTGATAAAGCAGCAAAGGTTAAAGATAAGATAAAGACTGAATAATAAAAGCAACAAATTAAAAGCAACTGCTGCTGCTGCTAAGTTGCTTCAGTCGTGTTTGACTCTGTGTGACCCCATAGACGGCAGCCCACCAGGCTCCCCCATCCCTGGGATTCTCCAGGAAAGAATACTGGAGTGGGTTGCCATTTCCTTCTCCAGTGCATGAAAGTGAAAAGTGAAAGAGAAGTTGTTCAGTCTTGTCCGACTCTTCATGACCCCATGGGCTGTAGCCTATCAGGCTCTTCTGTCCATGGAATTTTCCAGGCAAAAATACTGGAGTGGGTTGCCATTTCCTTCTCCCGTAAAAGCAACTATTTATCTACAAATGAGCTATCACGAGACTCTCCAAAAATCACTGCAGATGGTTCAGTGATTTGGGGGCTCCAAAATCACTGCAGATGACGACTGCAGCCCTGAAATAAAAAGATGCTTGCTCCTTGGAAGAAAAGCTATGACAAAACTAGACAGCATTTTCAAAAGCAGAGACATTGTTTTTCTGACAAAGGTCCATCTAGTAAATGCCATGGTTTTTCCAGTAGTCATGTATGGATATGAGTTGAACTGTAAAGAAAGTTGTACAGTGAAGAATTGATGCTTTTGAACTGTGGTGTTGGAGAAGACTCTTGAGAGTCCCTTGGACTTTCAGGAGATCCAACCACTCAATTCTAAAGGAAATAAGTCCTGAATATTCATTGGAAGGACTGATGTTGAAGCTGAAACTCTAATACTTTGGCCACCTGATGCCAAGAACTGACTCATTGAAAAAGACCCTGATGCTGGGAAAGATTGAAAGCAGGAGGAGAAGGAGAGGACAGAGGATGAGATGTTTCGATGATATCACCGACTCAGTGAAAATTAGTTTGAGCAAGCTAACGGTGTTGGTGGTGGACAGGGAAAACCGGTGTGCTGCATTTCATGGGGTCACAAAGAGTAGGACATGACTGAGCAACTGAGCTGAACTGACTGAGGCTCTCAACTGACTTTTCAATAGAAATGTTGCAGGAAAGGAATGGTGCAGTATATTCCAGTGCTAAAATGACAATACCCTTAAATAAAAATAATCTACTCTACAAGATTATCACTACAATATAAAAAGATAAAAATTTTTACATAAAAGCAAAAGCTAAAGGGTTCAGCAATACTAGCCAGCTTTATAGGAAATATTTTAAGGAATTTCACTAAGCAGAAAGAAAAAAAAACATGCTTACAAATACAAAGTTTAGGGAGGAAAAAATTCCAATTGGTAAAGGCAAATATGAGTAAAAGACGTAGATCAATCACTCATAAAGCTACTATAGAGGATAAAAGTCGAGGTATTAAACTCATTTATATGTACAATAAGTAAAAAATTGTTAATGCCTTTCAGTCACCCAGTGGTGTCCAATTCTTTGCGACCCAATAAACGGCAGCACACCAGGCCGCCTGTCCCTTACCATCTCTTGAAGTTTGCCCAAATTCACATCCATTGCATTGGTGATGCCATTCAGAAATCTCATCCTCTGATGCCCGCTTCTCCTTTTGGAGTCAATCTTTCCCAGCATCAAGGACTTTTCCAATGAGTCAACTGTTCACATCAGGGGACCAAAATACTGGAGCTTCAGTTTCAGCATGAGTGCTTCCAATGAGTATTCAGGATTGATTTCCCTTAATATTGACTGGTTTGATCTCCTTGCTTTACAAGAGACTCTCAAGAGTTTTTCCAGCACCACAGTTCGAAAACATTAGCTCTTTGGTGCTTAGCCTTCTTTATTGTCCAACTCTCACATGCATACATGACTACTGGAAAAATCATAGCTTTGACTAGATAGACCTTTGTTGGCAAAGTAATATCTCTACTTGCTATCTAAGTTGGTCATAACTTTTCTTCCAAGGAGCAAGCATTGTTTAATGCCATGGCTGCAGCCACCATCCGTGATGATTTTGGAACCCAAGAAGTAGTCTGTCATTGTTTCCCCATTTATTTGCCATGAAGCGATGGAACGGGATGCCATGATCTTCTTTTTTTGAATGTTGAGTTTTAAGTCAGCTTTTTTCACTCCCCTCTTTCATTTTCAGCAAGAGGCTGTCCAATTCCTCTTTGCTTTCTGCCATAAGGGTGGTGTTACCTATGTATCTGAGGTTATTTATAGTTCTCCCAGCAATCTTGTTTCCAGCTTGT
Organism: Moschus berezovskii; assembly: GCF_049115385.1. Lineage (NCBI taxonomy): Eukaryota > Metazoa > Chordata > Mammalia > Artiodactyla > Moschidae > Moschus > Moschus berezovskii. The sequence goes on along the minus strand of NC_142472.1, from coordinate 87,336,487 downwards.
ACTTCTTAAGCCTGGAATTTCACATGATGTACTCTGCATATAAGTTAAATAAACAAGGTGACAATATACAGCTTTAATGTACTGTTTTCCCAACTGGAGAACAATTATACAAAAGAAGTTCTTGCATTCTTGCAAAAGTTCTAGGGCCCACAACAGATTTTCCCACTTGGGGATCCAGCAAAGGGAATAAGAACCTCCAGAGAATTTGACTTTGAAGGCCAGTGGGATTTGATTATAGAACTTTCACAGGACTGGGGAAACAGATTCTCGGGGAGCACAAAAAATTTTTTATTGTGCACCAGGACCCAGAAGAAAGGAGCAGTGACTCCACAAGAGAATGAGCCAGACATGGCTGTGGGTGTCCAGGAGTCTCCAGTGGAGGCATGGATGTGAAAGGCTGTTGTTGAACCAAAAAAGACGCCTGGGATTCTTGGCCTCCAGAGAAGAATTCAATCTGGGGCCAGAGACAAGACTTGATCACTCAGAGCTTTTGTGCAACAGAGTTTTATTAAAGTATTAAATGGATAGAGAAAGCTTCTGACACAGACATCAGAAAGGGGCAGAAAGAGTACCCCTTTACTTGTGTTAACAATGGAGTTATATACTCTCCAATTAGTTATTACAATGAATCAAAATAATGTCTGGAGGTTGTAAAGACCTCACTAGACCTACTCTCATAATTTACATTTTAGGATAACAGGGCTAGCCAGAAGGTTTTTTTCCAGAGACTGTCCTCAAGCAGGACACATAATTGTTATATAATCCTAAGGAATGTAGAGGGGAAAAAAAGTTTGTCCTTTTTTCCTCCTTGAGAATTCCAGTCCCCTCTCTCCTTGGGGACCCCTGTACTTCTTATCAACCTGCCTAGGAAATGACTTTATCAACCTGCCTAGGAAATGATTTTATCAACCTTCATAGGAAATGACTCTCTCAGATGAACAGTGGAAAGACCTGCCAAAACCAACAAACAAAAAGAAAAATTAAGAAAATGCCAATAGGAACATATGTATCAATTAGCATTTTAAATGTAAATAGATTAAATGTTCTAACCAAAAGACATGGACTGGCTGAATGGATAAAAAAGCAAGATGCATACACATGCTGTCTACAAGAGACCCACTTCAGGGCTAAAGACATGTACAGACTGAAAGTCAAAAAATGGAAAAAGATATTCCATGCAAATGAAAATCAGTAGAAAGCTGGAGTGGCAATTATTACTTCAGACTAAATATATCTTAAAATAAAAAAATATTGCAAGAGATAAATAAGGATACTACATAATGATCAAAGGATACATCCAAGAAAAAGACATAACAACTGTAAATATCTATCAACCCAACATAGGAGCACCTCAATGCCTAAGGCAAATACTAACAGGCATAAAATGGGAAATTGACAGCAACACAATAGTAGTAGGGGACTTTAACAACCCACTTACACCAAATGGACAGATCAACAAAAGAGAAAATCAATAAGGAAGCACAAACTTTAAATGAAACATGAGGAAAAAATGGACTTAATTGTTATCTTCAGAACTTTCCATGAAAATGAGGAAGAATACACTTTCTTCTCAAGTTCACATAGAACATTCTCCAAGATAAGCCATATTTTGCATAACAAATCAAACCTCAGGGAATTAAAAAAAAAACATATGAAATGATATCAAACATCTTTTATGACCACAATCCTATGAGACTAGATATCAATTACAGGGAAAAAGAAAAAAAGAACTGTAAAAATCAAAAACAATTGGAGATTAAATAATAAATTTCTAAATAATGAACAAGATACTGAAGAAATCAAAAAGGAAACTAAAAAAATTCCTAGAAACATATGACAATGAAACAAGACAACTCAAAACCTATGGAATGCAGCCAAAGCATTTCTATGAGGGGAGTCTATAGCAATACAATACTACCTCAAGAAATCAGATAAACATTGAATAGACAACTGAACTTTGCACCTAAAACAACTGGAAAAAGAAGAAAAAAAATTTAGTAGAAGGAAGGAAATCATAAATATCAGAGTAGAAATAAGTGAAAAAGTAATGAAAAAATAAATAAGTAGAGATTAATAAAACTAAAATCTGATTTAAATCTTTGGGACTCTGTGGGAGAGGGTGAAGGTGGAATGATTGGGGAGAATGGAATTGTAGCATGTATGTTATCATAAGTGACCAGTCCAGGTTCGACGCATAAATTTTCCTCCGTTCAAAAAAAAAAAAAAATGTTGCATTTCACAGTAATAACCAAGTTTCTTTTGTCAGTTCCATTGTGATAGAATGTTAACCATAACTTTTCAAGTCTTTCCAGGATTTATAGAGTTACTATTATACCCTCTGATGCTTTTGCCAAAGTCTTCATTTCAAGAAGATTTATGCAAAGAACCTTTCAGCAGACACTGGTCTCTGATAACTTTCATATATCAGAGAATTGGATAAGAAATTTAAAAAAATCTTAATGGGACATCTTATGGCTTCATAAAAAGTTAACAAAAGGATTAGTTACTGAATGAACTGGTAAATAATGTTTATGGCTTTCCAGACATAGGGAAACACTTTCTCAAGCCACTTATGACTTAGACCAATTGGGTAAATTACACCTCTGTAGGTAAAAAATAAATAAATAAATCTGTGGAGATAAAATTGACAAACCATTAGTCGGACTCATCAAAGGGGAAAAAATAGCTGCAAATCAATGAAATTAGAAACGAAACAGGAGAGGTTACAATATAAAGTTCAGGAATACAAAGGATCATAGAAGACTATATGAACAACAGAATGCCAATAAAATGGACAACTTGGAAGATTCTTAGAAAACTTTAATCTTCCAAGACTGAACCAGGAAGAAATAAAAATTATGAACAATCCAGTTACAAACACTGAAATTGAAACTGATCAAAATCTCCCCAGAGGCTGTTTTTCACTTCTTTGGAATGTGTTCCTCTCCAGGTTCGCTAAGATGCAGCTCAGATCAATGGAGATGAACCCCGAGATGCTGAGCAGAGTGCTGGTCCAGCTGTGGGTGGCCAGTCAGTGGCATTCTGAGGACGTTCTGGGATGGGAGGAGGAGTCTCTGAACTGACAACCATGCCGGCCTGCGCCTGGTGCTGCTCTTTCCACTCACAGAACAGCAGGAGAGCTTCAGGGAAAACAGACTGGATAGCTGATGGGAAAGGGACACAAAGTCGGTCGCAAGGTGTGCTTCATGAAGCAGACCATTGGCAACTCCTGTGGAAACATCAGACACGTTCATGCAGCAGCCAATGATCAGGACAAACTGGAGTTCGAGGATGGGTCCATTATGAAACAGAGAACTTGTCCCTGGAAGACAGAGCAAAGTGCTTTGAAAACTGAGGCCATTCAGGGAGCCTACAACACCATGCCACAGGAAGGCCTACCTCAATATAATAAAGGGCATATATGATGAACCCACAGTAAGCACTATTCTCAATGGTGAAAAACTGAAAGCATTCCCCCTAAGATCAGACTACTACCAAATGTAATCTACAGTTTCAATGCAAACTATCAAATTACAATGGCATTTTTCACAGAACTAGAACAAAAAAAATCTCACGATTCATACAGAAACACAAAATACTACAAATTGCCAAATAAATCTTGAGAAAGGGAGCTAGAGGGATCAACCTTCCTGACTTCAGACTATACTACAAAGACAAAGTCACCAGGACAGTATGACAGAAATATAGACCAATGGAACAAGATAAAAAGTTCGAAGATAAACCCATGCATCTCTGGATACCTTATTTTGTCAAAGGAGGCAAGTATATACAATGGGCAAAATATAGTCTCTTCAATACGTGGTGCTGGGAAAACTGGACAGCTGTGTGTATAAGAATGAAATTAGAACACTTGCTAACACCACACACAAAGATAAGCTCAAAATGTGTTAAAAACCTAAATGTAAGACCAGAAACTATAACGTTCCTAGAGGAAAATACAGGCAGAACACTTTATGACATAAATCAGAGCAAGATCCTCTATGACCCACCTCCTAAAGTAATGGAAAGAAAAACAAAAATAAATAAGGATGACCTAAAGGAGATCAATCCTGGGTGTTCACTGGAAGGACTAACGCTAAAGCTGAAACTCAAATACTTTGGCCACCTTATGCGAAGAGTTGACTCACTGGAAAAGACTCTGATGCTGGGAAGGATTGAAGGCGGGAGGAGACGGGGACGACAGAGAATGAGATGGCTGGATGGCATCACCGACTTGATGGAGTTTGAGTGAACTCCGGGAGTTGGTGATGGACAGGGAGGCCTGGCATGCTGTGATCCATAGGGTCGCAAAGAGTCGGACAAGACTGAGTGACTGAACTGAACTGAATGAAACTTAAAAGCTTTTCCATAGCAAAGGAAACTCTAAACAAGGTGAAAAGACAACCCTCAGAATGGGAAAACGTAATAGCAACTGAAACAATTGAAAAAGAATTAATTTCAAAAATATACAGGCAGCTTAAAAGTCATACCAAAAAAATCAAACAGCCCAGTCAAAAAATGGGCAAAAGACATACAGATGGCTAATTAATATGTGAAAAGATGCTCAGCATGCCTCCTTATTAGAGAAACACAAATCAAAATTACAATGAGATACCACCTCACACTAGTCAGAATGGCCATCATCAAAAAATCTACAAACAATAAATGTTGGAGAGGGTGTTGAGAAAAGGGAATCTTCTTGCACTGTTTGTGGGAATGTAAATTTATACAGCCACTATGGAGAAGAGTATGGAGATTCCTTAAAATACTAAGAATAAAATCACCACAAGACCCAGCAATCTAACTACTAGGAATATACTTTGAGGAAATCAAAATGGAAAAAGTCAAGTGTAACCCAATGTTCCCACAGAGGAGGTCATGTCAACCTACTCCATTGTTCTTGCTTGGAGAATCTCCACAGACAGAGGAGCCTGGTGGGCTATAGTCCATGGAGTTGCAAAGAGGCAGACATGAATGAATGATTAAGCACAGCACAGCACAATCCAATATTCATTGCAGCTCTATTTGTAATAGCTAGGACATGGAAACAACCTTGATGTCCATCCACAGAATAATGGATAAAGAATCTGTGCTACACATATACAATGGAATCATACTCAGATGTTAAATGGGACACATCTGAGTCAGTCATAACGAGGTAGATAAACCTAGAGCCTATTATACAGAGTGAAGTAAGTCAGAAAGAAACAATCAATTATCACATGAACAGTGAACTTCCAGATGTTCAAGCTGGTTTTAGAAAAGGCAGATGCACCAGAGATCAAATTGCCAAAATCCGCTGGATCATGGAAGAAGCAAGAGAGTTCCAGAAAAACATCTATTTCTGCTTCATTGACTATGCCAAAGCCTTTGACTGTGTGGATCACAATAAACTGTGGAAAATGCTGAGATGGGAATACCAGACCACCTGACCTGCCTCTTGAGAAACCTGTAGGCACGTCAGGAAGCAACAGTTAGAACTGGACATGGAACAACAGACTGGTTCCAAATAGGAAAAGTAGTATGTCAAGGCTGTATATTGTCACCCTGCTTATTTAACTTATATGCAAAATACATCATGAGGAAGGCTGGGCTGGAAGAAGCACAAGCTGGAATCAAGATTGCCGGGAGAAATATCAATAACTTCAGATATGCAGATGGCACCACCCTTATGGCAGAAAGTGAAGAGGAACTCAAAGGCCTATTGATGAAAGTGAAAGAGGAGAGTGAAACTGTTGGCTTGAAGCTCAACATTCAGAAAACAAAGATCATGGCATCTGGTCCCATCCCTTCATGGGAAATAGATGGGGAAACAGTGGAAACAGTGTCAGACTTTATTATTTTGGGTTCCAAAATCACTTCGGATGCTGACTGTAGCCATGAAATTAAAAGACACTTACTCCTTGGAAGGAAAGTTATGACCAACCTAGATAGTATATTAACAAGCAGAGACTTTACTTTGCCAACAAAGATCCATCTAGTCAAGGCTATGGTTTTTCCAGTGGTCATGTATGGATGTGAAAGTTGGACTGTGAAGAAAGCTGATCACTGAAGAATTGATGCTTTTGAACTGTGGTGCTGGAGAAGACTCTTGAGAGTCCCTTGGACTGCAAGGAGATCCAACCAGTCCATTCTAAATGAGATCAATCCTGGGTGTTCATTGGAAGCACTGATGCTAAAGCTGAAACTGCAATACTTTGGTCACCTCATGCGAAGAGTTGACTCACTGGAAAAGACTGATGCTGGGAGGAATTGGGGGCAGGAGAAGGGGACGACAGAGAATGAGATGGCTGGATGGCATCACTGACTCAATGGACATGATTTTGAGTGTACTCTGGGTGTTGGTGATGGACAGGGAGGACTGGCATGCTGTGATTCATGGGGTTGCAAAGAGTCAGACACGACTGAGTGACGGAACTGAACTGAACTGAACGCTTATTTATGGAATCTAGAAAGATGGTTCCCTGGTGGCTCAGAGGTTAAAGCATCTGCCTCCAATGCGGGAGACCTGGGTCCGATCCCTGGGTCGGGAAGATTCCCTGGAGAAGGAAATAGCAACCCGCTCCAGTATTCTTGCTTGGAGAATCCCATGGAAGTAGAAGCCTGGTAGGCTACAGTCCACGGGGTCTCAAAAAGTCAGACACGACTAAGCGACGGAACGGAACGGAGAAAGACGGTACTGATGAACCTATTTACAGAGTAGCAGTGGGGACACAGACATTGAGAACAAACTGATGGACATGGCTGAAGGCAAGGAAGAATATGCGGGTGGGGAGTATGAAAAGAGTAACATGGAAATATACATTACCATGTTTAAAATAGATAGTCAATGATAATTTGTTGTATGACTCAGAGAACTCAAAGTAGGCTTGGTAACAACTTAGAAGGGTAGGATGGTGAGGGAGGTGCGAGGGATATTTATGTGGGAGCGAACATACCTATGGCTGTTTCATGGTGATATTTGGTAGAAACAAATGTGATAATGTAAAACCATTATCCTTCAATTAAAAATAAATAAATTTTAAAAAATTTAAAAATAAAACTTTGGGTGAGAATATGAAGAAAGGGAAACCCTGTGCTCCACTGATGCAGGCACTATAGAAAACAGTTTGATTTCCCCCCACAAAATTAAGAATTCAGTAATTCCATTCAGGTTTTTATCTGGGAAAAAAACAAAATCATGAATATGAAAAGATATATGCATTCCTATGTTCATTGAGTCACTATTTTCAATAGCCAAGACATGAAGCAACCTAATTTCTTATTGACAGACAAATAGATGGAAATGTGATACATATACATGAAGAGCCATTAAAAACAGTGAAATATTGCCATTTGTGACAATATGGATGGACTTACAGGGTTTTATGCTAAAGGAAATAAGTCAGAAAGAAAGAAAAATACTGCCTTTCACTTATATGTGAAATCTTAAAAAAAATAATGAACCAACACAACAAAATAGAAACAGAGACATAGATACTGAGAAAACAAAAACAACTGGTCTTTGCAAGAGTGGAAAAATGAGCAAGAATGAATGAAGTAGTGAGGGGGATTAAGTACAAACTTCCAGTTACAAAATGAAGGAATCAAGGGATGCAATATACAACATATGAAATATACTCAATAGTATTATAATCACTTTGTATGTCAAAAGATGGTAAATTAGATACTTTTTGCTAATCATTTCATAAAGTGTTAAATATTGTAAGTTAATTATAATTCAACTTATAAAATTAAAAGATAAATCATCATACCTCTGTAAATTATCATCTTTTGGAAAATGTAAAATAATATTTCAATAATTTCCGTACCAAAGTTTTGTGGTAAAATAATGTATCATAATATTCATTATGCCAACATTTATTTCATAATGATATGCTTCAACTATTTAATCAATGAAGAAGATGGACATTTAAGGGAGTAAAATGATAATGGTCAGAAAGAAATGTAATAGAAGATAATAATAAACAAATTTGAAAAGGAGAGGGGGAAAAATCTAATTCTCAGAAGTTATCTGAAATATTACTGTCTTTAATTTTATTTTGCTCTTTTAAAAATATTTATTTATTTTATATTTTGGCTGCATTGAATGTTAGTTGCTGCACATAGGATATTCCTTGCAGCATGCAAAATGTTTCATTGTGGTGCACAGGCTCAGCAGTTGCAGTGTGCAGACTTAGCTGCCCTGCAACATGTGGGATCTGTTTCCTGACCAGGAATCAAACCTGTGTCTCCTTCATTGGAAGATGGATTCTCAACCAATGGGGACATCCCTGATTTTACTCTTGGCTCACTCTCAACTTATTACCCTTCAGAACTACCAATCTATGAATACTTCACGTGATAATATTTAAATTTATATGAATAACTGCAAATTTTCATTTTTACTGAAAAAAAAATAGTAAACTGTGTCAAAAAACAAAAAAAGTGGCTTTGACTTTTTGTCATAAAACCAAAAACACAAAATAATTAAATATTGCCTCAGTTTTTAGTTGGAAATTTCTTTATAAATTATTAATCTACAAATACCTACCTGAAAGTCCTAATGCAATATATTTAGACTAACATGATTGAAACATCTCAAAACCTTTTGCAGTTTAATTTACATTAAAAATTGATGATTAGATTTAGATTTTAGATTTATAACTAATTATGCATTATTTGAAGACCAAGTATTCCCTAAGTTTTTCTTGAAGTGATTGGACTGGATGCCATGATCTTAGTTTTCTTAATGGCATCCAGTCCAATCATTTCATGGCAAATGGATGGGGAAACAATTGAAACATTGAGATAATTTATTTTGGGGGGCTCCAGAATCACTGCAGATGGTACCTGCAGCCATGAGATTAAAAGACACTTGCTCCTTGGAAGAAAAACTATGATCAACCTAGACAGCATATTAAAAAGCAGAGGCATTATTTTGTCAACAAAGGTCCATCTAGTCAAGGGTGGTTTTTCCAGTAGTCGTGTGTGGATGTGAGAGTTGGACTACAAAGAAAGCTGAGCGCTGAAGAATTGAAGCTTTTGAACTGTGAAGTTGGAGTAGACTCTTGAGAGTCTCTTGTACTGCAAGGAGAATCAACCAGTCCATTCTAAAGGAAATCAGTCCTGAATATTCATTGGAAGGACTCAGGCTGAAGCTGAAACTCCAATACTTTAGACACCTGATTCGAGGAACTGACTCACTAGAAAAGATCCTGATGCTGGGAAAGATTGAAGGCAGGAAGAGAAGGGGACAATAGAGGATGAGATGGTTGGATGGCATCACCGACTCAATGGACATGGGTTTGGGTGGACTCCGGGAGTTGGTAATGGACAGGGAAGTCTGGTGTGCTGCATTCGATGGGATTGCAAAGAGTCAGACATGATTGAGTGACTGAACTAAAGTCTTCCTTATAAAAAAATATTTAATTTGTGAAAAAAAAATTTTCAAGTTGCATAAATTAAGTTGCCAAAATAAGTTGTTTGATCAAGTTAAAGGAGTGAAACTGGGAAAAACTGATAACCCTTTCCTCATTTTCAAACTTAAGCATGTATGTGAAATTGGCCACAAGTTTTTTGAATGCCTGCTGTGGAGAAGTGATAATATCTCCTCCCCCTGAATGTGATTTGTTACTGTATCTGCTTTGAACAATAGATATGGTGGAAATGATGAATAATATCTCTATTCCCAAGTCTTAAGAGACTCGCAGTCTCCATTTACTGCCTCCTGAGTTACTCACTCTTAGAATTCAACTGCCTAAATAACCTAAAGAATGTGGAGGGATTCAGTTCAGTTCAGTTCAGTCGCTCAGTCGTGTCCGACTCTTTGCGACCCCATGAATCACAGCATGCCAGGCGTCCCTGTCCATCACCAACTCCCGGAGTTCACTCAAACTCATGTCCATCGAGTCGGTGATGCCATCAAGATATCTCATTCTCTGTCGTCCCCTTCTCCTCCTGCCCCCAATCCCTCCCAGCATCAGAGTCTTTTCCAGTGAGTCAACTTGTTGCACGAGGTGGCCAAAGTTTTGGAGTTTCAGCTTTAGCATCAGTCCTTCCAATGAACACCCAGGATTGATCTCCTTTAGAATGGACTGGTTGCATCTCCTTGCAGTCCAAGGGACTCTCAAGAGTCTTCTCCAACTCCACAGTTCAAAAGCATCAATTCTTCGGCGATCAACTTTCTTCACAGTCCAACTCTCACATCCATACACGACCACGGGAAAAACCATAGCCTTGACTAGACAGACCTTTGTGGGCAAAGTAATGTCTCTGCTTTTTAATATGCTATCTAGGTTGGTCATAACTTTCCTTCCAAGGAGTCTTTTAATTTCATGGCTGCAATCAGCATGTTTGTAGATAACTGTCAGCAGCCGCAGCTGAGCTCTTAGATGATGGCTAGCATCAACGGTCATCCATGTGAGTGAGCTCTTGGATATCTGATCCAGTTGAGTCTCCAGATATCTCCAGTCCTGATGGCTATCTGACTATGATCACATATGACATCCCAAGGAAGAACCATCTGAGCTTATTTAATCAAAAACTTATTACAGAAAAACCACAAAATGTTTTTAAACTATTACATTTCAGGATTGTTCATGGTTATTTTGCAACAATAGATAAAACATAATTTTAAAATTATATATACATATTTTATATTTCAAGTATTTTAGATTGGCTTATAAGAAAAACCTATTGTTCTCTTAAGATGAATCTTTGCTCCTACTTTGAAAAACTACCAATTTTGATTAAGTTGAGAATATTGCTACATAAGGTAGAAGAGATACTTGAGTATCAAGTTATCCCAGAGAGAAAAATTTCAGAGTAGTCTAAAGATTTATTAATTATGGAGTTGTATGTGATCAATCAATTGTGGCTACTATGAATAAAACTTCCCATGTGGCCCTGTTAGCAAAGAATCTGCCTGTTATGTAGGAGACCTGGATTGGATCCCTGGTTCAGGAAGATACTCTGGAGAAGGGAATGTCAACTCACTCTAGAATTCTTGCCTGGAGAATTGCTTGGACAGAGCAGCCTGACAGTCTACAGTCCATGGGGTCGCAAAGAGTCAGAGACAACTGAGTGACTTTCTTTCACTTTTCATGAATAAAACTAAACAAAATTGCTTAACCACAAGAGATTACACATGAAGACACTTCACCTCATAAGTGACCACACAGGTAAAACTATAACACCTGTGCTCTTTATTGTTGAAATCAACAGTCCAAGACTACTAAAGATGGTAAAGCTATTTCTCTGGTGGTTGCATTAGATAGATAGATAAATAATAGATATTTATGTATGGATATCTCCCCATGCATTCATATATCCCACATACACACATTTATTAAATATATAATTTGTGGAAATATTGAACAGAACCTTGGTGAAAAAGCATTTTAGGGATGACTGGTTTTGGGGAAAGCAGTCAAACAATAACAAAACTATAACTGGTATAATTAATAGACTTCTCTTTTGGGTCATAAATCAAATTTGCCAATTCAGTATAGTTCTCAAGGAGTTTTTGAATTTATCTAAAATCAGCAGCTACATTTTTCCCTTGGGATATATATGTCTCATTGTTGATACACATATAAGACAAAATTTCAGCAAAATCTATTTGGTAACAATTTCACTTACAATAAATGTTACAGCTTGAAATATTTAAAAAGTCTTCATTTATTATCCATCAACTTTGTTTGTACTTTCTGACATATCCAGGGTTAAAAGAAATGGCTGACTATGTAAAATTAATTAAATATAATTGTGATACTATTGCAGCAATGAAGTAGTCTATAGCTCCTAAAAACTCATCTAAGATATTTTTTCTCTTGTTTAAAATTTAAGTCAATTTTAATGTGAAATAACTATTTTTAAAAATTTAATGAGTATTAAATGCACATACAATCTCTGTTAACTCAGAGAATGAATTGCTATTTTCTTTGTCATCATATGCTAACAATCTATCTTGTCAACTAGAGGAAATCTCCTTGTATGCTACAATCTCCTGGCAAATTTATATCATTGAAAGTGCCTAGAGAATGACCAATAAGAAAAAGTCCCTATTCTTTTATTTTTAGAGAGGAGAGGGCCCTAAGTAAGCCTAGAGAAGTCATGGTTGAATAGAAAAATCTTGTATTATCATGAAAATGAAAACTAACACAGAATGGGTACTCAGTTCCCTGTTAGCTAACCCAGGCATAGGTTTAGTGTTTGAAGAAGTGCTAAGAAGGATAAGGCAGATGGATTATCTGCTTTAACCATCTGAGGATGGATTTTTCTCAGAAGGGCATGATTTTCAGCACAGCTTTATGTTTTAGAACAAAGAGTGTAAAACAAGTCAGGGAAGTATTCATTCAATGTTTCAGAAAAAAAGTGGACCAGCATGTACACAGCAAGTCAGTATGGACTTGGCACTTGGGAGGAAGACATGTCAAAGGAGTATTAACATCAATGTCTCAGGAAAAAAAGAGTTTAATCTTTATTTTTAGCATGCACATTTCTTTACTTTTGGCCAACACATCATTTTCCCTAGTATTTAAATCAGATGTACAATGTATGATTGATAGTCCATAAATTGGCTGTTTCAGTCAGCACAAAATACAAGTGAGCTCATAAGGCAGAATAATATCCCCATACCTAACTCAATATGTGAGTAGTGATTTAATTATATCCTATCAAAGAAATTTGTAATTTCAAATATATTGTGTTGCTTTTTGCAATGTTTAAATGGATACAAAGCAGCTTTTAAATTATTAAATTAAAAATAATAAACAATAATCCATTTGGAAGATGCTAAAGGAGAAAACTTCAATACTTTGGCCACCTCATGTGACGAGTTGACTCACTGGAAAAGACTCTGATGCTGGGAAAGGTTGGGGGCGGGAGGAGAAGGGGACGACCGAGAATGAGATGGCTGGATGGCGTCACCGACTCTGTGGACATGAGTTTGAATGAACTCCGGGAGTTGGTGATGGACAGGGAGACCTGGCGTACTGTGATTCATGGGGTCGCGGAGAGTTGGACACGACTGAGTGACTGAACTGAACTGAACTGACTGAAAGGAGAAAAGGAAAGATATAAGCATCTGAATTCATAGTTCCAAATAATAGCAAGGAGAGATAAGAAAGCTTTCCTCAGTGATCAATGCAAAGAAATAGAGGAAAACAACAGAATGGGAAAGACAAGAGATCTCTTCAAGAAAATTAGGGATACCAAGGGAACATCTCATGCAAAGATGCACTCAATAAAGGACAGAAATGGTATGTACCTAACAGAAGCAGAAGATATGAAGAAGAGGTGGCAAGAATACACAGAAGAACTGTACAAAAAAGATCTTCACAAACAAGATAATCACGATGGCATGATCACTCACCTAGAGCCAGACATCTTGGAATGTGAAGTCAAGTGGGCCTTAGAAAGCATCACTACGAACAAAGCTAGTGGAGATGATGGAATTCCAGTTGAGCTATTTCAAATCCTGAAAGATGATGCTGTGAAAGTGCTTCACTCAATATGCCAGCAAATTTGGAAAACTCAGCAGTGGCCACAGGACTGGAAAATGTCAGTCTTCATTCCAATCCCAAAGAAAAGCAATGCCAAAGAATGCTCAAACTACTGCATAATTGCACTCATCTCACACACTAGTAAAGTCATGCTCAAAATTCTCCAAGCCAGGCTTCATCAATATGTGAACCGTGAACTCCCAGATGTTCAAGCAGGTTTTAGAAAAGACAGAGGCGCCAGAGGTCAAGTTGCCAACATCAGCTGGATCATGGAGAAAGCAAGAGAGTTCCAGAAAACCATCTATTTCTGCTTCATTGACTATGCCAAAGCCCTTGACTGTGTGGATCACAATAAGCTGTGGAAAATTCTGAAAGAGATGGGCATACCAGACCACCTGACCTGCCGCTTGAGAAACCTGTACACAGGTCAGGAAGCAACAGTTAGAACTGGACATGGAGCAACAGAATGATTCCAAATAGGAAAAGGAGTATGTCAAGGTTGTATATTGTCACCCTGCTTATTTAACTTATATGCAGAGTACATCATGAGGAACGCTGGGCTGGAAGAAGCACAAGCTGGAATCAAGATTGCCGGGAGAAATATCAATAACCTCAGATATGCAGACGACACTACCCTTATGACAGAAAGTGAAGAGGAACTAAAAAACCTCTTGATGAAAGTGAAAGAGGAGAGTGAAAATGTTGGTTTGAAGCTTAACATTCAGAAAACAAAGATCATGGCATCTGGTCCCATCACTTCATGGGGAATAGATGGGGAAACAGTGTCAGACATTATTTTTTGGGGCTCCAAAATCACTGCAGATGCTGACTGCAGCCATGAAATTAAAAGACACTTACTCCTTGGAAGGAAAGTTTTGACCAATCTAGATAGCATATTAAAAAACAGAGACACTACTTTGCCAACCAAGGTCCGTCTAGTCAAGGCTATGGTTTTTCGCCTGGTCATGTATTGATGTGAAAGTTGGACTGTGAAGAAAGCTGAGCACCGAAGAATTGATGCTTTTGAACTGCGGTGCTGGAGAAGACTCTTGAGATTCTCTTTTACTGCAAGGAGATCCAACCAGTCCATTTTAGAGGAGATCAATCCTGGGTGTTCTTTGGAAGGCTTGATGCTAAAGCTGAAACTCCAACACTTTGGCCACCTCATGCCAAGAGTTTACTCACTGGAAAAGACTCTGATGCTGCGAGGGATTGTGGGGAGGAGGAGAAGGGGACGACAGAGAATGAGATGGCTGAATGGCATCACCGACTTGATGGACATGAGTTTGAGTGTACTCCAGGAGTTGGTGATGGACAGGGAGTTCTGGCGTGCTGTGATTCATGGGGTCACAAAGAGTTGGACACCACTGATCGACTGAACTGATTGTTTCCTTGGCAAAGTATATGCCCAGAGACAAAATGTATTATTTTTCATTGTATCACATTATAGAATAAAGTCTGTCAGCTGTCACTTCCAGTTTTGGATAAAAATTTCCAGGTGAAAATTTCATATTTTTTTTTTTCCTTTGGAGAGAAATATTTTCTGTTCTTCTAGATCTGGTCACCGTAAATTTCCTGTGTGTTCTAGAGAGTTGTTGTTGCTGTTGTTTTCCAAAAACAGCCAAATTTTAAATGGACATAAAGTAAAGAGAAATATGTTGCTACAGAATCTCTCTTTTTATTATTATTGTTCTATTTACACTTTTTTTTTTTCTGTTATGAGCAGAATTAAGGTTGCCAGTCATTCATTTTACTCTTGCTAAGCGTTCAGCTACCAGACTGCCTACAAGCCTCCTGACTTTGTAAGCTGCCAATTTAAAACTAACAGATGTGTAGTATATGTCACTTATAGTCTTATTTAGAAAAAATAAGACATAAATCAGGCAAATCCAAATAAATATGGATACGGAAATCCTCATTCCATCCAAGGAAAACTTTGTAAATTGTGTCTATAAGATGTGAAAAAGCACACAAGTTAAAGCAAATAAAACATAATGTCTCCTCCAAATATGAGATTCGATGACTTATAACATAGACAGGTATATGAAGAATGTCATGCATTTTGTCTCCACCACATCTAGCATCATGTGTATATAGTAGTAAACCACAATGGCAAACATTCTCAATTAACCTTCAATGAACTTCATGTGTGAGCTTTCACTTTTTACACTGTCTCCCTGCTGCTAGAGATCTCTCTTTTATCTTTAAAGAAAATATTCCATCCCCTTTTTAATTGCCATGCTATTACCGTATATTAACGCATATATATGGAATTTAGAAAAATGGTAACCTGAACCCTGTATAAGAGACTGCAAAAGAGACATAGGCATTTAGAACAGTCTTTGGGACTCTGTGGGAGAGGGTGAAGGTGGAATGATTGGAGAGAATGGAATTGTAGCATGTATATTATCATAAGTGACCAGTCCAGGTTCGACGCATAAATTTTCCTCTGTTCAAAAAAAAAAAATAATAATTGCCATGCTAAATTATCACTACCTTTCCAAACTCCAATCATTTCTTGATTCAGCTTCAAGACCATGCTGGGTTAGAGGGCTTAATACTCAGGATTCAAAGACATTCAAAAGATCTATTTGGAAGCATCAATCAAATTTTTATAAGTAACAGAAATCCAATATTGTTATTAATACTTCTGCTCTATATGACAGGAAATAGGTTTTTTACTTGGGAATACTAAAACTTTCTGTGAAAAAAAGTATAATGAATTTTCAGTGTACAACAGATACTTTCTGTGTGAAATTTATTAATAAAAATGAAGACTGATAAATTGCTAAAAAAGAAAAATAATCTTTCATCATGGACTTTAATTTGTCTTAACAGTGTGATTGAACATACAAATCAAAATTATGATTCCATAAAAACTTGTATATCATTGCCATTTGCATAACATAGTCCTTGCCTCAATTTTAGTGGGAAAAGGTACTTATATATGTTATCAATCTTCTGACAATGTCCTTTATAGTAAGAATTTAGCTGAGTGCCAGTTGCTTTGCATACTTAAGTCTCACAACATTTTGCAGATGAAAAAATAGAAAATCTGACAGTAAATCATACTCACACTGTTGTGTGTTTGCATGTGTGTGCTCAATCACTGAGTTGCACCCAACTCTTTGCAACCCCATGGGCTGTGGCCTGTTAGGCTCCTCAGTGCATGGAATTTTCTAGGTAAGAATACTGGAGTGGGTTGTCATTTCCTACTCCAGGGTATCACCTTGACCCAAGGAAGCATGTGTCTCTTGTGTCTCCTGCACTGGCAGGTTGATTCTTTACCACTGGGCTACCTGGGAAGCCCCTCCAGTGGTAATGGCATTTTAATTCACCATTAAAAACAAAGTCAGAGTATTTGCAATATAATATTATACATGGCTTTTACATTTTCACTATAATCCAGTGAATTAAATAAGTAGAATTTATTAACTGTGCATTACAGACAAAGAAATTAATACAGCCAGGCACTCTGATCTGCACATGGTCACACAGTAACACAAACTCTAAATGAGACATTAAGTTACCTAAATTTCATGTTTTGAATAAAGCACTGTATTGTATAAATTTAAATTCTGGAATTTGCCTTGTTCCTAGTTTTAAGATCTGCTTTTCAGCATCATTTCTTTTTGTTCTTCAAAGTTGCATGTTAATTATTTTTTTCTTCACTGATCAGATAAATAGAATATTCTAGATATGGAGAAAATAATGAATAATCTAAAGCAAACATAAAAACAAATTTCAGTCTCCGAAAGTAATAAATTTAATTTGCTTAAAACAGTCCAGTGAGTGGCTTCTAGGTGAGCACTTAAGAAAGAAGAGCTACATTAGGTCACAGCATCTAATCTGAACTGTCACCTAATGTAGAACTTAATGCTCCTGTAATGCATTTTTGCTTCTGTACTTTGCTTGCTGCTTGTAAAACCAAAGTTACTCCATTTTAAGATAAGGTTGTTTTTAAGTAAAGATTCCTAAAATTGTTTTTGAGTAAGGATGTATAATGATCCCTGGATCAAACTCTACCCACGGAGGAAGATTCCTCCGTTTGAGCAACAGAAAAGGGGGGAAAGTAAGAATGGGTTAGCATAAGAATGGCCATCTCAGAGGCCGGAAAAACCATTTTTACTGAGTATGTGACTTGAGGGAAGAAGAACTAGATAAAACCTGGGAGACAAGTTAATCTTAAGTACCAAGAATGTGGGCGGCTTCGACACTGAAAATTAGGTAAACAGGTCTGATAAGTTTATCTCTTTAAGACACCAGGATAGAGATATGCACAACTGTGTGTGTGTGTGTGAAAATTCCTGTGAGTTAGGTAATTTAGAAATATCATGATTTGAAAATGCTTAACCCCTTGGCTCTGAGTGCTCGGGGTCCTTGTTGAAACCCGCTATGTCGGGCAGACACTTGGACCCCAGCTAGCTGGAAATAAACCTCACTGTGTGTCTTGAAAAAAAAGAAAAGAAAGAAAGAAAGGAGAGCTAATAAACTTTACCTCTGCTCTTTACACATATAGATATTTTTAATGCCATCACATGCCAAATTGTGTTGCTGTGTTTGTTTTACTGCACCTTAATATGTCAATAATACAAAAGAATTCTTTCAAATTTAAATTATTAATAATTGGCATGTCACATTGCAGTCAGCATAGAGACCTCAAAACTAAGAATAAATTAATTGATACATGAGTTGTGTTCTTTTTTAGAGATTGCCCCCTGGCAATCAAATTAATATTACCTTATCTTGTAACAAGGCATTCTGAAAACTAGTATAGATAAAATGACATTGAATTATTAATTGTGTAGACAGCCTGAGGTTAATAATGATTCTGAGCTGCTCACATTTCTGAAAGCACTTTATTCTTCTAGCCATGGCATTGCCAGAAACAATTAGTAAGTCAAGAAATGAGAAGGTAATGTTACATGGAACTGAAATCATAATTAGCCTCTGACCTGGTTTTGATAACCAAATAGGTTCTCCTCTCCTGTTTTTTTCTTCTGAATAATGCAGATATGCCTTTCTCTTCTTTTCATAAATATACTTTAACATTTACTATTAAGTGATGCCCTGTACCACATGGCTCTGATCCAGGGGCATCACTAATGAGAATTTAATAGTTCTTAATAGTTTGCCATTAGCCAGTTCCAGTGTCAACAGGCAGAAGAAGTTAAAGTGAATACAAATAAATTGTCTCCTTTGCCTTCTCTTTCGAGAGAGTGCAGTAAAGCAATTCATTTTACCCTGGGGGTTTGATGAGCAGAAAATTTTAATTTGCTTCTTCGCAGACATCCCTTTAGGTTACAGTACAGCAAAATTCATAGGATCATTTTGAACTCGACAAATAGCAGATATCAATCAGAATTTGAGGTTCAAAGGAGAAATAACTGAAACTGACCTTAGAAGAAAATTTGGTATAGAGATGTACTGGTAAGCAGGGAAAAAGGATATAATTCCTGGTCCTAAAAATCTAATAATCTTTGAAAATCAATATAGCATCTTAAAAAAAGTTTTGTTAGCCTAAACTTAGAAACCATAGTTCTAGCTAGGTTCTTTAAATCATTCTATGGCCTCAAGCTTAGAAAGGAATCAGTGGAGGAGTGACATTATCAAGATGGTGACATTCGTCATTCCTGACTTCAGTTCTACTCAAAAAACCAACTAACAACAACCACAGATAAGACACCACTGTGAAAATCTCAGAACCTGAGGATAAGGCTGAAGCACTGCCCTTAACCACAAAGACTGAGAAGGACTTCAGTAAAGTGCAAGAGGAAAATTTCTGCATTGATCTCATCACATCTCCCCCAGAATGCCATGGTGCTGTATCAAGAAGGCCCACCAGACCTACAGCTTCACCAGTGGGAAAAAAGAGAACCCAAGGTGGATATCTACTTCTCCAGCATAGGAGAACATTTCCCAATAGGCCCATATAGGTCTTATCTCACAAGAATCACTGAGAGAAACTGAAAAAACTGGGGGAATGGAGAAGGACAGAGTTTACAGAAACCAGTCCTCATATTTCAGTGAAACCCATTACTGCTTGCAGTGGCACCCTCACAGAGATTCCAGCTGTGGCTCTGCCCATCTTCAGAGCTGATCCAGTAGCCCCATAAAGCCAAAAAGATTGGGAGTATTTCTGTCTGATTTGACTTCCTAGTCAACAGGCCATACTGGTCATGGAGACTACCCTGTGGCCTTACTCAAGCAGGGGAGCAAATTAGAAGTGCCACCCATTTGCTAAGCACAGGCTCCATTTCCACCACAGATGGAAACTGGGCCATAGATGACCAGCAGCTGCAGAGAACATCCCTATGGCCTGTCTAGGGAGGAAGTTAATCCAGTAGCTCTGCCCAACTGTTGAACACATGACCTCTAGACACATGTACCAGGTAGTCTGAACAATGACCCCAAGTAGCCTTGGAACCAGCCTACAGCAGCACCCAACCACAAAGCCCAGCCTATAACCTCATCCAGCAGCACAGCTCATCTATGGTCCTGCCTGATTCCTGAACACAGCCTGAAGTCTTGTCCAGGAAAGGAGCCCAACTGTGACCCTGTCCACTTGTGGAGTCTAGCCTGAGGCTCTACCCAACAGGAAAGCCCAACCAGTGACACAGACCAATTGCAGAGCACAGGTCCCCAGATTCAGCCAACTCTGGGACACACATAGAAAAGACCCACTTAATAAGACAGCCTGGCCAACAACTTTGAGCAACAGGGTCCAATGACCAACACTGAGGCAGGGACAATGACTTATCTGACTGGAAATCTCAGCCTATAGCTCCATCCAAATTAGGCACAACCTGATGCCATGGCTGATCGCAGAGCACAACCTAAGGACCTGTCTTGACCATGAAGCACAGCCCATATCTTACCTGTACATGGAGTTCAGCCTGTAGCACCATCCATTTGAGCACAGCCTGAGGTCCCAACAACTAGGAATAATTGCAGAGCACAGACTGTGGCTCTGTCCAATTGCAGACCACTGGTACCACTTTTCCAGGGAACACAGACAGTCTGTGACCCCACCCAACCAGTGGTAATTAAGAACTTAGTTTGTGGCCCCATCTGACTGTAAAACCAGAGAGTTGCCCCATTAGAATGTGGAACATAGCCAGCAGGCTCACCCAATTGCAGGGCCCAGCCAGTGGCACTTTCCTTCACCTCAGAGCATGGAAAGTGGCCTTGACCAACTAGGACTCCAAAAGTAAACTTTACTTGCCCATGGATACTACCAGCTAACATCTAGTATCTCAAGCTGAAATGACAGGTAAAAGTCTTTCCCTGATGAAGAAAATCTGTGAAGTTTAGAAGACTTACTCAAATGCAGAGGTACCAACACAAAGATAAAGAGACCATAAAGGATCAAGGTAAACAAAAAGATACATCACCAAAAAACACTAATAAACTCCCAATAACTGACCCTGAAGGCATGAGGATCTGTGAAATGCCTGACAAAGAATTCAGAATAATCCTCTTAAACAATCTCAGCAAACTGCAAGAACACAGACAGCTAAATGAAATCAGGAAAACATTGCAAGAACCAAATGAGAAATTCAAAGAAGAAATAGACCAACCCAATCAAAAACAAAACAAAAACCCCACAAACAGAAATCCTAGACCTGAAAGCCTACAGAATGTACGGTATGGAAGGAAATAATGCATGCATTATGAGACTCCTGAGAGAAAAGGAAAGAAAGAAACAGAAAATCTATTACAGCAGTAATGACAAAAGCTTCCAAAATTTTGTGGAGAAAAATGCACATCCAAATTCATAAAGCCCAGAAAAATAAAATAATTTGAACAAAAACGATTTAGAGTGAAATGTATTAAAATTAAATTGTCAACAAAGACAGAGAGTTTTGAAAGTAGCAAGACGAAAGCAATTTATCAAATACAAGAGAGTTCCCATAAAATTTTAGGCAAATTTCTCAGAAGAAGCTTTGCAGGCCAAGGGAGAATGGGATGAGATACTCATTACAATGAAAGAAAAATCTATTTCCAAAGAATGCTATGCTGCCAAAGCTATCTTTAAAAAAAATTAAGGAAGGACAGACTAACAGACAAAAACTCCAATACTTTGGCCACCTCTTGCGAAGTGTTGACTCACTGGAAAAGACTCTGATGCTGGAAGGGATTGCGGGCAAGAGAAGGGGACAACAGAAGATGAGTTGGTTGGATGGCATCACCGACTCAATGGACACGGGTTTGGCTGGACGCCGGGAGTTGGTGATGGAGAGGGAGGCCTGGCGTGCTGCGGTTCATGGGGTCGCAAAGAGTCGTACAAAACTGAGCAACTGAACTGAACTGAACTATGACCTAACTCTGATACCACCCCTGATTTTATAAAGCCCCTTCAAGTCTTTATAGTTTGGCTTTCAAATCTATTGTTTTCTAAAAGTACTTTCTCCAAGTAGTTAAAGATAAATGGTATATTTAATTCAATATTTCTATGTTTGCTTTAATTTTAGATATTAGAAAACATTTTTATTGTGAGTTTATTATAAGTTTAATAAAACCAATATCAGATGGTCATAGCAGCATATAAAATGACATTACATTTTCTTTTTAATGTTCGATGCCTAGGACATTCATTCTAACTTTCTAGTGCTCAGCTCACTCTGTTTATTCTGGGTTACAGCATTGTTTTAAACATACATTTAAGTTAGGTTTCACAGGCATTGTTGCTCTGTTTAGTCACAATTTCATGAGATTTCCTCAAAAGTCCTATCAGTTCAGTGCAGTTCAGTTCAGTCACTCAGTCGTGTCTGCCTCTTTGCGACTCCATGAATCACAGCACACCAGACCTCCCTGTCCATCACCAACTCCTGAAGTTCACTCAAACGCATGTCCATCGAGTCGGTGACGCCATCCAGACATCTCATTCTCTGTCGTCCCCGTCTCCTCCTGCCCCCAATCCCTCCTAACATCAGAGTATTTTCCAGTGAGTCAACTCATTGCATAAGGTGGCCAAAGTATTGGAGTTTCAGCTTTAGCATCAGTCTTTCCAATGAACACCCAGAACTGATCTCCTTTAGAATGGACTGGTTGGATCTCCTTGCAATCCAAGGGACTCTCAAGAGTCTTCTCCAACACCACAGTTCAAAAGCATTAATTCTTTGGCTATCAGCTTTCTTCACAGTCCTCACATTCACACATGACCACTGGAAAAACCATAGCCTTGACTAGATGGACCTTGGTTGGAAAAGTAATATCTCTGCTTTTTAATACGTTATCTAGGTTGGTCATAACTTTCCTTCCAAGGAGTAAACGTCTTTTAATTTCATGGTTGCATTCAGTATCTGCAGTGATATTGGAGCCCCCCAAAATAAAGTCTGACACTGTTTCCACTGTTTCCCCATCTATTTCCCATGAAGTGATAAGACCAGATGCCATGATCATAGTTTTCTGAATGTTGAGCTTCAAGCCAACTTTTAACTCTCCTCTTTCACTTTCATCAAGAGGCTTTTGAGTTCCTCTTCACTTTCTGCCATAGGGTGGTGTCAACTGCATATATAGAGTAAGACAAACATTACCAACCAATTTAGTGCTCTTTGAGAGAAAGGCTCAGAGCAATTCAGCCCTGCTGAATCAGGCAAACACCAATGATTGATTGCAGTCAACTATCAGAAAAACTATTATATTGCATGATGAAGGTTGGCAGCCCAAGGTGATCACATTACAGAAAAGGTTCAGTTCAGTTCAGTTCAGTTCAGTCACTCAGTTGTGTCCAACTCTTTGCGACCCCATGAATCACCAGGCCTCCCTGTCCATCACCAACTCCCGGAGTTCACTCAAACATATGTCCATCGAGTCGGTGATGCCATCCAGCCATCTCATTTTCTGTCACCCTCCCCTAGTCACTACCAGCATTGGTCTTTTCCAGTGAGTCAACACGTCTCATGAGGTGGCCAAAGCATTGGAGTTTCAGCTTTTGCATCAGTCCTTCCAATGAACACCCAGGATTGATCTCCCTTAGAATGGACTGGTTGGATCTCCTTGCAGTCCAAGGGACACTCAAGAGTCTTCTCCAACACTATAGTTCAAAAGCATCAATTCTTCGGCGATCAGTTTTCTTCACAGTCCAACTCTCACATCCACACATGACCACTGGAAAAACCATAGCCTTGATTAGACGGATCTTTATTGGCAAAGTAATGTCTGTGCTTTTTAATATGCTATCTAGGATGGTCATAACTTCTCTTCCAAGGAGTAGGTGCCTTTTAATTTCATGGCTGCAATCAGCATTTGCAGTGTTTTTGGAGCCCCCAAAAATAAAGTCTGACACTGTTTCCACTGTTTCCCGATCTATTTCCCATGAAAAGTTTAGGATATGTATTTTCAAACTCATTTGTTTATCTGCTCAGTTCAGTTCAGTTCAGTCGCTCAGTCGTGTCCGACTCTCCGCGACCCCATGAATCACAGCACGCCAGGCCTCCCTGTCCATCACCAACTCCAGGAGTGCACTCAAACTCATGTCCACAGAGTCGGTAATGCCATCCAGCCATCTCATTCTCCGTCGTCCCCTTCTCCTCCCGCCCCCAACCTTTCTCAGCATCAGAGTCTTTTCCAGTGAGTCAACTCGTCGCATGAGGTGGCCAAAGTATTGCAGTTTCAGCTTTAGCATCAGTCCTTCCAATGAACACACAGGACGGATCTCCTTTAGGATGGACTGGTTGGATCTCCTTGCAGTATAAGGGACTCTCAAGAGTCTTCTCCAACACCACAGTTCAAAAGCATCGGAATCTTCAGTAATCAGCTTTCTTCACAGGCCAAATCTCACATCCATACATGACCACGGGAAAAACCATTGCCTTGACTAGACGGACCTTGGTTGGCAAAGTAATGTCTCTGCTTTTTAATATACTAACAAGGCTGGTCATAACTTTCCTTCCAAGGAACAAGCGTCTTTTAATTTCATGGCTGCAATCAGCATCTGCAGTGATTTTGAAGCCCCAAAAAATAAAGTCTGACACTGTTTCCACTGTTTTTTCATCTATTTCCCATGAAGTGATGGGACCAGATGCCATGATCTTTGTTTTCTGAATGTTGAGCTTCAAGCCAACCTTTTCACTCTCCTCTTTTACTTTCCTCAAGAGGCTTTTGAGTTCCTCTTCACTTTGTGCCATAAGGGTGGTGTCATCTGCATATCTGAGGTTATTGATATTTCTCCCAATCTTGATTCCAGCTTGTGCTTCTTCCAGCCCAGCGTTCCTCATGATGTATTCTGCATATAAGTTAAATAAGCAAGGTGACAATATACAAAGTTGACGTACACCTTTCCTATTTGGAACCAGTCTGTTTTTCCATGTCAAGTTCTAACTGTTGCTTCCTGACCTGCATACAGGTTTTTCAAGAGGCAGGTCAGGTGGTCTGGGATTCCCATCTCTTTCAGAATGTTCCACAGTTTATTGTGATCCACACAGTCAAAGGCTTTGACATAGTCAATGAAGCAGAAATAGATGTTTTTCTGAAACTCTCTTGCTTTCTCCATGATCCAGCGGATGTTGGCAATTTGATCTCTGGTGCCTCTGCCTTTTCTAAAACCTGCTTGAACATCTAGGAGTTCACGGTTTACATACTGCTGAAGCCTGGCTTGGAGAATTTTGAGCATGACTTTACTAGCGTGTGAGATGAGTGTAATTGTGCAGTAGTTTGAGCATTCTTTGGCATTGCCTTTCTTTGGGATTGGAATGAAGACTGACCTTTTCCAGTCCTGTGGCCAGCGCTGAGTTTTCCAAATCTGCTGGCATATTGAGTGCAGCACTTTCACAGCATCATCTTTCAAGACTTGAAATAGCTCAACTGGAATTCCATCACCTCCACTAGCTTTGCTAGTAGTGATGCTTTCTAAGGCCCACTGGACTTCACATTCCAAGATGTCTGGCTCTACGTCAGTGATCACCTTATCGTGACTATTTTGGTCGTGAAGATCTTTTTTGTACAGTTCCTCTGTGTATTCCTGCCACCTCTTCTTAATATCTTCTGCTTCTGTTAGGTCCATACCATTTCTGTCCTTTATCGAGCCCATCTTTGTATGAAATGTTCCCTTGGAATCTCTAATTTTCTTGAAGAGGTCTCTTGTTTTTCCTATTCTGTTGTTTTCCTCTATTTCTTTGCATTGATCACTGAGGAAGGCTTTCTTATCTCTCCTTGCTATTCTTTGTAACTCTGCATTCAGATGCTTATATCTTTCCTTTTCTCCTTTGCTTTTCACCTCTCTTCTTTTCACAGCTATTTGTAAGGCCTCCTCAGACAGCCATTTCGCTCTTCTGCATTTCTTTTCCATGGGGATGGTCTTGGTCCCTGTCTCCTGTACAATGTCACGAACCTCCGTCCAGAGTTCATCAGGCACTCTATCAATCAGATCTAGTCCTTTAAATCTATTTCTCACTTCCACTGTATAATCATAAGGGATTTGATTGAAGTCATATCTGAATGGTCTAGTGGTTTTCCCTACTTTCTTCAATTTTAGTCTGAATTTCGCAATAAGGAGTTCATGATCTGAGCCACAGTCAACTCCTGGTCTTGTTTTCGCTAACTGTATAGAGCTTCTCCATCTTTAGTTGCAAAGATTATAATCAATCTGATTTCGGTGTTGACCATCTGGTGATGTCCATGTGTAGAGTCTTCTCTTGTGTTGTTGGAAGAGGGTGTTTGCTATGACCAGTGCATTCTCTTGACAAAACTCTATTAGCCTTTGCCCTGCTTCATTCCGTGCTCCAAGGCCAAATTTGCCTGTTACTCCAGGTGTTTCTTGACTTCCTACTTTGGCATTCCAGTCCCCTGTAATGAAAAGGGCATCTTTTTTGTGTGTTAGTTCTAAAAGGTCTTGTAGGTCTTCATGGAACCGATCTGCTACTAATGCCATTGTCATTATCATTCATGAAAATGGGGAAAAATAGCCTAGATATGGCATCAGGAGGGGAGAAAATAATTTAAGAAATAACTATGTATGTTCTTTAAAAAATAAATGTATATATTGTAAAAGAAAATGTCTAGTGAATGTGGAGAAAAAATAATTTCAACAAGTACATTTGTTTGTTATAAACCTAGCATTAAACACCAGTAAAAACTTTCATATTCCAAATATTAAAAACCTTTTACTAAATCATAGAATATAAGTTAATCAATGATTAGTCTTTGAAACTGAAGTTATATTTGCCCCTTAATTGTCACTGTCTTTAAGTTTTAATAGTCATGAAAAAGCAAAAGTGTTAGTCGTTCCATCCTGTCTGATTCCAGAGAAGGCAATGCGAACCCACTCCAGTACTCTTGCCCGGAAAATTCCATGGACAGTGGAGCCTGGTAGATTGCAGTCCATGGTGTCGCTAAGAGTTAGACACGACTGAGCTACTTCACTTTCACTTTTCACCTACATGCATTGGAGAAGGAAATGGCAAGCCACTCCAGTGTTCTTGCCTGGAGAATCCCAGGGACTGGGGAGCCTGGTGGGCTGCAGTCCATGTGGTAGCTAACAATCAGACATAACAAAAATACTTAGCAGCAGCAACAGCAGCTTGTCTGATTCGTTGGGACCTGGGACTGTAGCCCACCATGCTCCTCTGTCCATGGGATTTCTCACACAAGAATACTGGAGTGGCTTGCCATTCCTTTCTCCAGGGGACCTTCTTTATCTAGGAATCAAACCCAGGTCTCCTGCATTGTAGGCGGAATTTTTTACCATCCGAGCCACCGCAGAATAGCCATAGAATGACTAAAAATTGTGTATGTGAAAATCTTTGTTGAGTAGTATAAAATTTTATACTCTAAATATATCACAAGTAATTTTTCATCCTGATGACAGGCCTATAGATGGAATATATTTTATATTCTTTATGTTACACATGTATTTTTAATATATATGTATTTAATTAATATATATTTATGTTCAGTTCAGTTCAGTTCAGTCGCTCGGTCGTGTCCGACTCTCTGCAACCCCATGAATCACAGCACGCCAGCTTTCCCTGTCCATCACCAACTCCCGGAGTTCACTCAAACTCATGTCCACAGAGTCGGTGATGCCATCCAGCCATCTCATTCTCGGTCGTCCCCTTCTCCTCCCGCCCCCAACCTTTCCTAGCATCAGAGCCTTTTCCAGTGAGTCAACTCGTTGCATGAGGTGGCCAAAGTATTGCAGTTTCAGCTTTAGCATCAGTCCTTCCAATGAACACCCAGGATTGATCTCCTTTAGAATGGACTAGTTGGATCTCCTTGCAATCCAAGGGACTCTCAAGAGTCTTCTCCAACACCATAGTTCAAAAGCATCAATTCTTCAGCGATCAGCTTTCTTCACAGTCCAACTCTCACATCCATACATGACCACGGGAAAAACCATAGCCTTGACTAGACGGACCTTGGTTGGCAAAATAATGTCTCTGCTTTTGAATATACTATCTAGGTTGATCATAACTTCCCTTCCAAGGAGTAAGCATCTTTTAATTTCATGGTTGTAATCAGCATCCACAGTGATTTTGGAGCCCCCAAAAATAAAGTCTGACACTGTTTCCACTGTTTTTCCATCTATTTCCCATGAAGTGATGGGACCAGATGCCATGATCTTTGTCTTCTGAATGTTGAGCTTCAAGCCAACCTTTTCACTCTCCTCTTTCACTTTCCTCAAGAGGCTTTTGAGTTCCTCTTCACTTTCTGCCATAAGGGTAGTGTCATCTGCATATCTGAGGTTATTGATATTTCTCCCAGCAATCTTGATTCCAGCTTGTGTTTCTTCCAGCCCAGCGTTCCTCATGATGTACTCTGCATAAAAGTTAAATAAGCAAGGTGACAATATACAGCCTTGACGTACTCCTTTTCCTATTTGGAACCAGTCTGTTGTTCCATGTACAGTTCTGACTGTTGCTTCCTGACCTGCATACAGGTTTCTCAAGAGGCAGGTCAGGTGGTCTGATATTCCCATCTCTTTCAGAATTTTCCACAGTTTATTGTGATCCACACATTCAAAGGCTTTGGCATAGTCAATGAAGCAGAAATAGATGTTTTTCTGGAACTCTCTTGCTTTCTCCATGATCGAGCTGATGTTGGCATTATGATAGCTATTTTCTACTGAAAAATGGTAACATTATACAAAATCATAAGAACATTCCAGATTAATTTTTTTTCTTTCTTGGTATATCCTAATACAATAAAATTCTGAGACATGGATCTTGTAACATGGAATGACTCATGGTCCATGAGTGCTGGGAGACAAGAAACTTTCTACAGTTTTATCAAATGTCTGTAGATCTGTGAGCAAGACAATGACTAAACTTTATTCAAGAATGCTTATACAGTGAACCACCTCAAGAGACAGTGTCGGATTAGAAGAAGCAAAACTCTCACTGTTTGCAGATGAAATGATCCTCTACACAGAAAACCCTAAAGACTCTACCAGAATACTATTAGAGCTAATCATTGAATACAGTAAAGTTGCAGGATATAAAATCAACACACAGAAATCCCTTGCATTCCGATACACTAATAATGAGAGAAAAGAAATTAAGGAAACAATTCCATTCACCGTTGCAATGAAAAGAATAAAATACTTGGGAATATATCTACCTAAAGAAACAAAAGACATATATATAGAAAACTATAAAACACTGGTGAAAGAAATCAGAAAGGACACTAATAGATGGAGAAATATACCGTGTTCATGGATTGGAAGAATAAATATTGTGAAAATGAATATATTACCCAAAGTAATTTATAGGTTCAATGCAATACCTATCAAGCTACCAACGGTAGTTTTCAGAGAACTAAAACAAATAATTTCACAGTTTGTTTGGAAATACAAAAACAAGATAGCCAAAGCAATCTTGAGAAAGAAGAATGGAACTGGAGGAATCAAGCTGCCTGACTTTAGGCTCTACTACAAAGCCACAGTCATCAAGACAGTATGGTACTGGCATGAAGACAGAAATATAGATCAATGGAACAAAATAGAAAGCCCAGAGATAAATCCACACACCTATGGACACCTTATCTTTGACAAAGGAGGCAAGAATATTCAATGGAGAAAAGACAATCTCTTTAACAAATGGTGGTGAGAAAACTGGTCAACCACTCGTAAAAGAATGAAACTAGAACACTACCTAACATCATACACAAAAATAAACTCAAAATGGATTAAAGATCTAAATGTAAGACCAGAAAATATTAAACTCCTAGAGAAGAACATAGGCAAAGCACTCTCCAACATAAATCACAGCAGGATCCTCCAAGACCCACCTCCCAGAATATTGGAAATAAAAGCAAAAATAAACAAATGGGACCTAATTGAAATTAAAAGATTTTGCACAGCAAAGGAAACTATAAACAAGGTGAAAAGACAGCCTTCAGAATGGGAGAAAATAATAGAAAATGAAGGTATGGACAAAGAATTAATCTCAAAGATATACAAGTAACTCCTGCAGCTCAATTCCAGAAAAATAAACGACCCAATCAAAAAATGAGCCAAAGAACTAAACAGACATTTCTCCAGAGAAGACATACAGATGGCTCATAGACACATGAAAAGATGCTCTTGGATTGTTTATTACTTGGAATATGGAGGAACCATACATACTTGATTATATGTAAAACATTTTTTTTAATATTTTATATTTTGTTAAATAGATAACCAGTTGAAGTTTGATGTGTGATGCAGGGTATCCAAAGCTGGTGCTCTGTGACATCCTGGAAGGATGGAGCAGGGAGGAATGTGGGAGGGGGTTCAGGGTGGAGGGCACATATGCTTGCCTACGGCTGATTAATATTGATGTATGGCAAAAACCATCACAATATTTTTAAGCAATAATATCCCAATTAAAATAAATTTAAAAACAACAAAAATAAACAAAAAATGTAGAAAAGATCCTCCCCTAAAAGCCATCCAAGAGTGTAGGTCTTTTGAACATGAGCTGCCCATTCTCCTTGTTTGGTGCCCTGCAATAAATACTGTATTTTCCTTCACTGCAAACTGGTATCAATAGATTTTCTTTGCTGTACATCAGGTGAGCCCACCCAAGTTTGGTTTGGTTACTTTGGCAATTCCAGACAAAGTAGAACCGGTGAGGATAGTTCGATAAAATATGCAAAGTTGGAAGACTTGATAGAAGGAAGTTTCACTATCTATTACTTTACCCATATGAGTCTTTTATGTTAATTCTATATGTAGAACACTTCAGACAAACATAACAGGGAAAAAAAAGTAGCCTAATTTCAGCAAAAACTGCTCTTCCAAATACTAATTTTTTAAAACTTCTGTTAATATAATTTGTTTACACTTTGATACCAACTTTATTCTAACAAAAATTCTTGCTTTTTTATAGTTAATTCCATTAAGGAGGATTAGGAAAATAATGTCCAAAGTGATCCAGGTGGAACTGTTTCCAAATTGGAGACATGTATATAAGTGATACAAACTGACTGTTTCTCACTTTGGAAATTCCGTGCTATGTTTTGAGTTTTCCTGAACCATCACCTTCCCTTTCTTGTCATAAGTAAAATCACACAGCAAGTCACATGATGAAATAAGCAGAAAATTTCTGAAAACAGGAGCCAATACCACTAGGAGAGATCTGGATTGGCAGGAAAAAAAGCCAGTCAGTCTGAGCTTTCTTTTTTGTCTTTGGGTAATAGAAAGTGCTCAGATTTTCTTCATACCTATATCTCAAAGACTATTTAACTTTAAATATTTTGTAAGTTTTTATTACATTTATTCTTTTAAAAATCATAATCTTCTATGTACTGTAGAGCTGTTTCATAGCTCATTCTCCCACAGCAGTTTAATCTATTGAGAAAAGATAGCATGTAAATGTCCACCATAACAGGCCTACCTGGCCAAGTAAAACATCTCCTGTCCACTATCTAATTTAATATCTGAGATGATGATGTGGTGAACACCCTACTCAACACTGATAGCAATTCAGGGAATCTTTTAATCCACTCTATTTATTGTCTTTGAGGTTGCCCCAGTGACGCTTGTGGTAAAGAACCTGCCTGCATTTTTAGGAGACATAAGAGACTTTCGTTCAATCCCTGGGTCTGGAAGATCCCCTGGAGGAGGGCATGGGAATGTCCTCAGTATTCTTGCCTGGAAAATCCCATGGACAGGGGAGCTCAGTGAGCTACAGTCTGTGGGATCCCAAAGGGTTGGACACAACTGAAGAAACTTAACACACACACACACACATATATTTATTGTCTTAACTCTCCAGCATTGAAAGGCACAGTGAAAATACTGACATTGGAATAAAAATATGAGTGAATGCAAAAATAAGTATAGGGTAAAAGAATAATCTTAGATTTCTGTCCAGAAGGAAAAAAATATACATAATACTTTATCTTGTATATTTTATAACATGATCATAAAGTTTAGAAGAATAAATTTTCAAGAACTAAATACTTGGTGAGATCACTGTCTATCCAGCCTCCAAAATATTTAGCTCAGTTTGGATGATATATTTCAAAGAACATTATTACTCTGCCTTCAGTTTGTGATCATTTAAAATATAAGCATAACTATTGATAACTTCCCTAATTTTCACTAGTGGCAGATTAACTGCAAGGGACATTATGATTCAGATATAGTATCCAATTTCTTATTGAATCTTGGTAATTTATTTGCCTTCATAAAATATTATGGCAGGGTTCCAAAGGTTAATTATGAGTTGCATAAAAGGTACTTCCTTCAACTCGTTTTAATTTATTGCTTTCTGCTAAAGCATTGCCCAAGAACTTGGCTCATTGAAGTTGCAAAGAAGAGTTACTTTTACTTTGCCCCCTCCCATGCTACTTACATCTGATATATATAGTCAACAACATCTAATTTCACAGCTCAGTTGTTCAGTCCTTGAAAAAAGACATTTCCTCAAAATTAGATGATAAAAATGAGTTGGAGAAGCTGTACTAAAAAAATTAATAGTTTTAAAAGTGATATTTATGTAACCTTTATTTATGAATTCCATCAATTTATTGAAAGCATACTAATAAATTTTCTCTAAACTCTGCAAGAGGGAATAACTTATAGATGCATCTAATAATATAATACCAACATATTATTTCAATTATGCACTCAAAGCATAGAAATGGATGTTGATGATAAATGGAATAATAGATGATCAACAAGTGACTATATACTGTAATTCAGAAGATGGCCATAGCACTTAAGTAGCTTATGAACTGTGGCAGCTAGAATCCCCAAATTCCATCATACTTTCAGTGGGAAGCCATTACTGTTATAAAAACGAAAACATTTATTTAAATCTTAACAAATTTCAATGCCATTCCTGAAAACTCAATACCAACATTTTAGTATCTGCCTCATGAGAGGAAACTGCTCAAATAATAATATAATGCAGCAACATTCACAAAATTTGATTGAGATAAATGTTTATCAAAATCTATCCAGAGTGATTATTAAGGCTGGAAGTGGGGAAAACAGTGACAAGAGGAGGAATGACTTTTACTTACTTTTTCATGTAAGCTGTATTAATTGTTGGGTGATTCTATATTTATAGAATAGAATAATATATATAAAAGGACAATCTGGTATTTTCTCTGTTATGTAGTGCTGTACTGCAGCTGGTGACTGTAGTCATGAAATTAAAAGATGCTTGCTCCTTGGAATAAAACTTAAGACAAATCTAGACAGCACAATAAAAAGCAGAGCCATCACTTTGTTGACACAGGTCCATACAGTCAAAACTATGGTTTTCCCTGTAGTCATGTATGTAATGTGAGAGTTGGACCATAAAGAAGGCTCAGTGCCGAAGAACTGATGCTTTCGAAATGTGGTACTGGAGAAGATTCTTGAGAGTCCCTTGGCAGCAAGGAGATCAAACCAGTCAATCCTAAAGGAAATCAACCCTGAATATTCATTGGAAGGACTGATGCTGTAGCTGAAACTCAATACTTAGGCCACCTGATAGGAAGAGCCTATTCATTGGAAAAATCTTGGATGCTGGGAAAAATTGAGGTCATGAAGAGAAGCGGGTAACAGTGGATGAGATGGTTGGATGGCATCATTGACTCAATAAACATGAGTTTGAGTAAGTTAAGGGAGTTGGTGATGGATAGGGAAGCCTGGCATGCTGCAGTCCATGGGGTTTCAAAGAGTCAGACATGACTGAGCGACTGAACAAGAACAAATAAAAGATGTACTCCAAAAGACCATAATATTTTAATATTTTAAATAGTATTTAAGTATGGAGACATGGAATCTTTTTGTTTTTTATATTCCATTATGAACCTCTTCTCCATGAAATATACTCAATTTCAATGAACCATATTTTCAGTTTATTACACTTAGCTTTTGAGATATCATTATCTTGCATGAATTTTTAAGTGTACATATTTTAGGCTTTAAGTATCCCCCAGTTTTTATAAACTGGGAAAATGTATTTCTAGGATATGTCATGTTGAAAAATTTTTCATTTAGTGACTGTTCATGAGTGCTGCATATTTTATATGCATTTTATTATATTTTAACGGCATCTGTGTCAACTATTTTACAAGTCTACATTACAGATGAGAAAATTAAGCTTGAGAAATGTGAAACAGTTTTTCTATGATGACATATGAAGATGAAAACTCAAAGCTCTCAAAATTTGAACAATATCCTCTGAATCACTACTTTTGACTCTGGATTGGGGACCCTGAGATGCATGATAGATTGATTTCAGAATAATACAAGAAAAGAAAAAAGTGACTGCTGTAGCAAATGAAATTGTGTCCACGTTGTCTTGAGATATATATCCTAGCCTGTGGAACGGGCTGTTTCCTGTGACTATCCCCACCATTGTGCAGAGAGACAATCTGGCATGGATTCCCAAATGAAATATAAACAAGTCATTTAAATCTGAGTTGCAGACATACCATAATTTTTTTCAATATGTGTGTTCCAGATAATGCATAGACATACTTACACTAAAATCTTATTAAATTTTTATCTGAATTTCAAACATAATTTGAATCTTGTACTTATATCTGCTTAATTTGGAATATCATGTCCTTTCTTTTTAGGCAGCTTTGTTGAAAACTGGCTTAGCAGGTCTGAGCTAAATCAGTGGAAGATTAGAATTCTTTGCTGTGGAGCTTTCAATTTTAAAAAGTCCACTTCTAAATGACTTGCTCAAAGACATACAGCTAGCTAATAAGAGGACTTGGACTAAGATCTAAGTCTTTTTACTCCCACATTGGGAATCTTTACCCTATTCCATGCTGTCTCCCTTCATTTGACTTTTTTTTCCCGCAGAGAGTGTGAAATTTCTTTCACTACACAGGAAAGATGCTTCTATTTCTCTATAAAGTGATTATAAATTGTGTGGAACTATAATCACCATACTTATTCTTACAAATAATTGAAATACAAAATTTTGAAAATGCCTTATGTTCATAGCCAATGGAATTATAACCAAATGTCAATTACTGAATAGCAAAAGAGTCATATAGCAGCTATTGTCAAATGTTCTACCTGAAGGCAAACATTTTTTAAAGCAATGAATTCAGGAGAATACAATGTTCCAAGTTCTGACTCATCAAATAAGAACTGAAGTTCTCAGTAATCAGTGGTTACAGGGGTACATCAAAAACTGAGGAGACACTGAGGAGTTTATCAAATGATATATTAATATCTTATCCTGAATTGCCCTGGTTTAAAATTAGCAAGAATATGTTGGGTCTCTAATTTCTAAATAATTAAGGACAGCTGTGGTTGTTTAAGTTTAGGACAAAATTGAAGTGAATGAAATCAAGACGTGGAGTAGAAAATTTAATGTCTAAAAAGTTGATGACTCTAACTTGAATCAGAAGTATTTATCTTTTACGTCATTTAGATTCCCTGAGTTTCTGTTTCCTTATCTATAAAATTATGTGCTGTATTTTCATGGTAAAAATAATGTAATGCAAACGTTGTTGATAGGAAGAATAATGGAAATGCATTAAAGAAGACAATATAAAAAGTCAAATAAATAAATAAAAAGTCCACTTTTCAGACCAGATAGGTGCTCCTGTCTGCTGTATTCACAAAAACGTAGATCCGTAAAGGCCAGAGCCCCCTCTACTGGGACTGCAGTCATGGTGCATGCAGTCCATCTGTCCCACCTGGAGACACCTTTGTAAAGCTCAGAGAATTATATGCATCTGTCACTTCTCTGATAGTAAATGATTACCCTATAAAGCCTATTTCATATCTACAACACATGATATTAAATACATGTTTACATGTCTCCACAACCATTTCCATAACATTTTGCAAATTTTTGTTCTCTTTGTCCTTTTCAACACTCACCCACATATAACTGAAGGTTTTGGAAAGGAAGATTTCTCCTGTCCTCTTGTTTTTAGAAAGAAAGAGTGTTCATAGTTTCTCTCATTTACTTTTTAAATTTCCAGAGTAAAAATTTAGTCACTCCTGATATAAAATCAGGTGATAATAGCTCATCACCGGAAATGTACTATTTTTATTTTTCCCAGTAAAAAGTTCCCAGTTTTAAAAAGTTTTTCCTGAAATATAACTTGTAGACTCACAATTCTTTTTCCATAGATGACCAATAATTTGGTTCCAAAGACAATATTTTCCCTTTCATTCATCATACTTTTTCCAACAGGGTTCAGCATTTATTCGTATTTGTTTAGAGTAAACATGAGAACATTTGAATTCTATTTATTTTCTACAATTCAGTTGTTAGTTTAGAATTGATTAATACAGTTTATGTTTTGCTTGAAAAAATTCATAGTCTGCATTTTGGAAAATTGCAAACATACATAAACCTTAGAAAATCATTTCTTCGTTTATTTTTGGCCCAAAATAGTATTTTATTTTCAACAGTTTTCATGAAAATTTTTTTATTTAAAAACATTTACTTTTTATTTAAAAAAAAATCTTTCCAAGATATTGTTTTTGACATTCCTCTCTCTACCATGCTCTAATTCCAAATTAATTTTCCTTTTTATATACTCTATATTTTTAGTACTATGCCATTCTCATCAAGTTGATAATGTTTTGCTTCCCTGTTAAAGAGGGAAAAAAGGCCCATTCTCCAAGAAACCTTGGGTAATATATCCTACTAAATGAAAACTTGCCAAATCTTTTCACTTAAGATTCATAACTTTATATGAATTATATTTACGTTATTATTCCTTGAGGTATAATCTCTGACACATTATCCTCCACATAAAGAAGAGTTTCACTGAGGCTGCAGAATATCATGCACATTTCTGAATCATTTGAAAGGCTAGGAAAAATTCTCCCCATACACTAATATTCAACATACCACTGTAGGTTCATTATTAGAAAAAAATGAAAGAATTGGGAACTATAGTGTAACACATTTAAAAAAGAAATCAATTTATTGTTTTCCTTCATGACATTAAAACACTCTATAAGGCTACTTTTTTCCCGTTTATGCTTGTTTGAAATCCTGTGATCTCTTTAATCCCTAAAGTAATCCTAAAAACAATTTAACTTGGTGGCATAAACATCTATTTTGATGTAATAAAATTTCCAGTTCCATATGGAGGTTAATTTGCTCCCCTTCTCTGGTTGGGGCAAGCTTTAGGTTTGTGGTGCCTGAAGTAGGACAGGGAGGGTATATGTGGTTCCTCTGCTTCTCCCATCACTAACCCCCCTCGGGGGCTTCCCTTGTTGGAGGAGAAGGAAGAGCCAGGTAAGTCTCACCTACCATGTATACTTAAGGAGATTTAACTTTGTGACTCTAGGCTTAGCTGGAGTTGAAAGCTGATTTTCTTTTTTCTTGCAGTGAATCACATTGTCCTATCTCCAGCTTTTTCCTACTGGCGACTACTTGCAATTCTGATTAAACTGCTTAGAAAGAAACTGACACAGCCCACAAGAAACCTCCAGGCATTCTTTCCCTCACTACAATCTGGATGTGTCAGTGAGCAAATAGACATTTAGTGCTCTTTAAAAAGGCTGTGTGCTTTTACTGTTCAGATTTCATACTTGTAAATCCAAGCGAAATTCCCTGAGTTCCCTAAACTCCAGAGAACATTTATCAGAGGAAATAAGGTTCACGTTCACAGAGCTGCAAGTTTCGGCTTGAATATCTGTGACACAGTCGAGATTGCTGTTCAGTTCGGTTCAGTTCAGTCACTCAGTCATGTCTGACTCTTTGTGACCCCATGAATCACAGCACACCAGGCCTCCCTGTCCATCACCATCTCCCGGAGTACACTCAAACTCATGTCCATCGAGTCGGTGATGCCATCCAGCCATCTCATTCTCTGTCGTCC
This sequence comes from Moschus berezovskii, assembly GCF_049115385.1. Taxonomy (NCBI): domain Eukaryota; kingdom Metazoa; phylum Chordata; class Mammalia; order Artiodactyla; family Moschidae; genus Moschus; species Moschus berezovskii. Next base: position 87,298,763 of record NC_142472.1, on the reverse strand, counting down.
CCGTCTCTTCCTGCTCCCAATCCCTCCTAGCATCAGAGTCTTTTCCAGTGAGTCAACTCGTCTCATGAGGTGGCCAAAGTATTGCAGTTTCAGCTTTAGCATCAGTCCTTCCAAAGAACACCCAGGATTAATCTCCTTTAGAATGGACTGGTTGTATCTCCTTGCAGTCCAAGGGACTCTCAAGAGTCTTCTTCAGCATCACAGTTTAAAATCATCAATTCTTCGGTGATCAGCTTTCTTCACAGTCCAACTCTCTCATCCATACATGACCACTGGAAAACCATAGCCTTGACTAGACGGACCTTTGTTGGCAAAGAAATGTCTCTGCTTTTTAATATACTATCTAGGTTGGTCATAACTTTTCTTCAAAGGAGCAAGCATCTTTTAATTTCCTGGATGCAGTCAGAATCCACTTTGACTTTGGAGCCAAAAAATATAAAGTCTGACACTGTTTCCACTGTTTTCCCATCTATTTCCCATGAAGTGATGGAAACAGATGCGATGATCTTTGTTTTCTGAATGTTGAGCTTCAAGCCAATCTTTCACTCTCCGCTTTCACTTTCATCAAGAGGCTTTTGAGCTCCTCTTCATTTTGTGCCATAGGGTGGTGTCATCTGCATATCTGAGATTATTGATATTTCTCCCGGCAATCTTGATTCCAGCTTGTGCTTCTTCCAGCCCAGGGTTCCTCATGATGTACACTGCATATAAGTTAAACAATCAGGGTGACAATATACAACGTTTATGTACTCCTTTTCCTATTTGGAAGCAGTTTGTTGTTCCATGTATAGTTCTAACTGTAGATTCCTGACCTAGATTCAGGTTTCTCAAGAGGCAGGTCAGGTGGTCTGGGATTCCCATCCCTTTCAGAATTTTCCACAGTTTATTGTGATCCACACAATCAAAGGCTTTGGCATAGTCAATGAAGCAGAAATAGATGTTTATGTGGAACTCTCTTGCTTTCTCCATGATCCAGCGGATGTTGGCAATTTGATCTCTTGTGCCTCTGCCTTTTCTAAAACCTGCTTGAATGTCTGGGAGTTCACGGTTCACATATTGCTGAAGCCTGGCTTGGAGAATTTTGAGCATGACTTTACTCATGTGTGAGATGAGTGCAAATGTGCAGTAGTTTGAGTATTCTTTGGCATTGCCTTTCTTTGGGATTGGAATGGAGACTGACATTTTCCAGTCCACTGCTGAGTTTTCCAAATTTGCTGACATATTGAGGGCAGCACTTTCACAGCATCATCTTTCACGATCTGAAATAGCTCAACTGGAATTCCATCACCTCCACTAGCTTTGTTCGTAGTGATGCTTTCTAAGGCCCACTTGACTTCACATTCCAAGATGTCTGGCTCTAGGTCAGTGATCACACCATCGTAATTATCTTGGTCTAGAAGATCTTTTTTGTACAGTTCTTCTGTGTATTTTTTTGCTACCTCTTCTTAATATCTTCTGCTTCTCTTAGGTCCATACCATTTCTGTCCTTTATTGAGCCCTTATTTGCATGAAATGTTCCCTTTGTATCTCTAATTTTCTTGAAGAGGTCTCTTGTTTTTCCTATTCTGCTGTTTTCCTCTATTTCTTTCCATCGATCACTGAGGAAAGCTTTCTTCTCTCTCCTTGCTTTTCTTTGGAACTCTGCATTCAGATGCTTATATCTTTCCTTTTCTCCTTTGCTTTTCGCTTCTCTTCTTTTCACAGCTATTTGAAAGTTCTCCTCAGACAACCATTTTGCTTTTTTGCATTTCTTTTCTATGGGGATGGTCTTGGTCCCTTTCTCCTGTACAACGTCACGAACCTCTGTCCATAGTTCATCAGGCACTGTGTCTATCAGATCTAGTCCCATAAATCTATTTCTCACTTCCACTGTATAATCATAAGGGATTTGATTTAGGTCACATCTGAATGGTCTTGTGGTTTTCCCTACTTTATTAAATTTCAGCCTGGATTTGGAAAAAGTTGTTCATGACCTGAGCCACACTCAGCTCCTGGTCTTGTTTTTGCTAACTGTATAGAGCTTCTCCATCTTTGGCTGCAAAGAATATAATCAATCTGATTTCGGTGTTGACCATCTGGTGATGTCCATGTGTAAAGTCTTCTCTTGTGTTGTTGGAAAAGGGTGTTTGCTATGACCAGTGCGTTCTCTTGGCAAAACTCTATTAGCCTTTGCCCTTCTTTTTTCCATGCTCCAAGGCCAAATTTGCCTGTTTTTCCAGGTTTTTCTTGACTTCCTATTTTGCATTCCAGTCCCCTATAATGAAAAGGAAATCTTTTTTGATTGTTAGTTCTAGAACCATTCAACTTCAGCTTCTTCAGCATTTCTGATTGTGACATAGGCTTGGATTACTGTAATATTGAATGGTTTGCCTTGGAAACGAACAGAAATCATTCTGTCGTTTTTAAGATTGCATCCAAGTACTGCATTTCAGACTCTTTTGTTGACCATGATGGCTATTCCATTTCTTCTAAGGGATTCCTGCCCACAGTAGTAAATATAACGGTCATCTGAGTTAAATTCACCCATGCCAGTCCATTTTAGTTCACTGATTCCTAGAATGTCTATGTTCAATCTTGCCATTTCCTGTTTGACCACTTCCAATTTGCCTTGATTCATGGACCTAACATTCCAGGTTCCTATTTTCTATTGCTCTTTATAGCATCAGACCTTGCTTCTATCACCAGTCATATCCACAAGTGGGTATTGGTTTTGCTTTGGCTCCATCCCTTAATTCTTTCTGAAGTTATTTCTCCACTGATCTCCAGTAGCATACTGGGCACCTACTGACCTGGGAAATTCCTCAATCAGTATCCTATCATTTTGCCTTTTGATACTGTTCATGGGGTTCTCAAGTCAAGTATACTGAAGTGATTTGCCATTCCCTTCTCCAGTGGACCACATGCTGTCAGACATTTCCACCATGATCTGCCCGTTTTGGGTGGCCCCACATGGCATGGCTTAGTTTCATTGAGTTAGACGGGCCTGTGGTCCACGTGATCAGATTGACTAGTTTTCTGTGATTATGATTTCAGTGTGTCTGCCCTCTGATGCTCCCTCGCAATACCTACAGTCTTATTTGGGTTTCTCTTACCTTGGTCATGGGATATCTCTTCTCAGCTCCTCCACTAAATTGCAGCTGCTGCACCTTACCTTGGACAAGTGGTATGTCCTCAAGGCCGCCCCTCCTAACCTTGAATGTGGAGTAGCTCCTTTCAGCCCTCCTGGGCCCAGGCAGCCACCGCCTCTTGGACGTGTGGTAGCTCCACTCAGCCGTCCGCCCTGACCTCAGGCCTGGGGTAGCTCCTCTCAGCTGCCACCCCTGACCTCGGGCGTGGGGTAGCTCTTCTCGGCCATGCTTCTGTGTGTGGTCAGTTGCCCCAGAGCCGGCGTCTCTTGAAACCTAAATCCTGAGAAGGGGTGGGACCTTTAGGTGGCAATTAGAGCATGAGATCAGATACATGAAATAATAAAGATCCTCATGAATGGATTAATGCCCTCATGAAAGAGACCTCAGGGAGCTCCTTTGCCCTTTCAGCATGTGGAGCACAGTGAGAGGGCCTAAGTCTGCACCCTGGCTCCCTGATCCTGGATTTTCAGTCACCTGGAGTAAATTGTTTATAGTCCACTTGGTCTCTAGCGTGTGTGTGTGTGTGTGTGTGTGTGTGTGTGTGTGTGTGTATTATAGCTGCCTGAACAGACTAAGACATGGTGTCACAAACAAGAGATAACTATTGGCTTTTTCTGAAGCTGATTCTACCCCTTCTGTACAGAAAGACCTGGAATCATGGCAAGTTAGAGACAATTAAAATTGTCCAGTTCAAAATAACCAAATTAGTGATGAAGAAACTGAGAACTGGCCAATGTTTGATTAACTTTAGTTCAACAAACATCACTGAATGCTCTTTTGCAAATAATAATGGGGTAACAAAGACAAATTTGACTCAGAATTGACCTTGCAGGAGCTTTAGTTAGTAGGTGAACTTACAATCCATGTCTCCTGGTTTCAAAGTAATATCTGTCACCACACACTTGGGAATAGTTCTCAAGTTTAGTACAAAAAAGACTCTCCTGAAAGCTGTTCAAATGCAGATTCCAGAGCTCTGCTGCTGCTACAGATTCCAATTCAATGTGCTCCTGAATCTTTTTTCTTTTTTTTTATTAATTATTTTATTTTAATTGGAGGCTAATTACTTTACATTATTGTATTGGTTTTGCCATGCATTGACATGAATGTTAACAAGTCCCTCAGTTGAGTCAAGGGCCAATTGTTTTGTTCCAGAATTTAAAAGTATGGTTCTTTTTGTTTTGGAGAAGGTCCTGTTCACTGATATTGATTGCCAAAGAGAAGTGATGCTTCTGTGTCATCCATTGCCTCCCCTATCATCACATGATTTATACAGTTCAAAAAAATGTGTGCAGTTTTACTGAATATAGGGTGTGTTCAGGTGCCTCTGCTTTCCTGAAACATGTTTTGGGGGGATTATTTACACAATCATTGCCATGTTCTGCAATTCCTAAGGGCTGTGTGTAATTTTATCTTTTCATTCTTAGTGAATAAAACCTTACACATGATGGACCTATACAGAATGTATAGTATATGGGATTGATTGCATGCTCTTTCTTCTCTTTGCATATATATATTTATAAAATACAAAATTATAAGAGAAATCTTCATAGAAATATTGATTTCTTTTGATGCCCCCTTATATCTTATAACATGTTAGGATACAGCAAAGTCTAATGTCTCAAAAGTTAAGCAGATCTGATTGAGCATTAAGAAATAGATTTCCAAAGCAGGTATTCAAGGCATGGCAAGAAATTTCTCACTTGATAAAATGGTGTAGTTGGGGTGTTGATGGCATTTTTTCATCAGTCATTCACAGAAAGCACTCAGACCCTCACTTCTAGTATGTTCTGACCAATCTCAGTCCTCATCCACATGGTGTGACACCACTGAACTTTGTTTACTCTTCCATGGGATGCAGTGAGAAGCTTATCCACTCATTTAGGATGATACTTATATGTGTTTTATGAATTATCTAAAATGTGCACAAACCACTTTTGTTTCTTTAAAAATGCTGCTCATCTGCAATTAGATTGCATTTATTCTTGGCATAGACAAAATCTTAGAGCTTACCAACTTTAATGAAATTCAGTTCAGTTCAGTTCAGTTCAGTCGCTCAGTCGTGTCCGACTCTTTGCGACCCCATGAATCACAGCACGCCAGGCCTCCCTGTCCATCACCAACTCCCGGATTCACTCAAACTCATTTTCATCGAGTCGGTGATGCCATCGAGCCATCTCATTCTCTGTCATCCCCTTCTCCTGACCTCAATCCCTCCCAGCATCAGAGTCTTTTTAGTGAGTCAACTCTTCGCATGAGGTGGCCAAAGTATTGGAGTTTCAGCTTTAGCATCAATTCCAATGAACACTCAGGAATTATCTCCTTTAGAATGGACTGGTTGGATCTCCTTGCAGTCCAAGAGACTCTCAAGAGTCTTCTTCAACACCATGGTTCTAAAGCATCAATTTTTCAGAGATTAATTTTCTAATAATAACAGTTAATTGAGAAGGAAAAGCTAACCAAACATCTGAATGCAAGCTCTTCGTTAAACAAGGAGAATACTTAATTTAGTGATATAATCTCTTTCTTACTTTTATAAAAAAAAATAAATCATAAGGATAATGTCCCAAAATCTGTATGGCTAATTGGAATAAATTAAAAAGCAAAAGCATTGAAGGTGTCATAATAAAATACTTTTCTATTTAAAATTATCTTCTCCCAAGAAACATTGTCTATACTATTATTCCATTAATATTTTAACCAATATTTGGAGAATACCTTACAGAACCCAAACATCATATCTTTTAATGCTCATTCACTGCAGAGTGTGATGAGAAAACAGCTACTTTGAGTTGCTATGTGGACATTTTACTGTACAGCAACCCTGATCACACCTAGTCTAGAGATTTAGATAAGAAGCCAAGTTAAGGATTCCTGCCATGAGTTCCTGATTTGCTTTTCCTGGGGCTCCTTTCAAAATAACTGCTTTGACTTGAGTCTTTGAAAAGTTAATGACCTCCACCTCCACCACCTTATGAGTAATAGATATTTTGTAACCTTGTTATCTACTTGCTCCTGATGACTGACCATGGAGGGAGGGCCGCCCTTCCTCTGACTCATTGTCCACCCCACGCCCACCTCACACCACACACCCCACCCTGCCATTTCTGGGATTTGTATATCATAAACTTAGTGATTTTACTGCCTTTGTGTGAGTATATTGAAATTTCAACTTTAATCAAAATGACCTGGGGTTTCGCTTCCACAAAGTGGCTGCTCAGATGTGAGGGAGCTACACAATGACCTCCTGTTGAATTGTGTCTCCTTATTCAGCTGGTCAAATGTGCATATTTTTAATTTAAAACACCAGGTATGGGTCAGTAAACACAATGAGGAACTGCAGTAGCCCAGACACTAGTAGATGCTGGATACCCAGTAAAGAGTGTGTAATATGGAAACATCAGCAGATCCAGGTTGTTCAATTGTGTCCAACCATTTGAGAACCCATGGACTGCAGCATGCCAGACTTCCCTGTCCTTTACTATCTCTCAGACACAAACTCATATCCACTGAGTCAGTGATGCCATCCAGCCATCTCACCCTCTGTTGCCCCCTTTTCATCAAGCCCTCAATCTTTCTCAGCATCGGGCTTTATTCCAACGAGTCAGCTCTTCGCCTCAGGTGGCCAAACTACTGGAGCTTCAGCTTTGGCATCAATTCTTTCAACGAATATTCAGGAGTGAAGGTGGCTCTAGGTTCATACACATCATTATAACTGACTCAAATGCATTCCTTTTTATGGCTGAATTGAAAAGCAGAGACATCACTTTGCCAACAAAGGTCCATCTAGTCAAGGCTATGATTTTTCCCGTGGTCATGTATGGATGTGAGAGATGGACTGTGAAGAAAGCTGATCACCAAAGAATTGATGCTTTTGAACTGTGGTGCTGGAGAAGACTCTTGAGAGTCCCTTGGACTGCAAGGAGATCCAACCAGTCCATTCTAAAGGAGATCAGTCCTGGGTGTTCATTGGAAGGACTGATGCTAAAGCTGAAACTGCAATACTTTGGCCACCTCATGCGACGAGTTGACTCACTGGAAAAGGCTCTGATGCTGGGAAAGGTTGGGGGCGGGAGGAGATGGGGACGACAGAGAATGAGATGGCTGGATGGCATCACCGACTCTGTGGACATGAGTTTGAGTGAACTCCAGGAGTTGGTGATGGACAGGGAGCCCTGGCAGGCTGTGATTCATGGGGTCGCAGAGAGTCGGACACGACTGAGACTGAACTGAACTGAATATTTGTTTGAGTGTGCTCCAGTAGTTGGTGATGGACAGGGGGCCTGGTGTGCTGTGATTCATGCGGTCGCAAAGAGTTGGACACGACTGAGCAACTGAATTGAACTGAATATTCCATTTTTTATATGCATGACAACTTCTTTATCCATTAATCTGTCGATGGTACATCTATGTTGCTTCCATGTCCTAGCTATTGTAAATAGTCCTTCAGTGAACAATGAAATGCATGTGTTTTCAATTTTGCTTTCCTCAAGGTATAAGCCTAGGAGTGGGGTGGCTGGGTCATATGATGCTTTTATTCTTAGTTTTTAAGAAATTTGCATACTGTCTTCTATAATAACTGTATCAATTTACCGTCCCACAGACAGTGCAAGAGCATTTCCTTTTCTCCTCACCCTCTCCAGCATTTATTGATTGTAAACTTTTTGATGATGGCCATTATGACTGGTGTGAGGTGATATCTCATTGTAGCTTTGATTTACATTTTGCTAATAATAAGCAATGTTGAGCATCTTTTCATGTGTTTGTTAGCCATCTGTATGTCTTCTTTGGAGAAATGTCTGTTTAGGTTTTTATCCCACTTGTTTTTCTGGTATTGAGTTGTATGAGTTGCTTGTATATTTTGGAAATTAATCCTTTGTCAGTTGTTTCAGTTGATATTATTTTCTCCCATTCTGAAGGTTGTCTTTTCACCTTGCTTACAGTTTCTTTTACTGTGCAAAAGCTTTTAAGTTTAATCAGGTCCCACTTGTTTACTTTTGTTTTTATTTTCATTACTCTAGGAGGTGGGTTATGATTTTGTTTTTGATTTATGTCATCGAGTGTTCTGCCTCTGTTTTCCTCCAAGAGTTTTATAGTTTTTGGTCTTACATTTATATCTTTAGTCCGTGTTGAGTTTATCTTTGTGTATGGTGTTAGGAAGTGTTCTCATTTCATTCTTTTACATGTAGATGTCCAGTTTTCCCAGCATCACTTATTGAAGTGGTTGTCTTTGCCTCATTGTATATTTATGCCTCCTTTGTCAGAAATAAGGCACCCATAGGTGCATGGGTTTATCTCTAGGTTCTCTATCTTGTTCCATTAGACTATATTTCTGTTTTTGTGCCAGAACCATACTGTCTTGATGACTATAGCTTTGTGGTATAATCAGAAGTCAGTAAGGTTGATGCCTCCAGCTCCATTCTTCTTTCTGAAGACTGCTTTGTATATTTGGGGTCTTTTTTATTTACATATGAATTATGAAATACTTTGTTCTAGTTCTGTGTAAAATGCCGTTGATAATTTTGTAGGGATCCCATTGAATCTGTAGATTGCATTTGGTAGTATAGTCATTTTCACAATATTGATTCTTCTTACCCAGGAACATGGAATATCTCTCCATCTATTTATGTCATCTTTGATTTCTTTCATCAGTGTCTTATCAGTTCAGTTCAGTTCAGTTCAGTCGCTCAGTCGTGTCTGACTCTTTGCGACCCCATGAATCACAGCACGCCAGACCTCCCTGTTCATCACCAACACCAGGAGTTCACTCAAACTCATGTCCATCGAGTCGGTGATGCCATTTAGCCATCTCATTCTCTGTCGTCCCCTTCTCCTCCTGCCCCAATCCAGCCCAGCATCAGACTCTTTTCCAGTGAGTCAGCTCATTGCATGAGGTGGCCAAAGTATTGGAGTTTCAGCTTTAGCATCAGTCCTTCCAATGAACACCCAGGATTGATCTCCTTTAGAATGGACTGGTTGGATCTCCTTGCAGTCCCAGGACTCTCAAGAGTCTTCTCCAGCACCACAGTTCAAAAGCATCAATTCTTCGGTGATCAGCTTTCTTCACAGTCCAACTCTCACATCCATACATCACCACAGGAAAAACCATAGCCTTGACTAGACGGACCTTTGTTGGCAAAGTAATGTCTCTGCTTTTTAATATACTATCTAGGTTGGTCATAACTTTCCTTCCAAGGAGTAAGCGTCTTTTAATTTCCTGGCTACAATTAACATCTGCAGTGATTTTGGAGCCCCCAAAAAATAAAGACTGACACTGTTTCCACTGTTTTTCCATCTATTTCCCATGAAGTGATGGGACCATATGCCATGATCGTTTTCTGAATATTGAGCTTCAAGCCAACTTTTCACTCTCCTCTTTCACTTTCATCAAGAGGCCTTTGAGTTCCTCTTCACTTTCTGCCATAAGGGTGGTGTCATCTGCATATCTGAGGTTATTGATATTATTTCAAATAGAAGAAAACAGCAGAATGGGAATGACTAGGGGTCTCTTTGAGAAAATTGGAGATATCAAGGGAACATTTCATGCACGGATGACCATGCTAAAAGACAGAAGTGATAGGGAAAGAGGCAGAAGTAATTAAGAAGAGATGGTGAGAAAACACAGAAAAATTATACAAAAAAGATCTTAAAGACCACGATAACAATGTTAGTCTGGTCATTCACCTAGAGCCAGACATCCTGGATTGTGAATTCAAGTAGGCCTTAGGAATCATTACTACCAAGAACGCTAGTGGAGGTGATAGATTTCCAGCTGAACTGTTTCAAATCCTAAAAGATGATGCTGTTAAAGTGTTGCACTCAATAAATCAGCAAATTTGGAAAACACAGCAGTGTCCAAACACAGGGCTGGAAAATGTGTTTTCATTCCAACCCTAAAGAAGGGCAATGTTGAGAAGGAACAAGATGGCGGAGGAATAGGACGGCAAGACCACTCTCTCCCCCACAAATTCATCAAAAGAACATTTGAACGCGGAGTAAAGTCCACAAAACAATTTCTGAATGCTGGCAGAGGACATCAGGCACCCAGAAAAGCAGCCCATTGCCTTCGAAAGGAGGTAGGAAAAAACATAAAAGATAAAAAGAGAGACAAAAGAAGTAAGGACGGAGCTCCGTCCCAGGAAGGGAGGCTTTAAAAAGAGAGAAGTTTTCAAACACCAGTAAACACTCTCACTGGCGAATCTGTGGCGAGCCTTGGAATCTCAGAGGGCCACATAACCCTCTCTCTCTCTCTTTTTTTTTTAAACCCACACATTACCCGCCAAAAGGTAACTCCCAGCGGAGAAGCAGCACAGACGCCTGCATATGCCATTAGCAAGTGGGGGCTGGGCAGGGAGGAGACAGCTGAACTGTTTAGAGAGAGGACTGGGCTTGAATGTCGTGAGAACAACCTGAGAGAACTGGGGATAGCAAAGCAGACTGGGATAGCTTCCCCGCGAAAAGGAGAAAAGCTCTAACCCAAGACTCCCCAGCCCTGCTCACAGAACAAAGGACTGAACAGAGCAAGCCGGCTGCGGTAAGCCCATCCCCCATCCCCCACCGAGACAGGCAGGGAGGACAGCCAGAGTCAGAGCGGGCAACCGCGGCCCCAGAAAGACATCTGATACAAACTGCAGGCAGGCTTGTTGCTAATCAGGACTTCTTGGGTTCGGGCTGGTCGATATCCCCCTGAGAAGGTGTGCCAGTTGTACACCCAGAAAACCGAGTGGCAGGGACTGGGGAGGCAATAAGTCGCAGTGACCGTGCTCGCCAAACACCTGATCCCCTGAGCTGCTTGGACTGGGGAAGGCACAAAACGCAGGCCCAACCAAGTCTGCGCCTTTGTGGAATACCCAAGAACCTGAACTTGAGCAGCTCAGACCTGGGAAGTGCATACAACCCAGTGCCGGCCTCAGACAGTTCCCGGCAGAGCAACCTAGAGCCTCTGCAGTGTAGACTCGGACAACACACGTGCTGTGAGAGGGGCAAACCCAATGTGACCAAGAAGCTGTGAGCATTCCCCACAGATGCCAGAGATATTCGTCTGCAGCTTTCCTCCCTTCCCAGAACAGGACTGAACAACTGAGCCTTAAAAAGTGTCCACCCACCCCCTAGTATCAGGGCGGAAATTAGACACTGAAGAGACCAGCAAACAGAAGCTAAAACAGAGGGAACCACCTTGGAAATGACAGATACAGAAGTCTAGAGGCTACTCCAAGAATAAGACCAAAAACCAGAGGCAAGAGGCTTAAGCCTGAATCCTGAGAACACCAGAGAACTCCTGACTCCAGGGAACATTAATCGATAGGAGCTCATCAAGCGTCTCCATACCTACACTAAAACCAAACACCACCCAAGGGTCAACAAGTTCCAGAGAAAGACATACCACGCAAATTCTCCAGTAACACAGGAAACTAGTCCTGAGTTTCAATATGCAGGCTGCCCAAAGTCACTCCAAACCCACTGACATCTCATAACTCATTACTCGACACTTCATTGCACTCCAGAGAGAAGAAATCCAGCTCTACCCACTAGAACACCGACACAAGCTTCCATAACCAGGGAACCTTGACAAGTCCCCTGTCCAACCCCACACACAGCGAGGAAACTACATAATAAAGAGAACTCCACAAACGGCCAGAAGAGGGAAAGGCCACCCCAAGCAAAGCAATATAAGCAAGATGAAGAGGCAGAGAAATACCCAGCAAGTAAAGGAACAAGATAAATGCCCACCAACACAAACAAAAGAGGAAGATATAGGGAATCTACCTGATAAAGAATTTCGAATTTTGGTGGTGAAAATGATTCAAAATCTTGAAAGTAAAATGGAGTTACAGATAAATAACCTGGAGAAAAGGACTGAGAAGATGGAAGAAAGGTTGAATAGGGACTTAGAGGAAAGAAAAAAGAGTCAATATACAATGAATACTGCAATAGATGAGATCGGAAACACTCTGGAGGGAATAAACAGTAGAATAACAGAGGCAGAAGACAGGATAAACAAGCTAGAAGATAGAATTGTAGAAATAAATGAAACAGAGAGGAAAAAAGAAAAACGAATTAAAAGAAATGAGGACAATATTAGAGACATCTGGGACAATGTTAAATGCTCCAACATTCGAATCATAGGAGTCCCAGAAAAAGAAGACAAAAAGAAAGACCATGAGAGAATACTTGAGGAGATAATAGTTGAAAACTTCCCTAAAATGGGAAAAGAAATAATCACCCAAATCCAAGAAACCCAGAGAGTCCCCAACAGGATAAACCCAAGGCGAAATACTCTAAGACACATATTAATTAAATTAACAAAGATCAAACACAAAAAACAAATATTAAAAGGAGCAAGGGAAAAGCAGCAAATAACACACGAGGGGATTCCCATAAGGATAACAGCTGAACATTCAACAGAAACTCTTCAGGCCAGGAGGGAATGGCAAGACATACTTAAAGTGATGAAAGAAAATAACCTACAGCCCAGACTACTGTACCCTGCAAGGATCTCATTCAAATATGAAGGAGAAATCAAAAGCTTTACAGACAAGCAAAAGCTGAGAGAATTCAGCATCACCAAATCAGCTCTCCAACAAATACTAAAGGATCTTCTCTAGACAGGAAACACAGAAACGGTATATAAACTCAAACCCAAAACAATAAAGAAAATGGCAAAGGGATCATACTTATCAATAATCACCTTAAACGTAAATGGGTTGAATGCCCCAACCAAAAGACAAAGGCTGGCTGAATGGATACAAAAACAAAACCCCCATATATGTTGTCTACAAGAAACCCACCTCAAAACGAGGGACACGTACAGACTGAAAGTGAAGGGCTGGAAAAATATATTCCACGCAAATGGAGACCAAAAGAAAGCAGGAGTAGCAATATTCGTATCAGATAAAATAGACTTTAAAACAAAGGCTGTGAAAAGAGACAAAGAAGGAATCTACATAATGATCAAAGGCTCAATCCAAGAAGAAGATATAACAATTATAAATATTTATGCACCCAACATAGAAGCACCACAATATGTAAGACAATTACTAACAAATATGAAAGGGGAGATTAACAATAATGCAATAATAGTGGGAGACTTTAATACCCCACTTATACCCATGGATAGATCAACTAAACAGAAAATTAACAAGGAAACACAAACTTTAAATGATAACAATAGACCAGTTAGACCTAATAGATCTCTATAGGACATTTCACCCCAAAACAATGAATTTCACCTTTTTCTCAAGCGCACACGGAACCTTTTCCAGGATAGATCACATCCTGGGCCATAAATCCAGCCTTGGTAAATTTAAAAAAATTGAAATCATTCCAAGCATCTTTTCTGACCACAATGCAGTAAGATTAGATCTCAATTATGGGAGAAAAACTATTAAAATGCCAACATATGGAGACTGAACAACACGCTGCTGAATAATGAACAAATCATAGAAGAAATCAAAAGAGAAATAAAAATATGCATAGAAATGAATGAAAATGAAAACACAACAACCCAAAACCGCTGAGACACTGTAAAACAGTGCTAAGGGGGAAGTTCATAGCAATACAGGCACACCTCAAGAAACAAGAAAAAAGTCAACTAAATAACCTAACTCTACATCTAAAGCAACTAGAAAAAGAAGAAATGAAGAACCCCAGGGTCAGTAGAAGGAAAGAAATCGTAAAAATTAGGGAAGAGATAAATGCAAAAGAAGAAAAAGAGACCATAGCAAAAATCAACAAAGCCAAAAGCTGGGTTCTTTGAGAAGGTAAATAAAATTGACAAACCACTAGCCAGACTCATCAAGAAACAAAGGGAGAAGAACCAAATCAATAAAATTAGAAATGAAAATGGAGAGATCACAACCGACAACACAGAAATACAAAGGATTATTAGAGAATACTATCAGCAATTATACGGCAATAAAATGAATAACCTGGAAGAAATGGACAAATTCCTAGAAAAGTACAACTTTTCAAAACTGAACCACGAAGAAATAGAAAATCTGAATAGACCCATCACAAGCACGGAACTAGAGGCTGTCATCAGGAATCTTCCAGCAAACAAAAGCCCAGGTCCAGACGGCTTCACAGCTGAATTCTACCAAAAATTTAGAGAAGAGCTAACACCTATTCTACTCAAACTCTTCCAGAAAATTGCTGAGGAAGGGAAACTTCCAAACTTATTCTATGAGGCCACCATCACCCTAATCCCAAAACCTGGAAAAGACCCCACAATAAAAGAAAACTACAGGACAATATCACTGATGAACATAGATGCAAAAATCCTTAACAAAATTCTAGCAATCAGAATCCAACAACATATTAAGAAGATCATAAATCATGACCAAGTGGGCTTTATCCCAGGAATGCAAGTATTCTTCAATATCCGCAAATCAATCAACATGATACACCACATTAACAAACTGAAAAAAAAAATCATATGATTATCTCAATAGATGCAGAGAAAGCCTTCCACAAAATTCAACATCCATTTATGATAAAAACCCTCCAGAAAGTGGGAATAGAAGGGACATATCTCAACATAATAAAAGCTATATATGACAAACCCACAGCAAACATTATTCTCAATGGTGAAAAACTGAAAGCATTTCCCCTAAAGTCAGGAATAAGACAAGGGTGCCCACTCTCACCACTACTATTCAATATAGTTCTGGAAGTTTTGGCCACAGCAATCAGAGCAGAAAAAGACATAAAAGGAATCCAAATTGGAAAAGAAGAAGTAAAACTTTCACTGTTCGCTGATGACATTATCCTCTACACAGAAAACCCTAGAGACTCTACCAGAAAACTACTAGAGCTAATCAATGATTATAGTAAAGTTGCAAGATATAAAATCAACACACAGAAATCCCTTGCATTCCTGTACATTAATAATGAGAAAATAGAAAGAGAAATTTAGGAAACTATTCCATTCACTGTCTCAACGAAAAGAATTAAATACTTTTAATTATCTACCTAAGGAAACAAAAGACCTGTACGTAGAAAACTATAAAACACTACTGAAAGTAATCAAACAGGACACTAATAGATGGAGAAATATACCATGTTCATGGATTGGAAGAATAAATATTGTAAAAATGAATATACTACCCAAAGTAATTTATACATTCAATGCGATCCCTATCAAACTACCAACGATATTTTTCACAGAACTAGAACAAATAATCTCACAATTTGTATGGAAATACAAAAAACCTCGAATAGCCAAAGCAATCTTGAGGAAGAAAAATGGAACTGGGGGAATTATCCTTCCGTACTTCAGGCTCTGCTACAAAGCCACAGTCATCAAGACAGTATGTCACTGGCATAAAGAGAGAAATATAGATCAATGGAACAAAATAGAAAGCCCAGAGATAAATCCATGCACCTATGGACACCTTATCTTTTATAAACGAGGCAAGAATATAAAATGGAGAAAAGACAGTCTCTTTAACAAATGGTGCTGGGAAAACTGGTCAGCCACTTGTAAAAGAATGAAACTAGAACACTACATAACACCATACATAGAAATAAACTCAAAATGGATTAGAGAGCTAAATGTAAGACCAGAAACTATAAAACTCCTAGAGGAGAACGTAGGCAAAACACTCTCCAACATAAATCACAACAGTATACTCCAAGACCCACCTCCCAGAATATTGGAAATAAAAGCAAAAATAAACAAATGGGACCTAATTAAAATCAAAAGCTTCTGCACAGCAAAGGAAACTATAAGTAAGTTGAAAAGACAACCTTCAGAATGGGAGAAAATAATAGCAAATGAAGCAACTGATAAAGGATTAATCTCCAAAATATACAAGCAGCTCCTGAAGCTCAATTCCAGATAAATAAATGACCCAATTAAAAAATTGGGTTAAACAACTAAACAGACATTTCTCCAAAGAAGACATAAAGATGGCTAACAAACACATGAAAAAATGCTCAACATCCCTCATAATCAGAGAGATGTAAATCAAAGCCACAATGAGGTACCATTTCACACCAGTCAGAATGGCTGCTATCCAAAAGTCTACCTGCAATAAATGCTGGAGAGGATGTGGAGAGAAGGGAACCCTCTTACATTGTTGGTGGGAAAACAAACTAGTACAGCCACTATGGAGAACAGTGTGGAGATTCCTCAAAAAACTGGAAATAGAACTGCCATATGATCCAGCAATTGCACTCTTGGGCATACACACCGAGGAAACCAGAATTGAAAGAGACACACGTACTCCAATGTGCATCGCAGCACTGTTTATAATAGCCAGGACATGGAAGCAACCTAGATGTCCATCTGCAGACGAATGGATAAGAAATCTTTGGTACATATACACAATGGAGTATTATTCAGCCATTAAAAAGAATACATTTGAATCAGTTCTAATGAGGTGGATGAAACTGAACCCTATTATACAGAGTGAAGTAAGCCATAAAGAAAAACACCAATACAGTATACTAATGCATATATATGGAATTTAGAGAGATGCAAATGATAACCCTGTATACGAGACAGCAAAAGAGACACAGATGTATAGAACAGTCTTTGGGACTCTGTGGGAGTGGGTGAGGGTGGGATGATTTGGGAGAATGGCATTGAGACATGTATGTTGTCATATGTGAAACTAATCGCCAGTTCAGGATCAATGCATGTTATAGAATGCTCGGGGCTGGCGTGCGGGGATGACCCAGAGAGAGGATAAAGGGAGAAGGGAGGTGGGAGGGGGGTTCAGGAGGGGGAACTCATGTACACCTGGGGCGAATTCATGTCAACGTATGGCAAAACCAACCAATATAATATTGGAAAATAATTTGCCACCAATAAAAAATAAATAAATTAAAAAAAAAAAAAAGAAGGGCAATGTTAAAGAATGTTCAAACTACCAGACAGTTGTGCTCATTTCCCATGCTAGTAAAGTTATACTTAAAATCCTTCAAGCTAGGCTTCAACAGTACTTGAATTGAGAACTTCCAGTTGTACAAGCTGGAGAAGGAAATGGCAATCCACTACAGTATTCTTGCCTGGAGAATCCCAGGGACTGAGGAGCCTGTCTGGCTGCTGTCTATGGGGTCACACAGAGTCGGACACGACTGAAGCGACTTACATCTGCTGCTGCTGCTGCTGCTAAGTCACTTCAGTCGTGTCCGACTCTGTGTGACCCCATAGACGGAAGCCCACCAGGTTCCCCCGTCCCTGGGATTCTCCAGGCAAGGACACTGGAGTGGGTTGCCATTTCCTTCTCCAATGTGTGAAAGTGAAGTCGCTCAGTCGTGTCCGACCCTTAGCGACCCCATGGACTGCAGCCCACCAGGCTCCTCCATCCATGGGATTTTCTAGGCATGAGTACTGGAGTGGCTTGCCATTGCCTTCTCCGGCAGCAGATGTATAAGCTGGGTTTAATTTGGACTCTGTGAGAGAGGGCAAGTTTGAGATGATTTGGGAGAATGGCATTGAAACATGTATATTACATTGTGAAACGAATCGCCAGTCCAGATTTGTTGCATGATACAGGATGCTTGGGGCTGGTGCACTGGGATGACCCAGAGGGATGGGATGGGGAGGGAGGCGGGAGGGGGGTTCAGGATGGGGAACACATGTACACCCGTGGCAGATTCATGTCAATATATGGCAAAACCAATACAATATTGTAAAGTAATTAGCCTCCAATTAAAATAAATACATTTATATTAAAAACTAAATACATAAATAATAAAAAAGGCATAGGAACTAGAGGTCAAATTGCCAACACTGGTTGGACCACAGAGAAAGCAAGGGAATTAAAGGAAAAACATCTGCTTCTGCTTTATTGACTACTCTCAAGCCTTGTGTGAGTCACAACAAACTGTAGAATAGTCTTAAGTCAGCCTGAAAGAAAAACATCAATACAGCATACTAACTCATATATATGGAATTTAGAAGGATGGTAACCTTAACCCCGTATCAGTTCAGTTCAGTCGCTCAGTCGTGTCCGACTCTTTGTGACCCCATGAATCACAGTACGCCAGGCCTCCCTGTCCATCACCAACTCCTGGAGTTCACTCAAACTCATGTCCATCGAGTCGCTGATGCCATCCAGCCATCTCATTCTCTGTCATCCCCGTCTCCTCCCATCCCCAATCCCTTCTACTATCAGACTCTTTTCCAGTAAGTCAACTCGACTCATGAGGTGACCAAAGTATTGGAGTTTCAGCTTCAGCATCAGTCCTTCCAATGAACACCCAGGACTGATCTCCTTTAGAATGGACTTGTTGGATCTATTTGCAGTCCAAGGGATTCTCAAGAGTCTTCCCCAACACCACAGTTCAAAAGCATCAATTCTTCGGCGATCTTCACAGTCCAACTCTCACATCCATACATGACCACGGGAAAAACCATAGCCTTGACTAGGCGGACCTTGGTTGGCAAAGTAATGTCTCTGCTTTTGAATATGCTATCTAAGTTGGTCATAACTTTCCTTTCAAGGAGTAAGCGTCTTTTAATTTCCTGGCTGCAATCAGCATCTGCAGTGATTTTGGAGACCCCCAAAAATAAAGTCTGACAATGTTTCCACTGTTTTTCCATCTATTTCCCATGAAGTGATGGGACCAGATGCCATGATCTTCGTTTTCTGAATGTTGAGCTTCAAGCCAAACTTTTCACTCTCCTCTTTCACTTTCATCAAGAGGCCTTTGAGTTCCTCTTCACTTTCTGCCATAAGGGTGGTGTCTGCATACGAGACAGCAAAAGAGACGTAGGTGTATAGAACAGTCTTTGGGACTCTGTAGGAGAGGGTGAAGGTGGGATGATTTGAGAGAATGGCATTGTAGCATGTATATTATCATATGTGAAATGAATCACCAGTCCAGGTTCGACGCATGATACAGGATGCTTGGGGCTGGTGCATGGGGATGATCTGGAGGGAGGATACGGGGAAGAGGGAGGTGGGAGGGGAGTTCAAGAGTGGAAACACTGTACACCCGGGGCAGATTCGTGTCAATGTATGGCAAAACCAACCAATATATTAATGTAAAGTAATTTGCCTCCAATTAAAAAAAAAAAAAGATATGGGAGTCCCAGAACCTTTCTTCTGAGATGCTATATGCAGGTCAGGAAGCAACAGTTAGAACAAGACATGAAACAAGTGACTGGTTCAAAATTGGGACAGGAGTTCATCAAGGCTGTATATTGTTTCCTTAATTATCTAACGTATTCAGAGTACTACACGTGAAATGCTGGGCTTGATGATTTGCAAGCTGGAATCAAGATTACCAGGAGAAATATCAACAACCTCAGATATATAGATGATACCACTCTAATGGCAGAAAGCAAAGAGAACTAGAGTCTTTAGATGAGGATGAAAGAGGAGAGTGAAAAAACTGGTCTGAAACTCAACATTCAAAGATTTAAGATCATGGCATCCAGTCCTATCACTTCATGGCAAATAGAAGGGGAAAAAGTGGAAGCAGTGACAAATTTTCTCTTCTTGGACTCCAGAATTATTGTGGGTGATTTTGAACACCATTTTTATTGTATATTATTGTAATGTATTAAGTACATTCCCATTGTTGTTCAATCATCACCATCATACAGATCCAATTTTTTTTTTTTTGTCTTCCCAACTGAAACTCCATACCTATTAATGAATAACTTTCCATTCCTCTCAGTTTCCAGTCTTTGGAAACCATCATTCTATTTTCTGTCTCTATGAATTTGACTACTCTAGGTACCTACATGAACTCATACAGCATTTGTCCTTTGGTGTCTCACTTTGTTCACTTAACATAATGTCTTCAAGGTTTACCCTTATTGCCTCATATTTGAGAATTCCTTTCCTTTTTAAAGACTGAACACTATTCCATTTATATATATATGTATATACAATGTCCCCACATTACATTGAATATGTAGATCTATTTTGATAGTATTAACATCTTAACAATATTAAGTGTTCCAATTCATGAATACAGGATGTCTTTCTATATATTTGTGTCTTTAATTTCAGCACTGTTTGGTAGTTTTCACTATACAAGTCTTTCAGCTTTTTAGTACGTGTCGCATTTTAAAGACCTCAATTGCACGCCTTAGCAAAAACATCAGCTTTTACCCTGAGTGCTTTGAGAAACTTCAGTATCATTAAAGACAAAATGTAATCAGTGTTATAAAAGACATACAAAATTTATGATCACATATGCAGTGCAAATTCTGAGTTCTTTTCTGAGGTAAACTTAATGCTCCACACAAAATCAGCTTCAAATAATATGGATTGTGCTTTGATGTTGTGGTTCTCGTTATGTTCTCCAAAACTTCCATTCATGTTGTCAAAACATAAGAAACATGTGAAAGATTATTCCCTTGCTTTTGCGAGTAAACTATCTTTACAAATAATTAAATAAAATATAAGTATTGATTCTGATCTGAGTTCTCATCCAGTGATTTTCCACTCTTATTTTGCACCAATCCAGTACTCTTGCCTAGAAAATCCCGTGGACGGAGTAGCCTGGTAGGCTGCAGTCCGTGGGGTCGCTAAGGGTCGGACACGACTGAGCGACTTCATTTTCACTTTCACACATTGGAGAAGGAAATGGCAACCCACTCCAGTGTTCTTGCCTGGAAAATCCCAGGGACGGGGGAGCCTGGTGGGCTGCCGTCTATGGGGTCACACAGAGTCGGACACGACTGAAGTGACTTGGCAGCAGCAGAAGCAGTAGTCACAAAGTATTTCTTAATACATAGCAGATGTTATTTTCACTCGACAATCCTGAATATTCATTTATTTAAAAGTTGTGAAGGAGGACTTAACTATGTTAATAAACCATTTTTTTAAAAAATAATAAAACAAGATTTCTTTTCTGATGAAGTTTCCACACTTTGCTTTCCTTTCTTTTTGTGTGAAAGCACTGCTAATTCAGTATGATACAGTAAGATTCAGTCACTCACTGTTTGAATTTAGGACTCTGTAATTATTCTTCTTGTAGTACAAGGGACTCTCAAGAGTCTTCTCCAACACCACAGTTCAAAAGCATCACCAGTCCATTCTAAAGGAGATCAATCCTGGGTGTTCATTGGAAGGACTTATGCTAAAGCTGAAACTGCAATACTTTGGCCACCTCATGCGAAGAGTTGACTCACTGGAAAAGACTCTGATGATGGGAAAGTTTGGGGGCGGGAGGATAAGGGGACGACAGAGAATGAGATGGCTGGATGGCATCACCGACTCTGTGGACATGAGTTTGAGTGAACTCTGGGAGTTGGTGATGGACAGGGAGGCCTGGCGTGCTGTGATACATGGGGTCGCGGAGAGTCGGACACGACTGAGTGACTGAACTGAAATGAACTGAACTGAATTATTCTTCATCTGTTATTGTCAGACACCATCATTGTACACAAAGCTCACAAAACAGAAAATGGATATGGAAATGGTTTTAAATAGATCCTAAGGAATAAGTGGCATTTGAAAACTTCTTGACTACTTAATTATATTAGTGATCTGAAAATACATGAGTGTGAAATTCAGCAAAATTTCTCTACTTTGTTTCCTCCTATTCTGAATAGAGGGAAATAAATTAGACATACTATTTAAAGACTGTATTTACTTAATTCTATGATTCATTAAAGGTATGATAGGTCTTGAGAAATAGCAACTTTCTAAGCACTATGCTGTGTATGCATACACATAAAAAGTTCATTATTATTTTAATAGAATACTTTTGTACAAAAATTATATATCTTTTTGTTTGTTTTTTGCACTCACTATCAAGTCTGAATCAAAGCTTCAATACATCCACAACCTGGAGAAGTGTTGCCATTAACAATAATCACAACATCCCAGGAAGGCATTGTTATTCAAAATGTTTATTAGTCATCTCAAATTTTTACCAATTTCAAAACTAGTAGTTCAGATGGTAAAGAATCTGCCTGCAAAATCAGAGACCCAGGTTCGATCCAGGAATTGGGATATTCCCCTGGAGAAGGAAATAGCAACTCCCTCCAGTATTCTTGCTTGGAGAATCAAGTGGACAGAGGACCCTGGCGGGATACAGTCCACGAGGTCACAAAGAGTCAGAAATGACTAAGAGACAAACACACACAATATAATTTTGAGCATTTTGCAGAAAATTTCATTTTAATGTTTTACCAACTACTTACTTTCTTCCTGCTTTTCTTTACTTTTTTTAACTATAAATTTCAAGAGAAATTCATGATAGTAAGCAATATGAAAATCTGGCTTTATTGATTTCTTGCTCTGTTACTTAAGCTGTTTATTATTATTATTATTTTAAATTTTTGATTCCCCAACTAAAATGTGATGTCCTAAAGTTGTATCCTGTTTATTCATTTTATCCCTAGGCATAAGCACAGAGCCTGTTAAG
Source organism: Moschus berezovskii (assembly GCF_049115385.1). NCBI lineage: Eukaryota > Metazoa > Chordata > Mammalia > Artiodactyla > Moschidae > Moschus > Moschus berezovskii. The sequence goes on along the minus strand of NC_142472.1, from coordinate 87,276,297 downwards.
TGAAAAGATTATCAGTGATGCTGAATGTAAGTTCCACAAGACAGAGATTTTTTACATTTTTGCTTGAACTTGATGTTGTGTATCCAGTGTGTAGAAAAGAAGAATAACTGCCACATATACTGTGTTCAAAAAGTATTTGTTGGAAAGATGAGTAAATAAATGCTTCAAATTAAAGGACAAATGAAGTAGGAGTTCACGACTAAAGAAAAGAGGTAAATTAACCTCTAATAGCAAAACCATATGCTCTATCCTCCAGGATATGTTTTTGTGGATGAGTTGTAAAATTGAACTAAGAAAATTGTTCTTAGGGAGCCAAATTGAACTTGTTATTTGGTCTCCATATCCTCATCTTATCCAGACTCTTCCTTTCTCATTGCCCTACATTAAAAATTTCAACTTTAATTCATAGACTTTACTGAGAAAATCTGATGCCTTAAAGAATGGGCTATAATTCCAAGAGAAACATACACACGCACGTACACACGCACACACATAATTACAATACCAAGAAAATATATTGCATTAGAATCTCAATTTTCATTTTATTTTACTTTAAAAATAGTGACAATATTAGGCTTTACTATTTTCCAGTGTATGAATTGATTGTGAACACGCACCTTGCTTAAAGAATAGATAATATATTGAATATGAAGCCAGAGAAATTTTTACGAAGCGTGAGAATTCTATATGGTAGAGTGGTTGATGGTACCCAGCCTTATCAGTTACAATTTACATATATCTGTAAGTCATTACTTTGCCAACCAAGGTCCATCTAGTCAAGGCTATGGTTTTTCCCATAGTCATGTATGGATGTGAGAGTTGGACTGTGAAGAAAGCTGATGGCCCAAGAATTGATGCTTTTGAACTTTGGTGCTGGAGAAGACTCTTGAGAGTCCCTTGGACTGCAAGGAAATCCAATCAGTCCATTCTAAAGGAGATCAGTCTTGGGTGTTCATTGGAAGGACTGATGCTAAAGCTGAAACTCCAATACTTTGGCCACCTCATGCGACAAGTTGACTCACTGGAAAAGAGTCTGATGCTGGGAGGGGTTGGGGGTGGGAGGAGACGGGGACAACAGAGAATGAGATGGCTGGATGGCATCACCAACTCGATGGGCATGAGTTTGAGTGAGCTCCGGGAGTTGGTGATGGACAGGGAGGCCTGGCGTGCTGTGATTCATGGAGTCGCAGAGTGTCGGACACTACTGAGCGACTGAACTGAACTGATAAGTCTCATCACCTGGTTTAATGAAATCATGGGTTAAATATTGTGTGATTTGAATTCAAAATTATTAGCAAATGGACTAGTAGGCTTAAATAAATTCTACAAGGAAACCAGAGGTTGAAAATAACACTATACTTATGCACGTAAAAATGAACAATGAAAATAACAGCTATTGCTTTTCATATTCTTAGTGCATGTTCTTCATCAGCTGCATTGAGTTAAAAATAAATACGATCTAATAAGTGGTGCCAAAAATTCAGTGGTGATAATTCAAAGTTTTTAAGAATTCTCTGTGAATTACGTATTTATACATATTCTAACCATGAGGTTAGTTTTAAGATACAGAATATACTGAGATAGTAAAAATAGCATAATGCTATAATCAGAAATAAAACATTTGGATTGGAAATATCCAATATTTGAGGACATTTATAATTTTTTCCAACAATACTCAAAATCATCTAATAAGTATAATGAAATCCTCAATAAATTTCGCTATATTTAATAGGAAGGGCTCTCCTGATAGCTCAGTTGGTAAATAATTCACCTGCAATGCAGGAGAACCCAGTTTGATTCCTGGGGTCAGGAAGATCTGCTGGAGAAGGGTTAGGCTACCCACTCAAGTATTCTTAGGTTTCCCTTGTGGCTCAGCTGGTAAAAAATCCACCTGCAATGCAGGAGACCTGGGTTTAAGCCCTGGGTTGGGAAGATCCCCTGAAGAAGGGAAAGGCTACCCATTGTTTAGAAATGTCTTTTAAGTTTTAATAAAAAATGAAGAGCTATATAATATTTAAAAATACTTCTTCAATAATATAAAAATATTCTGAAATTTACAGGGAAAACATTATGGTACCTACCATTGAACCATATATATTGCTCAGTAAATATTTGTAGAAAACAAAAGATAATACTAACTGTTGTAGAAATATTTATACAAACAAAATTAACAGTTGAAAAACACAAATATTTCTGTTTCAATAATATAAAAAATAACAAAATATTTTTTGTAAAGGGTTTATGTAATACAAAGTCTACCTTCTCAAGTAACCAACTGAGATTAATTACTCATGTAATTGCTGCTTCGATTATAATATTTTTAATAATTCAAGGATAAGATATCATAGATATTTAGCATGTCATTCATACATAAGTTATTGTAGGAAATACGTTGAGACCAGTTGAAACATATGATGACACAGATTATTTTTTGAAGTAGCTAAGGTCATGTATGGATGTGAGAGTTGGACTATGAAGAAAGCTGATCACCAAAGAATTGATGCTTTTGAACTGTGGTGCTGGAGAAAACTCTTGAGAGTCCCTTGGACTGTAAGGAGATCCAACCAGTCCATTCTAAAGGAGACCAATCCTGGGTGTTCATTGGAAGGACTGATGCTAAATCTGAAACTCCAATACTTTGGCTACCTCATGCAACGAGTTGACTCACTGGAAAAGACTCTGATGCTGGGAGGGATTGGGGGCGGGAGGAGAAGGGGATGACAGAGAATGAGATGGCTGGATGACATCACCGACTCGATGGACATGGGTTTGAGTGAGCTCCGGGAGTTGGTGATGGACAGGGAGTCCTGGCGTGCTGTGATTCATGGGGTTGCAAAGATTCAGACACGACTGAGCAACTGAACTGAACTGAAAGTTATGTGACCACTTCCAATTTGTCTTGATTCATGGACCTAACATTCCAGGTTCCTATGCAATATTGCATCGGGCCTTGCTTCTATCACCAGCCATATCCACAACTGGGTATTGTTTTTGCTTTGACTCCATCCCTTCATTCTTTCTGGAGTTATTTCTCCACTGATCTCCAGTAGAATATTGGGCACCTACTGACCTGGGGAGTTCCTCATTCAGTATCCTCTTGCCTTTTCATACTTTTCATGGGATTCTCAAGGCAAGTATACTGAAGTGGTTTGCCATTCCCTTCTCCAGTGGACCAAATTCTGTCAGACCTCCCCACCATGACCCGCCCATCTTGGGTTGCCTCACCCAGCATGGCTTAGTTTCATTGAGCTAGACAAGGCTGTGGTCCATGTGATCAGATGGACTAGTTTTCTCTGATTATGATTTCAGTGTGTCTGCCCTCTGATGCCCTCTCGAAATATCTACTTATTTGGGTTTCACTTACCTTGCTCGTGGTGTATCTCTTCACAGTTGCTCCAGCAAAGCACAGACACTGCTCCTTACTTTGGATGAGGGATATCTTCTCATGGCCGCCCCTCCTGACGTTTATAGTGGAGTAGCTCCTCTCGGCCCTCCTGCACACGCACAGCCGCGGCCACTTGGACATGGGCTTTCTTCTCTCGGCCGCCGCCCCTGACCTCGGTGACGGGTAGTTCCTCTAGGCCACGCTTCTGCGTGGGGTCAGTCACTCAGCCTGTGTCACTTCTGCGCAAGATCGGTTGCGCAGCCAGCTTCGCTTCTGTGTGGATCACAATAAACTGATGAAAACTGTGAAAGAGATGGGAATACCAGACCACCTGACCTGCCTCTTGAGAACCCTATATGCAGGTCAGGAAGCAACAGTTAGAACTGGACATGGAACAACAGACTGGTTCCAAATAGGAAAAGGATTACGTCAAGGCTGTATATTGTCACCTTGCTTATTTAACTTGTATGCAGAGTACATCATGAGGAACGCAGGCCTGGAAGAAGCACAAGCTGGAATCAAGATTGCTGGGAGAAATGTCAATAACCTTAGATATGCAGATGACACCACCCTTATGGCAGAAAGTGAAGAGGAACTCAAAAGTCTCTTGATGAAAGTGAAAAAGGAGAGTGAAAATTTCGGCTTGAAGCTCAACATTCAGAAAACTAAGATCATGACATCTGGTCCCATCACTTCATGGGAAATAGATTGAGAAACAGTGGAAACAGTGTCAGACTTTATTTTTTGGGGCTCCAAAATCACTGCAGGTGCTGATTGTAGCCATGAAATTAAAAGACACTTACTCCTTGGAAGGAAAGTTATGACCAACCTAGATAGCATATTAAAAAGCAGAGACATTACTTTGCTAATAAAGGTCCATCTAGTTAAGGCTCTGGTTTTTCCAGTGGTCATGTATGGATGTGAAAGTTGCACTGTGAAGAAAGCTGATTGCCGAAGAATTGATGCTTTTGAACTGTGGTGCTGGAGAAGACTCTTGAGAGTCCCTTGGACTGTAAGGAGATCCAACCAGTCCATTCTAAAGGAGATCAATCCTGGGTGTTCATTGGAAGCACTGATGCTAAAGCTGAAACTCCAATACTTTGGCAACCTCATGCAAAGAGTTGACTCACTGGAAAAGTCTCTGATGCTGGGAGGGATTGGGGGCAGGAGGAGTAGGGGATGACAAAGAATGAGATGGATGAATGGTACTACAGATTTCGATGGATATGAGTTTGAGTGAACTCCGGGAATTGGTGATGGACAGGGAACCCTGGCGTGCTGTAATTCATGGGGTCGCAAAGAGTCGGACATGACTGAGTGACTGAACTGAAATGAACTGAAACTTATATGAGGAACACTTTGAAATATATCTTAAATATGTTGCAATGAGATAGTAACATCATTGAATTTTCCCAGTTACCTTACACTAAGAAATGTAAAGGATTTATTCAACTTTAAGATATACATTTTTCTTATACCAAAGAAAGAAGAAAATATGTAATTGCTAATAACTGATGACATTTTAGTTGATAATGGGTGGTTGGTCCTTTGTCTTGTTATACCTAGTAGATATCTTTGAGTAAATAAACACGGTTAAGGTAAGAGTCCCTTTACAACAACGATGATCTTTTAACAATGTAAGAAACTTAGTCTTTTTTTAATAATCTAAAATTAAAGTGAGTGTAAATTAAAATTATATGTAGATATTTTTACTTTAGTAAGTATAAGGTTTATTTAAAAAATCCCATAATAAAAAAAATCCCATATCCAAATTGTAGTGAAAAAATAAAAATTGTAGGATATAGAGCCATTTTCTCATCTTTGCAAAGTACTTTTGTTAGGAATAAGCAAGTTAATACCTTAATAGTCCGTAGAACAATGTCTCAAATTTTATAAGCACTCAATCTCTCTTTCAAAATTATTCATTTGTGTCTGACTCTTTGTGACCCCATGGGCTGTAGTCCACCTCGTTCCTCTGTCTATGAAGTTCTCCTGGCAAGAATACTGAAATGGATAGACATTCCTTTCTCCAAGGGATCTTCCTGATCCAGGGATTGAACTCAGGTCTTCTGCATTGTTGGCAGATTCTTTACTGTCTGATCCACCAGGGAAGCCCATAGGCACTGCTTAAGTGATGAATATCATTATTTTATCATCACTATCATTGTTTCATGTAATATAGTTTGTACCCTGACATAAAGGCAACAGGAAAAGTTTTAGATCTTTTGAATAGATGTCTAATACTCTACATATTATATAACTTAAAAGCATTTACTCTAATTCCATCTGGAAGTTTCAGTGGCAGTATATTTCTAATTTTTGTTTATCTGTTTAAATATAGTTGATGTACAGTATTAGTTTCAAGTGAATAGCATAGTGAATTGATATTCAAATATGTTACAAAATGAACCTCACAATAAGACTTCTGATCATCTGTCTCCATAAAAAATATTATAATATCATTGACTATATTAATTATACTATATATTCTGTTACCCAAGACAATTATTTTATAACTGGAAGTTTATATCTCTTAATCCCCCTCACTTATTTAACCTGATCCCCCACACACCTGCCCACTGGCAACCACTGGTTGGTTCTCTGTATGTTTTGGTCTGTTTGGTTTATTCGTTTATTTTGTTTCTTAGAATCCACATATAAGTGAGATCAAATAGTATCCTTATTTCTCTCACTGACATTTCATAGGATGACATCTAAATTCATCCATGTTGTCATAAATGGCAAGATTTCCTTATTTAGAGGCTCAGTAATATCCAATTGTATATGTTAACAAATATTTCTTTATCCATTCATCTAGTAATGAACCCTTGGGCCATTTCCAGATTTTGGTTATTGTAAATAATATTGCAATGAACATGAGGTTGTGTGTACCTTTTCTAATTAGTGTTGTTGTTTTCTTCTTGCAAAATTCCAGGATTGGAAATGTTGGATTATATAGTACTATTTTTAGTTTTTAGAGGGAACTTCATATTGTTTTTCATAGTGACTGCACTAATTTACAACACTAACAGGACTAGAGGGTTCTTTTTCCTTTACATCCTTACCAACACTAGTTATTAGTTGTCTTTTTGACAATAGCCATTCTGACGGATATGAGGTCATATCTCTATGTACTTTTAATTTGCATTTTCCATTGATTACCAATGTTGAGAATATATCACATTATATATCTGTTGGCCATTGGTAAGTCTTCTTTGGGAAAAATATCTCTTCAAGTTCTGTGCATATTTTTTTAATACAGAGTTCATTGTATATTTTGGATATTAAACCCAACCCCCATCAAATGGAACATTTGCAAATATCTTCTCCCTTTCAGTAGACAGAGTTTTAATTGTGTTGATGTTTTCCTTTGCTATAGAAAAAAGTTTTTGATTAGTTTCACTTCTTTACTTTTGTATTTGTTTCCCCTGCCTGAGAAGACAGATCTTAAAAAAAAAAAAATGCTAAGATTAATGCAAAAAAGTGTACTGTCAGTGCTTTCTTCTAGGAGTCTTATGGTTTCATGTCTTAAAACAATTAAGCCTTTAATCAATTTTGAGGGTTTTTTTTTTTTCTCTTTTGTATATGGTGTGAAGAAGTGTTCTAATCTCATTGATTTTTATATAATTGTTCTGTTTTTTTTAAAGCATTTATTGAAGCATTGTCTTTTCCCCATTGTATATTCTTGTTTCCTTTGTTTTAGATTAATTGAATATATAAGTCTAGATTTACTTCTGGGTTCTTAATCAATTTCATTGACCTCTGTGTCTGTTTTTGTGCCAGTACCATACTGCTTTAATCATTGTGCCTTACAAAGTACAGTTTGAAATTGGGGAACATAAAATCTCAGATTGTGTTCTTCTTTCTCAATTACTTTGACTTTTCAGCATTGTATTATAATACAATGCTGAAAAGTCAAAGTATATGTGTATATATACATGTGTGGGCTTCCTTGATGGCTTGGAAAGAATCCGCCTGCAACACAGGAGCTGCAGGACACATAGGTTCTATCTCTGGGTTGGGAAGATCCCCTGGAGGAGGGCCTGGCAACCCACTCCAGTATTTTTACCTGGAGAATCCCATGGACAGAGGAGCCTGGCAGGCTACAGTCCATAGGGTCCCAAAGAGTTGGACATGACCAAGAAACTAACATTTATTCATCTTATCTATCTATGTCTACATATATATATATATATGTATCATATACATACATACATACATATATATACATACATATCATATACATACATACATACATACATATATATATATATGTATGTATGTATGTATATGATACTCTTTTATAGTTCTATATGGGCTATAGAAACATTTGTTCTAGTTCTGTGAAAAATGTCACTGTTACATTGATAGGAATTGTATTGAATTCATAGAATACTTTGGATAGTATGGGAATTTTAGCAATGTTAATTCTTTGAATCCTGAGCTAGAATAAGTTTCTATTTGTTTGTGTTGTCTTAAATATCTTTCCTGATTGTCCTATAATTTTCAGAGTACAAACCTTTTAACCGTCTGCTTATTGTTTTTGATGAGTTATACATAGGATTATTTGTTTATCTTTTTTTATTTCATTGTGAGTGTAGAGAAATGCAAGATTTGTACATTTTAATACTGTATCCTGAAACTTTACTGAATTCATTGACGTGAAAGTGAAAGTGTTAGTCACTCAGTCATGTCTGACTATTTGTGATCCCATGGACTGTAGCTTGTCAGCTCCTCTGTCCATGGAATTCTCCAAGCAAGAGAACTGGAGTGGGTTACCATTCACTTCTCCAGGTAATCTAAATTCAATGGTGAGTTCTAACAGGTATTTGATTTTGTCTTTAGTATTGTCTATATCCAGGATCATGTCAGTTGCAAACAGACATAGTTTTCCTTTCCTATTTGAATATATTTAAATTTATTTATCTTGACTGATTGCTGAGGCTAGAACTTCAAAACTCTGCTGAATAAAAGTGGTGAAAATGGGCTCCCCTGTTTTGTTTCTGATCTTAGAGAAAAAATATTTCAGTTTTTTATCACTTGGTAAGATGTTGATTATGAATTTGTCATATATGATCTTATTATGTTGAGGTATGCTTCCTCTATAAACACTTTATTGAAATATTTTGTTATAAATGGATACTGAGTTTTATAAAAAGAGTTTTTGCATCTATTCAGATGATTTTATGATTTTTATTCTTCATTTTGTTAATGTACTATATTGCATTGATAGATATGAAGATATTGATCCATCTTGGCATCAATGAGATACATTCCACTTGGTCAGTGTATGATCATTTAATGTATTTTTAAGCTTTGTTTGCTAATATTTTGCTCATCAAGAACATTGGTTTTACTTTTCTTCTTTGTGGTGTTTTTGTCTGGTTTTGGTATCAGTAATGTTGGCCTAATAGGGTGAATTCAGAAGCATTCTGAACTTGAAGTTCTTCAAGTTTATGAAATAGTTCAAGAGGATTGCTCTAACCCTGTAATGTTTATTAGAACTCCCTGGTGAAGCTCTCTGATCCTGGACTTCTGTTTTTCAAGAGCTGTTTTATTACGGATTCAATTTCTTTACTGATAATTCATCTATTCAATGTTTTCTATTTCTTCTTTAATTAGTCTTATAAGACTGTAGGAAGATAGAAATGATTTAGTCTTAGAAGATTAGAAGTCTTATAATATTTTGTGGGAGTTTATTCATTTCTTCCCTGTTATCTATTTATTTTATTGTTCCTAGTAATTTCTTATGATCCTTTGATTTTCTGTGGTGTTGGTTGTGATTTATCATCTTTCATTTATGATTTTATTGACTTGGGCATTCTCTCTTTTTTCCTGATGAAACTGTCTAAATGTTTAAATTTTGTTTATCTTTCAAAGAAACTGCTCTTAACTTCACTGATCTTTTGTATTGGTTTTTATAAATGTTTCCTTGTTGTTTCCATCCTGATCTTTTTATTTTCTTCCTTCTTCTAGTCTGGGTTGTGTTTGTTCTCTTTTTAGATAATTTAGATGAATGTTTAAATTGTTTAAATTTTTTCTTGTTTTCTGAGATAAGCCTTTATAAACTTACCACGTAGAGCTGCTTCTGTTGTGTTCAGAGATTTTGCATTATGCTTCCATTTCATTTGTCTGAAGGTATTCTTTATTTCCTGTCTGATTCCTTCAAACAGGTTGTTTAGTAGCACATTATTTAGCCTCCACGTGTTTCTTTGTTTTTCAGTTTTTTTTTTTTTTCTTTTATTTGATTTCTAGTCTCATTATCTTGTGGTCAAAAAAGATGCTTATTATGATTCAAGTTTTCTTAAATTTACTGAGACTTATTTCGTGATCAAGTATATGACCCATTATGGAGAAAGTTCCATGTGCATATGCATTCTGTTATTTTTGAGTGAAATATTCTCAACATAACGTTATCTAGTTAAAGTGTCACTTAAAGCCAATGTTTCCATATTGATTTTTTGTCTGTATGATATATCCACTTATGTACTAGGGTATTATAGCCCCCCCACTTTTATTAAAATACTCTAAATTTCTTCCTCCATGATTACTAGTATTTACTTCATGTGTTTAGGTGCTTCCATGTTGTGTCCATATATATTTATAAGTATTATATTTTCTTGGTGGTGTGATCCCTTTATAGCTATGAAATGCCCTTGTCTTTGTTTTAAAGTCTATTTTACTTGTATATGTATTGCTACACTGGCTTTCTTTTCGTTTCTATTTGTATGGAACATATTTTTCCATCTCCTTAATTTCAGTTTGGTTCTTTATATATGAAGTGAGTCTCTTGTAGAGAGCACATAGATTTTTCTCTTTAAACTCATTTAGCCAGTCTGTGTTTTTTGATTGGAGAAATTAGCTTATTTACTTTAAATATTGATAGCTATGTACCTATTGTCATTGTTTTCTTATTGCTTTTCTTGCTGTTCCCCTCTCCTCTTGCTCTCTTATTAAGTGATTTGATAGCTATATTTATTGTTATGTTTGGATTCCTTTCTCATTTTTGTGTATATCTATTATATATTTTTTGGTTTGTGGTTAACATGAGGATCAAAAATAACAATCAACATATGTAACTTTCTTTTTAGATTGATGATCTCTCAAGTTTGAATGCATTATCAGTTTAGTTCAGTTCAGTCGCTCAGTCGTGTCCGACTCTTTGCGACCCCATGAATCACAGCACGCCAGGCCTCCCTGTCCATCAAGAACTCCCGGAGTTCACTCAAACTCATGTACATCGAGTCGGTGATGCCATCCAGCCATCTCATTCTCTGTCATCCCCTTCTCCTCCGGCCCCTAATCCTTCCCAGCATCAGAGCCTTTTCCAGTGAGTCAACTCGTTGCATGTGGTGGCCAAAGTATTGGAGTTTCAGCTTTAGTATCAGTACTTCCAATGAACACCCAGGACTGATCTCCTTTAGAATGGACTGGTTGGATCTCCTTGTAGTCCAAGGGACTCTCAAGAGTCTTCTCCAACACCACAGTTCAAAAGCATCAATCCTTCAGCGATCAGCTTTCTTCACAGTCCAACTCTCACATCCATACATCACCACGGGAAAAACAATAGCCTTGACTAGATGGACCTTGGTTGGCAAAGTAATGTTTCTGCTTTTTAATATGCTATCTAGGTTGGTCATAACTTTCCTTCCAAGGAGTAAGCATCTTTTAATTTCATGGCTGCAATCAGAATCCGCAGTGATTTTGGAGCCCAAAAAAATAAAGTCTGACAGTATTTTCACTGGTTTTCCATCTATTTCCCATGAAGTGATAGGACCAGTTGCCATGGTCTTTGTTTTCTGAATGTTGAGCTTCAAGCCAACCTTTTCACTCTCCTCTTTCACTTTCATCAAGAGGCTTTTGAGTTCCTCTTCACTTTCTGCCATAAGGGTGGTGTCATCTGCATATCTGAGGTTATTGATATTTCTCCCAGCAATCTTGATTTCAGCTTGTGCTTCTTCCAGCCCAGCGTTTCTCATGATGTACTCTGCATATAAGTTAAATGCCTTATAACAGTCCACATTTTTACTCCTCCTTCAGGTTTTATGTTTTTGACATAATAATTTGCATCTTTTTATTTTATGTATCTCTTAAGTACTTATTTTGTATATAGGCAATTCTACTTTTGTCTTTTAACCTTTCTACTAGCTTTGAGGTGGTTGATTCACTACCTTTACTTTATGTTTGCCTTTACCAATGGACTTTTTTTCTTAATGATTTTCTTATTTCTTGTCATAGCCTTTTCTTTTCTACTTAGAGAAGTCCCTTTTAACATTTCTTCTAAGGCCAATTTGGTGGTAATAAACTCTTAGATTTTGCTTATCTGTGAAATTCTTTGTCTCTCCTTCAATTCTCAATGTTAAAGTTTTCAGGTAATGTTATTCTTAGTTTTTGGGTTATTTTTACTTTCAGCACTTTGATTATAGGATGACAGTCCCTTCTGATCTGCACAGTTTCTGCTGAAAAGTTGATCAACTAATTAGTTTTATGGGAGTTTCCTTGTTTGCAACTAGTTGCTTTTCTCTTGATGCCTTTGAGACGTACTCTTTATTTTTAATTTCTGACGTTTCAATTATAATGTCTTTGTGTAGACCTCTTTTTGTTCATCTTTATGGGTCTTTGAACTTCCTGGACCTGAATCTCAGTGTTGTTGCCCAGATTAGGGAGATTTTCACCTATTATTATTTCAAATAAGTGTTCCACCTATTCTCTGTCTCTTCGCGTTCCCTACAAAGTTAATATTAGTACACTTGATGGTGTCTTAGAGGTTTATTAAATTATTATTTTTTGTTCTTTTAATGTTTTTTATGTGAACCATTTTTAACATCTTTTTTTGAATTCGTTACAATATTGCTTCTCTTGTTTATGTTTTTTTTTTTTTTTTTTTGTCTGTGAGTCATGAAGGATCTGAGCTCCCTGACCAGGAATCAAACCCACACCCCCAGTACTACTGGACGACAGGGGAAGTTCCTATTTTTATTATTTTTTTAGATTCTTCTTTCTTTTTTTTCTGTTCAACTTGTATGATTTCCACTGTTTTCCCGATCACTATTTTGTTCTTCTACATCATCTAGTCTAGTATTGTTTCCTTCTGTGCATGCTAAGTCGCTTTAGTCATGTCAGACTCTGTGAGATACGATGGACCATAGCCCCCCAGACTCTTCTGTCCATTGAGATTCTCCATGTAAGAATACTGAAGTGGGTTGTCATGCCTTCCTTCTAGTGTATTTTTAATTTCAGCTATTGTATTTAATTTCAGATCCAATTGGTGATTTTTTTTTTATATTTTCTAATTCTTCATGAAATTTGTGTTTATCCATTATTTAGTGAGCTTCTTTATAGTCATTATTTTTAACTTTTTATAAAATAGATTGTTTATCTCTATTTCTTTTAGTTCATTTTTTTTCTGAAATTTTGTTTCTTTTTTGTAACAAATTCTTTTATCTCTTCATTTTACATAATTCTCTATTTTTATTTTTATGTATTTCTAGGCATTTGGTAGGTCTGTTATGACTCTTAATCTTGGAGAAGTGTCCTTACATAGAAAACATTCTGTGCTCTGTAGATCACTCCCGCTGGTGACCAGAGCTAGTCGCTCCAGTGATGACAATAATTTGGTTTGGTTGCACATACCCTTCTCTTATATTAGGGCCAGCTACTATAAGTGTGTTAGTAAGTAAGAAAAACTTTATGCCCCTAATCTTGAGGCCCTTCCTTAAATGATTGCTGCAGGTTTGCTGGTAGGCGGGGAAATCTTCTGGTGCTAAGAGGCTAGAGAGAGGATTTAAAAACGGTGTTTGGAAGCTGATGGTATTAGTACAGTAGAATAAGGTGCCCAAAATGACTGCAACCAGTCTCTCTGTCCCTGGAGAGAATCCCAGCTATCTCTTGCACTTTTGGTGACTCTCCAAAGTCACCAAAATGTCATTCAGGTGCCTTTCAGATTATTGCTTCTACACTGGCGCTCAGAATTTGTGAGGCTTTGTACACAACTTCTAAAAGCAGAATCTATGTTTAGCTGCCTTCATTCTTTCTGGAGTTATTTCTCCACTGATCTCCAGTAGCATACTGGTCACCTACCGACCTGGGGAATTCCTCATTCAGTATACTATCATTTTGCCTTTTGATACTGTCCCAGTTGTGAATGTGACTGGTGATAGAAGCAAGGTCTGATGCTGTAAAGAGCAATATTGCATAGGAACCTAGAATGTTAGGTCCATGAATCAAGGCAAATTGGAAGTGGTCAAACAAGAGATGACAAGAGTGAACGTCGACATTCTAGGAATCAGTGAACTAAAATGGACTGGAATGGGTGAATTTAACTCAGATGACCATTCTATCTACTACTGTGGGCAGGAATCCCTTAGAAGAAATGGAGTAGCCATCATGGTCAACAAAAGAGTCCGAAATGCAGCACTTGGATGCAATCTTAAAAACGACAGAATGATTTCTGTTCATATCCAAGGCAAACAATTCAATATTACAGTAATTCAAGTCTATGCCCCAACCAGTAATGCTGAAGAAGCTGAAGTTGAACGGTTCTATGAAGACCTACAAGACTTTTTAGAACTAACACCCAAAAAAGATGTCCTTTTCATTATAGGGGACTGGAATGCAAAAGTAGGAAGTCAAGAAACACCTGGAGTAACAGGCAAATTTGTCCTTGGAACACGAAATGAAGCAGGGCAAAGGCTAATAGAGTTTTGCCAAGAGAACACACTGGTCATAGCAAACACCCTCTTCCAACAACACAAGAGAAGACTCTACACATGGACATCACCAGATGGTCAACACCGATATCAGATTGATTATATTCTTTGCAGTCAAAGATGGAAAAACTCTATACAGTTATCAAAAACAAGACCAGGAGCTGACTGTGGCTCAGATCATGAACTCCTTATTGCCAAATTCAGACTTAAATTGAAGAAAGTAGGGAAAACCACTAGACCATTCAGATATGACCTAAATTCAATCCCTTATGATTATACAGTGGAAGTAAGAAAAAGATTTAAGGGTCTAGATCTGATAGATAGAGTGCCTGATGAACTCTGGACGGAGGTTCATGACACAGAAGATATTAAGAAGACGTGGCAAGAAAACACAGAAGAACTGTACAAAAAAGAGATTCACAACGAAGATAATCACGATGGCGTGATCACTCGCCTGGATCTAGATATCTTGGAATGTGAAGTCAAGTGGGCCTCAGAGAGCATCACTACGAACAAAGCTAGTGGAGGTGAAGGAATTCCAATTGAGCTGTTTCAAATCCTGAAAGATGAAGCTGTGAAAGTGCTGCACTCACTATGCCAGCAAATTTGGAAAACTCAGCAGTGGCGACAGGACTGGAAAATGTAGGTTTTCATTCCAATCCCAAAGAAAGGCAATGCCAAAGAATGTTCAGACTACCACACAATTGCCCTCATCTGACACGCTAGTAAAGTCATGCTCAAAATTCTCCAAGACAGGCTTCAGCAATATGTGAACCGTGAACTTCCAGATGTTCAAACAGGTTTTAGAAAAGGCTGAGGCACCAGAGATCAAATTGACAACATCCGCTGGATCATGGAGAAAGCAAGAGAGTTCCAGAAAAACATTTATTTCTGCTTCACTGACTATGCCAAAGCCTTTGACTGTGTGGATCACAATAAACTGTGGAACATTCTTAAAGAGATGGGAATCCCAGACCACCTGACCTGCCTCTTGAGAAACCTGTATGCAGGTCAGGAGGCAACAGTTAGAACTGAACATGGAACAACAGACTGGTTCCAAATAGGGAAAGGAGTATGTCAAGGTTCTTTATTGTCACCCTGCTTATTTAAATAATTTGCAGAGTACATCATGAGGAACGCTGGGCTGGAAGAATCCCAAGCTGGAATCAAGATTGCTGGGAGAAATATCAATAACCTCAAATATGCAGATGACACTACCCTTATGGCAGAAAGTGAAGAGGAACTCAAAAGCCTCTTGATGAAATTGAAAGAGGAGAGTGAAAAGGTTGGCTTGAAGCTCAACATTCAGAAAACAAAGATCATGGCATCTGGTCCGATCCCTTCATGGGAAATAGATGGGGAAACAGTGGAAACCATGTCAGACTTTATTTTTTTGGGCTCCAAAATCACTGCATATGCTGATTGCAGCCAGGAAATTAAAAGACGCTTACTCCTTGGAAGGAAAGTTATTACCAACTTAGATAGCATATTAAAAAACAGAGACATTACTTTGCCAACCAAGGTCCATCTAGTCAAGGCTATGGTTTTTCCCGTGGTCATGTATGGATGTGAGAATTGGACTGTGAAGAAAGCTGATCGCCGAAGAATTGATGCTTTTGAACTGTGGTGCTGGAGAAGACTCTTGAGAGTCCCTTGGACTGCAAGGAGATCCAACAAGTCCATTCTAAAGGAGATCATTCCTGGGTGTTCATTGGAAGGACTAATGCTAAAGCTGAAACTCCAATACTTTGACCACCTCATGCGTCGAGTTGACTCACTGGAAAGGAGTCTGATGCTAGGAAGAATTGGGGGTGGGAAGAGACGGGGATGACAGAGAATGAGATGGCTGGATGGCATCACTGGCTCGATGGACATGAGTTTAAGTGAACTCCGGAAGTTGGTGATGGACAGGGAGGCCTGGCGTGCTGTGATTCATGGGGTTGCAAAGAGTCGGACACGATTGAGCGACTGAACTGAACTGAACTGATGTTTTGCTGCCATCTCTCTTGAACATAAGCCTCAATTGTTCTCAAAGACAGATATTCCAGAATGCTCACCTTATTGTTTTAGGACATTGGCTGTAGAGCCTGGTGTGAGGTTTGGAACATCTACTCTGTAAAGAAGATCTCTGCAGTTATGACATCTTTCTCATTTGTGGGTCACTGACCCAGGGATGTGGGTTCCTACTAGACCACACCTCTGTCCCTACTAACCATCTCATATAAAGACCCATTTTTATATCTTTAGTTGTGGAATAGCTTTTCTGTTGGATTATTCTCATTGACAGTCACTTTATAACTAGTGGTAATTTTGGTATGCCATGGGACGGGGTGAGTTCAGGGTCTTCCTGCTGTGTAATCTTGGTCCTACTCTAATATGCTGTTTATTCTTTAAAAATAACTTACTTTTGCCTGGCGTTTAAAACTTCCTAATTACTTGACCATAGTTTTTTTTTTTTTTTTTCCCCTGTCTGCTATTGTCTTTCATTATTCCTCAGTATGAATCTTTCAGTTATGCCAAAGTTATATGTTTATTTTTCAGCAAGCAGATATACTATGTCTGTATTTTCATATTATTTCCCTAATCTAAATGACTGCCTTGCTCTATAACATTTATCAAGATTTGCTAATTTTTAAGGCCCAGATTAAATTAGCTTGCAGCATGAAATACAGATCTATCTCTGAATTATATTTGTTCCTTATGCCACACATTTTAATTGACTTCTTCATTCTTATTTATCTAACTATATTCTTTCTAATCATCTGCTAGATGTTTAGAAAGAGACTTTATGTTATATAATCCCAAATCTTAGTATTTATTTATTTATTTTGGCTATTCCACCCAGTATGTGGCATCTTAATTCCCAGATTAGGGATTGAAACTGTGATGCCTCAAGTGGAAGCAAAGAGTCTTAACCATTGAACCACCACAAATTCCCAATATCTTCTAATACTATAGTATTTAATTTACTTCTAAAATTTTAATTTTAATTGATTTTTGAAAGAAATATGAAGGAAGACCTTTATAGTTTATACAATGAATATTAAAAATATATTATTAGCATATTTCAATTTTACTTAATCCAGAGTAGATGAATTATTTTTAAAAATCTAATCTTAAAATAGTTCACTGAAAATTTACAAATTGTGAGATTTTTTATTTAGAACAATCACTGTAGAATTTTTTAATCATATGTTTTAAGTACATTTTATTTAAAATAAATTTTTAAATAACCTTAAAAAGAACAAGTTTTGCTTTTAGTGTAATATATAATTTTCTTCTTAAATCTCTCTCTAAGAAGACATAGCATTGAATATTTTATTATTGGTGTATAATATAAGCTCACTAAGGGAAGATAACAAAAGATTTCTTAACTGATCTTATTTTTACATGTGACTTGAATAGATTTTAATCCACCTGAGAATTTTTTATCATGAATATTAAAGGTCATCCAATATTTTTCAAATTAGTGTTTGAGCACAAATAAGGTTTATATGAACACATGAGCCATATGAATTTTGTGAATTTTGCCCAAGAAGTAAAGTTCAAGCTCATTTTAGCATGTTATATCAAAATAACCAATCACATATTATAAAAGGCATCTAATCATATATTTGAAAAGGCATAATTTAGGGAAGGTACTACTTGTGCCTTACACATAGCTCACTCTTGATAGTAACAATTGTGGACTAAGAAGACGTATATTCTAAACAGTATCAAGAGGTGATCTTTCTAAGGCAAGTAGTTAAATAAGACTGGGTTGTTCTATAATTGTAGATGACTTTTCAAAATACAAAATATGTTCTCCTTATTATCTTACTTGACATTCCATACAATCCTAAATGAGAATAAACTAATAAAATAAAGTTTTTTAAAAAGATCTACCCATATGAGGAGGGCTTGTGCTATACTCTCTCACCTACATTAACTCTTTTCATATTAATAAAAAAATTACTTTGTGTATATGATTATTACCATTTTGCCAGATGAGAATGATGAGGCTTAGAAAATGCTGATATATGATGACATAGTCAAGATTCAGACCAATATTTTTTTAACTTCAGAATGTTCCCTGTTTCTCCTACTTTGGAGTATACATGGGAAATATCTTTATTTCATTAATGAGGGGTTGAGGTCTGAGCAGACTAAATAATTTTCCCCAGTTAAAAGTATAATGTAACTATTTGAAAACTTGAAATACATTCTAAATGCAAAGGTTTTCCTCTGTGCACTATTGGCTCGATGTAAAGGTTCCCTTATAACACTCATAGACATCTAAGCCACTGGCTTGATTGCAAGACAGCTACTGATATGCTATACACAGAAAACAGAAACTAAGAAGAAAGCCTGAAAATGCTAGAAGGAAGCAAAGCATAATTTGCCACCTCTTCTGATTTGATGAAATACATTTCCATTGTTGTTGTTGTTCAGTTCCTCAGTCATGGCAGACTCTTGGCAACCCCATGGACTGAAGCACACCAGGCTTCAATATCATTCACCATCTCCCGGAACTTGCTCCAACTCACATCCATTGAGTTTGTGATGCCATCCAACCATGTTGCCCTATGCCGTTCCCTTCTTCTCCTGCCCTCAATCTTTCCCAGGATCAGGGTCTTTTCTAATGATTTGGCTCTTTACATCATGTGGCCAAAGTATTGGAGCTTCAGCTTCAGCATCAGTCCTTTCAATGAATAATCAGGATTGATTTCCTCTAGGATTGACTTAGACAAAATTAACCATGTGTTTTTGGGAATAAACAATTCACTATGTGTGCATGCACACACGGAGGCATTCCTAAACACAACACACACTCAACACCAAATTGTTATAGGCTGAAATCAAATGCTTCAGAAGTCCTGATGAGGCCTCCACCTTCATTCCTGTGTCCTTGAAGACTAAAGGAGCAGTACTCTTCTCCTGTTGTAAGTTTAAACCTTATCTCTCTATCCACCTGGGCATAGATATCAATCACATAACTAAGGATTTAACTATTACAAATCCTTCACTATACTATTTAAGATTGTGTATTCTCACAATATACACAGTTATACTCAGAGTTATAGGAATAGAAAACAGAGCTACATTTTTAAAAGTTCTCAGTTTTCCTAATCAAAGAATATTTATACTTTAAGAGACTTTGTCTTAAAGCCCTCACAGCTTATGGAGACCATTCCTTCACCCAGATTGTCATGACTATTTTCCAGATTCTTCAGCAATTTAGTTTTAAACTTCTCTTCTGCCAATTTTTCCTAGTAAAACCTGACTTTATCAGATAGCAAAGTAGACAATAGTTCTGACTTTAAAATAATAGAAGTAGAGGTCTCTTTCCCATAAAAAACAGATTGCAGATACTAATTTCATATTGTCAGAAGGAGCCTCCATACTTTCTATCTAGCTGCTTTGCCATTCACAGCACACAGCTCCCATCTTGTGGTCTATGAAGGCTGCCTCAGTTTCTGCTAATGCTTCTGCAAGCTAGGAGGTAGGCAATGTAAGATAAGACCACTCCTCTGGAAGGGTGCCATGAGCCAGGGTCAGAAAACTGTGCTCTTTGTCTCCACCTCCTCATATTTGAAAAGACAACTGGTATTTTCCTGGCAGTCAAGTTGTTAAGACTACACACTTCCACGGCAGGGGGCGCGGGTCAATTTCTGGTGGGGAAAGTTCTACATGCCATGCAGTGCCGCAAGGAAAAAAAAAAAAAAAAACTGATTATTTGATATTTATTTTGTTTCCAGAACCCTTAAGCCTCCATATTAGTTTGATTATTTTATTGGATTTGTCATATAGATGATCATTTCATACTAATGATAATATGTTTCTTTCTTCCATTTTTTTCTTACCTCAGTATCCAGTCTAAGACCTCCTCCAGCACAATATTAAACAGATTACTGAGAGTAGATAATTTGTCTATTTTCTAATATCAAAAGAAATGATTTCAAGTTGCAATGAAGTAGGTAACTTGCAGATACCACTCTTCAGATTGATAAAGTTTTCTTTAATCTCTAGGATAACCCAAGCTTTTGATTACACAGAGTACTTTTACACATACCTGCATTCATTCCTCTAGTATTTCATTTAGGAGGTATGTATCTAAGCCCATAAATGTGTTTCACTTGTAATTTTTCATGATGGTGTTGTTTGCCATCATATTTTGAAATGAAATTTTGACAAGCTTCATAAAATAAATTCAGGATTTTCTCCTAACTCACTTCAGAAAAGTTTGGCAAGCACAAATATACTTCTTCATTTACTGCTTTGTAGATACTTTCATGTCTACAGTTTGCTTTTATTATTTAGTCTGAAACATCTCTAGTGATCTCTCCCTTCATTTCTGACTTGCTTATCATGTCTTCTCTTTTTTACTAGATAAATCTTAGCAGAAGTTTGTCAATTTTATTTGACTTTTCAAAGAAATATCTTTTGACTTTGTTCATCCTTTATATTGTTTATTCATACTCTTTAACATCTTTTTTATTTTCTTTATTATTTTATTCCTTCAATTGTGCATATTTGGGGGAAAGGTGAGTATTCTTTTTTTACTTCTTTAGATGGCTGTCTCAGGCTTTGCATTAAAGTTGAAAATCTTTCTCTACAATTGTTTTAAACTACATGTCACAAGTAATGTTTTTATCATTCAGACTAAAATACATTTTTTGACTTTCATTGTCATTTGTTCCATGAACTACAGGTCTTGATGGACATGAGTTTGAGTGAACTCCGGGAGTTGGTGATGGACAGGGAGGCCTGGGATGCTGTGTTTCATGGGGTCGCAAAGAGTCGGACTACTGAGCAACTGAACTGACTGACTGACAGGTTATTTACAGTATATATATTTTTATTTAGCCTTTTATTTTGAAGTCATGTCAAAAACACTTCGGAATGGTATAAAGCACTCCAATATATGTTTGAAGTAAACAACGGTTAACCTTTTTGGATTACTTATTTATCATTTCATAACTCTCTTTTTTTACATGAGCACATTCTCATACATAATTTTTCTGAATCATTTACCTTTTGAGAGAAAATTGCAGAGATCATACACCTTTATCCTAAAATACTTAATTATGTATTTTTCATGAACAAGGATATTCTCCTATAAAAACACTATGTAATTACCATTATCAGGAAATCTAATTTGGATACCATCATATAATTAACATTTTTTGAAATTTGCCACTTCTCTCAGTGATGTCCTCTATGACTAATTTTTCCTAAATAATTCACCATATTTAATTGTTTGGAATTAACATTTTGCTTCTTTTTTCCTAAGTGTTAGGTGGTCATTTAGTGATTCTCTGAGAAAAGAGCACAGACAAAAATAAGTAATCTTGTACACAGTTATAATTTAGAAACAAGGCAACTGAGCTCAAATAACACTATACATTGCACATCTGCAATGATTTGTATCAGACAGAAGGAAAACACAAGTGACCATGTTGTTTTGCTCAAGGTAATACAGAGGGAAGGCTTTTTGGGAAATGCCATTATGTGGGAGATCATAAAAATTAAAAAAAAAAAAAATTCAAAAAAAGACAATATAAGCTTCGTGTCATTTTTATATGGTTCCTGTTAGAGCACTCCTTTCTAATTGGACAACATGACCAATTCCTGGATAATGGAATCAGCTTTACAGGGTACAGCCAATATTTTGTTTAGAAAGATATAAAAAAATAAAAAAAATTAGAGTATATAACATATAATAAGAGAAATATCTCTTGAAATTTTCAATTTTTTATGTGAATGTGAACCAAATCATGGTAGAAAATACATTCCTTTCTTTGCTTTCACTAATATAAAAGTCTAAGAAACTGGGTTAGATTATCCCAGCCACAGTGATAGAATTGTTAGTTTTCTGAATTTCTCCAGAAAAGCATGTAATTTGTACATCTTCTAGGAGTAAGCATAAACAACTAGAGAGAATTTTTAAACTCCTGGAACATCAAGAAGCAGATAAAATATTAGGGAAACAGATTCATTAGCTTACAAGTTTGAGTTTCAACAAAATATACAGGTTTCCATCCATATAAAAATAACAACTTTAGCCTAATGTCCCCTTGTAACAGATGCTGAAAGGATATTTTGATTGTATTCTTAGGATCAGAGGAAGCACTTCCAGACCCACGCACTGTACTCATGCCTCATTATGGAGAGCTGTCTAATGGGATTTGTGTTGACATTCAAGAGGGATTATTTTCCAAGGAATTATGTACCAAGATCATCTTCTCCTGGCTCAGAAAATATCATTTTGTTGTTCTATCAATAAGACCTCCCTCAATGCCATTTACTGTTGCCATTCATAACGTCCTGGACATGTAGCACAATCAAGGTGACAGCAACCGTGACAGTCACACCTGGATGGATTCCTCCAACAGCAAAATCTGCAGGAAACAGAAATTCTTGAAGAATGGTTGGATAAAGGTGATGTGCTTTACTAGAATCAAGTTTTATTCCAATTCAAATCTTCCCAAGATGAACAACCTGGACAACAATCTGACAATGGGGGTCAGTGTCAATAAAGAGAAACAAGTGAAACATGCCATGGACCACTTGGCCATGAAATACCAAAATACCCTTGCCTACACCAACATCCACAGGGTAGACTATGGTCGACTTCTGTAACCTTGAGTGGACAGGACATCATAGAATAGGATCACAATGGTTTTGCCTTCCATGATGCATCACATCTTTATCAGAAGCATGTGGGTATTGAAACTGTGAGATAATTTCAAAGACACAGTAAGACATTCTAGAGCGTGTCTTGGTTTGGAATGCTCAACTCCTTCTGCTGGTGGTCTGCTTGGTTCCGCCTTAGCAACTCCATAGTTTTATACTCAGTTGGCTTCCCCCTGGCAGTGCTGCTGTTCATCCAACCAGGAAGATTTGTGGATGAGGCTGGTCCAGCCCCAAAAATCCATCCTCACAGCTGCTGCCACTAGTTGCATTAATCTCCAATTCCCTTTCCCACATCAAATTACCCTTCCTGTCCTTTTTCCTAACCAAGCAAATCCCACCAAGGCCACAGCACAGATGTAGGAAATGACCCCTTACAAACAGTTACAACCATATTTCTTAATTTCCAGCTATATGTAGAATTTTCTAATTGTCTTCTTTTTCTGGCTTTAAGGTGCTTTGAAGCAGTCAAGGATCATTTCAAACCAATTTAACAGCTTGTGATTACCTTGGCCAAACAGTCCCTGCATGCAGGGGTGAAAATCCATGTGAAGGCCTAACTGTTACCCAACATTTATAAGAATAGACAGAATTTCCATTTATTTTTCTTTCAATACTTTACTCAGCCCCAAAGCCTACTTCTTTAATGTTGGGACTAGGTGGTGGTGGTTTAGTTGCTAAGTAGTGTCCAAGTCTTGTGACCCCATGGACTGTAGCCGGCCAAATTCCTTTGACCATGTAATTTCCCAGGCAAGAGAACCGGAGTGGATTGCCATTTCCTTCTCAAGGGGATCTTCCTGACCCAGAGATTGAAGTCTGGTCTTCTGCTTGTAAGTAGACTCTTTACCTACTGAGCCACCAGGGAAGGGATAGATTTGGGGTTAATCCAGTCAACCCTTAACCAAAGGAGGATGACACTTTATGATGCCAGCCAATTGTGGAAAAGTTACCAGTTGAAATTTTAAAAAGTTTGTTCCAGGAAGGCTTAACCTCACTCCACTTGTCTATAGCTCCTGGACTCCACCTAAAGGAACCTGAATTTTGAAACCAGGTATACCAAATATCCGAATTTAATGTGGACAAAAGAATGGATTAGTTCACTGACGTTTTGTTTATAACTCTGAAGTTTGGAAAAAGAGTGGCAATGGAGGAAGTGGGACAGGTAAAATAATTGTAATTCCTGTGAAGCTTCACCCAAGAAAAGAGCAGCAAGATGAGTAAAAGGTAAGTGACATAGAGTTTAGGAAAGTTTATCATTTTAAAGGTCAGAGACTTTAAACTTACTCTTTTGTGTCTTTTTTTTTTTTTTTCAAGACTAATTATTTATCTGACAGTGTCTGAGTTTCGAACTTCATTTTGGTTGCTCAGTTGTGTTTTTCTTTAAGTCACTTGTAAAAATATGTTCGTGTTGTTTTTGTTCAGTTGCTAAGTCGTGTTCAACTTTGCGATGCCATGGACTGCAACATGCCAAGCTTCTCTGTCCTTCATCATCTCCTGGAACTCATGTCCACTGAGTCAGTAATGTTATATAACCATTTCATCCTCTGTTGTCCCCTTCTCCTCTTGCCCTCAATATTTCCCAGTATAAGGTTCTTTTCCAATGAGTCAGTCCTTTGCATCAGGTGGCCAAAGTATTGGAGTTTCAGGTTCAGCATCAATCTTTCCAATGAATATTCAGAGTTGATTTCCTTCAAGATTGACTGGCTTGATCGCCTTGCTGTCCAAGGGACTCTCAAGAGTGTTCTCCAACACCACAGTTCGAAAGCATCATCTCACTAGAAATTCAAGCCAGAGAATCATGTTTTGTTTTGTTTTTTTAAATTTACTTTTTTAATGAAGGATAACTGCTTTACAGAATTTTGTTGTTTTCTGTCAAACCTCAACATGAATTAGCCATAAGTAGACATATATCCCCTCCCTTTTGAACCTCTCTCTCATCTCCCTCCCCATCCCACCCCTCTAGATTGATAATGGATAAAGAAGTTGTGGTACATATACACAATTGAATATTACTCAACCATAGAAAGGAACACATTTGAGTCAGTTCTGATGAAGTGAATGAACTTAGAACCTATTATACAGAGTTAAGTGAGTCAGGAAAACAAAGACAAATACCGTATTCTAACACATATATATGGACTCTAGAATAATGGTACTGAAGAACTTATTTACAGGCCAGCAGTGGAGAAACAGGCATAGAGAATAGACTTATGGACATAGGGAGAGGTGAGGATAGGGTGAGATGTATGGAAAGGCAATCACATTTTAATGCCATTAACTGTTCACTATTGAAGTGTCCTTATATTTTAAAAGATATTTTAGGGTTACAGTGACAACAAGATGGAAAACTATTGATTTTTTTGTTATACATTCTTTCCTCTATGAAACACATATAGAAAGTTTTGCATATTTTTCAAGTGTTCCTTTTATCCATCTACTTGTATATATTTACTATACTCACTAATCAATGATTTGCACATAATTTTTTTTTCTTAATATGGGCACACTAATTTCTCAAGACCCGCTATAGACTTTTTCCTTCATTGATATTTGAACCTCTTGTCATGCATTCAATAAGCACTCATTCAAAACAGTAATTATTGATGGTTGGGGACACAAATATGGAGAACAAAATATTTTTATAAATCAATAGGGGATAAACCAATGTCAGAGAGGACACAATCTTCCAAGTAAGAATGTGTCACCTGGTATGGTTATTAAGAAAAAAACAGGAATACAGCTGATATAGAATGAAAAGAGTGGCAAACACTTTAATCAGCTTCAAAAAAAGAGTATGGTTGACATGGACTTTGACAGGTGGTAGGATCTCAGCAAATGGCTGCTGCTGCTGCTGCTAAGTTGCTTCAGTCGTGTCTGACTGTGCGACCACATAGACGACAGCCCACAAGGCTCCTCTGTCCCTAGGATTCTCCAGACAAGAATACTGAAGTGGGCTGCCACTTCCTTCTCCAATGCGTGAAAGTGAAAGTGAAGTCTCTCAGTTGTCTGATTCTTCTAGACCCCATGGACTGTAGCCTACCAGGCTCCTCTGTCCATTGGATTTTCCAGGCAAGAGTACTGGAGAAAGTACTTTGCCTTCTCCTCAACAAATGGAAGAAATCTCAAATAATGCATTTTAGGTTCATTTTCTGAAGTATCTCATGATATATATTTACATAAAAAATACATATGGATAAAGGTTTATACTGGGGGGAAAAGAAGGTGAGACATTAACATCCTGTATGAAGTTGACATGTAAACATAAAATATTCTTTTCATTAGATCTTAATCACAGTGATGTCTTCTGTAAATGAATTCTAAGAGTAGCCCATATTTATCAAACTGAAAAAGTAGATGAAGTCACCTCTATAGACCACTTCAGACTCTGAGCCAAGTCTGATCTTGAACTGGTTCCCAGAACTGTTATTGATGTCAGTAGAAGTTGTGCTCAGAAATCTCACCATTGAAACTAGCTGATGAACAGGATGTTATTACAAAAAGCAAATCTGTAAAATTTTTCAAATATCAGTAACAGCCAAAAGGGGAAAAATAACTGTTAATCAAATGTCAAAGCAATAGGCATTTGCTTTGTCTACACAGTGTAGAGCCACTTTTGTCCCTAGAAAAGTACATGTGGTTCTTTGTGACTGAGTCAATTTGAGATGAATATCTCAAATATATGACTTTCTAATTTTTAAAATAGGGGCTTCAATCAAATGACAAATAAGTTTAATCATTTGAAAAATCAAGGAAGAAAACAGATATATGTCTGGGGGGAAAGAAAAAATTAAAAAGAAATTAAACATATAAAACTAAATAGGCATAGCATTTAGATTTAGAGGAATGTGAATATGTTCAGAAACATAGCCAGAGTGACGATTTCAAAATGTGAATCTGTTTATGTTACCTCCTCTTATAGAAGTCTGTAGTGTTTTATATCTTTTTTCTTACAAAAGATATAAAATGTCTTAATGTGAAAATGAAGCCTATGCATGGCCTGGCTTCCATCTTCTTTAGCCTTGTCTCTATCCTGCCTCTCAGGTCCACACCCTCTTCTTAAGCCTCACACTTTCTTGCAACTAAGGTCCCTTATAAAAATGATTTATCCTCCCTGGAATGGTTTTTCTTTCCTCTCAACTTTTGTGTGCATGCTGAGTTCCTTCAGTCATGTTGGACTCTTTGCAACACTATGGATTATAGCCCATCACGCTCCCCTGTCCAAGGTATTCTCCAGGCAAGAATACTGGAGTGGGTTGTCTTGCCCTCCTCTAGGGGATATTCCTGGCCCAGGGATCAAATCCACATCTCTGTCTCTCTAATGTCTCCTGCATTGGTGGGTGGGTTCTTTGCCACTAAAGCCACATAGGAAACTCCCCCTTAACCCTTATCTTCCCATTAAATTACCACTTCTTTAAAATAAGTGAACCAAAGAAATTTTCCACTGTTAAGCTCGTAAGAACATGTTTCTTTACATTTTGCCCCCAACACCATTAGCCCAGAAGCTCTATATAAAAACCATGTATGTTTTGTTATTCATTTTGTCTCCAGTGCTTAGCCTTATGCCTATACATTGGGGAAAATCCTCAATAAATATTTGCTGAGTGAAGGAATAAGTGAGATATCAAGACAAATTTTAATAACAATTGCCATAATTACTTGTTGAATTACTTTGAAGGCAAGAAGCATAAGAATCTTCTCTAAATAAACTGTGACCACAAATCATTAGTTCATCTCTTTTATTTATAGATGGAGGCTACCTACACCTTTCCTTAATAATTATTATTCCATAGGCCAGATACCTATGGAATATAGAGACAGCACTCCTTATTTTTTAATTAGAGGATGATTACTTTAAAATATTAGGATAGTTTATGCCATATATCAACATGAATCAGCCATAGCTATATGTATGTCCCCTTCCTCTTAAACCCCCCTCCATTTCCCACCCCATCCCACCCCTCTAAGTTGTCACAGAGCACCGTATTTGGGTTCCCTTCAAGATACAGCACTATTGTATCTCTATATCACTTCTATCTCCACCATGAAAATATCACCCAATGCAGAAAATACAATGCAGATTGTCCATATAGAGATTTACAGTCATGCTCTAAGCGGCTTTCCAGAAGCAGAGTAAATACATGAAAAACTTTTATTTCTACCATTCTATCTTCTAATTCACTTATTCTATCTTCTGCTTCCGTTCTTCTACTGTTGGTTTCCTCCAGAGTGTTTTTGAGGGATGGGATGTGGAGGGAGGTGGGAGGGGGATTCAAGATGGGGAACACATGTACACCTGGGGCAGATTCATGTCAATGTATGGCAAAACCAATACAATAATGTAAAGCAATTAGCTTCCAATTAAAATAAATATTTTTTTAAAAAAAGGTAAAAAAAAAAGAAGAAAAAGAAAACTTTTTAATTTCTAGAGCAAGTTCTCTTAACTACCTTAATATGCAAAGAAAATAAGCTTTAGTATTCATTATATCAATTCCCAGATCATGAGACACTAAAAATAAGCATTGGCAAGGACACTGAGAATGAATCATTAAAACAAACAAAACAAGAACAAATTCTACAAGGGAGAATTTGAAAATATTCTTGATCCTTATGATTAGCTGAGCATACTGCTGGGCTGGCACAGCGGGGCTGCTTTTAGAGAATCCCAATCATGGAAAGTCTCAGGAGATATTGTTAGCAGCTTTGTATTATGAAAGCTTTTAAGCAATCCCTTGTTTAAATATGCTGTCATAAAATTTTCAATGGTTTAGAAACAAAGCTGTTTGATATTAATATCAGAACCCTTGTGTGTTATGAGAATCTGAGGTATTCAAGAATAATTAACAGAAGATCATTAATTCTCATCACAAAAAAGAAAGAAAGAAAAAAAGAAAGCACAGTAGGAGAACAAGAAAAAAAAAAAAAAAACTGAAAACAAAAATTCAGAAAAGTCCAGAGACACTTAAATGTGGTGACAACAATCCTTTAAAACAGTGGCAGGCAAATTGAACCATCTGTTCCAAGAAACTGAACTTACCGGAGGTGTTTCGGGCCTTTGCAGTATCAACAGCAAATCAAGCATATACTGTAACATATCTAACAGAAAGCAGAAAATATAAATAGAATAGTACATATTGACATAGCAATGTCCTCAAAAATCATTTATTAATGATGCACCTTTGAAGGAAGTGCTATTGTCTTCAAACATTCAACTGTCTCAGAATCAGTTAGCCTGAGAAATATTATCACTAAATGTCAAGCTATAAAAAATCCAGTATCATATGAGATAATCTGTACAACAACAAGATACTGTGTTTACATTATAAGCAGGTATTTTTAAAATAAATTTTTCTGGATTACTTCACTCTGTATAATAGGCTCCAGTTTCATCCACCTCATTAGAAGTGATTTAAATGTATTCTATTGCCAGTCCAGCTTAAATGCATGATACAGAAGGCACGGGGCTGGTGTACAGGGATGAACCAGAAGGATGGGATGGGGAGGGAGGTGGGTGAGGGGTTCAAGATGGGGAACACATGTACACTTGGGGCAGATTCATGTCAATGTATGGCAAAACCAATACAATAATGTAAAGTAATTAACCTCCGATTAAAATAAATAAATTAAAAACTAATAAATTTTTCAATAAAGGTTGTGAGACTAAGGAGTTTACTCAGTCATGGTGGCAGAGTTCTTAAATGGTAGATAGAATAAATTTTTGAGAAACAATTATTTGGCTCTAAAATCCAGAGATTACTGAAGAAAATGAAAGAAAACTGCCAGACTCACACTAATGTCTGCAGAAGAAAACTTGTGGGAAAAAAATCCAGAGTTTTAAGCAAGATTCAATTATTCTCACATCTTTAGTCATATTTGGACAAAGTGATCCAATGGAAAACAAAATATGATCCTATTCCTAGCATTTTGAAATTCTAATATCTTTTAAAATTCTTCTATTTTTTTTACTAGAATTTACTTTGTTTATATTTCAGTCAGCATTGTACATACTTAGGCATATGATCCATGTAGTTCAAATTCATATATAGCTTAAAAACTTTTGCTTATAACTAAAAACTCAATACTTCTTATCACCCAACTGGAATTCATGTTCCAATTTTAATTTTAGGGGGACACAGGTTTGTGAGGGGAGTGAAATGTGGAATGAATCCATTTCTTCACCATACAAGAAAATCTCATGTTACACCTAGTTCTAGGGAGTTCAGTTCAGTTCAGTTGCTCAGTCGAGTCCAACACTCTGCAACCCCATGAATCACAGCACACCAGGCCTCCCTGTCCATCACCAACTCTTGGAGTTCACTCAAACTCATGTCCATCGAGTTGGTGATGCCATCCATCCATCTCATTCTCTGTCGTCCATGTCTCCTCCCGCCTCCAATCCCTCCCAGCATCAGAGTCTTTTCCAGTGAGTTAACTCCTCGCATGAGGTGGCCAAAGTATTGCAGTTTCAGCTTCAGCATCAGTCCTTCCAATGAACACCCAGGATTAATCTCCTTTAGAATAGACTGGTTGGATCTCCTTGCAGTCCAAGGGACTCTCAAGAGTCTTCTCCAGCACCACAGTTGAAAAGTATCAATTCTTCGGCAATCAGCTTTATTCACAGTCCAACTCTCATATCCATACATGACGACTGGAAACACCATAGCCTTGACTAGACGGACCTTGGTTGGCAAAGTAATGTCTCTGCTTTTTAATATGCTATCTAGGTTGGTCATAACTCTCCTTCCAAAAAGTAAGCATCTTTTAATTTCATGGCTGCAATCAGTATCCTCAGTGATTTTGGAGCCAAAAAAATAAAGTCTGACACTGTTTCCACTGTTTCCCCATCTATTTGCCATGAAGTGATGGGACCAGATGCCATGATCTTTGTTTTCTGAATGTTGAACTTCAAGCCAACCTTTCACTCTCCTCTTTCACTTTCATCAAGAGGCTTTTGAGTTCCTCTTCACTTTCTGCCATAAGGGTGGTATCATCTGCATATCTGAGGTTATTGATAATTCTCCGAGTAATCTTGATTTCAGCTTGTGCTTCTTCCAGCCCAGCGTTCCTCATGATGTACTCTGCATAAAAATTAAATAAGCAGGGGGGCAATATACAACCTTGACGTACTCCTTTTCCTATTTGGAACCAGTCTGTTGTTCCATGTCCAGTTCTAACTGTTGCTTCCTGACTTGCATACAGGTTTCTCAAGAGGCAGGTCAGGTGATCTGGTATTCCCATCTCTTTTAGAATATTCCACAGTTTATTGTGACCCACACAGTCAAAGGCTTTGGCATAGTCAATGAAGCAGAAATAGATGTTTTTCTAGAACTCTCTTGCTTTCTCCATGATCCAGCAGATGTTTGCAGTTTGATCTCTGGATCCTCTGTCTTTTCTAAAACCTGTTTGAACATCTGGAAGTTCACGATTCACATATTGCTGAAGCCTGGCTTGGAGAATTTTGAGCATGACTTTACTAGCGTGTGAGATGAGTGCAACTGTGTAGTAGTTTCAGCATTCTTTGGCATTGCCTTTCTTTGGGATTGGAATGAAGACTGACATTTTCCAGTCCTGTGGCTACTGCTTAGTTTTCCAAATTTGCTGGAATATTGAGGGCAGCACTTTCACAGCATCATATTTCAGGATTTGAAATAGCTCAACTGGAATTCCATGACCTTCACTAGCTTTGTCTGTAGTGATGCTCTCTAAGGCCCACTTGACTTCACATTCCAAGATGTCTAGCCCCAGGTGAGTGATCACACCATCGTGATTATCTTGGTCGTGAAGAATTTTTTTGTACAGTTCTTCTGTGTATTCTTGCCACCTCTTCTTAATATCTTCTGCTTCTGTTAGGTCCATACAATTTCTGTCCTTTATCGAGCCCATCTTTGCATGAAATGTTCCCTTGATAACTCTAATTTTCTTGAAGAGATCTCTTGTTTTTCCTATTCTATTGTTTTCCTCTATTTCTTTGCATGGATGGCTGAGGAAGGCTTTCTTATCTCTCCTTGCTATTCTTTGGAACTCTGCATTCAAATACTTATATCTTTCCTTTTCTCCTTTGCTTTTCACAGCTATTTGTAAGGCCTCCTCAGACAGCCATTTTGCTTTTTTGCATTTCTTTTCCATGGGGATGGTCTTGGTTCCTGTCTCCTGTACAATGTCACGAACCAGAGTTCATCAGTCACTCTATCTATCAGATCTAGTCCCTTAAATCTATTTCTCACTTCCACTGTATAATCATAAGGGATTTGATTTAGGTCATACCTGAATGGTCTAGTGGTTTTCCCTACTTTCTTCAATTTCAGTCTGAATTTGGCAATAAGGAGTTCATGATCTGAGCCACAGTCAACTCCTGGTCTTGTTTTTGCTAACTGTATAGAGCTTCTCCATCTTTGGCTGCAAAGAATATAATCAATCTGATTTCGGTGTTGACCATCTGGTGATGTCCATGTGTAGAGTCTTCTCTTGTGTTGTTGGAAGCTGGTGTTTGCTATGACCAGTGCGTTCTCTTGGCAAAACTGCATTAGCCTTTGCCCTGCTTCATTTCGTGCTCCAAGGACAAATTTGACTGTTACTCCAGGTGTTTCTTGACTTCCTACTTTTGCATTCCAGCCCCCTATAATGAAAAGGACATCTTTTTTGGGTGTTAGTTTTAAAAGGTCTTGTAGGTCTGCACATAACCGTTCAACTTCAGCTTCTTCAGTATTACTGGTTGGGGCATAGACTTGGATTACTGTAATATTGAATGGTTTGCCTTGGAAACGAACAGAAATCATTCTGTCGTTTTTAAGATTGCATCCAAATACTGCATTTCGGACTCTTGTGGACCATGATGGCTACTCCATTTCTTCTAAGGGATTCCTGCCCACAGTAGTAGATAGAATGGTCATATGAGTTAAATTCACCCATTCCAGTCCATTTTAGTTCGCTGATTCCTAGAATGTCTACGTTCACTCTTGTCATCTCCTATTTGACCACTACCCATTTGCCTTGATTCATGGACTTAACATTCCAGGTTGCTATGCAATATTACTCTTTACAGCATCGGACCTTTCTCCTATCACTAGTCACATCCACAACTGGGTATTTGTTTTGCTTTGGCTCCATCCCTCATTGTTTCTGGAGTTATTTCTCCACTAGCATACCGGGCACCTACTGACCTGCGGATTTCCTCATACAGTATCCTATCATTTTGCCTTTTGATACTGTTCATGAGGTTTTCAAGGCAAGTATACTGAAGTGGTTTGCCATTCCCTTCTTAGTGGACCACATGCTGTCAGACCTCCCCACCATGACCCGTCCATCTTGGGTGTCCCCACACGGCATGGGTTAGTTTCACTGAGTTAGACAGGGCTGTGGTCCATGTGATCAGATCAACTAGTTTTCTGTGATTATGATTTCAGTGTGTCTGCCCTGTGATGCCCCCTCGCAATACCTACCGTCTTATTTGGGTTTCTCTTACCTTGGTGGTGGGATATCTTTTCACAGCTGCTCCAGCAAAGTGTAGCCACTGTAACCTACCTTGAACGTGGGTAGCACCTCTCCGCCATGCTTCTGCACGTGGTCGGTTGCACAGGAGCTGGCGTCTCTCTTGTCTGCGCCACTGAGGCAGGGCTTAAATTTGAATAAACCAAATATTAAAATTCCACTATCTTTTTTCTATAATTATTTCAGTGATTCAAACATTAGTAAGTTATCATACGACAAAATGACTATTATTCATCTATAGATGGGTGACACAGCTAGATAATAGGACAGTTTTCTTTGATATTAAATGATAGACTGAAACACTAAACACAAACAAGGAAGTTGTTATACTAGTTAGTTCTTAGACTAAACACAAACAAGGAAGCCCCTATTATTCCTGCTGCCCTGTTGTGACCACAGTAGAAGCTAACCTAAAGACTAAGCTGACATAAGGAAGCCAGAATCAAAAGAATCCACAGAGAAGCAGTGACCAAGACTTAAATATCCAGTTATTCAAGTCTATTTCTTCTTGTGTGGTAATGTGTTCTCTTATTCTTAATGCTGGTTTATATCACTGTTTGTGTTATAATTGATTTAAGACATATAATTTAGTTAATAAAATACAAGCTGGGTTTTAGGGTGAATATCTTATCTAAGATGTGGGTACAACATATTAACTGCATAGTAAAATCTTTTTTACTATTTTAGTTTGTATTCAAGAAAAAAATTCATATATAAATTATAATATTTTTATCATCCCTAACCAAGTGGTTTAATACTAATACAAATTATACGCAATTAAAATTATTTAGAAAACTGGGAATAATGATACCTTGAATTACAGAATAATAAAATACTACTTTTTTCTTAATTTGTCAAAAAATCAGATTGTGTTACTTTCTGCTTAAGATTCATTTGCCCTCAGATATAAAAACAATTTTCTCATACTCAGTCCTCAGTGAAAATGTGACCTCCTCCGAGAAGATTTACCTTCCCATTCTGTCTAAATATATTTTCTCTTTCAATTGTTCTCTGTCATCTTGCTTACTTCCGTCATAACTTTTATCACCACCTGAAAGTATCTTTGCTTAATTGTTTCTTTACTTGTTTATCCTCATGAGATTATAAATTATCTCATGACAGTAGCCCTGGTTGTTATCCTCAGCATTAAATTCTCAGCAAATAGAACAATGCCTGGCTTACAGTAAGCAATCAATGAATATTTACTAAATAAATGGTGAATGATTAAATGAATGAATATCTCCCAAAACACCAATCTTTTCCCAGTTTTGTTTCATAATACTATTAATAGTGGTCAATTGGGTTTAAGAAGCCAACCATAAACACATTTATTTGCATGGGATATCCTCCTTCATTTTAGCACTTCATTAATTTTCAGTTTTCAAAGTAGAGTTCCTCTTTGAATAATCAGGAAGACCTTTATATAGCTGTAAATTAAGGAGGTAGGGAGAATTCGACCTGGACTATTCACTGGAGGGTTTTGAATTGCCTATCTATCTCCTATTCCAACTTAAAAAATGTGCCCTAGAAATCTATCCTTAATGAATATCTTGATAATTTCAAAACTGAGTTTTTTCTGTTTACATGACCTTAAATTGCAGTGACTCACTGGAAAAGACTCTGATGCTGGGAAAGGTTGGGGGCGTGAGGAGAAGGGGACGACAGAGAATGAGATGGCTGGATGGCATCACCGACTCTGTGGACATGAGTTTGAGTGAACTCCGGGAGTTGGAGATGGACAGGGAGGCCTGGCGTGCTGTGATTCATGGGGTCGCGGAGAGTCGGACACAACTGAGCGACTGAACTGAACTGAAATTACAGTGAAACCCACAAGTACTTAAGAGCCTTTCCTGACACTCATTTCATGTTTACAGTTACCCAACTATAAACACATGAGAGTAATACTGAATATAAACTTTCCAATATGACTTTCTTTCTAAATAAAATGAAAAGACCTAGTCAGCCATCTACAATCAGCTTTTTTTAACAACTTGAATTTAAATTGACAATTTAATTTCTTTTCATCACTGATACTAGAAGATACTAATTCTTAAACTGTGACATCCTTGAGCTGAAAATGTGTCTGATCTACTGTCATTAGTAAGGACATCTGTTTAATCAGCTACTTATACTGTCAGTATTGTCTAAACCATGCCTTTTGTTCTCTGTATTCTGATGTTCCACATCTTGAGTCTTTCTTGACCCTGCTGAACCTGGCTGATCCCAACAGGGTTAGCCAATTCCTAGGGGTAGCCAACACTTCACTGAGGAGCATGCTTTTCAAATACAAACTAATTCACCCAGAGTCCAGGCCCCCAGCAACCTTCATTATCAGATCTGAGGCTATTGGCTGCTATCCATCTGTCCTTATCACCCTGGGATAAGCACCTGACAACTATGCCCTAGCGCCCTCTTGACCAACCTTGTGGTTTCTCCAAGATAACCTTTATTCTTGGGATCTGACTATTGTCTCCTGTTATGTTGCCATTGTTGTTGTTGTTGTTGTTTAGTCACTAAATCCTGTCTGACTCTTTTGCAAACCCATGGACTAGAATGTGCCAAGCTCCTCTGTCCAAGGAATTTCTTAGGCAAGAATATTGGAGTGGGTTGTCATTTCCTTCTCCAGGGGATTTTCCTGACTCAAGGAGTGAACTTGATTTTCCTGAATTGCCAGGGTTGATTCTTTACCCCTGAGCTACCATGGAAGCCCTTCTGCTGCTATTAGCATACATAAATAATAAAAGACTTGTTAAAACACATATGCTATAATTGTATGACAAGAGAATTATAAAACAAGAGTTTATATGAAGAAAGAAACATGGATGAAAGCGAAAATTAAAGTCACTCAGTCATGTCCAACTCTTTGTTCCCCCATGGACTATAGAGTCATGAATTTTGTAGTGGGTAACCATTCCCTTCTCCAGGGGATTTTCCCAACCCAGGGATTGAATCCAGGTTTCCCGAATTACAGGCAGATTCTTTACCAGCTGGGACATAAGGAAAGCCCAAGAATACTAGAGTGGGTAGCCTATCCCTTTTCAAGGGCATCTTCCCGACCCAGGAATCAAACCAAGGTCTCCTACGTTGCAGGTGGATTCCTTACAAACGGAGATATCAAAGAAGTGCAATTAAATTCCTCTAATAGGTTAAAAGAAACCATGAAAGACCCTGAAAATTAGAAACTAAGTGAACAACTTTCAGATGTATAATATGTATATTTTAATAGTTTTTATCAATATTTTTAAAATTCTATTCATAGATTTTCATAATTTTGTTTTTTAATTTATTTTTGTGTCATTTTATTGTTTTTAATTTTTATTTATTTATTTTAATTGGAGGCTAATTACTTTACATTATTGTATTGGTTTTGCCACACATCGACATAAATCTGCCCCAGGTGTACATGTGTTCCCCTTCTTGAATCCCCCTCCCACCTTCCTCCCCACCCCATCCCTCTGGTTCATCCCAGTGTACCAGCACCGAAAATCCTGTATCATGTAACAAACCTGGACTGGCGATTCATTTCACATACGAT
This sequence comes from Moschus berezovskii, assembly GCF_049115385.1. Lineage (NCBI taxonomy): Eukaryota > Metazoa > Chordata > Mammalia > Artiodactyla > Moschidae > Moschus > Moschus berezovskii. The sequence goes on along the minus strand of NC_142472.1, from coordinate 87,239,510 downwards.
AATATACATGTTTCAATGCCATTCTCCCAAATCATCCCACCCTCACCCTCTTCCACAGAGTCCAAAAGACTGTTCTATACACCCGTGTCTCTTTTGCTGTCTCGTATACAGGGTTATCATTATCATCTTTCTAAATTCCATATATATGCGCTAGTATGCTGTATTGGTGTTTTTCTTTCTGGCTTACTTCACTCTGTATAATAGGTTCCAGTTTCATCTACCTCATTAGAACTGATTCAAATGTTTTCTTTTTAATTGCTGAGTAACACTCCATTGTGTATATGTACTGCAGCTATCTTATCCAGTCGTCTGCAGTTGGACATCTAGGTTGTTTCTATGTCCACGCTATTATAAACAGTGCTGCGATAAATATTGGAGTACATGTGTCTCTTTCAATTCTGGTTTCCTCGGTGTGTATGTCCAGGAGTGTGATTGCTGGGTCATATGGCAGCTCTATTTCCAGTTTTTTAAGGAATCTCCACACTGTTCTCCATAGTGGCTGTAGTAGTTTGCATTCCCACAAACAGTGTAAGAGGGTTCCCTTTTCTCCACACCCTCTCCAGCATTTATTGCTTGTAGACTTTTGGATAGCAGAAATTCTGACAGGCATGAAATGGTACATCATTGTGGTATTGATTTGCATTTCTCTGATTATGAGTGATGTTGAGCATCTTTTCATGTGTTTGTTAGCCATCTGTATGTCTTCTTCGGGGAAATGTCTTTTTATTTCTTTGGCCCATTTTTTGATTGGGTGATTTATTTATCTGGAATTCAGCTGCAGGTGTTGCTTGTATATTTTTGAGATTAATCCTTTGTCAGTTGCTTCATTTGCTATTATTTTCTCCCATTCTGAAGGCTGTCTTTTCACCTTGCTTATAGTTTCCTTTGCTGTGCAGAAGCTTTTAATTTTAACTAGGTCCCATTTGTTTATTTTTGCTTTTATTTCCAATATTCTGGGAAGTGGGTCATGGAGGATCCTGCTGTGATTTATGTTGGATAGTGTTTTGCCTGTGTTCTCCTCTAGGAGTTTTATAGCTTCTGGTCATATGTTTAGATCTTTAATCCATTTGAATTTACTTTTTAGTATGGTGTTAGGGAGTGTTCTAGCTTAATTTTTATACAAGTGGTTGACCAGTTTTCTCAGCACCATTTGTTAAAGAGATTGTCTTTTCTCAATTGAATATTCTTACCTCTTTTGTCAAAGATAAGGTGCATGGATTTATCTCTGTGCTTCCTATTTTGCTCCATTGATCTATATTTCTGTCTTTATGCCTGTACCATACTGTCTGGATGACTGTGATCTCTCCATTTTCTTTTCTAATTTTATTGATTTGGTTTTTCTCCCTTTGTTTCTTGATGAATCTGGCTAGTGGCTTGTCAATTTTTTTTACCCTCTCAAAGAACCATCTTTTGGCTTTGTTTATTTTTGCTATGTTCTCTTTTGTTTCTTTTGCATGTATTTCTGCCCTAGTTTTTAAGATTTCTTTCCTTCTACTAACCCTGGGGTTGTTAATTTCTTCCTTTGCTAGTTGCTTGAGGTGTAGTGTTAGGTTATTTAATTGACTTTTTTCTTGTTCCTTGAGGTATGCCTGTATTGCTATGAACCTTCCCCTTAGCACTGCTTTTACAGTGTCACAGAGGTTTGGGGTTGTGTTTTCATTTTCATTGGTTTCTATAAACATTTTGATTTCTTTTTTGATTTCTTCTATGATTTGTTGGTTATTCAGCAATGTGTTGCTTAGTCTCCATATGTTGGAATTTTTAGTAGTTTTTCTCCTATAATTGAGATATAGTCTTACTGCATTGTGGTCAGAAAAGATGCTTGGAATGATTTCTTTTTTTTTTTTTTTTAATTTACCAAGGTTCGATTTATGCCCCAGGATGTGATATACCCTGGAGAAGGTTCCATGTGCACTTGAGAAGAATGTGAAATTCATTGTTTTGGGGTGAAATGTCCTATAGATATCAATTAGGTCTAACTGGTATATTGTACCATTTAACGTTTGTGTTTTCCTGTTAATTTTCTGTTCAGTTGATCTGTCCATAGTTGTGAGTGGGGTATTAATGTCTCCCACTATAATTGCGTTATTGTTAATTTTTCCCCTTTCATACTTGTTAGCATTTGTCTTACATATTGTGGTGCTCCTATGTTGGGTGCATATATATTTATAATTGTTATATTTTCTTCTTGGATTGACCCTTTGATCACTACGTAGTGTCCTTCTTTGTCTCTTTTCACAGCCTTTGTTTTAAAGTCTATTTTATCTGATATGAGTATTGCAACTCCTGCTTTCTTTTGGTCTCTATTTGCATGGAATAACTTTTTCTAGCCCTTCACTTTCAGTCTGTATGTGTCCCTCATTTTGAGGTGGATCTCTTGTAGACAACATATATACGGGTCTTGTTTCTTTATCCATTCAGCCACTCTTTGTCCTTTGGTTGCGGCATTCAGCCCATTTACATTTAATGTGGTCCCCTGGAGAAGGGAATGGCAAACCACTTCAGTATACTTGCCTTGAGAACCCCATGAACAGTAACAAAGGGCAAAATGATAGGATACTGAATGAGGAATTCCCCAGGTCGGTAGGTGCCCAGTATGCTACTGGAGCTCAGTGGAGAAATAACTATAGAAGGAATAAAGGGATGGAGCAAAAGCAAAACCAATACCCAGTTGTGGATGTGACCAATGATAGAAACAAGGTCCGGTGCTGTAAAGAGCAATATTGCATAGGAACCTGGAATGTTAGGTCCATGAATCAAGGCAAATTGGAAGTGGTCTAACAGGAGATGGCAAGAGTGAACGTCGACATTCTAGGAATCAGTGAATTAAAATGGACTGGCATGGGTGAATTTAACTCGGATGACCATTATATCTACTACTGTGGGCAGGAATCCCTTAGAAGAAATGGAGTAGCCATCATGGTCAACAAAAGAGTCCGAAATGCAGTACTTGGATGCAATCTTAAAAATGACAGGATGATTTCTGTTCGTTTCCAAGGCAAACCATTCAATATTACAGTAATCCACGCCTATGCGCCAACCAGTAATGCTGAAGAAGCCGAAGTTAATCGGTTCTATGAAGACCTACAAGACCTTTTAGAACTAACACCCAAAAAAGATGTCCTTTTCATTCTAGGGGACTGGAATGCAAAAGTAGGAAGTCAAGAAACACCTGGACTAACTGGCAAATTTGGCCTTGGAGCACGGAATGAAGCAGGGCAAAGGCTAATAGAGTTTTGTCAAGAGAATGCACTGGTCATAGCAAACACCCTCTTCCAACAGCACAAGAGAAGACTCTAAACATGGACATCACCAGATGGTCAACACCGAAATCAGATTGATTATATTCTTTGCAACCAAAGATGGAGAAGCTGTATACAGTTAGCGAAAACAAGACCAGGAGCTGACTGTGGCTCAGATCATGAACTCCTTATTGCGAAGTTCAGACTGAAATTGAAGAAAGTAGGGAAAACCACTAGACCATTCAGATACGACCTCAATCAAATCCCTTATGATTATACAGTGGAAGTGAGAAATAGATTTAAGGGACTAGATCTGATTGATAGAGTGCCTGATGAACTCTGGACGGAGGTTCGTGACATTGTACAGGAGACAGGGATCAAGACCATCCCCATGGAAAAGAAATGCAAAAGAGCGAAATGGCTGTCTGAGGAGGCCTTACAAATAGCTGTGAAAAGAAGAGAGGCAAAAAGCAAAGGAGAAAAGGAAAGATATAAGCATCTGAATGCAGAGTTCCAAAGAATAGCAAGGAGAGATAAGAAAGCCTTCCTCAGTGATCAGTGCAAAGAAATAGAGGGAAAACAACAGAATAGGATAAACAAGAGACCTCTTCAAGAAAATTAGAGATTCCAAGGGAATATTTCATGCAAAGATGGGTGCGATAAAGGACAGAAATGGTATGGACCTAACAGAAGCAGAAGATATTAAGAAGAGGTGGCAGGAATACACAGAAGAACTGTACAAAAAAATCTTCACGACCAAGATAGTCACGATGATGTGATCACCGACCTAGAGCCAGACATCTTGGAATGTGAAGTCAAGTGGGCCTTAGAAAGCATCACTACGAACAAAGCTAGTGGAGGTGATGGAATTCCAGTTGAGCTATTTCAAGTCTTGAAAGATGATGCTGTGAAAGTGCTGCACTCAATATGCCAGCAGATTTGGAAAACTCAGCAGTGGCCACAGGACTGGAAGAGGTCAGTCTTCATTCCAATCCCAAAGAAAGGCAATGCCAAAGAATGCTCAAACTACCGCACAATTGCACTCATCTCACACGCTAGTAAAGTCATGCTCAAAATTCTCCAAGCCAGGCTTCAGCAGTATGTAAACCGTGAACTCCCAGATGTTCAAGCAGGTTTTAGAAAAGGCAGAGGCACCAGAGATCAAATTGCCAACATCCGCTGGATCATGGAGAAAGCAAGAGGGTTTCAGAAAAACATCTATTTCTGCTTCATTGACTATGCCAAAGCCTTTGACTGTGTGGATCACAATAAACTGTGGAACATTCTGAAAGAGATGGGAATCCCAGACCACCTGACCTGCCTCTTGAGAAACCTGTATGCAGGTCAGGAAGCAACAGTCAGAACTGGACATGGAACAACAGACTGGTTCCAAATAGGAAAAGGTGTACGTCAAGGTTGTATATTGTCACCTTGCTTATTTAACTTCTATGCAGAGTACATCATGAGGAACGCTGGGCTGGAAGAAGCACAAGCTGGAATCAAGATTGCCGGGAGAAATATCAATAACCTCAGATATGCAGATGACACCACCCTTATGGCAGAAAGTGAAGAGGAACTCAAAGGCCTCTTGATGAAAGTGTAAGAGGAGAGTGAAAAGGTTGGCTTGAAGCTCAACATTCAGAAAACAAAGATCATGGCATCTGGTCCCATCACTTCATGGGAAATAGATGGAAAAACAGTGGAAACAGTGTCAGACTTTGTTTTTTTGGGCTCCAAAATCACTGCAGATGCTGATTGCAGCCATGAAATTAAAAGACGCTTGCTCCTTGGAAGGAAATTTATGACCAACCTTGATAGTATATTAAAAAGCAGAGACATTACTTTGCCAACCAAGGTCCGTCTAGTCAAGGCAATGGTTTTTCCCATGGTCATGTATGGATGTGAGAGTTGGACTGTGAAGAAAGCTGATCGCCGAAGAATCGATGCTTTTGAACTGTGGTGTTGGAGAAGACTCTTGAGAGTCCCTTATACTGCAAGGAGATCCAACCAGTCCATTCTAAAGGAGATCAATCCTGGGTGTTCATTGGAGGGACTGATGCTAAAGCTGAAACTGCAATACTTTGGCCACCTCATGCGACGAGTTGACTCACTGGAAAAGACTCTGATGCTGGAAAAGTTTGGGGGCGGGAGGAGAAGGGGACGACGGAGAATTAGATGGCTGGATGGCATCACCGACTCTGTGGACATGAGTTTGAGTGTACTCCGGGACTTGGTGATGGACAGGGAGGCCTGGCGTGCTGTGATTCATGGGGTCGGGGAGAGTCGGACACGACTGAGCGACTGAACTGAACTGAACTGACTGATTGATAAGCATGATCTCATTGCCACTTACTTTATTGTTTTGGGTTCAAGTTTATACACTTTTTCTGTGTTTCCTTTCTAGAGACAGTCCTTTAGCATTTGTTGAAGAACTGTTTTGGTGATGCTGAATTCTCTCAGTTTTTGCTTGTCTGTAAAGCTTTTGATTTCTCCTTCATATTTGAATGAGATCCTTGCTAGGTAGAGTAATCTGGGCTGTAGGTTATTTTCTTTCAACACTTTAAGTATATCCTGCCATTCCCTCCTGGCCTGAAGAGTTTCTATTGAAAGATCAGCTGTTATCCTTATGGGGATCCCATTGTGTGTTTTTTGTTCCTTTTCCCTTGCTGCTCTTAATATTTGTTTTTTTGTGTTTGATCTTTGTTAATCTGATTAATATGTGTCTTGGGGTATTTCGCCTTGGGTTTATCCTGTTTGGGACTCTCTGGGATTCTTGGACTTGGGTGATTATTTCCTTCCCTTTTTAGTGAAATTTTCAACTATTATCTCCTCAAGTATTTTCTCATGGTGCTTCTTCTAGTCTTCTTATTCTGGGACTCCTATGATTCGGATGTTGGGGCATTTAACATTGTCCCAGAGGTCTCTGAGATTGTCTTCATTTCTTTTAATTCGTTTTTCTTTTTCCTTTCTGTTTCATTTATTTCTACCATTCTATCTTCTAACTCACTTATTCGATCTTCTACCTCTGTTATTCTACTGTTGGTTCCCTCCAGAGTGTTTTTGATCTCATCTATTGCATTATTCATTGTATATTGACTCTTTTTTATTTCTTCTATATCCTCATTAATCCTTTCTTGCATCTTCTCGATCTTTGTCTCCAGGTTATTTATGTGTAACTCCAATTTGTTTTCAAGATTTTGGATTATTTTCACTATTATTATTCGGAATTCTTTATCAGGTAAGTTCCCTATCTCTTCCTCTTTTTTTTTTTTTTTATGTTTTTGGGCATTTATCCTGTTCCTTTATTTTCTGGGTAATTCACTGCCTCTTCATCTTGCTTTTATAGCTGTGTTTGGGATGGCCTTTCCGTCTTCTGGCAGTTTGTGGAGTTCTCTTTATTGTGGAGTTTCCTCGCTGTGGGTGAGGTTCGAAGGGTGACTTGTCAAGGTTCCCTGGTTAGGGAAGCTTGTGTCGGTGTTCTGGTGGATGGAGCCGGATTTCTTCTCTCTGGAGTGCAATAAAGTGTCCAGTAATGAATTATGAGATATCAGTGGGCTTGGAGTGACTTTGGGCAGCTTGTATATTGAAGCTCAGGGCTATGTTCCTGTGTTGCTGGAGAATTTGCATGATATGTCTTGCTCTGGATCTTGTTGACCCTTGTGTAATGCTTGGTTTCAGTGTAGGTATGGAGGCGTTTGATGAGCTCCCATCGATTAAAGTTCCCTGGAGTCAGGAGTTCTCTGGTGTTCTCAGGATTTGGACTTAAGCCTCCTGCCTCTGGTTTTCAGTGTTATTCTTGAAGTAGCCTCAAGACTTCTCTATCTATCACTTCCAAGGTGGTTCCCTCTGTTTTAGCTTCTTCTGTTTCCTGGTCTCTTCAGTGTCTAATTTCCACCTGGACACTAGGGGGTGGTGGTGGACACTTTTTAAGACTCAATTTATCAGTCGTGCTGTGGGGAGGGAGGTATGCTGCAGACAAATATCACTGGGGTCTGTGGGGAGTGCTCACAGTGTCTCAGCCACACTGGGTTTGCCCCTGCTCACGGCATGTGTGCTGTCCCAGTCTACACTGCACAGGCTCTAGGTTGCTCTGCCTGGAACTCTCTGAGGCCGGCGCTGGGTTGCATGCACATCCCAGGTCTAAGTCGCTCAGGTTCAGGTACTCGGGTACTCCACAAAGGTGCAGACTTGGTTGGGTCTGCGTTTTGTGCCTTCCCCGGTCCGAGCTGCTCAGGAGACCAGGTGTTTGGTGAGTGCAGAAGCTTGGACTTATTACCTCCCTGGTCCCTGCCACTGGGTTTTCTTGGTGTACAATTGGCACACCTTCTCAGGTGGATGTCGACTGGCCAGAAACACAAGAAGTCTTGGTTAGCTATGAAGCCTGCTTCCAGTTTGGTATCGGATGCCTCTCAGGGGCCACAATTGCCCCCTTTTGGCTCTGGTTTCCCTCCCCTGCCTGTCTCAGTGGGGGATGGGCCATCCAGAGTCAGTTAGCTCTGCTCAGTCCTTTGTTCTGTGAGCGAGACTGGCAGAGTCTTAGGTTAGGGCTTTTTGCCTTTTCGCAGGGTAGCTATCCCACAGTCTGCTTTGCTATCTCCAGTTAGCTCTCTCAAATTACTCTTGGGGCATTCAGGCCAGGTCCTTACTCTAAGCAATGCAGCCTGCTCCTCCCTGCCCAGCGGATGTGGCGGATGTGGGCGTCTGTGCTGCTTCTCTGCTGGGAGTTACCATTGGGTGGATAATCTCTGGGTTTTAATTATTTATTTATTTTTCCTCCTGGTTTTGTTGCCCTCTGAGGTTCCAAAGCTCGCCACAGACTCGCCAGTGAGAGCGCTTCCTGATATTTGGAAACTTCTCTTTTTTTTATGCCTCCCTTCCCGAGATGGAGCTCCATCCCTACCTCTTTTGTCTCTCTTTTTATCTTTTATGTTTTTTCCTACATCCTTTCGAAGACAATGGGCTGCTTTTCTGGGTGCCTGATGTCCTCTGCTGGCATTCAGAAGATGTTTTGTGGAATTTACTCAGCGTTCAAATGTCCTTTTGATGAATTTGTGGGGGAGAAAATGGTCTCCCCATCCTATTCCTCCGTCATCTTCTTCCCTCCCCTCTATTTGTGTTATTTTCATACAATGTGATTATAATGGGATATCTTCATCTACAGAGTCCTATTCATCTTCCAGGTTTATCTCATATATGACCATAATTTTGCTTTTAATTTGAGTTCTAAATTCTGTCATTTTACCTTCAACCTTGTTGTATCACTTTTTTTTAATTTTAATATATATTGTTTGCCCCTCCTACCCAGCATTGTAGATTTTTCCTGATTCTTCCTTCTGAAGATAGAAGTGGGTATCAGTTCAGTTCAGTTCAGTTCAGTCGCTCAGTCGTGTCCGACTCTCCGCGACCCCATGAATCACAGCACGCCAGGCCTCCCTGTCCATCACCAACTCCCAGAGTTCATTCAAACTCATGTCCACAGAGTCGGTGACGCCATCCAGCCATCTCATTCTCCGTCGTCCCCTTCTCCTCCCGCCCCCAACCTTTCCCAGCATCAGAGTCTTTTCCAGTGAGTCAACTCGTCGCATGAGGTGGCCAAAGTATTGCAGTTTCAGCTTTAGCATCAGTCCCTCCAATGAACATCCAGGATTGATCTCCTTTAGAATGGACTGGTTGGATCTCCTTGCAGTATAAGGGACTCTCAAGAGTCTTCTCCAACACCACAGTTCAAAAGCATCGATTCTTCGGCGGTCAGCCTTCTTCACAGTCCAACTCTCACATCCATACATGACCACGGGAAAAACCACAGCCTTGACTAGACGGACCTTGGTTGGCAAAGTAATGTCTCTGCTTTTTAATATATTATCAAGGTTGGTCATAACTTTCCTTCCAAGGAGCAAGCGTCTTTTAATTTCATGGCTGCAATCAGCATCTGCAGTGATTTTGGAGCCCAAAAAAACAAAGTCTGACACTGTTTCCACTGTTTTTCCATCTATTTCCCATGAAGTGATGGGACCAGATGCCATGATCTTTGTTTTCTGAATGTTGAGCTTCAAGCCAACATTTTCACTGTCCTCTTTCACTTTCATCAAGAGGCTTTTGAGTTCCTCTTCAATTTCTGCCATAAAGGTAGTGTCATCTGCATATCTGAGGTTATTGATATTTCTCCCGGCAATCTTGATTCCAGCTTGTGCTTCTTCCAGCCCAGCGTTCCTCATGATGTACTCTGCATATAAGTTAAATAAGCAAGGTGACAATATACAACCTTGACGTACACCTTTTCCTATTTGGAACCAGTCTGTTGTTCCATGTCCAGTTCTAACAGTTGCTTCCTGACCTGCATACAGGTTTCTCAAGAGGCAGGTCAGGTGGTCTGGGATTCCCATCTCTTTCAGAATGTTCCACAGTTTATTGTGATCCACACAGTCAAAGGCTTTGGCCTAGTCAATAAAGCAGAAATAGATGTTTTTCTGAAACTCTCTTGCTTTCTCCATGATCCAGCGGATGTTGGCAATTTGATCTCTGGTGCCTCTGCCTTTTCTAAAACCTGCTTGAACATCTGGGAGTTCACGGTTTACATACTGCTGAAGCCTGGCTTGGAGAATTTTGAGCATGACTTTACTAGCGTGTGAGATGAGTGCAATTGTCCGGTAGTTTGAGCATTCTTTGGCATTGCCTTTCTTTGGGATTGGAATGAAGACTGACCTCTTCCAGTCCTGTGGCCACTGCTGAGTTTTCCAAATCTGCTGGCATATTGAGTGCAGCACTTTCACAGCATCATCTTTCAAGACTTGAAATAGCTCAACTGGAATTCCATCACCTCCACTAGCTTTGTTCGTAGTGATGCTTTCTAAGGCCCACTGGACTTCACATTCCAAGATGTCTGGCTCTAGGTCAGTGATCACGTTATCATGACTATCTTGGTCGTGAAGATCTTTTTTGTACAGTTCTTCTGTGTATTCCTGCCACCTCTTCTTAATATCTTCTGCTTCTGTTAGGTCCATACCATTTCTGTCCTTTATCGAGCCCATCTTTGCATGAAATGTTCCCTTGGAATCTCTAATTTTCTTGAAGAGCTCTCTTGTTTTTCCTATTCTGTTGTTTTCCTCTATTTCTTTGCATTGATCACTGAGGAAGGCTTTCTTATCTCTCCTTGCTATTCTTTGGAACTCTGCATTCAGATGCTTATATCTTTCCTTTTCTCCTTTGCTTTTCGCCTCTCTTCTTTTCACAGCTATTTGTAAGGCCTCCTCAGACAGCCATTTCGCTCTTTTGCATTTCTTTTCCATGGGGATGGTCTTGGTCCCTGTCTCCTGTACAATGTCACGAACCTCCGTCCAGAGTTCATCAGGCACTCTATCTATCAGATCTAGTCCCTTAAATCTATTTCTCACTTCCACTGTATAATCATAAGGGATTTGATTGAGGTCGTATCTGAATGGTCTAGTGGTTTTCCCTACTTTCTTCAATTTCAGTCTGAACTTCGCAATAAGGAGTTCATGATCTGAGCCACAGTCAGCTCCTGGTCTTGTTTTCGCTATCTGTATACAGCTTCTCCATCTTTGGTTGCAAAGAATATAATCAATCTGATTTCGGTGTTGACCATCTGGTGATGTCCATGTTTAGAGTCTTCTCTTGTGCTGTTGGAAGAGGGTGTTTGCTATGACCAGTGCATTCTCTTGACAAAACTCTATTAGCCTTTGCCCTGCTTCATTCCGTGCTCCAAGGCCAAATTTGCCAGTTAGTCCAGGTGTTTCTTGACTTCCTACTTTTGCATTCCAGTCCCCTAGAATGAAAAGGACATCTTTTTTGGGTGTTAGTTCTAAAAGGTCTTGTAGGTCTTCATAGAACCGATTAACTTCGGCTTCTTCAGCATTACTCGTTGAGGCATAGGCGTGGATTACTGTAATATTGAATGGTTTGCCTTGGAAACAAACAGAAATCATCCTGTCATTTTTAAGATTGCATCCAAGTACTGCATTTCGGACTCTTTTGTTGACCATGATGGCTACTCCATTTATACCAGAGCCATTTAGAGGTAAAGTCAATTGCTTGGGTCTGAGAAACTAATAAATGAGTAAGAAAAGTAGAACAGAAATGTAAATCAAGTCCTTCAGAAAAACTAGTGAGAGACATTAAATACCATCACCATTACCAGTCAGCCAAAACTTATTAAAGATTTATTAATGCTGGGCACAATGTTAAGCATTAGGTATATAGACATAAAAAGTATGAAGTTTTTATCTGTATTAGGGTTTGATTAGAGAAACAGAACTCAGTGTATGATATAGGAAAAGGGAATTGCTATAGGGGTTAGAGAGCTGGCTATGGCTCTACACAGGGATGCTGCCTTATTGTCTAATGTTGGACCTGAAGCCGTTGTAGGTCAGCCTAGCCTGTAGTCAGGAAGGAGAACCGCATATAACTTGGATGAAAGCAAAAGTACACAAATGCATAAGGATAAAATAAAACATACCTCTCTATTTCATCGCATCTAAATCTGATGATGTGACTGACTTGCTGAAAAAGGTACAATCATTCATTACAGAACTAAACACACACCTGATCCATGGTATAGAGACATTAAAAGAGGAGGAATCCTGGGAACTGAGAGGCTGGTGGACCTGGTAATGTCCCATGCCAGTTTTTGATTTAACAGGATGGAGATAACATGTATGATGTGCCAAAACCAGTGCATAAAAATATCTTCTCATTTGTTTCCTCTTTTCAAATCTCACACAGAATTCTATTGTGGCTACCCCTACCCTGGACTGGCTAAGTAAAGGAAGTTCCAGTTTGGCTGTATTGGCAAAATAAAAAGCCACCAAAGTCTACCCCTTATCAAGGTATCATCACACTCACCTCCTCTCACTGTATTTAACTCTTCAGTAAAATAATAACCAAGTCATGCTTTTACCTAAAACCATACAAGTATCTCTTATTCAACCACAAACATATTAAATCTCTTCAAAAGGGCATAAAATTTCTCTAACCAACTCGGGAAATGTTCATTTCTAGCTAAATCACACTGACTCTTTGGTAGTTTGTAGTGTCACTAGTGAAATATGAAGTTGACGCTTCTCATATTAAATTACAGAGAAATGGGGAAGGGAAAGTGGTGATTGATTAATATATTTACAAGTAGACTCATACCAGAATAGGAAAAAATTATCTATAAACTATTACAGTTCTCAGTGATACAACTGCTCATGCTCATAACTGCTGTTTATTAACTATTGATATTTTCATAGACTATTCATTCGATATAAGTATTCATCTCAGTAAGCACTTTGCTGTTCACAGCAGCACGGTGATCTAAACTATCCTGCCTGAATGGTCGTGTCCATTGGTAATCCTGCCTGAATGGAGTTGTAGTTTTCCATTGTCCTTTATCACTTGTCATAGAAGTACTTAGACTTCAAGCAATCATCTCCATTGTAGATGCTCCTCCTTAACCACATTATTTGGTAGTAACTCATTTTCTCCAGGATAGTTAGGAATTATTCACCACAGCTAGTACAATGATCTCCTTCTTTTTCCATTGATTTGCTAGAATGAGGAACCCAAAGTGGCTAAATGGCAACTTCATTTAATAGAATCATTGATGCCACCCTGGCAGAGGGATTCCTTCCTTGTGAACTAAGATGCCTCAATCAGAAGAGCCCAGATTCTCAATTATTAGAAGCAAAAGTGTTGTTAGCAGAGTTCTGAGGCATGAAAGAGAGAGGCCGCTCCTATTCTTTCCCTTATTCCCAGACCTGCAAATACTGGCTAGGAAAGAATGACACCACACTTTCATACAGTTTGCATGTGTATGTGTGTGTGTGTGTGTATAATGGGATATATATATATATATATATATATATATATATATGTATTTATATCCCAGGAAAAATATCCAAACCCTCAAGATACTACTAAACAAGTGGTGTTATACCTGAATCTTCAAAATGTCATTCCACTATTCTATCAGGTTAAGTGGTTCAGTAGGATAGGAAATATGGTAAAACTAGTAAATTTAATGCACACTATCCAATTGTAGTACTTTATTTGTTATAAAATGAGTTATTTGGTCAAAAGCAGGGCTGCATGGAATATCATGATGGCTAAGGCATTCTGTAAGTACCTGGGTAAATTTCTGTCAAAAAAACACTGTTGAGAGAAAAGGAAAATTCATATTAAGGTAATTGCTTATTCAGTGTGTATTGCTGCTCCTGCTCACACTGTCAGCACTGTTAGCTGAGCCCAGGGTAGGAAAAACATGAGCTAAAATGCTGGAGGGAGACTCAGGGAGCCATAGGAACTGCAGACACATTTATTCTCTCCTGATTGGCATGGGAGACATAATGCAGCCTCTCTCCTGGCTGATACAGCAGCCATAGCAGCAGCCATAACTTAACCATAACGTAGAAATAATGTAGCTAAAACATAAGCTCATATAACATAATCATGATGTCACTCCAGTGTAACCCCAGTGCAGCAGCAGCCAGGGCTTTCATGGTGAAACGCACACAGACGTACAGTACAAAATACCCCGTGACCAGGTGAGAAACCCATGATGCACATTTGCAGTGCCATAAGTGATCTCAGCTGTTATGTAACTGTGCAGAATCATCGTTTACAGAACATAGGGCAAGAAGGCATGAGAGTGTGGGGCAAGAGAACCTGACTAGCACCATCTTATTTCCCCACAGTTATTATACAACATTCTCTCTTTTGCGATGGGCATGTTTCAGTGTAAACAACCTACCATAAGGTGGTAAATTGATTCTCAAGGAATGATACTATTTCAGAGTAGATTGTTCACTCATTAGTCGCTATAGTCAGATATTGGCAGTATAGGTTCATTTGGCTGATCCTATGTTTAACAGTCTTGCCAACATGACCTCTTTGTTTGTGAAGACAGAAGATGCCTAACAGTTACCTTATTTCACAAAATTATAAGAATACCCCTAGTTGAGTGTTACTTTTTGGTAAGCATTCCTGAGGGGTACAAAGATGTTTCTATTCTCTACTTATTTAGAAATGTCTGCCCGTATATCTTTACTCCAGATCCTATTGTACCTGTTTGGCAGAAATGAAAATCTCGGACCATTCAGCATTACCATTACTCACTAACTAAAAACCAGAATAGATTCATAATTCTGAATATCTCTCATTTCAGAACAACAACAACAAAAAAAGCAGGATGCATTATTTAATGTTTTGCCCACTGAAAGAATTCTTCTTTACCACTATCCTTGAAGGACACCATGGAGTGGGACTGTATTTTTGTACTCATATATTTTCAGGTAGTTCTGGCATTATCATATAGAACCACCTGTCAACCAGAGCATTTTTTCTTAGTTAATTATTTTTTTTAAAGATAACTCCCTATGAGGACAAAGAGGCATACTGGGGAGGAAATATAACAGAAATAGGAGACAGAGACATCTAAATCAAATACCCATGCAAGGTTCTTATGCTTTCAGTGCGTATGCGAGCTTGATATTTTCTAAACTTTGATGATAGGACACTGCTGTGCACAGTTTGTTATGATTTTGGAATCTAGTTCAGTGGCAACAATTCTATTTTCACTGATGGCCTACAAAAGATATCCATCCCAGAGCTTTTTGTAAAAGCCAGGGCTGCCTCCTAAACATATTTCTCACCTCCTCAGTGAGGGGAGTATCCCCTGGATCATCTTGTGAACACAATTTGGGGATTCCCAACCAGGTCTTACATGAGAAATCCACTGTATCAATCTAATCTCTACTGAAAATTTGGGCACCGTCTTTTATAGTATACCAGCCAACTTGAGATATTTAAGCTTCATTTAGGATGGTCCACTTTTGAGTCCAGAATTTGCAGTCGTGCTGAAAGAACTGTATTAGGATTAAAACCAAGAGGCCAAGTTAACGGATTTTGAAGTAAAACAAAGACAAAGTTCTTATTGACTGTGCCAAAGCTTTTGACTGTGTGGATCACAATAAACTTTGGAAAATTCTGAAAGAGATGGGAATCCCAGACCATCTGACTTGCCTCTTGAGAAACCTGTATGCAGGTCAGGAAGCAAGTTAGAACTGGACATGGAACAACAGACTGGTTCCAAATGGGAAAAGGTCTACGTCAAGGCTGCATATTGTCACTCTGTTTATTTAACTTATATGCAGAGTACATCATGAGGAAGGCTGGGCAGGAGGAAGCACCAGCTGGAATCAAGATTGTCGGGAGAAATATCAATAACCTCAGATAGTCAGATGACACCACCCTTATGGCAGAAAGCGAAGAACTAAAGAGCCTCTTGATGAAAGTGAAAGAGGAGAGTGAAAAAGTTAGCTTAAAGCTCTACATTCAGAAAATGTACACATTTACATCTGGTCCCATCTCTTCATGGCAAATAGATGGGGAGACAGTGGAAGCAATGGCTGACTTAATTTTTCTGTGCTCCAAAATCACTTCAGATGGTGATTTCAGCCATGAAATTAAAAGATGCTTACTGCTTGGAAGGAAAGTTATGACCAACCTAGGTAGCATATTAAAAAGCAGAGACATTACTTTGCCAACAAAGGTCCATCTAGTTAAGGCTATGGTTATTCCAGTGGTCGTGTATGGATGTGAGAGTTGGACTATGAAGAAAACTGAGTGCAAAGGAATTAATGCTTTAGAACTGTGGTGTTGGAGAAGATCCTTGAGAGTCCTTTGGACTGCAGGGAGATACAACCAATCCACCCTAAAAGAGATCAGTCCTGGGTGTTCACGCGAACGACTGATGTTGAAGCTGAAACTCCAGTACCTTGGCCACCTGATGTGAAGAGCTGACTCATTTGAAAAGACCCTGATGCTTGGAAAAATTGAGGGCAAGAGGAGAAGGGGACGACAGAGGTTGAGATGGCTGGATGGCATCACCGACTCAGTGGACACGGGTTTGGGTGGACTCCGGGAGTTGGTGATGGACAGGGACCCCTGGTGTGCTGTGATTCATGGGATCACAAAGAGTTGGACATGACTGAGTGACTGAACTGAACAGAAAGACAAAGTTTAAGAGGACAAATTGAGCTAATAGTCAGATGATCCCAGCAATTATGTACAGGTATGAAAGGCTTGGGGTTAGGATTTATAACCAAATTAAAATTTTTGGAAGAGTAAACGAATCTTTAGCATCCACACACAACATCAGAAATATCAGGAAAGTTTTACTTTATTTTAATATAGGAATGCTTACTAAGTACCTTAACTTTCAGTCAGTTCAGTTCAGTCGCTCAGTCGTGTCCAACTCTTTGTGACCCCATGAATCACAGCACGCCAGGCCTCCCTGTCCATCACCAACTCCCGGAGATCACTCAAACTCATGTCCACAGAGTCGGTGATGCCATCCAGCCATCTCATGCTCTGTCGTCCCCGTCTCCTTCCGCCCCCAATCCCTCCCAGCATCAGAGTCTTTTCCAGTGAGTTAACTCGTCGCATGAGGTGGCCAAAGTATTGGAGTTTCAGCTTTAGCATCAGTCCTTCCAATGAACACCCAGGGTTGATCTCCTCTAGAATGGACTGGTTGGATCTCCTTACAGTCCAAGGGATTCTCAAGAGTCTTCTCCAGCACCACAGTTCAAAAGCATCAATTCTTTGGCGATCAGCTTTCTTCACAGTCCAACTCTCACATCCATACATGACCACGGGAAAAACCATAGCCTTGACTAGACGGACCTTGGTTGACAAAGTAATGTCTCTGCTTTTGAATATGCTATCTAGGTTGGTCATAACTTTCCTTCCAAGGAGTAAATGTCTTTTAATTTCCTGGCTGCAATGAGCATTTGCAGTGATTTTGGAGCCCAAAAAATAAAGTCTGACACTGCCTCCACTGTTTCCCCATCAATTTCCCATGAAGTGATGGAACCAGATGCCATGATCTTCGTTTTCTGAATGCTGAGCTTCAGCCAAACTCTTCACTCTCCTCTTTCACTTTCCTCAAGAGGCTTTTGAGTTCCTCTTCACTTTCTGCAATAAGAGTGGTGTCATCTGCATATCTGAGGTTATTGAAATTTCTACCGGCAATCTTGATTCCAGCTGGTGCTTCTTCCAGCCCAGCGTTCCTCATGATGTACTCTGCATATAAGTTAAATAAGCAGGGTGACAATATACAACCTCGAGGTATTCCTTTTCCTATTTGGAACCTTAACTTTAGTTTTGCATTCTGATGATCTGCCACTTCAATTAAATTGAAGGTACAGATCCTCAAAAAGACTCTTGGGCAATACTAGACTAATGTTTCAACAACTTATTTAAATATGGAAGACAAAAATTAATATCATTGGAACCTCCTTTCCACCTCAGGAAAATGACATAATACATACTTGAGTGTGATTCACCAGTGGAGGCAAGAAAACCTGGGGCTGAAATGAGGGGGTTCCCTCTTTCTCTCATGCTTTAGATATAACTAGCCTATAGAGGAGAACCCTAATATTCTCTGTTGGTGTGTGAATGCTCGTCACTGATCCCAGGTCTTGTCTTTCTCTTCTGATGCTGAGCTTCATGTTCTGGTTTTCCACAGGTACATTTCAGTTTGGCATGCCACTACCTTCTCAGCTTCGTTTTTCCATCTGAAGTAAGAGAAAGTTGACACTCTTTACCAAACCCCTGCCATAAAAGGTGTTTTCAGATATGATTGACTAGCTGATCTTACAAATCTATAATTATAAAGGATATCAACTGGATTTGTGGTATGAATGGTACAAGAAAACTGTCTTGTAAGTTAGAAGTAAGATATCGTTCTTATTTCTAATGAGATTAGTCATGAGAAATCCTTGATACTTAAGTACAATAGACAAAGTAAGGGAAAATTATTATAGACAATTTTTTGCTGCTATATAGTAATAAAATATGGTGATACAGTTCTTTACATTGTGTATAATACCAATTACACATTTGATCAAGATTCAGTTCAGTTCAGTCACTCAGTCATGTCCGACTCTTTGCTACCCAATGAATCACAGCACGCCAGGCCTCCCTGTCCAACACCAACACCCGGAGTTCACTCAAACTCATGTCCATCAAGTCAGTGATGCCATCCAGCCATTTCATTCTCTGTCGTCCCCTTCTCTTCCTGCCCCTAGTCCCTCCCAGCTTCAGAGTTTTTTCCAGTGAGTCAAATCATCAGAAGAGGTGGCCGAAGTATTGGATCTTCAGCTTTACCATAAGTACTTCTAATGAACACCCAGGACTGATCTCCTTTAGAATGGACTGGTTGGATCTCCTTTCAGTCCAAGGGACTCTCAAGAGTCTTCTCCAACACCACAGTTCAAAAGCATCAATTCTTCAGTAATCAGCTTTCTTCACAGTCCAATTCTCACATCCATACATGACCACTGGAAAAACCATAGCCTTGACTAGATCGACCTTGGTTGGCAAACTAATGTCTCTGCTTCTTAGTATGCTATCTAGGCTGGTCATAACTTTCCTTCCAAGGAGTAAGCGTCTTTTAATTTCATGGCTGCAATCAGCATCCGCAGTGATTTTGGAGCCCAGAAAAATAAAGTCTGGCACTGTTTCCACTGCTTCTCCATCTATTTTCCTTGAAGATTACTGTTTCTATAAGAGTAACCTACTTTGCTCAACTACTAATATTTTGGTTAGTTATACTAAGAAGTTGTACACATATGTGTGTGTGTGTGTGTTTGTATACCATGTTATTTTCTCTAGCTACACCATTGCTACATACTATGTGTGTAGATGGCCCTTCTTCATACTGTTTGCATATGTATTCACATTTCCAGAACCAGCCACTTGAGAAATGAGAAGGTGATGGAAGTGGTGTCTCGGTTATGTCCATATTTTATGCAGGCTGTATTCCAAACTGGGTTTGATTTTCTTGTTCTGGATTTAGCCTCTGTATAGCTAGAGGAATCAATGTCAAAATCTGATAGCATGTATATATATATATATATATATATATATATTTTTTTTTTTTTTTCCATAGGGCATTGTCAGATTCTGAACTGGGAGTATTTCCAGAAGACAATGGGAGTCTTTTTTACTTTTTAAAATAGAAGTCTGTGAAACTCTTGGGACAAGCATGAACAAATATGAGGGCTCTTCTTCCAGCCCAGCACAGTGTCCAGCACAGTTCTTGCTCAGGGAAGATCTATGACTTTGGGGACAGTTGAAGGTGACACCTCTGACAAAACTTGTGGATCATTGTTAACAGTGGCAAATGGAACGTTCCGGTAATCAGTCTGTAGCAATAGGATATTGACAAAGACAAGTCAGAGCAGGAGAGGGAGAAAATGGGGTTTCCAGTTAGGTACAGCAAATGGCAGACTCTTTATTATAGATTTATGGAAGCTGTTCTCTTGGAAATGTCTCTGAAATTCTCATTCTTTGTTAGCAGATAGGAATGGAACCATTGTAATGTCAATACAGTAGCAGAGTTGACTTCATTCGTCTGCATAGTCATTAATATTAAGGGTCATAAAAATAAAACAAACAAAACTTTCAAAGTAGAGATAAGTTTATTTGAGGAGGAATAAAAAATAAAAAGTGATAACTATCATTCTCTTCATTTTCACTTTAGAATAAAATTTTGCTGCACTTTTAATTTTTGATTAATATATATATAGGTATTGGAGAACTTGAGTTCATGGGGAATTTCTTTATTAAGTCTCCACTGTAAGTAGCATCAGGAAAACTAAGAATGTGGATTATTTGAAAAATGTATTTTTAAAAAAACCTGGTGCTTTTATTATAAACAATTCCAATCAATATTTTGTGTTGAATCTATTTTTCATTTGACTGATGTGATTGATTTCTGTGAACTGCTTTTCAGCTGAGAAGTTATATGTGGTATTTGGAACTGAGGTTTAAAAGGTAATCATAGGTTATATGTTATTTCTAAGAAACTTATAATGTCATACTGTTATTTATTTTTGACTTCTCCAAGGACTTGCCTTAGTTTTGCTATCTTCCAATTAAAACACGTTAGAGAAAAATGTTATCTTAAAGAAAGTATGCTAATATCTATTACGTATATTTGTTTTACATATATTGAAATAACTTTGTAAAAGAAGATTGTTTAAAGTTACCTGTAGTATATCAAGTGTTAAAGGCAGTAAACTGCTTTTATGTAATTGTTTTAGCTTGGTTGACTAGGTGGTCAAACTCAGTAGTACATCTGCACTGGGATCTGATAGGGCCAGCTCTTTTAAAATCAAGAATGTGGCCTCGAATTGGAACAAAACTTCACAGAAAAGGTGTCCTTCAAAATGTCTCTTGCTATAACTATTTTCACTAAAGGATAAAATGTTGTTCATTTTAAAGAAGAATTTATAATTTTTAAGTGTTTTGTTGATCAAAACATATACCCCTCATAAAAATTTATGAGCTGACATGGAAAATTAACTCCAAGATGTTGCTGTATGTTTGCACATGAGCACACTGCTGGCAGCTAACCTCCTTGATTATGCAAAGATGGAATTATAGCAGGAATTACTAACAGGCTGGTAGATTTGGAATCCCCAGTTCAAAAGTGGTGAATTGTTCCTTTATGTTCTGTGACAAATGATCTACCTAACTGTTTGGCCATGCAGAGAAGCTTAGAACAAGCAGAGAAACTGACAGGTCTGCCGATACTGGTGAAAGTTGATTGTAAAAAGTAAATTTCTACTAAAACAGATATTTTTCAGTATAATCAGATACATATTCTTTCAGTTAAGAATGTTCCATGAGAAGGTTCTTGAAATTATTATCAAGAATAGTGATCAGTTCAAAGAACATTGAAACATTGTATGTACTGTTGATTTAGAAATATATAGTATGATTAGCATGCACATACACACATATACGGAAATATGTCTGTATGTCTGTATACAATGACTAGTAACAGATAACTGGAATGAAAATGTCAAGAAAGCATTTCTAGATAAGTGTTTATATGTATTGGGCATTTTACAAAATAAAATGAGTGGGTAAATATTTTGATAAGGCAAGAGGTTCAGGAGATAGAGTTTAGGATAGATTTTATGATGTTTTGAGCACAGTCACCTTATCAATAGGTGTAACAAAGCCAAATAAATATGAAGCAGTGTTCACAGCTAGATGTGCAGAAAAATGAAAACCTGAACAGTTGCCATGTGTTCAGAGAAAGTAAATTTCAACGAGCATAAGAGAAAAAAAATATCTTATTTCAAGGATTGATTTATTTATTATGGCTGAAGCCCAGCTTGTTGTTTTTCAGTCACTCAGTAGTGTCCAACTCTTTGTGGCCCCATGGACCTCACCATGCCAGGCTTCCTTATCCTTCACCATCTTCCAGAGCTTGCTCAAACTCATGTCTATCGAGTCGGTGATGCCATTCAACCATTTCATCCTCTGTCATCCCCTTCTCCTCCTGCCCTCAGCCTTTCCCAGCATCAAGGTCTTTTCTAATGAGTCAGTTCTTTGCAACAGGTGGCCAAAGTATTGGAGCTTCAACTTCACCATCAGTCCTTCCAGGGAGTATTCAGGGTTTATTTCCTTTAAGATTGACTGATTTGATCTCCTTGGTGTCAAGGGAATCTCAAGAGTCTTCTCCAACTCAACAGTTTAAAAGCATCAGTTCTTCAGCACTCAGACTTCTTTACAGTCCAAGTCTCTCACCCATACATGAATACTAGAAAAGCCATCAGTTCAGTTTAGTTCAGTTCAGTCGCTCAGTCGTGTCCGACTCTTTGTGACCCCATGAATCACAGCACGCCAGGCCTCCCTGTCCATCACCAACTCCCAGAGTTCACTCAAACCCACCTCCATCGAGTGGGTAATGCCAACCAGCCATCTCATTCTCTGTCATCCCCTTCTCCTCCTGCCCTCAATCCCTCCCAGAATCAGAGTCTTTTCCAGTGAGTTAACTCCTCGCATGAGGTGGCCAAAGTATTGGAGTTTCAGCTTTAGCATCAGTCCTTCCAATGAACACCCTGGACTGATCTCCTTTAGAATGGACTGGTTGTATCTCCTTGCAGTCCAAGGGACTCTCAAGAGTCTTCTCCAGCACCACAGTTCAAAAGCATCAATTCTTCGGCGATCAGCTTTCTTCACAGTCCAACTCTCACATCCATACATGACCGTGTGAAAAACTATAGCCTTGACTAGACGGACCTTGGTTGGCAAAGTAATGTCTCTGCTTTTGAATATGCTATCTAGGTTGGTCATAACTTTCATTCCTAGGAGTAAGCGTCTTTTAATTTCCTGGCTGCAAGCAGTATCTGCAGTGATTTTGGAGCCCCAAAAAATCAAGTCTGACACTGTTTCAACTGTTTCCCCATCTAATTGCCATGAAGTGATGGGACCAGATGCCATGACCTTAGAGCTAAGCTATTGCAAATGAAGTATGACTTCTTACACCAATAAAGAAACTTCAAATAACTCAGAGGAGTATCATTTAGTTTCTCTACAATTTCTTAGTGGATAACATACAATTGTAGTACTTCAATGTGTCTGGAAGAAATATATATATATATATATATATATATATATATATATATATATATATATATATATATAATGTCTTAGCCTATTTCCATTTACAAGACTACACCTCTTGTTACTATGTATATTCTGACACTGGAGTAAACTATGTATAAGTACCTTGGGGTGTATTATCACCAGCAGCAGGAAATCTGAAACACTGAGATGCATAAATCATTGTCAAGTAGAAAACTGTCTAATATTGTTAGTAAAGAGAATACAAAAGAGGAAGATTTGATCAATTTAAGGGACTTCAAGGCATTCATCTAAATGATGTAAACATCATTCTTTTCAGAGAAAAGCTTCAGTACCTCAGAGATCAGCACAATCATACACCAGCATATGTACCATACACCAATCATACACCATACACCAGGACTTTGGATTAATGAAGAAAGAAAACTGACCCTCTCTGTCACTTCCTCCTGCTTTAGACACATGCCTGCCTAGAGGTACTGAGTATATGACATCTCAAGACCTTTAAAGAATATATTTATATTATTTGATAGTAAGAATTTATGAATAAAACAGCTTAAATGTATTGAATAATAGCTAAATGCCAAATATTCAAAACAGAGTGTCTGAAAACGTTTTCATCAGTTTTGCAAAGTAGCTATAATTAACACCACTCTAAGAACAGTAAAGCTGCAGATGAACAACATTAAACTTTTTTTCCAAAATCACACATCTAATAAATGTGGAATTTGAGCTTAAATATCCCTGACTACAGAGTCCTCATATTTTCTGCTACATCAGACTTCTTCATGAAATTGCACTAAGCTGTGAAAATTAGTTTACGTTTTTTTTTAACATTAAGCTTATACATTTGTACATTTCTCCATCTATTAGTGTCCTCTTTGATTACTTTCACCAGTGTTTTATAGTTTCCTATGTACAGGTCTTCTGTTTCTTTAGGTAGATATATTCCCAAGTATTTTATTCTTTTCAACGACCCAATCAAAAAATGGGTCAAAGAATTAAACAGACATTTCTCCAAAGAAGACATACAGAAGGCTAACAAACACATGAAAAGATGATCAACATCCCTCATAATCAGAGAGATGCAAATCAAAACCACAATGAGATATCATTTCACACCAATCAGAATGGCTGCTATCCAAAAGTCTACAAGCAATAAATGCTGGAGAGGGTGTGGAGAAAAGGGAACCCTCTTACGCTGTTGGTGGGAATGCAAACTAGCACAGCCACTATGGAGAACAGTGTGGAAATTCCTCAAAAAACTGGAAATAGAACTTCCATATGATCCAGCAATCGCACTCCTGGGCATACACACCAAGGAAACCAGAACTAAAAGAGACACATGTACTCTAATGTTCATTGCAGCACTGTTTATAATAGCCAGAACATGGAAGCAACCTAGATGTCCATCTGCAGACGAATGGATAAGAAAGCTTTGGTACATATATGCAATGGAGTACTACTCAGCCATTAAAAAGTATACATTTGAATCAGTTCTAATGAGGTGGATGAAACTGGAGCCTATTATACAGAGTGAAGTAAGCCAGAAAGAAAAATACCAATACAGTATACTAACGCTATACAGTAACTAAATCTATATGGGATTTAGAAAGATGGTAACGATAACCCTGTATACAAAACAGCAAAAGAGACACAGGTGTATAGAACAGTCTTTTGGACTCTGTGGGAGAAGTGAAGGTGGGATGTTTTGGGAGAATGGCATTGAAACATGTATATTATCATATGTGAAACGAATCGCCAGTCCAAGTTTGACACATGATACAGGATGCTCAGGGCTGGTGCACAGGGATGACCCGGAGGGAGGATAAGGAGAGGAGGGAGGTGGGAGGGGATTCAAGAAGGGGAACACATGTACACCCAGGGCGGATTCATGTCAATTAATGGCAAAACCTATACAATATTGTAAAGTAATTAGCATCCAATAAAAATATAAATAAATAAAACGAAAAGTCTTCAGCAGACATTATAAAATTGGGTCTAACAAAAGATGTGTTTTTGAGCGACATGTAATACTTTTATAGCAGAATTTGTCAGAAATATGCCAGAGATAATGTTTACCTTAAAGTAAAGTGAACATACCAAGCATTGTCCTGTTCACAAAATAATTTTGTAAATAAGGAGTTCAGTTCAGTTCAGTCGCTCAGTCGTGTCCTACTCGTTGCGACCCCATGAATCGCTTCACACCAGGCCTCTCTCTCCATCATCAACTATCGAAGTTTTCCCACACTCATGTCCATCGAGTCGGTGATGCCATCCAGCCATCTCATCTTAATGAATTAAGAGTAGGAAAAATAGTAACTAAATTATAGCTAAAATCAAATTTTAAAATAATGACCCCTCAAATTACATGTACTAATGTCAGTGTTTTATTGGACAAGGTATTAAAGATATGCTGCTGCTGCTTCTAAGTCGCTTCAGTCGTGTCTGACTCTGTGCGACCCCATAGATGGCAGCCTACCAGGCTCCCCCATCCCTGGGATTCTCCAGGCAAGAACACTGGTGTGGGTTGCCATTTCCTTCTCCAATGCATGAAAGTGAAAAGTGAAAGTGAAGTCACTCAATCGTGTCTGACTCTTCGCGACTCCATTGACTGCAGCCTACCAGGCTCCTCCGTTCATGGGATTTTCCAGGCAAGAGTACTGGAGTGGGGTGCCATCAGCTTCTCTGATTAAAGATATACATACATACATATATATATGTATATATATATATATATGTAAATTAGCCTTGTGTAGTAAATTCACATCTTCCAAGGAATGCCTTCTGTAGGTCAAGGAAACCTGCCTATTGAAGAGAAGACATTTTAAAAGCAGAAATAAAATTGTATTCTGGCTAACTCTGAGACCATTAAAGATGTATAGAATTTCTGAGTTGTAAGAGCCTGCAGACCTCTCTTCTGTATCTATATGAACAAGTAAATAAATGAGTAGATATAATAGAAATATTTGGCATATTACATTATAGTAAATATTTCCATGAATAATAAGCATGTTCACACTACTCATTAAGAGGAGTTAATATCCCAATGCACTGAACAGTTTAATAAAGAATACATATTTGTTTTGTACAATAAAGAAAATTTTCTCTTTAATCAAAGCAAAACAAGCAAACACAAGAATTTACTGAGTGCTGTCACATTTCTTATCTGAGCTGTATCATAGAAGCTGCTTTAAATGTTAATGGTTAAAAATGTGTATTTCTCTTTAAATATGCAATAACAAGTTTAATAAATGTCAATAATATGTAATACGTTAAATATACTCCAATGTTTCTACGCTGAATAAGATTTTTAGTCCCCAAAGCCTGAAAACAACCATGATTCCAGGTCACTAAGATCATTCCAATTAATTGTACAGTCTCAGATCAGTTCAGTCGCTCAGTCGTGTCCGACTCTTAGCGACCCCATGAACCACAGCACGCCAGGCCTCCTTGTCCATCACCAACACACGGAGTTCACTCAAACTCATGTCCATCGACTCGGTGATACCATCCAGCCACCTCATTCTCTGTCTTCCCCGTCTCCTCTTACCCCCAATCCCTCTCAGCATCAGAGTCTTTTCCAGTGAGTCAACTCGTCGCATGAAGTGGCCAAAGTATTGGAGTTTCAGCTTTAGCATAAGTCATTCCAAAGAACAC
Source organism: Moschus berezovskii (assembly GCF_049115385.1). Classification (NCBI taxonomy): domain Eukaryota; kingdom Metazoa; phylum Chordata; class Mammalia; order Artiodactyla; family Moschidae; genus Moschus; species Moschus berezovskii. The sequence continues at coordinate 87,213,165 of NC_142472.1, read as the reverse complement.
CCAGGATTGATCTCCCTTAGAATGGACTGGTTGGATCTCATTGCAGTCCAAGGGACTCTCAAGAGTTTTCTCCAGCACCACAGTTCAAAAGCATCAATTCTTTGGTGATCAGCTTTCTTCACAGTCCAACTCTCACATCCATACATGACCACGGGAAAAGCCATAGCCTTGACTAGGCGGACCTTGGTTGGCAAAGTAATGTTCCTGCTCTTTAATATGCTATCTAGGCTGTTCATAACTTTCCTTCCAAGAAGCAAGCGTCGTTTAATTTCATGGTTGCAATCAGCATCCGCAGTGATTTTGGAGCCCAAAAATATAAAGTCTGACACGGTTTCCACTGTTTCTCCATCTATTTCCCATGAAGTGATGGGACCAGATGCCATGATCTTCGTTTTCTGAATGTAGAGCTTCAAGCCCACCTTTTCACTCTCCTCTTTCACTTTCATCAAGAGGCTTTTGAGTTCCTCTTCACTTTCTGCCATATGGGTGGTGTCATCTGCATATCTGAGGTTATTGATATTTCTCCCAATCTTGATTCCAGCTTGTGCTTCTTCCAGCCCAGCGTTCCTCATGATGTATTCTGCATTGAAGTTAAATAAGCAGGGTGACAATATACAAACTTGACGTACTCCCTTTCCTATTTGGAACCAGTCTGTTGTTCCATGTCCAGTTCTAACTGTTGCTTCCTGACCTGCATACAGGTTTTTCAAGAGGTAGGTCAGGTGCTCTGAGATTCCCATCTCTTTCAGAATTTTCCACAGTTTATTGTGATCCAAACAGTCAAAGGCCTTGGCATAGTCAATGAAGCAGAAATAGATGTTTTTCTGAACTCTCTTGCTTTTTCCATAATCCAGCGGATGTTGGCAATTTGATCTCTGTTGCCTCTGCCTTTTCTAAAACCTGCTTGAACATCTGGAAGTTCACGATTCACATATTGCTGAAGTCTAGCTTGGAGAATTTTGAGCATGACTTTACCAGCGTGTGAGATGAGTGCAATTGTGCGGTAGTTTGAGCATTCTTTGGCATTGCCTTTCTTTGGGATTGGAATGAAGACTGACCTCTTCCAGTCCTGTGGCCAGCGCTGAGTTTTCCAAATTTGCTGGCATATTGAGTGCAACACTTTCACAGCATCATCTTTCAGGATTTGAAATAGCTCAATTGGAATTCCATCACCTCCACTAGCTTTGTTCGTCGTGATGCTCTCTAAGGTCCACTTGACTTCACATTCCAAGATGTCTGGTTCCAGGTGAGTGATCACGCCATTGTGATTATCTTCGTCATGAAGATCTTTTTTGTACAGTTCTTCTGTATGTTCTTGCCACCTCTTCTTAATATCTTCTGATTCTGTTAGGTCCATACCATTTCTGTCCTTTATCGAGTCCATCTTTGCATGAAATGTTCCCTTGATATGGCTAATTTTCTTGAAAAGATCTCTGGTTTTTCCTATTCTGTTGTTTTCCTCTATTTCTTTGCATTGATCGCTGAGGAAGGCTTTCTTATCTCTCCTTACTATTCTTTGGAACTCTGCATTCAGATGCTTATATCTTTCCATTTCTCCTTTACTTTTCGCTTCTCTTCTTTTCACAGCTATTTGTAAGGCTTCCTCAGACAGCCATTTTGCTTTTTTGCATTTCTTTTCCATGGGGATGGTCTTGGTCCCTGTCTCTTGTACAATGTCACGAACCTCCGTCCAGAGTTCATCAGGCACTCTATCTGTCAGATCTAGACCCTTAAATCTATTTCTTACTTCCACTGTGTAATCATAAGGGATTTGATTGAGATCATATCTGAATGGTCTGGTGGTTTTCCCTACTTTCTTCAATTTAAGTCTGAATTTCGCAATAAGGATTTCATGATCTGAGCCACAGTCAGCTCCTGGTCTTTGTTCATTAAATTATATTTTTAATAAGAGAAAGCATAGTAAACTTGTTACAAACATCGTCTCTCTGATTAGAAAGATCTTTAATGCAATGTTTGGTTCATCAATTACCTGATCTCTCAAGTGTCAAACCATAATAAGCTAGGTTGTTTTTTAACTAACAAATAAGGACAAAATTCAGAAACAAGGCCAAAATTCTGAAAACTAAGATCATGGCATTTGGTCCCATCACTTCATGGGAAATAGATGGGGAAACAGGGAGAGACTTTATTTTGGGGGGCTCCAAAATCACTGCAGATGGTGACTGCAGCCATGAAATTAAAAGATGCTTCCCCTTGGAAATAAAGTTATGACCAACCTAGACAACATTTAAAAAGCAGAGACATTACTTTATCAACAAATGTCCATCTAGTCAAAGCTGTGGTTTTTCCAATAGTCATGCATGGATGTGAGAGTTGGACTATAAAGAAAGCTGAAGTCCAAAGAATGGCTGCTTTTAAACTGTTTTATTGGAGAAGACCCTTGAGAGTCCCTTGGGCAGTAAGGAGATCCAACCAGTTCATCCTAAAGGAAATCAAATCAGAATATTCATTCGAAGGACTGATGCTGATGGTGAATCTCCATTATTTTGAGCACCTGATGTAAAGAATCTACTCACTGGAAAAGACGCTGATGTTAGGCAACATTGAAGGCAGGAGGAAAAGGGGACGACAGAGGATGAGATGGTTGGATGGCGTCCCAAATACAATGGACATGAGTTTGAGTAGGCTCTGGGATGGACAGGAAGTCTGTTCTGCAGTCCATGGGGTTGCAAAGAGTCAGAGACGACTGCACGACTGAACTGAAGACCAAAATTAAAACTTACTTGTGGTGGTGTAAGAAGAGCCCAGTAAATGACATGCAGTCTCCCACATGAACTCTCAATCAGTAGAGAAAGAAAGGAAATTGACATATGAAGACTGAAATACTTCTTTTATTTTTGATAAAACTTATCTTCACAATTTTGATTTGCGAGCAAGTGGTTGGACCTACTCACATGAAAACCAAATATTTCAGGATTAGATAGACTATCATACATGCTTGACATTATAAAGCATACAGCAAGGAACACAACAGATCATATACCGCATGGTGGTAGGACCTCATCTAAAGAAACAATTTTCCAACCCAGCCATGACAACTTTTATCAAACAGAAAAGTCACTCCATCCTCCCTGGTGACAAAAGAGTAAGAGAGATCAAGAAGGAAATATTATGTGTGGGAAGAACCCTTTATCCCAGCATTTTAAAGGAGTGGGATTTCAGTTAGAAATAAATGAAAAGCACATCAAACATAGTAAATTTTCAATAAATATTAAGTGCTATTATTTTGTATATAATAATGTCCTTTATTTCATTTTACTTCTTAAAATACTTCTCCAACAATTTCTAAAATGCTGAATGCTGTGAAATTATTCCTTAAGTGTGTAAACTATAACACCTTGTGTGCTTTCTGTTTTCAAATTTGGGGAAATATTTTCCTCATTACCATTTTTTGAACCTTTCCCTCTTAAAGAAGCCTTTGTTACTACACATAATGTAATATTTACATAGCAAATTATAAAATGTTGATAAGCAAATGATGAAACAGATATTATTGCATCTGTCACACACACAAACACTGTTAGTAGGAGTTAATAAAATATTAAAAAATCACTACAAACTAATTTTCATTTCAGGAAGATTTTGAATACTAAAACTGAAAAAGAATATGATTTTTTTACAATACATGAATGAGTTAAATGTTTCTGGCATACTTTTTAATGTAGCAGTTAAAATTAACTCTAATTAAGAATGTTTGACTAGTAGAAATAATTATAAAGCAAAAATGAAGTTCATAAATTTATCTATTTAATGGGTGAACAAAATATATTCTATTGCTAAGTACAAGGGATGGGCCTAATTTCTGGGATTATAGTGCATGAAATATATAGGTTGGTAACTTCATTGCATAGGCTTGGGCAAAGCTAGTAACAACTGAAACAAGAAGTAGACATCATAATTGAAGATTATGATGCTATAAAGATAAATAAGAAGGATTTCCATTTCCAGAGAGATGACATATTAAATTTCCCTCACAGCACTTACAATTGAAATAATGATTTGCTAGATAAGACAGTTAATCTTGCATGAATGTAAGAATTTTGTAGTTCCCCCAAAACAAATTGAAAGCAGATATATGGAGGTAAGTGAGGACAAAGTTGGATTTTGCTTTAAAGTTTCTCTGGACTCTAGAGTACTTGAGCTTCCTATTTATGGCCACGAAGGATGAAAAGGTACTGTAGGTAAAGTCTGAGACCTCACCAAGGAGAGAATTTCCAAAAACAAGAAGCTAATCCAGAGAATTAGAAAGTATACTTTCCAATAAGTAAAACTTCTCATAGAGAAAAATTATAGGGGGAAATTTAATAGTTTTTACTTTGGGGCTTAAAGAACTTTTTTTTAAAATGTATCTTCTGCAAGAGAAACTAAAATCACAAGTTCTGCTCTTCATATGAAGTTTGCTTCATATTTCTTTTTAAAAAATAAAAGACATAGAGGAAACTTTCTTGATTTCATCAACATAAACTCCACAAGTTAATCGCATGGTTCTGAAAAATCTTCATCAGAAATTTACTTAATTTTGCACCAGGTTGGGAATGAGAATGTCAGAAATACACACACACACACGTCCTCTCTAGTGCATGTAGTGTACGGATTACAAAAGTTTTCTTTGTAGTTTCTTACTTCCTGATTGTATTTTAAGTTTAGATGTATTACTTTAAAATGTACAATTTATTTATTTTACATTAAAAGTTCCAGTATTTGATGTTTTTGGTGATGTGTTTCTCTTATTTATTTTTCTTCTGTTTCTCACTCATAGTTCCCATCTTCAGTTCAGTTCAATTCAATCACTCAGTTGCGTTTGACTCTTTGCGACCTCATACTGCAGCACACCAGGCTTCCCTGTCCTCACCACCTCCTGGAGTTTGCTCAGACTCAAACCATTAAGTTGGTAGTACCATCCAAACATCTCATCTCCCTTTCTACTCCCACTTTTAGTCTATTCAAGCATCAGGGTCTTTTCCAATGAGTCGATTCTTTCCATCAGATGGCAAAATATTGGAGTTTCAGCTTCAGCATCAGTCCTTCCAATGAATATTCAGGATTGATTTCCTTTAGGATTGACTGATTTGATCTCTTTGCAGTCCAGTGGATTCTCAAGTCTTCTCCAGCACCACAGTTTGAAGGCGTCAGTTCTTTGGCTCTCAGCTTTTTCTATTGTCCAGCTCTCACATTCATACAAGACTACTGGAAAAACCATAGCTTTGACTATACAGATCTTTGTAGGTAAAGTAATGTCTCTGATTTTTAATATGCTCTCTAGGCCTTCAGTGCTTTTCTTCCAAGGAGTGGGCGCCTTTTAACTTCATGGATGCAGCAGACACCATCCACAGTGATCTTGGAACCCAAGAAAATAAAGTCTGTCCCTGTTTTAACTGTTTCCCTATCTATTTGACATGAAGTGATGGGACCGGATGTCATGATGTTCGTTTTTTGAATGCTGAGTTTTATGCCAGCTTTTTCACTCTCTTCTTTCACCTTCATCAGGAAGCTCTTTAATTTCTCTTCACTTTCTGTCTTAATAGTGGTGTCATCTACATGTCTGATGTTATTGATATTTCTCCCAGCAATCTTGATTCCAGGTTACGCTTCATCCAGTGCAGCATTTCACATGATGTAGTCTGCATATACGTTAAACAAGCAGGGTGACAATTTACAGCCTTGAAGTACTCCTTTTCCAATATGGAACCTATCTGTTGTTTTATGGGCTTTCCTGATAGATCAGTTTGGAAAGAATCTGCCTACAATGTAGGAGACCCCCAGTTCAATTCCTGGGTTGTGAAGATCCCCTGGAGGAGGAAAAGGCTACCCACTATAGTGTTCTGGACTGGAGAATTCCACGAAGAATGTCCATGGGTCTCAAAGAGTTGGACACGACTGAGCAAATTTCACTCACTTCACTGTTTTTCTGTGTCTGGTTCTACATGTTGCTTCTTGACCTGCAACAGATTTCTCAGGAAGCAGAAAGGTGGTCTGGTATTCCCAAATCTTTAAGAATTTTGAACAGTTTGTTGTGATCTACACAGTCAAACGACTGAACTGAACTGAACACAAAGTCTTTAGTGTAGTCAGTGAAGCAGAAGTAGATTTTTTTTTTTTAATTCTCTACCTCTTTTTATGATCCAACGGATGTTGGCAGTTTGATCTCTGGTTCCTCTACCTTTTCTAAATCAAGCTTGTATATCTGGAAATTCTTGGTTCACATGCTATTGAAGCCTAGCTGGAAGGATTTTGAGCATTACTTTTCTAGCACATGAAATGAGTGCAATTGTGTCCCTTGAGAAATGTGTATGCAGGTCAGGTAGCAACAGTTAAAACTGGACATGGAACAACAGACTAGTTCCAAATAGGGAAAGGACTACGTCAAGGCTGTATATTGTCACTCTACTTATTTAACTTATATGGCGAGTACATCACGAGAAACACTGGGCTGGATGAAACACAAGCTGGAATCAACATTGCTGGGAGAAATATTAATAATCTCAGATATACAGATGATACCACCCTTATGGAAGAAAGCGAAGAACTAAAGAGACTCTTGATGAATGTGAAAGATGAGAGTGAAAAAGTTGGCTTAAAGTTCAACATTCAGAAAGCTAAGATCATGGCATCTGGTCCCATCACTTCATGGCAAATAGATGGAGAAACAGTGGAAACAGTAAGATACTTTATTTTGGGGAGCTCTAAAATCACTGCAGATAATGACTGCAGCCATGAAATTAAAAACCTTACTCTCCTTAGAAGAAAAGTTACGACAAACGTAGACAGCATATTAAAAAGCAGAGACATTACTTCGCCAACAAAGTTCCATCTAGTCAAGGCTATGGTTTTTCCAGTAGTCATGTATGTATGTTAGAGTTGGACTATAATGAAAGCTGAGCACTGAAGAATTGATGCTTTTGAACTGAGGTGTTGGAGAAGACTCTTGAGAGTCCCTTGACTGCAAGGAGATCCAACCAGTCCATCCTAAAGTAAATCAGTCCTGAATATTCATTGAATATTGAAGCTGAAACTCCAATATTTTGGCCACCTAATGCGAAGAATTGACTCATTTGAAAAGACCCTGATGCTGAGAAAGATTGAAGGTGGTAGGAGAAGGAGATGACAGAGGATGAGATGGTTGGATGGCATCACCGGCTCAATGGACATGAGCTTGAGTAAACTCTGGGAGTTGGTGATGGACTGGAAGTCTGGCGTGCTGCAGTCCGTGGGGTAACAAAGAGTCGAGCATGACTGATGGACTGGACTAAACTGAACTGCACTGTAGTTTGAACAATCTTTGGTATTGCTCTTCTTTGGAATTGGAATTAAAATTGACTTTTTCTAGTCCTGTGGCCACTGCTGAGTTTTCAAATTTGATGCATATTTAATGAGGCATTTTGGCAGCAGCATCTTTTACAATTTTACTTTGCCCGGCTGGAATTCCTTGACTTCTACTAGGTTTGTCTGTAGTGATTCTTCAAAGGCCCATCACACTCCAGGATGTCTGGCTCTAGGTGAATGATCACACTATCGTGGTTATCTGGATCATTAACCCACCATGGTTATCCAGGTCATGATCCTATTGCCATTTTCTTAATTACTTTCTGTTTATTTTATGAAGGTCTTTTCCTTCTCTTATGTTTCCTACCTAAGGAATTTCGATTAGCATTTGCTGTAAAGTTGATTGAGTGGTGCTGAATTCTCTTAACTTTTGCTTCTCTGGAAAGCTTTTGATTTCTCCATCAAATCTGAAGAAGAGTTTTCCTGGGCAGAGTATTGTTTGTTGTAGGTTCTTCTTTTCATCACTTTAAATATATTGTGTCATTCCGTTCTGGTTTGTAGAGTTTCTGTTGAGAAATTAGTTGATAACCTCATCGGAGTTCCCTTGTATGTTCTCATTTTTTTCCCTTGTTGTTTTTAAATTTTTATCTCTCTTTAATTTGTTCAGTTTGAATAGTATGTGTCTCGGTGTGTTCCTCCTTGGGTTTATCTTGCCTGGGACTCCTTAGACATCCTGGACTTTATTAACTATTTCCTTTCCCATGTTATGTAAGTTTTCAACTATTATCTCTTCAAATATTTCCTCAGGTCCTTTCTCTTTCTTTTCTCCTTTTGGGATCCCTATAAAGATTTTTTTTTTTTTTAATATTGTCCCAGAAGTCTCTTAGGCTGTCTTCATTTCTTTTCATTCTTTTTTCTATATTCTGTTCTGTGGCAATGATTTCCACCATTCTTTACTCCAGGTCATTGATCCATTCCTCTGTCTCAGTAATTCTGCTATCAATTTCTTCTAGTGTATTGTCCATCTCTGTTTGTTCTTTAGTTCATCTAGGTCCTTGGTAATTATTTTTTGTATCTTCTCCATTGTTTTCCTGAGATCCTATATCATCTTCACTATCATTATCCTGAATTCTTTTTCTGGAAGTTTCTCTATATCCACTTCATTTAGTTGTTTTTCTGGGGTTTTATCTTGTCCTTATTCTGGGACATGTTTCTGCTTTTCATCCTAATTAACTTTCTATAATGTGGTTTTGTTTTAGCCGCTATGGAACTGTGGTTCTTCTTGCTTCTTCTGTCTGCCCTCTGATGGAGGAAAGTAAGAGGCCTGTGTAAGCTTCCTGATGGGAGATACTGGCAGTGGGAAAACTAGGTCTTACTCTTATAGACAGGGTCTTGCTCAGTAAATCTTTAATTTAATTATATGCTGATGGGTGGGGTTGCATTCCCTCCTTGGTAGTTATTTGACCTGATGCAACACAACCATGAAGTCTAGGGCTCTCTGGTAGGGTTATTGGCAACCTCAAAGGGGGGCCTTCCTGGACTGCTGCTGCCAAGCCTCCATCCCTGCTGAGCCACACCTCCACAGGAGACTCCCAACACTTGAAAGTAGCTCTGGTTCAGTCTCTTTTGGGTTACTGCTCCTTTCCTCTTGGTCTTGGTGTACACAAGATTTTGTTTGTACCCTCCAAGACTGGAATCTATTTCTCCCAGTCCTATGGAAATCCTATTATCAAATCCTGCTGGCCTTCAAGATCAGATTCCCTGGGAATTCCCAGTCCCTTTGTGGGATCCCCAGAACCTTCACAACAGTGGGAGAGCTTCTTTGGTATTATTTTCTCCAGCTTGTTGGTCAACCACTAGGTGGTATGCAATTTGGTTTTAACATGATTGCACCCTTCCTACCATCTCACTATGGCTTCTTCTTTGTCTTTGGATGTGGGTGACAGCCAGCATCCTCCCATCAATGGTTGTTCAACAGCTAGTTGCAGTTTTCGGTCAGTTTGGTTGTTTCTTATAAAATTAAACATGCTCTTACCATATGGTCCAGCAATCATACTTCTTGGTATGTATCTAAAGGAGTTGAAAATGTTTGTGCCCACAAAAACCTGTACATGGATGTTTATATCTGTTTTATTCATGATTGACAAGACTTGGATGCAATCAAGATGTTCTATAGTAAAGGAAAAAGATAAACTATTGTACATATAGGTAATAGAATATTATTCATTACTAGAAGGAAATGAACTATCAATCCATGAAAAGACATGGAGGAAATGTATTACTAGGTCATTACTTATTGTATTGCTAGGTCAATCTGAGATGACTACATACTACATGACTCCAGTCATGTGATATTCTATAAAATGCAAAAGTATGAAGAGAGCAAAAAATTCAGTGATAGCCAGGGGTTGGGGGAAGACAGGGACTAATAAGTAGAGCACAGAGGATTTTTAAGGCAGTGAAACTATTCTTCACAATGCAATATTTTTTGATACATGCCATATACATTTATCAAAACCCATAGAGTATATTGAACACCGAGTGAATGTTAATGTGAACTAGGGACTTTGAGTCATAACGTTATGCCAGTGTAGGTTCATCAGTTAATGAATATGGGTACCACAACAGGTACAGGATGATAGTGGGGTAGGCTGGGCACTTCTAGGGGCAGAGAGTATATGTTCACTCTCTGGACATGCCACTGTTTTTCTGTGAACTCAAACTGCTCTAAAAAGTAAAAACTATTTAGAAAATGAAATACTAAATTTAGTTTGATGCAATATTTCTATAATATGTCAACTGATTTGCTTTTTTAAACATATAAGCCATAAATAGTATAATTTCATAGTTTTGTTTTTAAATTTTACATTTATTTCCACTGAACTTGACCTCCAAGCAGAAAAAAAATATCTTATACTGCATGTCAAATTAATCAGTTTTTAGCAATATTTAGTGCCAATTAGTCTTTGATGCTTCCAACTAGTGAAAAGAAAAAAAAAAAAAAAACTTCTGTTTTGAACAGTTTCACCCTTTCTGTCATTTTCTCTTTTTATTCTCTCCTTAAATGGAAAAGTAATTTATAAGAAATTAACTGTAGTAGGTTCAATTTTAACTTACACACAAATCACTAAGAGACAAAATATTATTACTTATTTTCCCTGATATTTTGAATTGATGTTTCTCTCTACTTTTCTGTTTTCTATCAAAACATTACAAAAATCAAATAGAAGTTATTCTTTTCTATCCTTTTTTGTTGTACAGTTCTCCCATGACATTTTAATAGATGGATTACAACTGTAACTTATGTCCTGGTCTATTTAATGAGATTGTGATTATTCCTAGTTCAAGAAGATTACAAACAAATACTCTACAACTGTGTAGTCCATTAAAAACTTCCTATTGGCTTTCAAACTGGGGATAGGGAGATGTGTGCTTAAACACTCACAAACTAGAAAGTGAGAATGTATCATTTTTAATTACACACCATAGGCCAAAGCCTTTATTTAGTATGATCAAAAAAGTGTTCATTAAAGATAAATGCTTCGCAGAGTTAGAAAGGATTTCAGTAGATAAAGTCCTGTCTGCACAGTATAGAACAGGTGATAAGGAATGTGTGACACTGATGTTTCTCTTATTTATTTTCTGTTATGCTGAACATATTTTCTATTCTGTTTCTCAAAAAAGTGGAACCTGTGTCATCAAAAGAATTCGCAGGCTAATTCAGTCAGTTCAGTTCAGTCGCCCAGTCGTGTCCGACTCTCCGCAACCCCATGAATCACAGAACGCCAGGCCTCCCTGTCCATCACCAACTCCTGGAGCTCACTCAAACTCCTGTCCACAGAGTCGGTGATGCCATCCAGCCATCTCAGGCTAATTAAACAGCTCTATATATCTTAATATCTTCTACTTTCATTTTGAATCATGAAAAAAATGCTGTCTTGAAAAAATTATGAGATTAACTAATGGAGGGAACAATGATTTCTGTTTCTTGTTGTAGCCATGTTTCTTGGCAGGATTACTGTTGTTTAGCCACTAAGTCATGTCAGATTCCTTTGTGACCCCATGGACAACTGTAGCCCAACAGGCTCTTCTGTCCATGGAATTTTCCAGGCAAGAATACTGAAGTGGGTTGCCATTTCCTTCTTCATGGGCTCTCCTCCACCCAGGAATTGAATCCATGGCTCTGGCTGCATCTCCTGCAAAGCAGTTGAATTCTTTACTGCTGAGACACTGGGGAAGCCCTCTTGGCAGGACTAGGGAAATTAAATTATTCTTTCATTTATTCATTCATTGAATTCTTAACAACTAGGAATTTATATTCTATGTTCTAGAGAATATAAATAATATGAAAATATGGCACCTGATCTTGAATCAGTCACAATATATTTGTATAAAAAATATCTAAAACAGATGAACGTGGCTCCCAAGGTTTGTGCACATAATTCTTTAAAAAAAAATTTTTTTTCTACATATTTAGCAAAGTAGGGGACATAAAAATTTATATGCATATCCTTAATATAAGGCAAAACATGAAAATGCGAAATTCTTAAGATGCAAAAATATTGTATTAGTCCAGATCCAGATGACTACTTTTAGTCACGGATGTCTTCAGCCATCATGATGAGTTCGGGGTAGGTAAGTCATTAGCTACCTAATTCATTAAAAAACACGGTAGTCACACAGTCACTTTGAGTGATCTCTACTGACCAGGTTTTAGAACTTTTACATGAAGAGACAAGAGTCTTATTATTTTGGTGTTTCCATTTTGTGTAGGATAACCATGGATAATAGAGAATAAGTATTTGATGATTTAATTCCTATTGTGATTCTGACAGTCGAAGCTACAAATAAATTTGAGTTTGAAAGTACACATGTGTACTTATTTTTTTTTATTTTCTTTGAAACGGTGATACAGATTTGGCCAGATCTACCAAACTTAGAGATTTATTTATTTATGTGCATATGTATATTTATATTGAAGTATAGTTGCTGTACAGCATTTTATAAGTAACAGGTGTATAACATAGTGATTCATGTTTCTAAAGGTTACACTTAATTTAGTTAATAAAAGTATTAGCTATATTTCTTCTGTTGTAGCATACATGCTTGTAGCTTATTTTTAATTGGAGGTGAATTACTTTACCATATTGTATTGGTTTTGCCATACATTGACATGAATCTGCCCCGGGTGTACATGTGTTCCCCATCTTGAACCCCCTTCCCACCTCCCTCCCCATATCATCCCTCTGAGTCATCTCAGTGCACCAGCCCCAAGAATCCTGTATCATGCATCGAACCTGGACTGGAGATTCATTTCATATATGATAATATACATGCTTCAATGACATTCTCCCAAATCATCCCACCCTGGACCTCTCCCACAGAGTCCAAATAACTGTTCTATACATCTGTGCCTCTTTTGCTTTCTCGCATACAGGGTTATAATTACCATCTTTCTAAATTCCATATATATGCATTAGTATACTGTATTGGTGTTTTACTTTCTGGCTTACTTCACTCTGTATAATTGTCTCCAGTTTCATCCACCTCATTAGAACTGATTCAAATGTATTCTTTTTAATGGCTGAGTAATACTTCATTGTGTATATGTGCCACAGATTTCTTATCCATTCGTCTGATGATGGACAACTAGGTTGATTCCATGTCCTGGCTATTATAAACAGTGCTGCGATGATCATTGGGGTAGATGTGTCTCTTTCAGTTCTGGTTTCCTCGGTGTGTATGCCCAGGAGTTCTATTTCTGGGTCATATGGCAGCTCTATTTCCAGTTTTTTAAGGAATCTCCACACTGTTCTGCATAGTGCCTGTACTAGTTTGCATTCCCATCAACAGTGTAAGAGGGTTCCCTTTTCTCCACACCCTCTCCAGCATTAATTGCTTGTAGACTTTTCTATAGCAGCCATTCTGACCGGCGTGAAATGGTACCTCATTGTGGTTTTGGTTTGCATTTCTCTGATAATGAATGATGTTGAGCATCTTTTCATGTGTTTGTTAGCCATCTGTATGTCTTCTTTGGAGAAATGTATGTTTAGTTCTTTGGCCCATTTTTTGATTGGGTCATTTATATTCCTGGAATTCAGCTGCAGGAGTTGCTTGTATATTTTTGAGATTAATCCTTTTTCAGTTGCTTCATTTGCTATTATTTTCTCCCATTCTGAAGGCTGTCTTTTCACCTTGCTTATAGTTTCCTTTTAATTTTAATTAGGTCTCATTTGTTTATTTTTGCTTTTGTTTCCGATTTTCTGGGAGGTGGGTCATGAAGTATTCTGCTTGATTTATGTCGGAGTGTGTTTTGCCTATGTTTTCCTCTAGGAGTTTTATAGTTTCTGGTCTTACATTTAGATCTTTAATCCATTTGAGTTTATTTTTGTGTATGGTGTTAGGAAGTGTTCTAGTTTCATTTTTATATAAGTGGTTGACCAGTTTTCCCAGCACCACTTGTTAAAGAGATTGTTTTTCTCCATTGAATATTCTTGCCTCCTTTGTCAAAGATAAGGTGTCCATAGGTGCGTGGATTTATCTCTGGGCTTTCTATTTTGTTCTATTGATCTATATTTCTGTCTTTGTGCCAGTACCATACTGTCTTGATGACTATGGCTTTGTAGTAGAGCCTGAAGTCCGGCATGTTGATTTCTCCAGTTCCATTCTTCTTTCTCAAGATTGCTTTGGCTATTCGAGTTTTTTTGTATTTCCATACAAATTGTGAAATTATTTGTTCTAGCTCTGTGAAAAATATTGTTGATAGCTTGAGAGGGATTGCATTGAATCTATAGACTACTTTGGGTAGTATACTCATTTTCACTATATTGATTCTTCCGATCCATGAACACAGTATATTTCTCCATCTATTAGTGTCCTCTTTGATTTTTTCACCAGTGTTTTATAGTTTTCTATATATAGCTCTTTTGTGCCTTTAGGTAGATATATTTCTAAGTATTTTATTCTTTGCGTTGTAATAGTGAATGTAATTGTTTCCTTAATTTCTCTATATACTCGTTATTAGTGTATAGGAATGCAAGGGATTTCTGTGTGTTGATTTTATACCCTGAAACTTTACTATATTCATTGATTAGCTCTAGTAATTTTCTGGTAGAGTATTTAGGGTTTTCTATGTAGAGGATCATGTCATCTGCAAACAGCGCAAGTTTTACTTCTTCTTTTCTAATTTGGATTCCTTTTATTTATTTTTCTGCTCATATTGCTGTGGCCAAAACTTCCAAGACTATGCTGAATAGTAGCGTTGAGAGTAGGCATCATTGTCTTGTTTCTGACTTTAGGGGAAATGCTTTCGATTTTTCACCATTGAGGATAATGTTTGGTGTGGGTTTGTCATATATAGCCTTTGTTATGTTGAGGAATGTTCCTTCTATTCCTGCTTTCTGGAGGGTTTTTATCATAAACTGATGCTGAATTTTTTCAAAGGCTTTCTTTGCATCTATTGTGATAATCATATGGCTTTTATTTTTCAATTTGTTAATGTGGTGTATACATTGATTGATTTGTGGATATTGAAGAATCCTTGCATTCCTGGGATAAAGTCCACTTGGTCATGATATATGATCTTTTTAATATGTTGTTGGATTCTGATTGCTAGAATTTTGTTAAGAATTTTTGCATCTATGTTCATCAGTGATATTGGCCTGTAGTTTTCTTTTTTTGTGTAGCATCTTTGTCAGGTTTTGGTATTAGGGTGATGGTGGCCTCATAGAATGAGTTTGGAAGTTTACCTTCCTCTGCAAATTTCTGGAAGAGTTTGAGTAAGACAGGTGTTAGCTCTTCTCTAAAATTTTGGTATAATTCAGCTGTGAAGCTGTCTGGACCTGGGCTTTTGTTTGCTGGAAGGTTTCTGATTACAGTTTCAATGTCCATGCTTGTGATGCTCCTTCTCTTTCAGTCTGTATGTGTCCCTTGTTTTGAAGTGGGTCTCTTTTAGGGTTTTAGGTTTCTCTTATGGTCTCTATTAAGGTTTTCTACTTTTTCTAGCTGCTTTAGGTATTAGATTAGATTAGTTAGATTAGTTGACTTTTTTCTTGTTTCTTGAGGTATGCCTGTATTACAATATACCTTCCCCTTAGCACTGCTTTTACTGTGTCCCAGAGGTTTTGGGTTGTTGTGCTTTCATTTTCATTAGTTTCTATGCATATTTTGATTTCTTTTTTATTTCTTCTATGATATGTTGGTTATTCAGCAGTGTGTTGTTCAGCCTCCCTATGTTGGAATTTTTAATAGTTTTTCTCCTGTGATTGAGATCTAGTCTTACTGCACTGAGTTCAGAAAAGATGCTTGGAATGATTTCAATTTTTTTGAATTTACCAAGGCTAGATTTATGGCCCAGGATGTGATCTATCCTGGAGATGGTTCCGTGTGCGCTTGAGAAGAAGGTGAAATTCATTGTTTTGGGAAGAAATGTCCTAAAGATATAAGTTAACCCCAAGTGGTCACTTGTATCATTTAAAGTTGGTATTTCCTTGTTAATTTTTTGTTTAGTTGATCTATCCATGGGTGTGAGTGGAGTATTAATGTCTCCCACTATTACTGTGTTTTTCTTAATTTCCCCTTTCATATTTGTTAGCATTTGTCTTACATATTGCGGTGCTTCTATGTTGGGTGCATATATATTTATAATTGTTATATCTTCTTCTTGGATTGATCCTTTGATCATTATGTAGTGTCCTTCTTTGTCTTTTTTCACAGC
The DNA here is from genome assembly GCF_049115385.1 of Moschus berezovskii. Taxonomy (NCBI): domain Eukaryota; kingdom Metazoa; phylum Chordata; class Mammalia; order Artiodactyla; family Moschidae; genus Moschus; species Moschus berezovskii. Next base: position 87,197,165 of record NC_142472.1, on the reverse strand, counting down.
CTTTATTTCATAGTCTATTTTATCTGATGTAAGTATTGCTACTCCTGCTTTCTTTTGGTCTCTATTTGCCTGGAATATCTTTTTCCAGACCTTCTCTTTCAGTCTGTATGTTTCCCTCATTTTGAAGTGGGTCTCTTTTCAGTTCAGTTCAGTTCAGTCGCTCAGTCATGTCTGACTCTTCGCGACCCCATGAATCACAGCACACCAGGCCTCCCTGTCCATCACCAACTCCCGGAGCTCACTCAAACTCATATTCATCGAGTCGGTGATGCCATCCAGCCATCTCATTCTCTGTCGTCCCCATCTCCTCCCACCCCCAATCCCTCCCAGCATCAGACTCTTTTTTAGTGAGTCAACTCGTCACATGAGGTGGCCAAAGTATTGGAGTTTCAGCTTCAGCATCAGTCCTTCCAATAAACACCCAGGATTGATCTCCTTTAGAATGGACTGATTGGATCTCCTTGCAGTCCAAGATACTCTCAAGAGTCTTCTCCAACACCACAGTTCAAAAGCATCAATTCTTCAGTAATCAGCTTTCTTCACAGTCCAACTTTCACATCCATACATAACCACTGGAAAAACCATAGCCTTGACTAGACGGACCTTGGTTGGCAATGCAGTGATTCTGGAGCCCAAAAATATAAAGTCTGATACTGTTTCTGCTGTTTCCCCATCTATTTCCCATGAAATGATGGGTCTCTTTTAGACAACATATATAGGGGTCTTGTTTTTGTATCCATTCATCCAGACTTTGTCTTTTGGTTGGGGCAGTCAATCCATTTACATTTAAGGTAATTATTGATAAGCATAATCCCGTGATATTTCCTTTCTTTTTTTTGGGGGGGGGGTGAGTTTATACATCCTTTCTGTGTTTCCTGTCTAGAGAAGGTCCTTTTGCATTTGTTGGGGAGCTGGTTTGGTGATGCTGAATTATCTCAGCTTTTGCTTGTCTTAAAGCTTTTGATTTCTCCTTCATATTTGAATGAGCTCCTTGCTGGGTACAGTAATGTGGGCTGTAGGTTATTTTCATCCAACACTTTAAGTATGTCCTGCCATTCCCTCCTGGCCTGAAGAGTTTCTGTTGAAAGCTCAGCTGTCATCTTTATGGGGATCCCATTGTGTCTTATTTGTTGCTTTCCCTTGCTGCTTTTAATATTTGTTCTTTGTGTTTGATCTTTGTTAATTTGATCACTATGTGTCTTGGGGTATTTCGCCTTGGGTTTATCCTGTTTGGGACTCTCTGGGTTTCTTGGACTTGGGTGATTATTTCCTTCCCTTTCTAGGGAAATTTTCAACTATTATCTCCTCAAGTATTTTCTCATGGTCTTTCTTCTTGTCTTCTTCTGGGACTCCTATGATTTGAATGTTGGGGCGTTTATCGTTGTCCTAGAGGTCTCTGAGATTGCCCTTATTTCTTTTAATTCGTTTTTCTTTTTTCCTCTCTGTTTCATTTATTTCTACCATTCTATCTTCTATCTCACTTATCCTATCTTCTGCCTCCATTAATCTACTGTTGGTTCCCTCCAGAGTGTTTTTGATCTCATCTATTGCATTATTCATTATATATTGACTCTTTTTTATTTCTTCTATGTCCTTGTTAAACTTTACTTGCATCTTCTCAATCCTTGTCTCCAGGCTATTTATCTGTAACTCCAATTTGTTTTCAAGATTTTTGATCATTTTCACTATCATTATTCGGAATTTGTTATTAGGTAGATTCCCTATCTCTTCCTCTTTTGTTTGTGTTGGTGGGCATTTATCCTGTTCCTGTATTCGCTGGGTATTTCTCTGTCTCTTCATCTTGCTTATATTTCTCTGTTTGGGGTGACCTTTCCGTCTTCTGGCAGTTTGTGGAGTTCTCTTTATTGTGGAATTTCCTCACTGTGGGTGAGGTTGGACGGGTGGCTTGTCAAGGTTCCCTGGTTAGGGAAGCTTGTGTTGGTGTTCTGGTGGATGGAGCTGGATTTCTTCTCTCTGGAGTACAATGAAGTGTCCAGTAATGAGTTATGAGATGTCAGTGGGTTTGGAGTGACTTTGGCCAGCCTGTATATTGAAGCTTGGGGCTATGTTCCTGTGTTGCTGGAGTATTTGCAAGGTATGTCTTGCTCTGGAACTTGTTGACCCTTGGGTGATGCTTGGTTTCAGTGTAGGTATGGAGGCGTTTGATGAGCTCCTATTGATTAATGTTCAATGGAGTCAGAAGCCCTCTGATGTTCTCAGGATTTGGACTTAAGCCTCCTGCCTCTGGTTTTCAGTCTTATTCTTTCAATAGCCTCAAGACTTCTCCATCTGTCACTTCCAAGGCAGTTCCCTCTGTTTTAACTTCTTCTGTTTGCTGGTCTCTTCAGTGTCTAATTTCTGCCCTGACACAGGGGGCGGTGGTGGTTACTTTTTTTAGGCTCCCTTGTTAAGTTGTGCTGTGGGGAGGGAGGAACGCTGCAAACAAATATCACTGGAGTCTGTGGGGAGTACTCGCAGTGTCTTGGCCACACTGGGTTTGCCCCTGCTCACGGCGTGTGTGTTTTCCCTGTCTATACTGCTCAGGCTGTAGGTTGGTCTGCTGGGAACTGTCTGAGGCCAGCCCTGGGTTGCATGCACTTCCCAGGTCAAAGCCACTCAGGTTCAGGTACTCGGGTACTTCACAAAGGCACAGACTTGGTTGGGCCTCCGTTTTGTGCCCTTCCTAGGGTTTTGCACCCTTCCCAGGTCCAAGCAGCTCAGGTAACCAGGTGTTTGGCGAGCATAGTCGCTGCGACTTATAGCCTCCCAGATCCCTGCTGCTCAGTTTTCCGGGTGTACAACTGGCACGCCTTCTCAGGTGGATATCCACCATCCAGAATCCCAAGAAGCCTTGGCTAGCAACGAAACCTGCTTGCAGTCAGTTTGGTAGATGATGCCTCTCTGGGACCTCAATTACCTTCTTCTGGCTCTGGCTGCCCTCCCCTTGCTGTCTCGGGGGGGTGATGGGCCATCTGCAGCCGGCTAGCTCTAGTTCTTTTTTCTGTGAGTGGGTCTGGCAGTTTCTTAGGTTAGGGCTTTTTGCCTTTTCTCAGAGTAGCTATCCCACGGCCTGCCTTGCTATCTCAAGTTAGTTCCCTCAGATTGCCCTCGGTGCATTCAGGCCCAGTCCTCACTCTAAGCAATGCAGCTGCACCTCCATTCCCAGCCCCCACTTGCTAGTGGCGGATGAGGGCATCTGCACTGCTTCTCTGCTGGGAGTTAGTATTGGCCGCGTAATCTGTGAGTTTTAATTATTTATTTATTTTTCCTCCCAGTTATGTTGCCCTCTGAGGTTCCAAAGGCACACCACAGACTCACCAGTGAGAGTGTTTCCTGGTGTTTGGAAACTTCTATCTTTTTTAAGACTCCCTTCCCAGGGACAGATCTCCATCCCTACCTCTTTTGCCTCTCTTTTTATCTTTTATATTATTTCCTACCTCCTTTTGAAGACAATGGGCTGTTTTTCTTGGTGCCTGATGTCCTCAGCTGGCATTCAGAAGTTGTTTTGTGGAATTTACTCAGCGTTCAAGAGTTCTTTTGATGAATTTGTGGAGGAGAAAGTGGTCTCCCTGTTCTATTCCTCTGCCATCTTAGGACCACCCCTCTGTACATATAATTCTTGAAGGTTAAAAGAATTGTACATAAAGAGATGGACATTTAAGACTGAGAAGTCATAGAAAAACACCAGTCAAACGTTCTATTAAGGAAATATAAAACAATTTCACAGAGCTGAAACTTGTGTATCATGAAAAGAAAAGTTAAGACATAAAGTGAGTGGTATATGCAAGGAACAGATAGTCAGTGATTTTATGTGGCAGATTAAGAACGCTACTTTAGGTAATTCTTGGGTTTTGGATGATTTTAAGCAAAGAAGAGTTTGTGCATTTGAAATTATGTATCTATTTTCAGAAAAGAATGCTGTATCAAACTTAAAGAATGCTTTGATGATGCTCTGAGTATTTTTAGGATAATTATTGGATCATCCAAATTAAGTGGAGTAAAATAATGGGAGGTCAAAAGCTCATCATCAACCCATATCTATGTTTCTCTGTAACAGATTAATGAACAGTCTTAAAAGGATTCATAATTAAGTTGTTGTCTGCACAAGCATTGCTAGATAAAATACAGAACATCAGTTAAATTTTAATTACAGATAAACATTGCATTTTTATTATATGTATGTTCCAAATAGTTTATGGACATATTATACTATAAGACAATGTTTATTGTTGGTATGAAGTTCGAATTAACTAAGCATCTCCACCCAAAGGCTTCCATGAGTGAGTGATGTTGCTACCATGATGATCTTAGAAGGATTCTCTTTTCTCTCTTTCCTAACCTAGAAGTTAAATGCTAATGTTTATGGGAAATTAGAGACACCCAGTTAGCATGTAAAATTTAGAATATAGCTCCTTGAGGGAAGGATGCAGATCTAGAAGATTGGGCAAGTTTTTAGTTTTCTGTAAGTAGAGGAAAAATAATAACCTTTTTTGTCTGTTGCAGAAAAGGAAAATCTTAAGGTAAAACAAAGATATCATCTGCTTCAGAATGAGAATTCCAAACCTTTACTATATTTTCCATCTTTGGTTTTACATGTAAAGAAATATTTTCCAATAATTTCTATTGATCATTTGTTTGTTTGCATTTTTGATGAGACAAAGCAATGATATATTTATGGAACCAGACTATTTGACTGTCTAGTTCATCCACTAACAACAAACTTAATTTTGAAGATTGTTGTAAGCATTGGTTATTACTAATGTAATAAGATTCAAAGATATTAGCACCAGGAACAAGATAAGTATGAAATAACTATTAGATGACATTAATGTATTGATAAATACATGAGTGGTTTAGCTCTCAGAGAATGTAGGTCCCAAGAATACCAAGCTCAAAACCACGTCAGTTCAGTTCAGTCGCTCAGTCGTGTCCGACTCTCTGCGACCCCATGAATCACAGCACGCCAGGCCTCCCTGTCCATCACCAACTCCCGGAGTACACTCAAACTCATGTCCACAGAGTCGGTGATGCCATCCAGCCATCTCATTCTCCTTCGTCCCCTTCTCCTCCCACCCCCAACCTTTCCCAGCATCAGAGTCTTTTCCAGTGAGTCAACTCGTCGCATGAGGTGGCCAAAGTATTGCAGTTTCAGCTTTAGCATCAGTCCCTCCAATGAACATCCAGGATTGATCTCCTTTAGAATAGACTGGTTGGATCTCCTTGCAGTATAAGGGACTCTCAAGAGTCTTCTCCAACACCACAGTTCAAAAGCATCGATCTTGGATTATTAATTGGAGCCAAGAAGATTCTGGATTTGTGTAGACAATGTAACAGATTTTTTAAACACTTGATTTTAAAATTCTCAAATATCACATAAATATTTTTAAAATTCATGAAATTTATTTATAAAATAAGTTTATTTAATAAATTCTAGTAGTTGGGTGGTCACAGCGCGAGGCCCGGGATGCTGAGTCAGCTGCTGCTTCCCCTAGCATCCGCTGGCTTCTGCAGTAGGATGAAGCTGCTGCTGGGCATCGCGCTGCTCGCCTACATGGCCTCTGTTTGGGGTAACTTCGTTAACATAAGGTCCATCCAGGAAACCTGGGAGCTCAGACTTGAGAGCAGGATTGAAGAGATTGAACCGCTAAGGGAGAAAATCAGAGATTTGGAAAAGAGTTTCACCCAGAAATATCCGCCAGTAAAATTTTTATCAGAAAAGGACCATAAAAGAATTTTGGTAACCAGGGGCTCAGGCTTTGTGGTTTCCCACCTCACAGACAAACTCATGATGGACGGTCATGAAGTGACGATGGTGGGCAACTTCTTCACTGACAGGAAGAGGAACGTGGAGCACTGGATCGGCCCCGAGAACTTTGAGCTGATCAAACACGACATGGTGGAGCCACTGTACATCGAAGTGGACCAGATCTACCACCTGGCCTCTCCTGCCTCGCCTCCCAACTACATGTACAACCCCATCAAGACACTGAAGACCAGCACCATCGGGACACTGAACATGCTGGGGCTGGCAAAGCGAGTTGGGGCCCGTCTACTCCTGGCCTCCACCTCAGAGGTGTACATAAACCCTGAAGTTCACCCACAAACTGAGAATTACTGGGGCCACGTGAATCCCATAGGACCCCGAGTGTGCTATGACGAAGGGAAGCAAGACGCTGAGATCATGTGCTATGCCTACATGAAGCAGGAGGGCGTGGAAGTAGCGTGGTCAGGATCTTCAACACCTTCGGGCCCTGAATGCACATGAATGTGGCCGGGTGGTCAGCAACTTCATTCTGCAGGTGCTGCAGGGAGAGCCGCTCACAGTGTATGGATCTGGATCACAGACAAGGGCCTTCCAGTACATCAGTGACCTGGTGAATGGCCTTGTGGCACTCATGAAGAGCAACGTCAGCAGCCCGGTCAACCTGGGGAACCCAGAACATACCATCCTAGAATTTGCTCAGCTCATCAAAAACCTCGTTGGCAGCGGAAGTGAAATTCAGTTTCTTTCTGAATCCTAGGATGACACCCAGAAAAGGAAACCAGACATCAAGAAAGTAAAGCTGATGCTGGAGTGGGAGCCAGTGGTCCCGCTGAAGGAAGGGTTAAACAAAGTCATCCACTACTTCCGGAAAGAACTCAAGTACCAGGCAAAATAACCAGTACATGCTGAAACAAAAGCCAGCAAGGATGAAAAAAAAGGACCGACACGCCATAATGGAAAACCTCACCTTTCGGGACCGCAGATGCCCTGTTTCACACTTGACAGGGTGTATTTTTTTTTTTTTTTAAGAAAGACTAAAACAGGTGTCATGAAGAAAAAAACTGGAATTCAACTGAAGCTTACTTTAAGAAATGGATGTGCCTAAAAACTCCTCTAAAAAACCTGCAGATTTTGCCTTGCACTTTTTAAAATCTTTTTATGTAAAATAGCATCGATGCATCTCTGCATATTTTCAAGTTTTTTATCTTGCTGTGAGAGCCTATGTTGAGACTGTCTTCTACAGTTTTATTTACTGGTTTCTTTATGAAGCTTAAAAGGAACATTAAATGAGGTGAAAATGCCAATTAATTTATGAAGTGGGTTCTTATAAATGAGACGTTATTCTATGCATAGAGGAGAAAAAGCAGACCGGCAGTAATGTCAGGTGGGTGGCATTCTACATTAATTCTTAGGCAGAGAAAAGAATTCTGCTCGAGAACTTTGTGATGTTTCTTCTAATGTAGAATTTTTCCAAGGCTTAGTTTTTAGATGCAAATTTGACTTTGAAATGTTTCTGTTTGCTATCACGATCAAGGATATTTGAAATCACTACTGTGTCGTGCTGCATATAGGGTTGGGGTGGGGATAAAATTAATATTCTTGGTTAACAGTGGTTAAATATGCTATTTTAATAAAATATTGAAACTCAAAAAAAACATAAATTCTATTAAAGCAATAATAAATTACAAAATAGCCTGATATTGTAATTGCTTGTTTAATATTTAATATTAATTTTTATCATCAATTAAAAAGCAAATTTTAAAGTAAAATCATATTGTAGACATCTAATAAAGTCTATGCTCATTTTAAATATTATGTAAATGTAAAAAATTATTAAAATTATTTGAATACTATTATTTAATATTTATGTTTTATGTATGAAAGTGGATTATATTTCTATTCATATTAAATTGTATTACTACATGCATATTTATATTATCATTTATATTACATTATTTTTATATATAATATAGTTATGACCAACCTAGATAGCATATTAAAAAGCAGAGACATTACTTTGCCAACCAAGGTCCATCTAGTCAAGGCTATGGTTTTTCCCTTGGTCATGTATGGATGTGAGGGTTGAACTGTGAAGAAAGCTGAGCGCCGAAGAATTGATGCTTTTGAACTGTGGTGCTGGCGAAGACTCTTGAGAGTCCCTTGGACTGCAAGGAGATCCAACCAGTCCATTCTAAAGGAGATCGATCCTGGGTGTTCATTGGAAGGACTGATGCTAAAGCTGAAACTGCAATACTTTGGCCACCTCATGCGATGAGTTGACTCACTGGAAAAGACTGATGCTGGGAGGGATTGGGGGCGGGAGGAGACAGGGACGACCGAGAATGAGATGGATGGATGGCATCACCGACCCGATGGACATGAGTTTGAGTGAACTCTGGGAGCTGGTGATAGACGGGAGGCCTGATGTGCTGTGATTCATGGGGTCCCAAAGAGTCGGACACGATTGAGCGACTGAACTGAACTGAACTGAAAATCCAAAGAAATAAGTAGACAAGTCCCCTGCTCTGAATATTTGCTGTATCAAAGCTGATGTTAATATAGCCTGTTATATTAAAGGACATTTTGTGTTGAGAGGAAAACAGCCAAGCAATTCTCTTATTAAAGATCTCCCAGCATAATCCTCTATCATGCAGGTGACAAACTGAAATTCCAGTTCTGAGCAGAGGTCAGTTCTTCATGATATATAGGTCAATATGAAAATTTGTACCTAAAATTTCACTCTTTACACAAAAGATTAGTCTCTGTCTCTTTCATGGATATTTTATTTGATGTATTTCTGCAGAGGCTGAATATCCCTTGAAAGAGTGCATGACTGTTTCAATTTCCTTATACCTGAATAATTTAAATATTTATAGGCAGAATGAAAGTGGACAAAGACAGATAATCAGCCTTTCAATATTGCATTTCAATAAGTATCACATGTGAGTTTTCTTTAGCTGCTCCTTACAGATTCTACAAATACATCATTATCAACAAACACTTGTTAATATAAATTATTTTGCATTAGTGAATCTATCTGTAAATTGCTCTACAATTTGAATCATTAATGCTCTTTCTGAAAACAACAACAGCAACATCATTTTCGTTACATCTTACCAAATTGCAATTCTGATGGAACTAGGAAATAATGAAATTCAGTTAAAGAAACAAAATTACTGGGGCATATATTTAAAAAGCTCTGTACAGAAGTATTACTATAAAGAGAAAAGTCAGTTTATTTCTTTCATTTATTTTCTAAGAAGGATTAAGGATATGAAGTAGCTTGTTCGTTTGAAACTCACTCAGATTCTTTGAAAAATGCATGAATCACACAATTTAGTTTCCAAAGTCTGAAATGTTGTCATTCTAATATTTTACAGTGGATAATTCTATTTCTAGATACATAAAACTGCTTAGAGTACATTTTGATATCAAGGAATCAAAATCTAGCAACTAAATTATTTTTCTAATCAATTTATCAGTAGTCATTGTTTTCAGAAGGTCATTGCATGAATAAATGGGGAAGGAATGGGAGGTAATAATTATTGTTAATTGAAAATGAATGAAATTATGTGTTAAAAACAACACATTTATACTCCCTTGCACCCCTAGCACATTCATGAAAAAAAAATTCATAAGTTATCAAATTGTTCTTTTATTTTAGACAATGGTATTATTCAAAATGAGATATTATTCCAATGTATGTTGCATATTTAGAGAATTTAGAATCAGAACTCAAGTATCATGATTAAAACAATTACATAGTTAATAAAGAGACTTAAATTGTCTTATTTCTCTACTCCAGTTCACCAGATGCCCTTTTGCTTTGTCTTCCTCTGTCCTCCAAGTTCATTATTTATATTCATGAATACTCCCTTAGAGTTCCATCCAGAGTTTGAAAGTCACATAAAAAAGCACATTTACTAAAGAAAGTAATCAAGGCTATGGGATATTCCTGGCAATTGCTGTTCTGAAATACCCTAAGTGTGACACAGGTTTGGATGGAAACAGGAGGAGCCAAAGCACTGCCAAATCTAATGTAAATTATTTTATGTGGTTTTCAATTTATATTTAACAAATATAATTTACTATATTTTTATTCTTAGAATTCTGACTGCGGAGTGTGACTGCTTTGAGACACTGACCAGTTCATCGTGCCTCTCAAACTGCTTTCTGGCCTGTTATATGGGATTAGGGGGCTTCCCCCATGGCTCAGCAGTAAACAATCCACATACAAAGGCAGAAGATACAGGAAACGTGGATCTGACCCCTGGGTAGGGAAGATCCTCTGGAGGAGGAAATGGCAACCCACTCCAATATGCTTGCCTGAAAAATTCCATGGACAGAGGTACCTGGTGGGATATATCCCACAGGACCACCCGGAGTCAGACACGACTAAGTGACTAAGCATGCATGTGTATGCAGATTGGAACATCTGACATTAGATTGCTATGAAGATTGAGTGGTACAAACTGCATCTACTTATTCTATCCTGTCTAAGAAAATAGATGTGTAATAAAAGGATATAAGCTTTACATGCTACTAATTCACTACTGTGAGACAGTAAAACTATGATGAGACACATATCATTCCTAATGGCTGAGTGGTATCTTAGAGGTGAAATTACTATACCTTGTTATTTTGCTATATATTTCTCTGATATAAATGACCCCAAATTAATTTCTATTACAGAATTGTGGCACAGGAGACTTTGTGCAATAAATTGTAAATCTTGAATTGCTTTTCAGAAGTGTGTTTGGATACAGTTGAATATAACTAATGCATAAAAATTTCTGCTTCCATAGGACATATTAGTCTAAATTTACCAACATCAAATGATACCAGCAAGAAAACAAATAAAATAAATTTATGCTTGGAGGAATAATGAAGAAACTAATACTGGCTTTTGCAAAGCAATCACCAAATAACCTACATTCATATCATACCTTTGGTGTCTCATCACGTATCATGAAGCTTATAAGGAAGAAAATGCACACACATCTAGAAATAATCAAAAGCAAGAATTGAAACATGTATATTACCATACGTGAAACAAATCACCAGTCCATGTTCAATGCACGATACAGGATGCTCGGGGCTGGTGCACTAGGATGACCCAGAGGGATGATATGGGGAGGTAAGTGGGAAGGGGAGTTCAAGATGGGGAACACATGTACACCCGGGGTGGATTCATGTCAGTGTGTGCCAAAACCAATCCAATATTGTAAAGTAATTAACCTCCAAATAATTTTAAAATTAAAAAAAAAAAGAAAGCTTCACTGTACTTGAAAGCTAACTATTCTCATTTGTAAAATATTTAAAAGCCTGATCTTCTGAATCCCATTTTTTTTAATTTTTTTAATTGAAGTATAATTGCTTTACAGAATTTTGTGGTTTTCTGTCATACATTAACAAGAATCAGCCATATGAGAATATAGAATGGAGAAAAGACAATCTCTTTAACAAGTGGTGCTGGGAAAACCGGTCAACCACTTGTAAAAGAATGAAACTAGAGCACTTTCTAACACCATACACAAAAATAAACTCAAAATGGATTAAAGATCTAAATCTAAGACTAGAAACTATAAAATTCCTAGAGGAAAACATATGCAAAACACTCTCTGACATAAATCATAGCAGGATCCTCTATGACCCATCTCCCATAGTAATGGAAATAAAAGCAAAAATAAACAAATGGGACCTAATTAAAATTAAAAGCTTTTGCACAATGAAAGAAACTATAAGCAAGGTGAAAAGACAGCCTTCAGAATGGAAGAAAATGATAGCAAATGAAGCAACTGACAAAGAATTAATCTCAAAAATATACAAGCAACTCCTGAAGCTCAATTTCAGAAAAGTGACCCAATCAAAAAATGAGCCTAAGAACTAAGCAGACTTTTCTCCAAAGAAGACATACAGATGGCTAACAAACACATGAAAAGATGCTCAACATCACTCATTATTAGAGAAATGCAAATCAGTATGACAATGAGGTACCATCTCATGCCAGTCAGAATGGCTGCTATCCAAAAGTCTACAAGCAATAATTGCTGGAGAGGGTGTGGAGAAAAGGGATCCCTCTTACCTTGTTGGTGGGAATGCAAACTAGTACAATCACTATGGAGAACAGTGTGGAGATTTCTTAAAAAACTGGAACTAGAACTGCCATATGACCCAGCAATCCCACTGCTGGATATGCACACCGAGGAAACCAGAATTGAAAGAGACACGTGTACCCCAATGTTCATTGCAGCATTGTTTATAATAGCCAGGACATGGAATCAACCTAGATGTCCATCGACAGAAGAATGGAGAAGAAAGCTGTGGTACATATGCACAATGGAATGTTACTCATCCATTAAAATGAATACATTTGAATCAGTTCTAATGAGGGGAATGAAACTGGACCTTATTTTACAGAGCGAGGTAAGTCAGAAAGAAAAACACCAATAAAGTATATTAACACATATATATGGAATTTAGAAAGATGGTAGCAATGACTCTATGTGAAAGACAGCAAAAGAGACACAGATGTAAAGAACAGACTTTTGGACCCTGTGGGAGAAGGCAAGGGTGGGATAATGTGAGAGAACAGCATTGAAACATGTGTATTATCATATGTGAAATAGATCGCCAGTTTAGATTCGATGCATGAGACAAGGTGCTCAGGCTGGTGCACTGGGATGACCCTAAGGGATAGGATGGGGAGGGAGGTGGTAAGGGGTTCAGGATCTGAAGCACATCTACACCCATGGCTGATTCATGTCAATGTATGGCAAAAACCACTACAATATTGTAAAGTAATTAGCTTCCAATTAAATTTTTAAAAAATGAAAAAAGAAAAAACGAATCAAGCATAGATTCACCCATGTTCCCTCCTTCCCACCTCCCTCCCCATCCCACCCTTTAGCCTGTTACAGAGCCCCTGTTTGAGTTCCCTGAGTCATACAGAAAATTAACATTGGTTATCTATTTCACATATGGTATTGTAAATATAGCATCCCTCTACTATATGCCAGATACTAAGAAAGGCTTTTACTTGCATTGTATCATTGAATTTTCAAATATGCAGAAACTGAGACTTCAGATGCACTAAGACACCTGGGACAAAGCTGAGAAGAGGGAGAGTCAAGTCAAGTCTATGCCCAACAAAGAAAAAGTGCCCTCTTTCACTGTGGTGTTTGGACGTTAATCAGGCAGTCTTGTTTTCATCTATTAATGATCACAAAAATTGCATCTCAGTATTCTTACCCTGATGAGGTATAATACCATAGATAATATATACATGCATTATTGAGCAATGAAGTTTACTACTTCAATGGTGTATCAAATATTCAATTAGTATGCTATTTAGTAAATGGTGATTCTAAAGGAGATCAATCCTGGGTGTTCATTGGAAAGACTGATGCTAAAGCTGAAACTCCAATACTTTGGCCACCTTATGCGATGAGTTGACTCACTGGAAAAGTCTCTGATGCTGGGAAGGATTTGGGGCGGGAGGAGACGGGGCCGACAGAGAATGAGATGGCTGAATGGCATCACCGACTCAATGGACATGAGTTTGAGTGAACTCCGGGAGTTGGTGATGGACAGGGAGGCCTGGCATGCTGTGATTCATTGGGTCGCAAAGAGTCGGACACGACTGAGCGACTGAACTGAACTGAGCCATAAAATAAAATATTTTGGAAGCCGTTACATGGTAAGAAAAAGTGGAAAAGAAAATCAGTCAGAAAAACATATTATTTTAACAGTACCAAATTCAGAGTGTAAGTCTTAGAGTAGTAGACTGGATAGAATGCAAGGAAGTCAATTCATTTTATATTCTACAGAGTGTCCATCTTTTGAGTCATCATTTGTTACTAATATATACTTGACATAACAGTATAAAACTGGCAGGGTTAAAAATGAATTGCTAGCCCCCTGTGCCTCTCTTTTAACAGTCATTAATTAAGGCATTGATTTACAAATGTGTTTTCTCCATTAATTTATTGGAATTTTATAGGAAATTTAACCTTTCAACTCTTGACCTTATGATGGCTAAATAGAATTTACATAATCAACTCTGAAAATCTAAAACCTTGAAATTTTTGTTTAGTAGAAAAAGTAATAATAAAAGCCTAGCTCTCACAGCAAATAAAGGGAAAAGGAAATGAAAATTGTTGTGGTTTAAGTCAGGTATTTTGCATTCCAGACCCCTATAATGGACTAGTAAAGTCATGCTCAAAATTCTCCAAGCCAGGCTCAACAATACGTGAAACGTGAATTTCCAGATGTTCAAGCTGGTTTTAGAAAAGGCAAAGGAACCAGAGATCAAATTGCCAACATCCACTGGATCATGGGAAAAGCAAGAGAGTTCCAGAAAAATCATTTATTCTGCTTTACTGACTATGCCAAAGCCTTTGACTGTGTGGATCACAATAAACTGTGGAACATTCTGAAAGAGATGGGAATATCAGACTCCGTGACCTGCCTCTTGAGAAACCTGTATGCAGATCAGGAAGCAACAGTTAGAACTGGACATGGAACAACAGACTGGTTCCAAATAGGAAAAGGAGTACGTCAGGCTGCATATTGTCACCCTGCTTCTTTAACTTATGTGCAGAGTACATCATGAGGAACGTTGGGCTGGAAGAAGCACAAGCTGGAATCAAGATTGCCTGCAGAAATATCAATAACCTCAGATATGCAGATGACACCAACCTTATGACTGAAAATGAAGAGGAACTTAAAAAGTCTCTTGATGAAAGTGAAAGAGGAGAGTGAAAAAGTTGGTTTGAAGCTCAACATTCAGAAAACAAAGATCATGGCATCTGGTCCATCACTTCATGGAAAATAGATGGAGAAACAGTGGAAACAGTGTCAGACTTTATTTTTTGGGCTCCAAAATCACTGCAGATGCTGAATGCAGCCATGAAATTAAAAGACGCTTACTCCTTGGAAGGAAAGTTATGACCAACCTAGATAGTATATTAAAAAGCAGAGACATTACTTTGCCAACAAAAGTCTGTCTAGTCAAGGCTATGGTTTTTCCCGTGGTCATGTATGGATGTGAGAGTTGGACTGTGAACAAAGCTGATCGCCGAAGAAGATGTGGTGTTGGAGAAGACTGAGAGTCGCTTGGACTGCAAGGAGATCCAACCAGTCCATTCTAAAGGAGATCAGTCCTGGGTGTTCATTGGAAGCACTGATGCTAAAACGGAGACTCCAATACTTTGGCCACCTCATGCGACGAGTTGACTCACTGGGAAAGTCTCTGATGCTGGGAGGGATTGGGGGCAGGAGGAGACAGGGACGACAGAGAATGAGACGACTGGATAGCATTACCGACTCGATGGAGATGAGTTTGAACTCCGGGAGTTGGTGATGGACAGGGAGGCCTGGCGCGCTGTGATTCATGGGGTGGCAAGGAGTCAGACATGATTCAGCAACTGAACTGAACTGGAGTCAGGTACTAGAAGAGTCAAAGGTCATGAAACTCGGAATAATACAGCAGTGAATCTAGGCAGCTTAATTTTCTATCACCATTTTTGGGTGTATTTTACATTTTGTGTTTTACAGAAAATCCTATTTGGTTTATGAAATGGCTGGATCCTACTGGCTTACAACTTTATGTATTTCTTGGACTCTTTGATGTTACATGAAGGAAGCAAAGCATACTTAGATTATGAGTTTCAGAATTCCTGGTGCTCTAAAATCACAGGCTCTAATCATTTGACATATGGCTTGCTGAACTTTTACTTTGTCCTACTGAATGCTCCCTTTCCTATAAGAATTCCTAAATGACATCCATAAGGTCAACTTATATTTTGTATTCCATGTTGGCCTTGTTCATGTCCTTTTGAGTATATAACTGTTTCCTGGACACTGCTTCCTCTTATGTCCCTTCTTCCTCTTTCCATATAGTCAGTATTTCAGAGTTTTATTTCCTGCAATTGTTATTGCATCCAGTCTTCCCTTATTTAGGGGAAGTGAGTTATTACAGTTCTACTTTGTGAGCTGCATCAACTTTTTGCTTGAACAAAGTTACCTCCCGTCTCTTCAGGGAGTATACATACTTTTCCTTCAAATGTCTTATTATCTCCTTAGCATTGTATATAGTCACCACCATTATTTCTTCTGCAGATATTAACTGTGGTATCATAATATTTAAAAATAATTTCCTTATTTCTAAGCACAGTCCAACCCTACCTCATCTTCCAAAAAGAAGTTAGAACTTTAGAGTTCCTTCTTTTAAGGGGAGAGGAGCATGACAGCACAAAATGGAAACAATTTGTTGATCTCTGCATGTACATTTCCAAAAGTTTATACCTTTAGACATAAATAGCATGTGAGTTATTTAAGGCCAAAGAACACTGGGGCAGAGAAATTGTATCTGAGGAAAAATCATGATGAATAAGAATAGTAATGAGAACAGAGAATTAGATGGGATTTGTAAGATGTAAAGCATTGCTTTCCTGGTTGTATTAGAGACATGTCAGAGATGTGGAATCTGAGAACAAAGTTGTCTTTACTCTATGCAGGGTTAGAGATCCAGAGAGGAGATATTGTGGAAGGGATACTTGAGTGAATGATTGGCTCTGTAACGTGTGCTCATTTACAGCTTACTTGTGTCAATAAGTACCTAAGGGGTCAGATTTTCCCTGCCCAAACACACTCAGACCTGGACCTACATGCACTCAGGATTTTGTCACAGTTCCAAGGAAAAGAGGGAAAACAGCATAAAAATAATCAAGATTATGCTCTTCCTTCTTGATAAAATAGATTCAAAACACAAATTGAGTTCTGCTGTAATAATACTTGTATGTGTAATGTTTCTTTCTCTCTCAGACCCACATGCACACACACAGACATACACATGCACATACACACAAATATGAACCTGTTGAGGACACAAGTTGCATCTTAATCATTTTGTGTTTACTTATCTGATTTCATCGACCAATGAATCAGAAGTGATAAACTGACTTATCAGTTGAGAAACAGATTTCCGTTATGTGATGTTTTATATTATTTGGAAACACCTTAATAGGTTTCACTTGTCCCTTACCTATAGTCTGTGAGCCATAAAGCAATTCTTTTGAATGCATAGTTCACAACTTCAGCACTTGGTTTCATAGTGCAATAAAATAAAGTAGTCAATATTCTAAGTCACCTTCCTGGCAATGCTTTAGTGATATTGCTGATAAAATTTAGAAAAGACTAAAAATATTTGCATCTATAAAGGAGATTGAGAAATATATATAACTATTATAAATTGAATATATTTTTAGAATTGTAGTTTTGCTACTAAGCGTTGATAAAAAAAATTATTTTAAATTTTTATAAACTTAACTATGATTTTCTATAACCTCAATGAGATGAAAAGTTTAGTAATAGTTCATGGCTCATAGAAGTTCAGAGGATAATTATTAAAACATGCTTCGAACTTAAAATAGCTGTTGAATTTTTTATTTTAAGTGGTGTTATAAATTTTAAGAAGATACAATTATTATTTTATTTTTTGCTCTACCCTAAATCCTTAAGCTATGTTTGATGGAGGCTTTGACTAGAAAAATCTTAAATAGCATTGAAGCTATCTTATAAGATATCTAATTCCCACTTGAGCTCAATGTAATTTTAGCACTACAATGTGAAGTGACACTGTCCCTGTTTAAAAAAAAAAAAAGTAGGACACTATTGTGACCCTTTGTGGTACTTTATTTTAACTTGACCTTTTGTCAGAAGAAGTATTCCACTCTTCTGTTTCTCTTGAATAGTCTTAGGTTATTTCTAGGATAAGTTGGCCTAATTAAAGCAAATAGAACATGAACAATAGCAGTTTTATTTTACTGAAGCTCCCACCTTTTCCACAATTTAAGGAATAATTGTTCTTTTTCTACTGTCCTACTAGGCCATACTTACTTATGTTGATAATTATTATTTATAAAAATTCAAAAGATGTTCATAATAAAATTTAAAAGTTCTTAAATATTTTCTTCTGGGGTCATTTCCCTTACAAAAAGATAAGCTGGTACCAAGTGCAACTGGAATTAAATGAGGTGAACTACACTTTTTTAAAGCCATGATTTATAGCAAAAATTTTTACTTATTATAATCACAGTCAGAGTGATAGCCACAATCAGATGCTAGGAAAAACAGAGTGGATCATTTTTCATTATGGTGAAAATGTATTAATATCTGTTAGTTACTCATAATTCTACAGAATTCTATGAGAATAATGAAAAAAATAATTTCAAACAGTTTATGGTGACAACATTAGTATGAATAGTCATGAAGAATACAATATATAAAAAATCAACCACTGAATTATCTGATGTAGATTTAAATATTGACTGAAAATGGTTAAATCAGTTAGTGTAGACCAGATGAGATTTGAAGCAAATGTTGGAAGATGGATAGGATCAGAATAGACAAGTGGAAAGAAAAGAACATTTTAAGTGAGGATAATGAAAGATCAAAAGCAGTAATTCAGATAGGAATAAGATTGACTTAAGGTACAGTGACATGTGAAGTGAAATTATGAAAGATTCAAAACCATGAGAAAAAAATATTGACTTAAAAAGCTAATGACAGAAAACAAGATGGCAGGGGAATAGTTGGATGTGGAGTACATTTCTCTCCACGGATACATAGGAATACATCTTCGGTCACAGAAGTGTTTGCAAAACACCATCTGAGAGTGGATAGGAGTAGCTGACCATCAGAAAACAATATGTAGAACTATGCAAAACTCGGCAGGATGAAGGAACTAGGGGGAAAAAAACGAGTGTTAATAAGACTGGACCAGCCCTTGATGGATGCGTGGAGTGTGATCTCCACATTTGGGCAGTTGTCTGGGCCAGAGGAGAAACATTTAAGACTGAAAGTGAAGCAGCTGATTTGTGGCAGCCTAAATGGAATGAGAATCAGACAGTCCTTGCTAAGGCCATATGTAAGCTGGACAGGGAGGCAGGTGCCCTAGAAGGCACAGTGACTGGGAGCTGGAGCGTAGGGATTGTGGAACAATCCCAGAGTGAGAGCTGCTGCTGACTGCAGTGAGAGGAACCGAGGGGACATGTGGGAGGAGATTGTGGTGGGAAATGCCTGTGGAGGAAAGGCAGACAGTCATGGAAGCAAGGCGAAACTGCTGAGTCATGCACAGGAGGTGATGTCATCACTGTAGCCTCTCTCTCCCCACACTCCAGCATCAGCAGCATAGGCAGCTGAACAATAGAAAGACTGGCCCATTGATATGGTAACAGGCAGGAAGGCCAGGGGTCTCCAAACGGAGGAAATAGCCTTCAAGTGGAGAAGGCAATTGCAAGCCACTCCAGTACTCTTGCCTAGAAAATCCCATGGATGAAGGAGCCTGGTAGGCTGCAGTCCGTGGGGTCACTAAGGGTCAGACAAGACTGAGCGACTTCACTTTCACTTTTCACTTTCACACATTGGAGAAGGAAATGGCAGCCCGCTCC
The DNA here is from genome assembly GCF_049115385.1 of Moschus berezovskii. Classification (NCBI taxonomy): domain Eukaryota; kingdom Metazoa; phylum Chordata; class Mammalia; order Artiodactyla; family Moschidae; genus Moschus; species Moschus berezovskii. Next base: position 87,177,947 of record NC_142472.1, on the reverse strand, counting down.
AGTGTTCTTGCCTGGAGAATCCCAGGGACGGGGGAGCCTGGTGGGCTTCCGTCTATGGGGTCACACAGAGTGGGACACGACTGAAGTGACTTAGCAGCAGCAGCAGCAGCAGCAGCCAGACATTATTGTCTCTCTTAAGCGGCAGGAGGAAACAAACTAGCAATATTTTTTCTTCTCTATACAAATTTAAAAGGAAGTTTCTCTTAAAATACTGTGTTGCCATAATGACACCTGGTTCCACCTGAAGTTCAGTTCAGTTCAGTTCAGTTCAGTCGCTCAGTCGTGTCCGACTCTCCGCGACCCCATGAATCACAGCACGCCAGGCCTCCCTGTCCATCACCAACTCCCGGAGTACACTCAAACTCATGTCCACAGAGTCGGTGATGCCATCCAGCCATCTCACTCTCCGTCGTCCCCTTCTCCTCCCGCCCCCAACCTTTCCCAGCATCAGAGTCTTTTCCAATGAGTCAACTCGTCGCATGAGGTGGCCAAAGTATTGGAGTTTCAGCTTTAGCATCAGTCCCTCCAATGAACATCCAGGATTGATCTCCTTTAGAATGGACTGGTTGGATCTCCTTGCAGTATAAGGGACTCTCAAGAGTCTTCTCCAACACCACAGTTCAAAAGCATCGATTCTTCGGCGATCAGCTTTCTTCACAGTCCAACTCTCACATCCATACATGACCACGGGAAAAACCATTGCCTTGACTAGACGGACCTTGGTCGGCAAAGTAATGTCTCTGCTTTTTAATATACTATCAAGGTTGGTCATAACTTTCCTTCCAAGGAGCAAGCGTCTTTTAATTTCATGGCTGCAATCAGCATCTGCAGTGATTTTGGAGCCCAAAAAAACAAAGTCTGACACTGTTTCCACTGTTTTTCCATCTATTTCCCATGAAGTGATGGGACCAGATGCCATGATCTTTGTTTTCTGAATGTTGAGCTTCAAGCCAACCTTTTCACTCTCCTCTTTCACTTTCATCAAGAGGCTTTTGAGTTCCTCTTCACTTTCTGCCATAAGGGTAGTGTCATCTGCATATCTGAGGTTATTGATATTTCTCCCAGCAATCTTGATTCCAGCTTGTGCTTCTTCCAGCCCAGCGTTCCTCATGATGTACTCTGCATATAAGTTAAATAAGCAAGGTGACAATATACAACCTTGACGTACACCTTTTCCTATTTGGAACCAGTCTGTTGTTCCATGACCGGTTCTAACTGTTGCTTCCTGACCTGCATACAGGTTTCTCAAGAGGCAGGTCAGGTGGTCTGGGATTCCCATCTCTTTCAGAATGTTCCACAGTTTATTGTGATCCACACAGTCAAAGGCTTTGGCATAGTCAATGAAGCAGAAATAGATGTTTTTCTGAAACTCTCTTGCTTTCTCCATGATCCAGCGGATGTTGGCAATTTGATCTCTGGTGCCTCTGCCTTTTCTAAAACCTGCTTGAACATCTGGGAGTTCACGGTTTACATACTGCTGAAGCCTGGCTTGGAGAATTTTGAGCATGACTTTACTAGCGTGTGAGATGAGTGCAATTGTGCGGTAGTTTGAGCATTCTTTGGCATTGCCTTTCTTTGGGATTGGAATGAAGACTGACCTCTTCCAGTCCTGTGGCCACTGCTGAGTTTTCCAAATCTGCTGGCATATTGAGTGCAGCACTTTCACAGCATCATCTTTCAAGACTTGAAATAGCTCCACTGGAATTCCATCACCTCCACTAGCTTTGTTCGTAGTGATGCTTTCTAAGGCCCACTTGACTTCACATTCCAAGATGTCTGGCTCTAGGTCAGTGATCACATTATCGTGACTATCTTGGTCGTGAAGATCTTTTTTGTACAGTTCTTCTGTGTATTCCTGCCACCTCTTCTTAATATCTTCTGCTTCTGTTAGGTCCATACCATTTCTGTCCTTTATCGAGCCCATCTTTGCATGAAATGTTCCCTTGGAATCTCTAATTTTCCTGAAGAGGTCTCTTGTTTTTCCTATTCTGTTGTTTTCCTCTATTTCTTTGCATTGATCACTGAGGAAGGCTTTCTTATCTCTCCTTGCTATTCTTTGGAACTCTGCATTCAGATGCTTATATCTTTCCTTTTCTCCTTTGCTTTTCGCCTCTCTTCTTTTTACAGCTATTTGTAAGGCCTCCTCAGACAGCCATTTCGCTCTTTTGCATTTCTTTTCCACCTGAAGTTAACTATTCTCAAATCTTGAGTTAACCAATGCATTTTTCTTACGGAATTGTTGGTCTTAAGCTATGTTAATGTACTACGTATTTGCCCCAGACTCTATCTTCAAGTCCGTTCTGCCAAATGGCTCAGAACATACTTGACAAACCCGTATGTTATACTCAGATATTGTTCCCTTAATCTATGTAAAATGAAACTATTTGTATGGTAATCTGCCCTTCTACAGGATTTCAAGTTAATCATTTTATGGCCCGGGATGAATCGTCCGGTGTCAAGATTATCCCAAAATGCATCTTATGGATGAGGGGCCTGGTGCCATTCTGAGTTTTAGACATTCCTTTCTTTTATTAACAGACTGCTAGTGACTATATAACATCCAGCTGAAGACTAGCAGAGGGGTACTCTTTCTGCCCCCTTATGATGTCTATGTTAGAAGCTTTCTCTATCTCCTTTATACTTTAAGCTTTGAGCGATCAAGCCTCGTCTCTGGCACCAGATTGAATTCTTCTCCTCCGGAGGCCAAGATCCCAGTGTCTGTGTCATTCCGCAACAACCTTTCACCATCAAGAGCCTGACTCACCCAACTACAGATTAGGACCCACCCAGGGTGCCTCTTTAAGTGCATGATGGACCAATCTACAGAGCAGGACCCGGCCGGGGGCGCTCTCTATGTGCCTGACGCACTGAACAACAGAGAAGGGCACCAGGCAAAGGAGCCCTCTAGATGCCTGAATGGGCAGAGCTAGAGAGAAAGACTAGCCATAAATGATTTCTGATCACCGGCTACCAGAGGCTTGAAAAAAGGCTGATAGGGCCATATCTCCTGGGCTGGAGGCAGTCTGTGTCCCTGCACACTTGAAACTGTCAGGGTCCCCACAACCCAAGCCGCTTCATCAGCTTCATTCCCAACCCTCACTGGGGCAGAACTGCCATAGGCAAAAAACCCTTGTGTCTATGCCTGTGAGAAGCTTCAGTCATGCCCAATACTTTCCACAGGTGCTGCCAGAACTCCTGCAAGCCAAGTAGGTATGTTAGCTACACCCCCACACCTGGCCTTCACTGGAGTAGACCCAAGTCCTCCAGGGCAGCCACAGGAGCAAACCACAGTGGAGGACCCACATGCAGGGGTGGAAATAAAACCACAGTTGAAACCCAGGGGCAGTGTGGCTAAGAAAGAAGACCCAAAGCCATCAGACCAGCTGTACAACCTACAGATTAAAGCCACACAATTATCTAGGCAGACTGTGGAATATATAAAAGGACATTGAGAGTTCACGCAAAAGAAAACACACTAGTTTTGATAGTTGTGGACACTGGAGGCAAGAATATACAGGAGCAGGACAAGAGTCTGAGTTGCCCCCACAGCAGGTCTAGAGACCAGTGAAATGTTAAGAGCGTCTCAGGGAGGCAAGGTGGACTGTGACTCCCAGGGAGGGAAAGGACGCTGATAGCAGTGACTCAAGAAAAATATGTATTATTTATTATTCTTTTATTTTGACTTGTTCTGTAGTTTCTTTTGGACTCTTTTCTTTTTTCACCCTTCTGTTGTAGTTGTTGATTTTACTAGCTTACTGCTGTTATAAACCTCTGCCTCTACACTGGCCTTTTGCGGTTCGGTGGAGTTTTCCTTTACTTTTTGTTGCCTTATCCTTTTTCCCCTCTTTTTTTTAATTTTAATTTTTAAGTTTTTTAAACTTATTGTTATTTTTTATACATTTATTCCTTTGCTTTTCCTAGTGTTCTTTTCCTCTTGCAGTTATTCTTTAATACATGCAAATCTTCTTTACCTATCTCTGTTTAACTTTGCATACCTAATTTTTCTTTCTTTAATTTCTTTTTCTCACCTTATTTGGTGGTTTTATTTTCATTACTTATTTCCGCAGTTGGCACCTTGCTTTAGTTTTGTTTCTGTTGTTTTTGTTTTTCCAGTTTGTCCCTTAGTTTTGTTCTTAACTGGTGGATGTCATTTTTGGTTTCCTTTGTTTGCTGGGTCAATATATTCTACTTTATTTTTGTTGGACTGATTTGATTTTGCTTACGGGTGTATATATATCCCATGCATATATTCCATTATTTTGATTATCATTAGCCTGATTTTGTAACTGCCATTTGTATGGAGTTCATCTTTGATTTCTCACTTTTGGGTATTTGTTTTAATCTCACTTAGTGCCATAACAAACCACCTGTGGAATCTCTGTTCCTAGCCAGAGGTCAAGAAGCCCTGAGCCTTTGGAGTGGGAGCACTGACTCCAAGACCCTACACTACCAGAGAACGCCTAACTCTAGGGAGTATAAAATAGTGAGAACTCCCACAAAGGAAACCGCTTGAAGAGTCAGCATCATCCAACTACCAGTAGCATCCTGTGAAGGGCACCTCATCCAAACAACAAACAAGACAAAAATACAAACCAAATCATTAGCAGACAGGATTACCACCTCACTCAACCCTGCCCATCAGAGGAAAACACACACACACACACACACACACACACACACACATCTCATGCTATATAGAGTTTACATTATCACTGGACCAAACCTGGGAGGGCAGAAATAAAAAGAAAGAAAGCATTCAACCTTGAAGCTTGGGTAAAGGAGACCTAAAACACAGTAAGTTAAAACAAAAAAAATGAAAAGGCAGAGAAATTTTGCAAATGAAGGAACAAACTTGAAAAACAGAAGTCCAAATAAATGAAGAGGACATAGGCAAACTACCTGAAAAAGATTCAGAATAATAATAGTAAAGATGATCAAAAACCTTGAAAATATAATGAAGAAAAATGCAAGAATCAATTAACAAAGACCTAGAAGAATTAAAGAAAAAACATACAGAAACCAACAAAACAATTACTGAAATTAAAAATACTCTAGAAGGAATCAATAGCAGAATATCTGAATCAAAGGACAGGCCAATGAGCTGGAAAATAAAATTGTGGAAATAACTGTTGAAGAGTAAAAATTAAAAGAACTGAGGATAGTCTCAGCGACATCTGGAGAAATATTAAATGCACCAACATTTGAACTACAGGGGCCCCAGAAGAAGAGAAAAAGAAAGTATGAAAAAAAATTTTGAAGAGATTATCATTGAAAATGTCCCCACATGGAAAAGGAAATAGTCAATCAAGTCCAACAGGCACAAGATAAACCCAAGGAGAAACAAAGCAAGACACATACTAATCAAACTAACAAAGATTAAACACAAAGAAAGAATATTAAAAGCAGCAAGGGAAAAGCAACAAGTAACATAAAATGGAAACTCCTAATGTTTAACAGCTGATATTTCAGCAGAAACTCTGTAGGCCAGAAGGGAATGGCAAGAAATATTTAAAGTACCAAAAGGTAAAATTCTACAGCCAAGATTACTGTACCCGGCAAGGATCTCATTCAAAATTGATGGAGAAATCAAAAGCTTTTCAGACAAGCAAGAGTTAAGAGAATTCAGTACCACCAAGCCAGCTTTACAACAAATGTGAAAGGAACTTGTACAGTCAGGAAGAAAAAGAGAAGAAAATGATCTACAAAAGCAAACCCCAAAAATTAAGAAAATGGCAATAGGAACATATATATATATATATATATATATATATAGCCATTTTCTTAATTATATATGTACACACACACACACACACATATATATATATATATATAATTACTTTAACTGTAAATGGATTAAATGCTCCAACCAAAAGACAGACTGAATAGGTACAAAAACAAGACTAATTTATATGCTGTCCACAAGAAACCTACTTCAGACCGAAAGAGACATATAGACTGAAAGTGAAAGGATGGAAAATATATTCCATGCAAATGGAAATCAAAAGAAACCTGGAGTATCAATCCTCCTATCAGACAAAGTAGACCTTAAAATAAAGAATATTATAAGAGATAAGGAAGGACACTACATAATGATCAAGGGATCAATCCAAGAGGAAGACATAACAATTGTAAAAATCTATGCACCCAACATAGGAGCACCTCAATACATAAGAAAAATACTAACAGACATAAAAGGAGAAATTAACAGTAACACAATAATAATAGGAGACTTTAACACCCCACTTGCAACAATGGACAGATCATCAAAACTGAAAATTACTAAGGAAACACAAGTCTTAAGTGATACATTACACGAAATGGATCTCGTTGATATCTTCAGGATATTCCATCCAAATGCAAAAGAATACACCTTCTTCTCAAGTACACATGAAACATTCTCCAGGATACACCACATCTTGGGTCACAAATCAAATCTCAGTAATTTGAGAAAATTGAAATTGTGTTAAGTATCTTTTCTAACCACAATGCTATGAGACTAGATATCAATTACAAGGAAAAAAAATGTAAAAAGCAAAAACACATAGAGATTAAGCAATGCATTTCTAAATAATTAACAGGTTACTGAAGAAATCAAAAGGGAAATTTAAAAATTCATAGAAACAAATGAAAAAATATGACAGCTCAAAACCTATGGGGTGCATAGGGAAGTTTATAGCAATATAATCCTACTTCAAGAAACAAGAAAAACACTGAAAAGACAATCTACACATAAAACAACTGGAGAAAGAAGCATAAAAAGATACCAAAATTAGCAGAAAGAAAGAAATCAAAGATCAGTGCAGAAATAAATGAAAAAGAAATAAAAGAAACAATAGTGAAGATTACTAAAACTAAAAGCTGGTTCTTTGATAAGATAAACAAAATTGATAAAGCTTAAGCTAGATTCATCAAGAAAAAAGAGAAAAGAATGAAATCAACAAAATTAGAAATGAAAAGGAAAAGTTCCAAAAAAAGAAAAAGGAGAGGTTACAACAGACAATGCAGAAATACAAAAGAATATAGGAAACTATTATGAACAACTATATGCAATAAAATGGAGAGCCTGGAAGAAATGGACAGATTATTACAAAAGTTCAATCTTTCAAGACTGAACCAGGAAGAAATAAAAATTATGAACAACCCAACTGCAAGCATTGAAATTGAAACTGTGACCAAAAATCTCCTAAAACACAAAAGCCCGGGACCAGATTGCTTCACAGATGAATTCTATGGAAGTGTTCCTTCCTCTGCAATTCTTTGAAACAGTTTTAGAGGTAATGCCTATCCTCTAAAACCTTTTCAAAAAATTGCAGAGGAAGGAACACTTCCAGGCCACCATCACCCTGATACCAAAACCAGAGAAAGACAACACAAAAAAAGAAAACTACAAGCCAATATCACTGATGAACATAGATGCAAAAATCCTCAACAAAATTTAACAAACAGAAGTCAGCAGCACATCAAGAAGCTTATGTTATCGATAGGTCATGTCCGACTCTTTTCTGACTCCATGGGAGCCATTACTTTGTTGGACATGGTAATGTCTCGGCTTTTTGATATGCTGTCCAGGTTGGTCATAACTTTTCTTCCAATGAGTAAACATCCTCTAATTCCATGGCTGCAGTCACCATCTGCAGTGATTTTGGAGCACAAAAAATTAAAGTCTGCCACTGTTTCCACTGTTTCGCCATCTATTTGCCATGAAGTGTTGGGACCAGATGCCATGATCTTAGGTTTCTGAATGTTGAACTTTAAGCCAACTTTTTCACTCTCCTCTTTCACTTTCATCAAGAGACTTTTTTAGTTCCTCTTCACTTTCTGCCATAAGGGTGGTGTCATCTGCATATCTGAGGTTATTGATATTTCTCCTGGCAATCTTAATTCCAGTTTCTGCTTTATCCAGCCCAGGGTTTCTGATGATGTACTCTGCATACCAGTTAAATAAGAATGGTGAAAATTTACAGCCTTGACATACTTCTTTTCCTATTGGGAACCAATCTGTTGTTCTAACTGTTTCTTCCTGACCTGCATACAGATATCTAAAGAGGCAGGTCAGGTGATCTGGTAGTCCCATCTCTTTCAGAATTTTCCACAGTTTATTGTGATCCACACAGTCAATGTCTTTGGCATAGTCAATAAAGCAGAACTTGAAAATCTGGAAGTTCACAGTTCACATGTTTTTGAAGCCTGCTTGGAGAATTTTTAGCAGTACTTTACTAACTTGTGAGATGATTGCAATTTTGTGGTAGTTTGACCATTCTTTGGCAATGTCTTTCTTTGGGATTGGAATGAAAGCTGGTATTTTCCAGTCCTGTGGCCACAGATGAATTTTCCAAATTTCCTGGCATATTGGCTGCAGCACTTTCACAGCGTCATCTGTTAGGATTTGAAATAGCTCAACTGGAATTCCATCATCTCCACTAGCTTTGTTCGTAGTGATGCTTCCTAAGGCACACTTGACTTGGTATCTCTGATTTTCTTGAAGAGGTCTTTAGTCTTTCCCATTTTATTGCTTTCTTCTGGATCTTGCATTGATCACTGAGGAAGGCTTTCTTTAAATCTCTCCTGGCTATTCTTTGTAACTCTGCGTTCAAATGGGTATATCTTTCTTTATTTCCTTTGTCTTTAGCTTCTCTTTTCTCAGCTATTTGTAAGGCCTCCTCAGATAATCATTTTTCCTTTTGGCATTTCCTTTTCTTGGGGATGGTCTTGATCACTCCCTCCTGTACAGTGTCTTGAACCTTTGTCCATAGTTCTTCAGGCACTCTATCTATCAGATCTAATCCTTGAATCTATTTGTCATGTCCACCGTATAATCATAAGGGATTTGTTTTAGGTCATACCTGAATGGTCTAGTGGTTGTCCCTACTTTCTTCAATTTAAGACTTAATTTTGCAATGAGGATTTCATAATCTGAGCCAAAATCAGCTCCCAGTGTTCTTTTTGCTGACTGTATAGAGCTTCCCTGTCTTTGGCTGCAAAGAATATAGTCTATCTGATTTTGGTATTGACCATCTGGTGATGTCCATGTGTAGAGTCTTCTCTTGTGTTGTTGGAAAAGGGTGTTTGCTATGACCAGTGCCTTCTCTTGGCATAACTCTGTTAGCCTTTGCCCTACTTCATTTTGTATTCCAAGGGCAAATTTGCCTGTTACTCCAGGTATCTCTTGACTTCCTACTTTTGCATTCCAGTCTCCTATGATGAAAAGGACATCTTTTTTGAGTGTTACTTCTAGAAGGTCTTCATGGAGTTGTTCCACTTCAGCTTCTTCAGAAATTCTGGTTGGTGCAAAGACTTGCATTATGGTGATACTGAATGGTTTGACTAGGAAACGAACAGAAAGCATGCTGTCATTTTCGAGACTGTGCCCAAGTACCGCATTTCAAATATACTGCTGTATTTCCCAGCAAACTCAAACATGGGTTCTGTATCAACCTAGAGGGGTGGGATGGAGAGGGAGATGGGAGTGAGGCTCAAGAGGAAGGTTCATATATATACCTATGGCTGACTAATGTTGAGGTTTGACAGAAAACAAATTTCTGTAAAGCAATTATCGTTCAATTAAAAGTAAACAAATTAAAAAAAAATAATGACAAAAATAACTTCTAAATTGTTTAACGACCTGATAGTAATAATGATGATATCGATTATGTTGTTGGCAATAAGGTAGAGCATTTTTATTACCTCCCAAGCCCAGTCTTATGTTTTACATAACCTTACTTAATTGTCACATCATCTGAGATCAGTAAGATTTTCATGCCATTTAAATATAATGAAATATAAATTATTTCAGGTTATAGAGATCCTAAGAGTAGGAAGAGAAACTTCACACCAGATGTGTGTAGAACGTATAAATAGTAACTAACATTCTTATTTAGTTCAGTTCAGTCACTCAGTCATGTCCAACACTTTGCGACCCTATGAACCACAGCACACCAGGCCTCCCTGTCCATCACCAACTCACAGAGTCCACCCAAACCCATGTCCATTGAGTTGGTGATGCTATCCAACCATCTTATCCTCTGTCGTCCCCTTCTCCTCCTGCCCTCAATCTTTCCCAGCATCAGGGTCTTTTCAAATGTGTCAGCTCTTCGCATCAGTTGGCCAAAGTATTGGAGTTTCAGCTTCAACATCAGTCCTTCCAATGAACACCTAGGACTGATCTCCTTTAGAATGGACTAGTTGGATCTCCTTGCATTCCAAGGGACTCTCAAGAGTCTTTTCCATCACCACAGTTCAAAAGCATCAATTCTTCGGTACTCAGCTTTCCTTATAGTCCAACTCTCACATCCATACATGACCACTGGAAAAACCATAACCTTGACTAGCCGGACCTTTGTTGACAAAGCAATGTCTCTGCTTTTTAATATACTGTCTAGGCTGGTCATAACTTTCCTTCCAAGAAGTAAGTGCCTTTTAATTTCATGGCTGCAATCACCATCAGCAGTAATTTTGAAACCCAGAAAAATAAAGTCAGCCATTGTTTCTACTGTTTCTCCATCTATTTTCAATGAAGTGATGGGACAAGATGCCATGATCTTAGCTTTCTGAATGTTGAGCTTTAAGCCAGCTTTTTCACTTTCCTCTTTCACTTTCACAAGAGGCTCTTTAGTTCTTCTTCACTTTCTGCCATAAGGGTGGTGTCATTTGCATATCTGAGGTGATTGATATTTCTCCCGCCAATCTTGATTCCAGCTTGTGCTTCTTCCAGCCCAGTGTTCCTCATGATGTACTCTGCATATAAGTTAAATAAGCAGGGTGACAATACACAGCCTTGATGTACTCCTTTTCCTATTTGGAACCAGTCTGTTGTTCCATGTCCAGTTCTAACTGTTTGCTTCCTGACCTGCATACAGGTTTCTCAAGAGGCAGGTCAGGTGGTCTGGTATTCCCATCTCTTGAAGAATTTTCCACAGTTTATTGTGACCCACACAGTCAAAGGCTTGAGCATAGTCAATAAAGCAGAAATAGATGTTTTTCTGGAACTCTCTTATTTTTCCAAGATCCAGCAGATGTTGGCAATTTGATCTCTTATTCCTCTGCCTTTTCTAAAACCCGCTTGAACATCTAGAAGTTCATGGTTCACATATTGCTGAAGCCTTGCTTGGAGAATTTTAAGCATCACTTTACTAGCGTGTAAGATGAGTGCTATTGTGCGGTAGTTTGATCATTCTTTGGTATTGCCCTTCTTTGGGATTGGAGTGAAAATTGACATTTTCCAGTCATGTGGCCACTGCTGAGTTTTCCAAATTTGCTGGCATAACGAGTGCAACACTTTCACAGCATCATCTTTCAGGATTTGAAATAGCTCAACTGGAATTCCATCACCTCCACTAGCTTTGTTCATAGTGATGCTTCCTACGGCCCACTTGACTTCACATTCCAGGATGTCTGGCTTTAGGTGACTGATCACACCATCGTGATTATCTGGGTCGTGAAGACCTTTTTTGCCCAGTTCTTTTGTATATTCTTGCCACCTCTTCTTAATATCTTCTGCTTCTGTTAGGTCCATACCATTCCTGTCCTTTATTGAGCCCATCTTTGCATGAAATATTCCCTTGTGATCTCTGATTTTCTTGATGAGACCTCTAGTCTTTCTCATTCTATTATTTTCCTCTATTTCTTTGCATTGATCACTGAGGAAGGCTTTCTTATCTCTCCTTGTTATTCTTTGGAACTCTGCATTCAAATGGGCATATATTTCCTTTTCTCCTTTGCTTTTCACTTCTCTTCTTTTCACAGCTATTGGTAAGGCCTCCTCAGACAGCCATTTTGCTTTTTTTCATTTCTTTTTCTTGGGGATGATTTTGATTCCTGTCTTCTGTACAATGTCACGAACCTCTGTCCATAGTTCATCAGGGACTCTGTCTATCAGATCTAGTCCCTTAAAAATCTATTTCTCACTTCTTATTAAAAATATAGAAAAATACTTGAGTAAGAGGTATTTCAGTAGAATTCACAAGAGAGACATCACAAAACCTAAAAGAATTTTATCTGAATAGAATAAGATACTGTAAACATCACACAAGAAAAAATCACAGGTTATATTTTTTCTGAATTTCATTATAAATCAATGTTTCTCAAAGTTGTGTCCACTAAGTTTCATGAACTTGGTTGTTCATTAGGTAATAACAAAAATAGCACCCCAAGATTATTGGGTTTATATAAGCCAAATAAATCAGAATATTTTGGCAGTCACAGGATGAACTGTAGTAAACACTAATAATACAGTACAAGCAGAATAAATATTTTTTTCCTAACATACCTATATAGTTAGACTGAACAAAAGATTTGTGTAAACACTGGAGATCCAGATAATTAGTTTCCAGACGCAGTTGATATGACTGCTACAACCCTGACCATGTGCACCTGAAGTCTTAGAAAAGCTTGGAAATTCCTTAAAGAATCTACCTGGACAACTGAAACCATTCTTCCTATTCCTGGGGAAATTATCATGTTTTGCAAGGGAAAAGTTTACCTTTGTAGATTTCCTCTCCTGTGATGTCTTAAATCAGAACCTTATGTTTGAGTTCAGATGACTGGATGAGTTTCCAAATCTGAAAGCTTTCTTGTACTTTTGTGAGACTTTGGAGAAAATAGCTGCCTATGTGCAGTCTGACTGTTTTTTCAACATTACCATCATCAACAAGATGGATCAGTGGAGCAAGAAGAGTGTATGCTGAGCAGAGGGCAGATGTGGACGCCTTGATTTGGTCCATCCTATCCTCTGAATGCCTGAACTCTAACTTCTTTTCTCTTTTGAATAAGTAGCACTTAGGCTAAAAACAAAAAACCCACTGTTTTATATTATATATATAATTTTGTAACTATATATGTGTGTGTGTCTTCTCCAGTGGCTCAGATGGTAAAGAGACTGCCTCCAATAAGGGAGACCAGGGTTCGATCCCTGAGGCAGGATGATCCCCTGGAGAAGGGAATGGCAAAACACTCCAGTATTCTTGCCTGGGAAATTCCTTGAGCGGAAGAGCCTGGAGGGCCCTAATCCACGGGGTCGCAGAGTGACTGAGTGACTAACACACACACATATATATATATAACTTTATAACGCAATTTGCACACACATGTACCATGGACACACATACATATGCATATATATGTACATGTGTGTGTGTATATATATATAATTGATTCAGTTATAAGACTACAACATCTTATTTCTCTGACTGTCTCCCTGGAAGTATCCACGATATTCAGGTAGGTGTAACTATTTCTCACTAGGCTTTCACGGTTTTAGAAGATAGCAATGTAATTTAAAATATGTTTAATTGCTTTGGAAATTGCTTTGGAAAATTATATATAAATTTATATATTATGATAAATATATAATTTTGTAACATTTCTTAGACTTAGCATTATGCTTTTGAGACTTTTCATTTGTATTTGTATTAATATAGTTCATTTTTTAAACTTTTTGCTTTTCAGTATTCAATTTATGAAAAACTCAAAACTTGTCTATACATCCCTCTTCTGAGATACATTTAAATATTTTACCCATATAATTTTTTCATTTCATTTTTGTCCAATCTTATTTTGCACATTTAATAGAGATACTCTAGGTGTATACCTCTTAACTGAATTGTTGAACTGGAGGAAATAAATATTCATCTCTATTAAGCATTACAAATTGTCACCCAATGTAGATCTAAAGTGTATGAAAGTTTTTAATTGATATTCAATCATGATAAAAATAATGACCCAAATTGAACGTGTTTGCCACTAGAAATATAAAATGGGAAATCAGTGCTATCTGGTGGCAGATATTCAAATGAGAAAACTGTGAATATCATTCCCTTGTTGGCCATTTAAGCTTCTTATTGCTTAAATCAACTTTTCAACAGGGTTGTTTCTTATTCATTTATTTTGTTTTGAGAAAAATTTTTATATATTGATATTTTGATCTATTAAAAATCTTACAAAAATATATAATTTGTCTTTTGGTGGATATCTCAGGACTAATTATATAAAATGCATTTGCTATGTAAAGTACAGTGGAAAGGAAAATGTTAATTTATCACGTAAAATTTAAGTCAGACATTACAGTACCTACTGTTTTTAATTGCAGTATAGGTGACATGCAATATATTAGTTTGAAATTTGCAACTGGTAACTTGACATTTATACACATCACAAATTGATGACAAGTCTAGTAACTGCATGTCACCATACAAAGTTATGACAGTATCATTGACCATATTGCTTATACTGTGTATTGTAATACATCCTGTGATATTAACATTATAACTGGAAGCTTGTACTATTAATTCCTTCACCCTGTCATCTAGTGACCATCAGTTGGTTTTCTGTATTTAAGTAATTCTGAAGTGAGAAAGGGATGCATATATGTTTCGCCCAGGAGTGGAATTGCTGAATGACAGGGTACTTCTATTTTTAAATTTTTAACAAAACTCAAACAGTTTTCCACAGAGGCTGCACCAATTTACATACTCACTAACAGTGCATGAGGGTTCTCTTCGACATTCTCTCCAACACTTGTTATTTCCTGTTTTTTTTGACAGTTGCCATTCTTTTTGATGTAATTGAAAATGGAATTATTTTTTAATGCATCCTTTTGATAGTTCTTCATCAATATGTATAAGTGCAACATATTTCTGTCTATTAATCTTATACACTGCAACTTGACTAAATTCATTTATTAGCCATAATAACTTTTAGTGAACTCTTTAGAATTTTCTATATATAGGCATATATCATTTTATCGCACTACACCCTGTTATACTTTGCAGATAAAGCATTCTTAACCAGCTAAAGGTTTGAGTGGGCTTGTAGTGGCTTCTCTTCTTGCAGAGAAAGAGCTGTAAGGCACCTGGGCTTAAATATTTGTGACACACGGGCTCTAGAGTGTACGGCATGTGGAATCCTTCTGAACCAAAGACCGAAACTGTGTCTCACACATTGGCAGACATATCCCCCAACAACTAAATCACCAGGGAAGTACAGCTGATTATTTACTTTAGATGTGGATGATTTTGCTGCTTTTATCTTTAACCAGCAAACTAGCTTTCTAAGTACAACCACTTACCTTTAGCATATATTTGTCTTTACTAGAAAACTTTTTTCTTTATTGTTTTTCTAGTTATTGTTGTTATTCAGTCAATCTGTTGTTTTCAACTCAGTGAGACCCATGGACTGCAGCACAACAGGCTTCCCTGTCCTTCACTATCTCCTGGAGCTTGCTGAAATTCATGTTCATTGAGTCAGTGATGCCATTCAACCATCTCATTCTCTGTACTCCCCTTCTCCTCCAGCCTTCAATCTTTCCCAGCATCAGGGTTTTTGCTAATGAGCAAGCACTTTGTATCACATGGCTAAACTATTGGAGCTTCAGTATCAGTTCCTCCAATGAGTATTCAGGATTGGTTTCCATAGGATTGACTGGTTGGATCTCCTTGCAGTCCAAGGGACTCTCAAGAGTCTTCTCCAACACCACAGTTCAAAAGCATCAATTCTTTGGCCCTCAGCTTTCTTTATAGTCCAACTCTCACATTGATACATGACTACTGCAAAAACCATAGCTCTGACTAGATGGACCTTTGTTGCAAAGCAATGTCTCTGCCTTTTAATATGCTATCTAAGTTTGCCATAACTTTCCTTCCAAGGAGCAGGGGTCTTTTAATTTCATGGCTGCAGTCACCATGTGCAGTGATTTTGGAGCCCAAGAAAATAAATTCTGTCGCTCTTTCCGTTGTTTCCCCATCTATTTGCCATGAAGAGATGGGACCTGAAGCAGTGATCTTAGTTTTTTGACTCTTGAGCCAACTTTTTCACTCTACTCTTTTACCTTCATCAAGAGGTTCTTTAGTTCCTTTTCACTTTCTGCAATAAGGGTGGTATCATCTGCATATCTGAGGTTATTGATATTTCTTCTGGTACTTTCGATTTCAGCTTGTCCTTCATAAAGCCAGACATTTCAGAGGACATACTCTGCATATAAGTTAAATAAGCCGGCTAGCTATGGCCTTTATTTCTCTATTTATATGAAACTATATTGTTAATATTTTCTTAACTGACATTATATGAATTATATATCAGTACAGTTCAGTCACTCAGCTGTGTCTAACTCTTTATGACCCCGTAATCTGCAGTACATCAGGCACCCTGTCTAGCACCAACTCCCAGAGCTTGTTCAAACACATGTCCATCAAGTTGGTGATGCCATCCAGCCATATCATCCTCTGTCGTCCCCTTCTCCTCTTGCCTTCAACCTTTCCCAGCATCAAGGTCTTTTCAAATTGTGTCATTTCTTTGCATCAGGTGGCCAAAGTATTGGAGCTTCAGCATCAGCCCTTCCAATGAATATTCAGGACTGATATCCTTTAGGATTGACTGGTTGGATCTCCTTGCATTCCAAGGGACTCTCAAGAGTCTTCAACATCACAGTTCAAAAGTATCAGTTCTTTGGGGCTCAAATTTCTTTATAGTCCAACTCTCACATCCATACATGACTACTGGAAAAACCATAGCTTTGACTATATGGACCTTAAAACAGTGGAAACAGTGTCAGACTTTATTTTTTTGGGCTCCAAAATCACTGCAGATGCTGATTGCAGCCATGAAATTAAAAGACACTTGCTCCTTGGAAGGAAAGTTATGACCAACCTTGATAGTATATTAAAAAGCAGAGACATTACTTTGCCAACCAAGGTCCGTCTAGTCAAGGCAATGGTTTTTCCCGTGGTCATGTATGGATGTGAGAGTTGGACTGTGAAGAAAGCTGATCGCTGAAGAATTGATGCTTTTGAACTGTGGTGTTGGAGAAGACTCTTGAGAGTCCCTTATACTGCAAGGAGATCCAACCAGTCCATTCTAAAGGAGATCAATCCTGGATGTTCATTGGAGGGACTGATGCTAAAGCTGAAACTGCAATACTTTGGCCACCTCATGCGACGAGTTGACTCACTGGAAAAGACTCTGATGCTGGGAAAGTTTGGGGGCGGGAGGAGAAGGGGACGACGGAGAATGAGATGGCTGGATGGCATCACTGACTCTGTGGACATGAGTTTGAGTGTACTCCGGGAGTTGGTGATGGACAGGGAGGCCTGGAGTGCTGTAATTCATGGGGTCGCGGAGAGTTGGACACGACTGAGAGACTGAACTGAACTGAACTGAGGCAAAGTAATATTTTCGCTTTTTAAGTTTTGACCAAAATATTGGTCATAGTTTTTCTTACAAGGAGCCAGCATCTTTAATTTCATGGCTGCAATCACCACCTGCAGTTATTTCAGAGCCCCCCAAAATAAAGTCTGTCACTCTTTCTATTGTTTCCATCTATTTGCCATGAATTTATGGACGAGATGCCATGATCCAAGTTTTCTGAATGTTGAGTTTTAAGCCAGCTTTTTTACTCTCCTCTTTCATTTTTATCAAGAGGTTCTTTACTTCCTCTTCGCTTTCTGCCATAGAGTGGTATCATTCGCATATCTGAGATTATTGATGTTTTCCCCACAAATCTGATTCCATCTTATGCTTCATTCAGCCCAGCATTTTGCATGATGTACTCTACATGTAAGTTAAAACAGCAGAGCCAAATATACAGCTTTGAGGTACTCTTTTCCCAATTTGGAACCAGACCACTGTTGCATGTCTGTTTCAAACTGTTGCTTCTTGACATGCATTCAGATTTCTCAGGAGGCAGGTATGGTGGTCTGGTTTCACCGTCTCTTTAAGAATTTTCCACAGTTTGCTGTGATCCATACAGTCAAAGGCTTTAAGCATAATCAATGAATGATAATTATATGGTTTTCTGGAATTCTCTATGTTTTTCTATTATCCAGTGATCTCTGGTTTCTCAGCCCTTTCTAAATCCAGACTGAACACCTGGAAGTATTATTGAACCCTAGCCTGGAGAATTTTAAGCATTATTTTGCTAGTGTGTGAGATCGGTGCAATTGTGTGGTAGTTTGAACTTTCTTTGGCATTGCTTTTCTTTGGGGTTAGAATAAAAACTGAACTTTTCCATTGTATACATATATGCATGATATATATGCAACAATACTTAATTATAAAAAGGTATAAAAATTTTGGTAAATACCAATTTTAAAATTAAAAGTACATTTTAACAAGAGAGTTTTACATTAGAAGAGATTTACTAATCCAGAAATTAGATGGTACAAAAATAGAATCAACTAAAGCAAAAATTAAAATTATATATACCAAATAAGAGCATAAATTACTTATCTAAACCATTCTCACAGTTTAGAGAAAATTCTGAGGCTCACATAAGTTATGTGGTTTCTCTTTTATATGGCCAGCTGACAGAGGATTGAAGACTTGGTCAATTACATTTTAAGTAAAATGATCTTTTATGGCATATTGTTCGTATTTTGTTTCCCATCCAACTTTGTACAGACGTGCATGTTTCTTAACTGCTATAGTGCTATAACTAATACAATCAGTTAGTGCATTTTCCCCTGGTTAAGTAAGATTCATATTATAGTTTCAAGTGACATATGTATACATATAATTTTGAACTCCCAGTCACTCCACTTTCCAAGGTGTCCCAGGAACATGGGAAATTCAGGGCATGGTAAGCCATTAAATAAGACTCATACAATAAATAAAATAGTATTGGAAAATGCTAAAAGGCCGCATATGAAAATAGAGCAACCATTTTCATTATTGATAAAGAAAAATATGCCAATTATTGGGTGTGAGCTCTGCCAAGTGAGTCAAATCCAACAGACTTGGATTTGAATCCTGACTCATCTTAATTGTTTTACATTAGGTCATTGCTTGATTTTATGTTGTTCTCTATGTTTATCTGTAAAACTGGGATATTAATGCCACCTTGCAGGGTACCTGTAAAGAGATCAAGTGAGATAATGTATCTCATTAGTATAGAAAATTGGTAGATGAAGAACAAATTGAGTAGATTTTTATTGTGTGAGTCTTGGAGCACTTCAGATATTTCTTTCAACCTCTCCCACAGGTCAAATATTGTATCTCTTTTCTCCATTCCTTCCTGGCTCAAATTCCTTGATCATGAAAATTTGTGATTGCATTATATCTTATAGTTGAGAAAATCACTTGGCTATGATAGCTATTTAGCCTGTTTCACACGCAGAGCAGAAGAGACTTACAGTGATATATGTGCTACCAGGGGAAATGGAGTTGGGCTTAGCTGTTTCTCATAACCTCTGGGTCATTCAAACCCATGTGGTCCTTCAGTATTCTAATAGTTTTTGATTTGCTAAATTCAGCTTATTTCAGTGCAATCATTTCCAATACTCAAAGTTATTTTTCCATTTTGTTTCTTGATACATTTTTTTCAAAATACCTTTCAAAAGGTTAGGACATATTCCAAGAGTATTGACAGATGATATTACTTTTTCAATTTTCTTGTTGAAGTTTACAAAAAAAAAAGAAAGAAACCCTCTGGAATTCTGCTTTAAAGTTGAGAAATATATTGTCTGAGAGAGGAGTTTGATGAATATTTTCTAATTTTTCACTCCATGTGCTTCTGTCGTTCAATATGTTTTGTGATTATAACTTTTTATGTTGCAGTTCTTGAAATATGTATGAAATTTAGTAAATATAATAGATAGCTCTAATTTTAAATCCTTTAGTTACATTTTAAAATAATGTTTAGTTTAAAATATATTTAATTTCACTAATGCCTTTATTTAAAAGATACATATATAGAAAGTGACATGAAATATGTTATAACTTTAGTGAAAATACATCCTTATCCTTGAGTTATTTTCCACATGATACTATGTTTATAGACTAGGACATTACTGATTAAAAGTTTAAATTGTCAAGGCAAGTATCCATATGAGAATACTGCTTTTCCCCTAACCTTTGATTTGAAAATCAATAAATATTTTTAGTCCACATTTTATTCACCACATTCTGAACCTCCATGATTATTGTGAAGGTGTGGGAGAAGTAACTTGAAGAAGTGTTATTCTGAGCAAACTCCATCCCCATTAATTTTGATAAGTTTGAAAGTATGTTTCATTTCTACTTATACAAAGCTATTGGATTTGATGTTTATTTTCAAGCAGAGTTCTGGAGAGTTTTGTTTCCAAACTCTGAAGAAAAATCGAACTCATCAGACTTTGAAAATCAACAGTAGACATAATAAAATTCTTCAATGCCTCCCTACAGCTGTCAAGATAAAATCCCAACTCCTTAGTACAGCAACGAAGCTCTCCCTTTATGACTCAGAAACACTCAGTTACCCCCATCCCTGAACAAGGCATTGTCTCAGCCACACAGGATGACGTACAGTTCCTAAATACACAAAGCTAACTCTCACTCATACTAACAGTATATTATTTTTCCAACTGACTTTCTCCTCTCAACACCTCCTCATCACTGAGGAAATTAATTAACATTAATAAAGTCCCTTATGATTGAACGCTGTAGCAAGAAGGAGCCTAAAGATGGTCACATTAAATAAAGCTATGGAAACAAGTGGATCCCTTTTTGAATATTAAAATGGAACTTCATTCCAGAAATCTGTGGGATTTCTGGGCACTTTCTCTTATACAGTTCACACTGACCAGAGGTGCTTTTTCCTTTGACTCTTAAATCGTTATGTGGCATAGTTGGTACTTAATATGCATGAGACTGAGTACGTATAGAGGAAGTGTATATTAAGAGGGAGAAGGCAATGGCAACCCACTCCAATACTCTTGCCTGGAAAATCCCATGGACAGCGGAGCCTGGTAGGCTGCAGTCCATGGGGTCGCTGAGAGTCCGACACGACTGAGCCACTTCACTTTCACTTTTCACTTTCATTCGCTGGAAAAGGAAATGGCAACCCACTACAGTGTTCTTGCCTGTTGAATCCCAGGGGCAGAGGAGCCTGGTGGGCTGCCATCTATGGGGTCGCAAAGAGTCAGACACGAATGAAGCGACTTAGCAGCAGCAGCAGCAGCAGCAGGTATATTAAGAACAATGGGAAAGATGCTCTAAATAAAGTTTCTAAAAGTCTCGAATGAGAATGTGCCAAATTGTGTTAACCAAGTGAAAACAATTATACTATTTGGATTAAACCATATGCTCCAATGCTGATACACAGAGGAAAAGATTCTTGTTTTTAAAAAAATATTTTAAAAAATCTTTGTTGTACTTAATTTGTTTTATTTTGTTTAAGGGGCAGGTAGAAGAAGAAGTAAAAACAATTAGACTATAACAGTTAATATTTTCATGATGTAGTCTAGCTAAGAGAGGGCAGAGTTCAGAAAAGAATAGCTGTACCGACAATGCACAAAAATGGATGGATTTTACAATATAAAATTTGAACTTTATATTGATGGATTGATTTGAAGGAGATAAAAGTAGGTAGAGGAAATAAAGATGACTTCCATATTTCTTGCTTGAGGATTGGGGTGAGTTCAGTTCAGTTCGGTAATTCAGTCATGTCCAACTCTTAGCGACCCCATGGACTGCAGCACTCCAGGCTTTCCCATCCGTCACCTACTACTGGAACTTACTCAAATACATGTTCATCAAATCGGTGATGCCATCCAGCCACATCATCCTCTGTGTCCCTTTCTCCTCCTGCCTTGATTTTTCCCAGCATCAGGGGCTTTTCTAACGAGTCAGCTCTTCACATCAGGTGCCCAAAGTATTGGAGTTTCAGCTTCAGCATCAGTCCTTCCAATGAATATACAGGACTGATTTCTTTAGGATGGACTAGTTGGTCTCCTTGCAATCCAAGGGACTCTCAAGAGTCTTCTCCAACACCACAGTTCAAAAGCAATTCTTTGGTGCTCAGCTTTCTTTAGAGTCAAACTCACACAACCATACATGAC
The DNA here is from genome assembly GCF_049115385.1 of Moschus berezovskii. NCBI lineage: Eukaryota > Metazoa > Chordata > Mammalia > Artiodactyla > Moschidae > Moschus > Moschus berezovskii. The sequence continues at coordinate 87,156,144 of NC_142472.1, read as the reverse complement.
TACTGGATAAACCAAAGCTTTGACTAGACGTAACTTTGTTGGCAAAGTAATGTCTCTGCTTTTTAATATGCTATCTAGATTGGTCATAACTTTTCCTCCAAGGAGCAAGTGTCTTTTAATTTCATGGCTGCAGTCACCATCTGCAGTGATTTTGGAGCCCAAAAAAATGAAGTCTGTCATTGTCCATTGTTTCCCCATCTATTTCCCATGAAGTGATGGGACCAGATGCCATGATCTTAGTTTTCTGGATGTTGAATTTTAAGCAAACTTTTTCACTCTCCTCTTTCGCTTTCATGAAGAGGCTCTATTAGTTCTTCACTTTCTGCCATAAGGGTGGTGTTATCTGCATATCTGAGGTTATTGCTATGTCTCCCGGCCATCTTGATTCCAGCTTGTGCTTCATAAGGCCTGGCATTTTGCATGATGTACTCTGCATATAAGTTAAATAAAAAGGGCAACAATATACAGCCTTGACATACTCCTTTCCCAATTTGGAACCAGTCTATTCCATGTCTTGTTCTTACTGTTGCTTCTTGACATGCATGAAGATTTCTCAGCAGGCAGGTCAGGTGGTCTGGTATTCCCAACTCTTTAAAAATTTTCCAGTTTGTTGTGATCCACATAGACAAAGGCTTTGGCATAGTCAATAAATCAGAAGTAGATGCTTTTCTGGAACTCTCTTGCTTTTTCGACGATCCAAGGGAAATTGGCAATTTGATCTCGGGTTCCTCTGCCTTTTGAAAATCCAGCTTGTATATCTGGAAGTTCATGGTTCACGTACTGTTGAAGCCTGGCTTGGAGAATTTTGAACATTACTTTACTAGTATGTAAGATGAGTGTAATTGTGTGGTAGTTGGTACATTCTTAGGATAAGTAGCTTGAACAGCATTGGGGTAAAAGCAATTCTACTTTCTGAACGGAAAGGACTGAGGTGGAAATTAGGATTTGGAGAAGAAAAAAATATTGTAAAAATTGACAGTGAAATTAACCACTGTGAACAATGGGTATTTCAAATAGCATCAGGAAAAAATAGTTCATAAAATAAATCACCTTTCTGTATGCTTTATTCAGTTCAGTCAGTTCAGTTCAGTCGCTCAGTCGTGTCCGATGATCTGCAACCTCATGAATCACAGCACACCAGGCCTCCCTGTCCATCACCAACTCCCGGAGTTCACTCAAACTCATGTCCATCGAGTCGGTGATGCCATCCAGCCATCTCATTCTCTGTTGTCCCCGTCTCCTCCCACCCCCAACTTTTCCAGTGAGTCAACTCGTCGCATGAGATGGCCAAAGTATTGCAGTTTCAGCTTTAGCATCAGTCCTTCCAATGAACATCCAGGATTGATCTCCTCTAGAATGGACTGGTTGGATCTCCTTGCAGTCCAAGGGACTCTCAAGAGTCTGCTCCAACACCACAGTTCAAAAACACCAATTTTGCGGTGATCAGCTTTCTTCACAGTCCAACTCTCACATCCATACATGACCACGGGAAAAACCATAGCCTTGACTAGACGGACCTTGGTTGGCAAAGTAATGTCTCTGCTTTTTAATATGCTATCTAGGTTGGTCATAACTTTCCTTCCAAGGAGTAAGTAACTTTTAATTTCCTGGCTGAAATCAGCATCTGCAGTGATTTTGGAGCCAGAAAAAATAAAGTCTGACACTGTTTCCACTGTTTTTCCATCTATTTCCCATGAAGTGATGGGACCAGATGCCATGATCTTCGTTTTCTGAATGTTGAGCTTCAAGCCAAACTTTTCACTCTCCTCATTCACTTTCATCAAGAGGCCTCTGAATTCCTCTTCACTTTCTGCCATAAGGGTGGTGTCATCTGCATATCTGAAGGTGATTGATATTTCTCCCGGCAATCTTGATTCCAGCTTGTGCTTCTTCCAGCCCAGCATTCCTCATGGTGTACTCTGCATATAAATTAAATAAGCAGGGTGACAGTATACAACCTTGATGTACTCCTTTTCCTATTTGGAACCAGTCTGTCGCTCCATGTCCAGTTCTAACTGTTGCTTCCTGACCTGCATACAGGTTTCTCAAGAGGCAGGTCAGGTGGTCTGGTATTCCCATCTCTTTCAGAATGTTCCAGAGTTTATTGTAATCCAAACAGTCAAAGGCTTTGGCATAGTCAAAGAAACAGAAATAGACGTTTTTCTGGAACTCTTTTGCTTTCTCCATGATCCAGCACGTTGGCAATTTGATCTCTTGTTCCTCTGCCTTTTCTAAAACCTGCTTGAACATCTGGAAGTGCACGATTCACATATTGCTGAAGCCTGGCTTGGAGAATTTTGAGCATGACTTTACCAGCGTGTGAGATGAGTGCAATTGTGTGGTAGTTTGAGCATTCTTTGGCATTGCCTTTCTTTGGGATTGGAATGAAGACTGACCTTTTCCAGTCCTGTGACCACTGCTGAGTTTTCCAAATGTGCTGGCATATTGAGTGCAGCACTTCCACAGCATCATCTTTCAGGATTTGAAATAGCTCAATTGGAATTCCATCACCTCCACTAGCTTTGTTCATCGTGATGCTCTCTAAGGCCCACTTGACTTCACATTCCAATATGTCTAGCCCCAGGTGAGTAATCACGCTATCGTGATTATCTTCGTTGTGAAGATCTTTTTTGTACAGTTCTTCTGTGTATTCTTGCCACCTCTTCTTAATATCTTCTGCTTCTGTTAGGTCCTGTGATTATGATTTCAGTTTGTCCGCCCTCTGGTGCCCCCTAGTAATACCTACCGTCTTATTTCGGTTTCTCTTACCTTGGTCGTGGAAAATCTCTTCACAGCCGCTCCAGCAAAGTGCAGCTGCTGTACCTTACCTTGGACGAGGGGTATCTCCTCAAGGCCCCCCCTCCTGACCTTGAACGCGGAGTAGCTCCTCTCGGCCCTCCTGCGCCCACGCAGCCACCGCCTGTTGGACGTGGGGTAGCTCCTCTCGGCTGCCGGCCCTGGCCTCAGGCGTGGGGTAGCTCCTCACGGCCGCACCTCTTTGCGTGGCTCGTTGCGCCCGGGCCGGCGTCTCTCGCGTCGCGTCTGCGCCGCCGGGGCCCAGACCACCTGACCTGCCTCTTGAGAAACCTGTATGCAGGTCAGGAAGCAACAGTTAGAACCGGTCATGGAACAACAGACTGGTTCCAAATAGGAAAAGGAGTGCGTCAAGGTTGTATATTGTCACCTTGCTTATTTAACTTATATGCAGAGTACATCATGAGGAACGCTGGGCTGGAAGAAGCACAAGCTGGAATCAAGATTGCTGGGAGAAATATCAATAACCTCAGATATGCAGATGACACTACCCTTATGGCAGAAAGTGAAGAGGAACTCAAAAGCCTCTTGATGAAAGTGAAAGAGGAGAGTGAAAAGGTTGGCTTGAAGCTCAACATTCAGAAAACAAAGATCATGGCATCTGGTCCCATCACTTCATGGGAAATAGATGGAAAAACAGTGGAAACAGTGTCAGACTTTGTTTTTTTGGGCTCCAAAATCACTGCAGATGCTGATTGCAGCCATGAAATTAAAAGACGCTTGCTCCTTGGAAGGAAAGTTATGACCAACCTTGATAGTATATTAAAAAGCAGAGACATTACTTTGCCGACCAAGGTCCGTCTAGTCAAGGCAATGGTTTTTCCCGTGGTCATGTATGGATGTGAGAGTTGGACTGTGAAGAAAGCTGATCGCCGAAGAATCGATGCTTTTGAACTGTGGTGTTGGAGAAGACTCTTGAGAGTCCCTTATACTGCAAGGAGATCCAACCAGTCCATTCTAAAGGAGATCAATCCTGGATGTTCATTGGAGGGACTGATGCTAAAGCTGAAACTCCAATACTTTGGCCACCTCATGAGACGAGTTGACTCACTGGAAAAGACTCTGATGCTGGGAAAGGTTGGGGGCGGGAGGAGAAGGGGACGACGGAGAATGAGATGGCTGGATGGCATCACCGACTCTGTGGACATGAGTTTGAGTGTACTCCGGGAGTTGGTGATGGACAGGGAGGCCTGGCGTGCTGTGATTCATGGGGTCGCGGAGAGTCGGACACGACTGAGCGACTGAACTGAACTGAACTCTGTTAGGTCCATACAATTTCTGTCCTTTATTGAGCCCATCTTTGCATGAAATATTCCCTTGATATCTCTAATTTTCTTGAAAAGATCTCTTGTTTTTCCTATTCTGTTTTTTTCCTCTATTTCTTTGCATTGATCACTGAGGAAGGCTTTCTTATCTCTCCTTGATATTCTTTGGAACTCTGCATTCAGATGCTTATATCTTTCCTTTCCTCCTTTGCTTTTCGCTTCTCTTTTCACATCTATTTGTAAGGCCTCCTCAGACAGCCATTTTGCTTTTTTGCATTTCTTTTCCATGGGGATGGTCTTGGTCCCTGTCTCCTGTACAGTGTCACAAACCTCCGTCCAGAGTTCATCAGGCACTCTATCTATCAGATCTAGTCCTTTAAATCTATTTCTTACTTCCACGTATAATCATAAGGGATTTGATTTAGGTCATATCTGAATGGTCTAGTGGTTTTCCCTACTTTCTTCAATTTAAGTCTGAATTTGGCAATAAGAAGTACATTATCTGAGCCACAGTCAGCTCCTGGTCTTGTTTCTGCTAACTGTATAGCGTTTCTCCATCTTTGGCTGCAAAGAATATAATCAGTCTGATTTTGGTGTTGACCTTCTGGTGATGTCCATGTGTAGAGTATTCTCTTGTGTTGTTGGAAGCAGGTGTTTGCTGTGACAAGTGCGTTCTCTTGGCAAAACTCTATTATCCTTTGTCCTGCTTCATTTCGTGCTCCAAGGCCAAATTTGCCTGTTACTCCAGGTGTTTCTTGACTTCCTACTTTTGCATTCCAGTCCCCTATAATGAAAAGGACATCTTTTTTGGGTGTTAGTTCTAAAAGGTCTTGTAGATCTTCATAGAACCATTCAACTTCGGCTTCTTCAGCATTACTGGTTGGGGCATAGACTTGGATTACTGTAATATTGAATGGTTTGCCTTGGAAACGAACAGAAATCATTCTGTTGTTTATAAGATTGCATCCAAGTACTGCATTTCTGACTCTTTTGTTGACCATGATGGCTACTCCATTTCTTCTAAGGGATTCCTGCCCACAGTAGTAGATATAATGGTCATCTGAGTTAAATTCACCCATGCCAGTCCATTTTAATTCACTGATTCCTAGAATGTCTACGTTCAATCTTGTCATCTCCTGTTTGACCACTTCCAATTTGCCTTGATTCATGGACCTAACATTCCAGGTTCTTATGCAATATTGCTCTTTATAGCCTCAGACCTTGCTTCTATCACCAGTCACATCCACAACTGGGTATTGGTTTCGCTTTGGCTCCATCCCTTCATTCTTTCTGGAGTTATTTCTCCAGTGATCTCCAGTAGCATACTGGGCACCTACCGACCTGGGGGAATTCCTCATTCAGTATCCTACCATTTTGCCTTTTGATACTGTTCATGAGGTTCTAAAGGCAAGCATACTGAAGTGGTTTGCCATTCCCTTCTCCAGTGGACCACATTCTGTCAGACCTCTCCGCCATGACCCATCCATCTTGGGTGGCCCCACACGGCATGGCTTAGTTTAATTGAGTTATACAGGGCTGTGTTCCATATGATCAAATCAACTAGTTTTCTGTGATTATGATTTCAGTGTCTGCCCTCTAATGCCCCCTTCCAATAGCTACTGTCTTATTTGGGTTTCTCTTACCTTGGTCGTGGAATATCTCTTCACAGCTGCTCCAGCAATGTGCAGCCGCTGTACCATTCCTTGGACAAGGGGTATCTCCTCAAGGCCACCCTCCTGACCTCGAACGTGCAGTAGCTCCTCTCGGCCCTCCTGTGCCCGCGTAGCCACCCCCTCTTGGACGTGGGACAGCTGCTCTTGGCCACAGCCCTGAACTTGGGCATGGTGTAGCTCCTCTTGGCAAGGCTTCTGTGCGTGGTCGTTTGCGCCAGAGCTGGCGTCTCTCGCATCTACGCCGCCGGAGCCGGTGTCTCTCGAGTGTGCTTTTTTAGAATAAAGCAAATGTGAAAAATATTGCTGTTGTAGAAATTCATCGAAATGGAAATCAAGAATTAATTTTCCTCAAATGACTTACAATCACATTCACTTCTTTTCTATAATATTTTGTAAACTGAATTTTAGCATGGTTTCAGAACTTCCTATTGATATGTGAATGTCCGTATGAACTTGGGAGAAATAGAATCTTTTTTGTTCTATTTATTATAAAATATAGCTTCAGAAAATACCTGGTAGCAAAACCTACTATTTCCCTAGTTCAATTCAATTGCTCAATAATGTCCGACTCTTTGCGACCTCATGGACTGCAGCACGCCAGGCTTCTCTGTCCATCACCAATGCCTGGTGCTTGATAAAACTCATGTCCATTGAGTTAGTGATGCCATCCAACCATCTCATCCTCTGTCGTCCCCTTCTCCTCCTGCCTTCAATCTTCCAGCATCAGGGTCTTTTCTAATGAATCGGTTCTTCGCATCAGGAGGCCAAAATATTGGAGTTTCAGCTTCAGCATCAGTCCTTCCAGTGAGTATTGGAATACTATTCCCTTAAGGGTTTTGGAAAATTGCTCGCAATAGTGCTTTTAATGCTTTTATGTTTTTGCAAAGCAGCATGTTAGATATAGGGTTTGAGTCACTAGTAAAATTCGTTGAGAAGTTTTCAAAAATATGGAGCATCTCATAAAAGATAATCTTCAAATCAAAGTGACATGTGACATTTGGAATTAAAATTAACTAAGTTAGAAATTATACTCCAAGAGTTTCACCCCTCTTTAGTACCCTCTGTAAGTGAAAGTGAAAATCGCTCAGTCGTGTCCGACTCTTTATGACTCCATGGACCATATAGCCCAAGGAATTCTCCAGGCCAGAATACTGGAGTGGGTAGCCTTTCCCTTCTCCAGGGGATATTCCCAACCCAGGGATCAAACCCGGGTCTCCTGCATTGCAGGTGGATTTTTTACCAGCTGAACCATAAGGGAAGCCCAAGAGTTTTACATATTATGTTTATTCAACAAAGCAAAATATTATTTTAAGAGTTAAAAACAAGGACGTTGTAAAAGCAGAATAATCAAAAGAGCATAATCTTAATGTCTTAATAGATGAAACAGAGTACTGAACAGAAATCAGTCTACAAAATGGAGAATAACTATATTCTCTTCCACCTCAAAAAGGACACAAATAAAAATTTTTCATTAATGATAAATTTTGAAAGTCATCTGAATGCCCTTGAAGTAATTTCTAATAACCTACCCAGGGAATCCATTTGCTGCTTCCTGAACAAACTCATTGTCTTTTCTTTGAGATGGGATATTATAGCCCTGCTGATTATATTTCCAAAATACTGAGAAATTTTACATAAATAACTTGTCAGTGTTATTGTAAGTATTTTTATAAAAATGCAATATGTGATGAGTAATTCTACTTTTTCCCCTTGTCAAAAATAATTTCTTCTTATAAAACCACCAATGAAGCACAAGTTTAGGGGATTTTTTTTGTTAGTTTTGCTTTCTCCAGATCAGCCAATCTGACTTATCAGAACAGAATGTATTGCACTTAACATAGACAGGGAATTCTTCACTTATTAGAAACAAGGACATCTTTTCTGGGACTCAGTTGACTCATGGAATTCAATTAATTTTTGATAAAAGAAGAGGAATTTTCTGTGCTTTTATAGAAGTAACTTGCATTCTGTAAGTGAGCTGAGACCTAGAAAATTCTTCTTTGTTCTTGATAGAACCATTATAAGTAGTGAATGTATTTTTGCTACATGAAAAAAACAAGTAAAACATGGATGGAAGACAAGACTCTCTGCTTCTTCCTCCAACTACATCTATGTTTAACACAGAACAAGACTATCACATATAACTCTGAGTAAATTACAGCAATTACCATGATCTACAAGGCCTAATAAGCTTGAATCTTCATCTCTCTTTCAACTTTATCTTTTTCTACCCTATTTTGTTCACATTGCTCTAGCCTTCCAAACTCCTTACTCATATCCAAGCTATGATACATATCCCAGATGAGAGCCTTTGCACCCAGTGCTGTACTCTTTACTTAGATGCCACTTAATTATCAACTGTAAGGAATTCACTTAAATGAAAGCTTCTCGATGAAATATTCCGTGACCTCCTTATTAAAAAAGCAGATCCTCCTGCATTGGCAGGCAGATTCTTTACCACTGAGTCACCTAAAAACAATAAATGCCGGAGAGTGAAGAAAAGGGAGTCTTCTTGCATTGTTAGTGGGAATCATCCACTATGGAGAGCGGAATGGAGATTCCTTAAAAATTAGGAATAAAACTACCATATGACACAACAATCCCATTACTGGGCATATACCCTGAAGAAACCATAACCGAAAAAGTCTCATGTACCCCAATGTTCATTGTAGCACTGTTTGCAATAGCTAGGATGTGGAAGCAACCTAGACGTCCATCCACAGGTAAATGGATAAAGAAGTTGTGGTTTGCATACACACTAAAATATTATTCAGACATAAAATGAAACACATTTGATTCAGTTCTAATGAGGTGGATGAATCTAGAGTCTATTATACAGAGTGAAATAAGTCAGAAAAAGAAAAACAAATATCACATATTAAGGCATATATATGGAATTTGGAAAGATAATACTGATAAGACTATCTGAAGGGCAGCAATGGAGAGGCAAACATAGAGAACAAACTTGTGGACTCCAGAGGGGAAGGAAGGTGTGGGATGAAATAGAAGAGTAGCACTGAAACATATACATTACTATATATGATAGACAGATAGTCATATAAAGTTAGATATATATATTCATATAAAGTTAGATAGTCAGAGGAAATTTTCTGTATGACGCAGGGAGCTCAAATCTGGTGGTCTGTGGCAACCTAGAGGTGTGGGATGGGGTGGGAGGTAGGAGAGAGACTTAAGAGGAAGGTGACATGTGCATACCTATCACTGATTCATGTTGATATGTGACAGAAACTGACACAGTATTATAAAGGAATTATCCTCCAATTACAAATAAATAAATTTAAAAGAAGAAATAATCCTTATGTCCTATTGTTATAAAGGAGAAATCTAATGAAATTCCATACAAAAATTAAAAAAAAAACATATCCTCTATCAATCTGTCTGTGCATTCTCTGCTTGATTTTTCTCCATACTCTCTATAACCATCTAGCACTTCACAGAAGGCACTGGCAACCCACTCCAGTACTCTTGCCTGGAAACTCCCATAGACCGAGGAGCCTGGTAAGCTGCAATCCATGGGGTCGCTAAGAGTTGGACACGATTGAGCGATTTCACTTTCACTTTGATGCATTGGAGAAGGAAATGGCAACCCACTCCAGTGTTCTTGCCTGGAGAATCCTAGGGACGGAGGCGGGGGTGGGGGGCGGCTGGTGGGCTGCCATCTATGGGGTCTCACAGAGTCGGACACGACTGAAGAGACTTAGCAGCAGTAGCAGCACTTCACAAATTTACTTATTTCTTTCCACTGATTTTCTGTATTTACAGATTACAATGTATGCATACTCCAAGACGGGAAATTTTTTTTGGTCTTCTACAACCCTCAGAATAAGAGCACATCGTAGGCATGCAATAAATATTTTTGTATGAATGAATCAATCAAGCCAATTGTTCTGACAGCTTTGAATGTTCAGGCAATAATTTTTGTAAATGAACCCAGAGGATAAACAGTTACTTTAATTAACGCAATTAATATTTTATAAAAAGCATTATCACTTAAGGAGGATTCTTACAGGGCATATCTCATTTTCAGTCGAATAAGCAAACAAAGTAAATCATGACTGGAAGATTCAATGGTCAAATATATCCCACATCTTCTAATGAAGTATGTTAAAGTTTGTGTGTGAATGAAATGAAGTTGCTCAGTCTTGTCTGACTGTTTGTGACCCCATGAACTGTAGCCTACCACAGTCCTCCGTTCATGGGATTTTCCAGGCAAGAGTATTGGAGTGGGTTGCCAAGTGTGTTAAAGTTTGTGTGTAGACTAAAATTATTCAGTCTTTGGTTAAGGAAAACTTTCATTATCTTCAAACTAGAAAATAGCCATCATAAAGTTGTCCACAACTTCTGTACTTGGCTTTTCCCTGTATAATAAATTCTGTCTCATTTTGAGTCTCATCACAGTAGTTATCTGCATTCCTTTCCTCTGAAACGATAAAAGAGAAATCTACATGAAACTGAGGGTGCTGTTTACTTCAACTATCATTGATATTTTGACTGCCATTGATATTTTCATTGCCAATGACTTCTGCACTGAATGGCAAAATGTTGGTACTATCAGCAAGGCACAACTAAGAGAAACAAATCAGAATACCTTGAAATGAGATGCTCTTCTCTATATTTTAATATCTCATTTGCGGTGAGCCATCTTTCCAATTATGCAACTCCAGTACTATTGCCTAGAAAATCCCATGGATGGAGGAGCCTGATAGGCTGCAGTCCGTGGGGTCGCTAAGGGTCGGACATGACTGAGCGACTTCACTTTCACTTTTCACTTTCACACATTGGAGAAGGAAATGTCAACCCACTCCATTGTTCTTGCCTGGAGAATCCCAGGGACAGGGGAGCCTGGTGGGCTTCCATCTGTGGGGTCACACAGAGTCGGACACGAATGAAGTGACTTAGCAGCAGCAGCAGCAGCATGGCCCACAGGTGAGCCGATTAAGAAATGTCTCTACATTCTTTTCAAAGCCTGTCAGTGAAATGGATTAACAAAAAGGATGAATGGCATTTATAAATTAGTTTGATTAACTTCCCAGCATACCAAATTAAATAAGCTTTTGCCTAGCTTGATTTATAGAGAATTGCTTGGTCTTTAATAATAAACAAAAAGAGAATCTTTTATTGAAAAATATATCTTATAAAATTTCTATAAAAGCCTTGATTTCTCTTATTTCTCAAACTTTCCAGTTTTATTATTAGCTAAATTATTAGCTAAACCAACCTTAAAGGTTCATTATATGTCTATTGGACTCAGATTCAGCAAAAAATCAACCAATGTGCAAAAGGGGTTTGAGGCTTCGGTTGAGAGAAAATTAGTGGGTATCTTTGATTCTTTACCATTTTCCTATTCTAATGAAAAGGTGGTGCTTATTTAACAGTTTGACCCATTTAAGGAATATTTACTAAGCACCATTAGGTAGACACTGTTCCATGTTTACTGACCTTCAGGATCGTATTCTCTGGATGCCAAAATGGCCAAAACAATACAAACAATTCAAAAGTCGATACAGTATTAATAGACTGCAGTGAAAGCTCAGAAGATGCTATGATTCTCATGGCACAGAAGAGAAATAACAGCTTTCTGAGAAAATGATTGTGACAATTAATTCTTCTAAGGAATAACTCGTCTTCCTTGTGGCTCGGAATCTGCTTGCAATGCAGGAGATCCAGGCTTGATTCCTTGGTGGAGAAGATACCCTGGAGAAGGAAATGGCAATCCACTCCAGTATTCCTGCCTGGGAAATCCCATGGACAGAGGAGCCTGGTAGGCTGCAGTCCCTGGGGTCGCTAAGAGTCGGATAGGACTGAGCGACTTTACTTTCACTTTTCACTTTTACGCATTGGAGAAAGAAATGGCAACTCACTCCAGTGTTCTTGCCTGGAGAATCCTGGGGACGGGGGAGCCTGGTGGGCCGCTGTCTATGGGGTCGCACAGAGTCGGACACGACTGCGGTGACTTAGCAGCAGCAGCACAATTATTCTGAGTGGCATATGTGGGGTAATATGAAACTGTAAAAGGCAATAGACAATACTGGATCCAGGAGACATAACTGACTGAATTGAGTTTTCCAACTACAAGAAGTGATAGGTTCAGACTGACATGGCTCTAAGGCTTCATTTACAACTTACCCCAACCACAGCAATGTTGCCACCAATCCAAGCACTTCTGTGAGTTGATCAATAAGACTGGAGAAGCCATCTTCATTGAACATCTCAGAGGATGATGTCTTACCAAAACTATCTCTTGATCTCATTTCACTAACTCTCAATTGTATGGCTATTTTGGGAATAAACACATGAGTGTTCAACTCTTTGAGGGGAATTAGGGAGAAAGCATCTTTTGTTGAACTGCCCAAAAGAAACAAGGCAGTTATTCTGTGAATTGTTAACAGATGTCAACATGAAAATAAATTGCCCATGTGCTGAAGGGGAAATGTGACTTGCCTTTTGGTGGCTGATGGAACCTCAGATGTTCTGTGGGTGTCCTGACAATGCTACAGTTCTCGATCAGCTGAAGATGCCCCGCTGATGAAGGAATCACTTTTGTGTGTCATTGGTGCTGCGGTCACCTGCTCTCCTTGTAGTAGACTGAGCACTCTTGCTCTTTCTTTGCTGTTCTCTTTTTCATGAAAGGGATGAACCACAATTTAGGCCTTGTGCTTAATTTTGGTTTTTTTCCAACAGGATTTAAGGTCTCCAGAGCTTACATGGCAAAATTTGTTGTCTTTTGTGAAAAGGGAAAGGATATACAGTAGGAGGGTCAGGTCCATGTTAAAATGCCTTCCCACTTAATTTTATGAAATTATCTGTATTTGCTCCATTATTTATTTTTCTTTCTAAATCAGTTTTGTAACACTCTTCTACTTAGGAATGTATTTTCAATGGATTGTCCTTTAATCCATTATTGACTGTTTTGGAGTTGTAACAACCTGTCATTATACATTTGGATTTATGGAACTTTCCTCTCTATTTTCCATGCAGCATTTCCTCCAGTTGTGTGCTCATCTCCATGAAGTCTAAAACACAGTCCTCTTCATGATCACAAGGTAAACAGAGATAAATGTATATGTCTATATATAGACTATTAAAAAGGTGAGCCAATTATGTTCCCTGAAATGTACATGGTGCCTCTTAATTATTTTTTTTTTAAATAAAGAGGAAAATAAATGTATTCTCACTAATAAAGTGTGGGAGGGGATGAAGTATGTAAAATTGAAATAAGTTGTTCGTAATCACTGAAGAAGACCTCTACTGCTTAGAGATAAATAATTTTAATGCCAAATTATTGGGCAATATATAAGGAAGAATTATTTATGTTTTATACCCTTGGTGTGTTATTCAAGAGACCCTAAAACAATAGAGATGGCAACTGGTTTAATCTCAAGTCATCATACCTCTCCTTTGACAGTATTGCCTTGACTACTGAGCTAAGAAAGATTCTGATGCAATGCCCTGAATCACCTGAGAAGTGTGAAATGACCCATGAGCAAATATAGTGAAAAAGGTTGAGGAGGTACATGTGTCAAATGAGTGCTATCCCTGATACTGAAGAGTAAAAATAAAACATTAAACTTCATTAAGAGAAACAACAATCACTCTTAATGTGGCAAGGATGGATAACAGAAACAGGCAGGAGGAACCTGATTTAATACAGCTTTGTTGAGCGAAAAGCCTAGCATTTACTATAAATCCTCAAGTTTCCTTTGGTAATATCTAGTAACTTTGTTCTGACTTGGCAGGATATCAGGGTTTAAAATTAATGGAGACAAATCAGGACTCAAAATCTTCAGTTATTAAAAAAAAAATAGATAATTTTTGAAGTTCATTAAACTATGAAACTTAAAATCCCACACCCAGTGACCTAAATAATATTTCAAATGTTTGCAATTTAAAATGAATAGAAATGAGAAAAAAAATCATAAAAGTGAATTTTCTTCAAGAAAAATAAGTAATTGTGCTTTATTTTTCTATGTAGGAATAGATGACTCTCAATGAGTATTACTGTATTTATCTCTATTTTTTCAAATATGTATGCATTATGCATCTTCTTAGAAAAATGTTAAACTATTAACAAAGTTTTTTTTTTTTTTTAATTATCACAACACAACACTGTTTTCATGAGACTTACTCTCAAGCTTTTTTTTTTTTTTCCTCTCAGGACGGTGGTGGCTTCATGAAGATGACTTCATTTAGTCATCTTCATGACTTCTAAATGTTGGCAAGTCCCAAGGTTCACTCCTTAGACCTTTCCTTTTTTTCTATACAGTACTCACTTCCTTGGTTAACTAATGTTTTTGTATATCATCTATATACTGACAGTAATATGTCTTCAGTCAAGAACTACCTCCTGAACCTGAGATTTCAACTACTTACTCAATATTTCCAATTGGATGACTAATAAGAATCAGAAACTCAACACTTCAAAGTGGGCTTCCCTGGTGGCTTAGCTGGTAAAGAATCCACACTTTCAAAACTGATTTTCTAATCATTCCTTCAAAATCTGCTCAGTTGCATCCAGTTTAGTTCATGACAACTTCACATCTAGTTGGTAATAGTTAACACTTCTGCTATTACCCTCATATTCTCTATTTCCCCTCACACCAACTATCCAGTTCATTAGAAAATCCTGTTGACTCTATCTTCAAGACATGTCCAGAATCCAACCACTATTCATCATTTCCACCCCCCCCCCCGCCTTATTCCAGATCTCTCACCAGGTTATAGAAAGGACTTCCTGAATGCTTTTATTTCTAAACTTCATTTCCTATAGTCTAGAATTCTCACCACAGTAATAGTTTACTATTGCAGCTGGAACAAATTATCACAAAATGAATGATCTAAATCAGCACCAGTTAGATTTTCTATGGGTCTGAATTTCAGGTAAAGCATGGCTCAGTTCGGAGAAGGCAATGGCAAGCCACTCCAGTACTCTTGCCTAGAAAATCCCATGGATGGAGGAGCCTGGTGGGCTGCAGTCCATGGGGTCGCTAAGGGTCGGACACGACTGAGTGACTTCACTTTCACTTTCACAATTTGGAGAAGGAAATGGCAACCCACTCCAGTGTTCTTGCCTGGAGAATGCCAGGGATGGGGGAGCCTGGTGGGCTTCCATCTATGGGGTCACACAGAGTCGGACACGACTGACGTGACTTAGCAGCAGCAGCAGCATGGCTCAGTTGGTTCTCTGTTTATGCCAAATCAAGATGTCAGCAGGGCTATGTTTTTTTTAAAGGCTCTAAGGGAAGAGCTTCCAAGACGGTTGAGTTTGTTGGCAGAATTCAGTTCTATACAGTGTAGGTCTAAGATTCCAGTTTTCTTGCTGTCTTTTGGTTGAGTGTGGTTCTTGGCTTCTAGAGGTCGCCCACATTCCTTGGCATGTGGCCTCCTTCTTCCATCTTCAAAGCTAGCAATGGGTGGCATCTTTCTCATATTTAGAATTCATCTCTAGATCCTTCTGCCACATCCCTGTGACTAACACCAGACAGAGAAATATCTCTGCTTTAAGATTTCAAGTGTTTAGTTTGCACCTCTCCAAATATTCCATAATGATCTTACTAGCTTAAGACCTATGATCTTAATTACATTTGCTAAGTTCCTACATAGAAGAACCTAGATTAGTGTTTAATTGAATAGCTAGGAGAAGGAACACTTGGAGAGTATCTTTAGAATTCTATCATAGAAGCCAAATTATTCTGTTAAAACAGTAGGTAAATATGTGTCTCCTCTGCTCTATACCATATAATGTTCCTTATTTCATGCAAAGTAAAAATCAGATTTCACAGAATGGCCTAAAAAAACCTACACAAACTCTTCTCCTCTTAGCTAGGGCTCCAGCTTTTATTTGTCCTACTATTCAAATTTTCTTCTAAGGAGAAGATATTTTTTAAATTAAAAAAATTAATTGGAGAATAATTGCTTTACAATGTTGTATTGGTTTCTGCCATATAACACCATAAATCAGCCATAGGTACAATATATCCCCTCCCTCTTGAACCTTCCTTCCACCTTGCTACCCAATCTCACCCCTCTAGGTCATCACAGAGCACTGTGTTGAGCTTCCTGTATTATACAGCAAATTCCCACCAGCTAACTATGGCATCTGGTCCCATCACTTCATGGGAAATAGATGGAAAAACAGTGGAAACAGTGTCAGACTTTATTTTTTTGGGCTCCAAAATCACTGCAGATGCTGATTGCAGCCATGAAATTAAAAGACGCTTGCTCCTTGGAAGGAAAGTTATGACCAACCTTGATAGTATATTAAAAAGCAGAGACATTACTTTGCCAACCAAGGTCCGTCTAGTCAAGGCAATGGTTTTTCCCGTGGTCATGTATGGATGTGAGAGTTGGACTGTGAAGAAGGCTGATCGCCGAAGAATCGATGCTTTTGAACTGTGGTGTTGGAGAAGACTCTTGAGAGTCCCTTATACTGCAAGGAGATCCAACCAGTCCATTCTAAAGGAGATCAATCCTGGATGTTCATTGGAGGGACTGATGCTAAAGCTGAAACTGCAATACTTTGGCCACCTCATGAGACGAGTTGACTCACTGGAAAAGACTGTGATGCTGGGAAAGGTTGGGGGCGGGAGGAGAAGGGGACGATGGAGAATGAGATGGCTGGATGGCATCACCGACTCTGTGGACATGAGTTTGAGTGTACTCCGGAAGTTGGTGATGGACAGGGAGGCCTGGCGTGCTGTGATTCATGGGGTTGCGGAGAGTCGGACACGACTGAGCGACTGAACTGAACTGAACTGAACTCTTTTACATGGTAATGTATATATTTCAATGCTACTTTTTCAATTAGCCCCACCCTGTTTTTCCCCTACTGTGTTCAAAAGTTTGTTCTCTATGTCTGCATCTCTATTCCTGCCCTGCAAATAGGTTCATCAGTACCATTTTTCTAAATTCCATACATATGTGTTAATAGATGATATGTTTTCCTCTTTCTGACTTACTTCACTCTGTACAGGCTCTAAGTTCATCTACCTCAGTTCAACTGACTCAAACTCATAGCTTTTTATGACTGAGTTATAGTCCATTGTATATATGTCCACAACTTCTTTATCCATTCATTTGTCAATGGACATTTAAGTTGCTTCCATGTCTTTCTTTTGTAAGTAGCGTTGCAGTGAATTTTGTGGTACATGTGTCTTTTTGAATTATGATTTTCTCAGGGTATATGCCCAGTAATGGGACCGTTGTATCATATGATATTTTTATTCCCAGTTTTTAAAGAATTCTCCATACTGTTCCCCATAATGGCTGTATCAATTTACATTCCCACCAATAGTGTAAGAAGGTTCCCTTTTCTTCACATGCTATCCAGCATTTTTCATTTTTAGTTTTTTCATGATAGCCATTCTAACTGTTGTGAGGTGATACCTCACTGTAATTTTGATTTGTATTTCTCTAATAATGAGTGATGGTCATCATCTTTTCACGTGTTTATTGGCCATCTGTATGAGAAGATATCTTTTATTACTGTAATATTTTTGAAGAATTTTATGTACACTAAGTAAGTATAAATTTTATCTACAGTATTAAAAGCAAACATTAATATTTATTATTAAGTAAATTCTGAAAACATTATTTCTATAAACTAGTTTTTCTCAGTTTCAACACCATTTCCACTTTGGATCACAACATTGTTTGATTCAGAGACTGTTCAGTTTATTATAGGATGTTTAGTACATCCTTGGCTTCTACTAACTAGATACCATGAGCACAACCCAGTTGCGGTAACCAAAACATCTCTAGACATTGCCAAATGTCTCTGTGTGGCAAAATTCCACTAGGGCAGAATCAAAAAATGTCAAAACAAATCTATTCTGATGCAGCAATGCCCAAAGGCAGGCAGATACTTGTTTCTTAAATTTATAATTTCAGAAGTTTCATAATATATTTTAAATACATTTACATTTATATTGGAAAGATAAAACAAATGTCAGAACTTTCTATATTAATGAACAACCTTCATTTAATCAGAAACATGACTCAAATGTTTAAAAATGAAAACAAAGTAATAAAACTAAAGAGCTAGCTATAGGAATTTCATACCAAAACCAAACGAACAAACCTGGGCTAATAAAAAACATACATATGATCATTATCATTGGTCCTTTTTAAGATAGGTTAACAAGTTCTGTCTTTATATGAATGGACTATATAGTAAATTTATATGTAAAATAAAATATACAATAAAATTATATATAAAATGTATAACTAAAATGATGTAGAAGTATATGTAATTCTATGTTTTCAATAAAAAATTTAAGTTACTATTTTAATTGTTATTGATTTACTAATACATTTAGAAATATCTAACATCAGTAATTTTAGAGACCTTCAGTTATCAATATTCAGTCTGCCATTCAACTATCATTTCCTTAGAGTTTTCTTTATGCCAGGCACTGTTATTTTGCAAGACTGAACAGGAGAGACTTGGTTTCTTGGTCATGGATCTTGTGTTGTAGTGGAGGAATAAAACGAAGAAATTAACGAACAATGAATAACAAAATATGAGGCAATAATAGCAATAAAGACAGAAAGACAGAAGGAATCTGAGTGTTAATTAGACCATAAGGTTAGGGAAGGCTCCCAGAGAAGTGATTCTAAACCAAGCCATGAATGACAAAAAAAAAAAAAAAATCTTCTGCGATTCCAGGGAAATAAAATAACTACCTCGTTTTGTAAAATTAAGCACTTCTTGAGCGTAAGCTAGAGTGTTGGAGCACTAGAATAATGTTTCTCCTTCGAATCGTGGAAGAGAGAAAAGTAAAATTGAATCAGAAGAGACCGCAGGATCTGCTTACTGGCTTGTCAACAATCGCCATTATTTATTCATGCATCCTTAAAAAACAATACTTTCAGGATCTTCCTTCTTCCTGACTTTTCAGGAAGAAATTAATTCTGTAATTTACAAATGAAAATTGCAGAGTTCTCAATCCAATACATGAAGCAATTTTGAGAAGGTATTTTCTGCAAAAGGAAAATCGAACTTTCAAAATACAGTACCCCAGTCATCAAATATTCAATCAAAGTTCAAAAAGGACTTTAAGATCAGAGAAAGGCGTGGTCAAAAACAAACAAAAAAAAGCAACATAGAACGTTTGTAGGTCCTTAAGTCATGGGGAAAAGAGTTAAAGAGAATTCCAAATCCAGAGGGTTGTGATTGTCATGCAGTGTTTAACAATATACCCATTTCAAATGTGCCATCCTGTTTTCTCCAGAGATAAACTGGTACTGTCAAAATATTTGTCCTGATTTTAACCTAAAACTTTTTCTACAAAAAAAAAAAAAAAAAAAAAATCTACTATTCATGAGTGGGAATTAGTTTTAAATTTGAGGGAGGGAAGATATAATCATCTCCTTCTCCTCAAGAGCACATGATTCTCTAAATTTTCTGTACTGTTATGGGAATATGAGTAAGTCACACAGTGAAGTGCTAGGGAAAGCTGAGGCTGAGAATTAGGTAGAAATAAAAGTCAGGAATTAAATAAGGAAGATAAATTTCTGTTGATATCTTCAAAGGCAAGTAAAGTATCTCTGAATTTAAAACTTCTTCCCTTTGCTCTATTATAATTCATTTGTGATATATACCACTCAGCTCATCCAAATCTTATCCCTTGGCATCCATAACCCCTGTTAATTTCTTCATCAAATTGATACACATTAACCTTTTACAATCATCAATCATTAAATTTGAACATTTAAAAATCATTGATATGATCAGATTATTTCCCATGTTTCCTATCTAAATGAATAACTTTACAGTTAAATTCTTACAAATTTCTATGCCTTCTAAAGGATTTAAGTAAGTATGATGAAAAAAAAGTTAGAATATTAAAAGATATACTTTTGGCTTTAACATAAAACTTCAAAAGTAGAATGAACAAAATGTTGGTATTTAGTTCCCCTAGATATATTGACATATTATTTTTAAATTCTTGTGGATGCCTGTGAGTAATAGACATTGCTCTTTAAAGTTATTAATTCAGAATTTCTTTCTACCTATTTTCAATAATAATGATACAGGATTATTGTATGGTTAATTCATTTAAAAGCAAACAGCACTAAGTCATAGAGCTTTGCTATTATTTTTCTAAGTATGAAAGTAAAAGTTTTAGTCACTCAGTCCTGTCAGACTCTTTGCAGTCCCATGGGCTTCCCTGGTACCTCAGCTGGTAAGAATCCACCTAAAATGCAGGAGACACCAATTCAATTCCTCAGTCAGGAAGATCCACTGGAGATGGGATAGGCTACCCACTCCAGTATTCTTGAGCTTCTCTGGTGGCTCAGCTGGTAAAGAATCCGCCTGCAATGTGGAAAACCTGGGTTCGATCCCTGAGTTGGGAAGATCCCTTGGAAAAGGGAACAGCTACCCACTCCAGTATTCTGGCCTGGAGAATTCCATGGACTGTATAGTCCATGTGGTTACAAAGAGTTGGACATGACTAAGCAACTTTCATTTCCGTGGACTGTAGCCCTGTCAGTCTCCTCTGTCCAGGAATTCTCCAGGCAAGAATACTGGAGTGGGTTGTCATTCTCTTCTCCATGGAATTTTCCCGACCCATGTTCTCCTGGATTGCAGGCAGAATGTTTACTGACTGAGCCACCAGGAAAGCCCTTTTTATGAGCATATAATTTTTTAAATGGGATTCTGATTTCTACAGTAATATATAAATAACTTACACTTCGTAGACTTGTTAAACTTCCTAGGGGGTTGGAAGCTCATTTTAAAATAGGAAATATTTATTTATTATGTGGATAATAAAACTGGCTTGCATGCTTGTTAGGTGTATGCTAAGTCACTTCAGTTGTGTTCCACTCTTTGTGACCCCATGAACTGTAGCCTGTCAGGTTCCTCTGTCCTTCGGATTTCCATGCAAGAATATTCTTATATCTCCTGCTTTGACAGATTCCTTACCACTAGGGCCACCTGGGAAGTTAACCGGCATAGTGAAGCTTAATATGGATTTTTTTTCTTCTCATTATGGAAATATGAATCCTAGCATCACTAAGTATTGAAATTAAAGGCCAAACCTGTATTTTGAAAAAAGAAACAAAACAGTACTTTGCATTGACATCTTTCAGTATAAAATGACTGGGTGATTTCTTTTGTTAGGCAAGAAATTGATAATCTGCATTTTAACAAGGAATAATTCCCACAAGCATATATAAATGATGTGTGAACAAAAATAATGTTTAGGGAATTCTGTATTTGTGTATATTAATTGCCTGGGTTTTCAAAGATGACTGATGCATTATAATTCAAACTTCAAATGTCCTTCAAATGAACACCCTGTATGTGAATTTAAATCATTACGAATAAATAGCATTAGAAGCTCTATTCATTTTGAAGGTACTTTGGAATATAAAACTGTTTATTTTTTTCTCATTTTTCCCAGATTAACCTTAACCTACTGATTATCAGAGTTTTAAATGCATCCAGAATATTTTGCTCTCGAAAAATATAGTTTGTGGTAATAGGCAGAATTTCAGGGTTAAGGAAGAAGAAAAATAAGTAAAATGTGCTATCCCTAAGCTTTAAAAATTCACTTCCTTAAAGCAAGCATTGATGATAAAACAAATAGTATCTTAACAATTATTTTCCAAGGTTTCTTGAATCAGGAGCGTTGGGTTTTAAAATATTTTTAATAGTTTTTCTTTTCCTGCTTTTGTGATTTCGTTTCCATTTCTGACAAAAAAAAAAATGAAGTGCTAAAAATAACAAACATGACTAATTCTCAATTACCTGCAATAAAGAGAAGGCAAATGGAAACTGGCATGATGGAATAAATTATATACACTGCTAGTTTAAAAATCCAATTTTAACCATTACTTTCAACCTCCTTCTTATTAACAAATAAAATTGGACTTCTCTAAATTCCATTACCTCTTCTTTCATCTGAAAAATTCCCTGATGGAGCTACTAGCATAAAGATTAATATCCCAAGAAAGGAAAGCGGGGATAGATGGTGAGAAATAAATATGGATCCTTTACATACTTGATGCTTCAGTCTAAATATATACATAAAATTAGGGAAAAAATAAATGAATTTCCTTAAACAGTTCACAATACTGACCTACTCAGTTTAGAATCAGATTTCAAATAGATCACTAGAGTTGGATTAAAAACTATATGATATCAAGATTCCTTTCACTTTCAAAAGTGTGTGATTTTATATATGATCAAAATATAGAATTATATCTCTGTAAGTGGACTTCAAAATACTTTTATAGTTCACTAGTAAAACTTAATTATTTAAAATATGAATCATTAATATTATAAGGAAACATAGATATGTTCATAGAAAGTTAATCTAGAAATCCCAAAATCTGTTTAACTTCTTTTTCTATAATTAATTAATTAATTTAAATGGTAGGCTAATTACTTTCCAATATTGTGATGGCTTTTGTCATACATCGACATAAATCAGGATGTACATGTGTCCCCGCATCCTGAACCCCCTCCCACACCCCTTCCCCCCCGATCCCTCTGGGTTGTCCCAGAGCACCAGCTTTGAGTGCCATAGTTCATGCATTGAACTGGTCGTCTATTTTACATATGGTAATACACATGTTTCAATGCTATTCTCTCAAATCATCCCACCCTCACCTTCTCCCACAGAGTCCAAAATCTGTTCTTTACATCTGTGTCTCTTTTGCTGTCACATATAGAGTTGTAATTATGGTCTTTCTAAATCCCATATTTATGTGTCAATATACTACATTGATGTTTTTCTTTCTGGCTTACTTTGTATAATAGGTTCCAGTTTCATCCACCTCATTGGAATGAACATAAATGCATTCATTTTTATAGCTGAGCAACATTCCATTGTGTATATGTACCACAATTCCTTATTCTTTTGTGTGCCAATGGGCATCTAGGTTGCTTCTATATCCTAGCTATTGTAAACAGTGCTGCAATGAACATTGGGGTACATGTGTCTCTTTCAATTCTGGTTTCTTTGGTGGGTATGCCCAGTAGTGGGATTGCTGGGTCATTTGGAAGTTCTATTTCAGGTTTTTCAAGGAATCTTCACACTGCTCTCCATAGTGGCTATACTAGTTTATATTCTGACCAATAGTGTAAAAGGGTTCCCTTTTCTCCAAACCCTCTCCAGCATTTATTGTTTGTAGACTATTTGATGACAGCCATTCTGACTGGCATGACATGGTACTTTATTGTGGTTTTGATTTTCATTTCTTTGATAATAAGTGATGTTGAGCATCTTTTCATGTGTTTATTATCCATCTTAATGTCTTCTTTGAAGAAATGCCTGTTTAGATCTTTGTCCCATTTTTTTGATTGGGTTGTTTATTTTTCTGGTATTGAGCTGCATGAAATGCTTGTATACTTTGGAAAGTAATTATTTTTCAGTAATTTTTTTTTTTTTTTTGCTATTTTCTTCCATTCTAATTGTGCATTTTCATCTTGCTTATAGTTTCCTTCATTGTGAAAAAGTTTTTAAGTTTAAATAGGTCCCATTTATTTATTTTTGTTTTTTATTTCCATTACTCTGGGAGGTTGGTCATAGAGGATCTTGCTGTGATTTATGTCTGAGAATGTTCTGCCTGTGTTTTCCTCAAGGAGATTTATGTTTTTTGGTCTTATATTTAGATCTTTAATTCATTTTGAGTTTATTTTTGTGTATGGTGTTACAAAGTGTTCTAGTTTGTTCCACTGATCTATATTTCTGTGTTTGTGCCAGTACCATACTGTCTTGATAACTGTAGCTTTGTAGTATAGTCTGAAGTCAGGAAGGTTGATCCCTCCAGTTCCATTCTTTTTGCTCAAGATTGCTTTGGCTATTCAAGGTTTTTTTGTGTTTCCATACAAATGGTGATATTGTTTGTTCTAGTTCTGTGAAAAATACTGCTGGTAGCTTGATAGGGATTGCACTGAATCTATAGATTGTTTTGGGTTATATACTCATTTACGCTATATTCATTCTTGTAATCCATGAACATGGTATATTTCTATTTGTGTCATTTTTTATTTCTTTCATCATTGTTTTATAGTTTTCTTTATGTAGGCATTTTGTTCCTTTAGGTAAATTTATTCCTAAGTATTTTATTCTATTCATTGTAATGGTGAACGTGATTGTTTCCTTAATTACTCTTTCTGTTTTCAAATTTTTTAGTGTATAAGAATGCAAAGGATTTCTGTGTATTAATTTTACATCCTGCATCTTTATTATATACACTGATTAGCTCTAGTAATTTTCTGATGGTGTCTTTAGGGTTTTCTATATAGAGGATCATGTCATCTGCAGACAGTGAGAGTCTTACTTCTTTTCCAATCTTGATTTGTTTTATTTTTGCCATTGAGGATAAGGTTTGATGTGGGTTTGTCATATATGGCTTTTATTATGTTGAGATATGTTCCTTCTATGCCTGTTTTCTGAAAGTTTTTGTCATGAATGAGTGTTGAATTTGGTCAAAGTCTTTCTCTGCATCTATTGAGATAATCAGATGGTTTTTATCTTTCAACTTTTTAATATTGTGTATCACATTGATTGATTTGTGAATATTGAAGAGTCTTTGCATCCCTCAGATAAAGCCCACTTGGTCATGATGACCTTTTTAATATATTGTTGGATTCTGTTTGCTAGAATTTTTGTTGAGGATTTTTGCATCTATGTTCATCAGTGATTGGAGAATGAAATGGCAACCCACTCCAGTACCCTTGCCTGGAAAACCCCATGTATGGAAGAGCCTGTTAGGTTACAGTCCATGGATTCACAACGAGTTTGACATGACTGAGCGATTTCACTTTCCTTTTCATCAGTGACATTGGCCTGTAGCTTTCTTTTTGTGTAACGTCTTTGGGTTTTTTTTAGGGTGATGGTGGTCTCATAGAATAAGTTTTGGAGTTTACCTTCCTCTGCAATTTTCTGAAAGAGTTTGAGTAAGATAGGTGTTAGTTCTTCTCTAAATTTTTGGTAGAATTCATCTGTGAAGCTGTCTGGTCCTGGGCTTTTGTTTGCTGGAAGATTATTTATTATAGTTTCCATTTCCATGTTTGATATGGGTTTGCTAAGATTTTCTAATTCTCCCTGGTTCAGTTTTGGAAGGTTAAACTTTTCTAAGAATTTGTCCATTTCTTCCAAGTTGTCCATTTTATTGGCAAATAGTTGCTGATAGTAGTCTTTTATGATCCTTTGCATTTCTGTGCTGTCTGTTGTGTCTTCTCCATTTCCATTCCTAATTTTATTGATTTGATGCTTCTCCCTTTTTGTCTTCATGAGTATGGCTAATGGTTTGTCTACTTATTTCTCAAAGAAGAAGTTTTTAGTTTTGTTGATTTTTGCTATAGTCTCCTTTGTTCCTTTTTCAATTATTGCTGCTCTGATTTTTATGATTTCTTTCCTTCTACTAACTTTGGACTTCTTCTTTTCTTCTTTTTCTGATTGTTTTAGGTGTAAAGTTAGGTTGTTTATTTGATGTTTCTCTTGGTTCTTGAGGCAGGCTTGCACTACTATGAGCATTCCTTTTAACACTGCTTTTACTGAATCCCAGAGATTTGGGACTATTGTGCGGTCATTTTCATTTTTTTCTATGCATATTTATTTCCTTTTTGATTTCTTCTGTGAGCTGTTGGTTACTTAGAAGTGTGTTGTTTAGCCTCCTCATGTTTGTATTTTTAAGAGTTTTTATTTCCCCCCGGTAGTTGACATCTAATCTTACCACATTGTCACTGGAAAAGATGCTTGAAATGATTTTAATTTTATAAAAATCTACCAAGGCTAGATTTATCACTCAGGATGTTATCTATCCTGGAGAATATTCCATGTGCACTTGAGAAAAATGTGAAATTCATTGTTTTTGAGTGAAATACTCTATAGATATCAATTAGGTCTAACTAGTCCATTCTATCATTTAAAGTTCATGTTTCCTTGCTAATTTTCTGTTGGGTTGATCTACCCACAAGTGTGAGTGGGGTATTAAAGTCCCCCACTATTATTGTGCCACTGTTAATTTCCCCTTTCATACTTATTAACATTTGCCTTATGTATTGAGGTGCTCCTATGCGGGGTTCATACATATTTATAATTGTTGTATCTTTTTCTTGGATCGATCCTATATTAAAAAACAGAGACATTGCTTTGCCAACAAAGGTCCGTCTAGTCAAGGCTATGGTTTTTCCAGTAGTCGTGTATGGATGTGAGAGTTGGACTCTAAAGAAAGATGAGCACTGAGGAATTGATGCTTTTGAACTGTGGTGTTGGAGAAGACTCTTGAGAGTCCCCTGGTCTGCAAGGAGATCCAACCAGTCCATCCTATAGGAGATCAGTCCTGAGTGTTCATTGGAAGGACTGATGTTAATGTTGAAGCTGAAACTCCAATATGTTGGCCACCTTATGTGAAGAGGTGACTCATTTGAAAAGACCCTTATGCTAGGAAAGATTGAGGGCAGGAGGAAAAGGGGATGACTGAGGATGAGATGGTTTGAGGGTATCACCAACTCAATGGACATGAGTTTGGGTAGGTTCCAGGAGTTGGTAATGGACAGGGAGGCCTGGCGTGCTGCAGCTCATGGGGTCACAAAGAGTCAGACACAACTGAGTAACTGAACCGAACTGAATTATTGATAAGTATGATCCTGTTAGTTTGTTGCTTTGGGTTCATTTTTATAAACCTTTTCTGTGTTTCCTGTCTAGAGAAGATATTTTATCATTTGTTGAAGAGCTGGTTTGGTGGTGCTGAATTCTCTCAGCTTTTGCTTTTCTATAAAGCTTTTGATTTCTCCTTCATATCTGAATGAGATCCTTGCTGGATACAGTAATCTGGGTTGTAGGTTTTTCTCTTTCATCACTTTAAGTATGTCCTGCCCTTCCTTTTTGGCCTAAAGAGTTTCTATTGAAAGATCAGCTGTTATTCTTACTGGTATCCCCTTGTGTGTTATTTATTGCTTTTCTCTTGCTGCTTTTAATATTTGCTTTTTGTGTTTGACCTTTGTTAGTTTGATTAATATGTGTCTTGGGGTGTTTCATCTTGGGTTTATCCTGTTTGAAACTCTCTGGGTTTATATAATTTGGGTGGCTATTTCCTTCCCCATTTTAGGGAAGTTTTCTACTGTTGTCTCCTCAAGTATTTTCTCAAGCCCTTTCTTTTTGTCTTTTTCTTCTGAGACAGCCATGACTCGAATGCTGGGGCATTTGACATTGTTCCAGAGGTCTCTGAGGTTGGACTCATTTTTTTTTTTTTAATTCTTTTTTTTTTCTTTTTCCCTTTCTACTTCATTTATTTGCACCAATCTATCTTCCATCTCACTTATCCTCTCTTCTGCCTTAGTTATTCTATTGTCAGTTCCCTCCAGAGTCATTTTAATCTCAATTATTGCATTGTTTATGTTTGATTGACTCATCTTTATTTCTTCTAGGTCCTTGTAAAACACTTCTTGCATCTTCCCAATCTCTGTCTGTAGTCTATTTTCCTGTAACTCCATTTTGTCTTCAACATTTTGGATCATCTTCACTATCATTATTCTGAATTATTTTTTCAGGTATGTCCTCCTCTTTCATTTGGTTTGGTAGGTTTTTATCATGTTCCTTCACCTGCTGAATATGTCTCTGCCTTTTCATTTTGTTTAGATTGCTGTGTTTGGGGTACCCTTCTGTAGGCTGGAAGTTCGTGTTTCTTCTTAATTGTGGACTGCTCCCTGTGGGTGGGGTTGGACCAGTGACTTGTCAAGGCTTCTTGATTGGGGGAGCTTGCACCTCTGTTCTCGTGGGTGGAACTGGATCTCATCTCTCTGGAGTACAATTAAATATCCAGTATTGAGGTTTGGAGTGTCTATGGGCTTGGCATGGCTTTGGGCAGCCCATCTTTCAATACTCAGGTTTGTGTTCTTGCTTTCCTGGATAATTAGTGTGGTGGAACTTGACTCTCTAGGGTGGAGCTTGGTTTCAGTGTTGGTAGGAGAATTTGGGGGGAGCTATTGCCTATTAATGTTCCCTGGATTCAGGAGTCCTCTGATGTTCTAAAGTTTTGAAATTAAGCTTCTTGCCTCTGAGTTTTGGTCCTTCTCTTACAGTATCCCCAAGACTTCTCCATCCATACAGCATAGAAGATAAAACCCCAAAGTTATTGGTGAAACAATTCTCCACAGTGAGGAACACCCGTAGAGATCACAGAGTTATATAAAGAAGAGAAGATGGAGGAGGGAGATAGAGGTGACCAGTAGGAGAAAAGGGAGAGTCAAAAGGGGATAGAGTAATCAAGTCAGTAAAGAGTCAGACATGACTGAATGACTGAACTGAACTGAACTGAATCAAATCCGTAAGTGAAATGGATACTGAAGATTAGATTCTTAGAGGTGCAAAATTGATAATAAAATTAAAAAGAAAAGATTAAAAACCTAGAATAGAGGTTAAACTCTCAAAAATACACTATAAAAATGAAAAACAAAATCAATCACAAACATTTATATATATGTGTATATATATACACACACACATATGGAATATATATATATGTAAATATATATACTGAATTTTTTTAAAGGACTTTTTTTGAAAGGCAATAGTAGGCTCTAAAAATTGAAAGTTAAAGGAGTAATAAAGAACTAAATTAAAAAAATAAAAAATGATAATAGTAAAAATATATCTAGGAATTTCTCTGGAGTTGTTGTGGGCAGTGTGGGGTCATTTCAGTGTCAGATAGTCCCTTGTTTCAGCTCTCAAGTTCTATAAGTGCACTACAAATGCACAGTCAATATTAACTTCAGGGTTTTCATCTGTTGCAGCTGTAACTTCTAGAGCAGTTCCCTCTTATTTGTTTATTTGGCTCCCTCTGTTTGAAAGTCTCTTCAGTGTCTAATTTCTGCCTTACATAAGGAGGCAAAGATGATCACTAATTTAGGCTCACTCATTCAGTTGTGTTGTGGGGAGGGAAGGACAATGCAAAGTATCAGTAGCATGTGTGGGGAGTCCTTGCAGTATATGGGCCACACGGGGTTTATGAGAGACCAAGGTGAAATGTGCTTCCTGGGTCTACACTGCTCAGGCTCTTAGTTGCTCTACAAGGGTATTGTCCCAAGTGGGTCCTGAATTTCATGCACTTTTCAGGTCTAAACAGGTCAGGTTCTCAGTTACTCCACAAGGGCACAGACCTGGGTGGGCTGTGTATTTTGTGCCCTTCCCAGGTCCGAGAAGCTCAGGTGACCAGGAGCTTGGCGAGCATACTGTCCTATGTGCGCCATGCATCTTATTCACCTCCCTGGTTCCAGCTGCTCAGTTTGCCAGGTGTGCCATGAGAGCACAGTCCCAGGTGTGCTGTGTGTCTCCTCTGGGGATCTAATCTCAGGCTGTGATACTTATGGCAGATATCAGCTGTCCAGTATACCAGGAAGACGTGGTGAGCAACTGAGAGCCTGCTCACAGTTTGGTGGAAGGTGTGGTCTCTGGGGCCAAGATTTCAGCAGCCCCGTGCCTTCTGGCTCTGGCTGTAGCACTCCTGCCTCTCCACCTCCATGGAGGGAGGGCCCTAAATGACAGCTGACTTGCTCTCCTTTGGTATTGTCTCAATCCTTTGGTCTGTGAGCATGCCAGGGTGCACCATGCACTGTTAGGACCTTTTGTGGGAAAGGTCTCTCTTCTCTCTCTCTCTTTGATGATCCCGTGGTTTGGGTTGCTGTCTCACATTAGCTCCCTCAGATTGTCCTCAGGGCATTCAGGCCCTGTCCTTACCCTAAGGGACCTATGAGGTAGCCCACGACTCCCTGCCTAGCCCCAACTCACTGGGGGTGGACACGAGTGTCTGGCCACTTCTCTGTCTCCACTTGTTGCTACAGTTAGGGTTTTTTTTTTGTTGTTGTTGTTGTTTTTTTCCTTCCTGATTATGTTGCCCTCTGAAATTTCAAAACTCAGCACAGACATACCTGTGAGAGTGTTTCTATTGTGTGGAAACCTCTCCTTCGCGACTCCCTCCCCAGGAAAGGTCTTGGTCCCTAAATCTTTTGTCTCTGTTTTTGTCTTTTGTGTTTTGTCCTATCGCCTTTTGAAGAGACTGCTGACTTTCTGGATGCCTGGTGTTCTCTGCCAGAGTTCAGAAGTGGTTTTGTGGAAGTTGCTCAACTTTCAAATGATCTTTTGATGAATTTGTAGGAGAGAAAGTGGTCTCCCCATCCTATTCCTCCACCATCTTGGGACTGCCCCTTTAACTTCTTAACCTTCTCAATACCTTGACCAAATTGTTACTTTGGCCGTAGTCACATCATTTGTATAATGAAGGAAATGAGAATTCTGAAAACTACATGACCTATAAATTCTTTTTAACTTTTTAATAAAAAAAAAGTCAGATGTAAACAAAATTTCTAGGAAGAAAATATAATTTTTATGAGGTGATAATCTTACATGAACCCCATTATTCTCCAATATGCATATATATTTCTTTTTATTGCTGTTGTTGTTTAGTCGCTAAGTCATGTCCAACTCTTGTGACCCCATACATTGTAGTCTGCCAGGCTCCTCTGTCCATGGGATATTTCTATACAAGAATACTGGAGTGTCTTGTCATTTTCTTCTCCAGAGATCTTCACTACCCATGTCTCCTGTATTGGCAGACCACTGAGCCACCTGTGAAGCCCTTTAAATTTAAGTATATTCCCCTTCAAATTTAGGTAGTGTTTGGATAGAGAGAAGGATAGGTGTATAGATATGTGATAAAAACAATATAGCAAAATAATAATTGTTAAATCTAGGTGGAGTGTACAATTTTTTCAACTTTGCTGTTTTAAATTTTTCATAATGGAAGTTGGGAAATAAAAAAGTAATCAGAATTATAAAAGAAATTCCCTCTAAATAAAGTTAATATAATATTAGAAGAGAAGTAAGTATTGCATGATTTAGTTTTCTTTGACTATATTAAGTCCTTTCTAATATGTGAAGTTTCTAGAACATTTATACATTTCTGGAGAGGATGTAAAATTATACAAAACTTTAGGAAACAATTCAGCACTTTCTTATGAATTTGAATATATAATTGTCATGTAAACCAATTGCTCATCTTCTAGGTATTTGCCTAAGCAAATTAAAAAACAGTATTTTTCACATAAAAGTCAAACACCAGAAAGAATTCAAGATTCTGCCAACACACGAATGATAAAAGATTTGTCCAAGGAAATAGTTGTCAGCAATAAAGAAGAATGGGATGTTGATGAATATGGCAATATAAATGAATTTTGAAATCATTAAACTGAGTGAAAAAGGTCAAATATGCATAATCTATGCTTTCAGATAATTCAGACTAGTCTATAGTGACAGAATGTCCTTCAGTGATTCCCAGGTGACAAGGTAGACAGAAGGAAGGATGAATTACAAAAAGGCAGAAGGAAACTTTTGAGGATGATACAAACATGTATTATGGTCATATTTTTGAGTTGATGCTTATATTGAAAATGTCCAAGTTTTACCCTTTAAATATTGCAATTTATTAATATTTTACTTCAACAATGCCTCGGTAAAATTACCAAAAAAAAAGACATGAATTGGACTTTTCAAATATGCTTCAACACACAAACAGAAATACCTCAGAAGCACTATAAAGTAATATGAAGAGAATTATAGTTTTTAAATGGTGTATATATAGGGTTTTCCTTGTGCAAAACGGCTTTTAATGGATTTCATTTACAACCATGGGCATGCATTTTATTAGATATGCCAGCTTTCTGGACATATTTTGTAGTTGTGCAACCTATGCTGTCACAGAGGATTACAAGCTTGGCTTAATGCTCTGCTGCTCCCATCTTAAAATTCTTAATAATTTTTGAACAAGGAGTCTCTCATTGTCATTTACTACTGAATCTGACAAATTACGTAGTCAGTCCTGTGCCAGAAGTAATTTAATAGAACTAAGCCTCTTGGCAATAAAGAATATATTTGCACTCAAAGCACATCTATTCATGTTTTGGAAATTCTACAAGAAAAACGATGTGGAAAGATATGGAAAACTCAAAATAGATTTTTTGATATCATTAGCAAGATAAAATGGTTATAGTCTCAAAGCACATGCTAAATGAAGACTTTCCTGACCAAACCAGGTAATAGCAACTATTAGAGCTCTAGATAGTTAATGATGAGTAATTCTCAGCAGGTCATATTTATTTCATATTTTTCCTTTCTATGTCAAGGTATAAATTATACATCATTTCCCAGATGTGCGCTCATAGTTGGAGGCCATTTTTAAGAGTTATTGGAGACTTGATGATGTGCATGTTATGTGTTCTTGGGCTCTTCAGAAACAAACATGTTAAAACATCCTCCATAGATGTTTCTTGTACCAAAATTACTGAAACAGCCATGCACTTCACCAAAATTTCCAAGTAAGAAGCATAAACAAAAATGACTATGAGTGTTTAAGCAATTCAATTTCCCTTCATCTGTTTATTTATTTATTTATTTTTTGCCAACAGATATGTTGAATATCAACAAACTGATCAAATACTATCAGCAAGAGAAGTTGATTAATAACATATCACCAGGAAACTTGCTGGTATTTCTTTGTATAATGGAAGCTTACCTTCTCTGTTTCTTCTCCTACTTTTATAAGTTTTAGGTTTGGTGTATTGATGAGTCAAGAAAGGACCAAGAAAGAGTCTTTGCCTTAGTTATACAGAAACCAACCATAGCAATAAGTCTTAGGTCACTTGTTTGATGTTTCATAGCTAGATACAGCTGTCTTCTTGAGACAATTTATTAAAAATTCTAAGCCTTTGCTGAGTTATGAATCTATTCTTCACCCAAGAAAAATACAGACAATGAAAATTTAGAAGCAAAAAGAAAAAAAAAGTAAGCTGTTCATGGATAATCATGAATTGAACTTGCAGTAGGGCTAATTTATTATCATATTGGGTATTATACTTCACATTTCAGGTTACAGGCATATAGTTCATATTATTGAGGAAACGAATGTAAACACAAAATTGTGGGTTAGAATCAGAACTTGGAGGACATTGTCTCTACAATCATGGTAGTAAAAGTAAAATCACATGGTATGGGGTATTTCACCAAAATGAATTTTATGCATTAAATATTGACAACTTATTCTACCTAGAGTACAGACATGACTTTGATCTGATTATTGACTGGTTGACTGGCTGAAGAAGAGGTTCAATTTTGCACCTGCAAAGAGTTCAAGAAGTTTGACTGTCCTGGGTCACCCTAGATCCAGAGAGTATGAGGGAAAGCAAAAATTTATTAAACTAACATAGGATCTTAGGCTCCAGACAGGCTTTTGGACAAAAATTGTGCCATGACCTCCAGGGTCACATGATTGACAAATTTCTGTCATAAGTAATTTAAATTGCCCTAATCATTTCTTAAACTCACATAATTGAATAAATCTATAAATCCAAAATATATAGCTACCCAGAGACAGACATTCTGGCGAGTGAAGTCAAGTAGGCCTTAGAAATGTTGTTAATACAGCAAGTGGATGTGACGGAATTCCAATAGAACTATTCAAAACCCTAAAGGATGATACCATCACGGTGTTGCATTCAATATGTCAGCAAATCTGGAAGACCTAGCAGGGGCCAGAGGACTAGAAAAGGTCAGTCCTCATTTCAGTTCCCAAGAAGGGTAACATAAAAGAGTGTGTTAACCATCAGACAACTACACTCATCTCCCATGTTATTAAGGTCATGATTAAAATCATGCATGCTCAGCTTCAGCATTATGTGAGCCAAGAGCTACCAGATGTCCAAGCTGGGTTTAGAAAAGGAAGAGGAACCAGAGATCAAATTGCCAACATTTGCAGGATTATAGAGAAAGGTAGGGAATTCCAGAAAAACATCTACCTCTATTTCATGGACTATGCCAAAGCCTTTGACTGTGTGGACCGTAATAAACTGTGAAAAACTCCTAAAGAGATGGGAATATCAGACTATCTTACCTGTCACCTGAGAAAACTGTATGTGGGTCAAGAAACAACAGTTAAATCCCTGTATGAAACAACTGATTTGTTCAAGATTGAGAAAGGAGTACAACAGGACTGTCTGCTATCACCCTGTTTATTTAATCTGTATGCTGAGCACATCATGAGAAATGCCAGGCTGGATGAGTCACAAGTTGGAATCAAGATAGGTGGAAGAAACATCAACAACCTCAGATGTGTGAATATCATCTAATGGCAGAAAGTGAAGAGGAGCTAAAGAGCCCTTTGATGATGATTGAGATCCTCTTGATGAGGGTGATGATGGAAGAGAGTGAAAACGCTCATCTAGAACTATGGATTACAAAAAAATAAGATAATGTTATCCAGCCCCATTACTTCATGGCAGATAGAGAGGGAAAAGTGGAAGTAGTGACAGATTTCCTCTTCTTGTGCTCTAAAATCGCTGCAGTTTGTAAGTTTAAAAGTATTGTTCTTAATACAGATATATTATTTCCAGTAGTTTGTTAAAGGTAAGCTATTAAGTTCATTCAAAGTAAATAAAAATATTTTCCATTCCCAAGAACAAAAAATGTTAACTATTCTAAGGCATGAGTCTATAAGGAGTCTGTCCAGCAGTCTCTCTGGTAAAATAATAGAGAAATGGAATAATCTATGTTTCCATAATAAGTCCTTGAAAGAAGGATATTCCAGGTTCTGCTTCTACTCTAAAAGCAAGCATTTTCATTTATAATACAATACTATTATATGAAATATGAGAATAAATAAAAATAGATGCTTAAGAAAGCCAGTACATGATGAAGTTACTTTACATTTATCTGGAGAAGGGAAAAGACCTAAAGAAATTTCCTTCTAGTGTATCATATGGACTCCAGCTTGATTTTGTCTATACCAAGCTTTCCCAACCTTGTCACTATTGACACTTTAGACCAGTACACAAATCTGTATTGTGTATTCAAGAGTTTTTAGCAGCATCCCTCGTCTCAACCTCTAATATACCAGTAGAAGTGCCCTTCAATTAGTCACAACAATGTAGGGGAGCAGAATTTGCCATCCCAAAATATTTCTTTGACATGAGCTTTATTCTAGGCTATTTGTTTTAATTTCTATCTTTATTGAAATATAGTTTCAAGTGTACAGCAAAATGATTCAGTTATACACATGTATTTCAGATTATTTTCCATTATAAGTCATTAAAAGATACCGAATATAGTTCCCTGTGCTACACAGTAAGTCCTTGTTGTTTATCTATTCTATATATACTAGTGTGTTTCTGTTAATCCCCAATTCCTAATTAATCCCTCCCCCTTTCTTCCTCTTGGTTACCATAAGTTTGCTTTTCTTTGTCTGTGGGTCTATTTCTGCTTTGTAAAATATGTTCATTGATATAATTGTTTTAGGTTATACATATAACTGATATATTTATCTTTCTCTGACAAACTACACTTACTATGATAATGTTTCTGCAAGTAGGATTATTTCATTCTTTTTTATGGATGAGTAATAGTCTATTTAAAGCTCAACAATCAGAAAACTAAGATCATGATATCCAGTCCCATCACTTCATGGCAAATAGATGGCAAACAGTGGCAGACTTTATTTCAGGGGCTCCAAAATCACTGCAGATGGTGACTGCAGGCATGAAATTAAAAGATGCTTACCCCTTGGAAGGAAAGTTATGACCAACATAGACAACATATTTAAAAGCAGAGACATTACTTTGCCAACAAATGTCCGTCTAGTCAAGACTATGGTTTTTCCACTACTCATGTATGGATGTGAGAGTTGGACTATAAAAGAAGCTGAGCACCGAATAATTGATGTTTTTGAACTGTGGTGTTGGAGAAGACTCTTGAGAGTCCCTTGGACTGCAAGGAGATCCAACCAGTCCATCCTAAAGGAGATCAGTCCTGAGTGTTCATTTATATGACTGATGTTCAAGCTGAAACTCCAATACTTTGGCCACCTGTGTTGTGAAGAGCTGACTCATTGGAAAAGACTCTGATGCTGGGAAAGACTGAAGGCAGGAGGAGAAGGGGATGACAGAGGATGAGATAGTTGGATGGCATCACCGACTCAATGGACATGAATTTGAGTAAACCCTGGGAGTTGGTGATGGACAGGGAGGCCTGGTGTGCTGTGGTCCATTGGGTTGCAAGAGTAGAACATGACTGGGTGACTAAACTGAACTGAATATTCTAATATAAATATATGCCACACCTTCTTCATCCATTCAATTGTTGATGTACATTTATCTTGTTTCCATTTCTTGGTTATTTAGAAGACTGCTGCTATATTGGGTTGGATGTAACTTTTAAATTAAAATTTTCAGCTTTTCTGGTGTTATGCCCAGGAGTCAGATTCCTGGAGCATATGGAAATTCTAGTTTTAGTTTTTTAAGGAAACACTATACTGAACATACTGACCATTATATCTACTGTGGGCAAGAATTCTTTAGAAGAAATGGGGTAACCATCATAGTCAACAAAAGAGTCCGAAATGCAGTACTTGGATGCAGACTCAAAAATGACAAAATGATCACTGTTCATCTCCAAGGCAAACCATTCAATACCACGGTAATCCAAGTCTATGCCCCGACCACAATGCTGATGAAAACTTACGATACCTTTTAGAAATAACATGAAAAAAAAAGATATCCTTTTCATTACAGGAGACTGGAATGCAAAAGTAAGAAGTCAAGAAACACCCGGGGTAATAGGCAAATTTGGCCTTGGAGTACTGAATGAATCAGGACACAGTCTAAT
The DNA here is from genome assembly GCF_049115385.1 of Moschus berezovskii. Lineage (NCBI taxonomy): Eukaryota > Metazoa > Chordata > Mammalia > Artiodactyla > Moschidae > Moschus > Moschus berezovskii. The sequence continues at coordinate 87,119,706 of NC_142472.1, read as the reverse complement.
CGAGTTCTGCCAAGAGAATTCGCTGGTCATAGCAAAAACACTCTTCCAACAACACAAGAGAAGACTCTACACATGGACATCACCAGATGGTCAACACTGAAATCAGACTGATGATACTCTTTGCAGCTAAAGATGGAGAAGCTCTATACAGTCAGCAAAAACAAACTCAAGAGCTGACTGTGGCTCAGATCATGTACTCCTTGTTGCCAAATTCAGACATAAATTGAAGAAAGTAGGGAAAACCACTAGACCATTCAGGTATAACCTAAACAATGTCCCTAATTATTATACAGTGGAAGTGAGAAATAGATTTATGGGACTAGATCTGATGGACAGAGTACCTGATGAACTATGGAGGGAGGTTCAAGACACTGTACAGGAACAGGGAGGAAAACCATACCTAAGAAAAAGAAATGCAAAAATGTCAAAAGGCTGTCTGAGGAGGCCTTACAAATAGCTGTGAAAAGAAGAGAAATCAAAAGCAAAGGAGAAAAGGAATGATATACCCATTGAATGCAGAGTACCAAAGAATAGCAAGGAGAGATGAGAAAGCCTTCCTCAGTGATCAGTGCAAAGTAATAGAGGAAAACAATAGAATCAGAAAGACTAGAGATCTCTTCAAGAAAATTAGAGACACCAAGTGAACATTTCATGCAAAGATGGGCACAATAAAGGGCAGAAACCTTATGGACCTAACAGAAGCAGGAGATATTAAGAAGAGGTGGCAAGCATACATAGAGGAACGGTACAAAAAAAGATTTTCATGACCTAAATAATCACGATGGTGTGATCACTCACCTAAAGCCAGACATTCTGCAGTGAAAAGTCAAGTTGGCTTTAGGAAGCATCACTACAAACAAAGCTATTGGAAGTGATGGAATTCCAGTGGAGCTATTTCAAATCCTAAGATGATGCTGTGAAAGTGCTGCACTCAATATGTCAGCAAATTTAGAAAACTCAGCAGTGGCCACAGGACTGTAAAAGTTAAGGTTTATTCCAATCCCAAAGAAAGGCAATGCCAAAGACTGTTCAAACTACTACACAATTGCACTCATCTCACACGCTAGCATAGTAATGCTCAAAATTCTCCAAGCCAGGCTTCTACAATACGTGAACCGTGAACTTTCAGATGTTCGATCTGATTTTAGAAAATGCAGAGGAACCAGAGATCAAATTTCCAACATCCACTCAATCATCGAAAAAAAAAAAAAAAGAATTCCACAAAAACATCTATTTCTGCTTTATTTACTATGCCAAAGCCTTTGACTGTGTGGATCACAATAAACTGTGGAAAATTCTGAAAGAGATGGAAATACCAGATCACCTGATCTGCCTCTTGAGAAACCTGTATGCAGGTCAGGAAGCAACAGTGAGAACTGCACATGGAGCAACAGACTGGTTCCAAATCGGAGAAGGAATACGTCAAGGCTGTATATTGCCACCCTGCTTATTTAACTTATATGCAGAGTACATCTTGAGAAACACTGGGCTGGATGAAGTACAAGCTGGAATCAAGATTGCCAGGAGGGGAGAAATATCAATAACCTTAGATATGAAGATGACACCACCCTTATAACAGAAAGTGAAGAAGAGCTAAAGAGCCCCTTGATGAAATTGAAAGAGGAGAGTGAAAAAGTTGGCCTAAAGCTCAACACTAGAAAACGAAGATTATGGCATCCGGTCCCATCACTTCATGGCAAATAGATGGAGAAACAGTGGAAATAGTGGCAGACTTTATTTTGGGGATCTCCAAAATCACTGCAGATGGTGATTGCAGCCATGCATTTAAAAGCCGCTTAGTCCTTGGAAGAAGAGTTATGACCAACCTAGACAGCATATTAAAAAGCAGAGACATTACTTTGTCAGCAAAGGTCCATCTACCCAAGGCTATCCCTTTTCCACTAGTCATGCATGGATGTGAGAGTTGGACTATAATGACAGATGAGCGCTGAAGAATTTATGCTTTTGAACTGTGGTGTTGGAGATGACTCTTGAAAGTCTCTTGGACTACTAGGAGATCCAACCAGTCCTTCCTAAGGGAAATGAGTTTTCACTTAGGATTCATGTTGAAGCTGAAACTCCAATACTTTGGCCACCTGATGCAAAGAGCTGACTCATTGGAAAAGACCCTGACCCTGTGAAAGACTGAAGGCATGAGGAGAAGGGGATGACAGAGGATGAGATGGTTGGATGGCATCACCGACTCAATAGACATGAGTTTGAGTATACTCTGGGAGTTGGTGATGGACAGGGATTTCATTGGGTTGCAAAGAGTCGGACATGACTCATCAACTGAACTGAACTAGACTTATGACAATATACAGCTTTGTTATAGTCCTCTCTCAATTTTGAACCAATCTGTTTTTCCATGTTCACTTCTAACTGCTCCTTCTTGAGCTGTATACATATTCCTCAGAAGACAAGTAAGGTGGTCTGGTATTCCCATCTCTTGAAAAGTTTTCCACATTTTGTTTTAAAAGTTTTCCATATTTTGTTTTAATCATCACATTAAAAGTACTGCATGTTGTCAATGGAGCATAAGTATATATCATTCTGCCATCCCTTTGTTTTCTCCATGATCCAGTGAATATTCGCTATTTGACCTCTGACTCCTCTTCCACTTCAAAACTTATTTGTATATCTGGAAATTCTCATTTCACATACTGCTAAAGCATAGCTTGAAGGATTTTGAACATAACCTTACTAGCATGTGGAAAGAGAGCAACTGCATGATAGGTTGAACATTCTGTGAAATTCCCCTTCTTCGAGATTGGAATGAAAATTGATCTTTTCCAGCGCTTTTGCCACTGAAAAGTTTTCCAAAATTGCTGACATACTGAGTGCGGCACATTAACAGCATCATCTTTTAGGATTTTAAATAGCCCAGCTAGAATCCCATCACCTTCTCTAGGTTTTTTATAGTAATGCTTGTTAAGGCCCATTTGACTTCACTCTCCAGGATTTCTGGAGTTAGGTGAGTGACTACACTATCACGGTTATTTGGGTCATTAAGATCTTTTTTGTATGGTTATTCTATGTATCCTTGCCAACTTTTCTTAATATCTTCTGCTTCTTTTAGCTCCTTACCATCTCTGTCCTTGATCATGCCCATCCTTGCATGAAACGTTCCCTTCGGTTCAGTTCAATTCAGTCGCTCAGTCGTGTCCGACTCTTTACGACCCCATGAATCACATCACACCAGGCCTCGCTGTCCATCACCAACTCCCGGAGTTCACTCAAAATCACCTCCATCCAGCCGGTGATGCCATCTAGCCATCTCATTCTCTGTCGTCCCCTTCTCCTCCTGCCCCCAATCCCTCCCAGCATCAGAGTCTTTTCCAGTGAGTCAACTCTTCGCATGAGGTGGCCAAAGTATTGGAGTTTCAGCTTTAGCATCAGTCCTTCCAATGAACACCCAGGACTGATCTCCTTTAGAATGGACTGGTTGTATCTCCTTGCAGTTCAAGGGACTCTCAAGAGTCTTTTCCAACACCACACTTCAAAAACATCAATACTTCGGCAATCAGCTTTCTTCACAGTTCAACTCTCACATCCATACATGACCACTGGGAAAACCATAGCCTTGACTAGTATCTCCAATTTTCTTGAACAGATGTCTAGCCTTATCCATTCTATTGTTGTCCTCTATTTCTTTGCATAGATCATTTAAGAAGATCTTCTTTTTTAAAAATATAAATATATTTATTTTAATTGGAGGCTAATTACTTTACAATATTGTAGTGGTTTTGCAAACATTGACATGAATCTGCCACGGGTCCACATGTGTTCCCCATCCTGAACCTGTCTCCCACCTCCCTCCCCATCCTATCTCTCTGGGTCATTCCAGTGCACCAGCCCTGAGCACCCTGTATCATGCTTTGAACCCTTGACTGGCAATCCATTTCACATATGATAATATATGTTTCAATGCCATTCTCCCAAATCATCCCACTTTCACCCTCTCCCACAGAGTCCAAAAGACTGTTCTATACATCTGTGTCTCTTTTGCTGTCTCGTGTACAGGGTTATCGTTACCATCTTTCTAAATTCCATGTATATGCATTAGTATGCTCTATCGGTGTTATTGTTTTTGGTTTACCTCGTTCTGTATAATAGGGTCCAATTTCATCCACATCACTACAACTGATTCAAATGTATTCTTTTTAATTTCTGGGTAATACTCCATTGTGTATATGTACCACAGCTTTCTTATCGATTCGTCTGCTGATGGACATCTAGGTTGCTTCCATGTCCTGGCTATTATAAATAGTTCTGTGATGAACATTGGGATACACATGTCTCTTTCAATTCTGGTTTCCTCGGTGTGTATGCCCAGGAGTGCGATTGCTGGATCATATGGCAGTTCTATTTCCAGATTTTTGAGGAATCTCCACACTCTTCTCCATAGTGGCTGTAATAGTTTGCATTCCCACCAACAGTGTAAGAGGGTTCCCTTTTCTCCACACCCTCTCCAGCATTTATTGCTTGTAGACTTTTGGATAGCAGCCATTCTGACTGGCGTGAAATGGTACCTCATTGTGGTTTTGGTTTGCATTTCTCTGATAATGAGTGATGTTGAGCATCTTTTCATGTGTTGGTTAGCCATCTGTATGTATTCTTTGGAGAAATATCTGTTTAGTTATTTGACCCATTTTTTGATTGGGTCATTTATTTTTCTGGAATTGAGCTGCAGAAGTTGCTTGTATATTTTTGAGATTAATTATTTGTCAGTTACTTCGTTTGTTCTTATTATCTCCCATTCTGAAGGCTCTCTTTTCACCTTGTTTATAGCTTCCTTTGCTGTGCAGAATCTTTTAATTTAAAATAGGTCCCACTTGTTTAGTTTTGCTTTTATTTTCAATATTCTGGGAGGTGTATCATAGAGGATCCTGTTGTGATTTATGTCGGAGAGTGTTTTGCCTATGTTTTGCTCTAGGAGTTTTATAGTTTCTAGTTTTACGTTTAGATCTTTAATCCATTTTGAGTTTTGTATAGAAATACAAAAAACCTCGAATAGCCAAATCAATCTTGAGAAAGAAGAATGGAACTGGGGGAATCAACCTGCCAGAATTCAGGCTCTACTACAAAGCCACAGTCAGCAAAACAGTATGGTACTGGCATAAAGACAGAAATATAGATCAATGGAACAAAATAGAAAGCCCAGAGATAAATCCATGCACCTATGGACACCTTATCTTTGACAAAGGAGGCAAGAATATATCCTTATTTTAAAATGTGTTCTTGTTAGTTTTCATCTGGTTTAAAATCTTGAATTACAACTGACAGTAGTTTGAATCAGAACCTGGTTGGGCTATGAGCTAAAATGTCATCTGGCATTATTATAAAAAGAACTGGGAGGGAAAGATTTCATACACAAACATTCTCTAATAAAGATCTTTAGTGATCCAAGCTTTAATTTCAAAAGCAAAGTGATGTATCAGAAAATTGATAATTAGAAAAAAAATTATTTCTTCCACTTTTTTAATAGGAAGAGTAAAGAAGTTAAATAGAACATATAGGAAATCTGCTGGCTGATCTTTGAAATTGGGAAAGTCAATAAGATAAATCACATCATTTCTTTAGTTAACAGACTAAATAAGAACAGAAAAGCAAAGTGTTGTAGTTTACAAGTGTGCCACAAAAATCTGCTGAAACAGAATAATGATTCACAATTTATTTAGTATACTGTACCTCACAGTTTCTGACATTGGAGGTTTTAGAAGGGTAATATTAACTATAGCCATTTAAGTTGAGATATAAAAAATCCTAAGACTAATCAGAAAAACATCTATTTCTGCTTCATTGACTATGCCAAAGCCTTTGACAGTGTGGATCACAATAAACTGTGGAACATTCTGAAAGAGATGGGAATACCAGACCACCTGACCTGCCTCTTGAAAAACCTGTATGCAGGTCAGGAAGCAACAGTTAGAACTGGACATGGAACAACAGACTGGTTCCAAATAGGAAAAGGAGTACATCAAGGTTGTATATTGTCACCCTGCTTATTTAACTTATATGCAGAGTACATCATGAGGAACGCTGGGCTAGAAGAGGCACAAGCTGGAATCAAGATTACCGGGAGAAATATAAATAACCTCAGATATGCAGATGACACCACCCTTATGGCAGACAGTGAAGAGGAACTCAAAAGCCTCTTGATGAAAGTGAAAGAGGAGAGTGAAAAGTTTGGCTTGAAGCTCAACATTCAGAAAACGAAGATCATGGCATCTGGTCCCATCACTTCATGGGAAATAGATGGGGAAACAGTGGAGGCAGTGTCAGACTTTATTTTTTTGTGCTCCAAAATCACTGCAGATGCTGATTGCAGCCATGAAATTAAAAGACACTTACTCCTTGGAAGGAAAGTTATGACCAACCTAAATAGCATATTAAAAAAACAGAGACATTACTTTGCCAACCAAGGTCCGTCTAGTCAAGGCTATGGTTTTTCCCGTGGTCATGTATGGATGTGAGAGTTGGACTGTGAAGAAAGCTGATCGCCGAAGAATTGATGCTTTTAAACTGTGGTGCTGGAGAAGACTCCTGAGAGTCCCTTGGACTGCAAGGAGATCCAACCAGTCCATTCTGGGTGTTCATTGGAAGGACTGATGCTAAAGCTGAAACTCCAATTCTTTGGCCACCACATGCGACGAGTTGACTCACTGGAAAAGAGTCTGATGCTGGGAAGGATTAGGGGCGGGAGGAGAAGGGGACGACAGAGAATGAGGTGGCTGGATGGCATCTCCGACTCGATGGACATGAGTTTGAGTGAACTCCAGGAGTTGGTGATGGACAGGGAGGCCTGGCGTGCTTCGATTCATTGGGTCACAAAGAGTCGGACACGACTGAGCTACTGAACTGTACTGAACTGAAGACTAATCAAAAGTGAATAACGAATGATGACTAATATTTAAGTAAATCTTTAAATCTGATAATTTTTCAAATTGATGATGTTATTAATTTTTATTAGGAGAGGTTTTAATTGATACTATTGAAAAAGGTTTTGATTTTTTTAATAACGGTTTATTACTAATATGAAGCCACAGCTATGGGTAACTTGTTGACTTAGACCACAAGGCAGTAATCACCTTTTCACTGTACACGTTAATTTAATGAATGGTGAAAATATGCAGGAGATATGAAATAGTTCCTAAGAGGTGAACCTTATACCAGGTCCGTATGTAAAGTACTCTAATAGGAAAATTGTCAAAAAGGACAAGGTACACATCCATGTAATATCCATGGAAAATGAGATCAGGAGCAGTAGATAACTTTAGGTTGTTTTGGAACCATGATAACAACAATGAAGTTATTAAAAAAAAATTTTTTTAATATTTGAAATACTTTTAGACTTACAGAAAGTTGTGAAAACACTACAGAGACTTCTCACTTCACCCAGTATTTCCTAATGTTAACATTTCATATAACTATGAATATTTTGCAAGAAATTAATATTGATGCAACACTATTAAACTGCAGACATTTGCTCATGAACTTTCTATTGTTCTTTTTCTGAACCAGGCTCCTACATTGATTTTGACTGTTATGGCTCCTCAGTATATTCCAATTTGTGGCAGTTCCTTTTTCTTTATCTTTCATGACCTTAACACATTTGAGGAGTATTTGCTGGCCATTCTGTCCCTTAAAAATATTCTTTAATTTTGGATTGATTCGTGTTTCTTCATGATCATATTGAGGTCACATTTTTGGCAGGAATACTATAAAAATGATGTTACAGCTTTCTCCTAATATTGTATTGTGAAATAGATGAATGGATAATGATATGTCTCATTACTAAGGATGATAAATATGGTCAATATTGTATTTGCCAGATTTGTCCACTACAAAGGTACAAGAAACTACAGAATTAACACTGCTATATTTACATGTTAGTTTTAGCCCACTCAACACATTTTGAACCTCTGACATCCAGAACCAGAAGGAGATAAACTTGGTGCTATTAAAATACTGAGTTTGTGGTAATTTGCTATGGTAGCAATAGGAAACTAATAAGGTACACATTTTATTAGTTAAAATAAGAACATTCTTGTTAGATAGATCTGAAATAAAAGTATTTACATTAATCAAGATCTATACCTTTCAAAGCACAACTTGATTTGCTACTCTGGAAAATGAGGAAACCTTAATTTTGGAGACCACAACAGGTTGTAAATAGGAGATTTTAATTTAAAAATGTCAGCATTATATTTGCTTTCAATTCTAGGTCTAGTGAACTCTAGAATCAGCAGAGCCAAAGCTCTTCTTCAAAGACACAAAACTCAGAAAAATTATTTCAAGTTGGTTGGTATATGAGTGAAATGTTACATCAAGCAACACCTAGAATTCAAAGTGACTACTTTTGTCAGATAAAAGATTATCTAACTAAATACTTTGACTTGGTATTTAACTATATTTTCTGTGTTTGTTTTCCTGTAATCAAATAAGTGTGATTGCATGTGTGTATGTATCTTTATATGTACATATTATTTTTCATAATGAATTCAACATATAATTAACATTTTTATTTAATTGAAATGACAGGTACTCCACAAGTATTTTCTATTGTTGGTAGGGAACATGATATTGATAATTATGAGAAAAATATTAACATTTATTTTTTTTTAGACCTCTGCAGGCATTCTTTAAAGTCAATTTTTTTTCCTCTGGACAAATTCTTCAGAAACATTAACTTATTTTCCCTCAGCTTTACTGATGTGTAATTGATTTGTGACATTGTGTAAATGAATCACTCTCACATCCCATTCTTTGCGACCCCATGCACTAGAGCCCACCAGACTCCTCTATTCATAGAATTTACCAGGCAAGAATATTGGAGTATGTTGCCAATTCCTATGGAGTATGTTGCCAATCTTTCTAACTCAGGGATTGAAACCTGTCTCTTGAGTCTCCTGCATTGGCAGGCAGATTCCTTACAATTCTGTCACCTGGGAAGCCAGTAATATTGCAAATGATTTTTAAAAGATGATTAGCTAACATATGTGTCACCTCACATAGTTATTGCTTTATTTTATGGTGAGAACATTTTAGATTTACTTTCCTAGAAATTTTCAAATATGTAAAATATACATGAGAGTGACTAATTTACACCATGTTACAAATCAATTACACATCAGTAAAGCTGAGGAAAAATAAGTCAATGTTTCTGAAAAATTTGTCCAGATAAAATAAAATTGACTTTAAAGAATGCCTGCTGCTGCTGCTGCTGCTAAGTCGCTTCAGTCCTGTCCGATTCTGTGTGACCCCATAGACGGCAGCCCACCAGGCTCCGCTGTCCCTGGGATTCTCCAGGCAAGAACACTGGAGTGGGTTGCCATTTCCTTCTCCAATGCATGAAAGTGAAAATTGAAAGTGAAGTCGCTCAGTCGTGGCCTACTCTTCGCGACCCCATGGACTGCAGCCCACCAGGCTCCTCCGTCCATGGGATTTTCCAGGCAAGAGTACTGGAGTGGGGTGCCATCGCCTTCTCCAAAGAATGCCTGCAGTGGTCTAGAAAAAAAAAAAAGTTAATATTTTTCTCATCATTATCAATATCATGTTCCCTACCAACAATAGAATATACTTGTGGAGTACCTGTAACAGTACTATTAACTATAGTCACAATGCAGTACATAAAACCCACAGAGTTTATTCAATTATTAACTGAAAATCTGTACACTTTGATCATCATCTTCTTATTTTCTACACTTCCTCTTCCACAGCAACCATGAATCTACTTCCTGTTTTTGTGCATTTAGCTTTTTTAGATGTGTGGATGTGCAGTAAAGTGATTCAGTCATACATATGTATGCATATATACATATGTGTGTGTGTTATATATTTGCTTTATTTTTTATACTATAGTTGATTAGCAGTGTTATATTTCAGGTTTACAGCAAAATGATTCAGTTATACATATAATGTATCTATTCTTTTTCAAATTCATTTTTCATTTAGATTGGATAACATCCCATTATACGTATGTGTTACAATTTCATAAATCCATTCATTCATTGACAGACATTTAAATTGTTTCCATGCCTTGACTATTATGACTAATGCTACAATAAACATAAAAGTGCGGATGTCTCTTCAAGATGGTGCTTTCATTTCCTTTGGATATATACCTAGAAGTGAAATTGTGGGGTGATATGGCTGTTCTAAGTTTTCCTCTTGAGGAAACTCCATTCTGATTTCTATAGTGGTTGAACCAATTTAGGTTTCCACCCATAGTGCATAAGGGTTCCTTTCCCCCATTACATTATTCTTAAGCATGCATAGACTTTCATATCCTTTCTTGGATATTAGCTGAAAAGACCACATATTGCCCCGTGGTCATAAGCGCACTATTTCCACTTGGACTGGACACATTTCTTCTTAAATTCAATTTTGTTACCCTCCTTAATTGGGAAATAAGATCAAAGTTTGATTTTTTTGTTGTTGTTGACAGTTTGTGATAAAGAACAATTACTTCTCCAAGCTTTTTTTTTTTTTTTTACTTGTTGTTAGTAGCTGTCTAGAGTTTGAAAATACTCCCAAGTAATTATCTTATTTTGGTAAAATAAATTTTATTTCATTAATATTGTTTAAGTTTAGAAATTTCTAAATAGTGTCTATGGATTTTGAACTAAATGTAATTTATTCATATAACTTGATTTGTTTCAATTTATTTCTTTGAAAATAATTACAGAACAAAATAAAATTTGAAATGAGATCAGATAAAAAAAATGGTGATTCAAATAATGTTATAAGTCCTACTTCATTTGGAACTATTATCAAATCAAGAAACACTAATTTTTCATCAGTTCCTAAGATACAATTGAAAAAGCAAGAATCTTCTTAATAATTTTCTAGAACTGAAACTCATCTTTATTGAAAAACTTTGTTTCTCAAAACACAATTTAAAAAGATTTGTTTTTAAGGTTTGTATTAATTTATACAAAAATGACCATGAAAACTATCCTAGATTTTCTTATTCACTGAAAAGAACACTTCTGAGTGCCTACTATGTGTAAGGTATTATGCTGTAGTGATAAGCATAACCAATATTTTTAAATAAAGAATAGAATACTGAGAAGCTAACTGGAAGTGTTATTAAGATTTTGACTAGATTTTGCCTGGGGTAACTCAGGCCAAGAATGGGAATAATAAACTATATTAAGTCAGATCAGGATGTCAGGCCAAAGCCTGATGAATGAGATGGAAACACAAGACATTAGTGAGCAGGTTTTTCTTTCACTGATTTCAGTGTCAGAGATGAAACTTGGAAAAGTAAAACTTTCCCTTAGGCAGGTAAAGGGAGGCATGATTGCTTCTCCAGGGAACAGTCAGCTGCCAGTCTAGAGAACAAGCTATCCAGTGTACAAGTCACAATAAAGAGAGCCAGGAAGATCTTCCAGGTAGAAAGGGATGATTAATATTCAATCATTTATCCACTCACAGGAGCACATTAACACTTTCAAACAGCAAAGTCAAACACAGAAAAGCAATTTCTCCCCTTGCAGGCTTTGTGATAGCTTGATTGCTAACTATCTGGCTTAAGAGTTACTCCAAATAACACAAGACACTAAAACATTAATTATATATAAAAAAAATAATAGAGTTACTATGGCCTGGAAGAAGCACAAGCTGGAATCAAGATTGCTGGGAGAAATATCAATAACCTCAGATATGCAGATGACACCACCCTTATGGCAGAAAGTGAAGAGGAACTAAAAAGCCTCTTGATGAAAGTGAAAGAGGAGAGTGAAAATGTTGGCTTGAAGCTCAACATTCAGAAAAAGAAGATCATGGCATCTGGTCCCATCACTTCATGGGAAATTGATGGGGAAACAGTGGAAACCATGTCAGACTTTATTTTTTTTGGGCTCCAAAATCACTGCAGATGCTGATTCAGCCATGAAATTAAAAGACGCTTACTCCTTGGAAGGAAAGTTATGACCAACCTAGATAGCATATTCAAAAGCAGAGACATTACTTTGCCAACCAAGGTCCGTCTAGTCAAGGCTATGGTTTTTCCCACGGTCATGTATGGATGTGAGAGTTGAACTGTGAAGAAAGATGATCGCCGAAGAATTGATGCTTTTGAACTGTGGTGCTAGAAAAGACTTGAGAGTCCCTTGGACTGCAAGAAGATCCAACCAGTCAATTCTAAAGATCAGTCCTGGGTGTTCATTGGAAGGACTGATGCTAAAGCTGAAACTCCAATACTTTGGTCACCACATGCGACGAGTTGACTCACTGGAAAAGACTCTGATGCTGGGAGGGATTGGGGGCGGGAGGAGACGGGGACGACAGAGAATGAGATGGCTGGATGGCATCACCGGCTGGATGGAGGTGATTTTGAGTGAACTCCGGGAGTTGGTGATGGACAGGGAGGACTGGTGTGCTTTGATTCATGGGGTGGCAAAGAGTCGGACACGACTGAGCAACTGAACTGAACTGAACTTAATGGCTACATTACTGATGTTGTCGACATTTTCTTTATCCTCTCATTCTTGTAATATGCAGGTGCTGTTGTCCATCTGTTTCCTGAAAATTATTCCATATTATACATTGAAAATTTTAGAGTCCTGCAGTGCCTTCACATTATTCTTGCTATAAATTAACTTAGAAACACCTTTGCTTTTCCTGATACTAATGATAAAATTGGGACCTAAAAGGACAGCAACGTACTCAGGAGGCCAAGCAAAGGGGATTAGAAACTTTCATTTAGGTACTATGCTACCTTTCCTGTGTCCTATTTGCTTAATATTTTCTATTGTTATTAGGGCCCCTGCAGTTGAATAAAATGAAATTATAATTAGCATTAAATGAGTTACCTTTTCGGTAATAGGACTCCTAGCTGAGTCTATCACGGATTAAACCTTCCAAGAGAGTGTGATTAGAGTGCTATTTGTTCTCTGGCTACTACTTGTTAATTATTTAACATAATCTTTGATCACCAGCTTATTTCAACATCTAAGAATATTAAGGTACAATTAGGAGAGGTCTTTTTGAAGCTATCTGCTATACTTTCTGGAAAAAGTATGCTTCTAGGGAAGTAAAGGAAGAAAAAGTCAAGTTCTCCTGCTCAGATAATTTGGAACATAAAATGCCTATCTCTATTCCAGTAGCATAATTCATTCACTGAAGTTCATGACATAATAAGGCTCACAAGACTACAGCAGAGACAAAACGGGTAATTGGATTTCTACTCTTCAAGACTTCATGCTTCCAGGGAAGGAGATGGTGGCAGTTACAAAGAGGCCAGTGAATACCACCTTTATTTTCCTTAATCAGATTCTAAATCTGTCAATAATAACAAGAATCAGCATATGGAAGCAAAAAATTTGACCTTACCACTGATAAACTGCCTGAGGATATAGCAAGATAGTGGGCTTCCTAATACTCCAAGATAGAATTAGACTCACTTGCCCATACATTGGAGAAGGAAATGGCAACCCATTCCAGAGTTCTTGCCTGGAGAATCCCAGGGACAGAGGAGCCTGGTGGGATGCCGTGTATGGGGTCGCACAGAATCAGACACGACTGAAGCGACTTAGCAGCAGCAGCAGCAGCAGCCCATACATTAATAATCAGGGCTGGAAATATGCAGACTTCTGCATAGGAAGGCACACCTTGTAAAAGTTAATAAAATCCAAGAGTGGACCAGAGACCATGCTTCTTACAACTAGTTTGGTTCCTAAGAGGAAACAGTGGCTTAGCCAAGCATGCTTTCTTCAAGCAAACCCATCCCAGCTCTCCTCATTTCCAAATGAAGAAAAAGTATTGTCAGGTCTACTTAGAGAAAATGTCCTATTGTTTAGAGTTAGAGACTTGAGGGCTAAGCACCCTTTTCAAGTGAGATTCTACTCCTGTTTGAATGGAGCAGTCTCTGCTAACAAAAAAGTAATGAAATCTTAGAAAAAATATCAAATTCCTCAGATGAACCGGACCTCATCCCAGCTTTCCCTCTACACTTTAAAAATTCCAGGTCTTAGGAAAATAAATAGAAAAAGTGATTGGTTTTATAGAAAGTTTTATTTTCATTTTAGGCTTGAAGGATTTGTTAACAAAAGAAATCACTTGTTATTCACAAATAATTTAAATTTTTGCATGAGATTATTTGGCATAATCTCTATATACAATCATTAAAAGAAAAGAAATTGAAACGACAGAGAGAATTAACAGCATATATACATCACCAAATTAGGCCCATCTACATCCAGAATTGAACAGTGTTGGGAAGTCCCTTGCTAATAGCAATCTGGAGTCCAAGTTAGGAAAGATCCCGGGTGGTGCATCCACACCACAGATGAGACTTCAAACTGAAGTTTGGGGGGTTCCTGCTTATAAACCCAGGCTGCTAACTGATATCACCATCAGTTCTGGATGCAAAAATGCAGCTCTGGTTTTGTTTAAATTTTTGCAATGCTATTTGTTTCACCCTGTGAATCTTCCGACTTTTTAAGGCCCAGGGGTTTGGCCATATCTCCAGAGACTCAAGAATTCCCTTTCTTATCTAAAATTACCTTTCTTATTTAAAATTCTGTCTGACTTGCTGTGCTTACAAGAAGGCAAAAAAGCTAAGCATTGTTTAGGCAGGACAGAAAAGGTCAGAGGACTTCTCTCTTGCTCCTGATGTCTGAACAAGATTCCTTCATCTTAATTTTCCTAAAAGGAAAGGATGTAAGGATGTGAGAGTTGGACCATAAAGAAGGCTGAGTCCCAAAGAATCAATGCTTTTGAACTGTGGTGTTAAAGAAGACTCTTGAGAGTCGTTTGGACTTCAAGGAGGTCAGTCAAACCTAAATGAAATTAATCCTGAATATTAATTGGAAGGATTGATGCTGAAGCTGAAGCTCCAATACTTTGACCACCTGGTGCAAAACCAAATTATTTGGAAAAGACCCTGATGCTGAGAAACATTGAAGGCAGGAGAAGAAGGGAATGACAGAGGGTGAGATGGTTGGATGACATCACTGACTGAATGGACATGAGTTTGAGCAAGCTCTGGAGGATGGTGTAGAACAGAGAAGCCTGGCATGCTGCAGTTCATAGGGTCACAAAGAATTGGACACAACTGAGTGACTGAACAGCAACAAATAGGAAAGGAAAGACAAATTGCATCATTAAAAATTTAGAATGAGAAAAAAACATACTGTAACATTAATGGAACAAATGTAGAAATAAATAATATAGATGTAAGTCTTAAGTTAAAAATTTGAGACAGAATAGATGTGGAATAGAAAGAAAAAATTTGACATTTTTATAATTAGTAAAAAAGGCAAGAATAGGGACAATAAGGAGATGAAAATTATATAGAACAAGAAAAAATGAAAAAATCAACATAACATCTCTAAGATAATGAATATAGGATATGAAGCATAAGAATATAGGAAAATGGATTTGAAATGTAGAAATACATGACTAGTCAGATTTAAATAGGTATCACTTCATGGGAAATAGATGGGGAAACACTGGAAACAGTGTCAGACTTTAATTTTCTGGGCTCCAATATCACTGCAGATGGTGATTGCAGCCATGAAATTAAAAGACGCTTACTCCTTGGAAGGAAAGTTATGACCAACCTAGATAGCATATTAAAAAGCAGAGACATTACTTTGCCAACCAAGGTCCGTCTAGTCAAGGCTATGGTTTTTTCAGTGGTCATGTATGGATGTGAGCGTTGGCCTGTGAAGGAAGCTGATCGCCGAAGAATTGATGTTTTGAACTGTGCTGCTGGAGAAGACTCTTGAGAGTCCCTTGGACTGCAAGGAGATCCAACCAGTCCATTCTAAAGGAGATCAGTCTTGAATATTCACTGGAAGGACTGATGCTAACGCTGAAACTGCAATACTTTGGCCACCTCATGCGACGAGTTGACTTATTGGAAAAGACTCTGATGCTGGGAGGGATTGGGGGTAGGAGGAGAAGGGGAAGACAGAGGATAAGATGGCTGGATGGCATCACTGACTCGATGCATATGAGTCTGGGTGAACTCCGGAAGTTGGTGATAGACAGGGAAGCCTGGAGTGCTGTGATTCATGGGGTCACAGAGAGTTGGACATGACTGAGTGACTGAACTGAACTGAATATCTCATGGAAAAGTGAACAAAACAGGTATATCAAGATTAAATTTGATTTATAAAGAAAAAAGATTTTTGGCAGTTACAAAAAGTAAATAACTTACAAAAAATAAAAATTAAATCTAGGCTGATCTCAGACTGCATAGCAAAAATCAATACCAGAAGATAGAGAATATTTTCTTCAAAAGTTCTAAGAAAGATATTTTTACTCAATAACATGCTGACATAAATTCTCCTTCAAGTTAGATAAAACTAGAAAAACTGAAAACCTGAACTAATCTGTAAACATTAAAATAGCTCTAAATGATAGAAATCTGCCTATATTTACCAATCAATAAATGGTAAATGATAGAAATCTGCCTATATTTACCAATCAATAAATAATAATCATAGAATGATGCATGGATAAACCCTGATGTTACAGTTTGAAATGATATGCTGAAATGCTATTTTCTCTTACCTCTTATTATTTGAGTTTAATCAAACATGGATTATTTTAATAAAAATAATGAAGTATGTATTTCTCAAGAACAAATCATACCATTTCATTTAGTTAAAAAATTTAAATACTCAAAATTTATTTATAGTACAGAAGTACATCAACATTTGACTGAGTCTACGAATAGGACAGTTACCACAAAGGCACATGGAGGAAACTCTCTGTAATGTAAATGTCTACATCGTGTGTGTTCCTGTTTACACAGGTGCATGAATTCATATAAGTTTTCTGAAAATAGGAGTTGCCAAGTCACTTCAGTCGTGTCCGACTCTGTGCGACCCCATAAACAGAAGCCCACCAGGCTCCCCCGTCCCTGGGATTCTCCAGGCAAGAACACTGGAGTGGGTTGCCATTTCCTTCTCCAATGTGTGAAACTGAAAAGTGGAAGTGAACTCCCTTAGTCGTGTCCGACCCTTAGCGACCCCACGGACTGCAGCCTACCAGGCTCCTCCATCCATGGGATTTTCTAGACAAGAGTACTGGAGTGGCTTGCCAGTGCCTTCTCCGGAAAATAGGAGCATCTCATCATAATTAACTCACACTTCAATACAATTGATTTAAAGTGCAATATGTGTAACTGGTAAAAAATAATCTCGTGGCATGGTGATTGTTAGTCATATTCAAAATATACACACAAACCAGTCTCTTTTTACTGAGTGGCTATGGTTACTTTCCTACTAACTGCAATCAAACAAACAATAGAATTTTTATATAGAATTTAGGTAAAGGGATGAAACGAAATCTTCAAAACCCTTAAATAAGTGATCCTCTGTGAGATCCACAAAGATCCCCTTAAGAGATTGCTCTCTCTAACATTGTTTCCCCTCTCCAGTCATCTGATGCTTGTCCTCATCTATCCATAGTGATTTTATAATTTTATAAAATATACCCAAAATTATCATCCAATTTCCCCATTAGACTCTGGCTTCAACATACTGTGATAGAGAAGCACATGCTATCTCCAACACAATTTACAGTCCAATTTGATTTCTTTCATTTTGAAATACATTTACAGTGAAATATAAATTTTTCATTATTATTTTAAGAGTTTATCATATATTTAAGACCTGTGCAGAACATTTTAATCCGAATGCAAGTCATTTTAATACTCCATGAATTTTTGATACATATGACTTTTACGTGAGCAAATATTTTTGTTTTACTCCATACATCTATGTATGTGACTACTGTTTAGATAGATGATAGAAATAGATGTTAGATTGATAGATGAAAGATAGGGAGCTAGGTAGATAGAGATTACTTTGACTTTTTTTCCTTCTATATCTCCCAAATCCACATATCATTTTCAATTTGGGGAAACCATTCTCAGAGTAGGACTGAGTGAACATCAATGAAGCTCCAGCTCTGTGTTTCCTAATCTGTTGATCCTCTGTGAGTGCTAGAAGTTGTCATCAATTTATCCCGGTGTACAGATCTGAGATTTTTCAGGTAGCAGCAAAGAGATGTGGAGCCTTGGTGGAGCTCAGTATACTTGTGGAGTTAAGAAACAGAACTGAGCATGAGGACACCAAACGGGGAGAGCATCAAAGAAGGAAAAGCTGCACAGAGAGAAAACTCAGGAGATGTGTACTGGATACACATCAAATAAATATTCATCAGAGTACTGATCAACATATTTTGTGAGAAAACTACACAAAACTGGGGAAAGGCCATGCTAAATGAATAGTGGAGCAGTCACCAATGATCGAGGAAGGCCAGGAATGTTTCCTCTTCCCAACGGCCAGATTTGAAAACTTTATGATCATAGGACTCTTTGATGAAGTACTCAGAAGTGTCTTGCCCTAGTAGTGGGGAATAATTAGCCCTAGACTAAACATTTCCATGATCTGACAAAACAAATAATAAAAGGATCAAACTGTTTCTAAGAAACTTGACTATGTTCTGGAACAAAGTTCAAGAAGATTCAGGGAAATAAAATACACCTAGAATTTAACAAGTGAATAGTAATAGTGTGTGGTTATGATGAAAAGAAGCAGGAAAAAATAACTCTAATGAAGGGGGAAATCTAGTACTATGTCAAACACATGCTAAATGATGAGTAAATGTTTACTGAATGAATCATAGAAAACCAATTTGTACCAGTGTTCTTGCCCAGTAAGAGTATTTGTTTTCCCAAGTTTTTTTTTTTTTTTTTTCCAGCTAAAATTCTTGTCGTGTTATTTCTTATCTTTTAAACTGTACATCTCCCAACAAGATGCTGGATGGTTATTTCAGCATCTATCACAGATCTGGATTATATTGAATATAAAATATTATGAAATGAGCAACTGAGGGAATGAAGGAGGAAAAGAAGTAATAAAAGATGACAAAATATTTTTATGCTGGGGTTCACAACAAATTAGCTATTCAACAATAGTGACATATGGCACGTTCATCAGTTCAACAGCATTTTCTTCTCTAAATGAATATGAGTTCTGGGATTTAAATGATATCTGAGCTTGTATATTTTGGACCACTTATAATAGAGTTTTAGATTGTCTTCACAATCTAGAGAAGAATATAATTTTCTTCTCAACGTTTTCAAAATTTCCTGCATATAATCAAAACATAGCTCCATCTTACAACTAACTATCAATATTTAATTAATTACTAATAAAAGGCAACAGTATATCTAGAGTCATCTGGATTTATTAAAAAACTGTCAACATATTGATTTAACCTTTTTTTTTTTAATAAAGTTTGCCAGTTGTTACTTTAGTTTCAGAATTAATCATAGATGTGATTCCAAAAGTCTTGTTCTTTCCTGACATTATCTGAAAGAGGCTTCCATCACTCACAGTCGCTAAGCATGTGAAACAGAATTAAGTATGTGTTTCAAGAAGTTTTAAATATTACTACAATTTTAGAATGAGCTATACAATAAAAAATCATTCAAAAAAAGTTTTATCTGTTCCCATATGATGTGTCTGACTAGTCTTGTCTAGGGCTTTGATGAGTCCTAGGACTTCAAGGAGATCCAACCAGTCCATTCTAAAGGAGATCAATCCTGGGTGTTCATTGGAAGGACTGATGCTAAAGCTGAAACTCCAATACTTTGGCCACCTCATGCGACGAGCTGACTCACTGGAAAAGAGTCTGATGCTGGGAAGGATTGGGGGCAGGAGGAGAAGGGGACGACAGAGAATGAGATGGCTGGATGGTATCACCGACTTGATGGACATGAGTTTGAGTGAACTCCGGAGTTTGGTGATGGACAGGGAGGCCTGGCGTGCTGTGATTCATGGGGTCACAAAGAATCAGGCACGACTGAGCGACTGAACTGAACTGAACTGAGTGACAGAATATAGTGGTGGAAAAAAGAAAAAATGTAGATAAATACAATGGATATTTTTAAAAAGTATTTTTACTTGTATATCAGAATTAAATCTGTCTCTACCTTAAATAAGACTGTTTACTGTCTTTGAAAATCAATTTTTATTTTCTTAAATCTCAATATGATGTTCATTAGTTTTCTACTTTTTTCTTTAAATTATGAGATATTCTTTGGTATAAGATACATTATTTAAATATTTTAAAATACATATTTTGTAAAATATATTATTTAAACACTTTATCCAAAGAGAGATGAAAATAACAATGAAAACCACAATCATAGAAAACTGACCACACTGATCACATGCACCATAACCTTGTCTAACTCAATGAAACTATGAAGTATGTCATGTAGGGCCACCCAAGAGGGATGGGTCATAGTGGAGAGTTCTGACAAAACATGGTCCACTGGACAAGGGAATGGCAAACCACTTCAGCATTCTTGCCTTGTGAATCCCAAGAACAATATGACAAAGGCAAAAATATGACACTGAAAGATGGGCTTCCCAGGTCGGTAGGTGTCCAATATGCTACTGGAGAAGAGTGGAGAATAACTCCAGAAAGAATGAAGGGATGGAGCCTAAGCTAAAACAACACCCACGTGTAGATGTGACTGGGAAAATGAAACTGCAACCAGAAATCTTCCAACAAACAAAAGCCCAGGTCCAGATGGCTTCACAGCTGAATTCTACCAAAAATTTAGAGAAAAGCTAACACCTATTCTACTCAAACTCTTCCAGAAAATTGCAGAGGAAGGTAAACTTCCAAACTCATTCTATGAGACAACCATCACCTTAATGTGAAAACCTGGCAAAGATGCCACAAAAAAAGAGAACTACAGGCCAATATCACTGATGAACATAGATGCAAAAATCCTTAACATAATTCTAGAAATCAGAATTCCACAACACATGAAAAAGATCATACATCATGACCAAGTGGGCTTTATCCCAGGGATGCAGGGATTCTTCAATATCTGCAAATCAATAAATGTAACACACCACATTAACAAAATGAAAAATAAAAACCATATGATGATCTCAATAGATGCAGAGAAAGCCTTTGACAAAATTCAAAATTCAACATCCATTTATGATCAAAACCCTCCAGAAGGCGGGAATAGAAGGAATATTCCTCAACAAAATAAAAGCTATATATGACAAACCCACAGCAAACATTATTCTCAATGGTGAAAAATTGAAAGCGTTTCCCCTAAAGTCAGGAACAAGAAAAGGGTGGCCACTCTCACCAGTACTATTCAACATAGTTTTGGAAGTTTTGGCCACAGAAATCAGAGCAGAAACAGACATAAAGGGAATCCAAATTGGAAAAGAAGTAAAACTATCACTGTTTGCAGATGACATGATCCTCTACACAGAAACCCTAAAGAATCTACCAGAAAATTGCTAGAGCTAATCAATGAATATAGTAAAGTCGCAGGATATAAAATCAACACACAGAAATCCCTTGCATTCCAATACACTAATAATGAGAAAATAGAAAAATTAAGGAAACAATTCCATTCACCGTTGCAAAGAAAAGAATAAATTACTTAGGAATATATCTACCTAAAGAAACAAGAGACCTATATATAGAAAACTATAAAACACTGGTGAAAGAAATCAGAGAGGACCCTAATAGATGGAGAAATATACCGTGTTTATGGATTGGAATAATAAATATTGTGAAAGTGAATATATTACCCAAAGTAATTTATAGGTTCAATGCAATCCCTATCAAGCTACCAATGGTATTTTTCACAAAGCTAGAACAAACTATCTCACAATTTGTATGGAAACACAAAAAACTTCGAATAGCCAAAACAATCTTGAGAAAGAAGAATAGAACTGGAGGAATCAACCTGCCTGACTTCAGGCTCTACTACAAAGCCACAGTCATCAAGACAGTATGGCACTGGCATAAAGACAGAAAAATAGATCAATGGAACAAAATAGAAAGCCCAGAGATAAATCCATGCACCTATGGACACCTCGTCTTTGACAAGGGAGGCAAGAATATTCAATGCAGAAAAGACAGTCTCTTTAACAAGTGGTGCTGGGAAAACTGGTCAACCACCTGTAAAATAATGTAACTAGAACACTCCCTAACACCATACACAAAAATAAACTCAAATGGATTTAAGATCTAAATGTAAGACCAGAAACTATAAAACTCCTAGAAGAGAACGTAGGCAAAACACTCTCCGACATAAATCACAACATGATCCTCCATGACCCACCTCCCAGAATATTGAAAATAAAAGCAAAAATAAACAAATGGGACCTAATTAAAATTAAAAGCTTCTGCACAGCAAAGGAAACGATAAGCAAGGTGAAAAGACAACCTTCAGAATGGGAGAAAATAATAGCAAATGAAGCAACTGAAAAAGGATGAATCTCAAAAATATACAAGCAAGTCCTGCAGCTCAATTCCAGAAAAATGAATGACCCAACCAAAATATGAGCAAAAGAACTAACAGACATTTCTCCAAAGAAGACATACAGATGGCTAACAAACAAATGAAAAGCTGCTCAACTTCACTCAAAATCAGAGAAATGCAAATCAAAACCACAATGAGGTACCATTCCACGCCAGTCAGAATGGCTGCTATCCAAACGTCTATAAGCAATAAATGCTGGAGAGGGTGTGGAGAGAAGGGAACCCTCTTACACTGTTGGTGGGAGTGCAAACTAGTACAACCACTATGGAGAACAGTGTGGAGATTCCTCAAAAAACTTGAAATAGAACTGCCATCCGACCCAGCAAACTCACTCCTCGGTATACAGACCGAGGAAACCAGAATTGAAAGAGACACATGTACTCCAATGTTCATCGCAGCACTGTTTATAATAGCCAGAACATGGAAGCAACCTAGTTGTCTATCAGCAGACGATGGATAAGAAAGCTGTGGTACATACACACAATGGAGTATTACTCAGCAATTAATAAGAATACATTTAAATCAGTTCTAATGAAGTGGATGAAACTGGAGCCTATTATACAGAGTGAAGTAAGACAGAAAGAAAAACACCAGTAGAGCATGCTAACACATATATATGGAATTTAGAAAGATGATAACAATAACCCTGTATATGAGACAGCAAAAGAGACATAGATGTATATAACAGTCTTTGGACTCTGTGGGAGAGGGCGAGGGTGGGATGATTTGGGAGAATGTCTTTGAAACATGCATATTATCATATGTGAATTGAGTCGGCAGTCCAGGTTCAATGCATGATACAGGATCCTCAGGGCTGGTGCACTGGGGTGACCCAGAGGGCTGATATGGGGAGGGAGGTGGGAGGGGGGGGTTCAAGTTTGGGAACACATTTACACCCGGGGGGGATTCATGTCAATGTATGGCAAAACCAATACAATAATGTAAAGTAATTAGCCTCCAATTAAAATAAATAAATTAAAAATAAAAATAGGTTAAAATTAAAAAAAAAAAAATAAGAGAGAACAATATTGCATAGGAACCTGGAATGTTAGGTCCATGAATCAAGGTAAATTGAAAGTGGTCAAACAGGAGATGGCAAGAGTGAACATCGACATTTTAGGAATCAGTGAACTAAAATCGACGGGATTGGGAGAATTTAATTCAGATGACCATTATATTCACTACTGTGGGCAAGAATCCCTTAGAACTGGAACAGCCCTCATAGTCAACAAAAGAGTCTAAAATGCAGTATTTAGGTGCAATATCAAAAAAGAAAGAATTATAACTGTTTGTTTCCAAGGCAAACCATTCAATATCATGACAATCTAAGTCTATGCCTCAACCACTAACACCAAAGAAGCTGAAGTTGACTGGTTCTATGAAAAACTAGACTTCCTAGAACTAACACCAAAAAAAAAAAGTCCTTTACATCATAGGGGACTGGAATGCAAAAGTAGGAAGTCAAGAGATACCTGGAGTAACAGACAAGTTTGGCCTTAGAGTACAGAATGAAGCAGGGCAAAGGCTAATAGAGTTTTGCCAAGAGAACTCACTGATCATAGCAAACACCCTCTTCCAACAACACAAGAGAAGACTCTACACATGAACATCACCAGATGATTAACACCGAAATCAGACTGATTATATTCATTGAAGTCATAGCTGGAGAAGCTCTATACAGTCAGCAAAAACAAGATCAGGAGCTGACTATGGCTCAGATCACGAACTCCTTATTGCCAAATTCAGACTTAAATTGGAGAAAGTAGAGAAAACCATTAGACCATTCATGTATGACCTAAATCAAATCCTTTATGATTATAGAGTGGAAGTGACAAATAGATTCAAGGGATCAGATTTGAAAAGTGCCTGAATAACTATGGATGGAGGTTTATGACATTGTACAAAAGGAAGTGATCAAGATCATCCCTAAGAAAAAGAAATTCAAAAAGGCAAAATGCTTGTCTGAGGAGGCCTTACAAATAGTTGAGAAAGGAAGAGAAGCAAAAGGCAAAGGAGAAAAGGGAAGATATATCCATCTGAATGCAGAGTTCCAAAGAAGACCAAAGAGAGATAAGAAAGCCTTCCTCAGTGGTAATTGAAAAGAAATTGAGGAAAACAATAGAATGAGAAAACTAGAGATCTCTTAAAAAAATAAAATAAAATAGAGCTACCAAGGGAAAGATGGGCACAATGCAAAGATGGGCACAAAAAAAGAACATAATGGTATGGACATAACAGAAGCAGAAAATATTAAGAAGAGGTGGCAAGAATACATAGAAGAACTATTAAAAAAAAAAAATCTCAATGACCAAGATAATCACAATGGTGTGATCACTCACCTAGAGCCAGATATCCTGTAGTGCAAAGTCAAGTGGGCCTTAGGAAGCATCACTATAAACAAAGCTAGAGGAGGTGATGGGATTCTAGCTAAGCTATTTCAAGCCCTAAAAGATAATGCTGTGAAAGTGCTGCACTCAATAATAAATCTGAAAAACTCAACAGTGGCCACAGGAAAGGGAAAGGTCAGCTTTCATTCCAATCCCATAGAAAGGCAATGCCAAAGAATGCTCAAACTACTGCACAATTGAACTCATCTCATACACTAGCAAGGTAACACTCAAAATTCTCCAAGTCAGGCTTCAACAGTACATGAACCAAGAACTTCTCGATGTCCAAGCTGGATTTAGAGAAGGTAGAGTAAACACAGATCAATTGCCAACATCTGTTGCATCACCGAAAAAGCAAGAGAGTTCCAGAAAAACATCTACTTTGGCTTAATTGACTATCCCAAAGCCTTTGACTGTGTGGATCACCACAAACTATGGAAAATTCTTAAAGATATGGGAATACCAGAGTACCTGACCTGTCTCCTGACAAATCGTTATGCAGGTCAAGAAGCAACAGTTAGAACTTCACATGGAACAATGGACTGGTTCCAAATTGGGAAAGGAGTATTTCAAGGCTGTAGATTGTCACCCTGCTTATTTAACTTATATATAGAGTACATCATGTGAAATGCTAGGCTGAATGAAGCACAAGCTGGAATCAATATGGCTGGGAGAAATATCAATAATATCAGATACGCAGATCATACTATCCTTATGGAAGGAAGCTAAGAGAAACTAAAAAGCCTCTTGATGAAAGTGAAAGAACTGGCTTAAAACAATATTTAAAAAGCAAAGATCATGGCTTCTGGCCTCATCACTTCATGGCAAATAGGGGGGGAAACAATGGAAACAATGACAGACTTTATTTTCTTGGGCTCCAAAATCACTCCAGATGGTGACTGCAGCATTGAAGTTAAAGGACACTTGCTCCTTGGAAAAAAAGCTATGACCAACCTAGACAGCATATTAAAATACAGAGACATTACTTTACCAACAAATATCCACATAGTCAAAGCTATGGTTTTTCCAGTAGCCATGTATGGATGCGAGAATTGGACCATAATGAAAGTTGAGCGCTGAAGAATTAATGGTTTGAACTGTGGTGTTGGAGAAGACTTTTGAGAGTCCCTTGGACTGCAAGGAGATACAACCATTCCATCCTAAAGGATATAAGCCCTGAATATTCACCTGGAAGGGCTGATGATGAAGCTGAAGCTCTAATCCTTTGGCCACCTGTAGCGAAGAACTGAATCATTTGAAAAGACCCTGATGCTGGGAAAGATTGAAGGCAGGGGGAGAAGGTGACAACAGAGGATGAGACCATCGGATAGCAACACCAACTCGATGTACATTAGCTTGAGGAAACTCTGGGAGTTAGTGATGGAGAGGGAGGCCTGGCGTGCTGCAGTCCATGGGATCGCAAAGAGTCGGACATGACTGAGCAACTGAACTTATCTGAACTAGAGAGTTGTTGTTTTTTTTTTTTTTTTTTTATGTAGTCTAGTTTTTTTAGGTTTAATAACTCTATGTGGCCAAAGAATTTTACAACCATAGTTTCGATGAACACAATTTCACTTTCTCTGCTTTAAAACCAATCCAAAAATGTTAGTGCTATGAGAAGGTACAATGAACAATGCTATTTTTAATTTAATTATAAGTACTGCTTTTAAGGAAAATAATGCCTTTAAAATATTATGTAAACTTTCACTTCTATTTTTTTAAAATTTTTTTCCTGTTTCTTTACTTACTAAAGTATGTTTCAAAAGTATGTTTCAAAACATTTTCTGTCATTTTAAATATTCAGCACCATTTTTAATTATTATTTAATTAATTATCATTTAATTTACCTGTCAATTACTGAATCCATTGCTTTTTGAACATAACCTTTTCTTGCCAATTTGAAAAGCACAGAAATTTCTGAAGTTGTGTGGGTAGTATGCCTTTCAAACAGTGTGAAAGAATATATCTGTTCCTCAGTCAATGACATTTTACAATTTGCCTGTGGCTTCTAGAGTAGGGGCATAACAGAGGGACACCATAATTATCTGTCAAAAAGTATGAAGAATTCCTAGATTATTTGTTAATGGTTGATATAAATGTCTAGGACTTGGTCAATAAAATTGGTTGAGCTGTTCTATGAAATCACACATTGCTTCAAGCTTATAAGAAAAATAGATTAATATTATCAGAAATTCTTTACATACTACCATTTTAAATGAAACTGATATTTATTTAGAAGATGTGTGTGTGTGTGTGTGTGTGTGTGCAAAGTTCTTCAGTCATGTTTGACTCTGTGAGACCCTATGGACTACAGCCCACCAGAATCTTCTGCACATGGAATATTCCAAGCAAGAATACTGGAATTGGTTGCCATTTCCTTCCCTTATATAAAGCTTTAGTTTTTCTGTACATTAAATATGGTTTTATCTCCAAACTTGGAGTATATTTATTTTGAAAATTTGAATATCTGGAGGTGGAGGGGAGGGGTGGGAATATGAGTGAAAGACTTTAAAAGGTAAAACAGAAAAAAGCTGCAGTTGATGCAAAAAGAAATAGAAATTTTGAATCACATTTAAAATACTGATTTATTATGTGCATATATATGTTGGTGTATAATTAACTCTATTTTACTTCATAAAAAAAAAAAAAAAGACAAGTTAAATGCTTTTGGAGCATGAACTAACCAAAAAGTAAAAAACAAAATAATAGCTATAAAAGATGGTGGTCTTGTCATGAATCTTGGGATTGGGATATACATTAAAATTTTCCTCATTTCTTTATGTTTCCAAAAAGAAAAAAAATCTTACTGAATCTCTTCAGACAGTATTTCAGAAAAATTCATCAGAATCTATTTCCCAGGCAAAGGCTGGAAGGTTAGAACAATTATTACTGTTCACTGTGTCCAAATCATTTGTGCAGAGACCTATATTATCAGGTTTAGAAGGGCCAAAGTGAATGGGCAAATTTTTGGTCATTTAGTTAGCTTGTCACTTAGTTCGCTTGTAGATATGTATCATCAGGCTACTAAGCACTCAGAGCTTTGTGGGTTATTCTCAATTTGTCTGAAGGCATATTTCCTGGCAGGGATGACTAAACCTCATGGGGTCATCTTTAATAAACTTGTGTTAGTCATTCACCAACCCTTTCCCACTTGTCATTACCAGAACAAGTATGCTTTGTAACTTTCATCTAAATTTTGTTTTATTTTTAGAAGTGCCTTAAAATGAAAATTCTTGGCTGAAGAGTCTTTGGAATAAGAATATATTTTAATATTTATATGTGAAGAAATGCTATGTTGAACTCTAGGCTTTTAAGATGAGATCACTGAAATTTCCATATCAAAAAATGTTCCAAATAATTTAGCATTCTGAATCCATATGTGGTTCAAAAGAAATGATTGCAAGGAAAATAGAGGTGAGATATATAAACACTATTTTAAGAATAGACTAGGGAAAGCTTTTGTAAGAGAACAGCTTGTCCCCAAAATTTTAATATTTGATGATTGACTATCTCATCTTATTCTTCATTGCTGTAAATGTTCTTAGCATTTTCTTTTTATCTCCAGCATTTTCTGCCAAAACTGGTTTTCACATGATAAGAAGATTACTTTGGAAGATTTTAATATTGCTCGTTGGGTTTAGCCACATCTACTGACTCTCCGTTCTGGAGATATGGGCACCGTGTAATGGTGAGGAAGACTGTGGGGTCAGACTGCTTAGGTTTTCTTGGGCTCCAACCACATCTTAACCTTGGGATCTAGAACAATTCGCTTAATTCTTCTGTGCCTTCATGGCTTCATTTCTAAACTGTGACTAATAGCAGTACTTACAATATGGGCTATTTTGAGGTTAAATGAGATAATGCCGTGCTTTGCAATAGTAAATATTCAAATATAATTATTACTGATGCTGTTACAAATAGTTTCATAGTCTCTGATTGCTCTTGCCCACCTCCAGTCTATGCTTCTCACAGCAGCAGGATGAACTTATTTAAAAATTAAAACGAATAATGTTACCACTGTTCTTGAACTCTCCAGGAGCTTCCTATACATTTAGAAAAAGTTCCAAATCCCTTACCAAGACTTAAAAGTTCACGGCGATCTGTCCCTACACTGGTTCTGGTCTCATCTTTTAATGCTTGTCTGTGTGTGTGCACAGTCACTATGTCGTGTCCGACTTTTGGCAACTCCATGGACTGTAGCCCACCAGGCTTCTCTGTCCATGGGATTCTACAGGCAAGAATACTGGAGTGGGCTGCCATGCCCTACTCCAGGGAATCTTTTTCACCCAGGGATTCAAGCCAAATCTCCTGCTTTGCAGGCAGATTCTTTACTGCTGAGTCACTGGGCAAGCCCCTTTTAATGCTTAATTCTCTGCTTCCCTGATAGCTCAGACAGTAAATAATCTGCCTGCAATGCAGGAGACCCAGGGTAGATCCATGGTAGGGAAGATTCCCCTGGAGAAGGAAATGGCAATCCACTCCAATATTCTTGCCCGGGAAATTCCACAGACAGAGGAGCCTGGTGGGTGCCAGTCTGTGGGGTCACAAAGGGTCAGATAAGACTGAGTGACTAACACTTTCACTCCAGTCACAATGATTTTCTGCTTGCTTCTTTAGCATACCAAGGCTTCTTACTGCAACACTTTGCTTGGAGCCCAACTCTTTTCTGGGAGCACAAGATATGTGCATGATTCTCCCTTTATTAATCACTCTATAGTCTTGGGTTCTTTTCTTCATAGAATTTGATATTAACTAAATTATCTTATTTATCTGTTCACTATTGGTTTTCTTTCCCTTTCAGTAGACTGAAAGGTCCACAGACATAGGGACATTTTCTGTCTTTCTGTCTCCAAAGCCACAATTACACTTGATAAATATTTCCTTAATGACTCAATATGAAAATTTCAAATTAAAATATTTTCCATCTTGCCAGTAATTAATTTATGTTCCCTATTTAATTCTACTTCTATTTAAATTCATAACAAGACACAGTTTTCCAACTAAATTGAGGATTTTAACTGCAAAATTCCATCTTACTTTTCTTGTATTGTGGATAATGTTGATTAAAAGTGTAATAGAGAATGACTATAATTTTGATATTTATTGTAAATAATAAAAGGACTCTTAAGACAGCTCCATAGAGAACCTAGCTACTTTCATGCAGAATTAATCATATTAATTACAGAATTAATTACCTTCTGCAGAATTAATTAACTTTTGGGAAAAAGTTAAAAATTATTTCAAAATGGATCATCAGAGTACAACAATAACAGTTAAACATACTGGAGATTATATGAAAAGACATTTGAAACTGTATGTTAAGAGGGGACTTCACATGGATAAATGAATTCAATAATATTTATTAGAATAAAATTTATAATGTATAAAACTATTACATGTTTATCACTATAAGCACTATTAGAAGTTTCTACTATGATTTAATACTGCTATACAGGTCTTGAAGCAGGAAGTTAGCTAACAGTTACGTTTATTATAAATAGCAAGATCCTTGAAGAATTAAATTTTTCCAACTTCATGTAATTATTTTCCAAATTATTTTATACATACAAATTCAATACTTGATCATCTTAAGTTCCCAATTGGTTTCACCCTCTCCTCCCACCTCTGTGCCCACATGTATGTTCTATACGTCTGTGTCTCTATTCCTGCCCTGGAAATAGGTTCATCTGTACCATTCTTCTAGATTCCACATGTACGTTTTAATACATAATATTTGTTTTTCCTTTTCTGACTTACTTCACTCTCTATGACAGACTTTAAGTCCATCTACTTCTCCACAAATGAGCCTATTTCATTCCTTTTAGTGGAGGAGTAATATTTCTTTGTATACATCTTCTTTATCCATTCATCTGTTGTAGGATATTTAGGTTGTTTCCATGCCCCGGCTATTGCACGCTTGTTTAGTTGCTAAGTCTTCTTCACACACTATCATGTGTAAAATAGATAGTGGGAATTTGCTATAAAATACAGGAAGCTCAACTTGATGCTCTGTGATGACCTAGATAGTTGGGATCAGGGCTGGGAGGCAGGTCCAAAGGGGAGGGAATATATGTATATACATATATAGCTGATTCACTTCATTGTATCAGCAGAAACTGATATGATATTGTAAAACAATTATATGCCAATAAAAATGTAAAAATTAAAAACTTGACCATAACATTAAATTACATTTTGTAGAAACTGTAACATAAGAATAACACTTAACACACTTGTCTCTTTGACATCCAGACAATGCAAATCGTCTTCGAAAATAGTTAATATGTTAAGATATATAAAATGAAGCCATTTTCAATGTAAAATAGTCATTTAGACATGAATATCTGGAAATATATGATGAAGACTAAACTATCTAGTGGAGTAACTGCTAGGAGATATATTTTTGCCTTCCTATTACTTTGCTCTCTGATCATTCAGCTTATCACTAAAGCATGCCCCATTAGCTAATTAGACTAGTTGAAATAAAAATCTATGATTTTAACTAAAAATGTTACAAAAGTTTTTTAATCTTTCAGAAAAAAAGAACAATAACTTGAAATTTTAGCCACGCTCAACCAGTTAAAAATAACTGAATGCCAGCTTGTCAAAACATATGCCAAGTATATATATTCTTTCAGCTTTTGAAGTGTTAATAGTAGATTTTAGCATGCTATTAACTGCCAAGCTCAACAATAAGCACTAATCAGTATTCTGCTAAACTTTTCAGACTGAATCGCATAGGACTTACTGTGAACTCCAGTGTTAATTTGATCATCTAGTAATACTGGTCAAATTTTAACAAAAGGTTCTCTCCAAATAACTATATAATAAATCAATGACAATAGTACTTTACTTTTTAGGACACTTTTTAGATACTTTATTTCCTTTTCTCCAGTTGATGAATTTATAAAACAAAAAAATCAGATATTTTACACTAACTGAAGGAAGAAAAGAATGTATAAGATGATTAATTGACTTAACAAAGTGCATATAGATGCAAAGAAATAAAAAATCAGAATCTAGACTTCTTGCCAACTCTTTTTTCCAATGAGAAACAAAGTCTAAAGAGACAAGGGCATGGGACATTCTCTTAAAGGACATTTTATCATCATTTCCATAAACTGTTCTTCTAATAGACTCAATGCAACTTATTACTATAGTCCTACTTTTATTAATATGGGAATTTCATAATTAATATTCATTCTAAAGGAGATCAATCCTGGGTGTTCATTGGAAGGACTGATGCTGAAGCTGAAACTCCAATACTTTGGCCACCTCATGCTACGAGTTGACTCACTGGAAAAGAGTCTGATGCTGGGAAGGATTAGGGGTGAGAGGAGACGGGGACGACAGAGAATGAGATGGCTGGATGGCATCACCGACTCGATGGACATGAGTTTGAGTGAGCTCCAGGAGTTGGTGATGGACAGGGAGGCCTGGCATGCTGTGATTCATAGGGTCGCAAAGAGTCGGACACAACTGAGCGACTGAACTGAACTGAACTGAGTGCATCTTTCATTCTTTCCTTTTAGAATACCTGAAGAACAAAACTTTGAAATCTCTCTCTCTCTTTCACTCCATCCATAGCATTTCTGTAGCAGCACCTTTTCTTCAAGATGTTTTTCTACCCAGATGCTTCTGACCCTCTGGAATGGGCGTCACAGCAACTCCTATATATCCATCTAGAACTTAGTAAACCCTATATTGCCTAGCAAATTGTTGATCTGGCTTACATAAGCAAGATGATTATTAATAATACTGGTTTAGAGATTTAGGACAAATAAGTTCTGATTGTCTCCCTATTTTATCTGTGAAAACTGTAGCTTAAATTATCCCATTTTGATCAAGGTTAAAAATAGGCTGTTCATGATGCTATGCTGTAAATATTAAAGGATTTTTACAACAACAAAAACTAAAAATATTTAAAATGTAAAGACAAAAATTATTAAAATATTTTGATATATGAATTACTATGGCAATTAAAACAGCAATTTAAATGAATATTTAATGATAAATGAAATGTTATAACAGCACTTAAAATAGAAGACAGATTTTATATATTCTGGAGTGAAATAAAAAAAAAAAGAAATGAATATAGTGCTCAGAAGAATGTCAATACATAGCCAACATAAAAATAAATGTAATTTTTTTTCCAAATTTTTGAATACATATACAGATGTACCTAGATATATATGTAGAATTAGGAAAACTTTTAATACCTCCAAAATCTCCAAGCTCCTCAATTAGAAAATGGAATGAGATATTTCTTTAACTATGGTGCTGCTTTGCCATGTTTGGTATAGTAGTCCTTTCAATCCTTCCTGCCCAAAATCAACTTAGTATATATCAGCTTGGTCATACAAGGAAAACTAATGGTGATACAATAAATTCTGAGATAAGAAAAATAAAGAAATCTAGTAACTAGAATATAGATTTTCTAAATCTTTGCAACATGTTATCATCAGTGATAGTGAAAAGGAAAGAAAAAGCTCACTAGTAAAGATAAAGAATATAATCTAATTTCCTGACACATATGCAAAATTTCAAATTATCTTTCTTGTTTTATCTTAAAATTTCATGAAGTTAGCATGTAAAAAGATGCTTAACATTGTTCATATTAAAGAAATGCAAATCAAAACAACAATGAGGCATCACCTCACACTGGTAGGAATTGCCATCCTCAAAATATCTACAAACAATAAATGCTGAAGAGGATAAAAAAAAAAAAAATCCACCCACACTGTTGGTGAGAATGTAAATTGTTGTAGCTACTAGTATGGAGTTTCCTTAAAAAGCTAAAAATACAACTACCATCCAATCCAGCAATTCAACTCCTGGCCATGTATACAGAAAAAAAAAAAAAATTTAAAAAGATACATATACCCCAAAATTCATTGCAACTCTATTTGCAATAGCAAGTAATGGTAGCAACCCAGATGTTCATCAACATGAATAAACAAAGAAGATATGGTACATACATACTGTGGAATTTACTCAATCACGAAAAGGAACAAAATTTTGTCATTTGCAGAGACTTGAATGGACCTAGAGACTAGAGTGAAGTAAACCAGAAAGAAAAAAAATAAATAGCGTATATTAATAAATATAGGTAAAATCTAGAAAAATGGTATAGATGATCTTATATGCAAAGCAGAAATAAAGACACAGACTTAGAGAACAAAGGTATGGATACCAAGGGAGAAGGGGGTGTGGGATGAATTGGGAGGCTGGTATTGACATACACATACTACTGTATAAAAAAATGGGCTTTCCTGGTGGCTGACTCAGACAGTAAAGAATCGCCTTCAATTTGGAAGACCTGGGTTCAGTCCCGGGGTTGGAAAGATCCCCTGTAGGAGGGCATGGAAGCCAGCTTCAGTATTCCTGCCTGGAGAATCCCTATGGACAAAGAAGCCTGGAGGGCTACTGTCAGTGTGGTTGCAAAGAGTCAGACATGACTAAGTGAATAAACACACAACAACCTATACAAAATAGACAACTAATAAAGACAGGAAACTCTATTCAATCCCCATTAGTGACCTATAGGGGGAAAAGAATCTAAAAAGATTAGATATACGTGTATATGTAATGGATTCACTTTTCTGTACACTTGAAACTAACACAACACTGTAAGTCAACTATATTACAATAAAGATTATATTGGAAGTCTTTGACATCAACTGGTGATGCTTGTATGCATTTTTCTATATGCTCAAATTATTAGGATTGTTATTACTGTTAATAAAATGAAAAGCCAACATATATAAATTTCTATTTTTTTATAAAAGTGCTCTACTTGTTACATAAAAATGGAATTGACACTAAAGAAAATGTTTGTAAAAATTTCCCACTGTATCTTCACTTTAACACAATTGTTTCACAATTTTGGTTTATTTTCTTTCAATATTTTCCATATAGTACTTATAATAATAGTTATAATACACACATTATATCTTACTTTTTATGCACTAGTAAGAAAAGCTATGACAAACCTTGACAGTGTATCAAAAGACAGAAAAACCGCTGCACCAAAAAAGTTTCACATAGTCAAGCTATGGATTTTCCAGTAGTCATGTATGAATGAATGTGAGAGCTGGACCATAGAGAAGTCTGAGCACCAAAGAATTGATGCCTTTGCATTGTGGTGCAGCAGAAGACTTTTTTTTTTTTTATGATTTCTAGATTTATTTTTGTTTACTGTTTATCAATTCTAAAAATAAATAATAGGGTTGTTTTTAAGAGTCCTTTGGAGTGTAAACAGATCAAACTAGTCAATCCTAAAGGAAGCCAACGGTGAATGTTAATTGGAAGGACTGATGCTGAAACTGAAGCTTCAAGAGTTTGGGCACCTGATGCAAAGAGCTGACTCACTGGAAAAGACTCTGATGCTGGGAAAGATTGAAGGCAAAAAGAGAAAGGGGTGGAAGAGAATGTGATGGTTAGATGGCAACACTGGCTCAAGAGACATGAATTTGAGCAAATTCTGGGAGACAGTGGAGGATATAGGAGTCTGGCATGCTACAGTTCATGAAGTCACAAAGAGTCAGACATGGCATAGGGACTGAACAACAACTATAGCATATAATAAATACTTTCCATAATTTTATATTATTTGAAATAAATATAACTGTTAATGACTTAAAAATATTTTCATGAAGTTTTCCTATTCTGAATCATAATATATGTGTGAATGTTCTACCAGTGAAAACAATATGTGTTAAAAAAAAAACAGCACTTTTATATAAAACTAATTCATAAGGAAGAAGATTACTGATATAGTTGTTTATCCTCATGCTGGGAGTGCCATCATGTGACCTCAATGGTAATAGTTCATTCCTTTGAGAAGCACAGAGTTCCATTTTTTTTTCAGATACTATCAAAGGCCTTAAAATTAATTTTGGCCCAGATTTTCCCAGTACAATAAGGATAGTATCTATTGTCATTTATGGAATACAGCCAAATTTGTTTCATGAAAGAAAGAAAGAAAAATTCATTCTAACTTATTCAAAGATAAGGAATATAAGAAAATAAATGTCACTAATGGAATTTTGCCTTGAAAATTGTACTACATGTAAATATGAGATAAAATAAATTTATGAACTCACAAATGGAGATGTGCAATATGAAAAAAACTGTCAGCAAACAATAAAACAACTATTAAAATGTGTATTGATTTTAGGTCACATATTAAAATTTGATAAAAGTTCCAAGATTCATTCTTTGTACATGTGAATGTGTGTGTATTTATGCAACCCACACTTTACGCAGTAGTTCAGGACTATAAAAATAATCATGTGTACTGAAACCATGTAAAGCAATCTTTATAGTTAGTGGTAAGCTTGCAACTGTTCTGCAACATTTTGCTTGCTTCAGACAAGATTTTCAAAGACATTTGTAGGGCAAGCAGCTTTGGAAGACAGAAACACGGGTCTACTACTGAAGGACTTTATTTACTGTTCAGTTTAATAAAAATAAGTTCTCCCTCTGGAGCAGTTGTGCGTGTGCTAGCAGTCACCTTAATAAGGTTGGACTTCCTAAATTCAAGTTTCTTCTGTAACACACCACAGTATGTATATAAACATCACCTGTCTGTCCTCTTATTACCCTGTGGAAACTAGAGCTCAAGGAAGAAACACAATAATGATACCCTGGCTAATGCTATTATTGTAAGTTGCTTAATTTTGTCACTGACAAAAGACAAGACTAAAAGTCTCCTGTCTTCTGTCAGAATCTACTAAACTGGAGCAAACTAACTTCTTGGGTTGCAAGTAAGGTAAAAATCTCAAAGGTTTTTCAATTCTTAACAATCATAATTCCTTGAATAAACCTAATACGTAAGTCAGAAGTTGAAACTGCATAGAGAAATTTTCTACAAACAAATTCATGTATAAAGGAGAAAAAGCCCTAAATAAATATCACCGAACAGATTTCAGATTAATTCCATTATTATAGTAAAGTAATGTATTGTATTTTAGAATTCATGTGTATTCTGGAAATGTAAAGATGGAACTAGAGTAAAATTATATTTGGTACAATCATATAAGTAATAGCTGTTTATGAAGTTTGGCATCAGTTACTTATTCAAAATAGTGAGATAAAATATATAACACTTTTGTCCATGCTGTTCAGTTGCCCAGTCATGTCTGACTCTTTACAACCTCATGGACAGCAGCACACCATGCCTCTCTGTCCCTCACCAACTCCCAAAGTTTGCTCAAGTTCATGTTCATCGCATTGGTGATGCCATCCAGTCATCTCATCTTCTGATGCCCTCTCCTCCTTCTGCCCTCAATCTTTTCCAGAATCAAGGACTTTTCCAATGAGTCAGCTGTTCGCTTCAGATGACCAAAATACTGGAGTTTCAGCTTCAGCATCAGTCCTACCAGCAAGTATTTAGGGTTGATTTTCCTTAAGAT
Source organism: Moschus berezovskii (assembly GCF_049115385.1). Lineage (NCBI taxonomy): Eukaryota > Metazoa > Chordata > Mammalia > Artiodactyla > Moschidae > Moschus > Moschus berezovskii. The sequence continues at coordinate 87,082,561 of NC_142472.1, read as the reverse complement.
CGACTGGTTTGATTTCTTTGCTGTCAAGGGGACATATATTGTCCATATATATTTGACCATGGTGGTTGTAGTTTAGTTGCTAAATCATGTCTGACTCTTGTGACCCCATGGACTGTAGCCTGTCAGGCTCCTCTATATTAAGGTAAATACCTACAGTGTGCAGATTGAATATTTGTTAAGTGAATTAGTAATTAACTGAACAAAGAAGAAATTGTTAGAAAATTTCCATTGAGGTCATAAATAGAACAAATATTCTACTATCATTTATGCTATTCAAAATATTAGGATTTAGAAAGCAATTACAAAACAATATGAGAGAGAGTGGCCAAGATGTCAGAGTAGGAAGACCCTGAATTCACCTTTCATGAGTATACAATATCTTGCATACTTTGAGACCCACACAGAGGCAATAATTTGAAAAGTTCCAGGTCAGACACACATGCTGACCTTAGAGAGTCTCCTGGAGAGACAGGAGGCAGTGAGAATCACTTTGGGAACACAGATACTAGTAGCAGATATATTGTGGAGCTAAGCATCCCATAAGGACATTGGTGTTCAAAAGCACGGTTTTGAAGTCTTCCCTCTAGCTTACTAGAGCCAGGACCCAGCCCCACACACTAGCTGGTCAGCACCAGTCTTGGGAATCCTCATACCAATCAGTCAGATGCATGCAGATACAGCCACAGCAGCAGGCTGCACATCCATAGGCACAAGACCTCAGGTCACCCCAGGAGCCAGTCCTGCCCACCAGCAAGCAGAGTATGAGCACTGGAACACTCAGACCTCCATCCAGTGACCACAGTAACCAGCTCACACTAGCAAGCCAGCATATCTCTGGTACTTCCTCTGGGCCTCCACAGTCAGGCATGATGGGACCTAACTCAACCTACTAGTGGGCTGGTGCCAGGATCAAGACTTCCAGACCATGTGGATAGCCATGTGGGAACCAAGCCTCATCCACCAGCAGCCAATAGACTCTACATGAGGCAGGGCCCAATATCCATCCAGGCCAAGGTCCATCCCATAATTACCAGCACATTTACAGGAGTTTCCCCTCAACAACAGAAGGGTCAACTCAGCCCACATAGGCAAAACCCATAGAACATTTGTCTCTGATTAACGAAGAGGAATGTGCTGTTCAGCCCAAAAGGACATATCCTACAAAAGGCCACTTCTCCAAAATTGAGAAACATAAGTGACCAACCCAATACATAGAAATAAAAATAGAGAATCAGACAAAACAAGGTAATGGAGGGATGCTTTCAAATAAAGAATCAAGATAAAACCTCAGAAGAAGAGCTATGGAAAGTAGAGATAAGCAATCTACTCAGTGAAGTGTTCAATGATCATAAGATGTTTAACAAACTCAGGGGGGGAGAAAAGGATGACATAAGTATATCCTTATCCTTACGATTCAATAGTGTTTTTTCTTTACCAGTTATCAGTTCAATTCATTCAGCCGATCAGTCGTGTCCGACTCTTTGCGACCCATGAATCAAAACACGCCGGGCTTCCCTGTCCATCACCAACTCCCGGAGTTCACTCAAACTCACGTCCATCGAGTCAGTGATGCCATCCAGCCATCTCACTCTCTGTCGTCCCCTTCTCCTGCACCCAATTCCTCCCAGCATCAGAGTCTTTTCCAGTGAGTCAGATCTTCGTATGACGTGGCCAGAGTTTTGGAGCTTCAGCTTTAACATCAGTCCTTCCAATGAACACCCAGGACTGATCTCCTTTAGAATGGACTGGTTGGATCTCCTTGCAGTACAAAGACTCTGAAGATTTCATATGCTATCTAGGTAGGTCATAACTTTCCTTCCAAGGAGTAAGCGTCTTTTAATTTCCTGGCTGCAATCAGCATCTGCAGTGATCTTAGAGCCCAAAACAATAAAGTCTGACACGGTTTCCACTGTTTCCCCATCTATTTCCCATGAAGTGATGGGACCAGATGTCATGATCTTAGTTTTCTGAATGTTGAGCTTTAAGCCAACTTTTTCACTCTCTTCTTTCACTTTCATAAAGAGGCTTTTTAGTTCCTCTTGACTTTCAGTCATAAGGGTGGTGTCATCTGCGTATCTGAGGTTATTGATGGTTCTCCTGGCAATCTTGATTCCAGCTTGTGCTTCTTCCAGCCCAGCGTTCCTCATGATGTACTCTGCATATAAGTTTAATAAGCAGGGTGACAATATACAGCCTTGACGTACTCCTTTTCCTATTTGGAACCAGTCTGTTGTTCAGTGTCCAGTTCTCACTGTTGCTTCCTGACCTACATACAGGTTTCTCAAGAGGCAGGTCAGGTGGTGTGGTATTCCCGTCTCTTTCAGAATTTTCCACGGTTTATTGTGATCCACACATTCAAAGGCTTTGGCAAAGTCAATAAAGCAGAAATAGAGGGTCTTTTTTTTTGTTGTTGTTTTTGTTTTTGTTTTTTTCTGGAACTCTCTTGCTTTTTCCATGATCTAGCAGATATTGGCAATTTGATCTCTGGTTCCTCTGCTTTTTCTAAAACCATCTTGAACATCTGGAAGTTCACGGTTCACGTACTGCTGAAGCCTGGCTTGGAGAATTTTGAGCATGACTTTACTAGCATGTGAGATGAGGGCAATTGTGTAGTAGTTTGAGCATTCTTTGGCATTGCCTTTCTTTGGGATTGGAATGAAAACTGTTTTCCAGTCCTGTGGCCACTGCTGAGTTTTCCAATTTTGCTGGCATATTGAGTGCAACACTTTCACAGCATCATCTTTCAGGATTTGAAATAGCTCAACTGGAATTCCAGCACCTCCACTAGTTTTGTTCGTAGTGATGCTTTCTAAGACCCACTTGACTTCACATTCCAAGATGTCTGGCTCTAGGTCAGTGATCACACCATTGTGATTATCTTGGTCGTGAAGATCTTTTTTGTACAGTTCTTCTGTGCATTCTTGCCACCTCTTCTTAATATCTTCTGCTTCTGTTAGGTGCATACCATTTCTGTCCTTTATTGAGCCCATCTTTGCATGAAATGTTCCCTTGGAATCTCTAATTTTCTTGAAGTGATCTCTAGTCTTTCCTATTCTGTTGTTTTCCTCTATTTCTTTGCTTTGATCGCTGAGGAAGGCTTTCTTATGTCTCCTTGCTATTCTTTGAAACTGCATTCAGATGTTTATATCTTTTCTTTTCTCCTCTGCTTTTTGCTTCTCTTCTTTTCACAACAATTTTTAAGGCCTCCTCAGACAGACATTTTGCTTTTTTACATTTCTTTTCCATGGGGATGATTTTGATCCCTGTCCCCTGTACAATGTCATGAACTTCCGTCCGTAGTTCATCAGGCACTCTGTCTATCAGATCTAGTCCTTTAATTCTATTTCTCACTTCCACTGTATAATCATAAGGGATTTGATTTATGTCATATCTGACTGGTCTAGTGGCTTTCCCTACTTTCTTCAATTTATGTCTGAATTTGGCAATAAGGAGTTCATGGTCTGAGCCACAGTCATCTCCCGGTCTTGTTTTTGCTAACTGTATAGAGCTTCTCCATCTTTGACTGAAAAGAACATAATCAATCTGATTTCGGTGCTGACCATCTGGTGATGTCCATGTGTGGAGTCTTCTCTTGTGCTGTTGGAAGAGGGTGTTTGCTATGACCAGTGCATTCTCTTGGCAAAACTCTATTAGCCTTTGGCCTGCTTCATTCCGTACTCCAAGGCCAAATTTGCCTGTTTTAGATAAGATTTGCAATAATCAATAAGATAACCAATCATAGAATTATCCTCACTTTTTGACAGCATTTAATCCAGAACAAACCCTACTCCTTTAAATCCTCCTGAAAACCACCGAAATCAGGATAAAAAGCCCAAATTCGGTGCATGCATGTGTGCTCAGTAACTAAGTTATGCCCAACTCTTTGCAATCCCATGGACTATAGCCTGACAAGCTCCAGACAAGAATACTGGAGTGCATTGTCATTTCCTTCTCCAGGGGATTTTCCCAACCTAGGGGTCAAATTTCTTTACCTGTGAGCCACCTGGGAAGCCACCAAATCTATAAATCTTTTCAATACTTTCTCACTGTAATTCCCCATGTTTCCCTACCATGGGAGCTTTTTCTCCTAACAGCAAGTTGTGATATCAAATTATTCCTTCACAGGAGTCGTTGGAGAGCCCTGACATTGAAAACACAGAACAATTTCTAGTACATGGTAAGTGCTTAATAAATATGAGCTGTTATTAATAGACAGATTATTATATGGTAAAATATATGGATTTAGAAATCAGATCTCATCTGCACTGCCTTTACCAAATTCCAGAGTTTTGTAAACCTCGGTTTCTTCATCTATAATGTTAGTTACTGTAACACTTTCCTGCAGAAAGACAAAAATAATTAGATGAAGCCCTCATTTAATATTACAAGTAAATGTGCACATTTGCTCCTTGACCAAGAGAGAAGTGAGCATGAAGAAGGAATTCATAGGGCCTGGACTCCATCTTAGGCCTGTTCATGCTGATTATGCTCAGCCACATTTCCAATGGACTCTGAACTCTGTGTTTAGCACCTATGAAAATACCAACAGAAGGATAAGACCCCCTCCAGACAGGGGAACCTTGAAGATCGTATCTAGGTTACTCATCGCCTAAGAGAAAACATATACTAATCACCCCTTCCTCCAGATAGGCCATAAATTTTTCTGTATCTATCGGAGTGTAACCTCGGGCTTATTGATTACTGGCTAACTGACTGAGCACATGAGGAGATAGCACATGAGCACATAGCACGTGAATGATGGGCTTATTGGGATTGTATTTTCCTCAGTTTATGTAAGTCTCAAGGAATTTGGAGTGGTGGGTTCAGACATGCACGCATGGAGTATGAAATATTTTCACAAATGTTGGTCGGGGTCCTTGGCTAAGAGGAGACTCTGCTTTGGGCCCACCCGTGTAACAAACTGTACTTCACTATCTGCATCGTCCTTCTGAGTGAGTTTGTTTCCCGGAATGGGTGGCTACAACAAGCAGAACCAAAGTAGAAATATTTCTTACAGACTGGAAAGCAATTTATATAAAACCATTCCTACACATATTTAACACATCGCTTGATGTCTTAAAAATTCAGCTTACAGAAACTCAAATAGCCATTTACTGTGTAAATAATGCAACACTTGAATATAAATACACTTTATTAATGTCTTTTCCTAGTAAAGGACAGGAATGAAAAGATATCAATACAAATTTTTCCTCCTTTTTGAGAACAGGTTCACCATAGAGAAAAAAATAAAAAACAAGATTTTTAAAAGGTAATTTCTTCCTATCAATAATTGAATAAGAAAATAAAAGGGGACAAAAAATAAAAGAAAAGGATAGTGACAATAGGCTATATTCAGCAAATATAAAAACAGAAGTGTGCCTACTGAAAATAAAATTCAGTGACTATATTCTGTGAATACTTTGATTTCCTTGCTTCAAATATCTTTAGGTTATCTAAGAATATTAGATTATTTTTAACTCTTTTTTTAAGAGACTGACAAACTTCTCCATTAGGAAAAAGAAAACAAACTTGGATTAAAGGACTAGCATAATAAAGAATTAGAATAAAAGAAATCATGTCTAATGGAAATCAAGTTTCAGTATAATCGGTTTGGTTCGGTTCAGTCGCTCAGTCGTGTCCGACTCTTTGCGACCCTGTGGACTGTAGCCTACCAGGCTTCTCCGTCCATGAATCGGATTCTCCAGGCAAGAATACTGGAGTGGGTTACCGTTTCTTCTCCGGGGATCTTCCCGACCCAGGGATCGAAGCCGGGTCTCCCGCATTAGAGGCAGACGCTTTAACCTCTGAGCCACCAGGGAAGCCCTACATCTAATCTGTTTAATTGTTTTTCCCCCTTTCATTTACCTAACAGAACTTTTGTAACCAAACTCATATTTGGCTGCTCTCTGCTTATACACCAGTAGTTGAAGAAGCAAGTGTCGGTAGAAAGGAAAGGTGCTTTAATAAAAATTCAGCCATATGTGGAGACAGTGGGCTCAGGTCCAGAGACCAAATCCAGAGATTTTACTCAGTCAAAGCAGTTTTTAAAGGGAAAATATGGTCAAGGGGTTGGGTTGTTTTTGTGTGTTAACCAGTGAATCAAGGAAGGAGGTTGGATTCTGCATTATTCTCCATTGCATGGAAACTGGCTGAATTTTTCTTCAGATGTTATCTTGCCTGAATGATCTGCCTGCAGGGTTGCAAAGGGGACTGTTAAGGGTAGAGAGCTAATCACTTTTTAACTGCTTAGTTCTTCACTGTTACGTCTTTTTATCTAGGAAAAGAATCAATAATTTAGACCAGGCATGGTGTCCATTCAGGAGTCAGTCAGTCAGTCCATTCAGTGTAAGTCAGGAGTTTCAACTGCTTAGTGATCTACTTCCTTTAATTAGGTATTTTTAAGGTTAGGAAGGAATAGAAATGGGCAATCAGGAAAAGGGACAAAGAGCTGTTTTAACCTTACCCTCATAATTTATATTGCCTCAACTTCTGATAAAGTAATCTAATAAAATATGAATTTATGGATTTAATAATATTTGTGGATCTACTAATGTTATGGATTAATCATGAATGGAAAATAAGTGTGATTGAGGAGCAATTTTATTGTAATTTATTGTTATGCTTTCACTCATCTGGCATGTTGTAATTTCTGGAATCCTTTTTTGGTGCTTAAATTCTAACATACTTAAATACATGTTTCAATTTATATGCATATACAGTTTTGTATTCCAACATTACCTGTACCATACAATATATTCACATCAATTTAAAATTCATATTATTTAATAATATTTAAATGTGGATTTTGCATTCTCTCTTTTACAAGTTCATAATTGTTAATATCTTCCTTCAAGTTGTTATTGAACTTACAGTCACTGTTCTTTTTACTGATTTTCCTACATATAATGAGTATTCTATTGGTCTCACCACATGTGGATAGATTTGAATTTTTTTTTAAATGCTTGTTAAACTTTGATATTAGTGGTTAGTGATTATTAGTTTGTTACTCTGTAATTTGGGAGAACTGTTCTCTAAGGAGAATGTAAATGGGAAAATATAATTATTCTTTAATGTGAGTTAATGAATCGCAGTAGCCAGACCAGCAGTGATAATATTTCTGACTCTGGGAATCCATTCCATCAATCTAATGAGAAGTAAAAGTAATTTCATTTTTTTCCTGTTTAAACTTCCTTCTCCTGGAATTCACCAGGAAATTGATTAGGAATTTAGAAGTGACCCTCAACTTGACTAAACTTTAGATAAGCATCCTCTTAGCTTTAGGCACCCTTTTATTAGAGCATTTACTGTAGATATTTTGTTATCACAAAACTCTTTCTCTACCTCTTTAGGATGCAAACTGTTTTTAAAACTTCTTGCCAATTTTATAATCCAGGAAAGTCTTTCTCAAGGAGCCATCCCTTTTAAATCAAGAATGATAACACCCCTTGAGTCCCTTGGAGAGCAAGGAGATCAATCCAGTCCATCCTAAAGGAAATCAATCCTGAATACTCACTGAAAGGATTGATACTGAAGCTGAAGCTCCAATACTTTGGTCACTTGATCTGAAGAGCCCACTCATTGGAAAAGACCCTGATGCTGGGAAAAACTGAGGGCAGGAGAAGAAGGGGGAGACATAGGATGAGATGGTTGGATGGCATCATCGACTCAATGGGCATGAGTCTGCACAAACTCCAGGAGACAGTGAAGGACAGGGAAGCCGGGCATGCCGCAGTCCATGGGGTCACAAAGGGTCGGACATGACTGAGTAACTGAATAAAACAAAAAGCACCCCTGTCTTCCAATCTCTGTGACAGCATAAGTTTAAATTCACTTGGAATCAGTTGGCGAGGACATATTTCTTAATTGCAGAGAAAAACACTGCAAATTCAGGATTAATGAAATTTTCTCAAAACAGCCCATTGACCAACCTCCTCACTAATGCCCTTCAGTATTTTTTCACTAGCTCACCCCAGCACTTTAAAACCTTTCCACACTTTATTCTTGTAGACTTTCAGACACCAAAATTTACCATTCATCCTTGATTATGTTGTCATACACAACTTGTTCAGTAGCTAACCTACTCATGGCTAAATTATTTTAATATTCTCCTCATTAGAACTTGGATCAATCTGAAAACAACAGAAAACAAATCAGATCAATTTAGACAAAAATTGCATTTGTTAAAAGAATAGGCAAAACATCACCAGATACAATCTCTTCGTAAGACATATATTGAGTTAACGTTAAAAATTTATTCAAATATATGGTAGGTGCGGACAAATAGTGTTTGATTTCACTTATATGAAGTACCTAAAATAGTCAAAATGAAGGTATGTTGGTAGATGCCAGGAGTCTGAGAGTTAGATGCAGGGAAGGGGAAGGAGAGAAGGGGAGTTAGTGCTTAATGAGGACAGAGTTTCAGTTTAGGAAAGTGAAAAATTCAGGAGTTGTACTGATGAGAGTTGCACAGCAATGTCAATGTACTTAGTGACATTGAATTGTACAATTAAATATAGCTAAAATAGAAGGTTTTATGTTATGTGATTTTTACCAAAATAAAAAAATGCATACACAACATACACAATAAAAAATACTGAAAGATGAATTCCCAAAGTCAGTAGGTACCCAGTATGATACTGGAAATCAATGGAGAAAGAACTCCAGAAAGAATGAAGAGACGAAGCCAAAGCAAAACAACACCCAGTTGTTGATGTGACTTGTGATGGAAGCAAGGTCTAATGCTATAAAAAGCAATATTGCATAGGAACCTGGAATGTTAGGTCCATGAATCAAGGCAAATTGGAGGTGGTCAAACAGGAGATGACAATAGTGAAGATTGATCAGTGAACTAAAATGGACTGGAATGGGTGAATTTAACTCAGATGACCATTATAGCTACTATTGTAAGCAAGAATCCCTTAGAAAGAATGGAGTAGCCATCATAGTCAACAAAAGAGTCCGAAATACAGTACTTGGATGCAATCTCAAAAATGACAGAACGATCTCTGTTCGTTTCCAAGACAAACCATTCAATATCAAAGTAATCCAAGCCTATGCCCCAACCAGTAATAATGAAGAAGCTGAAGCTGAATGGTTCTATGAAGACCTACAAGATCTTCTAGAATTAGCACCCAACAAAAATGTTCTTTTCGTTACAGGGGACTTGAATGCAAAAGTAGGGAGTCAAAAAATACCTGGAGTAACAGGCAAATTTTGTCTTGGAGTATAGAATGAAGCATGGCAAAGGCTAATAAAGTTCTCCCAAGAGAATGCACTGGTCATAGCAAACGCCCTTTTCCAACAACACAAGAGAAGACTCTACATATGGACATCATCAGATGGTCAATACCAAAATCAGATTGATTATATTCCCTGCAGTCAAAAATGGAGAACTTCTGTACAGTCAGCAAAAAACAAAACTGTGACACAGACCATGAACTCCTTATTGCCAAATTCAGACTTAAATTGAAGAAAGTAGGGAAAACCACAAGACCATTCAGATGTGACCTATATCAAATCCCTTAAGATTATAGAGTGAAAGTGCCAAATAGATTCGAGGGATTAGATCTATTAGAGTACCTGAAGAACTATGGATGGAGGTTTGTGACATTGTACAGGAGGCAGGGATCAAGACCACTCCCTAGGGAAAGAAATGCAAAAAGGCAAAATGGTTGTCTGAGGAAGCCTTACAAATAGCTGTGAAAGGAAGAAAAGTGAAAGGCAAAGGAGAAAAAAAAAAAAAAAAAGATATACCCATTTGAATGCATAGTTCCAAAGAATAGCACAGAGAGATAAGAAAGCCTTCCTCAGTGATCAATGCAAAGAAATAGAGAAAAATAATAGAATGGGAAAGCGTAGAGATCTCTTCAAGAAAAGACAGGGAGATCTGGAATGCTGCAGTCCATGGGGTTGCAAAGAGTTGGACACGACTGAGCTACTGAATTGAACTGAACAGCAGAATGTTGCAAGAAGTGCTGTTTCTTGCCTCTGTAGGGCATCAATGCTACATCTTGCCCTGCCAGTTTCGCTGACTGATTGTGGCATATTGCTGCCTCTGCTTACTTTGGAAACAGGAAGTAGCTCCTTCTGTTACTGATTCTACTGCAGATACTACTCACTGCTACACATACTCAGACTGAATCTCGTGTGTAACTGAGTTCTTCAAGATGGCCCATTCCCTAGTGGCAGAGAAGCCGGGGACAGTGACTATTTTTGTATTCTATAGTGAGAGGTGAGCTCTACCACATAAGATGGAAAATTCTAAAATTATTGGAAAGTGTTTCATATGCTGCTGCTAAGTCTCTTCAGTCTTGTCCAACTCTGTGCAACTCCATAGACAGCAACCCACCAGGCTCCCCCGTCCCTGGGATTCTCCAGGCAAGAACACTGGAGTGGGTTTCCATTTCCTTCTGCAATGCATGAAAGTGAAAAGTGAAAGTGAAGTTGCTCAGTCGTGTCCGACTCTTAGCGACCCCATGGACTGCAGCCTACCAGGCTCCTCCACCCATGGGATTTTCCAGGCAAGAGCACTGGAGTGGGTTGCATTGCTTCATATGCTGTGCCCTAAAATAATGACAAAACCCCACATATATCCCTTTCCAATTGATCTTATGTAAAAACTTAATGTTGCTCTATTATCTTGCCATACTCTTGTTTTAAAAAATCTGCTGATTGCAACAAAATGGATGAACCTGGAGAATATTACGTTATGTGAAATAAGCCAGACACAGAAGGACAAATACTACATGATATCACTTACAAGAGAAATATAAAATAGTCAAATTCACAGAACCAGAGAGTAGAGTAGTGGTTGTCAGAGATAGGAAGAGGAAATAGAATATTAGTCAAACATTAAACAAAATTTCAGCTACATAAGAAAGTATTTATTGTATAGTATTGAACCTACAGTATGCAACAATGTGCTACATACTTCAAATTTTGCTAACAGGATAGATCTTAAGTATTTTAATTACATTAAAAAAAAACCCACAGAAATTACAATAAACAAAGAGGGCAGGAGGAAACTATGGGAGGTAATGAATAGGTTTATAGTAAAAAATATATATTATATATATACATATAAATATATATATTTATAGTATAAATATAAATATAGTAAAAATAATATAAATATAGTATAACCGAAATCAGATTGAGTATATTCTTTGCAGCCAAAGATGGAGAAGCTCTATACAATTGGCAAAAACAAGACCAGGAGCTGACTGTGGCTCACATCATGAACTCCTTATTGCCAAATTCAGACTTAAATTGAAGAAAATAGGGAAAGCCACTAGACCAGTCAGATATGACCTAAATCAAATCCCTTATGATTATACAGTGCAAGTGAGAAATAGATTTAAGGGACTAGATCTGATAGAGTGCCTGATGAACAATGGACAGAGGTTCATGACATTGTACAGGAGACAGGGACCAAGACCATCCCAATGGAAAAGAAATGCAAAAAAAAAAAAAAAAAAAATGGCCGTCTGAGGAGGCCTTACAAATAGCTGTGAATAGAAGAGAAGTGAAAGGCAAAGGAGAAAAGGAAAGTTATAAGCATCTGAATGCAGAGTTCCAAAGAATAGCAAGGAGAGATAAGAAAGCCTTCCTCAGCGATCAATGCAAAAAATAAGAGGAAAAAAACAGAATAAGAAAGACTAGAGATCTCTTCAAGAAAATTAGAGCTACCAAGGGAATATTTCATTCAAAGATGGGCTCAATAAAGGACAGAAATGGTATGGATCTAACAGAAGCAGAAGATATTAAGAAGAGGTGGCAAGAATACACAGAAGAACTGTACAAAAAATATCTTCACAACCAAGATAATCACGATGGTATGATCACTCACCTAGAGACAGACATTTTGGAATGTGAAGTCAAGTGGGCCTTAGAAAGCATCACTATGAACAAACCTAGTGGAGGTGATGGAATTCCAGTTGAGCTATTTCAAATCCTGAAAGATGATGCTGTGGAAGTGCTGCACTCAATATGCCAGCAAATTTGGAAAACTCAGCAGTGGCCACAGGACTGGAAAAGGTCAGTCTTCATCCCAATCCCAAAGAAAGGAAATGTCAAGGAATGCTCAAACTACTACACAATTGCCCTCATCTCACATGCTAGTAAAGTCATGCTCAAAATTCTCCAAGGCAGGCTTCAGCAATACATGAACCATGGACTTCCAAATGTTCAAGCTGGTTTCAGAAAAGGCAGAGGAACCAGAGATCAAATTGCCATCATCTGCAGGATCATGGGAAAAGCAAGAGAGTTCTGGAAAAACATCTATTTCTGCTTTATTGACTATGCCAAAGCCTTTGACAGTGTGGATCACAAGAAACTTTGGAAAATTCTGGAAGAGTTGGGAATCCCAGAACACCTGACCTGCCTCTTGAGAAACCTGTATGCAGGTCAGGAAGCAACAGTGAGAACTGGACATGGAACAACAGACTGGTTCCAAATAGGAAAAGGAGTATGTCAAGGTTGTATATTGTCACCCTGCTTATTTAACTCATATGCAGAGAACATCATGAGGAACGCTGGGCTGGAAGAATCATAAGCTGGAATCAAGATTGCCAGAAGAAATATCAATAACCTCAGATATGCAGATGACACCACCCTTATGGCAGAAAGTGAAGAGGAACTCAAAAGCCTCTTGATGAAAGTGAAAGAGGAGAGTGAAAATGTTGGCTTGAAGCTCAACATTGAAAACTAAAGTCATGGCATCTGGTCCCATCACTTCATGGGAAATAGATGGGTAAATAGTGGAAGCAGTGTCAGACTTTATTTTTTTCGGCTCAAAAATCACTGCAGATGTTGATTGCAGCCAGGAAATTAAAAAACTCTTACTCCTTGGAAGGAAAATTATCACCAACCTAGATAGCATATTAAAGAACAGAGACATTACTTTGCCAACAAAGTCCGTCTAGTCAAGGCTATGGTTTTCCAGTGGTCATGTATGAATGTGAGATTTGGCCTGTGAAGAAAGCTGATTACTGAAGAATTGATGCTTTTGAACTGTGGTGTTGGAGAAGACTCTTGAGAGTCCCTTGGACTGCAAGGAGATCCAACCAGTCCATTCTAAAGGAGATCAGTCCTGGGTGTTCATTGGAAGGACTAATGCTGAAGCTGAAGCTCCAATACTTTGGTCAACTCATACGAAGAGTTGACTCACTAAAAAAGACTCTGATGCTGGGAGGGATAGGGAGCGGGAGGAGAAGGGGACGACAGAAAATGAGATGGCTGGATGGCATCACCAACTCGATGGAGGTGGGTTTGAGTGAACTCCAGGTGTTGGTGATGGACGGGGATTCCTAGCGTGCTGTGATTCATGGGGTCGCAGAGTCAGACACGACTGAGTGACTGAACTGAACTGATTGTGTAAATGTGGTTTTACAAGTGCAATTTTATCTCCAAACTCACCAAGTTGTATACACTAAATATGAACAACATTTTTCATGTCACCCATACCTGAATAAAGTAGCTTTAAAAATCCCACTGGTTCTCGGTAACCAAATGAGATTAATATCCTAATCTGGACATGTATGCTCTTCTAGTCAGGCCACACTGTATTTGCCTAACTTCTCTTCTCCTAATACTAAGTATAAATCTTGACTTTTTGTTGTTCTTGGAACATAAATTCCAAAAACAAGGATTTGCATAAACTGTACCCAATGCCTGAAAGTCCCTTTCCTTAATCTCTGTACAAATTAGAGATGGTAAACATTTTTCAAAAAACGTAGTGTCTGTCTGAAACACTTTACTGGGAATTATTAATGCTGCTTCCAGGTTCAGTGAGAGCATGACTGGTCAGTGACGTTTGCTATGGCTAAGGGAGAAGGGAGTTATGCCCTCATGAAAGAGATGCCCTCCCTGGCCTAAGTATCCTCAATGTTCAAATCTCTTGTCAAATAACCTCTTCTGTTAATCCTTGCCCATCTGTTATAGCTCACCATGACCAATTCAGCTTAAAATCCTTATTTTCATACGCATTTTGACACTTTTCTATCTTTTCTCATAGAACAAATCATATCTGCATATATCTTCTTTTCTAGATATTAATCTCCTAAAGGCTGGAATTCTTCTTCCTTCTTTGTCACATCGGCCCATTGATCTGTATTCTCTCCTCAACAGATAGCCAAGAAGTTTACTTATTGAAAGAGTAACTACCACTATGAATTTATCCCAGGTTTTGTCTTCCTCTTTAAAATGTTGGAATCTCATATTCTCCATAGTGACTCTTATGATATTTTGTATTCTTGCTGAACAAGGTTGGTAGGGTAAAATAATTTAGTATCCCAAGTGGATTTCCTCAGAGTCCTTGGAGCCAGCAGCTGCTACAGATGTGTTGTGTTTGATTCCTTTGACAAGCCCATTATGCTCCCCATAACCTATTCTCACATAGCTTTGGCAAATTCACCCATGTGCAAATGTCTTTTCTTTTCAACCAGTGATTCAGCAAATATCTTAACCAGACACTTCATCTTTTAGGGCTTTATATACATTTATTCTACTCATTATTTCTCTGTGCTGAGAAAAATGTCTTAGCTCCTAAAGGGAAAATCCTCTGTTAAAGAGTCTGCTGTGAAAACACTATGACAATATTTTTCAAGTATACAGGTTTTGAATTTTGAATATGTGAATTATACACTCTAACTTTTGATGTCACAGAAGAAAATGTCTAGGGAAAAATGGAGGTTTAAGAAAGTATTTTCTGTACATGTATGTGTATGTATATAATCATTTCTATAAAGCAACATTAATTTTGAAAAAAGTCAAAATTACCTTCATAACTAAGTTTAACTTGTAATAAGTTAGATTAACAAATCTATATTCAGTGTGAAATATCTTACAATTTATTGAAAGAGCATATGTATCACAATCTTCTATTATTTTCATTCAGTCCTATAATAAATTTCCCACTTATTGAATATTTTCAATGCCACAAAATTTTCAAATTCCTAGACTAGTAATTATCAAATCAACCTTTGAAATATTTTCAAAACCCAACCAAATGCATATCGTAAATCCCTGAATCCATTCTTCATGAAACTCAAGACTCTGGATTTGCTTTTATGTTTCTTCATCCTGCAACACCTCCCTAATCCCAATTTTTTGGCCACACTTTTTTCTGCTGAGTCATCCAGGAACCAGCTTATATACCTCCTTATCAGTTAAGCTCACCTAGATTCTCGAGGTCAATTAAAAGTTGTCCACTCTTTTAAATTTCCACAGAGCTGTTTTCTAATACTGGATATCAAGGCTTTTACATTATCAGCTTTCTGAATCTCCATGCCTGGAAATTGTGAGCTCCAGAAGTCCAGAACATAACCCATTTGTTGTGTTCCTGATGTTTATCATAGGCAAATTTCAAGAAAAAGATGAAAAATGAATGTGTTTGTAATAACTTTTGATAGATTCTGATTGTTCTTAAAAAACAAACAAATGAGATATTTTCATTTTCAGACTTTCTTTTCAGCACTATATTTCTTTAATAGCTCTACTATTGAAAATGGTTCAAAATGCTGCATAAAATGTGAAAGGCATCATGTTAAACCTATTACTGCATTGATCAGAGAATTAGAAACTCTTGATAACAAAAAAACAAAGGCAAAGGAGAACCCTAGTGACTCCGAGATTTCTTTTTAATGTCTAGAGATAGTATAATATTTTAACTACTCCTAAGTCATTGAGTCTGATAAGACACCACTTCATAATGCTGAAAAACTAAATCAGGATATACTCAGTGGAACTATAAATAAACATGTTATGCAGGAAAAACATAGAAAGGGAAATTTCCTTTCTTCACCTCTTAGTTTATGAACAAATGTTGTATCTCCCCATAGTCATTAACCATGAACTGGTCCTCCTCAAAATTTTGTCCCCAAATGACAGTACTTGGATGGTTCAAAATTCTGAAAGGAAAACTTCAGTTATAAAGTAAATATTGATTAGTGGTATTTCTAGTTACCTGGCTGAAGCAAACATAAATCCTTTTTGGATCAACAGAATTCTCAAGAAATCCTCTCTAAAAAAATTTGAGAACATAAATAGTAACAAAAAGTCACATCACACAAATAATGAACCACAATATCCAAAGAAACCATAGGAAAAAAGCCCAAATATATAAAGGTTTAGTTACTTTGAATATAGAGATTTAGAAATTATCTTATTAGAAATTCTTTTATATGAAATACATAATAAGAATATTAATATTTGAAAAAATAAAGGAGAAAATTGAAAACATGGTCAAGGAACAAATGTTTTTAATAAGAAATTCAACTTTTAATAATGAAATAATTCCATGGATGAGTCAAAGAGCAACTTAGACATAACTAAGAAGATGATTAGATAAATTAAAAATCGATTTGCAAAAATTATCCATATTGCAGCCATGAATTACAAAGAGACAGAAATATTTAAATATCTAAAAGATTTAAAGACTATACTCCATAGGTAGAAAGACTTATACAATAATGATTTAATTCTTTCCAAATAATCTATAGATTCAATTGCCTACCAATAAAAACACAGATAAATTTTAGAACGTGTGTAAGCAGAATCTAAAGTGCTTTTGTATTGATATGTTGAAGTGTCTAAGAAGGACCAAATCATCCTGGAAAAGAACAGGGGAAGAAACTTACCATACCTAATATGGAGATATGTTAAATGTTAACATATGTTTAATATGTTAAATGTTTTTACATTAAAATGATATTATAAATAAGATCGTGTCTATAAGCACTAAAGCAGAGAACCAGAGCAATAAAACAAGACGGAGAAGTCAAAGTATAGTGAAAATGCATAAAATGTAGCATCAAAGTAGATGAATACTACAAATGTGATACTAAGCATAAATCATACGATGAAAGAAACTTTCAAATATTTAAAACTTTTAAAATAATAATTTGAAAAATTATTATTCTATTTACATAAAGTTAAAATTATATAAAAATAAATGACAAATTTTAGAAACCATTCACATGTGGTAAAACAATAAAGAAATACAAAAAAGATTACAAAATAAGAAGGAAAATTTATTCATGTGGAAATTAGAAGATATTGAAATAAGCAATAAATAAATAGACGAGTACTTGAAAAAACTGATAGCTTACGAGCTAAATGGAGTTAAATTTGTGATCTCTGAAGAGAATTTATCTTTGGAACCAGAGACGAGGCTTCAGGCACTCAGAGCTTCATGCAGGAAAAGTTTTATTACCATGAAATAAGGATAGTGGAGGTGATGGAATTCCAATTGAGCTATTTCAAATCCTAAAAGACGATGCTGTGAAAGTGCTGCACTCAATATGCCAGCAAATCTGGAAAACTCAGCAATGGACACAGGATGGGAAAAGTCAGTTTTCATTCCAATCCCAAACGTAGGCAATGCCAAAGAACGTTCAAACTACTGCACAATTTTACTCATCTCACACGATAGCAGTAATGCTCAAAATTCTTCAAGTCAGACTTCAAGAGTACATGAACCATGAACTTCCAGATGTTCAAGGTGGATTTAGAAAAGGCAGACGAACCAGAGATCAAATTGCCAATATCTGTTGGATAATCAAAAGAGCAAGAGTTCCAGAAAAACATCTACTTCTGCTTTATTGACTATGCCAAAACCTTTGACTGTGTGGATCACCACAAACTATGGAAAATTCTTAAAGTGGTGGGAATACCAGACCAACTGACCTGCCTCTAGAGAAACCTGTAGGCCAGTCAAGAAGTAGCATGTAGAACCAGACATGGAAAAACACATTGGCTCCAAAATGGGAAAGGAGTATGTCAAGGCTGTATATTGTCACCTGATTATTTAACTTACATGCAGAGTACATCACACTAAATGCCAGGCTGGATGAAGCACAAGTTGGAATCAAGATTGCTGGGAGAAATATCAATACCCTTAGATATGCAGATGACACCACCTTTATGGCAGAAAGTGAAGAAGAACTAAAGAGCATCTTGATGAAAGTGAAAGATGAGAATGAAAGAGTTGACTTAAAACTCAACAGTCAAAAAACTATGATCATGGCATCCTGTCCAATCACTTCACCCAAATAGATGGGGGAACAACAGAAACAGTGAAATATTTTATCTTTTGGGGCTCCAAAATCACTGCAGATGGTGACTGCAGCCATGAAATTAAAAGACGCTTGCCCCTTAGAAGAAAAGCTATTAGCAACCTGCCACTGCTGCTCCTGCTGTCACTTCAGTCATGTACTACTGTGCAACCCTGTAGAAGGCAGTCCACCAGGCTCCCCCATCGCTGGGATTCTCCAGGCAAGGACACTGGGGTGGATTGCCATTTCCTTCTCCAGTGCATGAAAATGAAAAGTGAAAGTGAAGCCGCTCAGTTGTGTCCGACTCTTAGCGACCCCTTGGACTGCAGCGCACCAGGCTCCTCCATCCATGGAATTTTCCAGGCAAGAGTACTGGAGTGGGGTGCCATGGCCTTCTCCGATTATCAACCTAGAAAGTGTTAAAAAAAAAAAATAAAATAAAAGCAGAGACATTACTTTGCCAACAAATATCTGTCTAGTCAAAGCTATGGTTTTTCCAGTAGTCATGTATGGATGTGAGAGCTAGAATATAGAGAAAGTTGAGCACCAAAGAGTTGATGCTTTTGAATAATGGTGTCGGGGAAGACTCTTGAGAGTCCCTTGGACTGCAAGGAGATCCAACCAGTCCATCCTAAAGGAAATCAGTCCTGAATATTCATTGAAAGGACTGATACTGAGGCAGAAACTCCAATACTTTGGCCACCTGATTCGAAGAATTGACTCATTGGAAAAGACCCTAGTGCTGGGAAAGATTGAAAGTGGGAGGAGAAGGAGATGACAGAGGATGAGATGGTTGGATGGCAAACTGACTCAATGGACATGAGTTGCGTTAGCCCCGAGAGTTGGTGATGGACAGGGAAGCCTGGTGTGTGGTAGTCCATGGGGTTGCAAAGAGTCGGACACGACTGAACTGAACTGAGGGATAGAGAACGCTTCTGACATAGATATCAGAAGGAGGAAGACGGTGACCCAGTCCCTACTTTTATCAAGACGTTATATATTTTTTCAGTTGGTTACTAACAATAGAAAGGTCTTACCAGACTCACACCCACAATATACATCTTAAGATAACAGGATTAGTCAGAAGGTTCTTTTTAAGAAGCAGAAAAATGTCCTCCAACAACTTACATTGTTGTTACATAACCATAAGTATGGAAAAGGAAGAACATACCCTTGAGCAAGATGAGTTGTTTTCCTATGTAATCATTAGCTCTGGGTTTAAAGAAAGTTAGTCTTAAAGATTGTTGTCATAACAACTCAAAGTTTAAGAAAAGAACAAATCTTACATTACTAAGATGAAGAAATATAGGGGGGGGGAAAAGTGTCCCTTTCTCCTCCTAGAGGGCCCTGGACTCTTTTTCCTGTTCAAGGGCCCCAGACTCCTTATCAATCTAAACTAAGTATCAGCTCTGTCAAACTGGCCATGTTCTCTTGTTTATACTGTATGGTGAGATCAGAGATGTTCTGTTCTATATAATCTTCATACCTCCATTCATACTCATTAGTCATATTGATATCTTTATAGCAAGAACTGATATTTGAATTTGAGTAACTAGAATTCGTTGATTAATTTGACCAATATTTATTGAGAATATTTATTCTGCATTCAAAGCACTGTTTCTAGTGTTTGGATACAGCAGTAATTAAACCAGAATAAGTTTCTGTTCTGGTATGGCTGACATTCTGATATCAGAAAAAAATGATGGACACAGTTCTTTCTGCTAATGAAGAAACTGAGAAATCAAATTCCAGATGAGTTTTATAAAGTTTGAAAGCAAGGGTAAAGTTCAAATTTAGACGTGAACAGTCCCAATAGCCAATGAAGGGTTCCTTTTAGTGCAAATTCAATTTCTACATGCAGAAGAGTGCAATATAATAGAGAGATATCAAGATACACGAAGGGTGGTGAGATGGAGAAGGAGAAAGATACACACTCATAAATGTTAAAATTAAACGAAAGCAAAACAACACACTAAGTGTTCAAGTAACGATTATCTGTTGGATGAAGGAATGTACTCTTTCATTCCTGAATAGCCTTCATAAAAGTTCATCTCCTGATAAACATAGTCATTAGCATTTCATTTTTATTTTAAACAGTGACAAAGACACTATAATATGCCTTCAACATCCTGAATCCAATAGGAGTAATTTAACATCAACAATTAATCAGTAATAAATACATAATAGTAAATAAATGAATTCATATATATATTTTTAGGAGTGACATAGCAGCAACAATAGGACTTACTATGTGTTTATAGATCTTTAAAATGAAAGTGTGTGAAACAAAAATAAATACTTAAATTTTTATACAGTTCACACATACTGTTAAATATAAAGAAAAACACCTGTGTACTTTCACCTAGCCATTTTTCTAAGAATGTCAATGTTACTTACATTAATGGAATAACTAATTAATTAAACGATTTAATGCAATATTTCCAAGGTTAATTTGATTAGTAATTCCAAAAAGCAATTAAGAACAATTGATTATTTTCCCTTGAGAAGAATAAATGATCAGTCAATAATTGAAGATATTTTTCTTGAACCAGCACAAATTTACATGTATTCGGTTATAAAATCCAGGTATAAAGATAGCTATGAGAGACACACTACATTATATGATATGTATTTTTACACAATGAGGATGGAGAACAAGGAGATGGCGAGATTGGAGAGAGTGTTTGGGAGAACACAACAAAAACCTAATCCAGTAATAACTTGGTATGACTTTCTTTGAGAATATCTTGAAATTTTACTTTTATAAAATCATAAAATGTTTCATACAAGCTACAGATTATGTATATAATTCAGTGAATATAAAAATATTGAATCAATGTATTGAGTCCTTGAATCTGTCATAGTTTCAAATCATTCAACCATTCAGAAAAAATGCATTTCATTAATAAAGTCTACTATCTTACTTTTTCTGTTAAATAAAATCATGTCTTTGGGCTGTCAAATCATCTTCAGTTCAGAGAAAAACTCATTCTTGTAGCTATTCATAGAGTTAAATAATATGGTATGAAGTGACCCAGAATTTAAGATTATTAAATGAAAAAAGAGGGCTAGGGTGGGATGATTTGGGAGAATAGCATTAAAGCATATAAATTATCATAAGTGAAACTAATTGCCAGTCCAAGTTCGATGCATGATACAGGATGCTCGGGGCTGGTGTACTGGGATAAACCAGAGGGATGTGATGGGATGGGGAGGGAGAAGGGAGGGGGTTCAAGATGGGGAACATACGTATACCCGGGGAAGATTCATGTCAATGTATGGCAAAACCCATATAATAATGTAAAGTAATCAGCCTCCAATTAAAGTAATAAAAAAAAGAAAAGAAAAAAGTATATGATATGGCTTCAGCTTATTTAATAACTCTAATAAATAAACCTAACTGTTCTAGAATAGACTGAGGAATATGGCACTTAAAAAAGTATAGTGTTAATTGTTTCATCACGTATGTTCTGAATCAAAATGACAGGATCAACAATGAATTATATAAATACTATTTATTTGATCTGGAAATAATTCATATGCTCATAACTCAACTAGTCAGGAGTGGTTATAATACTTATTTCTACTTTATTTGTACTATCTCTACTGCCAGCTATGAGTCAGTCAGTCAGTTCAGGCACCAGTCATGTACGATTCTTTGTGACCCCGTGGACTACAACACTCCAGCTATGGACACAAGTATTTCAGTTAGTTAATATAATAACATATTCTTTGAGGGATTGAGGTTTTCATATGTTAGTTGAATCTACTTGTGCAGCAGTACTTAGTTCTATCTTATTAAAATCTCAGTATATTCCCACATCAGCTCAATTCAGCCTCTCAGTCGTGTCTGACTCTTTGCAACCCCATGGACTGAAGCATTCCAGGCTTCCCTGTCCATCACCAACTCCCAACTGCTGCTACTGCTAAGTCGCTTCAGTTGTGTCAGACTCTGTGAGACCCCATAGATAGTAGCCCACCAGACTCCTCCATCCCTGGGATTCTCCAGCAAGAATATTGGAGTGGGTTACCATTTTTCTCTCCACAACAATTCCCAGAGTTGACTGTAACTCATGTCCATTGAGTCATTGATGCCATCCAACCACCTCATCTTCCGTCGTCCTCTTCTCCTCCCACCTTCAATCTTTCCCAGCATCAGGGTCTTTTCAACTGAGTCAGTTCTTCGCATCAAGTAGCCAAATTATTAGAGTTTCAGTTTCAGCATCAGTCCTTCCAATGAATATTCAGGGTTGATTTTCTTTAGGATGGACTGGTTGGATTCCCTTGCCATCCAAGGGACTCTCAAGAGTCTTTTTTAATACGACTGTTCAAAACCATCAATTCTTCAGCACTCAACTTTCTTTATAGCCCAACTCTGACATCCATATGTGACTACTGAAAAAACCATAGCTTTGAAAAACCATAGCATTGTTGGCAAAGTAACATCTCTACTTTTAAATATGCTGTCTAGGTTGGTCATAACTTTCCTTCCAAGGAGTAAGCATCTTTTAATTTCATGGCTGCAGTCACCATCTGCAGTGATTTTGGAGCCCCCCCCCCCCAAAAAAAATAAAGTCTGTCACTGTTTCCACTGTTTTTCCATCTATTTCCCATGAAGTGATGGGACCAGATGCCATGATCTTAGATTTCTGAATGTTGAGCTTTAAGCCAACTTTTTCACTCTTCTCTTTCATTTTCATCAAGAGGCTTTTTAGTTCCTCTTCACTTTCTGCCATAAGGGTGGTTTCATCTGCGTATCTGAGGTTATTGATATTTCTCCCAGCAATCTTGATTCCAGCTTGTGCTTCTTCCAGCCCAGCATTTCTTATGATGTACTCTGTGTATAAGTTAAATAAGCAGGGTGACAATATAAAGTCTTGACGTACTCCTTTTCCTATTTGGAACCAGTCTGTTGTTCCATGTTGTTGCTTTCTGATCTGCATACAGGTTTCTCAAGAGGCAGGTCAAGTGGTCTGTTATACCCATCTCTTTAAGAATTTCTCACTAGGTTCTTACTGTGAGTTTGCAAACCCATTTGTAGAAAGTAAACTATCCAGATCTTCACTTCAGTCTTTATAAACTGAAAGTTCAAGAGTATGCTATCCAATCAAATCCCTATTATAGTTTTTACCACACTGACATTGAAAACTACATTAAAATTGCTATTACATTAGCTTTTAGCTTCTAGTGAATTAAAGGCTCAGGGTATCTGAAGCTATGTTTATATCTCCCATACTTTCCTTGCTGACTTGCACAAAGTAGAGATGGAGAAATATTTGTTGAATGAAACAGCTGCTTATTTGTCCTAACTAATTAGGCAAATCTTAGGATCAGAGATCTCATTTCATCAGCCATTCCATTCAATTCCTTCACTCACAGGGGACCTCTCTTGGTCCCCTGGTCTTTGTCACAGGGACAAAGATTTGTTACTAGGTGTCATTGTTTGATCTAATTCCTGTCCAAAGAGGTTCCTGCAGCCACATCTCCTTCCCTCTACTCATCTGCCCCATCTCTTCCTAGTGTTTGACATATTTCTTTGGTTTAAACAGCTAAAAAGATTACAGCTTCATTAACACTAGATTTAAAAGACTGCCTACTCTTGGTTCTATTTTTTAAAAATAGTCACTCATTTTAGGAATAAAATTTCAGGAAAAAATATATAACCAGGAACACGTGGGATCCACATATTTTCCAACTTTTTAGCTATCTTATCAACCCTTTAGAAAAAAAAAAACAAAATCTTATATGTATTGTATGCTAAAATACTCAAACTCTGCTGTGTTAAAAGAATAAAACACTGCCATTTACTTCTGTTACAACTGATATATGGCAGAGGCCAACACAATATTGTAAGGCAATTATCTCCAATAAAAAATAAATTAAAATATATAAAAATAATGCATTCTAAATAAAATATCTCCCCAGGTCTTGGTGGAAAGTTCTGATAAAATGTGGCCCATTCTAAATAACATATCCTACAGATTGATTTAAAAAAAAAAAAAAAGACACTGTACCAAAAGATGTGTAGATTATAAATTACATCATGCTACAACCCTACACAATCCTGATTAAATCACTGGTATCCACTCAAAATTATGTATGAAGAAGCAAATGCATAGGTAATAGGAAGTAAAATATATCATATCAGACTTTTTGTTTCCCATGTGCAATTCTCACAAATAATATATATTCCAAACTTGAAGGTACTGAGAGAAATGTATCTCCTGGCAGTCTTTGTCATCCCTAAATTTAGCACTACTGAAACAATAGCACCAGAGAAGTGATATTGCAATACCTTGGATGCTGGTGCAATGTAACATGTAAGAGAGAAATTGTACACTTTGCAGGCTGGGAAAATTGTGTGTAAATCCTGATTCTGCTCCTTATAGCTTTGTGAGTTTGGGAACTTACAACTTCTTATCAATAGTTTCCTTACCTGCAAAGTAAGGCTCAGTGATAGTATTCAAATCAAAGGGTACCGAAAATGTAAATGAGACAATCCATGTAAAAGGCTATTATAGAGTTTGGCACCTATAAATAATTAAGGTTATTGTAATTAATGTGCTATATCTGCCAACTTAATGTGAGAATAAATAACTCAGTTATGTTTAAGAAATGCTTCTGAAAGAAGAGAGATTTTCTTACATCTTTGTGTTTCTTAACCAACAAAGCCTGACATATCTAATGCTAATATGAAATAATCTTATGTTAGTTTCTTGAGGAATTCAAAAACCTATTTTATTACCTCTCCCTTTTCCAGAATATTTGTTAGCAAGAACTCAATAGAGGTGGGGAAAAAATTTAAAGCATGACAAATAAGTAAATGGTAGAAAATATTCCGTGTAAGATTAAGCCTTTATCTTTGTGGGGCTTGACAAACTACTGTCTGTTTAACTGAAGATTATTTCAAAGGCTGTCTAATGAATACAAAGTTAATTTATTTTTTCCTGTGATAAGAAATATATACTAACTTTTGAAATATGGTCTGAGTAATTTTCTATTTTCATTTCAAGGACATTTTAGACATCTCTGCATTTCAGTTTTTATTGTAATTTCATGCTGGTGAAGTACAAAGGATTGTCTATGTCAGTAACTGACTATTTAGGCACTAAGGAAATCTTTTATAATTCATTTTATAAACTTTTTATAATATATCTTAGCAGAGAATACCAACATATATTTGATGTGTAACTTTTGGCTGTATTATACAACTAACTCTTCATATCCCTTCTTTAGTGAAATCCAAGGGAAATATCCTCCATACCAAACAATAAACATATTTAACTGATTATCCTTAAGAAAAGTAGATACATATCTGTTTTATCAGAATTATCTTAGGAAAAAATCATGTTTTTACACCTGGAAAATAGCAATGTATATTTTATTACTTTCACATAGACATAAATTTTAAGAAGAGGTGATTATGTTGACAAATTTATTTTCTCTATTAATTTTGTTAATTAAACTTAAATTGGTCATTCTATAAAACGGTTCAAACCCTGTAAGCAAGCATATAAATGCTTGATATATACTTGTTGATTTTGTGAAAAGAATACTAAACATAAGACCTATCCTCTTAGCAAATTTTAATTTTATAATAATGTTCATTAAAAAATTATAATGATAAAGATGGTGAGAGAAAACTTGGAGGTGAAGGATATATTTATTGCATAGATTGTGGTGATAGCTTCAAAAAGTATATTTGTCTCTAAATTCATTAATTTTTATACATTAAATATGTACAGCTTTTGCATCTCAATCATACTTCAATAAGATGATTTTTTTTAATGCTAAAAATTTATGTCTGAAAGATTCTTGTTAAAGGTCTTCATTCCACAATTTCACTAAGCTCTTAAGGAATAGTGTTGTACTTTTGAGCTTACTTATATTCTGGAGCCTTCTAAAAATTATATAGTTAAAAATAATATGATTTCATAATGAAGATTGCCTATGTGAAGGAGCTGAGCTCAAAATATTTGGCTACATGCAGATATTCAATTAAAAAATAAACAATAACTTATTGATTATGAAAAGTCGTTCATTCTCTAGGAAAGTTTTTCATTCTGCTAAGATTTTCAAACTTTTCTGTGAATTTTTGAGTACTATATCCTTCTTGACAATTTTAAAATAAATTAATAAGGAAAATGCATGACTAATGAAATTATGATATCCCAATTACATTTTAACTTTTCCTCTTGATCACTTGAATACAAATCAAATTTTTTTTTAAAATATTAGTGGCATTGTCAAAATGTAATTGACTATAAGTGCTTATTAATTTTATAATTTTGAGCCTCATTTTTCATCATTTTATTTTGACATCTTCACTGGAGTTGCTCAGTGGAGTCATAACTATCTATATTCTGCATTTAGATGTCATTAAAAACACAGTCCCTACTTTCAACTTGTATAACCAATGAAAATACTTGAGTCTTACTTTCTTGAATATATACTTTTTTGGGAATTGAAGACTAATGGATTGAGGAAATTTCTGGTTACAGCACTGGGTACAGAATAAAGGAAGTGTTTTGCTTGTGATATTTCCCTACTAAAGTTATTATTTGCTTTAGTCTGCACATATGTCATTTAGTTACAGTGATTGTGAAATATAAAAGTCCCGGGAATGAGTATGAGTGTAGGGGTTGGTGTAGAGAAAGACAAACATTAAGATGCACTGGAAAATCTGCAAAGTTTGGGGACAATGGAAAAACTTTTCCCTTACTTCTATATCAGACAAGTTGAGTTTTATAACAACAAAGTATGAAATCAAGGTACATTCAAATGTCCAATTTTCAACCAAGACTTTGGTTGTCAAGACTTTATGCATTTAACCTTCTGAAAAGAAATGTAATGTCACTCAGGCTTGAGGTGGAGTACATATAAGTAAATGTGAACTATGTTGACTTACTGTCATAAAATGTTGACTTTTCGCTAAGATTGCTAAAGGTCAAAGACAGAAAACGTGTGTTTCTTTCTTAATTACTTACTAAACGTGTGTTTCTAGTTAATTACTTACTAATTATATGGCCTACATGGAAATAAAACTAAAATAGTTCATATGTCAGTTAGTGGAATTAGCAGGTATTTCCTGCTAAAATTTTTGTACAATTTTTGTTTACAAAAATTTTTCAACAAAAATATTTTACGAAAAGTCTTTTATTGTGACTAATTATAATAGCTAGTAAAAGAAGACTAGGAAATTATGAGTATCAAAACTGAACATATTTCTACATATTTCTATTTCTATATAGGGCAGAAATTTTACTTCTAGGAATATACCCAGTATAAATTTGTTTGCATGTTCATCAAAGAACATGTTCTAAAATATCCTTGATAACACTAGTAATCATAACTCCAAACTGAAGATTATTCAAATACTCATCAATAATAGAATGGATAAATAAACTGTATATTCATTCAGTAGAATACTGCACAGAAATGAAAACGAACCTTCTATAACTATGTCCTGTAATATGAACAATTTGTCTTTGCTAACTCAGTATTATGTTTGTGAAATTCCACTTGTATAAAACTCACAATAAATCCTTCCAGACCAAATTCACAACATTTCAGGCCATAGAAAAAATTCTGCTAGAAGAAACTGAGAATCTTTATGAGCTATGACTCAACACACATATCAAAGTTGAAATATTTTACAATGAGATAAATCACTTTTACCTGAAGATCTTTACTATAATCTAAAATAAATATAAAATCTATGTTCATAGACATGAATGCATGTATACTATATGTGTACCTTATAGTGTATATATATGAAGTGAAGTGAAGTGAAAATCAGTCATGTCCAACTCTGTGCAACACCATGGACTGTACAGTCATTGGAATTCTCCAGGCCAGAATAATGGAGTGGGTAGCCTTTCCCTTCTCCAGGGGATCTTCCCAACCCAGGGATTGAATCCAGGCCTCCCATATTTCAGACAGATTCTTTACCAGCTGAGCCATAGGGAAGCCCAGTGTATATAGACTGTATCTTATATGCACAGAAGGTACATATTTTTAAAACTTCCTATGGTAGAAACAGCTGTGTCTACCAAGATATCCTACTCCTTTTCTATAGTGAAAACTATCACTGCAAAGTTGTTGCTCTGCCAACGACTACATTTACTGGCCATTTAACTCTTCTCACCAAAGGGGAGATGAGATGAATACTTCAAGACAATGGAATGTGATCATAAGAGATGCTTCAGTTAAGAACAAGTGTACTTTTTCCACACTGCCCTGCCAGGTTCTGCCAACAGAATCCAAAAAATCCAGAACAGGACTCCAAGGTCCTAGATGTTGAACAAGTCACAGGATAGACAAAGCATTAATATAAGTTTCTGAATCTCTATGTAGAAGGCTGTTCATCTACCAGAACCATCTGCATTAACTGAATTATTACATAAGTCCAAAATAAACTTGTGTTGGATTAAGTCTGATATTGTGAGGTCCTTTTGATAGCAATTTATATTTTAATATGTGGTTTTTGTTTTTCTAATGCTAGCTTGACCCAGTTTTGAGGTGCTAGTCAGCCAGTCTGTATCCCTTTTGACAGGAGGTCAGAACCACACTCCTACCACTTCCTTTATTTCGCTATCACACAAAAGGCCACTAAGCAACAGTCCAAACCACCCTGAGGCCAGGTAGGAGTCAGCAAGGAACAGTCATTGTCCCAGAGCCCACGAAATTATTCAAATTAGTCAAACCACAAAGAGCCATGGAATTCAAGAAAATTAACATAGGCTCTCAACTTATTCCTGTGTTAATTTTCTTGAATTCCACATATTTCAAAGATATAAACCATATCCTTCCAAAATGATAAAAAAAAAATAATCTATATATATATATTGCATAAAAATTCATGTAGTTCAATTTTTTTTGTCTTTTTCGGTCTTATCTTTGTCAGTTTGTTTTGTCCTATATAATACTAACTTGATAAATAAGAATTATTTAAGGATAGAGGGTGATTGTGAGCGATTAACGGCTCAAATTTGAAAGAAAACAGTAATCTTGATATCTATTCATTCTAATTATTACCTCTTGCTTCCTCATTTGTATATATATATATAAAAAAAGAAACCAACATATCTGGGACCAATGACTAAGAATTTTGCAACTTGATAGCTTCTTGAAGATGAATAGGAAATATATATTATTTCCTGTTTACTCGGCTATTAGAGATTTTTTTTAAAGATGCAAATATTTGTATATATTGCCATAACACATATTTATTGTATAAATGATGTCCATTTATATATACACAGGCCTTCCCTGGTAGTTTAGCTGGTAAAGGATCTGCCTGCAGTGCAGGAGATCCTTGTTTGATTCCTAGGTCAGGAAGAGCCCCTGGAGAAGAAATAGACTACCCACTTCAGTATTCTTGGGCTTCTCTGGCAGTTTAGATAGTAAAGAATCTGCTTGCAATGTGGGAGATCTGGATTCAATCCCTGTGTTAAGAAGATCGCCTGGAGAAGGGAACAGCTACCGACTCCAGTATTCTTGCCTGGAGAATCCCCATGGACAAAGGAACCTAGCAGGATTTAGTTCATGGGGTTGCAAAGAATCAGACACGATTGAGCGACTTTCACACACATACATATGTGTGTGCATGTTAAGTTGCTTCAATCATGCCTTACTCTTTGTGACTCTATGGACTATAGCCCACTAGGTTCCACTGTCCATGGGATTCTCCAGACAAGAATACTAGAGTTGTTTGCCATGCCCTCCTCCAGGGCATCTTCCAAACTCAGGATCAAACCCAAGTCTTTTACTTCTCCTGCACTGGGTGGCAGGTTCTTTACCAGAAGTGCCACCTGGAGAGTCCATATATACACAAAGACTTAGTTAAATCACTTAATAAAATAATTGTTTAAGCAATAACTATGCTGTACTACTGAACGGTAGATTTAAATAATCAGTTATGAGACTTCCCTGATGGTTCATTGGTTAAAATCTGTGCTGCCAATGCATGGTGTGGAGGTTTGATCCCTGGTCTGGGAACTAGGATCCTGCATGCTACACACACAGCCAAAGATAATAAATAAATAATAAGTTATGGGCACAATATAGTATAATGGTTAAGGTCACTGGTTCTGGAACCAGGTTGCCAGGTTTGCACACCAGTTTCTCTCTACTTGCCGTGTGTTCTTGGATGAATCACTTCATCTGCTTGGACTTCACTTTGACCATCAATAAAGCAGATAATAATAGTAACTATGTTATAGTGCAGTTGTGATGATTAAATAAATGAGTGCATGTGATGTGCTTAGAATTTTGCCCAGTACTAACTAAATGCTGCCTATCACTGTTATTTGGTGTGATAGAAAGAGTGGATGTGAAGAGATTCTAACTCTGTAACTAATTCTCTATGTAAACTTGAAGACATTATTTACTTCTATGGATCTCCAAGTCTGTACATGCAAAATGAGAGATTTTGAATATATTGTTTCTAAGGTCTTTCCTAGCCCTAAATTTTTGGAAGTAAATGATATTTTATAGAAATAACTTGACCTCTCTCTTCAGGTGTTACTCAGTAACCACATCGTCATAAATGCCTTGAGGCTGCATACAGAATCTTTGGTGCTATAGCTGGTTGATTGAAGGTGAATTCTAATGAGTCAACTGCTTAATATTACAGCGCCTTTCTGTAAAAATATAAGAAAGTGGTGAGTTTTAGAAGTTCAGTTCCATAAGAGATAGAACCAATAATAGAACCAAGGGAAAATAGGTTTGCACCATTTGCCACATTGTAACAGTTTTCTTAAATTAATCAATTTATCTCTGCTGCTGCTGCTAAGTCACTTCAGTAGTGTCTGACTCTGTGTGACCCCATAGACGGAAGCCAACCAGGTTCCCCCGTCCCTGGGATTCTCCAGGCAAGAACACTGGAGTGGGTTGCCATTTCCTTCTCCAATGTGTGAAAGTTAAACATGAAAGTGAAGTCGCTCAGTCGTGTCCGACCCTTAGCGACCCCATGGACTGCAGCCTACCAGGCTCCTCCATCCATGGGATTTTCTAGGCAAGAGTACTGGAGTGGCTTGCCATTGCCTTCTCCGCAATTTATCTCTACTTTCAAGCAAATAAATTTATGACATGTCATTTACAACAGGGTTCCCCAGCTGCCAGAATCTAATGCCCAATGATTCTGAGGTGTTGTGTGCGTGTTTGTCATTCAGTTGTGTCCAACTCTTTGTAAACACATGAACTATTGCAACTCACTAGGTTTCTCTGCCATGGCATTCTCCAGGCAAGAAGAGTGGAGTAGATAGCCATCCCCTTCTCCAGGGGATCTGCCTGACCCAGGGATCAAACACAGGTCTTAAGCATTGTAGGCAGATACTTTACCATCTGAGCCACCAGGGAGCTGATGTAACAAAAATAGAAATGAAGGGCACAATAAATGTAATGCACTTGAATCATCCTGAAACCATTCTTATCACCACCCCAGTCTGGAAAACTTGTCTTCCATGAAACCGGTCTCTCATGCCAAAAAGATTGGGGACCGGAAGTTTATAATACCAAAAATTAGATTTTCTATTGTAAAGCTGGTTCATTAATAAAGAGCACTATATGCTACATAATAAATACAGATAACACCTGATTTTGTACATACATTATTATACTATATTAAAGAGAATTTGTGTTTAAAACAAAAAGGAAAGGCATAAATTTTAAGATAAATGGTAAGGGTTTGTATAAGGTTTTCCATAGTGGAAATAATAGTGTCTTTTCCTTTAAATGTTGCCTTCACTAGTACTGTGGCTATGACCAAAAGATGTGTGTGGAAATTAAGGTATAATGACACTTGGAAAGTAATTATTAAGCAATTACAAGCTCTTAAATATGATTATTTTTAATCCTTGCATACTGAAGTACATAAGTATTGTCATTTTGCCATAGATTGCACCACATTTAATCAGCTCCAAAATAAAACACAGATGGCCCTTGTTCCACAAAATCTCTAGTTTCCTTCTCCTTCACTGACCGCATAATCAATATGCATGAATCACAAAGCTGAGACTTAACATT